>NC_066362.1:150755468-152012343 GCF_013377495.2 Cygnus atratus | reverse complement strand
GCTTGTATTAACTAATATTACAATCATTCATTATTTCTAAATGAAAATTGGATGTCTTGGGATATCCTTCCAAGATCTATAGCTTTTCTTGTTCTGTTTTGAACAGAGCAAATTGAAATTCATGCAATGTGCCCTTCAAAATACAGTTTTCTTCACATGATATTCATCAAGATGATTTTAACATTAGTATGCCTTCATGTTGTATTAGTTCAGAGATTACTTAACAGTTCAAACAATAATGTTTTTCAAGGAATGCTGAGAATCTCTGATATTTTTCTTAAGTTTTCCTTTTTTTTTTTTTTCCTGATATCTTATGCAGTATAACCTTGTCAGAGGATAATGATGTTCAGTGTGTAATGGTGCTGCCTGGTAATTTTTCAGGTGGTAGCTATACTGGTGCTGACTATGAAATCCAGACTCTTCTTATGTGAAACCTAAAGGAAGATCTGAAAAAACTTGAACAGAACTCAGTCTTCACTTTAGTTACAATTCAGTCATATGCCAGAAAACTCACATTTCTGAGTATTGATTGTATTCATTTACCACAGCAAAGTGCATTCATTGATAACTACCTGCTGGTATTGAATCAATCTTATGTGAAGCACAGGGCATTATTGTCAGGTAGGATGAATAATATTGACTCTATTTTAAAATGAAAACAGCATAGGAGAAATTAATTTGGTTCTATGAAGTCATTTAATTATATTCTATTGACTATATAAACAGCGAAGTTTATGTAATAATATGATATCATGAGGCAAGTTACAGCTACAAGCTTTAGCAAGGTTACCCCTCCATAACAGCACTAAACACAGTTTGTTTTGTTTTGTATTAAAGGAGGAAGAGAAATCCAATGCCTGTAATCAGACATAAAGTAGTATTGCAATTGGTCCCAAATTCTCTGCGAATCTGTAAGTGGAACTGGAATTGTTGTCTTTTCTGACTGCAGCAAACCAGCTTGTTGGTTATGTTGTAGGTCAGCAAATTTCGAGGCTTCAAATATTATTCTGGCCAGTGTACTCTGCTCTCAAAACTCCTTACCTTCCAAAACAAGCAAATAATCAGGAATAGGAGAAGGGAGTCGTGTTGATTGTGCCCGATCATCTTTCAAGCTATTCGGTCTGTGAAAGGGTAGCAAGGAAGGAGAGCAAGTGCAACACAACTACCACAGAAGTGAGCGTGCCGTGGAGAGAGCCTCACAGTTGCTGTTGCATTTATTCCCCTACAGTGATAAGGAACTGTATTACCGTAAAGTTGGTAAACAGCAGCAACTGAAGCAATGAAACTGTGAAACACAGACCCTTTTTGGATTACAGGCAACCATGCAACTGAGATTTAGTCATTGATTGCATGCACCCAAACGTCATCTTCACAGGCTATACAGTTAATCTTCAAGACTTGGTAAATGAGAAAAATAAGTTATAAATTACCATGTGCCATATGTAAAGGGTAGGAGACACTGATAATTCTGCCAGCCTCATGTGACTCTCTTCTCATTTTAATTACTGAAGAGTGAATAATTTTAAGCCAGTTTGTAGCTGTTTGAACATCTATCTAAAATTCAACGCTCTTGAACACAGCAGTGAGGTCAAAAAACAAACGAAGGGATTAAAACAGGTGTCTCTATTTGAAAAGGAGGCACAGGATGTGACTATAACTGATTGATATAATTTTGTCGTGAATGAAATTTGCCTAGAGAAAGTAATTCAAAAAGAAATGAAGAAAGATAGACAATTACCACTAATCAGTTTTATAGAAATTGATATAAACTGTGGTATGATTATAACCTTTTTTGACAACAGTAGTTTAGTATCATACATTCAGATGTCCTTAGGCATCAGACCTAAATGTCCAGAGGGACTCAAGTGCCTATTTTGGCAACTACTGCAAGATTCAATTGTACTTTAAGTGTCTGAGTCAAAGACAGTGATCCAGGAAACTTAATGTCCAGCAACCTCTGAAGTGTCCTCAGGACACCTAAAATAAAATAGGCTTCATAGCTGTCTAACTTGAGGCACCGTCATCTTCTTAGTGACCGTGGTCTGGGGAACTAGATATCCAATCTTCACTTATCCCCATTGTGCTGCTGAAACAAAGTACTCAAAGTCGTCTCAAGTCTCCTGAGAGAACAGTCTTCAGAAGACAGCTAGCATATGTGTGCAACATTGAGTTTAGCCCAAAGCCTAGCTGCTGTGGTCATATTCATCAAAAATCATAGCTGTAGAAGGTAGAGATGCTTGCTTTTTGCAGCTCCCCTCACTATTAAGAGCGTGTTTGCCTAAGAAGGTGGAGGTAGGGGTTATGTACTGACTTCCACGTGATGGGATTGCAATCCGCTGTGTCCCTGCAGTGTATTGTATTTGCCAAATCTTAGTGAGGGACAGTGAGAAACCTAGTGGTCCTTTTGGTATATCCACCGTACTTATTCATGTGTGGTGTAGTTTTAGTTACCTACTAATGAAAGTCTTTCTTTACCACACAGCAGGGTTGCCTCGTCAGCCAGATTCCAGCCATTTTATAGACATTTAAGTTTAAAAAAAGAGAAAAGAGAATAGAAAAATATTTTTTGCAATTTGTTTCACTTTAAAATGTCATTTGTAATCAGTGTTATAAGACTGAGCTGTTCAACTTCTCTCTTATCCCCCAGTGAAACATTTTCAGTTCCATTTCTTTGCAAATCTGAAATCTGCAGACCAACCGGGAAGCTTTAAAGCATCAGGATAACCTGCAGGTCTCTTTCTTCCATTATACTGAGTAGTGAGAGCATTGTGTTGGATGAAATTAGTACTTGTTATTTCTAGTCTTAGAAACTTTCCCTCCTCTTCATCATCATTTTACTCTGCCCATTAATGCTCAGAAATTTGTATTTTGCAGCGGCATTCTTTGTTGTTACTAGTTTCTTTTCCTATTCCCAAAACAAGTTCATGGAATTACTGATACACAGACTTACTCAGATTGCGTTTTATGCCAAGGGTGATTAACTAGTATGTTGAAAATAGATCCATAGCTATGGATGTGTTAACCTACTGTGTTATTGGAGCTAAATTTCTCTTCCGTTCATTGGTTTTCACCTTGTGGCCAGTGGATCACTGCTAGTCTATAGCATACTGCTTCTTGTGGGGCTGAGAAATTCACTGTACGATTAATAAACTCGAGCATGAGTTCAAGTTTCTTATGAACAGTGTTTTTGTCTTTTGAAGCTAAGAACCATAGTTAAAGAAACTCGGCCAAGTTATCTGGTGATCAAGAGAAGCATACTACAATTTGCATTTCACTTTTTAAACCAGCAGAGAAATTAGCCTCGTGAACCTGGAAAATATCTCTTGGGCCTAAAGCTATGAGTGTAATAGTCCAAATATACTGTAGGTTGTTGGATTACATGCAGTAAAATGCTAGCATGAGAAACAAAGTTTTTACATGTAATAAGATAAAACATATAAAATGCATCTTCAACAGAAATCTTATAATGGTAATTACAAACATATTTAGCATGGCATAAAAATGATTGTTCAGTAAGGTGAAGTGTAGGACTGATTAAATATTTATTCAAAGTTCATTGTCTTTGAGTTTCATTTGAATTTAAAGAAATATTCCTGGGTTTCTTTCTCTACTGTTCTCATGATGATTGTCTGAAACAGTTTCACACCATTCTTTAATTATTATGTGAAAAATCAAGAGTTGGAATCAGAAATGGAAGTACGGAGAACAATATACACCATGTTCTAAATTTATTACTCACAGAAACTTAGTCTGATTTAAAATAAATAAATAAATACTGAGTCACTTTAACCAACAACTGCAAAATGTTGCCCCGAGGACAGAGGTTAACTCAATTGAGAAATAATGGCCAAAACTCACACACTAATAACTTTTGGGGGGCTAAGGGTAATTTAGCCCTTGAGAAAACTCCATAATTTAATGTGAAATGCTTGGCAGAAAGTGTTGTAGTTTAGAGGCAGGCTCAGTGGGTTGTAAGAATTGAAAAGTCTCTTGTACAAGGGCATTTATATTTGCGACTTTTTTTATCTCCCCAAAATGTATGTTGTTATAAGTAAAAATTTTAAAAGCACTCAGAAATTTGCAGCGTGAAGTACATTAAAGTTCATTTCAAGGTTGTGTCCAATAATACAGAAGGTTGCGTGGGAATACTTTCAAAAAGTATGATTTATTGAAAAGTGAAAGGTGGAGTTTTCCAAATGCATGGAAGAGATTTGAGTGGACAAAATACTGCAGATCCATCTTTCTTAGTTTCTTAGTCACTTAACATGAAGTTCCCTAATGCTTTTAGCAAGAGTTGTTAAATGGGGTATTTTTGTCTTATCTCCATTTGCACGATTGCATTCTGCTGTCCTGTCAAGTGTAATTGGATACGGTAATGTTCATCACTTCATCCCCAGTCCCAAATCCACTGAATAATGTTGCTGTTTAATGGTAAATGACTCCCAGGACTCACTTTTACCTGAGCCTCTTACATGAATGTTATGGCTTTTGGGCTAAGATAGCTATGTCATAAATTGCTGAAGGAATGTTTTGGAAAACTTTGTATTTGTGTGAGTGAAATATTTATAAACCTGTTTTTGAAATAGGTACTCCAATTCATTATCACACTTACGGAATATATTTAACTGCACAAGTGCTTAAAGCTGAAAATAAGAGGCTAGCCTTTGAGAGTATTTTTTTTTTCAATTTTAGCATCCATTTGATCTCAAATTTTCTGCTTTTCTTTCTGTCTGCTCTGCAATATTTTATGTATGATATGCAATGTCAGTTTAATGAAAAAATGGTCCCCGAAGCAGAACTGGACCCTACTTTCCTGATTTCAGGATTGTATCTGGGCTTAGGGAAGGAGGTGGCTGATCGCGTGGTCCTGAGTTGGTGCAGCAGCAGAACTCTAAAAACGTATTTTGATCCAGAAAGGAGGCTAGTTGTAAGCACCTTCAGTGTTCAGTGACAGACAATCAGGGGTTTATATTGCCATTTTGGATTTAGGTGCTTCGATTCTTCCTAAGTGTCCTGCTTCAGATATATAAGTCTTTTATTGGATCTAGCCATTAGATGTTAAGATCGTCATGTAAGGCCTGAATTATAAGTAGTCTGCAGTAGTCTGTAATGTAAGTAATGTAAATTTAAGTCTGCAGAAGATGGTAGGGAAGAGGGATTCATTTTTCAAACACGTTTTCCAGGCAAACATGTCCATGTTAGTGGGCAGTGTAGCAACTCAGCTCTTACTGAGCCGAAAGTTCTCAGTGAAGTCTCTTGGGCAGGACCATGAAATCAGTGGGACTATTGACAAGAACAGTCCAGGACAAAAACAGATCCAGAATTTAAAGCCCCTTCTGTCTTGAATGTGAGCAGTAATGCTACTAAAACCCCTGAATCGATTGCTGGGCTGTTTAATTGCTATGTAGTTTGTCTGGCAGAAAGAGGTACAGCAGAGGGTATCACACAGTTCATGTAAAGCTGCACCATCTTTGATGGTGTGAGTTCTTATAAATGTAGTCACTTCTTTCTCTCTACTTCTCCTCACAACTGGCTAAAGACTCCTGCTTTGAATTTTGAGTTTGCAACAGCCTGAAAATGCATCTGGGCTTGCCCAGGTTCATATGTTAACTTACCTAAATTACCATACTTCAATCCAGAGGGCTTTGTAAACTGAATCAAATTGTTGTAAAAGGGCCCTGGCTTCCTACACACATTTTTCTCCAGTTGGAGATGTCATTGTGCTACCTGCTGTATAAAACAAAACAGAAAGATGCTGTGGTTTACCAAGTAGTATTTGGAAGCACTCCAAGGCAAATTAACAGACCAAGCTCTAACCAATGCTTGCCCAACCACTAGAAAACTTTGTAAACCGTAAAAGAATGTAGTTTGCTCTGTAACTCTCCCTGTATAAAACATATAGACGAAAAACATTTTTGCTGTCTGTGCAATACGAGACCTATCTAAATATTCTTTATGGCACAGATACTCTCACAGTGAAGGAAAGGACTCTGTGCTTGACTTTTTCTTCCATTCAAGCAAATGCCAAAAGTAGAGCTGAGCTTGAAGAGTTGAGGATTCAAACATTTATTATTCCATGGCCACCTAGAGGGGGAAAACATGGTGTCTGGGCATTAAGCAGCATTTTCTTGGCATTTCTGTAGACCGATTTTGCTATATGTTTTCTTTGCCTAGAGAGGGATGTGTTGTGTCCCAAATCAGATAGTACTTTTCAAAAAGTACTTTCTGACTGAACTTACTGAGTAACTTATGATCTTGTAATTAACCAAAATAAACCAGGCTGAAAAATAGTAAGCGTCCTATGGGTGTTGGGTTGCTACGTAATTGGTATTGTAGTTTTGAGCATCTCTACCATTTTTTTCTTTTTGTAAGTTGTTACCTTAGTTACTCAGGCCTCTAATTAAATTAAGGCTTAAACGCACCAGGCTTAGTTAAACCAAGCTCTACAGGCTACCTTTGCAAGCATTTTCACAATGGACGTGCTTTTTATTGTTGTGAAAATGCATGACTCTAACAAATTAAGCAAGATATACAGGCAACTTTGTAGTCACCTGTGGCCACTGCAGTTCATTGCAATCATTATTAGCTGTTATTAGCTATTAGCTCTTCTCCTCAGACAGGAAACTCCAGGACATCAGAACTGGACTTCTCTCTGAAAGATGTTTGTAGGCTTGGTGTTAACAGGAGGAGGACAAGTGGTTAGTGAAGCACTCCAATTTTATTTCAGAATACTGAGAATCTGAGCCATTTTGTCTATGATACATTTGAAATCTCAGTGAGCAAATGTTATAGTTGCATGTAGGTAAAGGAAGTTCAAAGCATCAGCACACTTTATCTTGCCTGCTGCTGCTTCTGAGTCTGCTCCATCATCTTCTTTGCAGCTAATGCTGGAGTTTGTCCACTGCTGCACACATCCTGTAGCAGTGGTCATTAAAAGTTGATTGCTTTTTTTGTTTGTTTGTTTGGAAAAAAAAAAAAAAGTTCCATTTTGCAACCAACTGCTGTTCTCTGCTACACAATGAGAAGAGAATTGCATGGAACTTGTCAGTGGCTACATTTTATTGTTACAGAATAAACAGGTCAAATGTTCTTGCTTATTTAAAATAATTGCAAAAATCAAATCAGGAGTTTTTAATTAATGTATGTTAAAAACTACTGTGCTGTTTAGTGGGGTTGGTCATGTTTAACCACAGTCTGTACCCAGCTGATCAGATATTTCTTTTTATACTCCAGAATATATTACATATTTAGTGGGTTTGATTTTGTAAGCACTTAAGCGTGTGCTTTGTCTTACACTAACAAGAGGTCCTGGTGGCTACTGTGGGCCTGGTTACATATGAAAAGTTAAGCAAAACCCTGTAGGATGTTTCAGAAATCAAGTAGTCAGAACATTTCAGAAAAATAGTTGATTTTTCTTGTGCAGAATTTCCATACCGTTTTTCAATATATTTTTATCAGAGAAATCTATATTATTCCTAAAGGAGTTTACAGTGTTCTGAGACAAAACCCAAGTTGCTAATGCTACAATTAAACCATTTTCACAAAGTTGTAAGTGTCGCGTCAGGAACCTATTTCTAACTGAACAGCAGATCAATCGAGGTAGCGTTGTGTGTTGTACGTATGTTCCACACATGGTGCTCAAGGCAGTTCTCACTGGGCTTTTCATTAAATAGCAGATATTAAGCGAATGTTTTAAGTATAAGTTGACCGTATTTGAAGCCATAAGAGTGATGAAAGTGATGCATTATGTCACTGTAACATATTGACATTATCAATTATGTGTTATTAAACAGCTTAGCTAACTGAATGATTTACCTTGTGTTTAACTGCCTTTTTCAATTAAAGGTAGCAAATGCTGTAGAACTGGGGCACAGTCATAGAAACCATATATTTTCTCCTGTTAACACCAGCACTGCTGACATGCAAGTGATGGGAGTGTTGGCATTTTGCTGCAGGCTCTAATGGGCTAGTTTAAACGGTCTAAAAAAAAAGTGATTAATGATTAGGAACAGGACTGTTACACAGCTTCACAGCTCTTTCCCTCAGTGCGTTTCCATTTATGTCAACTAGCCGCGCACTTGGGAGGTGTTATTTCAAAGTAGTTAACATAGAGTTGTTTTCTTTTTTTTTTCTTTTTTTTTTCTTTTTTTTTTTCTACTGCCATTTGTTTCTATTTCAGAGGTCCCTTCGGTTGGCCAGATATAGCTAATGTTTCCTTAAACTTATAAGCTTCAGTGACAAAAGAGGATAATCCACCAGCTTTATGTCTGGTGACCAAAATCTAAACTGTTGAACGCCAGCATAATTTCTAAACAGTGAATGCTGTCCTTAACATCACTCTGTTTGCTTCTGTTTGGTTTATTGTGTTGGAAATAATTTAAAGGTTCCTCTCAAAGTAATTGAAGCACTTTGTCAACCAATAAATGATTCTCTTCTGCTATTCAGTTGATATTGCAGCAAGCAGTAATTTGTACATTAGTACCGCTTTGTTTGTAACTGGTAACTGTCCACCCCCAAATCCTCCCAAATATACATGGATACACATATACATATATAGTTGTTATGTGTATTTCATTGGGAACTGAGGTCAAAAACATTACTATGACACTTTAAGCTCCACTAAGTTTGGAAAATCCAATATATTGTTCTTTTTAATTAACCTTAGGACAGTGAGATACTGGTAGATACAATGCATTCTCTTTGCTCTTTTAAGCTAAGGCAATATCGTACACTGAAGAACAGCAGGGATTAAACACTCAAGGGGAAGATACCTTGTGTTTTGGGGGAATTTTATTTTATTTATTTTATTTTATTTTATTTTACTGGGATAAGATCTTAGAGCACATCACTGAAAGGCAGCATTCACCCTGAAGTGTCATGTTGCAAAGAGTATTGTTTTCATGGAATAGAACATTGAATAGCATTTTGGTTACTCTCATTTTGTCTTGGTATTTTATTAGCAATCAAAATATGAAGCTATTAGTGATCACAATATGAAGCTAAGTCATAAGTTTTCTGAACAAGTTTTTATGAAGTTTTCTGATCAAGAAACATAAGAAAATAGTTCATATAATAATCTAGGGGCAGATGTGAGGCGTGAGATGATTTATAGTGCAGTGGTGTTACAGAATAGGATGTTGTGGGATAAGGTGACCCCTCTGCCAAACAGATTCATGTGTCTGTAGAGGAAGAAGGCAGGGCTCATTGGTGAGCACGTCACCAGTTGGCTTGTCCTCCTTGAATGGGATGCTCAAGATGGCATTGTAGCTCATCTTCCTCATGTAATGCTGTTTCTAGGAACCTTTGCCAAGAAACCAAGGCTCAGGCGGGCATGCTGTTGACTCAGTTGATAGACTTCAGCCAAAGGTAACAGTGGGAATAGTCCTAAAAGCATTGTGGTCCAATCCATCACGTGTGACCAGAGGAGGAAGCCACAACTCTGTATGTATGCTGGGGACATGTGTGGGCAGAAGATTGGTCAAAGTCACCATTTATGTGAGAGAATCTACAGAGGGCAATGCAGTTATGAATGGCTATAATGCTTTTTTTTTTAGAGATGACAAACAGCTCCAAAACCAGTCTGTGACATTTAGTCCTGTATTTTTGTTAGTCCTGTTGCAGACAGAGCTACGTGTTGCTTCTGAGAGATTCACCCCTGTTGCTTGCACAGTGTATGGGAGGGGATTTTTCAGGGATTTTCTTGATTCTGTACGGGCACAGACTGGAATATGTGTAGTTATTACTACAGGTGTGTAAAGCTGCTTCCCTTCTTCCTCCTAATTAGGACGTTTAACTTATCAATAGCCACTTGAATTTTCTGTCTCTTGAGAAACATTTTCTGTTTAAACCACCAGCATTTCTAGCCTGCAGATGGGTCAGGGGACCATCTGCTCTGGGCAGTTTGCGAGTGTTATTTATTAACTCGGGCCCCCAAAATCTGGATGGTGAGGCAACTGTTCCCAAGGCACGCTCTGCCTGTTCCTTGTGGTTTGGAGGCATGTGTTGAGGTTCATTGCACGCAGTTATCCTGCACTTTTTTCTCTTTGCCTCGGACTCGTTACTACGGTTCTCTTTAGCGGTGATAGTAAAATCCATACATTTTCCGAGCCCATCACTCCAGCACTTTCCCCCCGTAGTTCACAGTGGCACTGCTTGTGGGCAGGTTTCAAAGGAACCTCATCTCCATATGGTTTTACTCGATAATCCTTTATCCACCATCTTCAGCTCTCATTCCGTTGCTTTCTTGCCTGTGGCTACGGTTCTATCTCTGCATCAATTAGCACAGTGATTTATACAACAAGCAAGCAGTTTAGAGGTAATGGTACACAATTAACATCTCATTCCACCATAAAGGGTATGCTAAATACCCCAGTCACTGCTTTCTCTGCCTGGAATTGAAATAAGTGTTTGTCCTAATTCATATGCTATCTGATGTGAAGTGGGCCTGCTTTGTACAGCACTACACCATTAATCTAATTATAGATAGCTGCAAATGAAGTGCTGTCTGAGCGCCGAGGCTGCAGAAAATAGCGCTTTTGTCGTTTCGCATGACTCCGTGAAGCAGGATCGCGCTGTACCCGGCGCGGTGGCAAAATGGAAGCCCGAGCAACGTGGCTGCCTGTTGCATCCCTTCTAATTACAGCCGCGTTGTAAACACAACCGGGCGCCGGCGTAAATACAGCCGGAGATGGGCTGGCAGGCGGCTTGCAAGGGAAAATCCTCAATGTGGCGGTGTATTAAATCATACAGCCCCGGACCCGGCCCTCGGGGCCCGGCCGTCGGCCCTCCAGGCCCGGCCTTGGGACCTCTAGGCCCGGCGCTGGGCCCTCCCTTATTGTCGCTGCTACAGGCTCTTGATTTTTTTGTGGCTGCTTTGTGTGTGTGGCTTCATTATTATTATTTTCATTTTTTGCTCCATTAAACCGAAGGTGCCGCCTTTTTTTTGTGCGGCTGTTAGGGCCAGTCCTCGCCACCCCCATGTGGAAATCGGCTCCTGAACTCGGAGCTCGGAAAAAAAACCTAAAACCTCTGAGATGTGCAAAGTGCTGTGTAGCTTCTTCATCTGGAGTAGGAAATCCTGGGCTCTAAAAGAGGGTGGTGCCAGACACCCTGAAGTAATATGGAATAAATACATCATTTTCCTGTTTAGATGCCCTGGTGGAAATCTCAGCGAGGCCACGGGCGGTCACTGTGTCAAAATGGATAATGCTTAATAAAAAAGGCAGTGTGTTCGTTGTATTCAGCTCAGCAACACTGCTTATTATTGCCATGAGTGAATACTGAATAACGTATTACTCGTGAATCTCGGATGGTCAAACTGCAGGCGACAACAGTTAAGTGACTTGAGATAGGATGCTGATTAGACATGTTAAAGGGAAATTACGCGACCGCAGTTAATAAATTTCGTTGATTCCAAAAATGACACTGTAAGGTTAGCAAAAGTAATTAAGATGCACAGCAGTTTCTTTACTGAAACTTGAGCTACATAGGATTTTCACCCTTCTGACCACCAGAATGACAGACATTTGAAAAACATGGTTGAACATTAAGGTAAAGCGCTCTGAAAATCCACATCTGGTCGGCAGTCCAAACAATGTCGTAAGTACCATATGGGTATTGATACATTAGATTGCTCTATAAAATCTCCAATGGAGTTTGAACATTTACAGCTTCTGGGGACATGAGTTTCAGGTGCACAGGGAAGATTATATTTAATAAACTAATGTGAGTTGTAACAGAGTGCAGTCATGAGCATGATACTGAAGGTACGCAGTATGCAGTTGCAGCCAGTAAGGGAACCATATCTGTTCAAGCTACAGAACTTGTTTTTAAGTAAAGATGGGGTTCAGGTGTGCTGTGGCCACCTATTTAGTAGCAGCTGGTCTACTTCTTGTCTGCTGACTTGAGAGATCAGTACTGTATATGTCTACAAAAAAAAAAAAACAAAAAAAAAACAAAACAAAACGTACAAAACCGAAGGTATAATTTTCAATGTGTCGCTTTCTCTTTTCCCCCCACCTAATCCTTTGCACTGCTGTTATTACACCTTTCTTTCTCCCTTCTGTTTTTGTCACAGAGGTTTGGTGGTAAGAGGTAGTTTGGCATTACAAAAACATCCAATTCATTTAGCAGGAGAGTTAGGATACTGTTACGCTAAGAAAACTATTAAGTAACATCCCCTTTCCCTCCTGTAATTTTTGTCAACTGAGTGTGGACTCCAGCAGTCTTATGGAAAAGAAACACCTGTTTTATACACCATCAAAAGCTGTGTGGTTCCTTTCAGGTACTTCTCTATTAACTTTGCTTTGGCTGGAAGAATTAGGCTCCGAAGCCCTGTGGAGCGGAGCAGTGGCTGGTGACAACCACTCCTCAGCGCAGGTCTGATGGCTAGCAGCTTTCATTGCGCCGGGAGTCCGCCGCAATCTATTTATGACTCCAACAGATGTTTCTTCTGTTTTAGGCCAGTGGAAACCTTCTGGTCTCTATTTATAACCCAAACTTTACAGCCTTCCTCAATTTACGCCCCTTGCTTTCTCCCATCTCCTCCTCCTCGGGAAAAAGGCGAAAAAGCTGAACGTCGTCCACACTCCATTTGTATAAAAACTTCTACTTCATATGTACAGTGTTGTCCTCACATGCTAAATCAAGGGCATAACAGCAGTGTTAATCATACTTAAAAAAAACAAAATGTGTATATCCTTAATCATCTTTGTTTTAGTGGCATTGGCAGGCACTGATTTGACTTCCCCAGAGCCTTGTGGGTCTCCCCAAGCCACGGGCAGCTTCCCAGCGAGGTGAGCGGCCCCCCCTGCTCCTCCTGTGCAAACCTCATCCCCCAGAGATGAGAAACAGCTTTACAAAGGGATGCTTATGTGGGTGTTTAGTGGGGTCCAGGCGGCAGCAGAAATACATCAAAGGTAATCTTAAAGAAGGAACCTTTCTTTGCTGCTTTGTCTTTTTATATTCTGAAAGGTCATTTGTGAACCAACTGTGCCAAAAAAGGCCCTTCCCTGAGAAGTTTACTGTTGTTATTTTTTGCTTTTTGATTACAGTAACTTGCTTATCCCCCAAACAGACTAAAGAACAATAAACAAATACAAAAGGAAAAGGAACAGCTCATCAGTAACAAAGACCTGCGTTTTAAAGCTTTGAGTGTACTGGCTCTTACATCTCACTCCAAGCAAAGCAGGAGTCCTGCAGAGAAAGGAATCTAAAAGATACGAAAATTATAAAGATAGTAAAAACAATGTTTGGTTGGGATATTTTAACTTGCTGTGGAGAGCTGAGCTTTAAAGTGCAGCACACTGAGGAACATGGTTTTCCCCCACTGCTGTAAGCTGTGAGTGCATAGGGAATTGTGTGTTTCACTCCCTGTGAAATGCTGTAACTCAGATGAATGCAGAAGGTATAGCTTTCACTTGAAGTTTAAATTTTGAAATTGGACAGCTCAGAAGTGTTGATCTCTCTCTCTGTAAGTGGCTGAAAAAAACTAAATGGCATCTAAACCCAATCCTTTGAAATCCTATCAAAATAGTCTCTTGCAAGAGGCAACAGTACAGTCCACAAATCTAACTTCTGTTTTCTTCCTTGTTGTTTCTTTTTTATTTTCTTTATTTTTTATTTTATTTTCAAACTCTGAATACAAAGAAGACACTAACCATGGATACTGAAACTGTGCAATTTGGTGTAATTATATTCCCCCCCATAGATTTAATGAAGGACTTTTAAGTACAATTTATCTTTGATAAATAGTCCCTCTGCACAGAATGTTTATTAGATTGACAGCAGAATACACGCTGCAAGCTTTTTTTCCTTGCCACTTATGACTCAGACGAATTTTAATAGGAGTAAAAAGCTTTTATTTGCACAGTAATTTCACTTAAGGATCATATCCTTCAGAAACTGGCAGACACTTGTATGTCTTGATTGCAAAACAGACACTCAGGAGCGAAGAAACATGCACAAGATGTTATTATTTGACTTGTCACACTGCTGCAATTCTGTTTGCAACTTCTGTCATCAAATCTCCTGTAGGCATCGCCTCCCCTCTCCCCTCCAGCACACATGCAAGTGTGCGCACGCTTCCAGAAAAAGAGACCGCAAGGAGCCCGCTGCCTTGAACGGCGTTCCTTGTGTGCAGAGAAAGCTAACTGTGTTTTGGTTTTGAGAACGTGAGCGCCAGAGTCTTAATTGCCACGACGATGCCTGCAGGAGGCTTGGAGTTAAAGCAGCTTTTTGCATACAAAATGGTGCTGGTGTGCGTGTGCCACAGCGACTGTGACCAAGGCGCGTGTTTGGGAATAGGTTCGGAAATCTTTGGGTGCCACTTGCAGCTTCGGGAAATATTGTCGTGGCGTTTTATTACATTTACCCGGGGTGTGGAGGGGAGGGTTGGTTCATTCAATCATTTATTTCCATGTACTTCTGATGAGAAGCAACATTTCTAACCGAATGGCTACGCTGTTCTTTGCGCATAATCCGCGTGTGCAAGTGCCATTTGTGGAGGACGATGATCCTCCGTTACGTTGTTTTAATTTGGCTTTGAAAGCTGCTTTTTAAAGATGTCATTGCCGAGTTAATTACCTTTTGCATGTACTCCTAAATACCTTGTTCTACTCCCTAGAGGAGCAGAAGGTAGAGTCCCCCTTTACCTTTGCCATAAGGGGATCGGATTTTTTCTGTCTGTGCAGAAATGAAAAGTAAAGACGTTTTATTGCTAATAAAACAACAGCTAATTGTTTTGGAAGAAAACATACTGTTCAAAGCAAGGTGTTGAACTTTCCATCAGCAAAATACACATTTGAATTGTAAATGCACTTCATCCGATGCTTATTATTAAAACCTTTGTTTAAATTATTGATGAAGTGTGGTGCTGGTCTTCGCTCAGTTGGCCATGGGGAGGAAGGAGCTTCACGCAGAGACCTGCTGCCATCTACTGGATTTTTGCATTCATTTGCAAGTGTACTGGGACAAATTCGAAGGCCATCTGTCTAAATGCAATGAATTGTCAAAGGGATTGCAAGTTTTTAAAAACTAAAAGCCTGGAGCTCAAATTAGTGTATGCACGTAGATGTTTTCAGAAAGGTTTTGTTTGAACCGATGCTCTTAGGCACTTGAGGTTCACCATACTCTTTTCCATTTTTAATCGTTATAAAACATAATAGAGAGAACATTTTTTTTTCCTTAAGGAACATAACAGCTGCTGAACAGTTTTTATTGCAGTTAAAATACATTCAATACAACCAAATTATTCCATCATTCCGCTTGTGTATGAAAAATGGAAATGAAATTGTTTACTATGTTCCAATTGCAAAATCTAGAGAAGCTATTCTCTTCAAACATTAAATGTGATCAAAATAAATGTTTAAAAAAGTAAGAGTAACACTTAAAATTAACCATGTCATTGAAAATGTGTCAGACTTTCCCAAAAGGTCAGTTTCTAATTCGGCACATTGATGGGAATAAATCAGTCGCCTTCCAGTACCTCAGTATTCTTTATCCACTAAAAATAATTTGCAGTAGGCATAAGGATATTTGTGTTTTTTAAAATTTGTATTTCCCCTGTCAAATCCTATTTTTTAAATGAATCTGACATTTCTTTACTGTACTTGATTAGTTCCTTTTATGTGCTCATTACTGCAGTTTAGGGTCAACATTTTTTTTTCCTACATCCTGAAAATGAAACTGAATAAGGATCTCAAACAGTGATTTTTAGGCAGTCCGGCAAAGAATAGATAACAGATGTATTATATAAAAACATAAAATAGTGCAGATTATTCACTGGAATTCACCAAGGTGCAGTATGCTAAAACATTCCTCTTCCTATTCTTTAGTACAAATTGCAAATACTGACGAAGGTTGCAGCAGAGCTGAGCAAGTACATGCCAGAGAAAGCAGCAGAGGACACCTCCAGCATTTTGAGATCTCCCATGCCTGGAGCAGTGGTGGCAGTTTCTGTCAAGCCCGGGGACATGGTAAGAAACGTGATCTATCTATCTGCATTTTCATTATCTATTCCACACAAATTTCTCCTTGGTGCAACTGAAACTACAGGTCACAGGTTTTTTTTTAACCTCACCTGTAGAGTAAAGTGTGCTGAAGAATGTGTGCTGCTTTTCATTTAAATTGTAAAAAATAATAAGGAAGCACCATTCAGATTTAAGTGGGTTTAAAGGGAATGTGTTTGTCTGGTTACAAGTCCACAGTTGAAACTCAACCAATAGCTTGGTTTTGTGTCAGAGGTGCCTTGACAAGGGAAAGAAATGTGTGTGTGTAAATATATATAAGTAAATATATGTTGTTAGTGATAGAGACAGGGGGTTGTTGGTTTTCTGCCGTGAAGTAATGAAAGTATAAGTAAACACAAGGGACATAGGGTAGATATTAACTTTTTTTTTTAGTAGCGTTTCACAAGACACATGACGTTTATGAACTGAGAATTCAATGCTGGGAGTTCCTATTCTCTTATGGGAATTCTCTTGTCCTGCATGAAGGATAAACTTGGCGTACAGACGGGCAACAGAACATGCCAGTGCTGTTCTGGGTATTTCCAGTGTTTCTTACCTGGCGTTGAGCTGGAAACAAACATAAATACAGGGTTTTAGAGTTGCATGTAAATACTTTCTTGAAATCAGCTTTTTATGAAATTCTACCACATTGTAATCAAACGTTATTTCTGAGGTCAGGGCCCTTAGGTGGATCTCTCAGGTTGTGCAGATTAATTTTAAAGTACTTTGGTTGCTGATTAAATGATGTAATAAATGCGCATGTGGCACTTAGAAAGAAACAAAGATTTAGTCGCAGACTTCATAATTTATGGCAGCATCACAATTTATGACAACGAAATCTAGGTTTTCTTGATAGATGATTTGAGAATGGGGTAAAGATCTCAAGTCCAAAATTAGCACTGGACTTACTATGTGACGGTCATCAATTGTGCTGGTAAAGTGATTTGTTTGTTTACATTTTTCTGCGAGATGCCACTGTTTTTAGAATATACGGATATTTCTGTCTATTCACAAAGAGAAAGGAGTCAATGTGTTAATACTTAAATTTGTAGGTGCAAATGTTCATATTAACAAAATAAAGAGATTTCTGAGAAAACATTACTAAGCACAGCTAAGTAAATATTAGCAAGAGATGAATGCCTTTAGATCACACTTAGCTTTCTGGTTTTGTGATACGTACATGCACACACACACCGTTTATACCTTTAAAAACATCAGTATTCAATTAAAATTAGTCACTAAGGCATTGCATGGAGTGAGAAATGTGTGATTCCTGCATAGGCAGTAAGAGTGACTGACTGAAGGAGACCTTAAGCAAATACCTTTTCCTGTGAAGAATGAAGGGAAACATTTTGAAGGGAAGGGTTCTGAGTCTTTTAAAATATTTTTTAATATTTTTTGAGAAGTTAATTCTGCTGCGTGTTACAGCTTTCTTGTGTGTGCCTTGAAGAATATTTCTTGTTGTCTTGAAGGAATAGAACCAGTGGAGAAGGAGGCCAGAGCCAAAGGGATTAAAAGTAAACAAATAAATGAATCTCCCCCCACAAATCCACAAGTGGTGCAGTGCATCAGAGCATAAGTTGTTAAATAACGTGTGGAGATTTTTTTTTCTATTTTCTTCTCGTGCAGCTTTTTGCTGGAGGCATCGAGTGGCAGAGCGTTCGAACAGCGTAATCTACGTTCTGCTGACCTGAGCTTGTCAATGCTAATTGTGTGGCTTTAATCGCAAAAACACATTTGCGTTATTGAAAAGGGTTTAACTTAAATCCTTCCTTTTCAGGACTAGTGTCAAAACGTTAAAAAAAAAAAAAAAAAAAAAAGCGAGTGAGGGAGATGAGGGTAGCATCAGCTATCTGTGCTGAAAAAGCAGTGGGATGGTGTGATTCAGATTACACGTCCTGGCTGCCCGTCAGAAACCAGCTCACTCACTACAGCTGTTCAAGGCGTGATGGCCAGGGAACTGTAGCTCCCCGATAAATACAGCTCCTTTTGTTGCACTGCTTGGGAAAAAAAAAAAAAAAGTGATTTCTTTAATCTGCTGGAGGAATGGGAACCTAAGCAGCTTCGGTTCTGTAGAGCAAGCTCTGCGTTTGCAGCGGTGCTTGGCAGTTCAGCTTTTGCAGCCCGTGTGGAAACAGCGCAGCTGAAGACTAGCAGAGAGTGAGGTAGTTGTCCTGTTTTCCCCACTCAGGTATTGGAGGCTGCCTGGTTCGTAGCTATCTGAGGCTGTTTTCTCCTACCCTGTGCGGGCAGCAGAGGTACAGCAGAGGTACAGTCCCAGCGATTCCAGAGCGGCCAGCAGCACGGGGAGCTAGGCTGTGTTACCTCCTTCAGAGGAAACTTTGCAATAGGGAAGCAGCAACTCGTGAGGGATGTATCGCCTTTGTCTGAATAGCTGCGTTTGCAATCTCTTGCTCGGTGCCTGCAGCTCAGCTATAGGGCATCGCACCCAGCCAGGTAAAGCGTATGGTGTTTGTTAGTCCCTCTCCGTGTGCCCTTAGCCAAAGGAGAAGGCGACGCTGCTCTCTCCGTTAGTTTTCCTTGCCCGATGCATCGTTGTTTTTCCTTCACGTATAATGTTCTCTTTTGGCTGCTGTTGGTGAAAAATACTCGGGGCCGATGAAGCCCGGTAGAAGATTGTGTGAGCATCCTCTCTCCAGCTGGTCTGATAAGCACTTTTCAATTCGTTTTTGCCAAAAGATATTGCATATGCAAGGAATTTATTTTCTTTTGTCTGTAAGATGGTCTATAGATCTTAGTAACACAGTGGGGAAGTGCTTTTTGTCATTCAGAGAGAAGCAGAACTTGTGACGCTGCCAAGTTTTTAGCTTTTTAGTTACTTTCTACTTTCTTTATTTTCCTTCATGTGATCAGAAGACTGTAATTAGTTGTCACTCAATTATTCCTGGAAACACAATGAAGCCACTCAGAAGCATAAAGCAACACAAACAACAAAACAATTTGAAATCTGGCTGAATAGAAAGAAGGTTAATATTATTTAGGGAAAGAAGATTTAAATTTAGCTAACATTCTTCGTGACAGCACAGTTGTGTTAGATAGGAAATATCCATTTGAGGGGGTGTTTGGGTGTTTATTTTTCAACTAGATTGTTAGAGATGAGTATGCATTGGGATGAAATTATGTTTGGGAGAGTCACTTTTTGGTTCCCCATGGTGCTAAGGGCAAAAGGAAGAGCTGTGCTTCGAGAGTCTGGACGAGGGACTCGCTCTGTTTCTGCTGACACCAACACCGCCGCAAGCCAGCCCTGCTAGCTCACTGTCTCAACAATATTTTTGTGCCAGAGTGTGGAGATGGCACCGCACCCAGTTTGAATCTCACCACAACTACCACAAAAACACCATTAAAAACTGCTACAGCTGCACAAATTCTCTCCTTCACTTAGAGGGCAGGGATAGGCAGACGCTTGCACGTATTTCTCCTTGATTTTTGTGCCTGTAGGATTCTGTGCGCTGAGGGTGCAGGAGCAGGGCAAGCCCGGGGTCCTGCTGTTTGAACAGGTAGAGCAATGTTGTCATGGCCCAGCTGAAGAAAGCCCCATGAAGTGCTCCCACAACGGATTCTGGGTCGGGTAGTCTGAACTGTACGCAGCCACAAAAAGAGATTTTAGCAAGCTTTGTTGTCTGTACTAAATTTTAACCTATGATGACAGTTTTTGCTTATTCAGTTCTGTATCTGTCAGAAATGCAAAGACGCTTTTCTTTTAGCTGTATGTTTTCATTTGTTGTTTTTCTTTTGCAATTGAATTAGGCAGAACAGGTGGCAATACTAAGCCAAGCGTTGGTCAATAAGCTGACACTGGTGCTGGAAGCACTTTAATGATTTTTTTTCCTCCTCTAAATAAATATATAAAAAGAAAGCACCTTAGATAAATGCCCCATCATTACTTAATCTTTGCAGCTCTACAGCTGAAAAAAGATGGCAATTAATTATTATGACCCAAATTTCTGAATTTCCTTTCTTCCTGCCAGTAATTACCCCGCGTTTTGGAAGTTATCTCTACTCAATCCACTTTATATACAGACTTTCGTCTATTTATCAAAATGTCTTATGATTTCGAATTGATGCTGGTGTAGCCATAGCTATTGATACTGCATGGGATGATTTCCTGCTACCCAGATATCAGCTAATAAATGGATATGCTGATTGGCTCAGAAAGGTCAAAATTAGGTAACTTGAAGGCTGCTTTTTTACCTGTATAATTTACTGAACACAGTAAATTCCTGTCAGTGATCCCATATTTTAAAAGCAACTGAGGAAGATGTTTTAAACTGCATTCAGCTCCTTTTCCAGTTAAGTTGCATGTTAGTTGGTTCAATTTCTCTTGTTATTCTTTAGAAAAATAGTAAAAAGTGCCTTCTCCAGAATTTTCCATTTCCCAAGCCTAGGAAAGTTCCTTGCTATGGGAAAAGATCTGTTTCACTTGACCTCTACTGTTGAAATGCTCACTACTGAAGAACAAGATAAAACAAAACAGCTTCCTAATTTCTGTTTCCCACTACGTTGTTCATTCTTGGGAAAGAGAAGGTGGAGTTGTAAAGTTGCCTGTTGCAGTCAGCCAGGTGTGTGTTCTTTTAAGTCATATTTGCCCTTCAGACCTCAAAAACTAAATAAAACCCCTCTTTCTTACCTTATATCCATAATTAAAGTGGTTGGAATTTTTAGCAGAGAAACAACAACCAAGCAAAACAGTAAAAATTGATTTAAGTAACAGTTTTACATTTGATAAAGACAAATATGCTGTCAATAATTTAGCAAGGTGTTCTTAAAATGAAGTACGATTTTCTGTTATATGTGAACATTTTTTTCTTTTGTTGCTGTGTTTTTCCTTTTTCTTTCCCTTGCCTCCCTTCATCCCTCCTGTTCTTCAGCGATTCCACTGCAAATATTAACTGCATTTTTCTGTTAAATGGAGTTTGTGAACTTGACCAAGTGTGTCCAGGAACCTGTGTAATTTTTATAATTCTGTGTGTTAAATATCGGTTTCTTTGGGTATTTTTGTAGGAAAAAAAAAACAAAAACAACTGTCGGTAAACAGATTAAACCATTTTCACAGTTTTGAAATATCAAAAATGAAAGCATTCAAATATTTAATCGTTCTTATAACTCAAGACTTCAAGTTTAATTACGTTTTGGTTGCAAAACACTATATTAATTGCTTATAACATTTATGTAATTTTTGTATTTTAGAAATATATTTTTCTTCTATATCTATGCAATCTAAGATTTGTGTTTGAGTGCAGTATAATTAAGAATGAAATCCTATTCTTATGCAGAAGTACAAATAGTCAATATTATTAGAGTTTCTTCCTAGGGAGAAAAAAAAAAGAAATTGAGAGTTTCTTCTTTTTCTCTCTTTTGAAAAGAAATCACAGATTTTTATTTATTTATTTATTGGCCTGCTTTGCTGTTTTGGATGATAAGCAGCTTTTTAGCCATTGCTGAAAAAGTTGACCGATAAAGCTTTCTGTGATAGAAACTATGCTCTGACTTGGGCCGACTAGCAGAAGAATCACCCACAGAAGCGCTCTGCCTCCGTACCGTTTCCCCTGGTGCTCTGGGGTCTCAGCAGCAGCTGGGGAAGTGTGTTTGGGATAAGTGGGAGTGCAATGACCAGTGCTTGTTGCTGCCAGGGGGACATCGCTGACCTTGGGTTAATCAGAGGTCACAAAATTTGGGATGTGTTATCTTCCGATTCATTCTTTAAAGGAGTGTGGCAAAAAAAAAAGAAGTTTGGTAATGATTTGTCACGTGCATTAATTGCCGCTAATTGTATTTTCAACCCTGTAGCTCCTGTTTCAAAGTTAATTTGGAAAGAAGGGAAAGCCTGCGCTAATTATTTTGCATGGCAGTGGACAATGTTAAGGAATTTCAATTGCTGCTCATCAAATTCCTGTCAATTTGTTTTCGTGTTAGATGCTTGCTGCCAGAATGCCAACAAGTCAGAGAGAAAAAAATCTGGAAAGGCAATGATACCAGTACGGACCAAGATTAAACAACAAATAAACACACACGGAGTATTTTCATAAGGGTTTTAGAAAGCGACTGCATGCTTAATTACTGTTCAGTGGTTTTGCACAAACATAAATGAGTTCTGTGATTATTTTGGAGAAGCCTGCAAGACAGGGCAGCTGGATTTCGTGGGGCATGGTCTCGTATTGTCCCTTCTTACTCAGAAGACTCTACAGAGACGCAAGTCTCAGCAAAATGGAAATCGCAAGGGCTGTTTTCTGGTGTCTCCCCAAAGCTGAGAAAAGAGATATCAATAAAACCCAATTCTCACTTTGCTTTTAAGCAAATCTAAGATCCTTTTTGCTTAGGGCTGTAGTCTTTTTTATTATTATTATTATATTATTTTTTTCCTTCAGATCTGAGAGCTTTAAAATGTTATGCATCCGGAGCACCTGTGTTCCAAATATAATGGACTTAAAAATGTAATTGAAGGATTTCCACTTTTGTAGGCAAATCAGCAGGGTTGATATTGATCCACCTTTTTAGGGAGCCACAGTGCACCAGAAGGTGATACTGTAGAGGGCCCCGTAAACCCTCGGAGCCTTCTGTCTAATTTGGCAGAAAAACACAGAATGTCGGACAACAAAAGAGCGATCCGATTCCATAAGAAATCTTCATCCCTCCCACCCCCTTTTCACAAGACTAAAAAAAAAAAAAAAAAAAAAAAAAGAAAGAAAAGACTTAATTTTTTCAGCTGCACACAATGATTTGGTGCTCACTCTTGCATTGAAACAGTTGCTGTCAGAACAGGCAGGAAACAGTTTTCTTTTAATTGCTGAAATCATTCGGAAGTGCTTCATGCACGGCTTCTATACAGCAGATGCTGTGCATTAATTGGCCTGTGTAGGGCTGACCCAGGGTTCCTTGCAGCGGGCCCAATTTTAGGCAGAGGGTTTAAATAGCTTATTTCTTATTTTGTATAACCTGGCGTACATTAGGAGTGCACCCGCACGTGGGGTATTTCATGGTCTGCAGTTTCTAATGTCATGTGGGTTTCAAAACCCGTGTTTCTCTGGTAATGTACTAGCAGCAGGTAAGCTCTAAATACCATCCATCAGGAGCTAATTTTTTATCCAGATACTCCAATGACTGATGAACCTGTCTTTTGTATGAATGTTCAGCACAGGAGAAAGCCATATGCCCCTGGCACTGGTTCCTATGCATTCTTTACAGTTCGTGGAGAGGAGATTAACGAAAAACCAAACCCTTACATTTACACGTCTTTCATTTATTTAGCAGTTAGCACTTTCTAAAATAGCTCTATTTTTTCAACAGCGAAAGGAGATTTAGGTCTCTTAAAGCAATCTGACTCCCACTACTCGCTTTCTTTATCAGGAATATTACCGCACACCCTTAATAGGGAACCTTGTTTTGCTACTCCCCGTCTGTTCAAAACAGACCTTAGCCCATTAGAAGGTCCTCCCTTGTGTGGGAAGACCACAGCTGTTACTGTAAATCTCATCCAGTAACTGTATCACCCCCATTTTGTGGCTCTGAAGGATGAAATTGAGAAATGGAATACTGTGCAGTCATCCTTTACATCTCCAATTTTAGGCCTTTGCACATCATTTTCATGCTTTTATTCCAAATCAAACAACATTAGTGAGCAACACCACCCTGTGCTAAATGTCTGGTGTCTAAGGCAGCGCCTACGATCTTTGTTTTTGGAGGCTTTAGGATTTGGGGGGAAGTTGGGCTTTTGTTAACGGCGGATTTTTTGTTCTATTTTTTAATTCCCTCTTCTCCCTCCTTCCCTCCCCCCACCAGATCTTTCCAAATTGTCAGGATTTGTCCCAAACCAGAAACCCAGATGGTAGCGAGGTGCCTAAGATGGAGGACACTCGGTTGTGCCTCCACAGAGGAAGCAAGGGCTGGGCGCAGTTAACAAACGCAACTTTAAAAAGGTTTCTGTTTCTTTAAATCCCCGTGAATAAAGTGGATCTAACTTCTTACGAAGGATATTGGGGGCTTTAATCAGAAATAAGAAGTGGTTTAAATCATTAGCACAACAAAGCAAACTATAAGCTTGAAGATAAAAGTCTCAGGGGAAAGAGTCCTCTGAAAATAAATGGGACTTGATAGATTTCCATATCATTTATAACTTCCCTTAATTACACTTGGAAGACTTGCCAGTAAAACTGGAAAATTGGCAGCCTATATCCATTATAGTAATTTTGCCGACCATGGCAAGCAGCTGGCTTTACTGGATTTTATTTCCCATCACTCACAATTAATCATCAGCTGGAGATGTCTGAAACTCCTCAAAACGTCGCAACACTGTGTGACACTCAGGCCTCCTTAAAATGCTAAAATCTGCTGAGTAAATGGGCCGAGCTCCCCTTCCAGCGAACTCATTTTGGTGCGAGGCAGGCTGCCGGTTAATGAGTGCCACTTTGATAATCGGATGCGAATGTGAACCCTGACCCCGTGTCAAAGGAGAGGACGCGGCAAGCTGGATAAAAGATAGGGGACTCAGACCCACAAACTTTACACCAATTAGACGGGGAGCGGGGAAGTGCATCAGCGCCGATTGGGTTTATCAGAAAGACTTGCGGGCCTTGTGACCATTTTGCGCGCCTAGCACCGAAGACGTCCTGTCACAATCATTAAGTCTTCATCAGGCGACGCACACAAGGCTGAGAAACGTGGACTGTGTTCACAGACATCCCTCGCCAGCACTGCCCTCAGATGCACGCTGCCTTTTTTTGCCTCTCTGCATTTTAGAGAGGCCTGACTGTAAGCACGGTCACTCTCTAAGTTCCTCCTGCCTCTCTAAGTTCCTCCTGGACTCTTTAAGTCCCTGGGTTATTCAGACAGTGCTCTTGACTGTTGCCAAATTCACGTCTGAATTGTCAGCAACATCAAGATGTTAGGTCCCCTCCTCTTCAATGATTTTATTTTTCTTTTTTCTTTCTTTTTTTTTTCCTTTTCACTCTGTGGAGAACAAAACCCCAGCAGATACTTTGAACAGAGCTGTGCAGAAGTAAACTATTAGAATACAGAGTGCAGGTCTAACAGCTAATCGCTCCTTTATTTTGATATTGCAAGCAATGTGAAGGTAGATTTGTCCGTGGCATAACTGAGAGAAATGTAGAGGAGTTCTGCTTCTTTTAAGAAAAAGAGCCCATCTATTTTACCTGGCTCCAATCAATCACATTTTTTGTTTGTTTTCTATTTGCCAGTTTTGACAGATTTGGGTCATCATTGAGACCTCTATAAATTGAAGTATAAAGATGGTGGTTTACAGTGGTTTACCATCCACTGAAAGAAAGAAGTCATACGAAGACAATAGAGCATAAAAAATAGTCCAGATAAATCCTTGGATAAGTTGGAAAACAAGAAATTGTACACATCACTGTGGTTTTCATTTGCAGGCTAAATAACAGGCAAAAGGATATGTGCAATTATGTCATGAAAGAAATTGGACAATGCCCAAAAGGCTGAAAAAGAGAAGAGACAGATACAAGTGCCTAATTTTAGGATTTGTTGCTTTGCAACACAATGAGTGGGGCTGTAAAGGTTTAACATAAGAACAGTAATTAAACTTCTGTGCTTAAGTGACACTTTCACCAAGGTAATTTTGAACAAATTGCACATCATCAGAAGTACTGACACAGCATTTTAACACGTGGTACGTACTGAAAGTGCCTCCTTCCTTCCAAATTAGTAAGACTGCGGGATGTTAACTTGTTACTTGGCCTATATATTTTGTTGGTTGTGTGGATTATTTCCTACCCAGACACCAACTCCTTTGCCATCAACCCAGCAGGCATATATAAAACACAAAAAATTATTTTTGAGAAAGGTGGAAAACTGTGGAATTCAAATTTTGGACATCTCCATAATGCCTATGGGCATTTTACTGCTGTACTTAAGATCTACAGAGACTACTCTGTACTTTTTGAGTAAATATATTTTCGTGACTTTGTTTAGACAATTGTTAAGGGATTTGTGCATCTTTTTTTTTTTTTTTAAACAGAAGTGGATATTCATAGCTTCCTCTTAACCTTAGAAATATCTGGAAAGTTCAGAGCAGATGGAAGAAAAGCTGAGCAGTGAGACAGGGAGAGGAAGAGAAAAAGCAGGAAGGAAAGAAGGAGCTGCTGGAGAAAGGCCCCAGACAGGGCAGCAGGTGCGGAAGGAGAGAGACAAAAGGCGGGGAAATAACTGGGGACAAAGTGCAAGTCTTTGACACTATTCACCGAATTTGACACTGCTAATGACTTAAATGCTCACCTGAAGCTCAGGATGGCATTTCTGTGGTTGAAGTGTTGGGTGTTGGTTATTCTTCTGTATCCGGTCATCGCGCAGTGTTCCCAGAGCAAACACGTTCCTTATTGACTCCAAAAAGCCTATTATGGCGTTGTTGGAGAAATAGCTGCAACCATTTTTTAATGTAATGTCTGTCGTTCTGACTTGTTCAGAACCCACAGGCAGCCATCAACACTTTCTTGAAATTAGACCATTAAAAAAAAAAATTCAGACCAATTAAGTCTTTGCTTAAAATGTATGGTTAACATTAGCCAAGAGTAGGGCTGGAACAAGCTTTGGAAATAAAATTTTATTTAAATTTTTGGAATGTACTTTGTGCAGCGTGCATTTGATCTCTGACTTAACACCTATATGTTAGTTAGTATATTCCCCTGAAGTGGAACAGACTTGTTCTTAAATATATATTACGCGTTTTACATATATTTATATACATATTTATCTATAAGAACATATATATATATATATATACACATACAAATACGTTCTGTGGTAAAAACTATCATTTTGTCTCTGTGATCCCTCCCCTGTGGATGTGGTTTGGCATTTCTTCTCAGGCACGCTTCCTTCGGTCAGTCGGTACAGCGCGTATGGCTATGCAAAGACCAGATCTCCGCAGGTCTCGAGTTACCCTCTTCAGTGAAACGTTGACATTAGAGTGAAAGTTTCCCATTTTTGCCTATATAATGACAGAAAGGCAGATTTCCTTGTCCACAGAAGAGCCCCATGGAAAGACTTGCCGTGGGCACTCAGAGAAGCCACCTCTGAGAAGCGCATCCGTACCAGTCCTAAATACTGGAGCATGCCAAGTGACACATTTTTGTGACACGTCTGGGTGATCACTGGGTTACATGAGGGATAAATGTTGAATCGTTTGCTTTTCCCTCACCTGCAGGCAGGCCCCTGGGCCATCGTGAAGCCCTGACGGGCTGGTTTCCAGCGCTGTGGGGTGAAAGGCCTTGGAGGGAGCACCCGTGTGGGAGCCACAGGGAGCGCGCAGCACAGGGGCTGGTTACCCTCGCCTTGAGCCTCTGCCCTTAGCAGAGGGCATAAAGAGGAAACCTAACTGTTTCCCTTTAAGATCTATCACTTGTTGTGAGGAAATTTATCATTTTGCCTCCCTGCTCCCTCCCCTGTGGATGAGGTTGGGTGTTTCCTCACAGGCCCGCTCCCTTCGCTTGGTCCGAAGCCGTCAGCCGCCACCCGGGCGCCGAGGAGTGCAAAGGTGCTGCTCAGCATCAGCCTGCTGGGTGCTGTCGGAGCTCCCCGCCCGTGCTCCCCAGGACCGGTGCCAAGAAACTTTGGCTTCCGAATCAGGATTAGCATCCGTGGGATCTGCGCCAGGGAAGCAAAGCAAAGGCTCCGCAGCCAAAGCTGCACAAATTAAATCTCGGTCTGGATTTAATTGATGTCGAGCTGTGGTGGATGTGAAATGTGAACTGTAAAAGTTGGAGCTGAGTAGATGGGGTGGGAGAGGAGCCTTCCAGGTTCGTTTAGGGTGATGTTTTTCAGCGGGTGATTCCTTTTTCCCTGTTTTGTTTCCAGTTTGTCAAAAGCAACTGTGGTTCGTGTTGCGACTGTACGTAGCTGGCTGACTTGACTTGTGCCATGAAAGTCTTTTTAGCATTTAATGAAATAATCCCTTTATTTTCCAGAAGAATCATACACACTTAGAGCATTTTAAATCCTCTCTCCTCATTTTGTACTGCTTTAATTTTACCAGGTTTCAGAAGGTCAAGAGATTTGTGTAATTGAAGCAATGAAAATGCAGAACAGTATGATTGCTGCTAAAACAGGCAAGGTAAGCTACCTTGGGTCACTTAAAACCATATGCAACTTGTCAAATAGGATAGAATTTACAAAGGAAAAAAGGAGGATTCTGGTTGTTAAGGAATTAAGTCTGATTGTTGTAAGTCTTTCGAAGTGAGGTGTCTTTAATTTTTAACATTTACATCTGCTGTGAATGCTGTTAAGTAGTTCTGAGCTGTAGATAGCACAGCAGGAAATAGTTTTACTGGCTTCAGAAATTCATATAACTCTTTTTCTCCTAAATGATTTGTTTTCTGTGATGTTACAATGCCAAGTTGAATTGAAAGACGTTGCAAACCCTTTTTTTTCCAAATTCCCTACTTCCAAAGATCAACTGAAGAAGAGAGATCTCTCTGCCAGTTAATTCATTAATGGCAAACAATTTGACACTACAAAACTGCTCAGAACAAGGCATAGAAAGGATTTTTGCAGGAAGAAGAGAGAGGTGATTTTTTGATTATTGACTGTGCTCAGGCTTCATATTTAACATGAAGCCTGGATCTGCAAATGCATTCAGACTGTGCATTTTGGAATCTTACTTCTTTTGGGGGCGGGGGATCAGCATAGCAGCCCCTGAGCTGGGACTGTCCTGCGGTGCAGGATGTACCAAAACCAGCCCTCTGAGCGGGGAACTGGTTAAGCTTATATGACAAGGAGAAACCCCATCTGTTTTGGGGACTGTCAGCCCCCAGGTCAGAGCCTCAAGCATTCCTGTGTCAGATTATAACGCACAGCCTGAAGTCATCACCTAGACACAAGCCTCCAGTTCATCCTTTTCAAAGGGAAAGCAGAGTCACTTTCGAGGAGATCTGGGTTTTTTGTTCTCCTAATCTCATGTTTCCTAGCAGGTCCTAGCCCAGCTCTGTCTGGGACAGAACTCTGTGCTAAAGAAAATGATAATAATAAAAATATATTGCAAGATTCATTAGCCCAGAGGGAGGCAGCAAGGAGCCTGACTCTTCACGGTAGAGACTGGGTTAGGCTTTGGCAAGATTTGCTGAGATCTGAAGATGGGTGTCTATGCCAAGGACTGTTTGTGTGTTTACAAGAAAGGATTATTTGGCACAGCACTGAAATTGTCACCAAGGCTTGGACCCAGGTCTTGCCTCTTCCAGTACATCTGATGCAAAATTGGGTCTTGAGGGAAAAAAATGCAGGGAGAGTGAGAATGTACCTTCTCCTGTTGCTCTGACATTGGCGTTTTATTATTTTCTTTCATGCATTAATTCCTATATAATTTATTTTCTCACATGATTAATATTTTTATAGCATTTATTTTTTGTCTTTGCTTCTGTTGTTTAACCCCTTATTGCTGCCCTTCGCATCCACTGTTTTTAACCAGTGAGTATTTGTAATTAAAATGCCATTGCCACCCCCCCTCTTTTTTTTTTTTTTTTTTTACTCTAACCTTTCCTTCCCCACCAAGTTGTGCTGCAACCCATGGGCCTATTCCTTAAAATCCTGCCTGCACTTCTCCAAATAATAAATACCTCCCACCATTCTGCACAGATGCCACATAAAAACACATTGGGTTTATTAATCTTTCAAAGTGGGGTTTGAATGGTGCAGGGACCGTTCTGTGGGCCTGATGCATACCTTACAACATCCCCTTGATGTCTCCATTTTAATAATAAGCAGATTTTTTGATTTTTTTAGAATTTTAAGAAATTGAGAAAGCAAAGTGCTTTGGAGTTGTGTAGAAATGAACCTGATGAACAGAAGTTTTTGCATCATTCTGCAGTGCGAAGCCATGGCTGAGTGCTGAAATAACTTGACTCCACCGCAGGAATGAGCTGGTTGCTGTTGGCTGCTAGTCCACGTTTTTATGCCTTAAAACCGTGTTTTGAAACTCAGTTCCTTTGTCTTCAGCTGGAAGATGTCCATTTTCATTCCCGTCTGAATTCCTTTTCTGCCTCACCCCCTGCCTCTTCCTGTTTGCAATTGTGAGAAGAGTGGCTTGTTTTTATCTGCTTTGAATTTACCCCAGTTGCAGGTGGTTAGCAGTGAGTGAAAGCTGCAGAGGGAGCCGGGAGCCTCCTCCCTCGTACGGGACAGCTGTACGTGGGTCAGGCTGAGGAGCTGGCTGTGCTGGCTGCCAGCACATTGCAGAAATAACCAGGGAGCTTGAAACACTGCTGAGCTACGGAGTTTGCCGAACCTTGACTTTGTATAAAAAGAACAGAAAGAAGTAGAATAGTTTTCACACTGCTTTCATCTCCCAAAAGATGGGAGTCTCAGGGATTGGGTAGGCTGTGTAGGTATTGGTTTAGAAATAAAGCCCTTTCTTGTACATTTTATGGTGTTTTGGCCTGTCAGCAGCATTCAGCTTCATTTCTTGGGCAATGCCGTGGGTATGTATGTGCGACAGATCCAGAGATATGCCTACAGCTCATGTGGCATAGACTGTCAAACTCAGACGTGGACAACAGTGCAGCCACAGTAGCCTGATAGTTAGGGTGTGCCGCAGGTTTCCCGTAGGAGCCTAAGTTGACGTTTGGGTGACTGAGCTAAACTAACTGCTGAAGAAAGCTTTGTCCAACAGTTTGGGTGCATCAGTGGGAGCTTTGAATTAACGTTGCAAACAAATTCTAGTACAGAGCTTCAAACATTGTCTGGCGCTCCATGTGCTAAAAGGGAATTCAAACACATTTCAGCATTTTATAGAGAAAATGAGGGACTGTAGTGTATATACTAGATATGTATATATACTTACTGTATAAGCTTTATGTGTTTTAAAATTCAGGAATCTGCACATGTAACTGCATTTATTTGACAACTGTAGCCCTTTGCCAAGTTCAGTTACTTGGAAGGATTTAAACTCAGATTTGAATTGATTTATCTCGGCATTCTGGGGATTAAGGGAAACCCAGCTTCATGGCTGCAATCCCAAAAATCAGTAATACTTCAGATCTGTTATCCAAGAAATACTGGCATATTTCATTGTAACGTCCAAGCATGAATGAATGTTGAATACTCAGATTATCCTCTAAAATACTTAGAATTTCAGTAGGAAATTAACAGCAGTGCAAATAGGTGCTTTTTATTTTTTAATATATCTTTTTAATGATTTGACATTGAGAGCTTCAAGCACCCAACTCGCACAAAAACCAGCGAGTGGTAGGTTCCTAGATACCTTGCTGGAGCTGGATTTGGCCAAGCCCTGTGGCGGCCTGCCCAGAGGTGGTGGAGTCTCCGTCCTCAGAGATACACAAAGCTCAGCTGGGCTCTGAACCTTGGAGGTTGGGCTGGCAACATCTCGAGGCCCTCCCAGCATAAATGTGTCTGTGATCCCTGTGGTGGTTGTAACGTTATACAGTGGCCATTTATCCTGTGCATGTACTGTGCACGCAGATGTCATCCTGCATATACGCAATGCCAACCAGAACATTTATTTAACCGTGCCACTGAGGAAGATCTGAAATTATTTCTGTTTCTGTACTGCAGGTGAAAGCTGTGCACTGCAAAGCTGGTGATACTGTTGGAGAAGGAGATCTGCTGGTAGAACTGGAATGAAGGTTGCCTTCACACTGTTGAATTACCTAAGCCTTTATTGTTTCCATCCATAAAGTAAAATGAAGGCAATTCAACACAGAAGATGGACAGTCCTACACAGAAGATTTTATACAGTCATATTTATTGTATCAGTGGTTAAGACAGCAAACACAGATACTAAACCTTGGCAACAGATCCCAGATTTTTACTTCCAGAAATACTTGTACATAACCTTTGTAATTCTTTGATTTTTCAGGATCATATAGAATCAATAAAATACTATTTCTGCGTTAAAACAGAAAAAGCCCTTTTTTAAAAAGAAAACACAACAAAAGCCCAAAGCTGATTAATCTTCTCCATGGTTATATCACTGGTTTGAGGCCCCAGACAAATGTACAGAATGGTTGATGAGCGAGAAATTAACCACTGAATGAACTGAGCAGTTTCCCTTAAACTCTGTGTAAGCACTGAACAATTACTGCCTATGGCTTAAATTCTGGTCAGATTTATTGTAATAATTGGAAGCCTTTGTACAGACTAGCTTTAAATTTCAGGTTAGATGCTTTATTTTACTAGTGCAGACTTTCCCCATGTATTTTCATTTGCAGTTGTAAGGGAATTTTCTTCTTTTATTCAGACTCCATACTCAACTGCCCTCCCCTTTATCTTCTTTCTATTGATTACTGGATGCAAGGCCTTCCAGAAGGAGCTGGCACAGTCCTCGAATCCCCTTAGCTGCCCCAAGGTATTGCTGGAGGCGCTTGCTGGCCCTCAGGCCAAGCACGCTGCCTCCTGAACTCCTCTGGGAAAGAGAGACCCAAGTGCCTGACCTTTTGTTGTGCAGAGTCTCCTTCTAAAGACTCTGTGAGGAACAAGGGCTGTTCATAACACATGATTATATCCTACTGGAGAGCTGTGGATCTGGTATGGGAAACCAGGTAAGGCCCGGAGAAGAGGAAGATTTAAGAGACATGAACAGAAGTGAGAGGGTCTGGTGATATATATGTATTTTTTGCATTCGAAAGCTTTGAAAAACTACTGTTATTTGTACCGTTAAAAACTGTTTTAAAAGCATCCATCATAAAAGAGATGCAGGTCCTTTCTTAGGCTGTAAAAGTACTATTACTACTTACTTTTAGGTTTTCTGTTATGATTCCTTCAAAGACGGAAGCACCATCACTTCTGTCTTGCACCCTTGTGCCCTGTACTGCAGTGACTTTGGTCACATTAAACAACCGTGTATTTTTCTTACTGAGCTTGGGAACTCAATGCCACAGGCAGGTGCAGATACCAGAAGCTTACTGGGTTCACAGTGTTAGCGTGTGGTTATCCGAGGGCTCTTTCTTCCATTAACCCATCCAGGCCCAGGTCAGCAGCTGCAGCCCCCCCAGGCGCGGCGGTGCCCCCCGCAGTCGCCCAGAGCTCTTGCTGGGGCCTCTGCTGCTGCCGGGGCTGGAGCCAGGCCATGGGGCTGTGCCTGTGGCAACCTCAGCGGGCCTGCTTTGCCTCTACCACTGCCTCAGAGAGGAGGGGGCTTGCCGGTAGTTTCTTGCCTAGGATGCACAGGGTCCTGCTAATTCCCAGAAACCGAACAAAAAAAAAAAACCTCTGGCCAGAGACAGGCCCTTTACAGGAAGATGAAAGAAAGAAAACAATCCAGTCTGTGACAGGGCTGGTGACTCATTTTTTTTAACCAGAAACGTTCATTCTGGTTGAAAAATGATTGACAGTGCACTGGTGAGTGCATTGGCTGTGTCATTGAAAAGCTGCTGACTATCATATGGCCAAGGGGGGGAATAATTTAGCACAGAGATCTGCTTTGTTAATCAGTTTACATATCTTTCCAATGACTAAGGTGAGTGTTTGGGCAGTAGCTGATCAAGCACAGCATTGCTTTTGCAGTTGGAGAAACTGAGGCAGAGCCCCTGCAGCCTTTCCTAGGAACATCCGTAATGCCAGCTTGGGACACAATTCAGACACCAGGTTGCCCTAAACTAAGGAAGGAAAAAAAAAAAAAACCAACATGAATATTCTACTTGAAAGGTATTTAATTTGCCTACTGCAGAAACAACACAAGCTGTTCTGTTTTTCTACTTGAACTGCAGCAGTGCCTATTCCTAATGAAGTTTTTAGGCTGATTGCTTACCCTGGATCCCTGCGCTGACCTCCTCTGGCCATCCCAGAGCTACTGGCAATGAAGCAAAGTACAAGCTTGTTTGTATCGGTCTCCTCAGTACATTTCATTGTACCTTGGCTCACTGCACAGCACACAGCCTTGTCCCTTCAGCAGCTTTGTATTTTGTACAATATCAATGCCCCAAACGCCACGGTTGAAGGAAAGACAAGGCCCAGGAGAGCAACAACACAAAGCCACAGTTTCCCCAGACTGTACAGAAACCAGCACAAGTGGTTGCGTCATGGGGACAACAGTCTTCTTTTTGCCTGTTTTTTTTTTTTGTACTTTAAATGTTGCAATAATCACATACAGGTCCTTTGGGGATTTTTTTTTTTTATATATTATAACATGAGCACATGAGTAATAATCCCCCCCCCCTCCCCAGTAAGAAATTCAGACTGCATATGACTGCAAGTTCTGCATTAAAGTGCTTGGCTAAAAGTCACCTGGACACTAAGTGCTCGCCCCAGCTGCAGGTGGAGTAGTGCGGTGGGCAGCTGAAATCAGGTTTGCTTTCTCTGGCCCGCAACTCCCAGATCACCCAGTCCCTTAGTGAACTGAAATAGTACCTAAAGTGCTTAGGATGTTAAATTAAAAATACGACTTGAAATGTAATTCTCTTTAATATTTAATATTTCTTTAATATCTCTTCTCATAAAACTAAACACGTTTTAAAAATAATCATCTCCAGTTCAGAAAAACATGGCATCACAGAGTATGAATAGTCATCGTTAAATTCTCTCCCCTCTATTTCTACATCAATTTCAGATTTTCCTTGAAGTGCAGGCTATCTGTATGGTCATTTCTCCCCCAAGACACAGTTGTTTGCCCAGTTTGTTTACATTCAGTAGCCTACCAAACACAAAGCAATATTAAATGTGAGGTGTGTTTTACTTGGTTTGCAGATACAATTTTTAAAAATCAGTTTTAGCTATTAGTGCAATAGCGTCATTATTCCGCCCGCCTTGGAGAACACACGTGATAAATTTATCAGTTCTGGTAAGAAAAAAAATTAGTGTGTTCATCTGCCTTTTCACTCACCTCAGCCCTGCACTTGAGGCAAGGCTGGGGGTGGTGGAGGATAAAACCCAAACCCCCAAAGGGGTGCGCACAGACAGATACGCTTGTTTCAGGCGTCATGCGAAACCAGTTAGGCTGGGTTAGTGGGGGCAGCAGGCTGTGCCTGGCCGGGGCTGCGTGCCAGCCTCCAGGCCTACAACACGCTAGAGCCAACGTGCCCAGGTTTGGGAGGTTACAAGAGATCTCGGGTTTTAATACAAGGGCATTACGGGTTTCCTGGAAGGGCTACCACGCTACTGCGTCTTCGGCAGGGCTACGCTGGCTTAATCCCTGCTCTCACGTAGCACGTAGGAGAGGCCGTGAGTCCCGGAGGAATCGTAATTGTCATGGTAGGGCAGCTGGACCCACTCGGGCTGGTAGGTGGTCGTGCTGTACACAAAGCACTCCACCACGCTGCTCCCGGCCGCGCTGCTTTTCCCTTCCCACTCCACCACCTCGATTCTCATCGTCGTGCGCTGGTACATGTCTGGGCAGCCTTCGAATTCGTCGAGGAACTGCAGCATCTGGTCGTCCACAGTGTAAATCTCCCCGGCCACGTGGTGCCCCGTGCCCGGGATGTTCAGCATGAAAGGGATGTTGTATTTCCCTGCGATCACCAGAGGGTACTTCTCCACGGTGCGGCCCCTTCCTTGGTATTTTGCTATCCCCTTGGCAGTGTTTATCATGTGCTTGTAGTTGGGCTGGCCCTTCTTAAGCGTGCCATACACAAAGACACGAGCCATCGTACCTGCAAAAGCAGCAGAAAGACAAAGGTGGACGTTAGACACATGGCTAGCTGAAAGTGCAGCACGGACCAAAGGAATGCATGCACCCTGAAATGGATTGTACATGCGAGGCTGTTTGGGCACATGCAAAATTGATCTCATACACCTCATTTAAAAAATCGTGCTAAATTCAAATTGGTCCTTAAACTTTTCAGTCAAAAAACGTAGAGAGACCAACAGCAGGGGGAAGGCCCTCTTGCAGCTCTTTGCTGTAATCAAATGGCATCCCATTGTTTCTCTAAGGATGCCACAACAGCAGCCAACACAGCACTGAGACAGCGTAAAAGCTTCAAGCCTTGATTTTTTTTTTCCTCCCTCTCTCATGATTATACTGGAGCCATGCTGCATGCAGTAAGGATGGTGCCATGCTCAGTAACATACCTAAAGGAACCCAGGGAGCCATCCCAGCGATGGGAACAAGCTCCAATCAGCACACCCTAAAACAAAACAAAACAAAACAAAAAAGGTTCAAGCACCTTACTATATTGCTCTACTGCATTTATGGTTTAAGTAGCCCTGGTCAATCCCAGCTGTTAAAACTTGCAGGAGTGAAGCCACCGGGTGATTTCCCCCCTCCTCGTCAGGGTGGTTGGCTTTAAAGCCTGCACTGAGGGACCTTTCCCGTCCCCAGGTCTGTGCAGTCCAGCACAGCTCACTGTGGCAGTACTCGGGATTTGAGAAGCACCATTTCATTCAGTGACGGACAAGCCTGGCTGGCTGCAGTTCGGAAGCTTGAGTGTCTTGTTTCATCGTTAAAAAAAGTGCAGTGGCATTAATCAACCAAAAGCGAATAAAAACAAAAAATAAGGGATAAACACAGCCAGAAGGACGATGCTTGTAGCCGCAGGAAGCTAATGCTGTGCAAACCGAGGCATTGCCTGGCCCGACAAAGCAGCTGCTGGCCATGGAGGGGAAGGAAAAGCCTTGAACACCAGGCCTGAGAAACCAAGCGCTGTGCTGCCCAACGAGGTGGCCTGGCAGGGGAGCGGGTTGGGGTGAGCCTGCTGTGGAGGCCTTTCAGGGACACACTGAGGGCTCCCCTAGCCCTGGCGCTGTGGTCCCACCTCTGACTGAGGCGGACAAGGCCGCGGGACACCAGCATTGCCCAGGGGGAGCTGTGGCGGCTGCCGGTCACCCCCAGAGCCAGGCTGGGCTGCCGAGCTGCTGTCACAAGCACAAGGACACGCTTGTCTCACCCATCCAGGCGACGGGGGGAACACCAATTTCTCCTCGGTGCTTTGAATGACTCCTCGCTGACAAACCTCACTGGCTGACTTGACGAGGCCGGGCCAGGGGATGGTGTCAGCACAAGCGCCCTCACCCATATTTCAGTGATAGCAAAACTGTAAACGATGGCTGCTGGCAGAAAGGCCAGGTCAGAGCCATCCCCAAGTCCTTTTCAGGTACCCCAAAGGGCCCCAAGCCACCTCTGCCTGTGGCCGCTGTTCTGCACGTATACCAGCCATCTCTTGAAAGCATACCCTGAACAATTTTGTTCAACATTTATCTAGCAGCATAAAACATTCAAAACTGGTTTAAACGGGTAGAAGACTGGCCTTCCCGAAAGCCAGGAAAAAAAAAATCATACCTTCATAGTTCCTCATCTGTTTTTCACCCTGCCCTGTTCATCCTCCCTTGTTTCTGCATGGCAAATGAAGTTTTTCCCGAATTCGCCCTCAATCAGTACCTGCTTAGAGCCTGTCTCAGCTTCACCCCCAAGGGCAGCCAGCCACTGCCCACCAGAGGAGCACACGCGGCTCCATTTGTTATTAAACATCAAAGTTTGAAACAAAACAAAACAAAACAAGAAAAAAAACAAGAAGAAGAAAATTAATGTGTTTTCAGCTATTTAGTCTTACTTTAATAAACTGCTAGAAAGCTAGGCTATCAAAAATGGTATGTTACTGGCCAGGAGCAATGTCATTTAAAATAACCAAGCCTCTTAACCAGTAGCAAAGCAATTTCTCCCTTGGTGAATAAACAGTTTTTCTCTGTAACAGAATACAGTTTTTCAGTAAAAGAAAAAAAAAAAGTGGTGTGTGCCTTTATTTACTGGCAAACAGCTTTCACTTCAGGAAAAAGACTACACCATTTCTCCCCCCCCCCCCCCCCGTATTTTATCAGATATACTTCAGGGTAATTCATCCTTCATGACATAAATGAGTTTTTTTGGATGCAGCTCATTCCCTCACAATAAAAAGAACATTAATATTCAGTTGGTCTGACTCTCTTCTATAAGAAAAATCATTACCTTTCAGATTGTGTTTTGAATAACAAACACAGATCTTTCAGGAAGAAACTTGTCCCAGTGGGGATTGAGAAAGGATCAGAGTTAAGCACTGAAACATGCAATTAATTCCCATTAGGGGATTAGGGCACTCGTGTTCACTTTGAATCAGAAAAATGAATTGTGAATTAAATTGTTCACAACCAAGAGGTTACTTGTCAGAGTTAATAACTTAAAAAATAAAAAGCTAAACGTAAAACGCACATAAAAAGCTCAATGCTGAGTGGGGCATCTGTAGGGAAAAGATATGCTTCATTTCCATTAAACTAAGGATCTCTCCCTACTGTATATCTGAAGATAAGCTTCCAAAAAGTTTTCAGGGAAAAGTGTGACAACTCCTGAAACTGGTGAAAATGAAGTGCATGTTTCTGACTGCACAGCATCCGGCTGTTTGGAAACGTTTCCTTAACAGGGATTTACAGGAATGCACCTGGCATACAAGTGCTGGTCCCACGAAACTCAACAGTGGCAACAACAAAACTCACTAGCCCAGGTTTGGGTAAGTGTTCCTGTTCCAACATTTAAGTAAATGAATTCACCAGGCAGGATAAACGGAGACTGAGTAGGAACTGCAAGTCTCAGTCCCAGTCTGCGCAGAGTTGGTGCTTTCCGAGCCTCAAATCTGCAGCACTTCCACCGTTGTGGCTTCAGGAGAAGGCTGGCGGCTGAACTTCCCTCGCCCCTTCATGGTCACGGATATTCTTCCTGTCATCTGCTTGGGATAAGCTGATCACACTGACTTTTCATTTAGTTAAGAAACAAAACACAAAACTGAGCCCGAGCTAGGAAGTGAGTGAAATGAAGAGTTGGTAGAAATGTTTTCTGAACGTAGCTCCCGATAAATAAAATTTATATAATTTTCTGTGTAATAAATTCAATCTCCTGCACGCTGCGTATTGAGTTCTGGGCAGGCTGCTCCAGGCATCGGCATAATTCCTAGCACTCCTATCTGTGCTTTCAAACCCAAACCATTTTTGGCCACCTTGTGGCAAGGAGAGTACAGAGCAGAAAATTATTTTAGGGTCATTTCACAGACTTCCACTGAGCAGCTGAAAAGAGCTCCAGACAGCATCGCTTTGCTGGATAACCTACAGTGCCAACGAAAAGTTGCCTTTTCTCGCTTAATCCGGTTTGACACTTCATCCCTCTACTAAGCTACCTTAGAGAAAAAAAAAAGAAAGAAATAAAAATCAGACTTTACGCTGAGTATTAGCTGCCAGGGCAAAACAAACCCATTCAAAAAGTACTTTCATGCAATATTCATGCTGGAATCATTAAAATTTAATGACGCGGGGGAACGCGAATGAGATCTGTGTCACCTCTTCCAGCTACGAAAGGCGACCGGCCGACCCGCTCGTGGGCTCTGTTGCTGCTCCCTTCGCTGGGCGAGATGCAAAGATCAGAAAATAAAGTAACAGCTTTAGGATGGCAAAGACAGAAGGTGCTGCTGGGTTAAAATAAAAGAAGGGGTGGCACAACCTCGTTGCAGTAGCCGCAGTGGGGGGGGCTCCTGGTCAGGGCTTTGTTCCTCCCTCTCGCTGCCCAGCCACTCGACCCTGTTTGTGTCCGACCGTAAACATCCCTTCTGCCACGACTCGGGTGATTATTGGGTCCTACTAGCTTCTTCCAAAAATAAAGTGAGAAGCACTACGTGCGTTACGCTGGCTCCTGGGCCCTTTGTGATTGCGGTAACGGTGGGTTTGGGTTTTATTTTGCTGAGGCTTTTCCTTGCAGCTCAGAAAGTATCCATTTCTCTCCCTCCATACAGTAACGTTATTTTCCCTTGAGAAAAATTCTTAGCGCTGGCTCAGTGACCAGATATAGTTACACATTAATTCTTCAGAAGTTTCTTAAAACTGTAGGAAACAGGTGAAAAAACAAAATGCCTTGAACTTTAAACTTGAGCCCAGTCTGTTTGAATGAAGCGAGTTTTAAGGTCACTCTTCACTCAATGCTAACTTTCAAGCAGGACTAACATGCCAGAGAGGACTCATGGGACTGCATCCTGTTGGTCCTTTGATGCTTTCATTTTGTTACTTGCTATTTTCTTTATAGCACAGACAAGGGCTTCCTGCCCGGGCCGACCCCTTTCCAACCTTGCTGAATACCTCGGAAAAGTTTATGGCAAGACACCTTTCTTACATTAACCACAGAGGCAGCAGCGAAACGATGGCTCCTTTGAAATCCAGAGGTTACGGTCTCCTCGCAGCAGTCGTTCGCTCAGAAACTATGAGGTGCTGGTTTGTGAAAACAAACAACGGTATTATGGTAACCAACGCCACGTTGGACACTACCGGGCACTACCTGAGACGGCACTTAACCTACTTCACACTGAGACTTTTCCTTTCACCCTCGGACAGCTTATATCCGCAAACCAACGAATGCGCCTGCACTTAAGCTTCAGTACCCTGATGATGTTTGTCACCGGGAGCCAGCGCGCAGAAGCCCTCCCTCCTGACAAGCATCAGTCACACCGCTGCTCCAGTTCCTCGCACTGACTCGGCACCAGGGCAAACATTTGCTTTTTATCTGTTTGGAACCGTTTCCAGTCACTTTCAGCTCTATTGCATTGAGAAACCTCATAAATATATACCAGGTTTTCATTCATTTTTTTTTGATTTATAGTAGTATATATATACCACTACTGGAAGAGCTTCATTCCCAAAGTAAATGGTTAGGAGCTGCTAAAGAGGGCTCCAAACGGCAATCAGCTGAAGCCACCATGCACAAAACGATGCTGGGACATGCTGCAGAAACACCCCGGATGCATTTTTAGACCAATTAACATGCTAAACGTTAAAGTGCAGAGACGGGAGGGGACTGGAAGCACATAAGGAGGATGAGAAAAGGAGGATGAAAACAATGTAAAGTCAATGGACGGGGACAAACTGTGCTGGTAAAAAAAAAAAAAAAGTTGCACACCCATGATATTAGATCAGTATTATTGACTGTTTTGTCATAGAATTATTATTATATTATAATTATATAAGCCTCTAACAGATTATCACATCAAGTTTTTGACACCACAACTCATACACTTGTGGACTACAGAAGTAGTTAAACTGCGCTCAGGGCGGAGCACAGAGAAAAGGAGCCCACAGCTGTTATTTTGGGGCACAGCCAAACAAGTGGAAGTTGCTAAACTTGAACAGGAGCTAACGGGGCTCCTGCACATCACCTACAAATAGAGGTAGAGGTTTTACAGAAGGGACCATTAGTTCTCCACGTACACAAACAAACAGCCAGCCATAATTAACTTGGACATAAACAGCTTTCTAGTCATACAAACAGACGGGACATAAGAATGACCACGAGAAGTCACAACAAAAATGAGGCAGGTATCCCACATGTGATACTGGTCAACAGCAGATACCCCAGCAAGAGCGTAAGACCAGGACACAAAGACAGTGCTTTGTTTCCAGACTTTTGGTCCAGAGGCAATGACCGTTATGGTACATACAAGACTTCTCCTCCTGCAAACTTGCATAGCTGCTTTTGTGAATGTCCTGAAATCACAGCATTTCCATCGTATTTTTCTCCCCCTGTTCTGTTGAGGAGTGAGAGAGCGGCGTGGTGGTGCTTAGCTGCCCATTGGTGTCAAACCACCCCACTAACACAGAGGCTTAAACTGTTACACCTATACAAAAGAAGACAGAGGAAAGAAAAAGAACATTTACTTTAAATGCCAGATCACCATTACAGAAAAAAAAATACGTAGACAACAACTTCTGATAGCACAGCCCCGTCCGTTATGCTAGCTCTGCTCCCGGTAGAGTTTCAAACACCACTGTGAATTTGAAGTGGTTTCTGTAATTGACATGCAGGGCATACCGCGTTGATTCAAACCGCCGACATCCTGAGGCTCAGAATACAGTCTGAAGCTGGGACGGGTTTTCCCAGCGAGGTCAGCACACTGATTTACATGCCAATGCCCAGAATGTTCAGTTAGTTGTTTTGGATCGGGAAGAGCATCTTAGCCTGCGAAACACAGCAAACACTCTGAGTACCTAAGCATGGGAACATATTTTTCTGTGCTGAAAAGATGGAGAGAGAGAAAAATGGAAGGGAGAAAAGATCAGGTCTGTGCTAGATCGCAAGGTGCCTTTCCACAAAGCGGTGCTGGAACGGGACGGGGAAACCACTGCACAATAATGCTTTGTAAGGAGCAGAGAGGTGCCCAGCTGGTCATGGCACAGACAAATCTGCTCTTCGGAGGTTTCCTTCCCCTGGTCCCTCAGGGATGTGGCTCGGCCTGGAAAGGAGGCTTTCAAGCAGCATTCAGCGGCCGCGGCCTCCCCCAGCAGGAGCCGGCTGCTCTGGAGGCCCTTGCACGCCTTCTCGTTGGCCCTGTGGGAGGGATGCTGAGAGATGCTGAGGGCTGCCCAGGTGGCACGCAGTGACTTCTGCAAGCGTCCAGGTGGTGCCACCTCAGGCCTCGCAATGAGGCTGGTGGGGCGAGATGGCAGCGGGAGGTCCGGGTCTAGCAGCTAGAGGCTGCTGGGGAAAGGAGTTCTGCACCAGCTGCAGAACCCAGGAGTTGGGGCACGTAGTACTGAGCTTGTTGGTTTTTTATCCTGGAAACCACCTCCCTGTACCAGTGTAGGCCCGTTACTGAAACACAAACCAACTAACCCGGCAGAAATGAAACATGAGGAAACCCCGACAGGCTGTTTTTTCAGGCTATGATTCCTTGGGAAATGATGGGCGACTTTTAAGGGCCAAGGAAAGGTAATTCATACACTTTTATAGCATTTATGTATATACATAAAATTTCTATAGAGAACCGTGCTTTTCTTGGAAAATGTCAGTGGCCCACAAAAAGGAGAGAGAAAGATTAAAACCAGCTGTACAGGAGGAACCACCAGAGTTAAATGCAGACACTGTTTTAAAAACTCAGCCAGGAAGGGTACAGACAGCATGGGGCGATGGCCAAGCATGTTCATTCTGAAGCAGGGTCGTACAGAAGGGTTGTGGATAACATGGTATATGCACACTCACAAGAAAATATAAATGAAAACCTATCAACGTGAGTGTATGTCTGCCACTAACTCACAGCAGAAGGAGAGGCCCTTCTTGACATTTGGAGGACCGCAGATGAGGTTACTAAGCACGAACAAATGAAAAGCTGGAGTATTCAGATATTAATAAAGTGGAATTGTAAAATTACTGGCTTGCTAATATAGCTCTGAAGCAAGTCAGACCACTGATCTGGAGACGGTCACTGTACAGACATTGGAAAATGAGGAAAAAACCCAAAAATATTCAACAGATCCTCCTTCTGTGATATACAGAAATATTTTCCCTTCCCTTTATTTAATTTATTCAGGTCAAGCTTTTTAAGGCTAAGAAATAGGTTATGAATGTTGTTTTGTTTTTTAAGAGAGAAGGGAGGCTTCATTCCTTTCAGTCTATGAATCAAATTTGTGGAAAAGCATAATATTTAGCACATGAGATACTGGAAAGGAAACAGATCAGATTAATTCACTAACTGCTATTATTTTACTTGCCTAATTAATTAAATATGCAAGCCTTTCTTTGATAAGGTATGCATATCAGGTATTTTTATTTAATAAAAAGATCTTCTACAAGTCAAAAATAAAAAGCTAATCCATATCTTAGTAATAAATCTTTTCCACCATTTTCTAGTATACTAAAAGGCAAAACAAAACAAAATAGATCCCCACATGGAAACTACAGAGAACCATGTGCAGATGTATGTAATTACTTCAGTCCCACTGAGGTATATCACTTCTGTTTAGAAACTAGTACCAAGTTTACAATAAAAAAAAAAGATAAAAAGTCACAGATCATCATGAAAAGAAAACCAATGAGTTATTTCAACTTTCCTGATCTTGATTTTTGTTCTCAAAGAAGGACTTGCAAAATCTTGCAGTGAAATCTGAAACATACCTTGTCTCTTTCTTCATCAACTGGGAAAGCATCCTTATCTAAAAGTAAATACACTTATTGGTCTGCTATCTTCTACATGGAAGAAACAAAGACATATTCTGGGGGCATCCAAAAAGCCTGAAATGGCTCGTAGCAAGGCACTGGAGCCAACAGCTTTCAGCTCCAGAAGATGTAGCGACCAGAACTTCAAACATCCTCCTGCCTGGTAGAATCAAAGACGAGTAAGAAGACAAGAAATTACCAATTTGTATGTGTCCTGTAAGGATGTGTTGAATGAAACCTTGACTTTCAGGTAAGGACTGATGTGGTCTCTTGATGCAAAAATATGTTCTGTAGTCAGATGCAAAATTTAACACAGGTCTGTATTTACTGGAGAATCAGCAAAACCAGCTATAGAAATTCTTAAATCTACTCCTGGAACCACAAGAGGCTCACAAGAAATACTGATGGAAATAATTACCTGACATGGTGTTCCTACCGAGATATATCTTTGCAATTGCAAAAAGAAAAAACAATGCTATTTTAGAATAAATTCTACACGCCATAGTAAAACTAACTGCAGGTCTTCTTGGCAATGTCCAGGATCCCTGGAAGGAAGCCTTAATCAAAGGCATCTTAAACCAGAGTTCTGGCTATAATAGAAGACAATATATAATATTCGTCTGAATTATATAGACATGTATATGAGACAGAATTATTTACAAATAAAATATTATATAGATGAAAGCAGTTTTATACATGCTGTGCGGCCTTTTTTCAGTGACCTTTGAGAAGGAATTTCAGTTACTAACTTGATGAAGGAAGGAGGACAGAATCAAGTACTGGAAGTAAATGAGAAGGAGAATAATATTCAATGTGGTTTTGAAAGTAAAAAAAGCCAGACTAATGTCATTAAAACAACCTGCTTCCTCCTTAGACAAGGCTAACACAATGGGCCTGGAGTACAACAAAATATTTAATTTAATATGCAATGAAAATAGCTCCAGAGCAAGACATAGGGAAGAACCGTATATGAATAAGGACTTACTTAAGGGAAGATTACAGCAGCCTACATTAAAATAGAAGTAATCGGCACAGGCAAACTACGGGTCATATTCCTTGGGAATCGATGCTATTTTGTTTGTTAGTGGCCCTGCCACAGCAAGCAGTTGTGTGCCTACCAGATCCATCCATGCTGCATCATGAGGAGGAGTAGTTCATGCTATGGACATATTAGATGCCCTATGAAGTGCATAATTGAAGTAAGATGGCTTTTAATGATACAAAGTGCAGAAACACAAGCTTAAGAACCACTGACAAGAACTTCTGAGATGAAGTGGGGACTCAGCAGTTGAAAGCAACAAAGCAAGACACCGTGTACTTTGGTCAGTTGCGCAATGACTAGAGAACAAAGCCAAACCGTAGACTGGGAGAAAATACTCGAGAAAAATCATGTACGTTTTGCAGTCCTTGGAAATTCACACGGTCATTTTCCAGCCATTCCCCTTCATCGAAGATTCCCCCGTTCTCACATGAATAAACACACTGATGTTGGACATAAATAGCTGCACCAGCTCAGGCTATCATCCCCATCAGCTACAACAGATACCTGTGCAAGCCACCAACAAGACACCGTTGTAAAGAGGGCAGGACAACCAGAAGCAGTATTTCAAGGAAACACAGGAGGCACCACAAAGGTATTGGTAAAATCTCATTTAGAAAACTGCACGCAAGAGACCTCATCCACACTCAGAAACATCAGTGAAAGGCACAAATGCAAAGACTGGAAAGTTATCCATTTCCTCAATCATTCTATTTTATTATTTTGTTATCAGGGTTAAAAATAAAAAGAGCTGAAATAGCTTTGGCTTGCAAATGCAGACTGTTATTCTTCATACATACATTCTTTGTACAGTTGTGCGAGTTATCTTACAGCAAGCACTTATTACTTCTTTTTCTGCAGTTGCAGATGTCTGCATTTAATGACTATTAGGTCCCACGCACCGAAAGTGTGTTTCATATTTTCCAGCACCAAGTAATTTTGAGAAGGATCATACTTGTACAAACCACATGTTTTTCATCTGCAGTGACAGCACAAAGTAGCTGAAAAAGCTTTTTTTTTTTTTTGGGGGGGGGGGGGGGGGTGTAGGGATGTTTTAAAAAAAAGAGCATTCTACGGACATAAGTCTTCAAAGTTACTTTAGGTGTGTATCAGAAAAAAAACCTCATACCTTAATGCATTCAAATATCTAAGAGTGTCTGACTACATCTCTCCATCAGACCTAGATTTTGTGTTGGGGAAAGAGGCATGGAGGGCAGACAAGGAAATATCATGGTATAAAAGGCTGGAGCAAGTGCTGAATGCCTCAGGCAAGGTCTTACGATGTAGCCAGTTCTGGACCGCAAGCAAAGGTGTTTTAAGCCTCAAGTATAAAGTAGCATATCCTCAGAGTAGCTTTAATTTCTCAAAACAGCCTCCTTGCATGCCTCAAGTATGGGACAAAATAATCAGTAATGAGCACAGCAAAACTGGCTACATTAGTAGTCAATAGAGCAGATCAAAGGGAATTGCATAGATTTCAGCCTGAAAAGGGTACCTGCCAAATTAGTACCCACTGCCTGTGCAGCAGAACGTGAGACAGAAGTGATAATAGAAACCCCGTTTTGTCCTTTTCCATGGTTTGCTCTGGAAATGAGACAATACTTGATAACTACTGCTTCATTCTCTGCTGTATTGGGATCTCACCTTTCCAAATAGGTCCCAGTAGTAGAGTACCCACCAATTCACTTCCTCGTACTTTACTTTTTCCAATTTCAGTGTCAGTGAACAGGGTGAGCAGGATAGGAAACGCAAGTCCTACGACTTTATGCTTCTGAGTGAAGAGTTCATGTATGCTGTGGGATCAGACACTTTCCAGATTTGCTTCTGATGATGCCTTCACCGGTCTGTGAGGCAACCCATCTGACTAAGGCCCTTGGTTTCTGATCATCTCTCAGATTACAAGAGCCAACTTCAACTCAAGTGGTAGCAATAACATGACACAGTCTCACCTGAGACACATGCCAGGCTGTTCTCAGGTTAGCTCACATCAGAACAAAAGTCACTCAGCTGAACGCCATGTACAAGTCATGCTGTGGACAGCAAGTAAGGAACTTCTAGGAAATGCCAATCCTGCAGAATGGGGCATAGCCGTGTGGTCACATAGGTGACAGCAATGATGATCCATAGAGTATGGATCATTACAGACAGAGGTTTGTTTGGCTGAATTTATTCATGCTGTAGTCTGTGTTATGCCAGGCCCTTATCCAGATATAATCTGCACATACATAAGACAATTTATGCACGTATGTAAGGAAGAGAACACCTACTTTTTTTTTTTTTTTTTTAAATAAAGGAAAGTCATCTGTTGATTTTCCCCATCATTGCCACCTTCATTAGGGTTTTGCCACAGTGGTTGTTAGGCAAAATAGACATTCACTATAAGAGATTTTTTTTTACAAGCTTAATACAAAAACTAACCTTTTCTAAAGTTTTGAATGAAACTCAATCAGTAAGAGAGTTTCAGCTGATTCACTGAATCTGGCAGCTGATTCACAGAAAACAGGCAGTTGCTTCTGTGATACTGTGAAGATACCTTACACTACATTACACAGGAAAAAGTCTATCATAAACATTAAATTTATAAACAGACAAGATACTTGTACCATGTAAAATCAGACAGAAAAATGTGTCTCTACAGATGCATTTCATCTGAAGCCAAAAGGGGCAGCTCTGCATTTTCTGCCCCACTTTACAGGTAGATGGCTTGGTGCTCCCAAAAGCCATTCCAGCTCCTTCACACACTTTCGTGGAAAGCCATTCTTTCCCCCAACTACGAATACACTAACACCATCGTTCCTGTATGCCTTCAACACACCTCATAAACTTGAGCTTTGATCATTTTCTTCATTCATAAAAGGAAAACAGAGCTGAACACATTTCTTAAAAGCTTCTCCCACAGTCTTAAAATTTGCCGTTTACCCACCACCCCTCTCCAACAGAAGCTCATCTCCAGCAAAGCTATGTTCCTAACAACTTTTCTTAGAAAACCTGAGCTGTGAAGGCTATCGATGCTTGATCCATTAACTCGCTTGATCCGAGGAACAGGTTTTTATTTTTATTTTATGACTAAACAAATGAACCTCCGCTAAATACCATGAAGAAGTCAGCACCACACTTTTAAAAATGGATGGTTTCCCCTGAAAGGTCTTGGCCCAGGAGGTCTAAGTAGCAGCCTACAGTCTGGGAACTTCAAGAAGTAATTCTGGATGAACACTCATTCACTTCCATATCTAATATATTTCACAATGGAATGCTGATTTTTAAAGATTAACCAACTATCATATATTTTGACTTAAGATATGGCTAGTTGAAAATTTTAAAGATACGCATTATCCCTACAATGTTGAAAATATACCCATTGTTCTTAAGCAACTGCTTAGTCCAGCTTGACTGTAAAGAATTATGTTTCTGTTCTTCAACAAGTCAGTTCCTGTCTTCCCATTGCCATTGCCCTGCTGAATATCACGTAGTGCAGCAAACTATGGCAGCTTAAAATCCTCAAACATAGTAACATGTTATTATTCTGAACAAATCTATCCCAGATTTGACAGCAGGTATCTAGAGACCTTTGGAAATCTCAATTAATTTTACTTCTGTGTTAAGCAAATAATCACTTAGTGATGCTAATTATGAAAAATAAATAATCTAATTAACTAGAGTTATACCAGATTTAACTGCAGATCAAGAAACAGTGCATTACCTAAGACACAGGAAGAGAAATCATACAAGAATTTCACATTGTCTTTTTGATATGACTTAAAAAGATGGGTAATGAACAAATTGCTTCTGATTTTCAGCACGGGAATGTTTCTTTTAAAACAGATCACTTGAAGCACTGCGAAATGACAAACCTTCCCTGCTTCGCTGTTTACTTCCAGATAACCATCAATTAACACAGGCATGCTTCTGAATACATAATGCATTACATTTTTTACTTTCAACACCTGGTGTCACCAGAATAACGCCGTATATTTCTAAAACGCTCTGCAGTTGTGTGCGCTTTGATTTTCGGGCAGAAATACTTCAAATAAAAGTGGAACCGTACAAATGAAGGGAAACGATGCACGTAGATGGTTTTAGTGGCTAAATGACACATTATCAGTTAACTGACCATAATAGGTCATTTAAAAAATGAACTCAGGGTCTCTAAAAGCCTTTGTCCCTTAGTCAAGGTGAAGAAAGACCTGAAGCAAAGCAAAAATTCTTCTGTATTCCCATATTCTGAGCAAGCCAAATCCCACACCTATTTTACAAAAAGGCTTTAAGTGGTCATTTCTTCTAAATCAGATGTTAGTTAATTGCAAGCAATTTTTGTACAGGCTAATCACTACTTTTCTATCCAGTCTAGGACAGCTGTATTGATCAGTTATCATGATGGTTTCACTAAGAATAGACAGAGATGGGACTGTTATTGTTTGGAGCTCCCTGGTTCTCCAAGATACTAAATAAAAAAATTAAATCTCAGAGAAGATGTAATTAATCTTAGTCCCTCCTCCTTTCCACTTTATCAGCAAGACAGAGCCAATAAAAAACATGACAAAGTCATGGAAAATGCCTAGACAGTCACAATTAGTAACCCCATACTTCATTATTTTAATGTGAAAGTAGATGCATTTATTCGCTCTAAACATCAGATAATGGGCATAGAAAATGAAAGCTTTTTCAGCTTTTGATGCTTATTTCAAAACCCAAGCTGAATTACGGCAGGCATTTTGATCAGCTGATATACGGTTAAAGTTGTGCTATGTTTTTTTCTTTTTTTAAATATGGCTTTTCCAATAAATTACTGAAGGAATCCTGAATTTTCAAAAAAAGTCATAAGCTTGTTATACAAAGATCGAAATTACTGTATTACAACAAACGAATGGAATACTTCAGAGCCTTCAGAACATTTTGATTCTATTTCACAAGAAAATTATCAGAAAATTGAAATACTGCACAAGATGTGGTCAAGATATTTTAAATTCACTTTGAAAAACATATTAAAACTGGCACTTTCCTTCCATTAATTGAGTTTTCTACAACAAACTTTCCAGAACTTGCATTGTCTTTCCATATTTTTTCTCACCGAGTTTACAGAAACTTCTATGGGTGTGGGTATTTGGGTGTTAGTCCTGCCACTGTGGATTTAAAAGCTGGAACAGAAAGGTTAACACTGACAGAGGAATAATTTTCAGGTGAACACATATCTAGGATCTGCAGACAACGTTTGGAGGAGATCCTTATGCTCCAGTGAGGCATTTGCTACCTTTCAACTGATACATCCTTGACAGCTGAGTCATCTAAGAAGAAAAGAAAGCAACACAACCTTGAATACCGCAATCAAGCAATATAAGACTAAGTAAACCAGGATCAAAAGAGAACAACAGCAGTATCTCCAAATCAAAATGCTGAAGGAAAAAAAGTCATGGAAAGCAGAAAAAAAGCTGAACCCTGAGAAGAGGAATGCTGAATCATTAATAAAAGAGTTTTTCTCCCAATTAACAGATGTTAACATAAACAAATAATTTTTAAAAGAGACTACCTAGGTCTGGTGGACTAATGGAGTTAGACAAGTTTTACATGCATGACTTATTTAATATAATAACTCTGCTTGTTCTCCAGCTTCTTCAGCATTTCAGAAAGGGAAAAAAAAAAAGAGAGAGATAAAGCTTTCTGTAAAATAAACCAGTGTCAATTGTTTTAGAACTCCCTGGCCCTCTACCCCTTTTTAAAAGGGCAAAATAATTTAACAAACAAACAGGTCTTAAGGAACTCTTTTCTTCCAAACATACAAGCATTTGGTGACCATACAAGCTGATAGGAAAAAGGCTGCCAAGACAGACCTATGAGACAGCACTTGGATGGAGCCACCCACTATTTCCAACATTAACTCCTATGGAAGAAAGTAGGGATGTAGACCTTCCAGTAATAAAAATGAATATTCAGAATGTACACAGAGTTAGTTTCCTTCCTCCACAGGTGGTAAGATGCATGGATGCTGAAAACCAATCTGTCTTCTTCTATGGTAGTTTTTTATCTTGACCTTGGTAGAACTTTTGACACTGTTACTCACGATATTCTGATAAGCAAGCCAGAAAATAAAACATCATTTAACAAGAACTGTTGGCACATAGGTTAGAAACATGCACAAAATTTGTTATACTCATTCAAGTAGCAGGGAAATACTAGCAATGAAAATATTGACTGATGTGAAAGATGTAGGCAATGCCACAATGCACAAAGCTAATCTTGTGCTTTGCAAGCCTCTGCAGCAGCAATCCAAGCAAGGTCAGTGCAGAGTTCTAAGATTAGCCAGGAATATTCAACTGCGTAAACAAAATCTGGGGAAATATTAGCTTAACAGAAGCTCCGTATTAAGAGATTTGGCAGTTATAATGATCATGAACTCAGCATGAGTCAACAATGGGGTACTCCTGGAAAAAAAATACCCTAATGTTTATATACAGACAAGTGTATCATTAGTAAGACACATGAATAGAAACTCCAACTCTGACCTGGTCACAAATAGAGTAGTACGTGCAGCTTTGGGCACCATACTTTCTAAGAAATGGGATCAGTTGGACAGAAAGAAAAGAGAGGACAATCATAGGCCAAGAAATCATGGGGGGGGGGGGGGGGGGGGGGGGGGGGACAGCAAGAAACACTGTACTGTGATCATTTATTTTAGAGCAAATAGGGTCATGCCTTTAATCGTATCAAAGCATGCCGTAAGAGAAGAGGCAGAAAGCTTTGTTCCACATCCGCTTTTACAGAAGACTCGGTGAGCTTAAATTCCAAATACAGACACTAGAAAAGACTAACCTACCTACTGGTAAGCACAGTGCCTAGGAAGAGCCTAGACCATCTAGGAGGGCTACCAACTATCCAGCGGGTTAGTCAAATCTCTATCCGAAACAACAGTATAACTGCTGAACTTGCCTTTCGCCAAGGAATTGGATTAGACAATCTCTTAGCTCTCCTTTACAAAAGCAAAGACAAACAGCAGGTTAATTCATATGCTATGCACGGAAAGGTACGCTAGGTTTATGGAGACCACGGAAGAACAGAAAGAGACTAATTCTGTGGTCCAGTCATTAGATCCCTTCTACTGCCACCTCAAGAAGAGATTTCTACATCCTGCTCTTAACCTGTTTAGGGACAGTACACTATGCAATTACTTGGAGGTTTTTTTTCCAAATAGCAATAAACTTGAAAAGAGAGAACAAAACGTGGGCTTCCCACCCGTTCCACGTATCTCCTACCAAATATACTCATAGATATAATCCTGAAGTTCTACATTGAATGCTTTTTGACCCCACGGATCCTGCCTTCTGCGCTTTGACGCAGCTTCAAAAGGCCAAGTTACAGCAAGATCAAATGTTCCAAGGAGACATGGCTTAGAGCTCTCCAAGTAGAGGGCATAAATCTAATTTTTCTGCTTTCTAGGAGATGGTGCACTAAAAGACTGTTCTTAGTCCTGAAGCTGCTCTCGGTTGGATCACGTGTACCTCTGGCACAGTTACACATCTCTGGCCTGATAAAAGCACTAATAGAAGGCAAAGTAAGGGACCCAGGACTCCACCACCACAGCCTCAAGAACAGCTGGAAAGTTCACTACTGCCATTCCCCGTTGGAAGATTCTGCTCCTCTAGTAAAAAGCAACACAGACTTTTACCCTTCAGAGTCTGCATGACAGCCATCCCATTTTGCATACTGAACATAAAAGCAGTTACAAATTTGCATCTAAAACCAAACCTCTTAATTTTATGTACTTTTCTTCTCAAACACTATTGTTCTCAGATTACAGGCAGATTTTAATTGCAACAAGCTCTGAAATAATTGCTACTAGACATTTTAAAAATATAAACAATATTTGGCTTATAGGCAAAATGTTTTATTTGCTCTATTGTTAGCCAGTAAATGGTGAGGTAAATCACTGATACTGATTAACTGGAGAAATTAACTGAAAATCTATACCCTCATGCAGGTTTCCTCCAAGCTGTCAATGGGGCAACTGCTGACAAGATATACCATTAGTCTTCTAGACACACAAAAAAATTTTGCACATACATTTTTTTCCATGGACTGTTTTCTGCATACATGATCTTCCTGAAATTACTGGAGATTTACAGGTAAATTGTTACACATGCATATGGGTGTAATCCAGGCCCATGCCGCAGGTCTTCAACAACAACAACAAAAAAAGCTAACACATTTCTTAGAAAGAAAATTAAGTAAGCGATTATATTGTGCTACACAAATTACATCAGCAGCAGCTCTGCCCAGAACACAGAAATAATCAGAAGCTGGGATCCAAGAAGAGATACTGAAGCAAACAGTAATTGTGCATGCTGTTATTAACACACTGCTGAGTTTTTACAGATCACAAAACTACAAGATTACTGAGAAGTTTAATGATTGTATCTCTTACCAGAAATAATCTTAAGACTGTCTGCTCCACTGTCACTGAAAGTATTTCCCACCACTTTTTCCTAAACACACTCCTAAAGCATCACTACTACCCAGAGTAAAAACCCAGGTGATAAAATGTGGTTGGGCTGGTGTTCTCAGTGGGATAGCGGAGAGATCTAGAGCAGGGTGGAAGGAATGTCAAAGAAACAATCCTCCCCATATACAGCCTTGAAGATTAGCCCAAGAGATTATTTTTTGTTTGACCTGTTCGATGCAAGACCAAACCACCTGATCTGGCAGAGTCATGAAAGACAAATTATCCTGAAGGGAGTATCATCTGCTCCTCTCTTCTGACATCGTATCTACCAGGTCCGTGTCTGCTGCACCACTCTGAAGAACCCTGTTTACAATTAGGTTGCATCAACATTGAACGTCAGCCACAAAAAGACAAGTTAAAAATTAAAACCTAACTGATGAACATAGAATTGAAAGGCCGGTCACAAACTTTATGCTCTAAATCATATGACAGACTTAAAAAAAATTGTGAATTTAAAGTTCTTACGTCAAAAACATAATGCCTTTTGTTATTCTGTAACAGCTAGCAAGATTCAAAATTGAAATGGATCACTGTTGATGAATAAATATTTCTTATATTCATAATATGACTGTGATGATAATATGGCTTTTGATAAAGGCAGCTAAATTATAGATCTTAATTGGGTTTTCACATAAAAAAATGATGAAACCGAAGTTACGTGTAAGACAATATAGACTACAGTTGGACAAATTAAAGAGATTAAATCATTGTTTTGATATAGAGAAATTGGAAAAAGAACTTCTGTGCAGAAGTTAATCACGTACAAAGTTAAAGATACTTGGTGTCACCCGTTACTGTAGTAAATTGTCATTAAGCATACTTAATTAAAAGATCTAGCATCTCCTAGCAGTAAAATAACAGACTAGATGAGCAGATGGATTCAGATGTATTTTGACCTAAATTTCTTGATATTTCAACAAGTAAAGGTATACGTAAACAAGAATAAAAAGGGAGAGGAAAAAAAAGCCAGCAAACGTATCTCATGATGAAGCCCCATACAAGAAAGATGGGAAAACACCAAAAACCTTTTCTGTCTTTTTACTGCACCTGTTTTTCTTCTCCAAGATGTTTTGTTTCTGTCAAGCAGGTTTTCTGAGGCTTCACCTAACCTTAAATAATCACATTACTAAGAATTTTATTATGTCTGGAACTACAAACACGAAATACAGTCCAGTGCCCTAGCAGAGTTTAATCAAAAGAAATAAATCATTAACTTAAAGTATATTTTAATCTCTTAACTGTTGCCCTTCTTTTATGCTCAGTCTCTCCTGAATTGCACTCCTGTTAAAGACAATGATTAAGAGAACAAGTCTCATTACTTACAGAGTCCACAGAAGTCAAAAGATTCCTTTCTTTTCGAGCCCTTCATATCACCTTCCCCAAAGACACTCTTCCCAACTGGCTGAAGTTCATAAGCATATAACTTTGTGTTATTTTTCATGTCTGAAATGAGCTTCAGAAAGATTTGGCCAGTGGCTGGATTCATATTCTGAAAGTTTTCATAGCTGGTGTATTTGAACTACATCACAGCAAGCACTGCAGCCTTGGAGCAGGTTAGTGGTTTGATGTGTGAAACGTGTATGTGTATGATAAATGTCCTGCTGGGATTTATTCCCTACGTAATTTTCAGCTAAGGCAAAATTAAGCCTGGGGCTCCACTCCATAAATTGTGTCAAAACATTTCGCTCATTCGTATAGTTTCTCAGGTATTTATACATTTTCCTAATATAGTGCAGACTTAGCTCTGTGCAATGCCATCTAAACTTAATTTACTTGTTCTCCTATTCCCACATCCAAACATAATATTTACCAAACAGTATCTCCACACCTCACGTGCAACACAACACAAAGCAGTACTGTAGACAACAGCACAGTGCAAGGTGATGTATTTTTAAAGCTCGGCTTCAAAGTACACGTTGCCACATTCCATCCCCTTTCGGCGGAAATATTATGCAACACTGAGCTCGGATCCTTACTTACTCATTCTACAGAAAATCTAAATTTTGTTGGCTCCAGTAAATACTGCCTCAAAGAAAATCAATAGAAATTGATATACACTCTTGAACACAGATAAACGCAGACATTAACTGCAAGATTCTATTTTCCATCTAGTAATCTCTAGGTGGAAATCTCTTTTCACTTCACTTTCCTAACTCTCTGTAGGGTTGTCTCATCCTCTTTAGAGTTTTTCCTTTGTCCCAAATAAGTTTGTTGTTTGAAGAACAACTCAAGGCCAAGATTGTGCTGACACTAAAAAAGGGGACTCATATCCATGTTCTCCCCCTTGTGCTGGCACTATCACCTGCTCAGGCATGCAGTCAGGGGAATAAAGAAACCTTATACCTACAACCTTCTCCTGCTGCTATCTAGGAGTGCAAGACCATCACGTCTCAGCTGACAACCATGGCAAGTCATTTCTTTTGTTTCTTCTGACAATCATCTCATCCAATGACCTGCCCTGTCCAACTGCTATTGCTTAAATCTGTCAGTCGCCTTCAGTTTTCCCACCCACATATTCCAGTAACGATTCCACTCTGAACTCAAATCCTATTACCAACACAAATCCAATCTCTGTGACAAAAAACCAACACCACAGTAATTTCATCTTCAAGTTATTACTATGAATGCTTATGCTATTTAGGCCTTTCTCAAGCCTTCTTACATCGCTCTTCCTTTTCCACGAGCTTTTCATGACCACCATGAGATTCCTATTTCTTCCACACCGTAACACTGACAAGAACCTGCTGCCTCACTACAGAACAACTTCTTGTTCCAGGTGAGCTGCGTTGGATAAATCTAAAGAAGAGAGCATATTCTGGCACTCATTCAACATATTATTGCCACTGTATAGCTCCATAACCAATTTCGCACAGGGAAAGTAAAAGCTGGAGGCCAGAAGCATGTCAGTCATCACAAAAAAAAAAGACAGGATGTCATCTAAAGACAAAATGTCATCACAAAAAAAAAAGACAGGCAGGAGTTATACAAAAGGTAAATCAGAAGGCCAGTGCTTAGCAGCATGGAGGTGGACAGCAGAGGGGAGGGCAATTACATCGTGTCTTAAAAGCTAAAATTATAGAGGTCCTAACGAAGGAGCCAATATCCTGTAAAATAAATATCCTTTCACTGGAAACCTGTAAAGATGTTGACAGAATCAGGTTCTTTACTGGTCAACATCATCCAGTCACACTTCTGGACTTGCAAACCACTTGAATTTGCAAACTTGTTTTCTTGCGATACCAATTGACTTTGTAAATTCTGGTTTAGGAATCACAACAAAGCTGCTAGACCAACCATTAACAGCCTTAAACACTTGCCATCAAGCTCAAAGCACACTATGTGCTACCAGAATCTGAAACGTTATATTAGAGCACCCACAGTGAATTGCAGGCCATGCAGTTAGTTAAATTAGTTTTAAAAATACAAAAATAGTTAAAGAATTAAAAAGGAGTTAAAGACAAGAGAATTACAACTTGAACCAGGGACTTTTATGTACTTTGGCCTATCTATCTGCCATTTCCTTATAAATTAAAGCAATGCATAATTTCTTCTAATGAAGCTATTAGCTAATGAAATTCTGGCATGGCCTTACTCTCATATCACAACTAACACGACACACTTGTCAGCACATCTAAATGTCATTCAAAGCCACTACAGTCACCATTCTTCCAACACAAAAACAAAACAAGACCCTTATTTCTCACTTACTACTTACAATCTCACTTCCAATATTATTTTTCTCAGCAATGTTTTGAGCAAAATTGGTTTATTTCTACTTTCATGCCAGCTTTCAGCCCAATTACTAGATATGTGGGCTGTACTTCTCCTGAAGGGAAATAATATAACCTGTTATCTTTGATTTCTAGAGAAATTCACACAGTTCTGAGATCCAAGCAACAACAAAACTCCTACTACAGAAGTCAGAGTGGATAGAATCCATTTTTTGGGCTGTATCTTGAAATCTAAGAGTGAAAGAAATTAATATCTCACTGTGGACAAGACATGACCATAATCACACCCTGATTTTAACACTAAATTTCAGTATCCACATATGCAATTAAACAACAAAACCTTGGGTTCAGTTTAAAAGAACTCAGAAAGAATGGTATTAAAAAGTTCTTATGAACCAGAGAGCAGTATTCATTGTATTTAACTACAATATTCTAAAGTTAGGAATCTAGGCTGGACACTTAGTCTTTACCAGTTGATGTAAAGAGACGTGAGCTGAATCCCTCACCATCAGCTACAAATGAAACTCACGTTTCAAATGCAAGTCTTGCACCTGAAGTAGTAGGTAATTAAGGCTGGGTAAATAAATCTCACCTTATAGTGCCTGTAGGAATGGTTTGATGCTGAAGCTCTCCTGAATAATTTGCTTCTATACTGCATTGTCAAGTTTTGGAGTTTCTGGTACGCTGAAATCCCAAATTCAATTAAAACCAGTTTTTGCTTCATGCTTCTACATATTCTACACGTTAACATCCAGAAATATACATGAGGAAAAAAATAACTAAAAACAAGTTCCATCCTTTAAAACAGTTTTAAAATAAACCTAAACCATTGTCACCAGCAGATATCATGAAGGACAGAATCACAAAGTGAGTGCTCTTCAAAAACTGAACGGCAATGGCTGAGCTATTCAACCTACACGCTTGAAATACCAGCCTTCTAGAAGCACTGTGTAATACAAGGACCACGGGCTGCAGAACCTAAGAAAGGCACTGTTTGAATCTCATAGGACCCAGCAAACCAAATGATGTTATTTATAGGCAAACAAATATAAAAGAACACAGACAGTATCCATATATGGATAAATACTAATGTTGGTGATCTCAATATAGTTTTATTATGGATTTGGATTCATATTCCAATTCTGCAGAGACCTATATATATGCTTGACTTTTATTTTTTAAAAAACACTAGTAGGAAAGCTGCAGATTCAGCAGGAGTGGTCTCAGCACATCAAATTAAGCCTGCACCAAAAATATTTCAGCTCCTGAAACGGGGGAGGCAAAACCTGATCAGATTGAAACCACCTTGCAAATCAGAAGTAGTAACATATTCTCTACACACCATGATCCATTTTGAAGGAGGAGGTGCTGGCGAGATACAAGCACACAGTGCTTACCTGTACTGCCTGTCAGTGGAAACAACGAACCCTGGATATATAATTCAAGTGCTGTACAAACGGGTCTGCCTACCAGAAGGCAAAATGTAACAAGTGACGTACTTCACTAGATATGAAAAAGAAGTAGTCCCCGTGATGCAGACCACCACAGAGGAGCTACAGGTGGATACCCACGGTATAGAGAGATCCGAGAGAAGAATCGTAGAAGACTGAGTCTAGATCAGAAACAAATGTTCGGTAGAAAAGAGATGGCTTTTATATCACGCTGAAACACTATTCGAACTGCCCTTGATAGTGTTACCAGAAAGTACCATAATGCCAACAGGCATTCTTGAGACTCATGGAAAATACAGGCAGTGAGAGTTTTAAAGTGGTGATGAGAAGTGAACATTGATGTCTCCTTCCTTACTATCAGTAAATCCAAAACCCTGACTGTCGCTGGAGAGCCAGAACTTGGCTGGAAGTGCAGTGTGTCAGCCCGGGTGATGCTGACTGGGATCCATGCTTCCTCTGGCATACCAATGATGGTACCTTATCTTCCCTGCCTTACGACTCATGAGTACACCTTACTGGACTATAGAAGCAAGAAAGACAGCAAGCACAAGTGATTTTCTCCCTTTACTTGACACTCACTAGACCATGCCTGCAGTACTGCACCCACTTTTGTGCCCTCCAGCACAAGGGAGGTACCGATAAACTGCTGTGAGTTCAGGGGATAGCCACCAAGACAGGTGGGGCGTGAGCACTGCCTTGTAAAGAGATGCTCAGGAAACTGGGCGTGTTCATCTCTTGGAAAAGAGATGGCTCCAGGATGACCTAGCAGCAGCCTTCCCACACCTTTGGGGAGGTTACGGCGGGTTTGAGAAACAACAGGCATAGACTGGAACAAGACAGGCCCTGGCATGATTCAAGGAAAAGGATTTCATGATGAAGACAGACAAGCATTGCAGCAAGCTGCCCAGAGAGGCTGTGCAGTCTCCATCCCTGCAGGTTTTCAAGACACATCGGATGAAGCCCTGAACAGCCTGGCACGCTCACACTGGGGACCCTGCTTTGAACAGGAGGTTGGACTAGAGATTCTTGAGGTCCCTTTCAGCCTTATTTATACTATGACAAAAAGTCGTGGGGCTCTTATCAGGCCAAACAAGACGAGTGGAGGGAAAGATGAGAGAGAGACTTGCAATTACTCTGGTATTAATTGATGACACATACATCTAGAATTGCAACACTGTGCTAATGCAGAAAGCCTCCCACAGCTGAAGGGTGGTGCGCGTGGCATGATGTCCCTTCCAGTTACAGTGGAAGCACACAGGTAACAGTGGGAAAGGCAATGCTTTAGGGAAGGGATGAGAAAATACGATTCCACGTGGCCAAGAACTGCTGTCAGAAAGGCAGTAATACAAGGGTAACTTCAGCTGTTAGTAAAGGTCACCAGCAATTACAGTCAAACCGCTGCAGGAAAAAGCGGTTGTGCGGGTAATTCCAGAGAGAGTGAGACAGAGAAATCAGAAGTGACAATGATATTTGGTGTGCTTTTCTTGAGATGTTAAAAGCAAACAGCTGACAAACTCGGGGAAATGAAAATGGCCAAAATCTTAATGTAAAAGGCATTCTTGAAAAACACCGTAATGGTAAATCGATAGAATGTTATATTGCCTCGGTAAAATCTGTCCTTCTTTAGCATTACCTGGTGTTTGGAAGTGAGGAAGAGAGAGCCATTTTTGACATGGTCCATAAAACGTAATTAAACTTTTGGCGTGAAAAAGAACAGAATTCTAAATAGCTACAGACTTGATTTAAGGACAGTAATTTACTACTGCTTTAATCATTCTGTTCCTGAAGGAAAAAAGCTATTAAGCGCACAAGAGACAGAGAGAGAGAATGAAGAAGGTATTACATCTGCAAACTCAGTAACATTACATTCATGCATTCACCCCGTCCCTTACTTAATTATCTTTCTAATACTCATCCTCTTTGTCAGAAGCACGAGAAAAATATACTTTACAAGATGCAAAAAAGGTAGAATCTGTTCATATTAAAAATGCATCTTATCATGGCAAGCGTTCTCTGCTCAAGCAGTTCATGTCACTTAAAGCGTCAAGGAAGCTTCAGATTCAGCTCTACCTACACCATGAGAGTTATGAAAGTATTTGACCAGACTTAAGCTCAAGGAGCATATTCTTCTCGAGCACGAGAAACATATAACAGGACATGAGTTAGAAGGAAAAAAAAAGTACACTGCTCCAAAAAAGAGATGACATCCAAACTACGGTGAAATGATATTTTTTGCTACAAACAACGCTGTTTATGGTTACACAGACAAATATTTTGGGTAATCCATCAGTCAGCAAAAGTGTACCAGAGCTAGTACCAGAAGGTGAATGCCACAACATAATCCTAATATATGATAAATATCCTAGTATCATAAAATAAATTTATTATTCCCTTATTTCACTCCAGTACACCCTCCTGACTGCACCTTTGTACTTCTACCTACACTCACGAATTCACGACAGAGATCAGGCAGTCATCTAATCTCCCACTTCCCTGCAGTTCCTTAAGAACAACAAACACAACCATACAAACAGCAGAAGAGGAAAAAAATATGGTTACATCAGCAGTCAGAAGCAAGTCCCTTTGAGAAATAAAATCTTTTGAAATAGACAGGTTACTAACTATCATGGGAGACATGAAAACATACAGGCAGGGTCAGAGGAACGTTGGTTGGAAGGAAGCTTTGAAGGTCACCAAGCCCAGCCTCCTGCTCAGAGCAGGACTAATGCCAACACCAGACAACGCTTTTCCAGCAAAGAGGCTGCGTTCAGCAAAACAGTGGGTGGGAGAGACAGCAGGATGTCTGGTGCAAAAACAGACCTGGTTTGTGCTCTGTACTCTCCGGAGGCACCTAGCCTTCCAAGTTGGAAATCAGCTAAGGAAACCATGAACTGACATGATGATCCTTTTTAAAGGATAAAAAGCAGATATTGCAGGAAGTGAAGTATTCAAAGCAACATTTCTACCCTGAATCTGACCACACATATAAAAAAGTCACTGAATGAAAAATTGTAAGGATCAAACAACACGACAGATACTGACGTGACACATTCTCTTCTGCAACCGACCAAAGCTTTGTTTGATATTCCCATAGCCTTAAACTCTTGAAAAGAATCAAAGAAACTTGTTTGCAAAGATGATAGAGAACATCACAGAAACTTGGAAAGCAAGGAGCGAACAGGCAACAAGAATCCAAGCAAAATGAAGCTCCTGTATCACAGACATGAACTCCTTAATATTCATCAGCAATAGCGTGCAGATTCTCAGACATAAGCAATGTATTGGAAGTTAATTTCTTTAACATGTAAGCACCCTTGACAATTCAGCTCTTGAGGCATTTGTTCTGCTTAACTTTTATTTATTGATGGCAACAGAACGCTGTAATGCGCTTGGCTAACAAGACACGTTTGTTTTCACATAACTTGGACCTCACATACAGGGAGAGAGAAGGAGATTAGTGCTGGCTGAGGATACATAGGGTTTAAAGACAGCCTAAGTTCTTAAGGCATTTCTTAAGGAGAGGGGAAAAGAAAGTTGGAAATAAGCCCATTCAGATATGCTGAACTTGAAGCCTTTCTTAATGGCCTATGTCACGCTGTGAACAATTTTAATTGTCAGGAAATTGCTTCTGCAGGTTGACTGAGTGCTTGAACTCTAACCTAGAGAGCATAAAAATACGGGTCCACTCTTCACGTGGTCTGACATGAAACTGGGTTGTATAGATATTCCTAGTTGTGTCTCCGTAAGTTAAATTCTATACAAGTTGCTGCCTTCATATTCTTGAAGGACAGCAAAAGTTACAGCACTAGAAAATTAGAAAGCCCCAAAGCCAAAAACGAGGAAGTTAATTGCCTGAAGTTAACAAAGACACAGCTAAATAAACCTGAAGTCGGAAGCAGAAGGTTTACAACTCTCTAGAATGGAAAGGGATGCAGAGGAGCATAAGAAATTAAGTTCAGTGAAATGAAATACTCAGGAGGTTAGCCAAGATTAAAAAAATAAGATTATGCAGTCCACGCAATGCAGGCGAAGCAATTAACGCTCTGAAGCGTTAACCTGTAAGGAGATTTGGAAGCTTCTCTTCATCTTCTACACCTAAGCAGCTTTCTTTTTGTTCTCCCTCACATTCAGGCACCGTTTTGCGGCCAGTCCGCTTCCCTAGACCTCAGAAGGCACGGGCGGCTTACCAAACCCAGCGCCTAGCGCACCGGAACGCCCCTCAGGGAGCTGAGCGCCCTGTCAGGGGACACGGATCCCAACGCCACAGCGTCCCTCAGCCCCCGCCCAACGGCCCAGCCGCCCTCCCCTCCCCGCCAGCTGATTGGCTGCTCCGAGCGCGGGGCAACGGCCGCGTCACGCGCCCCCCCCTCCGCCGCGCGGCACCCACCCGCCAGCGCTGCCCTCGCCTCACGGCGCCTCCGCTTCCGCCCGCGGCCGCGTCCCGTGTGGGCGGCCCGCGGCCGGTCCCGGGGGATAGGCGGCGGGGCGGGGCGGCCGCCGGGGCGGAGAAGGGAAGGGGGCGGCCCCCGGCCGTGCTCGGCAGGCCTGGGGGAAAATGAGGAAGTAAGAGTTTGTTCCTGGCCTGCGGCAGGACCCCGAATCAACACCCCTCCCCCCCCCCCCAGTTCAAACACAAGCATCGTTATCACAATTTAAATCAATTAAAAAGACAGTAAAATTTAGATTTATTACATGGCCCCGTTACAGATGTATTTGCTTCTTGTTCCGCTGAAACTAAGTTGGAACAAACCGTTGGCAACCCCAGACCACGTAACATTAAAAACCTGCCCTGAGTTGACCTGCTACCGATTTCAACATCTACATGGACTTTTTTCCCTAACAGAAATACTTACAAAAAAAGACCATCACAGACCAAACACCCATGCCCCATACCATGGTGCAGCTCTCTGATACAAAGATAACCTCTCCTCCGATGCTGTACAGCCTGTGCACCGAACACATCTGCTTCTTCACAGGGGGTGGACAGTCCTTTTTCCTCAAAGCAAAGGATCTAAATTGCTGTGTTTATACATTACTGATACATAAAAACACTTGACCTTATTGTGGAGCCCAGCACACGGTCTAAAGCAGCTATTACTGCAGCTTACGGTGGCGGTACATGACAAAACGAGAAGTCTGGCCACCTCTGCTTTTACATCAGAGGTTCCGTTGTGACCTCAATGTTGTTTCTAGCAAATTGCAGTCTATTAGGTTCAGCAAACCTTCAAACACACAGTTGGTAGAGACTTACCACAAACTGTGAAAAGAAGCACTTCAATGAAAGGTCCAAGTCAAGATTCATGTGAGAATCTACATGTAATGATAGGTATGTAAATGTACCTGTGCTCAATGAAAAGAATACATGCAGGAACCACCAAATAAAGATATTTAAAGTAAAACAAACAAAACCTTATCAAAACAGATATGGGTTACACTATCACATTTGACATTCTAATAGCTATAGCTTGAAATAGCAACTTCAATTTAAGACAAAAATCTCATCTTTGCAAAGTTACAGTTGCTTTAGATTGCTTCTAAAACAATGAACCACAGCAAAAAAAAAAAGTCAATTTAACAAGAAGTTCTTACCATTTATTGTAATTGCAGACAAGCTAATGATATGTAGAACTAGACCCAAATGTTAACATTGGCAGAGATTTGACATTGAGATGCTTTATCGGTCTCATAAATTTAACCGTCTGCAGAACCCAAACCCCTCCTCATTTGTCTTATCCCATTCCCTCATCTAACTACTGTAGCTCTGACTCTCAAGGCAAGTACCTACCACTTTGCCTCAATGCCAGTCTATTAATATTCTTGGTGCGAAGGATGAACCGTAAGAAAGGTATAGAGGACCAGATCAATTCATCTGAAAGCAGCAGAGTGAGATTTTCTTCAGATATGTGAGCTGATCATCTTTGTTGCCCTTTGAAGTTAGTGAAGAGGAATGGCTGCTTCAAGCAAAGGATGCTTCACATCTTTTTCTTTAGGAGATGAATCATATTTCAGATTACCTGTTTTATTCCCATTGACAATACAGAAAAACTGGGATGAATAGCTCAGATGCAGATGTCTAAAATATGGAGGAATCTGTTTCCAATTAATAGGCCCAATATTTTTAACAAAGATTTTTATTTCTGAGTGCTCATACACACACAATCCACATCTCTAAGTCTTAAGTATGAAATTAAACAACAGGAAACTTCATGTACATGACATTGTTCTAAACATGAGAGAAACATACAGTAAGGGAACTCTCTTGGAAGTTTTTGGTGAAAAGAGGCTGTCATCTATAGCAATCAGTGTGAACATTTTTCTGACTCCATTCTGCGCATTGAATCATTCTGTATTTCTCTCTTCAGAACTGTATTTGAACAAGCAAGCTTTGGGGAAAAAAGTTTCCATGTTTCTTGATTTTACTACAGAATCAGACACTTCTCTATATCTGTTTTTTTTTTTTATCCAGGGTGCCTGGTTTGCACTATTCCAGGAGTCAGTTATGAGGTATAAGAAAACAAGAAAAGGACGATAATATAAACATTTCAATAAAGCTCACTGTATTACTTACACTCTCAAAATAATTCTGAAGATAAAGTAAAAAACCCTTCGCATTCTTAGGATTCAGCATTCTGAAAGTCTTAAGGAATTTTTAACGGAAAACGCAGTTGTTTGTTGCTTCTTTTGAACCCAATTTATGTGTCAAAATTATGCACAATCATATGTGTATCCTTATTACCATCATACAAGTAATTACATTGAATGTCTATAGCACTAAAAATGATATAAAACAAATACCCCCACCCCTCCCAGTAACACAATAGGTGCCTAAAAACCAATTGAGAATAAATCACATTGTCACTATTGAAGAGTAAACACCATTTTCAAATGCCAACAAGGTATTCGGCTTGTTGGCGTATCGCTTTCCGTTTAAGACTCATGAGTAGGAGGACAAACTGATTCCCACAGAGGAATTTCTGCAACAACTTTGGTTTGTAATGAGCTAGAGAGAATTCATACCCCATACATAATATTGATCTACTGTATTTCTGTAAATCTAATCTGGCAGCCAACAGGCACAAATATACATATGAACTTCATGATGAGAATAATAATTTAAACTCAACGTCATATTCCAAATATACAGAAAAGACCTGGTTATATTAAACATCTATTTTCTGTTATAAACTAGCACATCCAGCCAGATCCCAGCCCTTTAATACCTCATGACTAAAGTAGTTACGTGTTCTCTATATCTGATGCATACCAGGCCTTAAAAGTGTGCTGCTTGTACTGAACGGTGTATCTATTTCAGCACATTTTGGGTACAAAAGTTGGTACTGACTGAACTATACTGGTTATCAGAAGATGACTAGCCACACTGGTGCAGTGTTCTGCTGGACCAGTAAGGATACTTACCAAAAAGCATGTTTATATCCTATAAAGACATTCAGAAACTGCTTTCTGAAACTTCTGTCTGGAAACCAGAAGAAGTGGATACAATGCATCAACTTGGGGCCCTACAGGAACCAATTAGCCCTGCTGAGAGATAGGGCACATTAGCAGAACGCTGCACAAATACAAATATATCCCTCTGGTACCTCAACTAAAATTAGTATGACAACATACGATTTGGGTATGTGCAATGCAGGCATATTCATTCATTCAAAGCCAAATTTGTGGACAGTATTGCATTGCCAGAGCCTTGCTGTCTTGATTTATAGTTAGTCTGGAAAGAATATTACATTAAAGTAGCTGCACTACTTTACCAAACGAACTTTGTCAGAGGATGCTTGGATAGCTCTGCAGTATTGTATTGTGCTCTGTAGACACACTTGGTTCTTGAAGCAACTGTCATTTCCAAACAAATTTAAAATTAGCCTATTATAGGTTCAAGACACAGATGTAGGATATGGTAGTCAGATGGCAAGGTCACACGACATACTGTCCTATGGCAGGCATTCCCTCAACGTTTTAAGTGGTTCCACACATAGATGAGTTGTGTATGAGAAACAGTCCACAATCTCCTATAACATAATCATTGGACTCATTAGGAAAGCTGCAAACACTGCATTGATCAATGTCTTCCTATGGGGGGAAAAAAGAAAGAACAAAGGAATGCGAAAAGAGACGCTAAATTCCATAATTTTCACATCTGATAGCAATCTTCCAATCTTAAATACAACAAGCAAACAAGAAAACAAATAAAATAGACGTGATGATTTCCTGAAGCAGGAATGTAAATACTGGCACAAGACAAACAACTTTGGACAGCCAGAGTTTAAACGTATTAAATCATAGCACATTTTGAAAAGTGACACTGTATCAATGGGTACCATCTCCGAATCATCTGGCATCAACGTGATCAGTTTACACATTAACAGCTATGCTTATTTAACTGTCTCTTCCGCAAGCTCATGAGCCATGGGAGACAAAAATGGAACCAGATTTCCTTCCAGTTAGGAAATTTTTTTCCTCAATAGCCTCAGTTTCCTCAATAGCCTCAGTTTCCTCAATAGCCACGGTCAGGTTGTTTGCCCAGTTACTTTTTCCACAGAAATTCTCTCTTTATTTACCAACAATGTAGGAGCCAAAAATTATGTCCTTAACCAGAAAGCATTGCAGTGCCTAAAGCCACAGGAATTAGCTCCTGTAGACGCTATTCTGTGTTCAGACCACCGACTGGCTGTGAGAGCTGATTTGTGGCCCAAGCTGTTTATGCTAGATGAGGCTGGCCTGCAAGAACAGAAACTCTAGCTTACCCCTCTGTCATTTTAAACTTTGTTCTCTTCCCTTTGCTGCTTGCTAAAATCTTTGCCTTAAATCTAGGAGTACTTTCTTCACTCAAGCATACCTCAGCAGTATACTGGCTGACAAACCTTTTACAGTACTCATTTACACCTGTACAAATCCTACACTTCAAATGGTGGAGCCAGAAACAAGATCAAGGGCGTAACTCAAATTACAAGAGCAAACTGATGTGCTGGAGAGAATCCATTCTTCCACTGTCTCTGCAGGACTGGCGGAAGAAAGCAGTAATAAAACTGAAGTGGACAGATACTCTTCATACTTGGAAAGGTCAGGGTTTAAACAGGAAATTGCACTTTTTTCCAGAAACACTTTCAGAAATAAAACTGCCTTCTGATATTCATCCTGCTACTAAAAAGTCTGATGAAGATATCAAATTGCAAGTGAAAGCAAATATTGCTATTTATTCACAGCTGTGAATCCATCTGCATCGCTTTCGTATACCTATAAAAGTGTTCTAATGGACTTTAAAAGCAGTTCAGGAGAAAATAAAAAGATCCTCCAAACTCCAACTGAAATGTTAGAATCTGTAGGAAGGCATAATTGGACATTCAAATGTGCATTGCTGGTGGTGGTGTTATTTTTGAGAAACAATGACTGAATCCTTTACATGGTCAAAAGTAACCATGTAACATTAACAGTAAACAGCATGCACAGACAACCTGAAAAGAAACATCAGGCACCGCTTTTCTTTTGCAATTGCTCCAATTTTCTTCTTAAGAGGTTGTAGTTTTCCTTGGTCCCGGGTGCCATAGGATCAAGCTTCAGAGAGACTTCATAGTGCTTCTTTGCTAAGTCAAGATTTCCCCAGCGATGATAAAGCACAGCTGGAATGTCAGTGAAGAATTTCGTTAGCAATATTGTTGAATAATGCACAGTCTTGCCAATCACTTGGAAAACAACATTAAGGCATTTGTTTCCAGTGAGGGTCTCTCACTGGCTGGTGGCACAGTAGCTGCTTGTTCTGTTGCCAAATGCAGGAGCAAAGCCTGGGAGCAGAACTGGCATGGGAACGATGAAGGAATGAATTACACTGTAGCCATAAATGGCAGCTCTTATCTGGTGAGCTCATTGCGGGTTACAAGCGTAGCATAAATGAACCAATTTGCAGCCACTGAAGTGCAGCTACCTCTGGGCTGGATTGTGCAGCCCTCTTGATCTGTCATATCATGTGACGGCTTTTCGGGTTTAGTGCCCTGTTCTTCCCTGGCTGGCAGTTTTTCTAGGAAGTAAAATAGGAATCTGCCCAGCAGGAAGAAGGCTCAAAAGATTGCCTTTTCTTTTAAAACACAACAAATACGAAGCAAACAAACAATACAGCTGATAAGACGTAGGAAAGCTCTTACCCAAATTACCGTGATAACTGGCAGCATTTGGATTGGCTTTAATGGCCTTGAGGAACAAAGCTTCAGATTCCTGAATAATTTAGAAGAACAAGTCATCAGGACAGTCTACTCTTGCAGTATATAAAATAATGCGAAATGTACACAAAACTGTAACTGAAAGAAACCCCAAACTATGCCACATCTTTATGATGCCACAGTATGTATAATCTAAGCCTGCAGGATCCTGTAGTTCAGGTGGCTGTAGCCTCCAGAGAGCAGTGACAACGGTACAAGTACGTACCAAGATTTCACAGGCTCACATTATTTTAGCTGAGAGCTAAAAGTGAAGCACAAGTAAAGTTTATAAAGCAGCTTAACTTCCCCCCCCCGTCATAATATTTTCAAACATTACCTGCTGAAGTTTTACCTATTTATTCAATCAAAAAAAGCATAATATATTGTCTGAGAAAACTACTTTTAGACACCTTTCCCGTTAACAATTTTTACCATTTCAGGCAGGAGCTTTCCAGTAAAAAGCTTTCAAACAGATGTTTCAACATGGTTCTCAATGAAAAATAGCAATGTTTTTTAAAAATAAAAACCAACTAAACTGTTCCTCACATTTCTCACGAGGAACCTTTTCCATATTCCCAGCTTCAGTGCGTGTGCTCTTAGGACTGTTGATGTCTGAGTAGTTAGGAAAAGCTAAACTCTCACCAAATATTCAGAAGAACAACTTAGTAGTAAGTTAATTCCCTAATTTGACATTTTTATTTTACCAAACTAGCTGCTGACATAGACACTTTTGTTCCAGAGCGTATTTGCTGTATAAGTTTAGAAAGATACCCCCCAATCCAAATGGACCATATTTACTCACTTGCATACAAGAATAGATACTTTAGAAAAACAATTTCACATGGATCCTGGGCTATGCTGTGTTTTAGAGAAAGTTGCTCATTTAGTTTCAGGTCAAACTACCTGGAGATAAAATTACCTGTCCTAATGCACATACTTAATGTCCAACGTATTTGAGAACAGCAACCCTGGGGAAATGGCCTTTCCTTTGCGCTAAGCCTTTGCTATTTAAAGCTACACAGCACCACGCAAGCTCTGCTAAAAAAGAAAACCTATCAGCCACATTTTTGATTCTGCTGTGTTCTTCTGAGAAGTATGACATACGTCTCCATAAGGGCTCCACAGGCGAGAAGTTTCTGCTATCAAGATTCAGTGACTCAACTTTGAGTGACTTTAGAGTTTCCCCATACGTCCAAATTCAAACCCAAAGTTCACGCTCCTTTCAAAGCATTCCAGAGCACAGCTAAGGCTGTCACTCTCAAGCCAAGAAAGGCTGATGCAGAAAGTGCCTTTGTTTTGTAAAGTCAAGGAAATTACAAAAGACCTCAGGTTCTCAACAAATCCTTTTGTAGGACATAATTTTCTGTAGAAGGACAACAAGGGAACCAGATGTCCAGAAATTTATGCAGCATATGATTCTATAGTACAAGTTTTGGCTTTGCTTTTCCTTCACATCATCATTAGCTTTATCATTCTCATACCCTGACTATTAACGTACCTAGATGAACTGGGCTATTTGAGACCCATTGTGTTTAAACACTTCATTAATGATTTGGGTGAGACTGAATGCGCTATCAGGAACTTTACAGACAGCCCCTAATTGGAAGGACTGGTCAGTACACTGGAGGAGAAGGCTACCATTCAGACCTAGATAGGATCGACAAATGGACTGGCAGGAATCACAGGATGGCTGAGGCTGGAAGGCACCTCTGGGGGCCATCTGGTCCCATCCTCCTGCTCCAGCACGGCCCAGCACAGGCTGCCCATGGCCATGTCCAGGTGGCTTTTGAAGGTCTCCAAGGAGGAGACCCCACAGCCTCTCTTGGCAACCTGAGCCAGTGCTCCATCACCTGCACAGCACAGAAGTGCTGCCTGATGTTCAGAAGGCATCTCCTCTGTTCCAGTTTGCATCCGTTGCCTCTTGTCTTGTCACTGGGCACCAACAAAGACAGCTTGGTTCCTTCCTTGCACCCACCCTTCAGGTATTTATAGATATTGAGAAAATTCCCTCTGAGCTTTCTCTTCTCCAGGCTAAGCAGTCCCAGCTCTCTCAGCCTTTCCTCAAACAAGAGGTACTTCAGTCCCTTACTCATCTTCATGGCCCGTTGTTGGGCTCTCTCCACTATGTCCTTGTCTCTCTTGTACCACCAGAGAGACCAGAGCTGACCACAGTCCTCAGGTGTCGCCTCACCAGTGCTGCGTAGAAGGGAAGGATCCCCTCCCTTGACTTGCTGGCAATATTGTGCCTAATGCAGCCCTGGCCACCCTTAGCCTTCTTTGATGCAAGGACACACTGCTGGCTCATGCTCAGTTTCATGTCCACCAGGACCTCCTGTACTTTTCTGCAGAGCTGCTTTCAAGCTGGGTGTCCCCTTGCATGTCCTGGTGCTTAGCTTGGTAAGGGACTGGACTAGATGACCTCTGGATGTCCCTTTCCAGTCAAAATTATTCTGTGATTCTAACTGAGTCACCTGAGAAGCATCCTGCGATTCAAACATTTGGCAAGCCTCGTGGTATTGCAAGATAACCTCTTTATATACACCTGACCAAACCTAAAAATCAACAGCAGGATGGCACTTGAAACCATGCAGTAATGAGAATTCCTACAACTTGTAATTTTTCCACTGCAATTTCTAGTATTTTAATTTAGTAAGTAAACTTCTGCTTTCCTTACTGGGCAGGTTAACAACAGACCGAAAGCTGTGCTGTCCAATTACTTCCCTTTTATGCCTGAATGCTGTCGCCTACCCAGAGGAGAAGCAGCTAGTGTACAGACTCACCCTTTCACTGCTGATATATGATGGGACAACATGTGCAGTGCATTCCCAGAAAATATAATAAAATACATGCTCAGATTTGACTGACTCTTATTACTGTACATATCTCCAACCACATACTGGAAACACTCTTATTGCCACTGCTTTGCTTGTGGAAGCATACTGTCTGATTAAAGGCTATTTAAGGTGCATCACATTCATATTATTGCGGATATATGGAGTAAATACACATTCCAGTACATCCGGTGATATTTCAAATTACTCTGTCTTGCCAAAGCTTTAAATCAAGTGTTGTCAAGAAACTTGCACACTGTGTATAGCAAAGGCTTTGGGAAAGCACACTGCATTCCATCTGCTGCCAAGGCCACAGCACAAAATTGTCGTCTGGCTTTATTTCAAATAGAAAAAATGCTGAATGTTTCCAATTTGTTGTACTTCTTACAGAAAAAAAGCATAGATGTACACATAACAAAAATACAGCGTACATATTTTCAAAGAACTAAAGATAGCTTGATTCTCTGTCCAGTGCAACAAAAACAAGTACTTAAATGAGAAATTGAATTTGATATAACAGATGTTAATTTAAAAAAAAAAAAGCAAAAACACCAAAACAGCTCATCCTTTCTGTGCTTTTGTTTCTGAAACAATAAATCATTCATGAACAGATACAAACAGAAATCTTAATGGGTTGGGGGATTTTTTTTGGTCTCAGAAAATCTATCTTCTACTGAAAAGAGCATTTGAAACTGAAGAATATTGTGTACTTATTTGAAGGAACTCTTTCATAATAGTAAAATCTTTTCAATTCAGTGCCTTTTAAAGTAAGAAGTACCAAAAACCAAACCAAACCAAAAAAACCAACAAAACCCAAACCAAATCTTACTTTATGGCAACAGAGCCAATGTAGTATCAACTTTTATACAGACACATAACAAGTAACCTAATAAATGAAATGCCTGAGGTTATGCAACACAACAGACACAGCCAGGCAGCCCTCTGCAAATCACCTCCATCACCTTGACAGCCTCCTATCCCCCATCTTCCCCTCCCCTCCCAAACACAATAAAAATCCTTAAAGAGCCATCCGCTTCTCTCTGTTTTTACATGTCGAGGAGTAAACAAGAAGTCTTAATCTCCCATTCTTTTTATCTTAATTTTATATTCTCCCACTTAAAAAACAAAACCAAAAAAAACCACCACCACCAACAAAACACAAACAACCTTGTATCTCTACTTTCCAGTCTATGCAAAATACAGCTACTGCTATCATCACCTTTCCTAAGTGCACTTTCCAATGCCCTTAGTTTGCTCTCCCTATTATAACCCATCAATTTCAAGTTACTAGATAAGTTATATTTTGCTCTACACAAACCTACTACTTACTCCCTGTTGAACTATTAAAACGGTAAGTGGCTCCCTCCTTTCTTCCCTGGGCTCCACTGCGCCTTTTGCTTTATTCAGGATGCTGACTTGAAAGCTTCATTTTCTCCCGCCATCATTTCCACTGTCTCCAATGCATTCCCATGCAGCATAATGACCTCTCAGAACCTGCCATCAAAAGCACTACCTGCTTTTTTATTTTTTAAATCCACTGTGACAGACTTGGTTTTCCTATACCTGGAGAAAGTTTCCTAGCTAGTTTTCCAATTATTTCTTCTACTTACTTCGTTATAAACATTCTTTATTCTGTCAGGCTACATATTATTCTTGCTACATAACTGTACAATACTCTATTCTTCCACACTCATGACTCATCAAAATAATACTAGCAATTAACTCCTCCATAATGTTACCCTTATACATTCTGGATGTTAATTTGTATCCTTCTGGAACTTTGTTAATGTAACCTAAAAATATATTTTATAACAGCTTCAGGTGGAAAGAGACTAGTAATAGAGCATACAAAAAATGAAAGCAACAGTCTAGAGAAAATGCAGTGTCCTGTATAACAGCATCACCAGCACAAACCAAAGCAGGTGTTAGGCCTGCCAGGGCCTCTGACATGTGGACAGGTCATCACTCCACATTTGGACATGACTGGAAATTTTAGTGGACATGGTAATTGGTGGAAAAAAACGGATCCATTCTATCAAGTCTATGAAGTCTAATATCAAAAAATCTTACTTCTTTTACACTGAGGATGTTCCTTCAGCACTGCTAACACTACAACATATCAAAAAGCCAACAACCTCCCCCAGTAGTCATAGTTCAGTAAATGATGTTTTTCTGAGGAATACAAAAAACTTCCTCCATTATTTATTTCTCCCTATCGCATGCATACATCGGTAACTATGGAGTCAATTAAAGTAACGAAAAATATTAACTATGTATGATTTATTCTCTGAATATTCATACAATTCCTTCTGGAAAATATTTATCTGACCTCAATTGTATTACATTTCCTACTTTTAAATATAAGTAGTTAATAATGAAGTACCACTCGCTAGCTGGCCAACTGTACTCAATGTTCAATACATTGCTCAATGTATGAACTTACCATAATATTCTGTGGTTACTTAGGTATCCCATCCTCAACCTGGGATTAGAAAGTCTGTGATATCTTCATTTTAGATAGCTTCTGAGGTAAAGAGGCTAGAATTCACACTGGGTAATGGTAAACCTTGCTTCCTTACATAGAAGGAACACAAGAACTAACATATCACATTAATTTTGGACCCTGAACCAAGGCCTTTAAATCAGAGGAGGTTCTCTCTGGAGAACCAGTGAACCAATATAAGACCCTAACTGCCCTCTAGCGTGCTTAAGAGCCTACTTCTCTTCAATGACCATTGACATAGTTTAGGCCAGCAATGTTCCAAAAAGCCCATCTAAAATAAGGTGAGATGAATTTAGGCCAGAGTTACACAACAATTCTGTGACAGAAATGAGCACTGAATCCTGATGAAGTCACAAGCCCGCAATGACTTCCTCAAACAGTTTCTACAGAAATACACACAGTTTATACATGGTATATATGGTTAAAAAACCACCACAAGAAAAAAAAAACAGAGAGCTCTAGTTACCTACCTTATATTTTTGTGATTTTCCCAGTACATTTGCCAAAGAAAACATAAGGGAATGATCATTAGGTATTAACTCCAGGGCCTCTCTTCCAACTGCTTCTGCTTGAGCTAGATTGCCTGGGAGCCCACATAGTGGAAAAAGAGAAGGCATCTTAACACAGCCTTACTAGTTACTTTTCATGCTGCAAGCACACACATTGTATATGAAGGGCTGATTATTTCATGTGTTTTTAAAGAAAAACCAGGTATCTCTGACAAACAAATATAAAGGCCTACGGAATAAGACAACAGAAAACCTCCACTTTATTTTCAACAAGTAACACTTTCAGAAGAACAAAAGTAGAGATTCAAGAATTCTGAAGTTTGGTCTCTAATACAAACATGCTTGCAAAATGATGTCATTTCAAACGAGGATCAGAGTTGCAATTGATGGGCTGGACTTCAAGTGATGCTTTAAAACCACTGAGTTAGAAAGCATTCTAATTTTTATGGAGAGTGTCTTGGTAGCCAAATAAGAAGTACAACTTCTTTTAGATAAATACAGATAAAACTGAGTTTTGAAAGACACTGAATTAGTCATCAAAATATTCCAATGGGTTTATACCTGTGTTATCAAGTAATATAATCATATTGTTCCAAGCCAAACTATGCTCTGGTTTCAGAACTGTAGCGTTCCTCCATGCATTCAATGCATCTATATGGCGATTCAAATCTGCATACTAAAAAGAAAGAAAACTCCAGTAATTTCACTCTGATTTACTTTACTTTCCAGTTATGGATTAAAGGCACAAAGATTATTAATCTTTCTCTTTCTGTTCTAGTAAAACTTGTTCTTACAGATAAAAATAAGAAATGTAAAAAGAATACTAGGGTAGCATGGAAGATAGACTGGTATATACTAACTTTTCACTTTTACGTTGTTTTTTCTCTGGAAGCCAGTCAGATATGTATGCACCAATAAGGTGGGGAGGAAAATTTGCATGCAATTTAGAAACCTACACAAGAGAACAAGTAAATATTTGCTGTAAGTATTTCCATGAATCTAAAATGATTTTTTTTTTGCATAGTTCTACTACCCAACAATTTGTTGGAATATACTCATGACTGTAAAGTAGTCCGATATTGAGAAATGATTAAAAATCTCTCTTAAACAGAAGATCATAATCTATATTTTTGGTTAGATGTCTTTATATGGAAAGTAGGACTACCAAAGGTGATAAGAAAGGAATTATACTAGGAAAGCAATAGAAAAGCTATTGAAAATAGGAAATCACCCTGAACTACAAATCAATTAACTGGAATAATGATCAGCATTTTAACAATATAGCAGAAATATATGCACACACAGATTACTCTGATAGCAATAACTTATTCAAAAATACTTACCAACCGCCCTAAATTGTAGTAACAATCTGGGTATTTTTTCCTGTGTTTAATTGCTGTCCAGTAGCTTTGCTCTGCCTCTTCAAACCTTCTTAAACTGTTCTGTACTATTCCTAGATTCATCCATGCAGCAGCAAAATCAGGTCTGAATAGATTGGAGAAAAAAAATGAGAGATGACAACTGAGCACTTTGAACAGAAGATCCCATTGTATCCTTTCTGCTCAGCTGGTACAAAATACTGCTTGGCTTTGTTCTAAACATACTGTATTTGTACAGCTAAGGACAGCAACTCCTCTGCTTCTTGGAGCTCATTTCTTTCTTTCAGAATATTTCCAAGGTTGTTCATGGCATGTACATATTTAGGATTCAACCTACAATGTAAAATTTAAGAGATTATTATTATGTATGGGAGACACATTCCTTTATGCAAATTGTTAGCTCTGCATTGCTGCAGAACATGAAAATGAATACCTAAGCATTATCTCCCTGTTAAACCTTAAAGCAATTTTAGGATAGTTCAATAAAGCAGTAAAATTTCTAATACCTTACGGCTTCTCTGTAGTATTTGATTGCAGCACTTTGATTTCCCTTGTCAGCCAGGTTTTTGCCAACATTGTAGTGCACCTGAAAACACAGATGAACTTTTTAGCCAGATACTACACAGTCAGATATTTTTTGGAGTAAGAATTTTTAGCAACTTGACTCCACATAAATACAGTCAGAATTTTTGTCATTCACTGTTTTATGTTGCAGGTGGATCTCAAGACTGGACAATACAGACAATGAAAACAGCAAGATAAAATCGGAGGAATAAATTAATAAATTAACTTACCTGTTCTAGCTAGTTAAGAAAGATTTTTCACTCCCTGATATTATAAATGAGGTCACGACACTGTGCCTAAGACTTTTTATATGGACACCTCTTTTCCTTCATTGTCAGATGACTAAGAGAAAGGCTGACTCATTCAAATCCAGCATAGCAGAAGATAAACTACAGCAGTATGTGTTGATTAAACTTTGCTTTCACTACAGCATAAGCCAGAAAAAAATCAACATTAACAGTCTAATTAAGCTAAGCTCCATATTTCAAAACAAAGAAAACCCACAAAGAATGCCAACCAGCATTCACCCCCCAGCCCTGCAAAAGACCCAGCTATTATTGTCTTGATATAATAATGCATCAAACAACATTTCTGGAAAAAAAAAAAAAAAGTGTGGTATCATGTTGAAGACCTTGACTGTTAAAAAGCAGAGAACGAAGGGAAGATCTAGGGCTTTGGGATCCTTATCATTTGAGGGGAAGAGGATCCTTATCATTTGAATTTATGATAAGGATTAAAGGATTAGGTAGGAATTTCAGGAAAAAATCTTAATTGGAAGACATTTCGTATCCTACTTTAGGACTACATCACCTGGTCAAAGGAAGACTGAAGTTTAGAAATAAGTGTTTTGAGCACCAAGTGCTGCAAATAGACTTCACTGCAACTAGACCAGAATTCATTCCATAAATTACCTTACTATTTGAAATTAAGTTGTATGCCTCATCTAGAACTCTCACACTGTATTTTTTTCCATATCTCGAAAATCTGATTTAAATCTCCTCAAAAACACTATGCTGAAATTACTTCAGTCTGAAGTACATAAATATAGGTTTGCAATACATTTAGATAACTCTAATTCACATTATACAGTCAAAACAGTACTTCATCTCATGTGTCCATCAAAGGATTAATTTTCATTGTGTTTGGCACAATACCTGGGACCCATTGATCCAGCACACACAATTATGCTTGAATCTGTTATAGTATTTAGTTGTTGAATTCCACCCCTATATGATCGTGACTATGCTGTAACACACCACCAACAAATCAAATTAAAACTATTTTCCATACTCTCTAGAATAAGTGAAAAAGTAGTTTCACTGGTTTTAAAGACAGCAAAGACACTGTAAGGCTTACTAAGTTTTCACAGAAGCAGCTCCTTAGGCTGTAAGGCACACAAACTCAGCATCCCATAAAAGCTCTAGTACAGCTTTCAAGTAAAAAAAATAAAATAAATAAAAATCCAGGGACTTCCTTTGTACATTCATAAAAATATGACAAGGTCCACTCCAAAGAAGCAACAGAATGGTACATTTATATCAACACATAGCCATTTACAAAGATCACTTGACTGTGACAAAAAATAGAATAGCACTGCTTTCCAATGAGTCATTACAGTAAAATGATACACCTTGAAAAATGCTTCTTAGGACTGAGTGTTGTTTGTATCATCTCTTCAGGAAATTTTTCAGCACACTATGACAACATTCTTACCAAACTGGATTGCTGTGATTATATATACTGAAGTTTACAGACTCAAAAACTATCTAGAGCAAATTAGGTTATTAAATTTTGCTGTGCTCCCAGATACAAGATAACTTGTTGCAAAACAGAAAAAAATCAAGGAAGACTTCACTCGATAATGTATATTACCCCCCTAAAATACCTGAATTCACATTTCAGTATCAGCAAACTAAGACTACATTCAATTTCTTCCTCTAAAATAGTTTTGAGTGCCTTTCTTTCTTCTTATTGTTTTACATTTTACAGAAATCATAAGTATTACTGCAAGAAAAAAATTGATTAAAAGACTGAGGACATAGCATACAAGAAAAAAATTCAAAAAATATGTTTTAGCTATATCGTGTTATGAACAACCAGTCAGCATTTCACTTTCTAATTCTACTTATTCCTCAGTTTCTTAAAGTGTGGAGCTTCTTAACATCCATTTCCATCTAAAGCAGCAGTGGAAAGCATATTTTTCTCATGTAAACAGAATTGTGTATATTGCAAAAATCCAAAAGATATCAATTATTTAAAGTCAAAACATCAAATGAAATATTAAGTGTACATGCATATTTTGTGAACTGAGCTAGAAAGATGTATTATAGTATTAAAACCAATAACAAGACTATTTACAGTGTATTTCTTCTGTCCTCAGATACAGTTTCTGCGTGAAGGGAAATGATATTTCTAAACAATACTCCTGAAAATGAAGAGTTCCTTGTTGTATGTGTGTTTCCTAGCTTCCCTTCAAGACAAATTGAAGCCTTAGCTCCTCTAAATATGTTGGTGACAAAAAGTAAGAGAAGAAAAATTATAGCAAGCAAACCAAAAGAACCCCTCAGCCTAACATAAATATCCAATGACAAAAAGAGCTTTCAGGATAATTTTCAATGGGTAAATATGCAGTAAATATCTATATCTATATATATTTAAATGCATTAACTTTTAAAAACAGTCAGGAGGTTTTTTTAGGCATACAGAATCACTTGAAAGATGCAGGTTACTTTTGCTGAGCAGCTATGTCTCTCTCTTCTTCTGCCATTAGAGAGAGCTGCCAAGGTGAGCCTTTTGCTCTACTCCCCTCAACCAGGGTTACAACAATCTACATGCCCTCCACTAAGCACAAGGCTGTAATTCTCCTTGCTCTCTCCTATGACCCCTATCTGCACAACATGGGGACAAACAATTTCCACATGCCAGTGGGAGGGAAGAATCTGCCTTTTAAAAATGAGGGGGGCAGCGTGATGTTTTAAATTTGATCTCTAGAGAGATGTTTCTTCTGCCTTTGATTGATACTGCCCAGGACAACCTGGGAAAGGATTTTCCTTTCCTCATTAAACATTTAAGAGCAGATATACCATTTCATTTTTAGATGAGCATTAATGATGGATATTAACTGGAAATGACACATTACATTATGCCCACTTGCTCCTTTATCAAACCTAAACAGGTAATTACTTTACAGTAATAGCTCTAAAATGAACATTTCTCAGGGATGAACAACAACACAGCATTCTCTGCAATGAGGGCAATTAGGAAAGAGGAAAGTACTAAAAATACCCCATGTGAAAAGTTGGTTATCTAAACAGGCATGCCATATTTAAAGTTAACATAACCATGCCACCACAGCCTAGCCCAAGAATTGAGAAAGTCTCAAGACCGTTGTACATTTTCAGTATTAGAACAGCTTGTCTTTGCAAACTATTATCAGAGATATAAGTTTGTCATGAAACATTAAGAACAAAGAATGGTTAGTAGCACGTTCTTTTCACAGTATTGTAACTTCCTTCCTCAGCATTTCAGAGGTTTTGCTACTGAAGTGTTTTCTTCTTAAAAATCATGTTTATTAAATTCTATATGGTAAAGGAAAGCTGGTGACATGGAGAATGTTAACTGTTTACATTTAAATTTAACTATTTCCAATCTACAAAAAAAGAATGATCACTATTTCTCACGTATTTAATGGTATTCTTGCAAATTTTAATTGTATAATTAATTAAAAGAAGTCATCCAGAAATAAGAACCATCTCTGGATTCTGAAAAATTGCCCTGGCTTTGCTAAGAGGGAACAAAAAAGTAACTTGACATTTCTAACAGTAACTTACTGCATGGCAGAAAAAGCCAACAAGATGAACATCTTCAGGAGTAATCTTCAAAAAATCTAAAGGAAACAATGCGTACCAAGCTCAGAGTGTGAAGAGCAATACAGCAATGTCTAGAAAAAGCGAACAGCAGTAGAAGGACAAAATCTCACATCACCTTATGCATCCACATCTGAGGCAGTTGTCAGGACTTCTTTCAGAATCATTGGAAAGAAACACACAGAAGAGGGTGCAGTCCTTCTGGCCTGTGTCAGTCATATAGCTCAAGGTGACGATAAAACATGCTAAAAGGGACAGTTTCTCCTCCCAGTTATAAAGGGAGCCTATCTGGCTTGCTCAGATGTAGACATCTAAAGCTAAGGGGATGAATCCCAAGCCAGTAAGTAGTCTAATATAGCAAAACTGTAGGTAGGCTTTCATCATAGCCTGTAATTAGATACTCCAGTACTTCGACAAAGCACTCCAGGATTAACTTGCAACATACTGACATCAATGAAAAGATTCTAAATTAGATCCAGTGAACCTTTTCTAAGCCATTAGCACGGAATCATCCCAAATTTATAAACTACCTGTAACACATTATTAACATATCGGGCGGAAACTGTCTATGTAACTGTTCACAAAATCTGCCTTAGTAGAGAAAAGAGGCCTGGCTCTAACTCACACTAGTGCTTACCACCATTGAACTCCAGGAATTCAGTGAACCTGTACTGTATGAAAAAAAATAGAAATGGAATACAGGCACCTTTTGCTCATCTAAGCAAAATACTGTTAAGTGTATTCAAAATGTATACTATACACTGTATACAGTCTAACAACCTTTCAAACCAACTTAAGCATAGGACCAAGCAAGAGTGACATACTACCAGACACAGCTATAACATGCTCCTTTCTCTCTCAAATAAATAAATGCACACACATATATATTTAAAAATATGCAACAGATTCTTTTTAGACATGGAGCTGCCAGACTGTTCTGTATCGTGAACTTAAAGTCAAAAATCTCTGTAACTTCGTTATGGTACCTGATTATTTCCAACACATTCCAAAATTACTAAGGCCATGTTTATTGAAAATGATACTAAATTTCACCATCTTGAGCCAGATGCATTCATCAGAAGGAGGTAGATTTGCTACTATGCCAGACAATCTGATTTATTGTAGTTTCCACACCTCTATCTAAGAAAGATATTCAAAGAAGGTGAGTCTGAAATTAGAGAATGCACTATTTAGAATCAAGATAAATGTATTTTACACTGCTCATATACAGACAATTTGGAATTCAGAAGAGCTGTACTACAAAGCTTGAATTAGGAGCTTTTGTTGGTAGTTGGGAAACACCTGGAGATTCTAGGGCCCTGCTACATAGGGGAATTAAAGCATGAGCACTTTACACATATTAAAGATGCTCCAAGAAAAATAATAAAAAAACATGTTATCATCTACATTCATCTTCTGGTCTGCATCAGCCTTGCACTGAAATAAATGGACCAATAAAAAGTCCTGTGGAGTCAGCTTTAAAGGAAGTCTGCAATTTCATGACAAGAAAAGATCAAAACAGAACCTAGCTCCATTTTTGCATTTATCTTGGTCAAAATTGACTGAAGTCCATGAAGAAAAAAAAAAGATTGGCTTTTAGACATGGACTCTCTAACACTCTTGCCTAGCCAAGTTCCCTACTAATGTGATTTCAAAGAGACTCCTTAAAGAAAAGTGGAATGCGAGTCTATAAAAACCTCCCCATACACATCACCATGCTCTCCATTTGTGCAAGCTGTCGCAAGTAGCAGTACAGTCCAGGCATGTCTAGAGGGCCCAGTGTTGACAAACACAAGCTCATTTTCCCTGTACACTCATTGGCTTCGAACCAGCTGCATTAGTTCAGTAGCTTGCACACAGCTTATCGGCTCAAGCACAGCACTGTGCGAACACAGCTACACAGCTTCCCAGCCAGACGTGGCTTGTGTCCAAGGACCTTGGAGCACAGGCAGAGTGGGGATCTGTCTAAAGTACTCTTGCCATAGCAGATGGATGGAGCTACACACAAAGAAACAGATTGCATTTGCTCCATTTATAGTATGCACTTGTCATTCAGAAGACAAGATACATTGAGGTCGTCATTAAGAAGGAGATGGTTGCCTACCACTGCCACAATAAAATACTACAGCTCTTTTTCTACGTATCAAAATCTGAGATTATTCAAAGATATCACCATGCTGTAAATATTGATCATAAATGCATTTTAGAGCTCATTGATGCCTATTTGTATTCCAATACGTGCTAAGTTTATCACTCCCTCCACAAAGTTGAGCGTTTCTTGGCTGTTTAAACTCTGTATCTTGATCTGTATTTTCTCGGTTACAGAAATCTAATCTTTCAAAACATCCATATGTTGTTATTAAGAAGCTGTGGATTCCTGTTCTGAGGCTCACTGAAGATAGCGTGTCCTAAAATTCAGACAACATCAGGGCTCTGTGGTACGCTCCAACAGATCCCAGTCTCAGCTATCAAAGGACTGCTGCAGAGCTCACGTCTAATGGCAGGCTAAATTCAGTCTACCATGCTACACTGATGCTCAGTGCAGTGAAACATCTTACCCAGTCCCATCTCTGACTTTTTCCCCTCACTAAGACTTGCAAGGGACATTGCAGCTCTCCTCATTGCTTGTGTCTGAAGACTACTTAACTCATTCAGCCGCTGTTAAAGAGCAGAAGTAGGAGCAAAGATTTTACCCCATGTCCTGCAATTAAACAGATGATATGCTTCTTTCTCCCTGAGCCGTGCTGGCTATACACACCACTGGAAGGTACAGAAAGAAGATTCTAAAATCATAGCATAGGAATTATTCAGGTGAATACATTTCAACTTACTTACATCCTCTTTGATATTTTGTTGTAATAATCTGCAATTATGCATACAATTCTTTTAAGAGATTTTCCTAGCACATCTGATTTGACTGGATGCTTCTTCCTGAATTATATTCCCCTTTCTCTTCCCCCTCCTCACTCCCACCCCCAAGTTCTGAATTACAATTTCAGAACGATACAAAATTGTAATTTGCACTGTCTGGTATTGACTGTGCACTATGTACTGACTGTTTTAACACCATAATTTAGGTGTCTTATGTGTCATATTTTTGCCCCAATTAAGACTGAGGTCTACTATACCACAATACATCAATTACACACGACCTCTCCCACTCCAAAATTCAAAACGCTTTCTTAAAAAAAAAGATTAAGAGTCCACAACTGACTTACTTTTGCATTGAGAGGGCACACAGACAGTGCACTCCTAAAAAGCTGTTCTTCTGACCTCCACTGACTGCTGCGGAGCGCACAGCGCGTAACGTTTATCAGTAAGATTCCAAGTACTGCGACAGCAAGAATTTTCTTAAAGAAAGAGAAACAAGTTAAGAACCAAACCATTCAACTCAAGCACTTCATCATCAGCCTTAGTGACTGTTTTGATAGTACCTTTTTCTTGGCTTGCTTACTCAAGAGAGTAAATCCATATGTAAACAGAATACAGTAGCCAATGCTGGGGAGGTAGATGACTCTCTCTGCAACAACAAATCCTACACGGAAGAACAGGTTACTTGCAGGAAGAAAAGGGATAATAAGAAATCCAAGTCCCAGTGTAAGAATTCTGCAAACAAGAAAGATTCTCAAATTAACCACAAAGTTTAATAGAATACCTTTTCCACTCAACATATAAACTTTTTTAATAAACAGAAAGATGTGCACATGAGCAGAGCATTCAAAAGCAACCCTTGGGAGCTAAATAACAAAATCAGATTATGTTTCAATAACATTTTGACACTACTTTCTATCAGGGAGTTTTAAAATCCTAGCTATAATTCCCAGAAAAGCAGTGTTCATGCTTCCAGAGAAAAAAATAAACCCATTAAACATTAATTACATAATTCCTATTAAAAATATATGGGCAAAAAAACTAACGATAAAAGCTGTCTAGTTTTGGAACTAATAAGGCAGTAACACATGGAAAAAAATATATTTCACTTAAAGAAGAACTTGGGTACGTTTCCTACTGAGAGTGTTGTCTTTCCTAACAAAGACATCAATAGCAGAATCCATTGTGTTTAACCATGTGAAAGTTACTCATCTACACTCTCCACAGTCATTGGAGAGAGGCACTTCTCAAAGGCTGCTCATCTTCCCTGTTTTAGGTATCCACGTTAGGCATGAGTAATGCTCAGCAGGTAACTCTTTATGCACTATAGAAAACTTAAGACAACTGAGAATAGGAACCCTATGTCCATGTCAGGCCACAGGCATGGTAGTTTTCTACTCCAGTTTATTACAAATAAGTCTCTATACTGTAATGTAAATGACAAATCTAGAGTAAGGTACTTCTTAGTCTCTTCTCCTCCCTAATTGTCCTTGGCCTTCACTTTACTTTTGTCTTTATTATTACTAAAAAAACAACATCTGTTTAGCAATATTGGCTTAGTGAATATTTAAAAGAAAACACGAAGACACTTGTAACAAGTGTAAACCCCCTTCAGAATGGTTTTATCTGTGCAAATGATTATGGGAATAGAGGAAAGGAAGCCTAGTGGGATGATAGCCTTTGGGGAGACACAGGGAAAGAAATTAAATTACAGAATACCATAGAAATAAAAAAAATATTTGGTACTCTGAAAAACAGGATGACCTCATTATGACTGAGCTGCTGAAAAACGTTAAAGAGCTGAGAAATTAATTATACATAAAACCCATAGGAACGGACAAAAGTTTACAAAAGTTAAACAGAAGACCTTAATAAGACAGAATAGTTTATAGCAAATTTTTAGTTTCTTTTGGTGAAGTACAAGTTGTTTCCTCATGGTCAGCATTCTATTTTTTAATAGTATGTCCAGCATTTCTACCTCCTTTCAAGACATCTCCTTTCTCTTTCGTTATTAGGAGAGAAGATTAAAGGAGATGACTTATAAGAAGCAAGGGCAACAGCAGACTATTCTGTTCTGAGCAGAGATTACTTTTTACCACCTACAGTGTTAAGGATCTCAAAATGCCATTTCACGAGAAAAATAAAGCAGCCATCCATACCTCCCCCTCTAAGTCTGCTTCCCACTAGCCTGTGTACAGTGATGGGCCCAAATTGGGATGAACTGTAATGACAGCTATAAATATTTATTTGAACTGCATTTGCTAGACACTGGTTCCACTGAATTGTTAAAATTATCAGTACTGAATTTAACAAAATAATACTGTACTCAAGTTGTCCGGGCGTTTAAAATTCATCACTGTCTCTTACCTTCTCTTATGGCTGTCTTCTGAGCACAGAGCTTGGCATATCAGGCCAATTAGGCAGAACCAAAGTGCTGCTAGTGCAATTATCCTCCAGTCGCTGACGGATTTAATGAGGGGTATGCAGCCCATTGACCAATCAAAACACAGCCACCAGGGACATAACAGCAACCATGCATTCAATGAATAGTAGTAATTATAGTTTATAGCCTGTCAGTCAAAAAGAAAACAAACATTTATTTGATACTAAACTTAAGTGCGAGGGGGAGAAACTTTAGTTCTTGTTTTCCATCATTTCTGCTATCGCAAAATATTTCTTATACAAAAAGAGAGACCTTAAATACCGTTATACTACATCTAGTTACATATTTACTTACTTTAATATTTACTTACTTTATAGCTGTGAAATTATTATTTTTAATATAGTTACGTGGTTTTCCTATTCAGAGCAGGGAAATGCAGTTCTATACTGTGCAACCAATACCCACATGTAGAAAGAATAATTTCCCAGAACAGGAGGAAATGTCAAAAGACAACACCTTTCTTTCAGTCTTCATCTCCAAAGCCATATTTAATATAGTCAGAGGTATAAAGCCAATACATACTCCAAATGCACCAGACCAGAACTTTATGCTATTTTCTTCAATTGTGAAAGAACAGATGAAGAGTCAAACAGTATGTGGAAAAAGGAAGAAACCCAGCAAAAGCTAAACCTTGCATGCACGAGACAAGTAGTGAATAAATGGAAATGTACTTCCATGCATGCAGAGCATGCTAAATTGAATGCAAAGAATATATAGATATTTTTTCTTCAAATTGCAAAAGATCTTCACAGAAGCACACGGGAAGGTGACTCATCACACAACTCAAAATGTTTAGACCGCCTGCTTTATTGTTTCTTTGAGTCGCAGAAAAGAAAATTTAATTTGATGACAAAGACAAATGCTCTGAGCTTGCCAGAAAAAAAAAAAAATCAGCTTCATAACTTACTCTCACAAACAGACTATCTGCAAATGAAGCTGGGTTGTCTACTTCAGTAAAAGCCGGTGGCCCTGTGCCCATAATCCTCCAGCGGATATAAAGTATACTAGCCCCTCCAGACATCAGAAGAGTTATCCTGAAAAGCAGCCCCTTTCTTAATAGCCCAGCATTCTGCAGGAAAGAAAGAAAAAATAATAAGAAATAAAAACAAACGATATTCTTTTTCTCATCCTGACTATATTCACATTTTTTTTGTGGCCATCTCAGAAAAAAGAGGCTATCAATTGACGTTTGTCTTTCTTTTGCAGTTACAAGAAAGGTCTCGAGCTTTACTACAATTAATTGCAAAATATTTTTGCAAACATTTTCATTTCATTATCAATCAGAACACTTTTATTGAAGAATTCTCTTCTACAAATCCTCAGTAATTTTATAGTTGATATAATTTCACACATCAATTTTTGACAAGGAATTTGTGAAGAATATAGCTGTTAGTATACACCACATTAAACTCATTAATGCAGGACAGTTTTCCCATGAATTTTGTTTTAAATTGCTCTGATTGACCTTTTGTCACCAGAAGTTTTTCTCCACTTAGGTCTATTTAGGGGTAAAATTACATGAGTGCAAGAAAACTGCACAACTTGAAGCTGAGTGAAAAGAAAAAAATTTTTCACAATCAAATGCAATTAAAAAGCCAATGACACACAGGCACCAAAATCACTTTGGTCAGGTTAAAATTATCCAGGAGCTATAAAAGAAATAATCCTGTTTTATCTATAGTATTAACTCAGTTGATTTACATTACAGGTTTCATAACATACACATTAGGGTCTAAAGAAGGCAATTCACTTAAAGGCAAGAAATCTGGAGTCCACACAGAGAAGTGATGTTATAGAAGCTAAATTTTACAGACTTCCGCTTCTTCCCTGTGAATTATAACTCTTCTTCTCCATGCTTGCACCTGTTTCATAAATGAAAAAAACACAACCAAAGAAAAACAAACACCGTTGTGTGCCACAGAGGTTCTTCACCCTTTTCCAGAGTCTGGAAAGAAAATCATGAACTATAATGATACCCACGTCACAACTTCAAATGCAAACCCAGTCTTCCAGCACCCTACCCAGCTAGCAAGTGTTAACTCGGATGGGAAGTGAAGGACCTAGCTTTTCTCCCAGTCCCTGTGTTACAGTGCTGTAGGGACTCCCTTAGAGCTGCCTGAAACCTGATGGCTGAAGTTAACCTATGCAGCCTCGGTAAGTCATTAGAGATGCAGAAGATCGAAAGTGAGAGTTTCTCTGAAACGAGGGGTCACTTCCCTCCCCACTGAACACGTCTGAAGAGGAAAATGTTGATAAACTGTGGATTTTTCCATGTAAAAGTTCACTGGATCCTGAAAAATATGGTCACGTGATCTCCACCTTTGGCTCTCGTTTATCCCTACCTTCCTTCCTTAATTTGATATATTTCTATTATCTTTAAAAACCTATCGGATAGTTATACATGATCAATTCTATATGTTCACCATAGCAGCTGACACGCTGATTATTATTACCTATGACTGCAATATGCAATTATTTAGGAGATCAATATTACTTATTTCTGAGGTCTAAGAAAAAAATAGGCTTGTTGCATAAAGTAAGAGATCCAACAACGTCCTGGCTGAAGGTATTTATTCTCTAAAATGATAGAAAAATAAGTTTAAAAGCATTATCAGATGGGTTTTTAATATTTGTAGCTGACAACAAAGTCATCATAAAATACTTAATTGAATGCCTACGGAAACAAGTTTGTATTGTTGATTTTACATAAGCTAGCCTTTGTGCTCAAATGGCTATTTCCAATTTGCACATCTCAGCAGCCAAAGTCAATACAATGGAAATCATTCCTAAACACTGTTTTTGGAACAAAATTGTGCTATGAAGGAAAACAGCATAGTTACAATTTATGTCTTATTACAGAATAACTAAACTAAAACTCTTATCCCAGACTTCATTTCATTTAACAGTACATGTAGCTCCTCAAAGGTCACATTTCACAAATCACAAAATCTCTTAGTAAGCAGAATTTAAAAAGTCGAAGAAGCATTACCGTATGTCTTACAGTCTTTGATTTAGAGTTAACTGACATCTGGCATGAAACTGAAACCTATCTCTCAAATCAAGAGGAAAAAAATTTGCAAGTAAGAAAATTTAAGACTTGACATTTAACAAAACAAAACAAACTTTAAATACAATTCAGTGAAAAGACCAGAACATATTTTTGTAGCTGGTAGGAGCTAAAATTAATTACTTCTATTAAAATAAGAAAAAAAGACAACGCTTTCTTCACTGTTTTTTTCATCACTGTTTAAAAGTCACAAAACAGAAGCACAATGCTTTGAGCTATTCATGCTTCAAGAGTAATCCTCCAAAAAATGTTCACCTCTGACATTTCCAACACTTTAATTCTGAACTTGATCTGCTTTAATCCTCTACAGCTCTTGACTCCTCCTTTTCCTCATGCTAGTTGATATTAGTCCCATTACACAACTCAATTCTTCAGCATTCTTATTTGCTGCCTTAAGTACTCCTCCATCCCTCAGCCATTCTTGCCCAAATCTATTGTTTCAGTTCTAGAGATTCCAATTTCACTGATTTCCCCACAAAGCTCTTCAAGAACATTTCCGTTTCACTCTTTGTGAAGGAATTTAAAAGTCCCGTAGGACTTGTTACTCAGAAATATGAGCAAGACTTGTCTACAGTGAAACCACTGATCAATGCAAGCTCCAATGAATATTCCTTTGCCTTGCTGAAGGTTGCACAGGAGAGGCAAATGGTTTAGCTGTTCAACAGCAGTGATGTTCTAGAAGGCTGTTTATCTGGTTGTTACCAATTCTTCACCTAAAGATGAATGTTTCTGTGATTTGCTTATGATCACAATCTCACAACAAATACTAGGTGTTACATTCCACTTGAGCCAATATTAGATAGAGCAGTACCAACAAAAGTCAAAAATTCAATCCTTAGTGACTATTTGTGCTTAAATATTTTTACTTTCAAGTTCCCAGGCTACTCGGAACTGTCTCCTGTTTGGTAGCTCATATTCTAGCTTCTGACCCTGCAGAACTTGTGCATCAAGCAGTCAGCTCTTCCACACCACATTTTTAAGATATTGTTGAGAGAAGCATGGAATTTTTAAGATATTGTTGAGAGAAGCATGGAATGGATTTCTGTATTCAATGCATTTCTAACGTTATTCCATTACCACTCACGTTGAGAAGATGTCACAGCCCACTGCCTTACTTAGCTGACTGAAAATACCTCTCATTTTTCTTTAATTCTCAGCAAAAACAAAACTGCCAGAAGTTTTATCTTTGTCTTTTAGTACATGACTGTCTGAATAGCAAGAATGAATAAAACCTCTAAGGACTCACCTCCAGTAACTTGTCCTTACGTAGTAACTTTTGAATGAACTCCAAAACATTTAGCTTGTTAATCACCATGGCATCAAACACTGCATTCAAACCCTAAGCAACCAAAATAGAAGTAAGAACGTAAGATGAAGTAGCTACCCAAAACCAATTTTTAAGAAATGCACCTTATATTCCGATTCTACCATGAGCTATCATATATCTTAATTCTGATTTCAAACAAGTAGATAATAGATACCTTGCTAGTAACAATGGCAGAATAAGAAATTAACAACCTGAGCTCAGATGAGTAGAACATCACATTATTGTAATGTGTATGCTCCTGCCACATCTGATACCGGGATATACCGGGGATACCACGTACCAGCAAGCTACACCCCATATGTATGGTTACAACAGCGTTTCTTGCCTAAATGTTCTGCAGTGCAAATGCTGCAGTCAAGAGGTAAAGCTTCTGTCCAAGTAAGGTGGAGTTTCTTTAAGCCTTTTTTTTTTTTTTTTTTTTTGCTGTGCAGCATGGTATCTTTTGACTGACAGGTTTCAAAAATATTAAAAGGTACGTAAATTGTCACAACAAGCAAAGGCTGAGAAAGATTTTACATGGGTATCAGGCTTTCTTTTCTTGCAATTACATCAATACACACAGTGGAAGTTACTGAAAAAGAAAAGCAGAGTTCTATGTAACATCAGCCACTACGCATAAAACTAGAGGATATTCAGCTCTTTGCTAGACTATACTTGCACATATTTCCCCCACAGAAACTAAAAATATATCCAGAGGTAATTCTTTTGAGGTCAATGAGATAATTCTGTTGAGGTCACCAGTAAAATCCAACCTCAATGTCCCAGCAATCACCAACCATGACAATTCATGAATACTTAGCCTACATCCTAATACCTTCAGAAATTACCTCAATGTCCTGTAAACTAAAAGGGGAAAAAAAAAAGTCAGTAAAAATATCACCTGGCAAGGCAAAGAGTGAGGACACTGGGAGGCCATAAGTCTCTTTTCAACAGTCAAAGGGAGAAAAGAGAAGATAGGCTGGAGAGTTGGATGGTTCCACATAGAGAGATCAGCTGGCAGTTACAAGGCTTATGGCTCACTTACATGAAGATTGGGAAAGTAGGAAAGCAAGAATCTTGCTGAAAAATACATTCAGCCTACAAAGGAATCTTTTTAATGTGTGATTTATCCCTTCATCCCTCTGACCTTTACCCTTCAACTCAAGGATAAATATCATCACCCTAGCAATGCAACAGCAAACAAAAAATCCAGATCAAATAACAATTCTGTGTCTGCTAGCTCAAATAATTACTTCATACCACTAGAAGAAATAATCACACTATGTTTTAAGAGAACTTGTTTTCCTCACAGATACCTTTGAAAAATACATCAGCCTGTGAGCGTCTATCAAAAAATAATGTCCTACAGCAAGATGCTTTCAGTAATTTCTTCTACAATTTTTTCTAAGGCTGAGAAGGTCCTTGCTGCAAATAATTCTTCTGATTGCTTTATCTACGTCAATTAAAGCTACAAATCAGATTTACTTATACAGATATACAACTATGCAAAAGGTGAAAATCACTTATGTAGCATTACAGGTGGCTTACTGGATCACCCAAATCAGACTATCTTCACTTCAATAACAGAAACCAAGAGTAAACGGAACATGAAAAGTAAGTACATCTGTTTGCATAGGCTGTTTACATAAGAGATGGAAGGAAGAGATTCAGTATTAGAAATACAAACAATTACCCTACTTATAATTAGGAATGTTCAAAAAAAAAAGCAAGAGGGTGGAGCTTCCAAAAAACAGTCTCCTCCAGTTACGTCTTTGTTCATAGACTTCAGAGAGATGTTTGTAGACCCACTACCTCAACAATTATACATTCAAAACCAAGGCCAATGAATGTGATACACAGTGAAACTAACACCGTGAATCTTAAATTTTGCAAGAAGTTAACAGATACATGCAAACTGCTTACAAAAGATAAAACGAATTCCAGCAGGTTGGCTGGGATACAATCAAGAGAGCTCTACCGGAATACTGTTTTTAGTCAACATTAACTAGTTTTCTGAACAGAACAAAAAGATGTTCACGAAATTAGTTGTGGAGAAGATTCATCCTTGTAGACTTTACAACTGCAGCTGACAGATGCTAAGGTCAAAAATCAGTCAACAAGAGGATTCTTACCAGTATCGTAATTCCTTGTTCTTTGCACAGCATGGCTACTGCACCTAGGAGAACACTCACCAGCACCCAGAACACAGAAAAATGATGTCCTTCCTTATCTGTCAAAATAAAGCATACCATAACATTAGGTTTATATATTTAAAGGTAAAGTTAGAAATTTAAATTAAAGTTAGAATTAAAAGCAAAACAAAAACAAACAACCAGCATTTAATCTCACAATCTTTTATATCAGTCAAAATCTGGATACACAGACTTGAAAAACATTACAGACTTGAAAAGCATTGGGCACCTCCTGCAATATGCTGGCATTTGTCCTTTTATTGCAGTCATTTTCTATTCTCAGAGACATTAGAAATCTCCCCGTTTGCTAGATGTCTTAGCCAGACTAATTAGAATGGCAGAAGCTTCATATAGTTTTCACAATTCATCATCTGAAAAGGTTAATTCCCAATATTCAGACTCATTTATCATCCTTAGCTACAGCTCTATCATTACTGGCCACTCTCCTCCGAGCTACCACAGGAACAAGAAATTCTTTCTAATGGTTACACATGAAGCAGCACCACACACAAACTGTTTTAACAGTAGCCTAATGTACAAAGGCACAATGAGCTGCTTTTCCAGGGCTGCTACATTTAGCAAGCGCTATATGTCATTTCATTAGTACTGCTGTGGAATGCCACGAAGCTCAATAATTTCAGCATCTGATCAGAGAAGCAGTTAGTTCTTGCAGTTTTACAGCAGGGTGAGGAACTCTGGGGTTAAGAGATCAAGAGTAGCTACAGCTTCTAGTAGAAAAAAAAGTCTTTAAAGACTGCACCATGTAGCTGAGTTTGGGCACTACAAGCAGGCATTTCTGAGTCTGATATAACAATAAGCTTGACTACAGCCAAGGTACTATCACACACACAGTACATGGGTACTTCACATAAAAACATGTCTGTCACAACCTCTACTCCACAGGTGCAAGCAAGAGGGAAACACTCAGCTCATTCAGAGAGAGTTTCTCAATTCAAGCAACATGAGCTCTACAGGCATCACAAGAATCATTTGCCATGTGAAAAAAAACAAAAGTTGAACTCTGTATTCATCGACTGAACCCCTTTTTTATTCTCCCTGATCTCTAGAGCAGTTCTTTCCTACTGCAGGTTGGACCCTCAGCACTTAAACAGAACTGCAATAATCGTCTACGCAGAGGGCAAATGGAAGAAATAAGATTTACTTCACCAGAAGGAGGCACCTGAGAACAGAACAGAAGAGAACAGAATGGAATAGAACACAACATCAGGCTTCCTTTCTAACTGGTTGAAAGAAGGAGAACCCTTTAGGGATCTAGTTACCTACTTAAATGCAGTTCAGAGAAGCAGCTATTGCTTGTCACTGATGATAAAGGGAAATTAGCGTACTAACTCAGTTGTTGACAAGTAAGATACGAACCATCACAAGTGTCTGAGGATCTACTGACGTTGGCTCATTGGCTTCCTCTCTCATTTTGAGGCAGACCACTTCTTTTGTAGCAGACAGCAGAAGATTTGAAGAAGAGGAACAAGTTTTAGAAGCACTCGTTTCTTACCGAAGACTTAAAGCTTCAACAAAGTGAATATTAAGATGTTTGAAATTCATTGCAATAAAATCTAGTGAGCATTTGTTCCTCCTCCCTCCATCCCAAATTATGTCCTTGCAGGTGAGGACAGAGTTAATATTGGAGGTGCAGATGTTATAAACTGAAAAGAAAGCCTCCTGAAGGAAAGAAGTCATACACCTTTCAATACCAAAACAAAACATGGAAATACAAAATATATAATGGCTAAACTAAAGAGGTTTTAGTTGTAACTGAAAAAAAAGCAATGAGCAAACTCTAATTCACATCACATATACAGAACTGAGGGTTTTCAGGGTTGCAATACGCACACAGTTCATGGAGAACGGGGCTTCAAAATTCTTTATATCAGCTTTGCTAAGAATAAAAGGAATCTGTCCTAAAATACATCCCTTGAAGACCTTCAATTCTTCAGACTGCTTGCAACACAAGACTGCTCATCCAGTTTTTGAAATCTCTCCTTTTTTTTTTATATAAGGTAGAAAGAAACTAGTTGGCAGGAGGTGAAGATAGAAGGCAAGCTAATCGACTGTGATGACAAAATAACAATCACTCATTCCTAGTAAGCGTGAAAGGGAGAACATTGAACAAAGTCAGTGGACTTCACTGAGTTTACTGAAGTATACTTTCTTCAGGTGAGAGGGTTCTTCTTCCCACAATCAAATTCTGGAGGAGAGAAGCTGGGATGTCTGAGCACAAACAAAGACCATGTTAACATGGAAGTTGGTAGGAAGTATATACAGCAAAGAAACACCAACACAGTGATTCACAAATGCTTTGATAACTTGCAGTGTGAGAAGCAACAGGGAGAAAAAGTTCAAATTATCAAGGACAAGTATAACAATAGCGCACTCATGCAGCATGAAATTCATAAAAGCTGCATCATAAAAGGAAAAAAGACAATTTATGTAAAGGAGGAGTTATTCCAATACTCAATGAGAAAGAAAATGGACATTGCCAAGAAAATAGAAGTGTTCTGTGCCTTTTTGCTTCATTTTTCACATAGAGGTCAGTTGCAATTAGATGGCTTACACAAAATCATCAGGAAAGGAGCAAGAATAGAAGCAGAACAGTGAACAACAACAACAAGGAATTTACAGGGAAGTTAATCTGTTTTAAATTACAGCAATTGATTACATTTATTCCAACAGGTCCTATACACCACAGAGTAATCTCAACTGTTACCTCTGAGACATCATGCAAAATGCATGAAATTCCAGAAGCTTGGAGTTAAAAACAAACAACCAAAAAACCCCGTCATGCCTGCATGTCTACTACTGAAGGGTAAAAGAGAGAGGAAAAGTAAAGCTAAAGCATCAAAGCCAAGCTGACTGGTTGAAATTGTCCAGAAAAAAATACACAAAGTATTTTCTAGATGAGTCTCCAAAACAAAAGGATATGATTAGTTGTTTTCCAAAGACATATTACAGCTGCTTAAATCAAGTATAGTTTTCTGACTTGGAGAGCAAAGAGGGCTTTCTGGATGAGAGCAAACCTGTAAACCTTGACTTCAGGAAGGCATGAGAATGCCACTGGAGACAGTGTGAAATAAGCAAGAAATAATAGGGGGTGGATGAAATTATAGAATGGATAAAAGTAACAGCTGTAAAACTACACTAAGACTCTAGGCCACTGTGCAAAATGGGAAAAGACATGCTGGATTGGGTCTTCCTTTCATCTAGCTCTATTAGGTATTTTTAAAAATTTGGATGATGGAATAAGGAATATTCTGAGTAGGTCCAGAAGTGTTGCCAGGCTACAATGGCCACAAAGCATATTAAGGAGAAGTCAGAATTCCTCTGACAAACTGTAGAAATGGTCTTGAAAACTGATAATCAAATGCTATTCAATAGGCACACGTTCAAAGTTGTACAGAAACTGACTTGTGTTGTTAACATCTCAAGTCTCAGATGCCAGAAATGTCTCAGCATGTAAGGTGTAGCCAAGCTTATGTAGGAACCCTCAAATACAGTAAAAGATGGTAAAGAACAACAACAAAAAAAACAAACCACAATTCCATAGATACATTCATTAAAAGATGAGAAACAAGCATCACGATCTCCTTCCCAAAACCGTAATCTCAGTTCCTTTATTTTGCAGTCTCAAAAAGTCAATACAGTCATACATAGAACTGTAATATTATAAAAAATTATCAGTTTGTGATTAAACTTCAAAGAAAGAACATTTTAATTAAGGAATATTTTATCTTGTGCTTTTGCCTGGGTCAATATGCACAAACACCCCCCATATCCTCACTGCAGAAATCTTGGTACTAAACTAGGACTGAAAAATAGATACAAAAGACTGGCATTCAGCAATGTCTTCAAGCAATTTTTAACAGTGATTTGAAAATGTAAAGCACTACAAAAGTGCTAATTATTATTATAAGATACACACATGCCAACAGAAGTAATCAGTCTAACAAAGCACATTCCCCTAATATGGCACTGCTTCCCACCAGAAAAATCTTGTGTTAGAAAATGAAACCAATCTTTGGTTGGCACCTGCACCTAGTTGAAACTGGTACACCATATTGTGAGTGGGCATTGTGCCACTCTAACAGATGGACAAGATTGTAAGCACGCCAAATAAACAGAGCACTTGCCTTTTTTTTTTTTTTTTTAAGCTGGAAAAATACACTGTTTCTATACCAACAAAAAAGGGTGTTTCAATGACCCCACTTCACCAGTACGTTGAGTCTGAAAGTCAAGGGGATCCAAAGAAATACCTGTGTAAGACATGAAGAAGCCTTGAGGGCTCCTCCACTCAGGCTGCTGAACTCAAGTATAAGCACTGTGTTTGCAGAATTGCTCTAGGAAAGTGTTTTACAGCGTGGAGTCAACTGATCCTAAATTTATGAGCAATATGCTTACTGTGGTACCCCTCAACTCTGCCTTCCTAGATGCTAATCCTACTTCTTTTGAGAGACCTTATCTCACATTGTCCTAAATCCACAAGTCAATGAATACAAATTCCTAGTAAGTTCAGGATATGAAGAAAAATACTACATGTTTAGAGTACCAAGCTTAGTTTTAAAGTCAAGCTAGCAACAGCAAAACAAAACATAGCAAGCACTTCAGAACAATAATTATCAAGTCAGACATTTAGGCATTCAGCACTTCCTCCCTCAAAGCCAACTGAGCATCTTAGGGTGTAACCAGGTGAAAACTTGGAGCAGTTCAAGAAGTCATTTAAGCATGTTTAAGTGCATTGCTATAAAGAGCAGGAAGAATTCCCTAGCCTTAGAAGATAAAGTAAGAATCCATTGTTAGAGTTAACTTAAGCCTGAGATCTCCCTGTGTGTCTCCAATTCTCCGAATGTACATACTACTGCAGCGCAGCTCAGCATTTCACTTAATAATGAAACTACAATAGCAAATGGCATTCCTAAACATCGCCAAGTACCTCAAACTCATTACATAGAGGCTACAGTACAGTGATCATCTAACCCTAAATTATACTATCTTGGACAAACAAAATTTAGTGCTAATTCTACAAAAAAAGTTATGGTTTCTCATTTGCCCACTAAAAGAATAAAAGGATAGATTTTCCACATGCAACTCCGCCCTCCCAATGCATTCAAACATGAACAGTTGGGCACACAGTTGAAAAAAATCAGGGCCCAAATGTTTAACGGTTGTTTAGTCTGGAGAAGAGGAGGCTCAGGGGAGACCTCATTGCTCTCTACAGCTACCTGAAAGGAAGGTGTGGGGAGCTGGGGGTCAGCCCCTTCTCACAGGTAACTAGTGACAGGACTAGAGGGAATGGCCTCAAGTTGCACCAGGGGAGGTTCAGGTTGGAAGTGAGGAGACATTTCTTCTCAGAAAGAGCAGCCAGGCATTGGGACGGGTTGCCCAGGGAGGTGGAGGAGTCACCGTCCCTGGGGGTGTTCGAAGAAAGGTTGGACGTGGTGCTTAGGGACATGGTTTAGTGGGTGACATTGGTGGTACGGGGATGGTTGGACCAGATGACCTTGGAGGTTTTTTCCAACCTTAATGATTCTATGAGTAGTAAATACCTCTTGATCAATTGCAAAATAGCTAACAAACTACCCCTTATCTGAACAGTACTGTCTTTCACATAGAAGACTTACACATTTCCAAACTAAAGGAAAACCTCCACTATTCACAAAACTCATTGCTACAGCCTACTTTGCATGTTTCATTATATTAGCAATGAACTAGCAGATGATTAATGGAAGACTACAAAGAACAGAACAAAACAGAAACACACAACCAAGTACAAAGTCATTTTTAGAAGTCATAGCATATGAGCACACAGTTGTTCCCCTATTTAAGATCCATGCCAAGTATTACTCACATGAAGCAAATATCATAAACTCAACATTTTACATTACTCAGATCACCAATGCAGTTGGCAAATACATGCAACTGGATCACTGTCAAGGTTGAAGACAAAGGAAGGCAAAATGAATACTCCAGCAGTTTTAAAAGTCCTTATTAATTCCCAGAGATACTGCATTAAAATTCAACAAAGTTAATAACCCACAATTCCCTTCAGAACATACCTAAACAGTTGTCAGCTCTTGCTGTCTCCAATGCCTATGCAGTGGATTTGTCCCCACAGATGTGTTTTTAAAACAGCCGGACAGAATGAGAACAACAGATTAGTTCCTTGCAAATATAAATGTTATCCTACCAGAGTTCTGGTAACATTAAAAACTCTATGTAAGAAAAAAGTAAGAGAATTTTAGAACTTCAGTAAAACATAATTATAACCTATATAGTATGTTAAACGCTGATACTCTTTGAAAAAAAAAAAGATAAAACGCTACGGATTCTGGCTAAAAGAAACTGTATGCCCAAAAATCCATCAAAGCCACAAATAAACCACATCAGACAGGCAAACTGCAGTGTGTCTTGGGCTTCACAAAAATCATTTTCCTTTGGAAATTTTCCAGTCTGGCAACTTCTACCTTTCTAATCTCCTACTTGTTTTCAGTATTATTTATACTTCCCCAAAGTATCCCCCAAATACTCTTCAGACATTTTGTGTGTCCTCACTCTCAAGACAAAAAAAATAAAAATAAAAATCTTACATTTATTCACTTAGACAATAGGTGAAAAACACTGAAAAGCCTCTCTTCTATGTCTTTTATCGCTGTTAGAGAAGACTTCGAGGATGACATTTCAATTACTATATCTATCCTAGTGAAACAGATTTCTGGAACTCTGCTGGACACAAATCTCACATTGCCTTGCTGCAAGAACAGTCAGGTTCTTTATGAAAGACTTAAGATACCCTATGTATTTAATAACATTAGGATGCTGCTGGAGACAGAAGAGTTTGTTACTGAGGACATAACTGTATCAGCAGCACGAACTCACCTTTTCAATGATTGTTTTACTATGACATTCAAAGTTAATCATTAAATGCAAAACAATGTCAAACATGTTTTGTTAACTGTATTCTAAAGACAATACAAGTACAGTCCAAAAATCCCGAATGGTTTAGAGTTATACCTTCTTTTAAGTATACCAGAAGAGCCATGCTATCTTGGCTTTTAATAACAATTAATAACAATAATTGTTTAATAACAGTTAAAAGAGAACACCTTTGATAGTTCTCCTCCTGCCTGTGAAAAGCTGCTCACCTAACTGCTATATACATGTCATACCCAAATCCAGAAACAAAGGCACAAGCAGTTTACCCAGAATTTAGGGTTACACGTGCCTTTAATATATACAAATCTAGCAGAACAAAAGGAAATAGGATGGTGTAACAAGCTGCTAGATCCTATTTTTCTGGGGGATCCTCACAGAGCCGCTATGTATGATTAGAAACAAAAGCCTGATGCAGTGGAATGCACGGAAGGTTTTCTGGTTGTTTTCTCCCCCTCCTTCTTACTAAGACAAATTACCACAAAGATAAATTACCATCTCAGTTGGACCTTGAAAGTGATGAAGTAACAACTGTTAACTTGGACTAGCACTATCAATGTGCCCTGGCAGTATTGCAGACTTTGAGTCTTGTGGATAACTGACTTTGCCAGTAGAAGGAAAACATTTTGAATTCTGAGAGAAGAAATGATATTTTTTTCTTTGTTACATCTTAACGGACATTGTTTAAGTCTGTTCCTTAAACTGCACGTGTGTATTTTTAAAATGCTTGCTCTTCACCGATACTCGAAGTGAGACCAGCTTCCATTTGGGACTAAGAGGGTTTCTGCTGTGACTCCCTCAATCCATGCACATCCAAACTCAGCTAAACTCAGATAAAAAGGTCTTTACTCCTTATTCATCCTATTATTTTTGAATGACTATAAGAATTGTTAACAAAACAAGAATATTCATACCATCAAAACGGAGGCATCCAACAGTAAAGCTTCACGCTTGCTTTAATACAATAAAACCACTGAAAAGTCACACTCGCCTACAGCTACTTCCTCATACGTGGTTACCTTTTCCTACAGCCTCTACTATACAGACACTACTGTCCATACCAGTGCCTGATGGGTTGGGCCAACCTCCCTGCTCAAAAGAAAAGAGATCATAACGACAGAAAGCAAAACTGTCAGTGGTGGTCGGTGGGGTTCAGCAAGAGGATACATGAGTATAGTGAAGAGCAGGACTGCCATTTGGAGGGACTGAGACAAGCTGGCGGAGTGGGCTGACAGAGGCCTCGTGAAATTCAAAGACAGCAGCACACAGCAGACCAGCCTGGGGACTGCCTAGGCAGCAGCTCTGCAGAATAGGAGCTGGAATTCCTGGCTGACAGCAAGCTGAAGAAGAGTTGGCAGCGTGGCAACGAAGAAGGTTAAATGTACACAGGGCTATGTGACCTGCAGCATACCCTGGGGGTGAGGGAAAGTTGTTGTTCCTCTGCATTCAGCTCTTGTGAGGCCACATCAGAAGCACTGTTGTACCCAATTCAAGAAACACATCAATAAGCTGGAAGTCCAAGCAAATAACCCCTAAGATGGTTAGGAGAGTACAAAATAGGAAAAGAAGCTGAGGGAATTGGTTCCCCCATCCTCCTGCCCTAGAGGAGAACGCTGAGAAGCATCCAACTTCAGTCTTACTATTTGAAGGAAAGTTATAGGGATGACAGAGACAGACTTCTCTGAAGTGCCCAGAGAAAGGAAATGATGCAGCAATCACAAGGCCCAGCAAAGTAAAATGCAATTGAACATAAAGGGAAAAAAATTATTCTCAGGAGGGCAGTTAAACACCAGAACAGGTTGCCTAGCAGGGCTGTGAATTGCCTTGGAAGATTTTTACCACCCACCTGTCTAATTGTTTGAACAACCTGATCTATAAAGTACCCTTGCTTTAAGCTGTCAGACCAGAGATGACCTCCAGAGTTTTCTTCTGACCTAAATATCTCTGTAACCTATGATAAAAGGAAACCTAGGTTGCTCCATTTTTGCAGCTACCCTAAGTACCAAGCCCGGTCTTCCTAAGCTTCTATCCAACTTAGAGATTCAGGTACCTCCAGAAGGTGACTGCAAATTCCTAAGATGAGCTCCCACCCTCTCAGGCTTATTTCAATGGTCACTATCTCCTTCCAGTGACTACACAGAAAGAGCAGAGAGAAAAGGCTTTCAAGCTGCATGCCCAAGTTAGCTGGTGAAGGTCACAAAGTAGGGAAACTTAAAAATAAAGCCTGAGAAAACCCACATACATAACAGATACAAGGTGAAATGCAACTGGCTTATGAGGCTGGAGATCAAGCTTGTGGGAAAATTGCTGGTGGAGACACTCACTTACCTCTCTGTTTACAAATTAATGGTTTTCATATTTAGGAAGACACGTCTAGGATGGGCAATGAAACATCCCAGACATTTCAAAGTCAGTTTTCAGACGAGAACCATTCTGACCTGAAAATTTGACCCAAATATCTGTTGTGTGACACACTGCTCGTTGGCCTGTAGCAAATCACATAAGGTTCAGAGGAAAGAAATAATCTGAAGCTTGGACTCCTCCCTTTAGGCTCTGTGCAAGATCTGCTTAAGACCTTATTAGTGCTCTCCACTGTGCTGGATGAAGATAAGTTTTCATTCTCTCATTTAGAAGATGCCAGATACATGCAAGAACCTGAAATTGTCATCAATCTACCCAAAATGAAGCAGCTGTTGGAAGAGACAATTATCTAACTTGTATACAAATTCTTCAATACAAAGAAAGTCGAAACTCCTTTCAGAAGTTGCTGAGGAAAAACCAAGTAGTGAAGGCGACAGTAAACATTGAAAACTGATCTGAAGGACAAAAGACACAATTATGCTGGCAGACCATAGTTCTCCATGGCAAATCTGCTTAACAGACAGTTCTGATGCTATTATGCGATAGCATCCAACGCAAAAAAACAAAATACTATGTGCTGCTTAGTATCTTGACTTCATAACATTTTCTTTTTTCCTGTATCAATGACAAGAACTTTAGTACAAGAACACTTTTAAAATTATGCTGACTTCTAAAAGCTATCAGACTAGCCTTTAAAAGTTTTTAAAGCACTCAGAATATTCCTTTATTAGGGTATACATCACATTCTTAATCGTTCCTGAGATATCCTCCAGATCAAAACAGATTCCTTTTTGAGTCTCCAGTGGTCCTCCTAACAACTCGGCTCTTGAGTTGTTCAAACCAAGATAATTACCCCAGCCACATAGGCCTACTTCTATCAACAAACTGGAAAGCACGTAGCCAGTATTTTAATTTGTCTAATTTAATTTGGTGCTGGCAGAAGAAACATCCAAAGCACAATCATAACCATTAAAATAGGTGAGAAAAGAATTAATGAGCAAGCAAGGTCCCAGGGCCAATTTTCATCAAGACATTACTAGTTCAGTTGACAGAAAGGAAATCTACTCAAAGAAAAGGAGTGGAAAAAATAATCAGAAGTGAACAGGAATTACTACAAATATAATTTGAAGTGACCCAGTTTAACTTAAACTTATGATATCAAGTGCAGAAATAAGCACAGTGGTTCTAAACAGTCTAAACTCAATTAACAGGAGTTATTCACAACATCTTAGAGCTCTCTGTGCACCAACTCACCCCCCTCAGGCTACACTAAGCTCTGCATTTCCTTGACTGTGTTGTTAATCTAAATAATTGCCAACTGTGGTTAAACATCGTAGGCCATGCCTATTGAACTGATATCACACAAAGCTCTTCACAGTGCAGTTCTTCATGGGTTCACCGAATGATTCCCCTATTTCCTGTGGTAGAACACATTCAGACACCAGACTGCATATTCCGTACAGGTTTTTGTAGCTGTGAATTGATGTATTCTTGTGTACTTATTTAATAGACTCCCACGATAATTTCTCCACAACAGGATTTCAACTGCCAAGCTGCATTCAGATCAGATGATACAACAGATTTAAAAGCTCATTTGAAAAAATATCTAAGAAAGAACTTTCCATGTTAAAATAATACAGTTACCTTACAAAAACTCTATGAATAATACTATATTCAACATGTATATGCCAGCACTTGCATATTGCAGGGATTTAGAGGGCTTACTCATACCAATCTTTGCTGTTTATTAAAAAAATTACTAGTAAGGTTTCTAAAATTCATTCCCATTTAGGCCATCCCAACACAATGGCATAAAGTATATTAAAACATTTAAGAAAATAAATTCACGGGTCTGATTTCTTTCTAAAATACTTATTAAAATATTTCTTTATGCTCCTAAACAACAAACCATTTAACAAATAAGCCTGGTACAAAACCTATTTTCCTTGAAATAAATTCTTAGTGTTTAACAGGAATTAGGGACAACATTCCCTTCTAGCTCTTCTAAAATTAAATACCTGCTAGAGCAGATTTTTTTTATATTTTCAGACTGTATAAACATTAATAGATTCAATCCACAACAGCTGACATTTTCGGTTTTGCTACACTTAACTGAAATGTATGAATACAGATAAAACATATAATACAAAATTAAAGGTGCAAACATAATGCTTACTTTCTCTAAATGCTTTACAGTAGCCAAGGAATGACAACAGAAAGAACAGGGCACATAGTAAGTCTGCTCTGCCAACAATCCCTGCAACCTTAAAAAGAAAAAGAAAAAAATTACAATTACCAGATTTTATTCTCAGAAAATCTGAGGTTAAGATACACATATACATATATATATACACACAACGTGAATGCGTAAAGTTATCACTGTAGTTTTTTTTTTTTATTGCTTAGGATTAGCCGGGTAAAGAATTTAGCTTTAATTTATGAAAAACTGCTATTTTAAAAACAAAAAAAGGACAATTTAAGAAAATGTAGACTCTGTCCCATTTCATCAGATTTTTGGGTTACATTGCCTTTCCGTAGAATTCTTTGCAAACGTTACAAATCCCTGCAAAATTGAGAACTGTTGAAATACAAATCACGACCGTCTACTTTCAGAATATAAGGCAGCCTTCAAATTGCAGTCTAAACACTCAGAACGAACAAATAATTTCCAGCCTGCTGAAATGCCTCCCTCCAGCAGTTTTTTTGTGTTATATTACTTGATGATTACATTAGAGCTACCTCCAACTGCATCTTGTTCTAACAGAAGCTGTAGTAACATAGGAAAATCAGAAGCTCATTCCGGGACCTTTGTATTCTGGATCTGTGCCAAACTATTTAAATGAAGAGCATTCTCAGGACCATCAACAAGCATTGGTTCAAGCCTTTAAACTGTATTTACAATAACTTGCTGAGGCACACCATGACACATCCTTGGATCTTCATTCCTCACTTACACAGATGTCAGAATATGGCATGAACTTACTGTGTGAATCATGGCACAGGGGGGTGGCAGGGGACTGTATAGGTCCAGATGTTGGGGCTTTACCAGAACGTACATCCAGAGCAAGGAACTTGGAAATACTCCTTTGTTTTCAGACTTGGTCTACTTACTGAAGCTCTGAGTTCCATGTTTCCTGGAGAAGCTGTACACAGAGGCCTTTCAGAAGCAAAGCAGGACAGCTACAGTTTTTTTGTTTGTAATGATTCAGGCACAAAAGCAGAAACTTTGATTCTTGTGTACTATGCCAGTTGTCCCATTTTGTGGGCAAGAGAGGTAAGTAAAAAGGGAACTGTATCTTCATTTAGTTTAAAAGCACCTGCTAACCCTCGTTTCAGAAAAGATGTTTTGTTTTGTTTTTTGGTCAGTCTGACATGAGGGAACAGATGTTTCTAAACAACTTCAGAGGGAGAAAGTAAAATGTAGAGATACGAGAGTAGGATTAAATCCACAGAAGCAGCTCCTTCCTGCTTTACCCTCAGCCTCAGTTGAGTGCCATAAAGGAGAAACTCCTGGATACCTAAACTGAGTTCGGAAAAACTTCTTAATTTATCCAGATAACTTCTCTGCTTCTTCTACATTGTAGAGGAGTTATAAGAATCAATTAAATAGCTATGAAGTACTTTGAAAGGTGACAATAATGAAGTGCCATTCTGTCTCAGAAGCTGCTCTCAACTAACAAGATAAAAGTATTGGCGAGATGAGGCAAATTTGAAAATAAATGCTAACTTGTTATAACAAAGATTACGGGGCTAATAACACACATATGGTCTCAGATGACTCCAAATGTACAATATTCTCATCTCGGATACAGAATCAGGTGTATAATCACTGCTAACAGGTAAACAGAAAAATAGTTTTAAATTAGCATCAGGCATAATCTTATGTCTTTCATCCATCAAATGTTACACAGAATAAACATCTCTTAAAACAGAGAACGGTGCCACAGCAGTGTTTATTTGTATGTAGAAAAATGAAAATGACAGATGTTTTTATTACATAGCTTCTGAATGCACTTAACTTTTCAAGATCTGTTTTACATGACAGTTTGTTTTGTACTGCACATACCAAAAACTAAAGCAGCAAACAGACAGATTCCTCACAATTCTATGTCAAAATATGTCATCTCATTTCAAAACCAGAATGTCATGGTACCTAAAACTCACAGCTCTAAAATGATGAGGAATGCTCTTTAAGATGCTGCCTGACATGCATTCATGCTAGAACCATAGCAGTATCATGATCGTTACCGTGCAACAAGATTTATCATTCACCGTGTAAATGATTACAAGCCTCTGTCAGCTCCTGAATCTTAGAAGAGACATGTTACCTAAGCACGCTACTTTTTTCCTCTTCTTCCAATGTCTGCCCAAAGCGTATGCAAGTCTTCAAAGCTCACATAGCAGACAGACCACATCACTTGTGATTTATTTGACATGACCAGGGTCTCAACAACAAGCTGCCTGCTGATTTAAATAAATTTTTAGAGCCAAATGGAATGAAGAATAAAATTATGGATATTAAAAAAGGAGTCAATAGCAAGACAATGGATAAGACTCAAGTGAGATCTCACTTTACATATCAAAACATCAAAAGCACCGAGGACTTGTTTTACTTCATTTTGACATCTAAAACTGGTTTTGGAGAACACATACCACGAACCCGTCTGACTAACATAAGGTGCTCTAACAAAGAAACTATTCTGCAGGCAAGCAAACACCAGAGAACAAATTGCAGGGTGTTTTAGCTACACTGTCAAATAAAGTGAGGTTAAACCTCAGAATCTGCAAATACAGAGCTTTCCACTATCTCTAGGCGTCCAGTACATGCAATATCCCTAGTTAGCTGAGAGGCATAGCTTTCTGTAACCTCTTCCCCGTCAATCATGTACAAGGGGAATGAAAAAGGGCCAAAAAAAAAAAAAACCATGGCTTATTGTCAGTGAAAAATCAGCACCATATATATAGAATAACGTGCACTGAGAATTCAGTGTTCATTTGTAGTACTAGAAGTGAGTACTTTTCCAGTAGCTTAGTCTCTCCAAACCAAAAAGAAAAAAATCAAAAAAGTATCATCCTGCATTGCTATTACTCTCTATGTCATGTATTCATAACTACAAGACATGAAGCAATCAGGAACCAAATCCAGCAAGTCCACCAGCATAAGGCCATAAAACTTTCTTAGCTATGAGTGCAAAAGAGCTTTTTAAGAAAACCATATCCTCTTCACTAGAATTTCCACACAACAACTTGATCTTTGGTCAGCTATTTTAATTGGCTGCTATGCACATGCCACCTTTCTATTCAGGATCTTTACAGCTTCAACTTCCAGCCACTGTTATGCTTTTGTCTGCACTATTAAAGGGCCCACTACTATCAGATTTCTGTTCCTTATGTACGCAATTAGAGGCTGTAATTTAAAAAAAAGTCCTTTAATCTTCTCCTTCAAATTAAAAATATAAACCCATGGAAATTGATCTCTCATGACATGGGTTGATTTCCAATCCTTTAATCATTTCCACAATTCTTCTGAGCCCTCTCCATTTTCTCCCAGTGTCCTCCTTGCAGCATGGATTCAAAACTAGACAAAGTATTCTAATAGTCACATACAGAGTTTGTGTAATACCCCTAGTCCAATTTTTACTCCCTGCTCTTTATCAAAGCAAATGAGATTGAAAAGTGGTTAACCATTTGCATTCAGTTTGTCTTCCATTCTTTGTGGCTGCTCATGTACTAATGTTCCTAGTAATGAATTCTTAATCCAGTAATTAGGAAAACAGTGTAGTTTACAGCTATTCTTCTTTAGTTATCATACCTAAATGATTTAATTTATCTTCCTTAATAAGGTCCAGCCCTGTGGAGTTACAAGGTTTTGGAAGCACTAACTATATTTGATTGTTCTCATAAGACAAGTACCGAGAGAAGCATTAAGAATATATATAAGCAACGTAAAAAGAGTAAAAGGCTATGTCAGAACTAATTAGTCAGGACGATCAAGAACTTCTCAGATATGAATTTTAAGAGCCAAGTATTCAGTACTTACACATTCGGTGTGTACTGGATGCACAGCAAACAGCAAAGCAGCTAGAAGAGATGTCTTTGGAGCCAGGTTTAGCCTTCTTCCTTTATTAGTGAATTGCAGCCCACCCAGTAATATTGAGAACACATCAACCATCAGCACGGAGATAACACAATGCAGTATTATATTGATGACATGGAAACCAACTGGGTAGAAGCCTCCAGCAAAAAGGTAATTAATTCTGTATACAAACAAAAGCATTAAGGTTAAGAATTGCATAAATAGAGATATGCAAACAGAAAACCCCACCAAACTCGATTAAAAGATCATATTAGAAACAAACAAAAAAGAACCCCCAAAGGCTGAAAAATAAAAGCAACCCCCAGCACGCATAGTATTACCACTTCACCACCATGGCACGCTAGAAACACCATCCTGATCTTTACTCAAATGTATTCACATGGGATAGAATATTTAGCATAATACCTATCGTCTCCAAAGACATATGTTAATACTACTGTATTAATCATACCTATGGTAAGTTAGATCTGATGACTTCAATGTTGCAATGCAATAGTGTCCCTCAGATAAACAACCCAGCCTGCTGGGGGATACCTTGGGCTTAAGAGACATTGTGTCCACAAGCAAATTGAGGGAACTATTTTAAAGAAATCCATGTAGTGAGGGAACTGATATGCACAGAAACGAAGATTTCCACTGATATTTTAGCAGAAAAAATGTCCTCGCATTTGGACTGATGATGTGGAAACCAACTGGGTACAATCCAGCATCAATCCAGAAAGTAGCCAGGTAGCAAGTCTTAGTAACTAATTTGTGAGACTGCCTAGAGACAGGTGTCCTGCAAGTATCTGAACCAAAAAGAAGTGTAAATGAAAATTCAGTCTAAGACCCTATTCAAGATAGGAACTTTGAGACAAAATGCAGAGGGAGAAGCACCTTGTTATTTTTGTGTGCTTTTACCACTAGGTGAGATATACAAACACTTCAGTAGGGTAGTGGATTTTATATACTTCATTTGGCCAGTCTGCATCTGACTTAGTGAAATCTATTAAAAATACCTAACTTGTTATAAACGTGACACACATAAAAATTAGACCTTGGGGAATGAAGGAAGCTAGTACTTGTAAAAAAAAAAAAATAGCATTTTATGGACCATCTCCACATGCTTGTCTGTATTTTCAGATGCAGCAATGACTGTAAACCAGTTCTCTCTAAACTAACCAGAATATTACTGAAGATGGAATATACCACAGAGACCTTGAAAAGAAAGAAAAGCATGTGCTTGTGTAATACACTGAAAGCTTTAGTAGGTTTAAGACACTGACACATTCTCTTCAGTCATATATTTTCCTCTGTGACAATGCGAAGAAACCCTAACAAGACTGTGAAATCCATTATGCTAAGTACTTAAAACACTAACACTGAACTCGAGTCCAAACTTTTGCTTGAATCTGAGGAGAAAGCACAGGAATACTTGTTCCCCAATCACTTAGTCTCTGCCTTAGACTGGACACAATTGCCTAACCGGTGCCAGCTCCACATTCTGTAGCAGCGGGTCCCACAACACAGGGCTGTATGGGGAAAGTAAAGAAGCTTATGGCCGAGTTCTCAAATGTTCTCTGCATTACTGTGCCCAGTTGCTACATGTTTTTTGTACAAGGATTTGGGCAAGCAGTAGACATTAGCTAAGCATCTTTTTCTCAGACACTCACTTCAAGCAAAAATATCAGGGGGGAAACTATTCAGTGACCTAGTAGCAAAAGGCCACATCGGATTGAAACTATTTATATAAAAAATAATTATCCAACAGGTCACTAGCAAAGCAGAGAACAGAAAAAAACAGCAGCAGCATAAGTGGCAGCATGACTAAGCAGAGGCAATGCACATCTAGTTCCTTGATGATGTGACCTCATCAATGTGTGACCTCAACCATATCGCTCCTACTACCAAGGTAAACAAAACGCCATTTCTAAAAGGAAATACAAAATGTCAAAATAACACATACTTCAAGAAAGAAACAATTTAAAAATCAAAACTCTATTTGAGATTAAGGTAACCAGTTTCAGGAAAGGCAGCCAACTCCCTCCAGACACTCTCTCTCTCCCCTTTCCCCCTCTTTCCCTTTTCTTGTTTCCTCCTCCCTAAAATCAATCAAGCCAGTATGTGTTAAAAAACTTCAGACCTGGAGCTAAATGACAAGTCTCACCTGAAAGTCAGGACAGTCAGTGGTCGATACGACTTATGACTGGTATTGCTGCTGAGTTTGCTACCCCAAAAGTCATGATGCCACAGGTCACCAAGTGGGGTTTCTGCCCTGAGGTCCTGAAATAAAACATCAGATTCTTAACATTTCAGTTTGGTTCAAAGCAGCTATAGCACAATCAAGTTATAGCTAATACAAGCTCATGTTACCACAGACATAACAGTGTTTTGTTGGCTCACTACTGACATTGATGAGGCACCCAAGTTTTCAATGAAGGTCAAATTTTGGATGCCTGTCATCATGAAGGTCATGTTGCTTGGATTCTGTAAGTAGACATAACTACATAAATACTCGTAGTTCTACTAAATTTCGTATCAATTGATAATCTGGTGCAATAATTGAGATATAATGCACATAAAAGAACCTTTACCTAATAGTTTTGTAAAACATCTTTGATTTTAGGTCTAGGTTATCTTGCAAAAGAGGCCAAAGTAGAAGTACAAACTGTCACAAATAGCTATTTTTCTACCAGTGTCAGAAGGTCAACTATTAGTGAAAGCAAGAAAGCAAGGAGACTAAATATAGAAAACAACAATTAGCCCTTTCTGAAGCCTTACTTTGCACAGAACACTATTTAAATAGCTTTGGTTTTTTTTAATCCTTAATGCAAGAAAGCAAGAAGCAAATTCTTCTGCATACTGTTCTAAAAGATTAATAGCAGAAGATTAAAAAAGGGAATGAATTATGTTAATTTGGGGTGGGGTCAGGGCCTATAAAAAAAACGTAACACTGCAAAGGATAAGTATACTCTTTCCTTTTATCTTTAAACCATGCTCATAATGGAAAAATCCAAATAACCTGACTATTGAATGGAAAACACACACTTTGGAGAGGAAAAAAATAAGGAAGCCTCCTTTCCAAAGAAATTGATTTTGTAGCATCCTCAGCTTTCTTTGAGAGCAAGCTGGGAAGCTCAATCTAACATATTTATCTTCTACCCACCCCCTATTCTCTTGCTTCCCTGGGGAAAATTCTAATAAGTACCAATTCATACTAGAGCAAACGCAAAGGTTAAATACACTTAAGGCAGAATCTATGAACAAAATTGTACCAGCTAATGAACAGTTTTCGTATGAATGCTGGTATTACACCTGCATTCAGACCCAAGTTAGTCTACCCCCACCTTCTCTCCCTAATTTTTTTTTTTTTTTTTTTTAAACAGACCAACAAATCAAAACAGTCCAAACAACCAATCCAAACAACACTAAGCAGGTAAATCAGGTTGTTGAAGCCCTGACAGGGCTTACAAAGCCTGGCGTGCTATGTCTCACTTATTCTACATTTCCATGTCCATACAAGACTGCCCCATTGTAATAACCTCATCTCACTAACCACAGTTCCTCTCAAACACTGCTACCATCCCACTTGCCTCTACTGTATCTTGAAAGCCTCCTGTGGCCTCCAGTACCTTCCACCTCATCCTTAGGTAGGACTTCTGGTCTGCCAGAAAGGCAAGAGCCAACATATACCACTGCTCGTCCCAACGTACACCCAAGTGTTGGGGTGACACTGCCTGGTCACTGCTAAACTGAACTTAAAATAACTGAGTTTTTCTTGCTTCTCTCTTAATACATTGTCTTCTATCCCTCCAAAAATACAGAAAAATATTTATTTCTATCACTTGATCAAATTTAGCCAGTGTTAGATAAGAAGTTCAAAAACAATTATGTAGGCTAAAAATCTTGCAACCTACTCTCAAATGAAGAGAAGCATTCTCTAATAGGTTACTAATAAATATGCAGAAAAGAGCAAAGATAACATGGTAGTCTTTGAAAAGTCCCATGCTGCAGATGTGAATTAAGGCATTCTCACAGAAAATCCCAAGAAATCAAGACAAAGTGGATCCTATTTTGGCCTAAGAATTATCAAGGTGCAAAACTTCTTTAGTCCCTCACAGATGTTTGCATTGTAGAGTGACAGCTAAGAATTTCTTAGCTATTTCTGCTCCCAGGACTGCAATTTTGGCCTTCAGCACCTAAATTCCTGTTCCATTCCTCACTGGTATACACAAACCCTCGAGGCGATAATCTGACTCTCAGGGAAGGAGTGAACCTCACCAGCAGTCCACTAAATCAATCAACGTGGCCTGCTTTTACCAGGGCAAGTTGGGACCGGGTTGTACACCAGCAGATATTGCAGCCTTTGTACTCTGCACAGGGGATTTGTTGGTGGCAGTGTAGCCCTCAGACTGTTGTCCCAGCACTGTTCCTTATGCATGTTTGCCTAAGGAATGGACTATGAAAGAAACTTTATTCTTTTTTTTTTTTTAAAAGGAAGTAGCACAATTTTAAAAGTATGTCCTCCATGTCACAGATAACTGTAATAACATGAGATTGGAAATATTCGAGTTGAGTAAGGCTAGATTTCCCATTCATCTTGAATCAGTCTTCTTGTCTTCAACGGGCAGGATACAGGAAAAGCTGAATACCTGGAATGATTTAGTGATTAGATTATACTTCCTTCTGACTCAGAAAGCTTCAGTCATGTATCTTGTTGCCCAGAGAGGTTGTGGATGCCCCATCCCTGGAGGTGTTCAAGACCAGGTTAGATGAGGCCTTGGGCAACCCGGTCTGGTGGGAGGTGCCCCTGCCTATGGCAGGGGGGTTGGAACTGGGTGGTCTTTAAGGCCCCTTTCAACCAGAGCCTTTCTATGATTCTATGATTGTTCATGTACCTAAGTTTTGTTAGAGAAAGTTATTTACATCAATTTTGCCACACAGTGGACTTACCCTAAAAAAGCAATTGTTTGCTCTGAGTCACAACTGTTTAAAAGTTAGGTATGATTTTCTCTATCATACATATCAAAGTACATAGCAAAGAATCTCTAAACATTTGATTAGCAGCAGCCTACACAAAGCAGGGTTCAATACCTGAAGAAAGGTCAGGTTTTTCTGTATGAAGGCTTATGCAAAAAGACAAATCGTATCTGAAAGTTTGTCTTAATACAACTGTTTGACTTGCTAAGTAAGCAAATAAATGAAGACAAAAAACCACTGTTGTGTACCACTTAAAATAACGCTACGTAAAATGACAAAACTTGGAAAAAGCCTCATACCCCATTTATTGGGATTATTATCTAATATCAGACTGTTCCACAACATGGTAAGCATGGGGTCAACTAACAGTGTATCTTTTGTTTAAAAAAATAAATAATCAAAGATTGGGTTTGGGGGAGAGCTAGTAAATTAACAAAAATGTTGGTGTGTGGGACCCAAGAAAATACTGATAAGGTAATGTTCAGTAAATCTACAAAATTATTTTACCTGCTGCCTTTCCTATTGAGCAGGAACAAAATAGGCCATATCTTTTTTTCCAATAACCCCTGCCTTTGCTACATGCTCTTTCTCACAATTAAATGCTCACTGCCTCTGCATTTTTCTTGTGGATTTTGTATTTCCCTATATTTGTTTGACCCATGTTAAAATGGTACTGTCAACAAAATCTCATTTAATTTCCAAGGGATATTGGAAGATTTTGATATGAAAAATAGAGTAAGCCTCAGTCTTTTTTTCAACATACAGACTAGGTAAGAATTAATCTATTTAAGCAATTGGATGAATTTCTCAGCATTGCCAACAGCTATAATCCTGGTGCAGGTTGTTGTGTTGCATAGATAACCTGAAACACTTCAAAACGTACAAAGTCGAAGAAACGGAGAAAGATTACAAGTGTGGAAATTCTACAAGAACAACCAACCTGCCTTGTTTCACCATCAGTCTTTTGTTTGTGCTTTTAGGAAATTAAAATATTATAATTGTGTCCCAAAATGAAACTTTGCAGAACGAAACGTTCCCAGGAGCTGGGTAATTTAAAAAATAATGCCAAAAATAAAGTCACTGTAGGTTGTTAATTTGTTGATAGTATTCTTGTAGGAGCTTTGAGATTTATTTCCAATTTGACAGATATATTTTCCCCCATCCATTTATAACTCAAGGCACGAAGACTTACACAATCAAAATATAGATTTGTCTGAGTAAACTGTAATTCTGTGAAGTTCTTAAATGCACATTGCAGTTAAGTTGCCTCTAAATTTTGTGCAAGGTCAAAAAACATGAATTGTATTCTTCTAGATGTACGAGTCTCTGTAAATTATCCTCCCTCTATTCCCATAGCATCGGGAAAACAGAATCAACAGACGAGGATGACTCATTTTAGTCTGTGCTTCTCTTTCCAAAGCCGTCACAAGTACCTTCCAGAACAGCGTAAGAGCTGCTGTGCAACACCATGACCCACTCATGGCCACAGGCCCACTAACCGCTACATGCGATTTTATGAAGGGTCTCAACAATTGATGACACTCAGCTGCTCAAAGTAAAAGTGAAAAGAATCGTGACTAGAGGTTTGTTTGGGTCGCAAGTTAATTTCTAAGTATTTCAAGAACTGTTTGTTTCATCTACGATCAGTTTTAAAAAAGAGCACAAAACCATCCTGCCCCTATTTCAAAAAACACTGCCATCACAGGAATATTAACTGCAGAAGGAGCACAGGAAAAAGCAGCTTTCCTTGCTCTTATAACATTTTTATGGTATAAACCACAGCTGGAGAACCCCTGCACCCTACAGCCACTTAGTGATCTTGCAACCAGTTTATTCATACACTTTATTCATCTGTCACTGTGAGGGAATAATGGAAAATTCTCTTATTACTATCAATGGACATTAGAAAATCTACAGCATACTCTTACTTAGAAATGAGCATAAAATTAGATCTGTAGGCAGTCTTGATATACAGGTACCCTGTGAATAAGTGTTATTAAACATCACATCCAAATTCACTGCAACCCTGGACGATGCTTTCTTAGATGACAAGCAGACAAAGTCCATTTGGTTTAACAAAATGGATCCCTTCCCCTTGACCATATAGCAAGACTTGTCCAGCACAGTATTTCATTTGGAAAAAAATTAAAGGTAACATATTCTAAGGGAAGAAAAAACTGATTAATTTCTTCCCGCTTTTGCCTTAGAACCCAGGTCAAGTTATTCAAATATCTTTAGGAATAAGACTTTTTATAAGCTTACTCATGCTTCTGGTTTTTCTGTGGAACACTTCTGCACAGTTTGTTCGTCAACTGTAAACAAGGCTTACTTGAAAAACAAAAACAAAAATAAAATTCAAAAAAGGGAATATCAGAAGGAAGTTCTCCATTAGGATGAATATTTTGGGCCTACCTAAATTGTTGTCATTATTTCTTCTCCTATTACCATTTAAGTCAAATGGAAAGAAAACAACAAAACAAAAGAGACAAACCTTATTATTGATGATGGCCTCAGAATCATCAAAGACAAAATCTCCATCATAGCTGTTAGCAAAACAGAGGAAGGAAATTAATGCCACAACAATTTTAGCCCAGTATGACGGAAGGAGAACCCATGATATGTCATGGTCCAGATTAGGTTCTGCTTGTGCCATTCTGTGAAACACTTGTTCCAATTTGGGAGCTTCAGCATTATGTTGGTTGCAGATCTGAAAGGAATATACAGAAATGCACAGTTTTACATTTGACTAAAAAAATAATAATAACATGGCAGGTCGGAAGAAAAAAAATGAAATTTCAATCAACCAAATATCTTTATTTTACTGTGTTTCATAATTACCAGAACATACCAAAACATAATTTTGTACTTCAAATTTGGAAGACAGACACAATTTCTCACGGTCTATACACAGAGATAAAAGCCAAGAAATTCTGAAATTCTAAGCAAAAGCTCTGGCACAGATAAATTCTAAAATGTTGAGCAAGTCACTTTTATCTGTTTCTTATTATTCTTTTCAAGTGTAACATGTAGGGCATAACAGGGACTGTGGAGCATTTACAAAATTCTTAAGAGAATGATAAGCACTGTAATTTCCTTACAGGGAGTGGAAAAAAAAAACAAACCATAAGCAATTGCAAAAAGAACTCAACTCAAGCCAAGTCCATTGAGTTAAGGGATCTAGTCTTACATATAGCCCATACTGGGAATACATACAGACATCACAGGGAGATTAGAGACTGGGCCCTAAATCTCAGCAATTCAAACAATGAGACAACAAATATCACATAATTAGGGCTCAAAGGAACATTTACCACATCATGCTGCACACCTACAGTGCAGCACAGGCTTAATTCCACTACTGTCATCAAACACATATAGTTGTTGAGGTAGATGAGAGCGACCACACAACCCAACAGCACTGAGCTGAGTACCAGTGTGAAGGTACCAAGACTGGAAGTTCACCCACCCACGAGCCACCTTTACTCAGCAGGGTGTCATCTGATGCTCCAAAGCCAGCCCTCTGCCTGGGCGGCTATGCTGCCTCTGCTTCTCTGCTGCTCCCACAGTACTGAGAGTGGTTTTATTACTGAGTGCTGCTGTAAATGGCAGGGGGGGAGGTTACAAACGGGAAACTACAGTAATAACAGGAGCACATGAAGTTTTTATTTGCAAGCTCCATGAATGACAGGCACATACCGGAGCCCAGCCTCACAATTTCTAGAGTCCAAAGCTTAACTTATTAACTTTCTTCTTATTTGCTGTCTCTTTTATACCGGCTTTACTGCTGCACACCTAAATATATTGCATTTAACGTTCTAACCAAGGAAAAAGCTCCAGCTATACGGCTTTCCGAACAGACTCGACCATCAGGGCTGAAAAGACATTCGCTTGGCAGCTTTCTGTCCCCCCCCAACCCCCCCCATGCCCACGGGCAGGCTGTACTCCCTGTGCCACCAGCAGCCCTTCTCGCTGCGAGGACCAGCAGCAGCGCTCCCCAGCTCGGCGCCAGGCACACGGAGCTGTGAGAGCTGAGCAAGAGCGGAGCTCCTTAGCGGGGCAGCCACTTTAGGAGCAAAAGAAAAGCAAAACCTCCTCCCAAAGTAACCCACCTCTGTGCTCCCACTAACCCACCCTTGTGCTCTGAGGTCGTCGGGAGAAGATAAGGCTGAGAACAAGAGGGTTAACCAGAGGGAAGCACACCGCGCTGCCAGAGGGACCAGCCCCCGGTCACAACGCGCCCCTGCCCTCACCCCATTTCCCCCGCAAAGTTTCCCCTCAGCCCCCGCCCGGGGGGCTCCCTGCCACTCACCCCCCAGAAAGGGGGCTTCGGGGGGGGGGGGGGGGTCCGCTGCTCGCCCAGGCGGGGGGGGGGGGGGGGGGGGGGCTCCCCGGGACGCCGCATCCCCAACGGTCCTAACGGCCCCAACGGTCCTTAACGGTCCCAACGGCCCTTCACGGGTGTCGCATCCCCTTGTCCCGTCCAGCTCCGCCGGCGCTCCGGCCGCTTAGAGGGGGAAAGGGCGAGCCCCCCCCAGCGGGGACGGGATCCGGGGTATTGGGGTCGCGGGGTGTGGGGTTGGGGCCGGGGTCCCCGCCCGCCGTTACCTGTGAGGAGCCGGAGCCCGCGCGGCGCCCGCCGCCCAACTCCCCTCGCGGGGAGCGCCCGCCGCTCCGGCCGCCGGGGGAGGGGCCGCTGCCGCCGCCGCTTCGCCTCTTGGTCCCGCCCGCCGCGGCCCATTGGTCGCCTCGCCGCCCCGCCCCTCCTTCGCCCCGCCCCCTCGGGGCAGCCCCGCCCGCTCATTGGCGGGGGAGGCGGGGGGTGGCGGTGACGCGAGGAGGGGGCGGGGCGAGAGAGCGGGGCTGGCGGAGCGCCCCCCTCGGCTCCGGGCGGTCGCCGTCCCGCTCACCTGGCTGGCTGACCGTTGGGCTGACCGTTAGCGCGGCCGTTAGCGCTGCCGCGGGGGGGCTGTGGCGGTTGTCGCCCGTAACCCGCTGCCACCACCCGTCCGGCTCAGCTGCCTGGGGGCCAGCAGCAGCTGAACCAGCGCAATTCCCAGGCTGTGCTGTTAAAGCGCGTACGTGAAACTCTTCGCTTGCGAGGTGCTAGTCCGTAACGCAGCCGTGCTCGGGAGCCACCGCAAAGCACCTGAGGTGCTCCTGGGTGTGGAAGTGGTAGGAAAATGCCAACAAGCTGCCGCAAACCATGTTGTCCACCACACAAAGCTCACAGAAACTTCTGCTCCCTTTGTTACTGGGGCTCAAATCAACCCATAAACACTCCAAGACAGTCACCTGTGCCTTAAAGATGAAACTGAACTTGTCCTTTCTGCCTTCATCCTCGATTTAGTGATATAGGGGGGCACAATCTCTAAGCTTCATATCCTCTAACTTAGAACCATAAATTTAGAATCATAAAATGGCAGAGACGGAAGGCGTCTTTACGGCCTTTTGGTCAGGCTGCCTTATAAATGCAATATAAAACGTGAGATAACCCCTAACAGTATGTTTTCTAGGTTTTCTGCTCCTAGAATAAAAAGTGATGCGATTTATACCACTTCCTGAAAACAGCTGGTTTGCCACACTACATTAGTTATGATGAGGAAGTACTGGCTGATGCCTGTCACATTTCCTTACTGATCCAACTTAAGCCCCCCAAACTAATGCAAATAAGGATTAGCAATTCAAATTCTTGTCAATTATCTTCCCAGTCTTTCCAAACCCAACAGTCTTGTTGAGTTCACAATATTTACACACGTTTTAAATCTCTGGCCTTTACTAATGGAAGGGCCCCAACTCAGAAGAGAGGGGCCCAATTTAGAAAAAAAAATCCTTAGTTAGGAAAGGCAGTCTCATACATTCATTCTTCTGTCTTCTATAAATTCCAGCAGAGTAAACTAAATTTCAGTTCGTGCTTAAACTTGTGTATATGTAGGAATTTCTTTTAATTTAAGCGTATACAAATATGTGGAGGATTCTGTGAGTCAAGGTTGAGCTTTGCCTCACTGGACTAACTATGACGATTGCAGGCCTTATATTAGTTGAGTCACTTCCACATTGCTACGTTATATTTTGTTCAGCAGAGGATTTGTCATTTTCACATTTGCTGATGTATTTATTCCTACTAATGGCCCATTCAGATACTCAGTAGCTCCTTTGCTCGCATTTCTTATACATCTGCACATACTTGATGTATGTTTTATAACCGGAATTTCATTTGTTCAGTGTAAGTCTGCTGATATCATCAGTTCTGGTCAAATTTATCTATATCCACACAGCCAGATTAACAGCTGATATAAATCACCTCATTGCTTCTTATGTCAATACAACAATACTGATTAACATTTCCTTATGATGTAGACAACACGTACAGTAGCCATTCCTTCCCACTTTTTTCCATTTTGAAATAAGCCCGTTTTTTATAATTTTATTATTTTGCTTTACACATAATATAGCAACTTCTATAATGACCTTCTGTTCTGTTTCAATTAACGTGAAGAACTAACTGCAGAGCAAATACTCATTCTGGAGAGTTCCCTCAAAGCCTGATTTAAATCAGCTACAATTGCATAATTTATCTCCTGTCTGTTTCTTCAGAAGGGTTATTATAGTGCTCCAGTTTAAAACAGTTCCTAAATACAACACTATTTTTTTAAAAATCTGCAGTTTCTGGGAAGGTTTATGTGTGAGGTGAGTATCTACTTGTGCTGTAGTTTTCTCAGCATGCTAAATTGATCCACCTAAGTGGCTATTGCATCCTTATTTTTAGAAGCCTGTCATTGCAGATTTGCACAAAGGCCAATCTTTCTTTTGTAAGAAGGGAGTGTGCAAGAGACATATTTCAAGGGATCAGCATTTGCGAGTATTGCAGTGACTTTGCAGACATGAATAAAATGTCAGTGACTATGGTAATGAGGGATTCAACCAAAACGTTTCAGAAGCCTTAAAAGACTATCAGTCTTTACCATAGCTGCATTCGAAACAGATGCCTCTTCATGCCATGGATTTTGCCTTCATTAATGTGGCTGTGCCCATTAAGCACAATTGCTCCTAACTGGACCTAATCAGCTGCTCATTAGGTGTTGCATGGTTGGGGCATGCACAAGCATCACATGCAAATGTGCTAGTTGCTTGTTAAAAGTAGTTCAGTGGTCTCTTTCTCTAGGCAACTCAATCCCAAGTATTCTGCTATGAGGCCTTTCAAGGTCTCGGGTAGCTAGTTTTGTGTGTAATTATATATATTTGTGTGTGTATACATATATCTGTGTACACAGGCAAACTCATATGCTACAGCTGCAGTCTTGATAAACCCTAAATGATAAAAATAAAACACAAATGAAACAGAAGTTACAAGATTGTTGCAAGGGGAGTGGAATGAATGAAGGTTTGTGTTCCGTGGATAGGTGTCCCATATCCCCACACCTTGCTTTAGTAACTGCAATTCCACCCATGACCAGTATGAGTCATTTTCATTCGGATCTCGCTCCGTTCTTCCTTTTGCTTTTTCGCTTGCCATCTGTTCCAGATTCAGTTTATCCTGCTACTACCCAGAGCTGTGATTGTGTTCACCACTGGATGGCCCGCCCAGACTTCTGGGCTACCCCACAAAAAGCGTGATAGCTTGGTCTCTTGGTGAAAGTACCTGTCAGGTTGCTCTCATTTACACAGCCCCTACGATTTTGATGAAACATGTAAGAACTCCACATGCTTGCGTTGAGGCTCCTGCACTTTGATAAATCTGGATCATGTGGGCCAGAAGGTTTTAGAAGAGGACTGGTGAATAGACCCCATAACTTAAATTTTCCTTAGAAGTCAGGCTTCCACTAAAGTGCTAGATGCTTCAGCCCTGCTACTGCAGAGATATCCTTGCTCGCTGGATGAGAATGGGCAGATCCATTAAGACTTGTTGCTAAATCCATGTAATGTTTAGCAGGGATTTGAAGGATTATGGCTCACTGTCTTAAATTACATTAAAGTGTACGTTTAATCATGCACTTTCCTTCCCCCAAATAGGTAGCTAATACATATTATTAAAAATTATAGTTAATCCTGAAAGCGAAAATCATGCTCTACTATGCAGGTAGTTGTGAAATGGGTTCTTGTCGATATGAAATGGAAATGTAGCAGGTCAAACACTTGCGAATAACAAATATTCTGCTGCTCTGTTGTTCTCTGAATGATAAGAATCCTTATCACTACTCTTCACTGCAGTTTTTCAGAAATAGTATAGCATATACTTTAGCTTTCATAAAATATAAACAAGTGCATATTGGTAATCAACTTAAACCTTTCCAGGAAAGTACCAATGTAGTTATGCCAACTCATTAAAAGTTCAGCGTTGAACTGCGTTGTAAGCCTGAACTACTTCACTCTGTGCACTCTGCGCACCTGCCTGGCTTTTGTCATGTTAGAGAAAATACAAAGTTTTTACTTAACCACAGTACATTTTTTCCCCTCCACTCTCTCTTTGCCAGACATTGAAATGAAAGTAACTATCCACGCTTGACACAAAGAAGCAGAAGATAAAAAAGAAAATTTAGGTGGAAAGTGAACTCTTAAATCTTTTTCAAAAGTACTCAAATTTCCTTCCTAAAATTATTTCACGCTGTATGAGGAATAGATTGGAGACATAGTCAGGCTGATTGCATGTGCTAAAATATGATTTAAGAATATTTCCACGTTTTACATTTAAAAGATTTTATTGTCCTAATCAAAGGCCGTACAAGCATCCATTCTGTCAGAAACAATTTGTAATGTACTATTTTTACCTTTCATTTTAAGTCTTTTATCTATGTTTATATAAATAAACAAATATACAAATATAGAAATATATATAAATATAAAAATAGGCACTTTCAACCATGTCTGTAACTGTCTTAGGGTTAAATTGATGGGAACCTTACTGCACGCTACTCAAAGTTGTACTGGGCAATTCATTAGAAGATTAGGGAAATGATAATCTAGTGGAAAGCCAAGCAGCATCTAAAATAAATTCTCTTGAAAAGCATTTGCAACTGTGATCAGAGAGCTAGGAAAATTATTTGCCTTTCCTTATATTACACAATATTTAAAAATTGGACCTTCTTTTTGCACTTACACAGCCTAAGAGAAATATAAATGCTGAATATGGTAAGTCAGATGATGACATTTTGTACTGAATAATCTAAAACGATATGAGGTACAAGGAAACAATGAACTGGGGCCTGTGCCATTTTCTGTGTAAACGTTCCCTTCCCAACTATTTTTAGCTTTTCAGCTACAGGTCTAGCTTTGTCTTTTATTCCATTTTCATAGACCTACTTACCTAACAATGGGCTCCATGAAACCTTGAAAGTTCATCCAAAGAACTCCAGGACCAAGACCTATATATAAAAAGTAGGGGTAAAAAATGATCTTTGAAGCTAACCCTAAAAATGGTAAGAGACCTCTTGGGAAATATATTGAATGAAGCACTCTGTAATATAAAGAAAAAAAGAGAGAAGTTAATATTGCGTGATTCATATGAATCCAGTTCATAACTCATAAATCAAAATCTAGATTGAAAAATCTCAAAACGGCATCGGTGCAAAGCTGTTGAGCAGCATCAACCAACATGCAGACATTAGACAACATCAGGCTGCAGACCAAGACATCAGACAGAAACACTAGCATAAAACGCAGAAAAGATTTTAAACTTTTCTCATTTCTGGCATTTGTGAAATGAAGCTAGTATTCTTACTAAAATCATTTCGTTTAATAGACAGGTCTGGCTGTAAGTGTGAGATCAGACACTGATGCCTAAATTTTTGTGTCTACCCAAGAAAGAACTGAGAAATATAAGACATATGAGCATATGAGTTACTGTGGAGTGAAGCTAGAGTGGTTGCTTTTAGATAATTTCCAGCTGTTATTTGTAAATAACATTTTTCTTCTCCTTCTTGCTCAATGGTAATTATAGCTGCATAAGACATTTAAGAAGGAATAGTTTATCTGTTTTTTTGTTGTTGTTGTTTCTTTTTCTTTTTTTCTTTTTTCTTTTTTCTTTTTTCTTTTTTCTCTTTTCTTTTTTCTTTTTTTTTTTCTTTTTTCTTTTTTCTTCTAGACTGCTTGGCAAAGGAACGCCTCTAACTGTAGAGGTGGAGAAGCTGAGGAATAATGAGATAAAGTCACTTATCCATGACTGCACAGCAATTCAGTGTCAAGAGCAAGAAACACAACCCAACAGAGTGGATTAGAACATGGCATTTTTCTTTCTGTTAGGAATTCTGAGGTCTTAGAAAAAAAAAATCCTGCCTATCCAAGAGAACTCCATCTAAGGAGAAACAAGACTGAATTCCTCAGCAAACCAGCTATCATCTGGAAGGCTTTTTGAAGACGAATTGACATGAATCCTCCAGGCAGCCTGCCATCGTCTCTGAATGCTGTGGTTCTTTCTGGCTCTCCGACTAGGGAGAAAAAGATTGTTCTCATCTCTCTCCATACCCTGACTTTAGTTCTGGCCTGGTTCCTGGCCTTGAAGATTTTTGTCCGTTGTTTTGATTGTTTCCTCTGGGGAAATTATTCAGAAAGGTATTTCACGACCAGCTTTAGAACCCAATTCATGTGGCTCCTAACATAGCCCCTTATTCATAAGTCTGTCTGGATAATATTTTGGCTGCTGAGTGCTTGGCTTTGTACAGAGCCCACTACATTTTTTCTTATTCTTCTGCTGCCTACCCAACCCTAATTCTTATTTCTTTTCTGGTAAGGTAGGGCCTCTGGATCAGATTCCTGTTGTGATAGACATTGTACAAAAATGTAGGAAATACGTTAATCTCTGCCCCAAAGAGATCATTTTTCAACCCACAATTTTGTAACATCTAAACCTGTAGAGCAGCATTTTTTTAATAACATTTAGTAGATCCTGCAAAGAGTAAGGCAGGCCCATCCTTCCATCAGTGCAATTCTTTTGCATGGACACAGGCAAACCATTTATGTGCCCTTCTGTTCTGATACTGCTACAGAGCTCATTAAATTTCCTTCTTGCAAGGAAGGCCTGAGGGCTATTAATTACTCAGTTTTACCATGTATAAAATGGGCAGAATGCTACTAATCTGTTGACAAGTCTGCAGGAAGCTGTCCAACTGTGAAATGATACTGAAAATTTCATTTTCCTCAGAGATATTGTCATCTCACTTTTTTTTTCTTCTTCTAAATATGTTAGGAAAGCACTTCCCATTACCATGGAGACTAATATTTTATTGCAAAGATTGTAATTGCAAGCAAGTTTCAAGGTTGCAAGCAAATTTTCTAGAAATCAGGTCAATTGATGAAGTACCTGCACTCACTGTCAGCTGCTACAGTGCACATCACTTTTATTCTGAGTCTTATTTACATTCCAAGCCCCAGGGCTCGACTGCCAGCAAATCAATTGTGGAATTGTTGGGCTGTGATAGATTCTGCAACAGGATAATCAAGGGAAAATAACTTCACTGAAGGGTAAACTTGCTTGCATCTACCCCAGGGTACGGCAGAGTGGCAATGTGTATGCAAGCAGTGACAGCCAAAGAATTGATGCCCCACAGAATCATATGTTGGCTTACCCATGGCAAGTTGTTCTTGTAACTGCAGAAAAAGATCGGTGGCTCAGCGCAATGCAAATCAAGGCCTGACTTATAATAAGCATCTCTTGCAATTATTCAGTTTGATTAACTGAGAAGGAAAAAGAAAGAAAAATCTTACTGCCATTTTTTTTCTCACATACTCATTTTTTTTAGCACATCAAAGATAGGTTAATTAATGTCAAAAAAAAAAAAGACAAAAAGAAGAAGAAAAACAAATGGCTCCAATCTGCAGGCTGGATGTAAAATATGAAAAATGCACTCCAGTCCCACTCCCTGAGGCAAATATATGGAGAGCTTTCAGCAAAATTGTCTCTTTGAACCTTCTGTAGAAACCTTCAGGCAGAATACGTAGACCTAAGAGATTTCATGGATTTCTTAGGGAAAGGACATTTCTACTTGTTTCTTACTTTTGTATTTATTCCCTTCCAAGCAAGTCAGAAACTTGAAGGAATCTTCCCACAGGTGCAGTGACCTGCACGATCTCATAGCCCAGGCATTGGTTATTTTTAGTAAAGGTATCTGTGGCTTTAAAGAATCCTTGACAATCCACACGCTTTTTGAGCGTTTGTATGCTTTTTCTGTATCCACTGAAGGCCCATTTCTGAAAAGCACTACGTGCTCTAATGTCTGTTGACTGCAGTGGTAGTAGTTGTATGAAAGCAGATCAACATTTGGGTAAGGAAGATCAGAATGGTAGCCCTGGCTAGTATCTACAGGCATTCGTGTTATCTTCTAAAGCTTTCTTCTCCAAATGTGATTGGTTTTGAAACCATTTTCCAAGATACCAGCTGTCAGTGAGCAAGTCTGCTGTATTTCACAGGATCAAACTTGGTAATGCCATGTCCCTGACCTCAAATGTAAAGTGATGTGTCACAAGGAGGTAACCCTAGACTTGCCTGGGTAAATTATCTCTCGGTACAACACCGTAGAGAAATGTCAGAAAATGTTGTGTAGCATTAATGAACAAACATTTCTAAAGGAGCACATTAACCCAAAAGAAGTTTTCTGCTTTTACAAGACTATCATGATACTCACTATAACCAGAAATAAATGCAGAGAAATTGCCTGATGTAAGACTGCTAAATCTGTTTGAGATACATACAAAATGATAATATAAATGTTTAGCTGTATGACTCCTCTTAAATTCTGGGTTTTGTTAGAACTGATACTCAAACTCCAAATTCTGAAAACATATTTAAAAATGTTATTTTCTTAGTGTGTTTTATTAGCATATCACTTCTTAAATGCTAGGTAGTGTTCGACAAATGGTATACTGAAACATGAATAAGAGTGATATCTCTAGCAGAATGAGAAGGAAAAAAAAAGATATAAGAAAAAACTAAGACTCAAGGCAATAATTATAACAGGCAATTATTCCAATTATATTATCCCAGGAAGTTCTATAATATGAATTTTTAAACATTTGCTTTAGTGCAGTTATGGCCCCCTAAATATGTGGCAAAAGATTAATAGCTTTCTACTGCAATAATATATATATATTTATTTTTGTGCATCTCACTTATGCTCATGCCATTGATTTTACAATTCCTTCAGGAACCATTACTTCGTGTTTAGGTTCACCAAATCTTGTGCTGGAATGATGCAACATAATCTGTATCAAATCCTTTAAGTATTAAGCTAAAGTTCATACAAGATAAGATTTGTTTAAAGTATTTATCCATCTTGAAAATTAAGCACAAAAACTTTGAGAAAGAATTTCTAAAATAATTTTTAGAAGGCTATGTAGTTCTCCTGAAATATAAGTAGAAACTGATTGCTAAGGCTGTGTAGAGTCAAAACATATTGATATAGTTATACCAGTGGTTTCCCATGCTGTTGGACACCGATCAGTTTTGGAAAAGGGATTTCAGCTTCATGGGCAACATTCACATGCACTACCTACACACAACATTGCATCCATCAGGAGATAAGCAATACACTCTCCAGTTTCAGCTCGATTTTTATCAGTACAGCATTACGCCTTGCTGATTATGATCCTGATTGTATAATAAGGAAAGAAAAAGGAACATATGGGAAAGTTTTCACAGTGCCTAACTTTCCTCTTGCTCTAAATTCCCCTGTATGGCTTCACAGGCTACAAGCAGAGACTAGCAAAACTAACCTTATAAGGCTTCTGTGAATTTCACCACAAAATCAAAACTGATTTTCTGAATCCCGTGCAAATAACTCACCTCTAGGCCATCCACCTGTGTTATCACTTTTGTTTTGGTTTGTTTTGCTCTTGAAATAATATTGAGATTTCATATTAAGTCAACTGTCTAATTTAAAAAGTGTAGTTCTCTAGTAAAGATCTTCCTTCATCTTGTCACATCTATAGCATTGCATCATTGGCAGTAACAATAACACTTTTTCTTTTCCTTTTTCCTTACTGTATTGAAATTGTGGGATGGCTTATTTTGGAACAAGGTAACAGACCTCCTTAGCTGAAATATGCTGATGCTAAGTGAGTTGCTCTCTGTGCACCCATTTCTTGAAAGAACCACCTCTCACCTTCAGCCTGATGGAAAACCAAGACTAAGAGCTTGGGTGAGCTTATTTCACTTGGCAAAGTTTAACATTTCCACCAGCCCATCTCTACATATTAAATATTAGCCTATGTTAAATATTTCAGTGAAGACAGGCCAACTTGGAGTAAGTTCAGTGTGTGAACCATTTGGTTGTTTTATTTAAGCAAGGATATTTGTGTTTTTTAGAACTAGTGGAATTATCTAGACCTGATTGCTGTCTTCTCTAAAATTAAGTCTTTTTTGTCTTTGGCTGAGGTAATTTAACTACCTAAATAAACTATCATATAAAGAGTAGTCGTATAGTTCTTATACCTATTTGTCTTACAAGCAGCAGATAAACCAATTAAATACATATGAATATATTATTCAACAACAGTAATTTTCTAAATCTTTAAACAGAAGAAACAGTAACAATTTGTTAGAAAAACAGCTAGCTGAGGAGCAACATTGCTCAGGTAAATCTATATGTTGTAGTCAGATTCATGTGCCATTTAGTCATTCTACGCTCTACCAAAGCTGTGCCACTGTCGCTTCACACGTTTTGGTTCAAGGAAGACCTACAGCACCAAAATTGCCTGCCTGTGTCTTTAGATATGTACACCAGCTTCTTTTTTGTTGTTGAAGATTCTCAGGTTTTGGAAGTAGGAAATCTTTTTGTCTGTTAAAATATGTAGTGGATTTTATACTATTGCTTTTTAAAAAAATATATCTAAAAGCCTAATCGCTGTGAATTCATGCAGTATTGTTTGACAGTGTGTGTTACTGGTAATAATTAAGTCATATATTAGCAAGAAAAGTGTTCTCAGAGGAAGTCCCCAAGGGCCACTTTAGCTGGCGATGGTGTGTACTCTCTGGAGAAAGACTACCAAGGTCAATTGGAATACTTGAATGAATTCTTATCAGTATGAATGAGGATGGATAAGGAATCCGTGCTCAGATTTGGGAGATTGAAGCAGGATTTAAATATACCATTTAAATGCAGATTTACTGTCATTCTTCTATCCCCTAAAGTTAATTACCTCTCTGATGTGAGTATGCCATACAGCAGGGTGACAATTTATTTTTTTTTAAATTTTTTTAATAAGCTCGGTGCTGGAAGGTTTGTATGAAAACACCTCTTGGATTTTATGTTTGGGGACTACAGGAAAGATAAAGCAATTGCTGATGAAAACTGTTCCTGTTTCTGAATTTGGCTTGCTATTTTCTGCATCAGGTTTATTGTTCTGACTCAGTCCCATGCTGCTCAAGAAAAATTCCAAATCAGCAAAGATTATACACATAAAAATATCACTGGAAGACAATCAATATTTTGTTGGTATAGAGATATATTAACATATATATCAGTGGGACAGTACTTTAGGTGGGTCATTTACAGCAAGCAGCAAAAGGTGCCAAACAGGAAAAGCAGGTGAGAGCAAATGAAGTATAAATATGTACGTATATATTTATAAACATATTTATACACACACTTGCACACATATGTACACGTTTATATACCTATGTATCTATATAAAACAGTGAGGAACTGTAATGACTGCTCAAAACATCATGTCTAGAAACCTGCTTGGAGAGGAATAAAAGCAGCTTTTTAACTGTCTCCTGATAACTAAATTGTTATTTTTGAGCATTCACCATACTGTTATTTTTTTTCTGCTTTATTCATATAGTGTCTTGCAGTTTTTGTGGCTTTGTCATTTTTACATCAGAGATTTTAAGCTTGTTCTTCATTGCAAGAGTGGAAGTTCTGTGGATCTCTCAGAACTCCATGTCTGTTACACAACTAACTGTGATTTAGGAGGGCAGGATTTGGCACAGGTGATTCCTTCTGTATTGCTGGGTCCAGATGAAGATCTTCTGCAATAGAAACAGTGCTTGCTGGTGTGATGGGAGAACAGGATTGTGGCTGAACAGGAGAGTAAACTCAGTTGCACAGTAAATGTATTCTTAAGCCTATACCCATTTTTGTTCCATCCTGTTAAGCTTTCACTTTAGTGAAAAGAAGAGCTGTAGGGGAACTATGCATAAATGTATGAAAAGCCAGGGAAGAGTTCTGAAGTAAAATTGAGTATGGCATCGTGACTTGCCCTCTCTCTCTCTCTTCACCTCCCAGCCCCCTTCTCTCCATACATATGTATATGTTTGGTCCATACACAACATGTTTTGCTACAAAAGTAAAAGGCAAAGTTGAGGCAAATTCTGTACTGTCTGTAAACGTTGCATACATTGCTATGGGCTTTCAGTGGGCTCAGGTTTTCAAAGGCAGCTTTGATAAACTAAATAGAGAGCAAAGACATGTCACATTTGACTTTTAGCAGGGTACTTTTGATGAAAATAAACAGCAGATATTTACGTTATTGAACCAGCTAGCAGTGAATCTATTTTTGACAAGTATATTTAAATAAACACATATGCAAAGTATTTTTGAGGCTTCTCCCAGAAGATAACCCAGTAATTTATAGGGATAAACAAAATGTCCAGCCACCCACTAGGTGGTGGCAAGGAGCATAGTCAGGTAAAATTGTATTTACAGTTGTATATGCACTGTCTTTAGCAGCAGAATCAGATTAATCTGCCATGAAATCCTCCCCCATAGGCAGATGTTACAGCTAATTCTGCTGTATAGTAGGGAAGTCTTGTAGCAGTGGTCTAGGACAATAGACTTGCCCAATTAGCCGTGCTGTAGAGAAGCAAGAAAAGGAATAGTTGGTGCAGGGGTGGGAGCTAAGCAGCACAACCATGCATCTGTGCTACAGTTGAGACACCCCAGGAATGAAATATTTCCCAGTGACAGCTATTTTATAGAGCTGCAAAAGTACACCAATGTATTAAGACAAACAGAACACAAATTACAGCAAATATTTATTGCTTTTAAGACAGAAGAGTGATGCTGGTGAGTTAGAATACAGAAAGAAAAGCTGTGCAACAGCTGAAGTGCCTGCCTGTGTCTTCCTTCTCATAGACCTGTGTTACTTTTCATCAGTTCTCTTCAGTAGTGATGGGTGAAAGCCCTCACAGATATACAGTCAAAACCATCTGCAATGAGCCCAGACTAACTCTTTGGTAGATGATAATATGCATAGAGCATCTGGAACACCAGATTCCTCATTTGGTGCCATAAGGGTGGTGATATTAAGGGAAGTAGCGAGCGAGAAACAAACAATCTGTGGCTGACTTCTGGAAAGGTAATGCTGAATGGGAAGGCACCTTTACCATCTGCACGGCCTGTTATAAAAACAAGACAGCTGCCACAGAAAGGATTCTGGTGTTCTATGTATGCTCTGCATACATCTGCTGCACACGGCTAGTGTGTGTATTGCACAGGGATTTCATTGCCTGCCCATGAATACAGCTACAGAAGCGCTGGGAGATGATGCCAATTGAACAGCAGAATTTTGCTTGCACTTATAAAAAGAACATGGATTACCCCAGCATGATATGTGGATCATAAATATCAAAACAGCATATAAAAATTGCCCAAGAGGCAGAGTGTCACCTATTGCATTTGATGAGGTTGCTGCTGCAACCACTGACAGAGGCTGAATACAAGCAAAGTCAGTTCTACATTGTTTAAGGAAAAGGACATGTATTGTTGGAAGATGTGTTTGCTGTAGTCTGCAGGAAGAATAAAATACACTGTGAACCACACTTTGTCTGCTGAATGAATGTTCAAATACATTTACGTTGCTGACTCTCAAGCATATAGCTTGATGCTAAACAAGTCATACTGCTAAGTGTTGTAAAGGTTATAGAGGAGACTAAGCTGTAAATTTGCTATTGCTCTTCTCTAAGGGTAGGCCTCTGGGTCACAATCATTTGCTTGTACGAAACTCCTAAAAAGGCTAGGAATTTTCTGACTGCAGTGTGGGACTTAGTAGTTCCCACAGCCATTCTTTTTCCAGACCACATCTGTCTACGTGGTGTGCTTGAGGGCAAACTAGCAGCTTGTAGGCAAACTTTCAACACTGAGTTTGTGCATCGTGCAGGCTAGTCTGTCAGTGTGAGTTCAGTGGCACATACCCGTCAGATCATTTAGAAGCCCGCATTTGCTCAAATACCTGCTTGATCAGCACACATGATCAATGTATACCTGTGTACCTGAAAGGGCTCACATGGACCAGGAAGCTATTGCATACATAGGAAATGGAGGGGATGCAGAACATACCATGCTCACAAGGGTTTTTCTTACACAGCATTACAGACAAACCTGTTGTCTTGTTTAACCACCACACAAAGTCTTCATCTGACAGTCAGCTGCCTGATATTCTTTCACGCCTGTTCTCAAGCTCAAGAGGGTTTTCTAGTTACCGACGGACCGTCTAGAGTGAGTGCCTCTTTTAATGTGCCTTACCCTTAGCAAAAACTTCAACCCTTTAGGAAGTTCCTTCTTAAAAATGTTCTGCTCATCTCAGAATTTACAATTTCTCAAGGCAAGCAATGTCACTTTAGAAACAATGGTACCTTTTCAGATTGGTAGAATTTCAAAATCTTGCAGTGCACAAAGCATCCGGTTCATTCCTTTTCCTTTCTGATGGAATTGCTCCTGAAGATATGGAGTAGAGTTTTGAATGGCATTTATATCACCACTCCCAGGAAGACCATCAGATAAATTTCCTTCACTTGAAGTCAGGTTCAATCAAACTGAATGCACATGGCTCTTTATCTACAGCTGAGCTACTCATTCCAGGTTTCTTTACAGTTAACTGAGAGAAAAAATAGATGTGCCTAGATCCCAAATTGTGAGATTTAGAGATCTGTATTAATAGAAGCTGGATTCTAACCTGACAAAATCCGTTTGTCTCCTTTGACACAGGAAACCACGTGTCAGTTCTCAGGCATGAGATCCTCCTAGACAAAGAGAGTTTCAGGAGACAGACCCCAATAAAAGCTTCTCAGTGAAATGGATAACTTTTTATTTTTTAATACTTAAAGTCTTAAGTACATGGTACAAGAACCATATAAAAATAACGCAATACAGATAGCACAATAAGAATTCATATCTTCAATAATATGAAATGCATTAACAGTAATTATGGCCATAATAACTGAGAGAGAAAACAGGTGAAAAGAAGTGAATAAAAGCAGTCAAAATGGACTTTTTACCCACCATTATTAGTTAGTTAACCTATTGTGGAAGGATTCTTACCTAATTTGCCAAAGTTTAAATATAAAAAATTTAAAGAAGGGTTTAGGAGAGTCTGCAGATGGGAAACAACGTGAACACTGATTCAATAACAGTGAAGTACTGCTTCAGAGCATAATTCTTCTTTTATTGTTTTAACTGTGATATGAAATCAGGCTAATATATACAACAAGATATTATCAATACTAAATTATATTAGTCTGTATGAGGTAGAAAAATTAATCTACTGATAATACAAAACAGTCTCACTCTTACATGAGGCAAAAGTTAATTCTGTGAATGAGCTAGCTTCTCTGTTTTTGCTCATAGGAAGCCCAGGCATATTTCTTGGGTACAAATGTTCTCACCATCAGTGTTTTCTGGTCATCTGATTTCCTTTATGTGATTTTTACCCATGTATTGATAAAATGCAACTAATATCTTTAACCCGTAGTATTTAATGTATTAGTGTCTGATACATGTGTTAAGATTTATTGCTGGGTTTGGAAGCTGCACTTCATATCTTCCCTCTGTTTCTGAAATGCTTCTGAATCACGCTAGAGTTCCAAAGCCTTGAGGACCATTGGGGCTGTTCAAATGGGGAAAAATATTCAAAATAACTCTACATATAATTGATGTATTGGGTATACATGACAAGGTTTTGGCAACAAGCAGCTTCAGGGGTGGCCTATGTGAGCAAAGCCCAGCAGCTGCCCCATGTCAGATCAGAGCCAGCTCCAACTGGCTCCAAAAGGGAACCGCCACTGGCCAGAGCTGAGTCAGTGATGTTGGTTGTGCCTCTGGGAAAGCTGATTTAAGAAAGGGAAAAAAAAACTGCTGCACAGCAGCAGCTGGGAGAGAAGGGTAAGGAAATGTGAGGGAGACAGCCTTGCAGACCCCAAAGTCAGTGCAGGAGGGCAGGAGGTGCTCCAGGCACGCAGCAGCAGCTCCCCTGCGGCCTGTGGAGAGGCCCCTGGTGGAGCAGGCTGTCCCCCTGCAGCCCATGGGTCCCACATAGAGCAGATCTCCACGCTGCAGCCCCCCCGTGGAGGAGCCCCCAGTGGAGCAGGTGGATGTGGCCTGGAGGAGGCTGCGGCCCATGGAGAGCCCCCGCAGGAGCAGGCCCCGGGCCGGAGCTGCAGCCCGTGGAGAGGAGCCCACGCAGGAGCAGGGGTCTGGGGGGAGCTGCCGCCCACCCGTGGGGGACCCGTGCTGGAGCAGTTTGCTCCTGGGGGAAGGACCCCGTGGTACGGAGCCGTGTGGGAGCAGTTCTTGAAGAGCTGCTGCCTGTGGGCAGCCCCCACAGGCTCAGTTCGGGAAGGATGGCATCCCGTGGGAGGGACCCCACGTGGAGCAGGGGCAGAGAGTGACTGTGAAGGAGCAGCCGAGACGAAGTGTCAGGGACTGACCGCAGCCCCCATTGCCTGTTCCCCTGCACTGCTCACTGGGAGGAAGTAGGAAGGGTGGATGAGAGAAGGTGTTTTTAGTTCACTTGTAGTTTTTCACTGCTCTAGTCTGCTAGTGATAGGTAATAAATTACATTAATCTCTCTATGCTGAGTCTGTTTTGCCTTTGATGATAATTCCTGAGGGATATCCCTGTCCTTATCTCAACCCATGAGCCCTTTCCATTGTATTTTCTCCCGCTTTGCCTTTGAAGAGGGGGAGTGAAAGAGAGGTGGTGGTGGAGTTCAGCTGCCCAGCTGGGTAAAACCACCACGGATTCACAGTTCAGTCCCATCTCTCATTTTAGCACCAGTTACATACATGATCTTGGGCATCATTTACTTTTCATATCAAGATTGAACCCCTGCGGGTAATTTCAACGGTCTTATTCTTGCACTCCAACAGAGGTCCAAAATCCATTGGCTTCAGCAGGAGTTCTTCAGCTGACTTTCAAATGAGCTTTGAATCAGGTCCTCAGTAAATATGGATCAAATACAGAGAAAAACTGTTTTGTAGGACATTTTTCTGCCAGGATTCTCCATTTACCATTACATTTCATGATGATAGCCTCTTCAGCTTTTCTCTCAGCAATTGCTTTAGATCAGCTAAAAGACCTTTTTCTCTTTTTAATAAAAACACATTTAAAATATCTTTGTGCAATCTAGCCTGCTGTTACCAGCTGCAAACTATGCTATTACATTATGCATGGTTCTTGTCTGCTTGGAGTATGGAAAATACCACCTTACTATAGTCCTTGTATTAATGATTTTAATGTTATGCTAAATGTTCACAGTTTATTATTCCAATAAATATGGCAATCTAGTGATATTTACACATTCATAATGGGTTGTTAATAATGATACAATGTGCTCCTATTTGGTATTAATAAAGTCAATTTGAAATTAATTTACTAAACAGCAGAGAGATTGTTCTCTAGTGCATCTGTTTGCAAAGAGGCTTCATATTAAAGAGGAGTCAGGTAGAGAAGATTGCTCACTGCTCTGGGTTTGTGTGTTATTGAGCAATTTTCCATCCTCCCCTTTCCATGTTTATAGATTTTGATAACTGCTACAATTCACTGAACTTAAAATTAATGCTTAACTGCACTTAATGCCTATACTGCTTATTTGAATTTTGATTCTAAAGACAAACAACTGCAGAGTTATATATGAAAAAAGTATCCTTTCAAATAATGTTTAGTAATGAACTCCTTATATTCCAAACTTCTGGCATTGGTTGGGCTTAACTTTTAAAATAGCCAGCTGCTTAGTAGAAGATGTAAAAAAAAGTTAAAAGCAGAAAGACCAGTAAAACTATACATTTAATAGTTCATAATTCTGTATAAAATAAACATAAATAGAAATTAATAAAGATCAGAATGAATGTACAGAAAATGGACATAACTGCTTTGCAGATAGAAGTGAAATACAAAAGGTTTATTTACGCAAGGTGAAAGTATTGAGCAACAACAGACCTACTATCTAATCTCAACTGCATGCAAGATCAAATTATAATGGAATTCATAATTTTTAACAGAAAGGTAACAGAAAATGAGATAAAATGTAACATGTTTAGCCAAGGGCAGTTTATACCAGAATAACTGGATTCATTTTTTGGATAACAGATTTTATAAAGAAGAGATATATGAAAGATCTAATTTATTTGGTTATGGATGATGGGATTCATCTAACTAAATATACTTGTCTGCTCTGGAGACACCTACTTCTAAACTTATCACCCCAGGCTCCCTTATTAGCAGTGCCTAAAAAAAATTCCTTTTAGGGTATGATTCATGCCATCCTAAAGTCAGTATCTAAAATAAGTCAGGTGAATCGGTACACCTACAAGTGCTTATTTCTCTCCCTTGACTGTAGAGTTAGCCAGGGGTGACTAGCTCAGCTGCAGATAACCACCCTAAAGACACTGAAGTTAAATGGAAGTAATTCCACTGAGACAGACTAATTTGTGAATAAAGCATCTGAAATGATGTCCATAGGAAAGTGCTCATTAATAAGACAGAGGTAAGAATTTTAAGGTAGGGAGCTGTTTAACGTGAAGATGACAATGGGCAATGTTAAATAAAAGATGTAATGGACTGAAGGAAACTACTAAAAACATTTTTCATGAATTAGTCTTTGAGTGGATCTTAATATTTTCTTTAATGACTTTGGCATGAGAAGTAGGATTGAACTAATGATATCTGGTATGGAACTGGGTTGCGTTGTCAAAGCAGGAGAGAACTTAGATGTCATACAAAAAAAAAAAAAAGATGACCTTAAGGATAGAACAATGGGAATGAGACGGAATTTAATACAACAAAGAACAAATACTTCACTGAGAGAAAAATCTGAAAATATTGCCTAGGTGCCTAAAGTGTATTTTGAAAGAACATAGATGCCTAACTTTACTGGAAAAATTACAAAACAAACAAACAAAAAAACCTCAACCAGCCAACCAAAAAAACCCCAGCCAAACGAAAAACACCCATAAACCTGTTCAATCATCTGTGTGCCTGAAAAGCAATAGATCCTTCAGTTTTCTACTGAAAATTGTTTATGTGCCAAAAATTTTAGTATTCTGCATAGTTAAAAGTACTGCTACTGTGGTTGAACTGAATGTTTGGGATCACCCCCTGCCTGGACTTCTTTGGGAATTACAGTCTAAGTTCCCCAAAGAATGCAGTGCTTCTAAGCATTTTGTCCCAATACCTAATATATTAACATTCAGTTTTGCCTTATTTAAAGTCATCAGATAGTGGCAGATGAGAAAAGTGGCAGATCAGAAAAGCCTGATTTCTGCACAATGGCGTAGTTGCTTGCATTCCTGAGAGTTGTGCAGCCCGACCAATGCATAACTTAACCATCTGGTTATCAGAAAGGTACTCTTCATTTTTCATGGGCAACAAAGAATGTAAGACTCAATGAGGCCAAAAAAGTATAGTAGGAATTCATCTCAGCACTCGTCTTTGCTGAAGAAATAGAGGACTTAGATCTGGCTTTAAGTTTTGTTGCTGTTTCTTAATCGTGACTGCTAATCATGGAAGTGCTGAGAGGAACCAAGATGACTGTGATTCCAGTTGAGTGGCATGGCCACTTGGTCATTCCCTTCTACTTGCTTGAACAGTGGCCCACGTGTAATAAGAGGTAAGGGATTAAAGTTCCCTTCTGCCAATATGCAGTTACAAATCTGAACCCTGTTGGCCATGGAAAGAATAAAATTCAAGTGTCCTATTCATCTGGTAAATGTTCTAATCACCAAGCCATTCCTGAAGTCAGTCAACATCTTTCATGGCCATCTTTTCAAACTGACAAACTAAGAGTCATCTGTTGAAATGTAGACCCTCCAATACAGAAGTCTTTATCAGAATAGTTGTCTAGAAACCTTCTCTAGAAACCCCTAAGATGTGATTTGTTATTTGTTTCATCTCAAGATAAATACCTAAAAGCAGACAAATTAATCTTTCTGGGAGAGCTTATTTCTTTCTCCCCATTGGATATAAAAAGAGACTAGCTATATCACTGAGAGGTAGATATTATAGGTAAGACATGACAGGTCTGCATGTGTGTGACTTAGGTACTTCAATGCAGAAGATGCTTTTTGTCTCTGAACCCATTTCACTTCGTATCATAGGTCTGCAGTCAGAACCTAAGCTCTACAAAATTTCCCATTCCTCCCACTTGGCTCTCCTCATTGTACAGTTCAGATGTTGCTCTGCTTAGTGGTCTGGTGTTACAAAGCTCTTACAACCCACATTCCTTTTCCATTCACAGCATATGGACTGCAGCATTTTGGAGCTCACTCGTAAATGTTGTGTTTAATTTTTAGGTTATGGAGTGTTGAATATCGCAGTGCTTAGGAGAAATGAACTATCAGGATGTCCCAACACTTTTGAAGTGCAGGGGTCTAATAATCACAAACTCAGTCCTGGTGAGAGTTCAGCCAACAGATAATGGTGAATACTCTGCTTTACTCAGACGTGGCATCCCACTCTGTATGCTGCGTAGAAGAAAAAGTGCAGACATCTGAATCTCAGCTCCTTTGTAAAACTCCTTCCTGATGTCAGAAGAGGTGAATCTTATTTTAATTTATAAAGTGTTGCCATGAAGCATCAGATTAAAATTGATGAGCTAGAGCTCTGTGCCCCAAAAGTTAATTGGGAAGAAGCTAACCTTTTCTTTTTCTACATCAGGCTCTGTTTTTTTAAGCAGAACATTTTTGTGCCCTATTCTTTGTCATAATCTTTTCAGTGTCAGAAATCGTTTTTTTTCTGTCGGTCACCTGCGGGCAGTAGGGGCAATGATTTTGTTGTGTGATGATTTATGAGGGTGAAAAAAGAATGACCTGCTTCATACGACTTGCATTTCAGAAAATTCCAAAGACTGAACATAACCCAGGAAGTGAGAATACAGATTATGTTGGCTCTGGTGTTTAAAACAAAAACAAAACAAAACAAAACAAAACAAGACTTCAACAAATTTAAAAGCAAATAAAACAAAACCAGCACAGGGAGGATGATCATTTATGTGGCTTTCTGACTGATGATTCATGCTCATCCCTGCTGGGTGTATATTTTGGAGAGGAACTTAGAATACCTCAAGCTATTTTCCTTCTTTTGCTCACTTCTCATGTGTATCACCAAACATCCCTACTGTGTGTTTTGGTTGTGAGGAGGAGGGGATTCTGTAGCTCTGTGTGAACGCCTTGGATGGGGTCCAGCTATAACTGAGAGAATCAGAATAGATTATTTTTAATGACAATCACTTGTTCTTCTTTTTAACTCCACATCATTCCTGACATTGTTACACCAGAGTTCAGAGAAGCTAGCCCCCCTTTTGTGTAAAATTACTACAGAAGTTCTGTTAATTTTTTTTTTCCCATTGCCATTTGCCATTTTCTTTCCTTCTCACAACACACCAGCTTTTCAGCAAGGCACAGGTAAAATTTTTGGCACACTTTGTTACTCCGATTATGCCTTTTGCAACACCAGCTATTCTGAAGGATTCTGAAAATTTGGACTTTCTGCAGGAAAATGGGCTGAAGCATTGGAGAAGGTCAGTGAAACCTCATTTTTCATTTTATACTGCTACACTGACCACAGCAGCTCTGCTGTCACCTTTTCTGTGGTAGTTGCTCTTAACTGCCTTAAGCTATAGACCTCAAGCTGATAGAGGGAGCTGAACTTTCAGAAGAAGGTGAAGACACGAGCTGCCTGCTGCTACGTGCAGTTGCAGGGGAAGCCAGGTTGTTCCTGGCTGCGGGCAGCAGATGCTCAAAAAGTAACTGCCAAAACAGTGTTTGGGGAAACAATACATGTGTTACTTGGCACCAGAGTATTAGGGAAGCCAATAGGTTGCCTGCTTTTTCACTCAACACAGTGACATACAATGAAGTGGAAGATGAGACTGTGCGATCCTAAAGTCCAGTGGAGAATAAAGATCTAGGAATGATTTCCTAGAACTGTCAGAACTGTGTATCCTGTGAGAAGCCGAATGGAAATTATTCCAAGCTAGTTTGGCGCATGTATAATGAATGGTAAAAAAGAGTACTAAAGTACTAGTATAGATATAAGGGTTACCAGTTGTCTTCTGTTACAGAAGGGTGCCTTAGTTTGACAGGAATTTAATGCCTTTTTTGCCCCTTCCTAGGCTGATTATACAATCTCTCACTCTTAAACACATTTGACAATCACAAACATGTTTTATCCAAATTGCTACAAAATCTCTCTGGCTTTGTTCTTTTATTCACGCATGATGTGTCAGAGTAGAAAGCTGTAACTTGTTTAAGATTTTCTTCGATCAAAATACTTTTAAAGTGTACTTAGAAGTGAAAGGTTCCATTTGGCTTCACTTTTTTAACACCACCATTAAAACTAAAACTGGAATAAAAACAAATCTGTTGGGCTGCAATATTTGAAGCGTTAATAAAAGCTAGAAAATTCAGAACTGGAATTTTATGCTCAGAGTGAGTGCTGCAGAAGTTTGCAAGCAGTGGCTAATCTTATTGCCACTGGGGATAACAGCCCTGGGAATTTACCTTGTCTCCTAGAGTAACAATTTTTTAATGAATGAATAAATTTCAATAAAATATGAGATCTCCAGCATACTTTGTTCATACCGAAGAGGATCTTCTGGCTTCAGAGTGATATTATGGGGAATTCATCATTCATGCTCTTACGTCTCTCTCTGTAACTTAAATGACTTCATATTCCTCCTTAACTATACCCTTGTAAGGGCACTGGACATATATATATATATTTCACTCAGCAGTCAGTCTGGATTTCAGTCAAAGGATTTTTCCTTGATTTTTGTAGCATTGTCTTTGTAGCATTTGGCCACTGGTAGTCATTATGAGAACAATGGCATCGAAGTAAATGTAATTCTAGGGAAGCCCCCATGCTTGCCTGACAAATCATAACCATTCTGAAGCTGCAGTATTAGGTTCCTTCTAAAATACACCTCACATTTCTTCCAGCTATGTATTGCCCCAGCAATCTGTCAGTAGTGTAAAAATATTGGAATGCTCCACTAGAATTCCTTTAGTAACTATTTTGTGCTTCTTGTATGGTGAAATTAGAACAATGTGTTAAAAACAAAGAAATATGCTTTTTTTTTTTTCTACTTTTTGAGATGTTTAATCTAAGCTGCATTAGTGCATTAATTCAGAAGAAAGGTGTAATTTGTTTTACCTAACTGAGGCTGTACAAAACTCAGTTCTTCAGTCCATCATGGCATCGTGCAGACTGGCAGCACCATAGGGGCTGAGGACATGGAAGCTGAGGGGGGCTCCCCATGGGGCTGGCAGGTTAGGGTCTCCCCAGCTAAGGTCCATACCAGAACCCCAGCCAGGGAGTAGGGCAGCGGGGGGGAAGCTGGGGGCAGCTGAGTACAGGCTGCCAGGAGGAGACAGGTACAAGGTCGAGGCGGGAAGTCAATCCACAGGTCAGGGTCCATGTCTGGGTCTTTGTCTGAAGTGGTGGGGCATGGCAGAGGCATGTCTGCAATGCAGTATGGAGGCTGCGTCTGGCAGCCTTTCCCCAGTACCAACAGAGAGAAGGAGACAGTCTTTCACACTTTTGCTGGGAAATCAACACTGCCACATGCCCGTATGAGCTGCCTGTATGCAAAATGCAAGTGGCATGGGGAACAGACAGAAGGAATTAAAGGTCTGTCTGCAGTTTTATGGGTATGATCTCATTGGGATCACAGATACAGTGAGATAGTGCACGAGTGGAGTGCTACAGTGGGTGGGGTGGGTACAGGCTTTTTGGAAAAGAAGGGCCAGGGTGGCAAGGGAGGGGAGTTTCTCTGTATTTGAGAGAGCAGCATGAGTGCGTGGAACATGTGGTATGCCAGATGGAGCTTATGGGACAGGATTAGGAGGCAGACCAACATCAGTGACATTGTGGTGGGTATCTGTCATAGATCAAGAGGAAGAAATAGATGAGGCCTTCAGACAACTGGAAGAAACCTCACATTCAAAGGCCCTGACTGATCAGGGACTTTATTCACCCTCTTATCTGCTGAGAGGGCAACACAGCAAAGTCCAAGCAATCCAGGAAGTTTCTGCAGTGCATTGAGGACAACTTCCTAATGCAGGTGATGGCAGAGCTGACAAGAGGAGATGCTCTCCGGGATTTGATATTCACCAACAAAGAAAAACTGCTGGGGATAAGAAGGTCAGAAGTTACCTTAGCTGCAACACTCATGAGATTGTGGACTTCAGGATCTTGCAGGGAGGAAGCAAAGTAAGTAGTAGTAGGAAAGCAGATTTAAGCCTCTTCAGGGATCAGTTTGCAGGAATTCCATGCAAAATGGTCCTGGAGAGAAGAGGGGTCCAGAAAAAAAAAAAAAAAGAAAAAAAGTTGATTTTTAGGATTTCAAAGTCTTTCTCCTCCAAGCTCAAAAGTGGTTTATCCTGATGTGCAGGAAGTCAAGCAACCATGTCTAGAGGCCTGCAAGAAGGGGTTCCTCACTAAATTCAAGCACAAAAAAGAAATCATACAAGGGTCAGGCAACCCCTGGGGAATAGACACTGCTGTTAAGAAACTGGAAGTACACAAGTTCATGGAACCTGATTGAATGAAGCCACAGAAGCTGAGCAAGCCAACCAAATGTCATTGTACAGCTACTCTGTTGTCTTTGAAAAGCCATGGTGAATGGGAGAGGTTCCTGAGGACTGGAAAAAAGCAAAGGTCACTCTTGTCTTCCAAAAGGCAAGAAAGAGAATCTGCGGAACTGCATGTCAGTCAACCTCACCACGATCCCCAGGAAGGTGATGGAGCAACTAATCCTGGAAACCATTTCCAAATATATTAAAGACAGAAAGGTGATTGGGAATAGTCAGCATGGGTTTATGAAAGGGAAGCCATGCCTGCTCAACCTGATAGTCTTCTCTGATGAGTTGAATGGCTTGGTAGACAAGGGGAGAACTGTGGATATTGTTCATCTAGACTTCAGCAAGGTTTTTAAACGTTGCTAAACACACTCATTGACGAAGTGATGAAGTATGGACTATTTTGTGTGGAAGTATTGTATTTTGGGGTGCATCAAACATAGCATTGCTAGCTGGTTGAGGGAAGTGATTGTTCTGGCCTCTTCTGTGCTGGTGTGGCCTCACCTCAAGTACTGTGTGCAGTTTTGGGTGCTACAATATAAGAAAGACATAAAACAATTAGAGAGCATCCAAAGGAGGGTTGCAAAGGTGGTGAAGGGTCTAGAGGGGAAGACATATGAGGAGCAGATGAAGTCATTTAGTTTGTTCAGGCCAGAGCAGAGCAGGCCGAGGGGAGGCCTCATGGCAGCCTGCAGCTCCCTCATGAGGGGAGCAGAGGGGCAGGTGCTGAGCTCTGCTCTCTGGGGACAGTGACAGGACCTGAGGGAATGGCATGGAGCTGGGACAGGGGAGGGTCAGGGAGGATCAGGGAGGATCAGGGAGGCGTTAGGAAAAAAGTTCTTCACCGAGAGGGTGGTTGGGCACTGGAACAGGCTCTGCAGGGAAGTGGCCACGGCACTGTCTGCTGGAGTTCATGTGTTTGGACAAAGCTCGCAGACGTATGGTTTGATTCTTGAGTCATCCTGTGTGGAGCCAGAAGTTGGATTTGATGATCCTTTTGGTCCCTTCAAACTCAGGATATTCTATGATTCTATTGTTAGGTAAATGTCCAATAAGGTGGCCTGAAATGTGGCTTAAACGCTGGCCTCCGAGGCCTGTGATCAGCAGCACAAAGTCTGCCTCAAGGCCAGTAATGTACCACCACCAATACTGGAGCCAATACTGTTTAATGTCTTCATTAATGACCTGGATGGTAGGACAGAGTGAAGCCTCAGCAGATGTGCAAATGATGGAAAATTTCAAGGACTGGTTATTAGATGTTATGGCTGTACTAGCATTCACAGAGATGTCAATAGGCTGGAGAAATGGGCAAACAGAAATCTGATGAAGTTCAACAAAAGCAAATGTAACATCCTCCACCTGGGAAGGAATTATACCATACACCAGTACAGGCTGTGGGTCAATTGGCAGGGAAGCAGCTTTGTAGAAAAGAACCTGATGGTCCTTGCAAGCAACAAATCAGACACAAGGCAGCAATGTGTCCTTGCATCAAAGAAGGCCAGCATATCAAGTGAGGTGATCCTTCCCTTCTTTTCAGTACTGGTGAGATTATGAGATTGGAGCATTTATATGTGAGGAGTAGCTGAGAGAGCTGAAACTGCTCATCCTGGAGAAGGGAAGGCTCGGGGCAGTTTTCATCAGTGTACATAAACACCTGAAGGGAAGGTGCAAAGAAGACAGACACCACCTTTTCAGTCATGCCCAGTGACAGTACAAGAGGCAATGGGCACAAACTGAAGTAGAGGAAATTCCGTTTACACAAGAAAACATTAATTTCCTGTGAGGTTGATCAAACAGAGGAAAAGGTTGCCCAGGAAGGTTGTGGAGTCTTCATCCTTGTAGACATTCAAAATCTGACTGACAAGGTGCTGAGCAACCTCCTGGTGCTCTGAGGGGCATTGGTCCAGACCATTTCTGGAGGTCCCTTCCAACCTCAAACATTCTGTGATTCTGTGAACTGGGAAAATAAAAATTTTCACATGCTTACAGTTCTTTTAGGTCCTGTGTAAAAGAGAGACCAGTGAATGGAAAAAATAAGTAATGGTGTCTCCTCACTGAAAAATGGTGGAAATGCTGTAGGCTGTAGGTCTTTTATAAGTTGCCACGTACCATGACTTCTTATTCCACCAGTGCCATCTACTGTATATGAACTAGAAACAAACACCTCAGGAAAAATGATAATTTGCAGAAGTATGGCTTTTTGTGTATTTACTAAATCATCGCATTCTGACTGGAGGAATTGCAAAGAACAGATGCTAACTGATACAGCAGCACACACCCTACCGAGAGAATAATGTGACAGTCCTTGCTCTACTTGCTAAAATATATTTAAATTTAAAATGGCCTTGCATTTTTTCATTTCTGTGTGTTATAATGAACATTCATTTCACTGAATGATCCAATAGAAAAATTGGCTTTAGTTTTTACCCAAATTTCCTGAGGGCTTCAAAACAATAAACACTTTGGCTACACCTATTGGCATTTACTACACAACAGGGATATGTTCCTCCCATCCTGCTACATTGAGGATGAAGAATATTATCACCTACATATCTCATTGTTACTTCTATTACAATTGCTCTCTTGTGATGCAATTCAGAAATGAGGCATTTTTCATTAATGGAGTTTGCCATGGAAACTCATACTTCTGCTGGTAGTACATGAGACTTTATTCTCAGACATCACTAGGTTTTCTGGCACTATATTCTTCTTTCATGTTCTTAGCTGCAAATATAACTAAAGCAATAGCACACACATGTATGCATGTATGCATGTGTGTATGTATAGATATAATGTGTATGTGTATGTGCAAGCATGCACTTGTTCGTAGACATAAACACATATGTGCATGTAGAACTATGTGGACAGAGGCAGGTTATGCTAAGACGATCCTCCAGTAGAGGCCTGCTCTAGAATTAAATTGCCCCACTGTCACCTCTTCATGACTCATAGGGACCCTGATGTCACCTGCTGCCCCTTAGAAGGATCAGCAGAGCTCTCTCTCTGCAGCCTGGCATAAGTGCGCTGAAGAGAGCAGGTAGGGGGCGTTTCTTAGGTGAACAGTATGTATGCAGAAAAATGCAGTTTTTATTTGAATGAAAATATTTGTGAAACTGAGGTTCTTTCTAAAATATTAAAACTATTGGTTCTGGTATTTACAAAGTGCTGTTTCAGTTGCTTATTCTAAAACCATGTTTCACTACTGCATTTAACAAAATCTATTTTGACTAATAGAAGCAATGACATTACAAATATTCTAAAGAATGAAAGAAAATAAAACGCCTTGTTTGGGGTTGACTTTTTTTTTTTTTTAATCCTACATCACTTGTTATGACTTCAGTGAGGAAAATTAGAAGATAATGCTTGGAATAGGCTTGAAATGCTTTTCTTTATGTTTCTTTTTCAAAACATACACTCATTTGCCAAGTTCTTTTTTTTTTCTTTTTTTTTTTTTTTTTTTAAGTTTGTACATAAAACTAAATTTTGAGTGAGTTTGACCTGGATATGGCTTGGTTAATATGAGCCTAACCTGATGTAACCTCAGCCTTAACAATGCTGTGGTTGGCACACAGGGTAACTAAGATGATTTAATTGATTTTATTGATTATATTTCATTTTAGACAAGACCTTATGTTAATAAGTTTTCTTCCACCTACACTGGGGAAATAGGTTAAATTAAAACACATTCTTATCTAGTGATGCTTGGGCTACTTGTTCATAGGACACAGAAAATCAGTGACACAGCTGGAAACTTAAACATGGATGTCAGTGCAGTGTTTTAATGGCAAGTCTGTCCTTCTGATATAACAATTGATATCAGAAGTTATGTTTTAACTTTAACTTTAATTTCAAGTAAAATAGATATAAGAGACTGCCAAAGATATAATTTAATAGCTAATGCAGACAATCTGGGTGAATTTTTAAATATGTCTTTGCTGGTGTCATGAATTGGCTGGGACAGGGTTAATTTTCTTTGTAGATGCTCACACAATGCTGTGTTTTGAATTTTTGATGAAAACTGTGGTGACAAGACACCGATGGTTTCAGTTGTTGCAGAGCAGTGCTTGCACAGAGCCAAGGACTCTTCTGGTTCTTAGGCGGGGGGTGCACCAGGAGCTGGGAGGGGACACAGCCAGGACAGCTGGCCCAGGCTGGCCAGAGGGATGTCCCATAGCGTGTGGCATCATACTCAGCAATAAAAGCTGGGGTAAAAGTAGGAGGAAGAGGGGAACATTTAGAGTGATGCTGTTTGTCTTGCAATAAACCATTACGCGTGATGAGCCCTGCTTTCCCGGAAGTGGCTGAGCACCTGCCTGCCCATGGGAAGCAACGAATGGATTCCTTGTGTGGCTTTGCTTGCACATGTGGTTTTGCTTTACCTAGTAAACTGTCTTTATCTCAGCCCATGACTTCTTGTACTTCTACCTTTCCAATTTTCTCCTCCATTAACCTGGGGATAGTGAGCAAGGGGCTGTGTGGTGCTTAGCTGCCTGCTGGGGCCAAACCACAACAACTGGTTGCAGACAAAGTTTTCCAATGGGTAGCTGAGACCTTTTAAAGAAGGTCTTTAAAAATATGACCCATCTATGATCTGATGGAAGAAACTGTTTGACATGGTTGACACTGACACCTGAAAATGACAACTTCAAATATAAATCTACTTAAATATTTAATTACTGACTGTTTCAACTATATTAATCAGGAAACATGCTTATCCTCTTACTCTTAAAGTAAAGAGCTTAGAGATAAGTGAATATAACATTATTTATTTCAACATTTTAATCAATTGAATTCCAACTGCCAGGATGCAGCATGTTCTCTCTCTCCACTTTACACAAAATTCTGTAGAAGTCAGCATCCTCACTGTGGATCTGAGGTTCAAGCTTCCTCCTGGCACGGAAACCTGGGCAATACAAGCTTGCCCAACTGGCTTGAAATATATTTGTTTACTTGTCTCTCCATTTTTTGATTTCGAAGAAGAGGAGCTGTATTTAGTTTCAGTTGGTGGAATGGTCTCTCACAGAAAGTCATGGTGTTTTTTCTTCTTTCTTGAATTCTTCTTTCCTTAAGGAACTTGCTATGCTTAATTTTGCTTTATTTTAGGATTCTTGTGCCCTCTCTGACCCCAAATGGCCTCTGTGGTGTTTATTCACAATTCTTGTAGGTGAGAATTCTTACCATATAACCTGGAATATAGGAATTTTTTCTTGCTCTTTCCCTTTGATTCCTGTAAGGCTCAGTCACGCTGGCAGTGGCTGAAGCCTATTCACACCTCTATTCCAAAGCACATGTAAGGTAAGATATTTCCTTCATAGCTATGCTGATATCCTGTCGTCTTTGGATTCATAAAAGAAAGCTAACACTGCAGCTAAAAGGAGAGTAGGGAAAGAAGAGAAATTTAGGTTCTCAGATCTGATCAATTAAAATATATATTGCTACACATAGGTATAAGATGATGAAAATAATTCATTTTTCACAAATCTCTTTTTCTACCCCCTTTTACAGCCTGCATCTTAATCATTCTTGTAATTTCTTTCAATAAAATTATGGTATAAATGTATGAATTTTCACTGTTTCATGTTTCTTTCAGAAAGCAGAAAACAGAAGAAAATGGTTTCCTAATGCTGTTCCCATTACTTCTATTTCCAAGGCAATTTCTTAGAGGCACTTTTATCTAGTCTAGTCTATCCCATATCTGGCTGGCAATGAATGAACACATTGAATGTAGTTATTGATCAATAACATCATAAACGATTCTAAATAACAGGTTTATTCATGTGTCTTGTCAGAGAAGAAATAATGCAATACATTTGACAAAGTAGATGACGGTGAAGAATCTAGTGTCTGTGAAAACTCTTTTCTATATAGGTACCCTGACAGAGGTCTGTGGATCAAAACCAAGGCTGTGACATGGATCTAACTATTGTGGTTTTGACAAGATGACCAGGGTCTTTATGTTGTCAAATTTTTTTTCTTATGTAGAAAGGTTGTAATTATTTCAGGGAGCAAAGGATAAGCAAAACTTCAGGGTAAGAGACATGAAGAGGGCAGCAGGGAATTCCACTGCCTCTTCAGGCCAGTAGTCAAGTTGAAACACAGACATTATACATACTGATTTTTTTTTTTTTCAGAAAGCCAGTAAACATGAAATGTTGAAGTACCATTCCACCCCCTTACAGATAATAAGGATCACAGCAGTTAGGTAAAGGAAAGATCAAACAGGTTGCTTTGGTTCTCTACTGAAACTTCGTTCCAGTGTCTATGTCCTGCTTGGTGCCAACAATTGCTCAAGTTTTTTGCTTAGACCCTGGTCCCTCCTAAAACTTTAGTTACTTTTAAAACAGCCTGAACCAAGGAGTGGTTTTAACTACAAAAATTAAAAAAAGAAAAGCATATACAAACTTGTAGATGAAAATTAGTTGTAGGATTTTTCAAGCTTTATGTATGTAAGTTTTCATTTCAGATATGGCATTACAGAGATTAAAAAAAAAAGCAAAGAAAATATTCACACTGGTCACTTGTGTCTTATTTATCAGACTTTCCAGAAGTGCATGAGCCTGAGTCTGTTTTTAATTTTCATGCCTTATATACATTTCCAGTAACTTGGTTGGCCTTTTAGCCTGAAGAGTGGTTTCAGGATTAATCCCCTCATCCTTATTTATGGCATAGTGTTCAGACCCTTTGTCCAGGTCTAGTTTACATCAGTGATGCTGCCTGTAGGAGCAAAAGCTATTATCTCAGTGAGCACTCCTGGGAAGAGAGCATACTGTATGTTGATATGTAACAGATTGCAAATATATTCACAGAATTATCAGCAACTGTGTGAGATGTTTGACATGCTTTCCTAAATAGCTGCTCTTGTTATTGATCTTTATAACTTTTTGCCTAGGTCTACATGGCATCAACTGAACATGCAACATCTAGGCTGGTTACAGAGATTGCTTCAAATTGGTACCTTGATTTTCACGGGAATATTTTTCAGCTCTCTAGAGAAAGGGGCTCATGATCTCACCCATTTCAAGTCAGGCTATCAGGCTATTTCTCTGAATGTGGCTGTTATTAGCTCCATGTCAGTCTTTTTTTTTTTTTTAATGTAACTGAAGCGTAACATAAATGAGTTTTCTAGACTGAGCAGATTTTTTATGGACTTTTTAATAAGCACCAACTCTATTGTATAACCTTTATCAGAACCATCAAACAGTAAACAACAGCTCACAGCTTAATTGTTCTTTTTTAACTGCTCTGTGTATTTGGCTAAAAACAGCTTGGCTGTCTTTGAATCCATGAATTCTCTATGAAACAATGCCGCATAATCCATAGTTTAAACAATGATCCAGGTTTTCAAGAGTCAGTATGACAGCAGCTGAGGAAGCAATGAATGTTATTCTCCAAGGGTCATTTCCCTGACAGAAAACAGTCTTTTAGTTACACTACCAAATTTTATTTTATGTAGCTTTGTATGTATGGGACGCATTACCTTCCAAACAGTTACTGTTTTGTGGGTTATAATCACTTCAACCCCCCACAGAGGTAGGCTGATTTTAAGTAAACAGCAGCTGTCTATAAAGTTTTACTTTCTTCTCTTGGATTTTCTTTGTTTTTGTTGTTGTTGTTGTTGTTGTTGTTGTTGTTGAATCACTTGTGGTGCAAGAAAGTGACCTTTTTGTATTTCAACCATTTTAATTTTTTGGGGGATAAGTCTACCAAGACACTGTAAAAATGTGAGAATGATAGTACCATGTAAACAACAAGCATACGTCTTAAGTTCCTGAGCTACAAAAATCTAACAGAGTAGCTTGTTTGAAGGAGGAAAAAAAGGAGGCAGGGAAAGAAGGAAAAGGTTGTGCTGTACACTGGTCTTTTTGCTACCTGGTCTTCCCATTTCCAGTGCAAGTTGTCTGAGCTCGGGGAGGAGCATTGGAACACTTGTAGGAAAAGTCCCAGCCATCTGGTCTGCCTAACATGGTCAAGTAATGTTTTTACAAGGGAAAATGCATTGAATGCAGGTTAGCATTAGGTAAATAAGGGTAGACAGAATTTGTCCTCAAGGTTACACCCTGTGTGGTGGTGTAGATACAGGACTTAGCTTCTTCTGTTGTAGCTGCTGTAGTTTATCAAATACACTCAGGGATTATGAAAACACCTCTACAGATATGAATTCAAGCCCTTGTTCCAATTTATTTTTAAAGTATTGCTGAGGGTACTTAGGTCCATTAACCTCTTTAGCACCTCTTGTAGGTAATTTGGATTGCCTTTTCTAATCTTGTTTCTTATTTTTGGGCAGCATACTCTGCTATTACAGCTTCTCTGAAAAGAGTCTGGACAAAGGCAGACTACCTTGGGACTGTCATGGGCTTGTGAAATGTGAGTGCTATAGCATTTTGTCTCAGTGTTTCAGTCTCTGTGGATTTATTTCTCAAGCCCATAGTACTTAGGGCATAACCTTTTCATATAAGAGGTTCTGCTTTATGACAGAGCCGAACAATGACATATCTTGGAAAAATGCATAATACTCATGATGAATACATCTTTCATGATCATTAATTACCTGCTAAATTCTCAAGGGCCTAACTAAGAAAATACTTAACTGACTGGTAATGCAGTGGCCAGCATAAAATTCATTACTGCTTAAGCATAACACATTGATCTCCAGGGTATTCTGAGACTAGTGTGTCTTAAACATGTTTTTCAAAGAAGCTACACAACAGTTTGGTGAGGCAATTAATTTACCATCTATGTTTCATCCAGAACAGACTGTTTTCATATCATTTCCTTGTAAATGGGAGTGAATAATTCAATCTTGTGTCTAATGCTACAATTTAATGGTCAAAACCAAACAAAAGCTCTGCAGCATAAGATACTTGTCTGTTTCTTTTAATGTTTTATATATCTTAGCATAATGCATCACAATATATTATGAATAGATGGATGAAGAAATTAAGAAAACATACGGTTTGTTCTTCTGTACCTCATATTTATTGCCATGATTTATCTGATCTCCGTAAAGTGCTGGTTACTGCTGCTGAAAATATTAATTCTTCACAGGATGAAGCATTCAGCTGCTATCATAGCTCCAGGCAGTTCTTTCACATCTGAATGCTAGCAAGACGCATATGATTTATTTTCCGTATGAGAACACATACTGGAGTCCAGTTTTAAGAATGGTCTTTTAGCATACATTATATGGCACATTTCCTATTGAAACTTTGGCTTCTGCACTGAAGGACTATTTTTGTTATTTGTGACTTATCTTATGTCCTGCTGATTAATTCATGTTTTTTTCTATTTATGTTATAGATTTTAATTGCCAGTAGTTAGCTGGTAAGGTATCTCAGCATGCTAAAGAAGTCCTAGAAGTGTAGCTCAATTACCAGGACTATTGAGCCTGTCAGAGATTACAAGGGGAGATGAGAGTTTTTATGGTTCTGGATCTCAACACGACAGGTAATAAGGTTGTTTCTGGAACAGTACTGACTCTCACAACAAGCCAAATGTGTCAGTATTGTCTAATCACCATAGCTGAGGAACTTCTATTGTCCTTTCGTTTTGCGCTACTCTGAGTGTGTAAACTGGTGTGAATATTCACTTACCATCCAGTGTTTGGCCACCTAAAACATACAGTGCACAGCTGCACAAGGGCAGTGAGAAACACCCACTCTTCTCATTGTATGACAGAGGTGAAAATACACATAGTTACTGTACAGAAGCCATCACTTTGATTATTACGTTTATGCCTGGAAAACAAAAAAAAAAAGAAAAAGAAAAAGAAAAACAAACAAACAAACAAAAAACAAACAAACAAACAACCAAACCACCACCACCAACAACGAAACAACCAAAAAGCTAAGAAAGAACTTATTCAGGATATTTTTGAGTCCAAAGTGATATTTCATTAGAGCTTGCTTCAAAGTTCTTCTTATCCATTAAGGAGACTTAAATTACATTACATGAGCTGCTAACCAGCTGCACTATAATATTATGCAAGGATTTTGATTGCTTGGAGAAGAGACAGTATACACCATATTTAGTTATTTGTAATTTTATGCTAAGCTTTGCAATCTGGTACTGTCAGTTCTGTTAATGTGTTAACAGTTTGAATATTTTATGTTGAGTCATGCAGCTGCAATTTCTGTATTTTCAGATATGATAAATAAAGCATATTCCTACAATACTGTGTTAACTGTAAGGTAAAGGTACTTTGTGCACTGCTGACAATCTACCTCATACACTGATATTTACTGGGTAACTTAAGAACTCTCCTACTATGCATAATTTAATAGCTTTCTCTAAGGGAAACAGAAGAATTAACAGAGTTGGTGGCCTGTCTAGTGAATAATTGGGATAATCTTTACATATTGCACTGGATATAAAAGGCTATTTGAACCCTTCAGTCTCAAAACAGAGACAGTTATCACCTGGGTGCTGTATGTAGACTGTGTCCCCCTCCCTTCTCCATTTTCATTTTGATTCCATGTTTTGCCAAAAGAAGTTGAGGACAATGTTGCACCTCTAAGATTTTGGTGAGGTCAGGAGCTGGTGCAGCATTTGTACAAGCTGTAGCAGTGGTAGGTATTCCAAACAATCACAAGGTCTTTTTTTGCAGCACAGTCTGTAACACAGATTGCTTTGGCTGCAATCTTTTCCTTACTGCTATACATCTGCCAGATCACACCCCTCCTAAGACTGCATGAATGACGTCTGGACAGAACCAGTGGACATTCAAGCTGAATTGCCAAGAAATAATTTTGACTTCCAGAAATAGAGACAGATGTTTTATAGCCTTCTTCTACATCCACATAATTGTAACCAGAACACAGACCATGACCAAGACCGTGAGTCTATATGTATAATCCTCTTTTATTCTTCTTTTCCTTTTCGCTTTGGACTGTTAGCTGTTCTGTGCCTTTCTTTTTATACTGCTTAGTGCCTAGCTTGTTGCTGGTACCACAGGTATCTTACTGCAAACAGAAGACACTTCAGACAGAAAGAAATCTGCTGTCTGTACTCATAAAAACAGTTCCTCTGAAACTGATGACTCTTCCTACATATCGGTCTTACATACAGCCTGAAACTAGCTTGTATGAACATGCCCAAGCACATACAAGTATTTGGGTGTGAGTCTCACGCTTCAGAGGCAACACTTTACCTCCTCAGGATGCCGTGAATGCAAACTTTGTATTTCTGTGAAGCACTGTCAGCTGGCAGTATAGACAATGATATTTGGGATTGATTGCAGGAGTTAGGAGAGTCAGTTTTGGCTCACTATGTGGCTGTACCTGTTTCATAGTTAACAGGTTACAGTAGTACATCTTGTGAAAAAGGACAGCAAGCTCAGGTAAGATGTGATGTGCACTGTCTTCACTTTCATACCATATTTTGGCCACTGTGTGTTTTATTAAGGCAGATTGAAGAGGCAATATGGGTCAAGAAATTCCATCTTGGGCAAACATAGTATAAGGCTAAACTAACTTTTCCTATTACTCACATCATCCCCTTTTCTTTTATGCTGTCACATGGGATGGCACAATGTATAGGCCAAGTATCTGCAACGAACTATTTCCCTTCCCTTCCCTTCCCTTCCCTTCCCTTCCCTTCCCTTCCCTTCCCTTCCCTTCCCTTCCCTTCCCTTCCCTTCCCTTCCCTTCCCTTCCCTTCCCTTCCCTTCCCTTCCCTTCCCTTCCCTTCCCTTCCCTTCCCTTCCCTTCCCTTCCCTTCCCTTCCCTTCCCTTCCCTTCATGGATCCTTCTGGAAGTCATTACTCAGACTTTGGTGGCAAATGCTGTCTGAAATTTAGGTCATTAGCTGACAATGTGCCAATATTTTCTGTGCCTGCAGTTTTGCTAAATTGTTTATTTTTTTTCATGTTATTTAATTTCATGTTATGTTGGACAAAGCAATTTTGAAGAAAACACTATACTCTGAAAATCAATTAAATTGCCAGCACTAGTAGCTCTGAGCTGGATTTTTGCTTATATGAAGAAAAAGCCTTTTAAAAGAGGGAAGAAGCAGGGTGAGTTTTCACACATGGAGCTTCTGCTGTATCTTTCTACTGCAGGGCAGGGTGGGGAGAATCTGTGCAGTACCCTTGAGAAATTTGGGCCCTGCAAATCCAGCTGTTTGTGATGCCGCTACAAGCTTTAGCTTTCCATGCTGAAACTTCAGCACCAATACTATTCTCCTGACACCTTGCCTTTCTTTTCTGAAACCAGCTGCTCTGCTATTATCTGTGATCTTTGTGTGGGAAAGCTGTTTGACCCAACCAAATAAGATCACAGTGAATAAATCAGAGGTCTCCTATGGGGATAGTGACAAGGTCAGCTAAAGGCAAGGAAAATAAAGATTAAATCACTTATAGTCTCAAAGTATTCTTCAATTGTGAAACTTTGTTATTCACCTACTTCTTTGCCCTTGCAGAACAACTGCTTGCTGAGGCAATTGGATAAGACCTCAGTACTTGCATGCTACTAAGAATTATACTCTGGGTGGTTTGTTTCCATTAAGCTCACCACTTGATGTAAGAATCTCAAAAAACAAACAAACAAACAAACAAACAAAAAACTAGTACAGAAAAAGAGAGTGATTTATTTCCTGTATTTGTATTTTAGAGATATTACCATTTTTCTTTTACTCTTAGTTTTATGCAGCCTCTCTTTTCCCTATAAATTATTGATTTTGTAGACAAATAACTACTCCGCTGCCAGAAGTTAAATGTCTTTGGCTGCCAGGCACATGAGCTGGCCCTCAGCTTGAGCTCTGAGAATCACTCAAGTAGAATTTATGAACAATAGAATTGATATTCTATTTTTGCATGAATACTTGTCAGTGTGGGTCAAATAGCCAGAGAGCAGACTTTGAAATGCATGTGTGTACTGAAACTAAAAAAAATATAAATCATCCCAGCGCCTTGGCAACTGCCTTTTACCTGAGATCCCTTGCTCCTGGCTGGAGGTTTGCTGTGGCACTTCAAGTTTCCTGGGGAGTGTGCAGATCGCCGAGCACAAGGTGCTCCTCGTGATTAGTGTCACAGGCTGAGTAGCCGCGTTCTGGAGAAGTGGAAAACCCAGAGGCAAAATGAGAAGCAGGAAATTATTAGAATTAGAGTGACAGGTGCACAAAAACTCATAGAGTACTCGTGTTGCCCCTGCATTTTGACAGGATGTTATGCACATAGCAGCTCTTGGTGCGGGTGAACCTGGGTCAGGTGGAAAGGAAAGTGCTCTGGTCAAAACACATCTCCTCACTCAAACAGAAAGGAAACAGTATAAAAGCACAGGCTCACTGACACATGTGACAGCTGTGGGTAAAGGAAGATTTCTGACAAGATAGTTTTACATTACAGCTCACCTGTCTAGGTGTATGTGTAGAGCAAGTGATGTGTGCTGCAGAGAGCTCTTCAATCCTCTGAAAGTAGAAGAAGAGATGTAGAACAAATCCAGATACAGATGTACTGCAAGTAAAGCAGATAAAGCAAAGAAGAGAGGAAAATCTATCCTATCCACACACTGGGTTGGCTACAGGCCAAATCATAGAATCATTAAGATTGGAAAAGACCTATAATATCATCTAGTCCAACCATCCACCTACCACCAATATTACCCACTAAACCATACCCCTGAGTACCACATCTAGCCTTTCCTTAAACACCTCCAGGGATGGTGACTCCACCACTTCTCTGGGCAACCCATTCTAATGCCTGACCACTCTTTCTGATAAGAAATTTTTCATAATGACCTAGCTGAACCTCCCCTGATGCAACTTGAGACCATTCCCTCTAGTCCTGTCACTAGTTACCTGTGAGAAGAGGCCGACCCCCAGCTCCCCACACCTTCCTTTCAGGTACCTGTAGAGAGCAATAAGGTCTCCTCTGAGCTTCCTCTTCTCCAGACCAAACAAACCCAGTTCCCTCAATTGCTCCTCACAGGAGTTGTGTTCCAGACCCTTCACCTTCGTAGCCCTTCTCTGGACACACTCCAAGGCCTCGATGTCCTTCTTGTACTGAGGGGCAAAATCTTCAGCCAAACTTTTTAATGATCAGTCTGTATGTGAGAATTTTCTTTTACTTACACTCATGATCACTTCCAAATTTAAAGTTTCAATTTCCCTGCTTTTGAAGCTGTTACTTAAGATTCTTATGACAGTAGCCTCACTTGTGAAGTCCATCTCCATCTCACTTATCCTCTTCTCTAGAATCAACCTAAAAGTTGACTCCCCAGTCTTTCCTGTTGTGGCACTGCTTCAGCATCTTCAGCATGTTTAGTGCTTGTTTCTGGACACTTTCCACATACCTTGCAGCTACACAAACATTGTGGTGATGCACCATGCATGCCTTTCAATTTCATAATATGAAATTCATGGATTTTGGGAGGTTCTGCCATTATTCACACTAGCTGCCGGAAACCATAAATTTCCAGTCCTCACCACTGTGAGTGTCCCTTCTAATCTTCCCTCTCAGCAACCTCTATGTAAAGTTGAGTCATCAAGGTTACACAAAGCTGTGAGAACGAGGTGTGAGAAGTTCTGTAGACAGATGAGAAAAAGTTCTCTCTCCAATTTGGAGAGACATGGATTTGACAGATGGACTACTCAATGGGTAAGGAATTGTCTGGATGGTCACACTCAAAGAGTTGTGGTTAATGGCTCAATGTCCAAGTGATCAGTAATGAGTGGTGTTCCTCAGGGGTCTGTATTGGGACCAGCACTATTTAACATCTTTGTTGTTGACATGTATGGTGGGATCGAGAGCACCCTCAGCAGGTTTGCCAGTGACACCAACCTGTGTGGTGTTGTCAACACGCTGAAGGGAAGGGATGCCATCTAGAGGGACCTGGACAGGTTTGAGAGGTGGGTCTGTGTGGACCTCATGAGGTTCAACAAGGGCAAGTGTAATGTCCTGCATCTGGGCAGGGCAATCCCAAGTGCTGCATTCATCTCCAGGGTCCCCACTGTAAGAAAGACACAGACCTGTTAGAGCAGGTCCAGAAGATGATCAGAAGGCTGGAGCACCTCTCCTATGAAGACAGGCTGAGAGAGCTGGGGTAGTTCAGCCTAGAGAAGAGAAGGCTCCAGGGACACCTTTCTACAGCCATTCAGTTCTTAAAGGGGACCTAAAAAAAAGATGGAGAGGGATGCTTTATCAGCGAGTGTAGTGATAACACAAGGGATAATGGCTCTAAACTAGAAGAGGGTAGATTTAGGTTAGAAATTAGGAAGAAATTCTTTACTATGAGGGTGGTGAAGCACTGGAACAGATTGGCCCATTCTTGGCAGCAATGAACAGTGTTCATCTTTTTGCCATTGTTTGAAGTTTCCTCTCACTGTGTAGCTGGACCCTGTCTTCATCCTTGTCATTCTGCTTGTGACCATATAGCAAATAAGAGGACACTTCTGCTAATGTGGAGGACAATTGCCAACTGACTTTCAGCTCTTTCATCAGCTGTATTCATTCAATATTGCTTCATCGTTTCATATATACCCACCTGAAATTGCACATTGGTCTCTCATGACTGAGAACACCTCCCTAAGCAGCTTCCAATATATCTCCCCTTCCTTGGTGACTCTTCTAAACACAATTGTGTCAGCTGTATTTCAGCTATTTTTTTCAGTATTTTGCCTGTATTATTGTGGGAAACATAGGAATTCAACACTGTTACAGTTAAAAAATGGAGTTCAGGAAAGAACTCTTAGCAGGAATTGGATTAATATCCTGTGATGGCCTCCTAAATATCAAGAATGCATCAGACCTAGTTCTATGAAGTGCCTTGTATCTTCACTGGCATAAAGGTTATTTATGTTATCTGCCTTCAGTGACAAACCTACCCCTCTCCACGCTTGAGTTCTCCTAATCACATAAAGATTTTTCTATAGTAATTATACCATGAATATACAAGTACCTCTACTGCAACTATGTATTAGTATCTACATGTTCTGGTAAAAAACTATAGTATTCTGAGTTGTCAAAGTGTTTTTCACTGTAAAAGATATAATACAAACTTTTTCAGCTGTTGCCAAAATTTGTGGAAATAAAAGGAAACTGCACACAAATGATCAGAAGACAATGTAAAATGGACATGGTATAACAAGGAGAAAGTGCAGTAGGAGATGAAAGGACACCACTGGAGGATGGTGCAGGAAGAAAAGCAATTTTCCTCCCACTTCTATCTTTTAAGATTTCAATATTTAATTAAACACTGAGTATAATAACCTAGTAATAATCATATCCTGGGCTAATAAAGTCCTTGGCCTTCAGCCACAGAATCTATTAGTCCAGATTATGCACATTACTTTATAAACAAAAGGTGCCCTCAAGTTATTATTATAATCAGGTTCTTGAGTTGTTAATTTCCACTACAGAAAAACTACCAGTAATGTGTTGAGATAAAACCAAAAGCAGTAAAGTAAGTCAGAATGAATAATAAGGTTATGAAAATGTTCAGGTGGACACTGTCTTTGTGTAAGTAGCTTTCAGTTCAAATAAGAGAGTCAAGTATCTGTCTTCAAAGCAATGGAAGAAATTTTGTTCTGGTCAAAATGTTGAAATAAGAAGCTTTGATTTTTGATTGTCCTATTTCTCTGAAAAACATTCAGTTAGTCTTGTGTTTGGATTGGCATATTCTTAGGCTTTTGGTTTTAGTCACTATACTGTATGAATGAAACTTAATAGGCACTTGGACACTTTTCTGGTTTATCTATTTAGTTTGTCTATCTCATTATTTCATATAGGTGTGAAGGGATACTAACATCCCTTGTCTTAAAATGATATATTTTTATATCTTTCAATGGTACTGTGGTCATATATTAACTACAACAATGAAGCCTCCTCCATCTCTTGGTGAAGGCTGGCATTCTTCCAGTCACATCTGTTGTAGAACAGATGAATTTTGACTATCCTTTATTCAAGTAGTTTGCAGTATGTTTTCAAATAAAAAAATCTACATTTAATGCCCATTACCCAGGAAGAATATTGACTTACAGCATGTTAGTGTTGTAAGTACTGAGTGCTGTGAAATTGCTTCTCCTCTGCAGTGCTGTTTGTTTCCAGGGTTAAAAAAAAAAAAAAAAGTAAAAAAAAAAAGAGGAATTACCTAAAATTTAAATATAATTAAATCACATTAAAGATTTTTTTTTCTTTGATTGAAGAACAGAATACAATCTCAGTTCTTTTGGACCCAGGGTTACCACTGTTTTTCAGAGTCCCAGGCACTGTACGTTGATTAGTTTCCAAATGTCAGTGTAAGAACTCTGCAAATCCCACTAAGGAACCTATGCCCATTATTATTCCTCTTTTACTAAAATATCATTTACACAGCTTTCATCTTGACTCTTAAGAACTGGATGATAGTGGGGCTGCATGATTTTAAGTTTCTTTTAAATGTCTGAGATCAAAACTGTACAGATTATTGATTTACTTCACACATGACACAGTACAGTATAGCTGGGAGAAAAACAATTACTATTTTAATTCTTAAAGGTGCTAAAACCCCAATAAATTCTGTAAATAGTGCTTTGGTTGAACAAGCAATGAATATTTAAGAAATATCCCTTAACTGCAATATTTAAATACAGCAAAGACTGTGTTCCACTGAGGCTATTCTGTTTCCAACATTAAACTGACTTTGGATGGAACCTTTCAGGCATATGAAAGAGGAACATTCCTCAGCCCAGACCCACCTGAGTGAGAACACATGATATCCTTTGTCTCAGTCTTCAAGAATTTTATGTGTACACTCATGTGCACTCTCCGTAATTCTTTCTAGGACTGGTATCTGCCTCCTGAAGCTCTAGAACCTCTCCCAGATTTTGTTGTGGCAATATCACTATGTACTTAGAGGCTTTTTTGAAGATTGCTTGTTAAATATTTAACATAAAAATTAAATGTAGCATGAGTAATTTAAATTACTTCTTGCAGTCAAAAGCAGTAAGTTCTACAGATGAATTCAGATGTACTATATTACGTTTAGATGTGTTATATAGAATAGCTGCACTATAAATACAAAGTCCTATATTACAAATACATTCAGGCAGAATGTCATGTCTTTTTAAACAACCCTGAAGCAACAAAGTAGTTGCAGGATTTACAGTCCTTGTGCGTGTTTAGATAAAGTGTTTTCAGGATTTTTATTTGGAGATGCTCACCATTTTTGTCAATCCAAAGGCATGAATATTTGTGCTCTAATAAAAAGGGGTAAAAGCCATGCTTTTTCTAGTTTAGTGCTGCATTTCTTGACAAGGACACAGACTTGCCTTGTCAGTGTCCATCGCTGAAACACCAGGGATGTTTCAGCTCTCTTCAGTAGTAAAAAGAAACCCAGAAAAAAATAGCCATTTATTTCTCAGGTCTGGAAGATCACATTGTCTAATGCATTTAACTAAAGATCTTCTTTGTCTATCATTTTAAAAACAAATAAATCTTATGTTTTTCCTACAAGATTACCATCTTCACTGTTGCATACAACATGTTGCTGTATCTTTTCTACCATCTGTTCTTTTGTTATTTCTCTCCTACTTTCTTGCCAAATGGATGGAAGACAAAAATCTTTTTATGTTGACACTCAGGATTACTTTTTTTTTTAGGGTAATTTTATTGTTTATGCAAAGAAGTGGCAAAGCTGCCTGTCCAAAAGTTATGGATAGATCTGTAGGTACAGTGTAGTCTCTGTATACAGCTTCATCAGAGATCCCTGTAACATTCCAGTATATCCATGACTTTTGGGTTCATGAAACATGTATATCTGCCAGTAAATATTAAATTTAGGCTCAAAACTTTCTAACAGGCAGTCCAAAAGTCATTTATTGCTAGAAATCATGTATAATATGAAAAGGGAAGGATCTTTCTATTACATGTACTCTTCCTAAGAATTTGCTGCTGGCTGGTTGCTGCCAACCTACTGCTGAAGGCAAAACTACAAAATTCATGTTCTGCCACGACATAACCAAATCTTTATACTTATTTTCATCAATTTGCAATGTCATTTACTGAGTGAAATCATTGCTTCTTACAGCACCAGCATTTATCTGTGCAAATGTTTGTGATCGCCTCTGCAAGAATAATTTAGCAAATCTCTTATGAATCCTTCAAGAAGAAACAACTTGGTTCAGATTCAGATAGGATGTTAGGCTGTCTGAATTTCACTCCCAGAGTCAAGCTGCTTAATTGCAGATGTCTCAGGGCTCACCTTAGCCACACTTACATCCATTTATGTGCATTCAGCACTGACATGTTTTGTACTAGCAAAAATCTCTTAAATATGTGGGAGCCTGACAGGGAAGATTCGTGCACTGGGCCACAGTCTGAAGAGACACTTTGATGCCCACCTGTGTATGAAGCAGTATGATGGATACCCCCCTCCTGGTGGGAAGAGATGACCTGTAGCATCAAGGTGCCACACTTCATAGCTCAAGGACCCAACCCTTTGGGGGCTGGAACTAGGTGATCTTTAAGGTCCCTTCCAACCCAAGCCACTCTGTGATTCTATGATTCTATGACCCTGTGTATTTGATGCGGCTAATTGGTGGGTCCCAGATCTGCTAATCACCTTGCACGAACATCTGCTGATCCTACCTCATGAATATCTTGCAAGGAGTGGCACATCTGCTGCTGTAACATAGCCCTTTCACAAACTATTTTTTAAAGACAAGGGTGAAAGTTCTTTTTAAGGTGCACCCAATTTATTAATTTCATTTTGCTTATGATAGTGAGATACTCCAGGTAAAAATTTGATTGAAATAGACTATGGAAGAACTTCAAGCAGCAGTTTTTTGCTATGAATAACCTAAAGTGCAGCTCTGATTTCCATTTAAAACTAGCTTTCTATGAAAACAGTGGCTGCAGAAACTCTTTTTTATGCAATCACATTGGTGATTATTATTTTTATTGCCTTTCAGAAGTGGGTTATGTTTAGTCTATGTTTAGAAATAATAGGTGTAGTAAATCATAGGTATCATTGAGCGTAAGTGGGTAAAAGTGACTGTTTTACAGAACCCAAGGGATGTCTCCTTAATATATATATAAATCCAAACCAAACCAAACCAAAAAACAACAACCATTTATGGAGGCTGGGATTATATACCCTTAAAGAATATTTTGAGATCCGTCCACTAGAAGATCCTTCAAAACACCAGTTAAGTAGGCTGACCCTCCGTGGGGTGGTTGACATTCCCTGGAACTATAATGGCTATAACTGATCTGTAGGATGGGTGAGAAAATTAAGTATTGATTTAAGAGTAGGTCTGAGGTTGCACAGTGTTATTAAATTCAATTTGGTGGTGTTAATTCCATGTTTCACACTTTCTCAGAAGATTACACCATTATTTTAGTTTCCCCAGCAACATGATCCTTGGATTCTTTTTACTCAGAAAATCTTGTGAAAAATGTGAGTAAATAGAACATACACACGTGTATGGGAGCATGTTTTTCTTTTAAAAGTGTTCATGTTTTTTTGCATTGATTTTCACATATCAGATTCACACTATGTCAGGAATGTCAAAGGTTGTTTTCAATCTTCTTTTACAGTTTTACACTTCCCATAGATTGTTGTGGTGTTACATTAAACAGGAATTATACTTCTAAAACTGCAACAATTTTAGTAGTATCTCTGTATTTAGAAGCTGTGTTTAAGTCTGCTTCCCGGCCTGAAACCTTTGACAGCTATTATGTGTCAGTGTACATTAGTGGTGAATCACAGTTTGATTTTATAGCTGCTTGTGCTGTGTGTCCTTTTAATGTAGTGTACAGAAAAGGCAGACCATGGGCCTTGTACGCTTCTTGAAGTCAGGCCCAAGTGCTGCACATCTCCAGAATTGCTCACCAGAAAAGGAGGTAAAGGGAAATTCCTGAGGCTGCCAAAGGGAAGAAGGTGAGGGTCTTGCCCGTTTCACGCTACACCACAGCTCATGAAACTATCCCCTGGCTGAGACAGCTACTTTCACCCCATCTAGTGCTGCAGTGCAGAGTTCTGTGGATTTAGTATGACTCTCCCGTGACCATAAAACACAATAATTATTTTCTGTCTTTTTTACAGTTCAAAGGTGCTGAAGTAACATGAGGGCTGAATTGCAACTCCTCAGTGTGGTATCGTCAGAGGATGAAACTAAAGGTATATCTTGGCTGCCCTGGGATGTGGAACAAGGACCTTGAGGGGGCCGGCCCTGCTGGGGTCATGTTGGAGGGCTGTTTTGAGGGGAACCAGGCAAAACCAATATATGACACCTAGATATCTACTTTGAGTGGTCCCGACAGAAAATTATCCCTTGAACTGTGCTTGGGCATTGTCTTGGAGGCAGTGGTTGCCTAGTGTCCTGAAGCAGATCCTGAGTGAGAAGGGGTCACTGAGGAGTGTAGGTGGTCACAAGCGCAGTTCTTGAACTCTCTCTGGAAGAGCAGATGTGTTCCCTATCCTAACATTAGACCAAGCAGTATACCTGGATGGTCCCAAAGGCATTTTCTTCCATCTTATACAGAAACAGAAAATAAATTCTTTCTTGTAGGGAAGAACCTGGAATTATCTCACGTTTCCAATGCTAAGACTTTTGCTTTGAAGTTTCTGTTTCCACCAGTGTGTTGAGATTTATATGTTTCTGTAATTCTAAAAGGCAATATAAATCCTCAAAATAGATTTCCCAGTCTCCGAAAGCAATTGTTATCTTGGAATCAGAGACAACCTTGAATGAAATATAAGTGAGGGACAGAGAGAGGCAGTGAGAGTGAACTTCATCTTGTGATTCTGCCTTCTGTTGCCATATGACCTACAAAGATAAGAGTGAGGTGAGAAAAAAAAATTGCACTTTTCATGCTAAATTAGTCCCAAGATGCTTCTGAGCAAAGATTGCTAACTAAACCACATGCTTTGTAAGTGATTAGGTAGTGTTTTGTTTTGACTAATTTTCTGTATACTGGAGCTGAAGTGAGACCATATGGTTTATGTATTGTAATAACCCTCTCCTAAAATCGAAAGAGTTGGTGTTGGATTAAAACACTCTGCTTAAAGAGAGAGATAAATATTTAAGACAGAGAGATTTTAAAAGAGACAAATTAAACTAACAACCATTAAGAAAACTGCTACAATGTCAAAAGAAAAACAACAAAAACCCAACAATTGGAAATGTCAGCCGATCTTTTAAATATGGAATGTTAATAAGTCCATACTATTATTGTGAGTACAAGTTATTGTGAGGATATCTTAGGATAAATAATCCAGTCATATAAGCAAGCATATTTTTAAAAACTACCAGAAACTGTTAGGAAAACAGATGATCTATGATAAATCTTTAGCACAGTATGCAAGCATTTGTCACCCTTTTAAAAACACTGCTCTTCCTTCACAGCCCTCTAGATTTATGTTCATTAGTATATGGAATTTTTACAGGCTTCCTTCTGAAAACATGAGACACATATTTTCTCTAAAAAGGTTTTGTTTTCCACCATGAATTTCCTTTCACTTTATGCAAATAATTTTCTTGCTAATCTGTACTTATTTTACCTGGCCTCATCTGTGCTGTCATTGACCTGACAGAGCAGTGGGCATAACATTCAAGCACAGCCCTATTATGCTTTAGCTCATGTACCAGAAAGCCATGCAGAGCTGTCATAAATCTCACTCATAGATCGGCTGCTCTTCCTAGGGCAGCTCCTCAGCTCAGCTTGTTCAGCTTATTTCTATGATACTGAAATGTTCAAACTTCCCTTTTTTAAAAAGCACGTTAGAAAAATTGCTGGTGAAAAACACAGTCAGTGTGGCACAATTCAGGCTGTAAGGAAGACCAGATAGATAGGTCTCCATGTGGATGTCTGCTGAATGTTCATCATTTATACACACAAATTTTATTAGATTTTCCTGAATCTGTATGTTTACTTCATTGGTTGACATAACATAGAATAGGGAAAGGAGAAGGCTTTAATTAGTAAAGTTACTAATAGCTCAACTACTTTTGAGACTGGTATTTCTATTTGGAAGAGCTGGAGATAGGCTGGAAGGGAAAGGGCTTCACCCAGCTGTCCCCAGATAGACATGTAGTGCTAGACCCAAGGTGATGTAGGGTATTTGTCATATGTACATGGTGCTGCCAGATGTGACTGATAAGACCCAATGTAGACCTTTGCCCTTTCAGAGATGCAGATGCAGACTAAGTGCCATGTCCCAGACTATCTCACATGGCAATGTGTTTTTGCAGCTGACTGGGGCCTCAACAGTATGTGATCCCTCAAACTATTTCCTCTTCTTGTCCTTGACTGGGAAGCAGCACTAACAAGAGCAAGGCTGCTGCTTCTTTTCTCTCTCTCTCTCTCTTTCTCTCCTTACTAACATAACCACTAATGGCAATTTTAGCCCTGCAGTAATTATTACTCTGACCTGAAGCACAAACTCATTGAGTGGAGTCAACTAATAATGATTTTCAGTCACAAGTGATTTGAATGATTTTGAACTGGTGACCTAGCTATAGAGGTGAAAGTCGCTACAATTATTCCTCTGAGCAATTTTCTTTCCCCTGAATTAGTTTGTTTTACTATTCTTCTCAGTTTCATAACAGAAGCAAGAGTTGTGTGTCTGAAGGCAAGTCTAAATTGATAGTTGTTTAATCACCCAACCTGTGTCTACACATGAAATGAAGAGGCTTCAGCTAATGGGGATCTGAGGTAGTGAATCCATCTGCTGCAGCTCTACGTGCAGTTTAATGTATCTTACTACTGATAAGTTAGTGAATGAGTATCCAGATCCACTTTATTAAAGTCTGCAAGGAGTTCAGGTACAATGTAGTGACTTACCATTGCAGGTCTTTTCTAGTTCAGGTATCTCTTCACTATGCTCTGTTTCACTGTGTGGACACATTGTCTGTAATTTGCCTGGTGCCATGAGTCCTGCCCTACTTTTGAACTCACTTATTTTATTAACATAGCAGGTCCTGCTGCACAAGATGCAGATTTCTCACGTTGTCTGAAAACAGCTCTGACAGCCTGGTGTCACCTTATGTTTGACCAGTTTGGATTGACAAGTTATTTGTCAGGATGACAGTGGTCAAGGCGTGTGTTCATGCTTTTTTGTGATGCTATTGTTCAAATACTAAGTACTGCAAGCCTGAACTTTCCCTAACTTACCTGTTTTTCTAAGACTGGGATGACTGGAATTCTCAAACTGCAGGATTTTCTTCCAGAAATTCATTCTTTTAGAAAAGTTTACATAAGATATTGACACCCCCAAAGGCTTCCCCCCCCCCCCCCTTTTTTTCCCTTTTTTTTTTTCCTTGCCCTTCAACAGATAGTAAACCAGCAGGTACCATGCATAAAAAATACTGGAGAAAGCACTGACAAAGGAGTACAGGCTGAAAATTTTGAAGACATTAAGTGTTTACATGCATGGCTAGACAATGTTCTTTCCCAAGACAAGACCATCCCAAGTAACAAGACCATCAGCTTCCATCAGTATTACCTTCCACTTAGAAGGTGCAGCTTCTTTCTGGCTAATGAAATTCTTTTTGGCGTATCCTTTTTGGCTTGTGAGGCTGTACAACTGTTGATGTGACTGCAGCATACTTCACAACTTTTGCAAAGGTAGAGATGAGATGGTTTCACTAAGTCAGATATGGATGCTACTGCTGCAAATAGAGCAGGCCTTGAGTCAGGCAAAGGTGTGGAACTTAGGAGGCCTTATATGCCCACATTTATGCAACAAATATATATATACACACAGATATATATATAATCTATAAAGTAGGCTGCATACCAGGGTTACTTTAGGAGACAAGAGAGGCTTTGTAACATATTGTTCTGGCTTCTAAAGGAGTTTGCCATTGTTTGTTCAATTAGGTTTTTAAACCATTAGGGTCAGGATCTGCCAATGTTCATAGAGTGTTTAACTTCTGATATGTCATACAGGTTTTGTAGGTAAAGCACTGACATCTCAAATGTAGGTTCAAATGTAATTTTTCTTCTAGTTAGGGAGAGTCTGAAACCATACCTCATAATATTGCTTGCCTTTTTATACATTTCAGTAATAACTTTTGGTATAGCTTTGGCTCTTCATTTTGTACAGCTGGGTGATCAGACTGGTACATTTAGCAAAAAGTAAATATTAGCCACTTGCCAACGTGAACAATGAGAACAATAATGACAAAGAGGCCAGATCTGCCTGCAATAAAACAATGGAAACCCAGCAATGTTGTGCAAACAAAGCCAAGCCAGGCAGGCTGAACCAGTTTTGCAATTTACATGAACAAACCACTGAATCAGACAAAACAGTCTGAAACAGAAACTGGAAACCAAAATTCCTCTTTCAGCTCCCTTTAAGCACTGACTGGGGCTGAAAACTATGCTCCATTTTTCACTGTCCTTGTCTCACTAAATATGAGTGTTTTTTTTTTTTTTTTTCCTACACATTGCAACATCTTCAACAGGAGAAATTAGGAACTTTTACTCTATATCACCATGTAATCTGTAGTACTTTGGATGGAGCCTGAGCGACAAGACATATGGCCTTTGTCCACTCAAGAAGAAGATAGAACTGATCCTGAATATTTCGTACACTAAATGAAAGCTCAGAAAATGTGGATACATTTAAAATTAATGCTTGCAGACTAACTTTGTTTTACTTTTTGACTTTTCTTAAAATATTTTTTTGGATTGGATGTAAAAATGCCCTTCATTCAAACTGTTGCTTTTTGGTACATCTGTCTCTTCAAACAGTACAATAGAATAGAATACTTAGTTGGAAGGGGTCTACAAAGATCATTGAGTCTAACTGCCTGACCACTGCAGGGCTGACCAAAAGTCAAAGCATGTTACTGAGGGCATTATCCAAATGCCTCTTGAACATTGACAGGCACGGGGCATCAATTGCCTCACTAGAAAGCCTGTTCCAGTGTTTGACCACCCTCACAGTAAATATATATTTTTTCTTTAGCACCTCCCCTGGTGCAGCTTTGTGCCATTCCCAAGTGTCCTGTCATTGGTTACCAGGGAGCAGAGACCAGCACCCCCCTCTCCATTTCCCCTCAGGCAGTTGCAGAAAGTAATGAGGTCACTTCTTAGTCTTTTCTCCCCCCAAAAAAAACTAGACAAACGAGTGTCCTCATCCTCTCCTCATAGGACGTGCCTTTCAGCCCTTTTACCAGCTTTGTTGCCTTCTTCTGGACACATGCCAATAGCTTCATATCCTTTTGGTATTGTGGAACCCAGAACTGCACACAATATTCAAGGCAATATTCATTCTCTTTCTGCTGAGCTGCTCTCCAGCCACTCATCTCCCAGTCTGTGCCTGCGTCCAGCATTACTCCATCCCAGGTGCAGTACCTGGCATTTACCTTTGTTGAACTTCATGTCACTGATGATTGCCCAGTGCTCCTATCTATCCAGATCCCTCTGCAAGGCCTCTTATCTCTCCAGAGAGTCACCAGCACCTCCCAATTTAGTATTGTCAGCTACCTTGCTAAGGATGCATTTCACTCCTGCATCAAGATTCATTGCTAAAAATGATGAACAGAACTGGTCTAGAGTTGAGCCCTGAGGATCACCACTAGTGACTGGCCACCAGCCAGATGTAGCCCCATTCATTACAACCCTTTGAGCCCTATTGTTCAGCCAGTTCATCACCCAGCATAGCGTGAACCTGTTCATCTCACAGCTGGACAGTTTGTCCAGAATGGTACTGGGAGGGTTGGTAGCAAAGGCCTTACTAAAATCCAGAAAGATAACATCGACTGCCTTCCCTTAATTCAGTAAGTAGGGGACCTTATCATAGAATCATAGAATGATTTGCAAGGGACCTTAAAGATCACCCATTTCCAACCCCCCTGCCATGGGCAGGGACATCTCCCACCAGACCAGGTTGCTCAAAGCTCCATCTAAGCTAGCCTTAAACAATTCCAGGGATGGGGCATCCACAGCTTCTCTGGGCAACCTGTGCCAGTGCCTCAGCACCCACGTAATAAAGAACCTCTTCCTTATGTCTGATCTAAATCTACCCTCTTTTGCCTTAAAACCATTACCCCTTGTCCTATCAAGGAGATAGGAAGGAGATCAAATTACTAATTCAGCTTTTTCTGTTCATGAACCCATGTTGACTATGCCTGATAAAAGCTTTGTTCTTTAAAAGCCTTTCAGTATTCCCCAGGATAATCTTCTCCTCCTTGCAGTCAGCAGGGAGTGACTCACTCCTAACACCTTTCAAAAATTGTTGGGAGAGGTCCAGATATAAGATCCACTAACTACTTCAGTACTCTGGGGTAAATCCCATCAGTCCCAACGGGCTTATGAACATTCAGCTGAATACAACTGTTCCCCTACAGTTTCAGTGACCACAAATGGAAAGTCACTGCTCCCTCTGTCATGGTACTCCGACTCAGAGGACCAAGCAGACTTACTTGTTCAGTGACCATCTTCATCAAGTATCAGTCCAATGTTTTTATTAGACCTCCTTTTGCTGCTGAAATACTTAAAAAATCCATTTTTATTGTCTGATAGTGTAGTGGCCACTACCAACTCAAGCTGAGTTTTGGCTTTTCTTGTTTTCTCCCTACAAATGCAAACTGCAGCTCTGTAATCTCTCTGTGACGCCTGACCTTGTTTCCAGAGATTGTATATTTTCTTTTCTTGCATAAGTTGCATGAGGAGTTCTCCATTCAGCCAAGCCAGTCTTGCTTAACTTGCAACACAATGGGATTTTACACATGCACACAAGTGTTTATATACAGCACTCTGAGAATGGCTTTCCTGAATATGAGCTTTGTACAGGATGCTGCTGCCTTCTGCATCACCCCAGCTCTTAAAAAATCTTATGTTTTAAATAATTCATGTAGCATCCACAGATTTTTACTGCAAGTGAGGACCATGCATTTGTGTTGGAAAATTGAAAATGTTAACTTATTGAAAAATTACATATAGAAGTTGCTACCTACAGATGATCCACTCAAGCTGCATATGTTCTTAGAATTCTGTTTGAATATCATGTTATGAAGGACTCTCGACATCTATTCACAGTAACATAACTGGTGTTTCAGGTCCCACAGAGTTTTTGGACCAATTGTCTGTCTTTGAAGCTCTCTGTGCATCTCTGTACACTTGTGCATGTATTTATTGTGCTTGTTCATGCAGATTGGAGTTAATACATTTAATTAATTTAGATTATTTTTCATCCCCTCACCCATAGCTGGGAAAAACTCAGATTTAATTTTTTTTTCAGTTCATTGTTGTAGCAGAGATGTGGGTATCTTGGAGAAGCATGCAGATCATCACTGGGAGGGTGGAAGAGAGAACAGAGCTGATAAGAGAATTGGACTCAGGAAACTTGAAGGCCAAGGAAAAGTTTGGAGCTAGAGAAGGCACTGCCAGTGATGCTTATGGTAACTTTGCATACTATCACTTAGTTTAAGAAGACATTTACTGACATCCTAACCTGCATTTTATACTTCAGTCATACTTCGGGACTTTTCAGGTCTTGTAGTTACTTAACTTTTATTTTTTATTTTTTAAATAAACTTTCAATATTTTCAGGAAAGTATCTCAGAAATATTTTCCCCAATAAATTCACCACATAAAGTTATTTTACAATGAAATTCTTTCCATGCCTTTGAATTAAATAGACCAAGATTCTCCCCAGAGGGATTATTTTTTTGTGAATCTGGCTATCTAATCCCATTAAAATTGGCAGTTTATAACTGACATCTCATTAAATGACAACTTCTGCATACTACTAGAATTGGTGCTTCATTTCAGTTAGTCAAGGCCTGATCCTATAACCTTATGCAAGTAATATTACAAAAGAATAATCATTGATTGCATATGTGAGGTCTCTGGGTCTACAGAATAATATATTTTGATGAGTTCAATAATTATCTGTAAACGTTGTTGTTCTTTTATTGTGTGTGATTCTGTTTCTGGATTTAGCTGTGTAATTCTGCACATGTATTAGTCCTTCATTAAGAGTCACAATAAATTATGTAGCTGGAGTGAGATAATTGCATCTGTGGGGCATAGCAAACTGCAAGCTAGAGATGCCAATTCCCTGAGGTTATGATTAGTCTATAGGAACCATTCTCCCTTGAGCCTTATTTTGTTATTAGTGTTAAGTCTTTATTGTAGTGAAGACGCACTTCAGCATAATGGAAGAATCGTACTCTGAGTTCAAAAATTTCTTTAAAAGTTAGGTGAGAAGTAGGGCACAAGAAAAATTTAACTCCTTACATGCCAAACTTCCTTCTGCTAGAATGTATGACAAAGAAAAAAATAAGGAAATATCTGCTGGCTTCTGCTAAGGATGCTACATACCTCTGAATGTAGCTTTAACAGTCTTGCCACCTACCTGCCACTCAAGTTCCTCCATCTCAGAATGAGACTTGGAAAGCCATTCTTACAGAGAATTATAGGAGAATGATACTCATTCCCATTTGGTGTCAATGGAAATTCACAGAGGGAAGTCAGATCTCTTCAAGGTAGTTTCTCCACTGAGTTTCGACATGTTAGTTATTACAATGGGGTAGGTTATGACCCTCATGGATACAAGTTGGGTGCTGAAGCTACTGATCCTGGTAGATTTGCAAATGATTTGCACCAGTGTAGCTGATAATGTTTTACAGTAGTGCACAAACTCAAGCAGGCTGACAGACCAGGCTGCACTGATAGATAATATGGAAAGATTCTTTTGTGGGTTCAGTTATTCTTTTTGATTTTGTAACTGAAATGGAAATAAATTTGCAGTTAGTTTAGAAGGACCAACAATTTCTACTGAGATCCTGACATCAACGAAGAGGCTTTTGCAGACATAAAGTTAGTCATAATCTGTCCACTGACTTCCATGGTAGCTGGCACAGATCTTAAACAGCATGAAGCAAGAGTAAGCATGAAGTTAAAGCTGACAGCACATCCCATCTCCCAAGACAATTCAGCAATGCATCAACAGTCACAGAATCTAATAAGTACTTAGACTCCAGGGCTTTATTCAGGTTCATTGATGATATTGATGACTGAGGAGAGTAGATCAGAGGATAATTTGACTTCCAACAAATTACCAGCTATGTGTTCTATGTGTTTATGGCAGCTGGGGATATGTAGAACCTAGTCATATATATGTCATATACATATAGTTATATACATACATATAGTCATATACAACAGCTAAGATCCTTATTTTGCACCAGTGATGAGTGAAAACAACTGAAAAACAACAAAAACAACAACAAAAAAGCAAGGTTGTGAGGTATGCCCTGGTTATTTAGTAAACAGGTCTGCAGTAGGATATTTTCTTTGTGATTTCCTGACTATGCTGGGATAATTGCCAGAGTTAATGTTTATTTGGGAGATATGAAAGTGTTTTAATTAGATGCTCAGGTGCCAAAAGGTTAGGGTAGAATTGTTCTTTCTTTCCAGTTTTTGCAAAGAGGACACAGAAGGATCCTATTAATATTAAACAAAGAGTGAACACTTCATGAAGTCTGGGAGAAAACATTGCTGGCAAATAAAATAATTCCTGAGAGGACAAAGGCATTTGAAACTTTGGAAAGGTTCTTCATTATTAGAGGAGTTTTTGTTGGCAGAATATTTGGAAACATGCACATAGCAGCCCTATACTTTAGGGCTCATGGAAGTCATGAATAAGTCAAGAAAAACATTACAGTTTATTTAATCCTTCTATGGCTCCATAAATAAGTATCACATTTGTTGGGAATTATTGATTTTTTTACAGTCTGTTGAAGGATTGATTCTCACTTTTCTCTGTCTCAGGAAGAATGTTTCACCAAAAAGTCTTATTTGTACTTGTCCAGGGGATGAAATACCGGGAAACAAACATAAGCACTGTTTACACCTTACAATGTATGCAGGTAAATTGCATTTGATGCGTCTTCAGTTGCAGCAATTGTTGATAACCTTCATGATAACATAAAGTTTTTGTTGTTGTTGTTATTTCTGGAATGTAAACCATTCATATAGAAACGGCTATAAAAATATACAGCTTCGAACGTGGTTTCCCTCTTTGCTGCCATGCTTACTTGTATGAAACCTGACCTTTTGAACTCACGCTTCATTACCTCAGAGACACATGAAGGCAAATCTCCGGAAGGTAAAGCAGGCACAAGTTTAGTCCGCCATCTCTCTCTTTCTCGTAAACTTCTCACACAATACATGAACATTCCCAGGACAGCACAAAAGGCTCAGATCAGCTGGAGCAGTTCAACTCAGTCACTGTCTTGAGAATTGGGTGGTGTGGACATATAATATGATTACATTTCTTAATGTGTGGATGGCTTTAAATTCAACTTTTGTTCACTGGAATCTCAAAAAGATCATATTCTTTACTTCCAAAATATCTACTGCTTCATTGTGCTTGAGGAAATTCATTCTATTACATTCTTTTTTGTTTAATACATGGCTTTCTGGTGTTATCATATAACAATCTCACATTCGCTTCATATGAAAATACTTTACAAAACTGGTCTTTTGATTTTTCACACATCATTTCACAAAAATATGCCACAGATTTTTAATTGTCTCAGCATAAATGTCAATGCTATATGTTTATCTTACTCAAACGAGTAGTTTCTGTTGAGGAAATACAGAAACAGAGGGACACTGTAATAACATTAGCATGAATAGGTTGATGCAGCATTATACCCACCACACCACTTTTGACAGATAGCTTTCTCCTCTGCCAAATAGTTGCTCTGTGACTGGCAATTTAACTTTAGCTAAAAGCTCTCTTCATTTCCCAGTTAAGAAAAAGAAAAAAATGAACAGTTTTGTACTTTGTCTACACTTCCACAGGCCTCTCTGTTTCTCTCTGTTGATAAAATTTCTTGACTCCTCTGTGAGATAACACTAGAGAGAACATCCCCTATTATGTGTTTTCAAAGTAGGTTCTTAAATCTGTAAACGGTTCTTTTCCAAATTGTAAGGTAGTTCAGTGTCAGAGTTCGCCAGGACCACAGTTTTACAGTGTTTATTGCTGTTAAGGTTGTCTCGTCTTTTTCTTGTCTTCTGCAGACCAGCCCTGGTTCACCAGTAATACTGCCTAGCCTTATCTGTGTAAAATTCTCTACCACTGAGGGCAAAGGTGACAAAATCTGGCCCTCAGTAAAGAAAAGGATATTCAGAAGGAAAAAAAGAAATGTGTGGTTAAATTAACCAGACACTAATGACTAGTTGCCATGAGCACTGATGAATGAGCATTCAGGGATGAATTATTTATCTCAGCTTCACAGACAATATTCAGGTACATGTTGTGTAAAATTAGATATTATATTACTAGTCCAAAGTTTAAACACCATGTATAATGCCTGCGATAGCTGAAAAACTTCTTGACAATTGAATGTTTTTAGCTTGTTAAAAAACTCAGAAAAATAGTGTAAACTTTTTGCTATGCTCTTTATAGCCATGATGGTTAACAAATCAATTAACATGCTATTATGTTAGTAATTCCTATCTGTATGGATTTGGCTTAATAAATGTTGCAAGACATCATTCATTTGTATTGCTCCAGAGAACATACACTCTCTGAATTCTACTTGTGTTCATTAATTCTTTTCCACTTCACACATAAATATGGTACTTGACATGCTGTCTGTGGTGATATATAATAGCAATTTACTTCTGACCTCAAGGTCGCTTTCTTTTTTGTGTGCTATGACCTAAGATTTCAGAAAGCCTGTATGAATGTTTATGGTGGATCTGGCACTCTCCAATAACCCCTGTGGCTATGTGGTAAACTGTTAATTACTTCTAAGATTATCTTGTATTCTAAAGATACAGCCCTTTTAATGTGTATTTGCTGTGTTACAATCATGCCAAACTGCTTCATGGCCTGGAAGGAGGTATGTGCCTACTTCTTGATATACAGAAGCACTTCATACCCAGTTCAGGCTACTGCTTGCAGATGTACAATTTGTAATATTAGTTGTTGTTTACCTCCAAGGCCTGAGTTTATTAAGTGAGTAGGCTCAGATTAAGGACCTGGCTGAAAGGGACTGGCTGGGTAGTTCAGCTGGAAATCCTCCACTGGGAAGATATAATTGTTTGTCATAAAAAGGAGTTTAGTATAAACTCTATAATTAAAAATAAGACTATGTTATATAGCATGCATCCCTCATATTTACAATTCTGTAAATGAAGCAAAATCTCTGTATGAATTTGTAAGCTAGAGAGCAATAGAAAGGAGAAATGATTCTGTTGTGTAGCCTGAAGTGATGGCTGGCAGCCCTGGCCCAAAGGACATTTGGGGTAAAAAGAAAGAGTAAAGTAGAGATGCATGTTCTATTTCCAAAGTCTGGTCATTATGCATAATACCACTCAGTCTTCCTCCAATAAAAAAAGGACTGAAAGCATCAAGCAGCTAACGATTTGGGGGTTTGAAAGGTCCTTGCCCATGAATATCTGAACTTGCCTTTAAGAGAGCAAACTCAAGATGTGTCTTGGTGTGAACTCAAGTACAACCTGTTTGCAACCATACCCTGCAATTTATTACTTGTCAGTTTCATCCAGAGAGTAGGTGGTATTTTATCACTACCAATTCATTTCTTCGTCCCCTTATACATCAGAAACATGCAGAAAGGTCTTCACAGCAGTCTTCTTGGATATATGAACAACAAACAATAAGTCCTTAGGAAAGAATGGTATCAGTTGCAAGACATACATTCAGTTGGTGAAAAATGGAGATACTCATGTCCTCACTCCTTTGCCAAATGTGCCAAATGTGTGTGCCTGGTCTCGAAATGACAAAATGGAGGCAGAGCACTATCTGGAAGCTTTTTTGCTTATACCAGTGCAGGACCCTGACTAGAGGTGAGGAAGCTGATTAGAGAGGACTAACTTCAAGCCTGTGTTGACCACAGATGCTGAATTCATGAAGCAAAGAATGGAGACCAGGAGACAAAAAGACTGAATGGGGAGTAAGAAGGAAGGTAACTGACTGCCCATCAGTCAACAGAATAGCAGCAAGTATCCTGCTTAGTATTAAGTCTTGGATACTTTTTACAACCTCATGTGCTGTCCTACACCGAATTTGGCATAGATTGTCGTCACACTAAGCTTCAAGTGAGACACCTTTACATGTAGATTCAACCTATTTAAACATGTGTGAAGCCTGAATGTGCATGGTGAAGCAGTTCCCCTATAGTCATAGCCATACTAAGATGCCCTTCCATGAAGGGAAAGGTTAAATCCTCTTGTACAGGTTTGTGCTTCTTACTCAGAAAACATCCACCTGGTTCTTTGTGAAATACATAAGAGAAATCATATATCTTTTTCCTTGTATTTCAATATAAACAAAGTTAATTGTTCTGAGGATCCTTGTGACATATTTCCACTTTCCATTTAAGACTGAGGAAAAGCTTAATGGTCATAAGGTCATAGAATAATTCAAGTTGGTAGTGCCCTGCAAAGGTTTCTAGTTCAACCTCTAATTGCCTAGATAATTCTTTTTGTCTTTTTTGAAGATGGGTGCACAAATTACTTCTGTCCAGTCAAATAAGTTGACAAAAAAGGCAACTGTGTGGTGGTGAAATTTGAAGAGCTAGGAACAGTGGTTTTTTTTAATAATTATTAGATGTTTCTAATATAAAAGATGCGATGAATCATGAGAAGATCATTTTTTACTGAGAATCATGAATTCTAATTTGTGTCTGCTCCACTTCATAAGTGACAAAGATTACATTAGAGACAGGAGTTCCAAGAGCTGTCAAAGGAAAAATATATAACCAAATAGGAAGGCTATAAAAACAGTCTTCAAAAACCTCCCACGCAGTTAGTTGTTGTTGTTGTTGTTGTTGTTGTTGTTAAGTCACTATGCCCTGTTAAATCAACTCTGTACTTGCTTTCATTTTTGCAGTAACTTCCCACCATCCACTCAAAATGTGTGAATGATTGCTCCTTAGCTCTTCTGGGGGTTCTCCAGAAAGATTTTAGATTAGGATAACGGATACAGGATTTGAAGAAAAGAGCTGATGGCTTTTTCTTCATTTCAGAAAAGATGTGATGGACCTCTTCTGACATCTGAAGAAAGCTTCCTGAGGTTCATACTTCAACTGCATTGCTCAGGAGAAATAATACTTCAAACTATTAAAATCCATGAGTTCAGTCCAACTGACTTCTAGCTCTGTAGATTTTGCAATTTTCGTTATAATTATTCTGACTAATTAAAATTTGTGTGATTTTAATGGTTTATGGAAGCCTTTTTGTCATGTGCATTTCAAGCTATTTGTTTTTTTCAGATATTTTCTAAATTATCTTATCATCTCAAATTTGTGTAACCAGGCTGAGATCCCACTAGAATGAGATTAGTGTGTAGACATTTCATCTCTGAATTTTCTAGCTACATATTTAAGTATGATGATTATCATAATTCCAGTATACTGATATTCACAGAATCACAGAATCACAGAATTGTAGGGGTTGGAAGGGACCTCGAGAGATTATCAGGTCCAACCCCCCTGCCAGAGCAGGTTCCTTAGAGCAGGTTGCCCAGGTAGGCGTCCAGACGGGCCTTGAATATCTCCAGAGAAGGAGACTCCACAACTTCCCTGGGCAGCCTGTTCCAGTGCTCCGTTACCCTCACTGTGAAGAAGTTCTTTTGCATGTTGGTACGGAACATCCTGTGCTCCATTTTGTGGCCATTACCCCTTGTCCTGTCCCCACAAACCACTGAAAAGAGGTTGTCCAAATCCCTCTGTCTCCCACACCTCAGGTATTTATAAACACTGATGAGATCCCCTCTCAGTCTTCTTTTCTCCAGGCTGAACAGACCCAGGTGTCAGCCTTTCCTAATAGGGAAGATGCTCCAGGCCCCGTATCATCTTTGTGGCCCTCCGCTGGACTCTTTCCAGGAGATCCCTGTCTTTTTTGGACCGGGGAGCCCAGAACTGGACACAGTACTCCAAGTGAGGCCTGACCAGGGCAGAGTAGAGGGGGAGGATCACCTCCCTTGACCTGCTGGCCACACTCCTTTTAATGCACGCCAGGATCCCATTGGCCCTCTTGGCCGCCAGGGCACACTGCTGGCTCATGGTCAACCCGTTGTCTACCAGGACCCCCAGGTCCTTCTCCTCAGAGCTCCTCTCCAGCAGGTCGCCCCCCAGCCTGTACTGATATGTGCAGTTGTTCCTTCCCAGGAACAATTTATATTCCCTATATTCCAGTAGTGTGGAATTAGAATTACAAAGCTAGACCTGGATATGGTTCAGTCTGTGAACATGAAGTCTTTTGTAATTGTGGATGTGTAAAATTAGCAATCTAAAAGACTGCAGCTGAAGATATTGTCTTTTTTTTTTTTTTTTTTTTTTTTCCCCAAACCCACAATAAAACAGCTTCATTGTGCTGCTTTCTCCTCAGTGATGACACTATGAGCAGTGCAGCTGGAGAACCTCTGTTTTTAAGGGTGGAAAAGTGAAAACTGACTCAAAGAGGGAATGGCAGGTCAAAAACACTGCTTGAAGAACAGACCTTTGTCACTAGAATGGCACCACTCTTCATGTTGCCAATCTTTTTGCATTATAATTGATATATTCCAGCAGCCTTTATGCATGCCCTGCCACTTCTGCTCTGCTGAGTTCTAGTCTTCCTTCATTTTTGCAGGGTTTTACTTTCACTCTGCAGGTTTCATAGACTGTTTATATTTGAGCTACTCATTGACTTTATATGATTAATCTATGACAAAGGGAAGAAATTACATACCTGCATGAAATAAAGGTTATATACTCATCTGAAATGGGGCATCTTGACTGCTAGACTCAATGAAATTAAGACTGAAATGTTTTATAAGACAAGGGTCAAGATGCAATCTATGGAACTGATGATGAATATAGCTTCTATCCTGTGCCTGAGGACGAACATAGGTGTGTTAAAGACTTAAAAGAATGGTAATCTATATTAATTAAAACTGAATATAGAAAGGGCAGAAGAGGTAGGGGCAACAGTCCATGTTAGCCTTCCACCATTTTTCTGATTTAGCTGCTCAACGGATTTATATTATGTGATTATTTGGGGTGTCTCTAAAAAAAGAAGCAATGGAAAAGAAGAAGATGAAGGTATGGGATACAAATGATCAAGGCAGAAACAGTATGATAGTAAGAAATTGGTGTAACTAATTACTTGCCAGAAATGCTGATATGGAAACTGGAGGAGGGGGTTCCCTTCTACCTTTTTATTCTTGTTCTCTTTCTTTCACTCTTCTTGATTTCTGGTTTTCAAATGCTGGAATGTGCAGTCTAAATTTGCAATAAGAACAAGTATAATTTCAGGTTGTTTTTTGTGTTCTCCACTGATATGGTCTAATATTTCATTCTATCATCAGTCTTCAGATTAAGGAAATGGATGTTTAGAAAAGAGATTTCTCAAGTGGTAATATTTAAGATGGCTTTGCAGGGAACTTGAGAACTCTTTAGGAGAATATCTATGGAAGAAAAGAGAGGTAGCTTTATAATTGGTTTCCCCCTTTTCTATTTACATTCTCTGTGTCAAGCTCCAGAGGTTAAGGAAATCAAGTCTTTGAACTAAATATTATTATTTCTGCCAGAGAATGGGACCAGTTTCTCAGTGTAGTAGAGGTAGCTTTTAAAAGGAGAGAAAATTCTTTTTTGGTTTCCTTCTGGATTTGCTGGCAACTCTCCTTAAAGAAGCTTGACATGGTAGTACTTTTGTCTTTGGCTGGAAATGGTCATGCAGAATACTGGAAGTCACTCAAGTCCTTCACAGTTTTCAAATGAAGCTTGGGTTTGCTGTGTTTTTCTCCCTTCAGGTTTTGAGCCCTCCCTCTGAGCATCTTCCTGAGATGTGATGCAGTAGAGCTAACTGGGAAATCTCAGAGCACTTTTTGGAAAAGTGAAGAAGGCTCCTCTACATTTCTCAGCATGGTCCCAGTGCTGCTGGAACCCAAAAAACAGAGTCCTGAGGTGAGCAGGGTAAAAGATGTTGTCCTTATTTACAGACTATTAAAAACAAGATGCTAACACAAAGTTTCTTTATAATTTGCTTACAGCTATTTTTTTTCCAGGATTCCTCATTATTATTTGAAGTATACCCCAAAAAAGACTTTACAGTCTAGAAAGATCTTTGTGCTAACTTAAAAATTTAGGACACAAGCAAGTATTCTAGGATGAGCATTGATGGAAAATTACAATATTGTTTGCTGTCTGCTGAAAACACAAATCTAGGAGAATGAATGTTATAGGGAGACCTCAGTGGTCCTTGTGTTCCTCATGCTCTTTATAATTCCTCTTTCACACCAGTGCTAGGGAGGCAGCTTGGTAGCTCCAGATAGTCTGCTAGGCAACTCGCATCTGGCTCTTTTTAAGGGAGTTACTCTTAATGAGCTGACACCTGGGAAATCAGAAGTGAATGCCCAAAGTGACATCTTCATTTCTTCATCCACTCATATAGGAAGTATGACAGCCTGAAAGTGTGAGACTTTGCAGTCCTGGGAGACTAAAGCAGCTAACAAGCATATTTGCTGTTCAGTGGCATAGCATGAATGGCCATGTCACTTACCTTGATCATGTCAGGACTCTGCTCCTGCAGATTCAACTTTAGGGGGACCATACTAGTGAGGGCTTCCTCTTTCATTAGGGATTTAGTTTTCACATTCACAACTCTGAGAGAATCTCTAAATTTTTTAACTGCAGTGCAGCATTTTTTTCATGCTCCTCCTGTGACATACACTGTTGTGAAGGGCTTCATCAGTTTTACAGAGTGGACACAGCACAGGCAAATCACTGACAGAAGGAGAACAGTTTTCAATTTGCCAAAATGTAGACTTCATAAGTACTTCCACTGATAAAGAGGCTTTGAAAAGGCATGGTCTTGTGAGCCCTGCAGCCAGAGTGAGGAACTAGTGTCTATTTCAGTCTCGCACATGTGTAGAATACAAACAGCAATCTCAAATTCAAATACTGTCAAATAAAACTATTATTAACCTCTTGTCTAAAGGATTTTTCACTTTTATTCTCCTGAGGTTCAGCTGCTTTTACTACAGGTTATTTGCAGCTCCCAGGGTGACCTTAGTTAGGAAACTCATTAAACGTCTGTGTCTCGGTTTTCCAATCACTAGAAGTGTTGATGATAACATTTACTTACTGAACAGGGTTCTGTAAGGCTTAATTAGATAACATTTCCAGAACATTTTGGAAATGCTGTAAAATCTTTACCCTGTAATTGCTGAATGTTACCAAATTAAGGCATGGGTGGTATCTCTGGCATGTACAGTGTGGTGAAAGATGTTCTAGTTTTGACTGAGACATCAATATGTCATGTTGCATCAGCCACATGTGTGAATGGTACCAGATTTGCATATGGTGCCATATAGTTACATATAGCCTGTGATCCTATATAGCAATGCCTTCCTAGTGTATTAATGATAACACACATGAGGCTTGATAATAATTTTGTGCTGATTTCATGCTAACATAATTTCATTAATTTCAGGAATGCCTCATTTACAACAAAAATGGCAGAGGCTATACAAACTCTGTATATGGCTTGCATTGAGCCTGATGGGTTTCAGTTTTGTCTATATAGGAGCAAGTCTTTTCCATTTTCATTTATTCTATTCAAGGTTAGAATGAATACAGGAGTGTGGTTGTTACTCTTATTGTGGTGGATGGCAATTGCTATTATTAGTGCTTGTTGCTGAGGTATCTGGCAAAAATGCAAATGGAAAAGCCAGGCTCTGGAAGGATGAAATGACTGAATTAGTAGCTCTTCTTTGGAAAACTGAAAGCATGCTTTAGAATCAGATTTTGCTTCTATTTTTATTCACTTGCACAGATGTACACACACTCTGACAAGTCCCTTAAAGCTTTAATCACACTCACTAGAACCATCACTCTGCTTTGTGCTTTACATCAGATGATAATGGCTGAAATTGGCAATCTTCACAAATTCCACACTAGATTTGTCCTTGCCTTGTGGCCGGTGACAATTCTGGCATTGGCTCCAAAAGCCATCACCTTCCCCCTCCCCCTCTTTTTTTTTGTTTTCATTGGCGTTATTAAAACTGTCAAGAATATCTGTAGATATAGCTTGGAGCTTTTTCTTCTGCAAAAACAGACATGTTAAAAGGGACGAAATAACTACCATTTGCTATAAGCTGGGTGGGGAGGAAAATGATTTGAAAGTGCCAGTCCAATGGTGCATGCACTCGGCCATCTGCTACAGGGACAGCAAGCTTTGGAGGAAGGAAAGGAAGGTTATTTTCCACTTTCTTCCACATTCCTGAACTGCCACAGTGCCAGTGCACAATGTTATAGTCCTGCTGTAGGTTTTCTTGTTGTGCCTTTTCTGAGTGAAATGTAGTTCTTGTGTGACCAGAACCATGAGTGAGCAGCTCCCACTGTACCTTCTGCAGGTGCAGAGCAACATTTCTAACTCTGAGAGGACAAGCTGAAATAATAGCAGGTTTGGGGTCAACTTGCCATTTCTTCAAGTGGCCCAGGATGTACTCATCTTTTAATACCGTGTAAGTGCAGATTCAGTGCAGAATAGCTAAGATGCAGTGAAGTGGCTGGCAAACCAATGGGAGAGTTTTCCTAAGGCTTGCCATTTGGGAACTTCTCAGTTGTCTTATAACTAAGAAAATCAGAACTTTAAATATTCACTTTGCTCTGGTTATGAACACCATCCTTGCACAGTGCCTTAACCTTTGAAATGCTAAAGGTCTTCTGTTTGCATCCTTGTAGTCTCCCTTTTACATGCAGTCTACAACCTTTTACCTAAGCTGTGGCAGTATTTTCCATTGTAGTTCTCATTGTTGTTCTGCTGTTATTCTCCCTATCTTCCACCATCAAACTGCGATGTCACTGTTAGGTTGGGTTCCTCATGTGAAGCAGTTGCCACCTGCAAGGGAATCAGCTCATTACCCGCTTTTTCTTAATCCTTGTTTCAAAGCTTTTAGTTCACATCAGAGGAAAAACAGGCCTCAGTGAATAGCAAAGTACCATTTAAGCAGTAGTCATTTAAACAGATAGTAAGTGTCGCTCAATGATGTGCATGCACAGATTGACGACAGATGATTGGACTGCACCTACAGCTGATCAAAACGTGCTCCAGTCAGTGTTAATAGTGGGAACAACTATGAGGGAGGTTGAGTGGGTCCTGATGAAAAGTATCCAGGATTATCAGAAGAACCTGCCAAAAAATCATCATCAGCATTTTTTTTTTGCCCTTTGTGGTAACTTTGAAGTCAATGTATGGCCAACCACAAACCCCACAAATAAAACTTTGTGCATGTAAGACTATCTCAACATCCTCTGTGTGACACCACACTAAATGCATACAAAGGAGGGATTCAAGACCAGGATGATTTAGCTATTGATGTGAGCTATTGTTTTGTTGAGAAGGTCTGACAACATGAAACCTTAAAGATCCCTAATTATTCAAAACAGGAAAGAGGCTTAGCAACCACTGAGCTCATCACAGCCAACTTCAGTACCACCTGGTGCAAGAGAGGAAACACCCTGGTAAAAGTGGAAAAATCAAGACCTTAGTAGTGATTGAGCATGATCTGTGAGAAAAGTAAGTTTGCTCTTCCTGTTAGAGAGGAAGGAATAAACCAAGGTAGGATTCATTATGCAGCTCATATGTTGCTTGGTCCAACCCAATGAATTCAGAACATTTCCCCCCTACCTACCTTGAAGAACATATTCCAGGTAATCCTCTGGCATTGCTAAATGTTTCACCCTGATTGATAAATTTCATCAAGGAGGATTTGTCCTTTTTAATGGGAGTTTTCAGACCATCAATTGCACAGCTTGATTCAGGACAAAAGGTAGACTAATGAGCAATCAGCTGGCAGGCCTGCACAGACAGTCCAAGTCATGCAGTAAAATAATAAAAGTTCCTCTGCCATTTCAAATTGGGCACTCTACCCTAGCAAATTTAATTAGCATTGAATGCTACTTTTTCTATCAATATTTGGTAACCTACTAAGCAGAATGGAATAGTGTGGATTGTGTTAATTAGATCTATCCAAAAGATTACCTGTGTGCTTATTGACAAGGGCCTAGTTAACTTGCAAATAAAGACGTATATACACCCAAATTTCCTTGGCTATTCAGACAAGAGGGGTAGGTGCTTTTGGAGCTTTGAGTCCTGGCACCATAACCTGCTTACACATGACTAATGGAATCAGCATAGCTGTTGTTTCTATTCCCATGTTAGCACATTCATTATTTTTTCTGTTGATACCTGACATATACAATTGGATTATCAGTCCTATATATCTAATTGCATTAAATAAAGCACCTTGCAATATGCCAGTATGTAATGTGATTGGAGCCCTTTTGTGGCATCACTGAAATTTCTGTTTACTTCAGATCTGAACTCCCTTGAACCACCACGCTATGTCTATGTCCTATTTCTTTTCTGCTTCATAGCAGGTGTTGGTGAGTAGTTGTCCCTTATTTACACCAAGGGAAAGGATGAGTGTCACTTTAGGAGCTACTCTCCTTGTGTTTTTCTCGCTTCAGAAGTCTCTTCCTCCTCAAAAATAAAAAGCAAGTAAGCAAACAAGCAAGAAAGCCAGGTGCCAGCTGAGTATCTCTGGGGTTTTTGTTCTTCTCATCTGGTAAGCACAATTGAGAACAACATTCACTACAGGTCACAGTGAAACAAGCCCATCTGCTTGGATTAGCCCAAGCCTGATCTACCGTGCTAATAACATTTGTCTTCTCGTTTCATTGCCTTTATAGCAGCATCTTATGCCTTTTACATACTTTTGTTTATAAATTATTGAATCTTAGTACACGTAGACTTTTCTGCAAGAAAAAAAACACAGGTAAGACAGCAGAAAAAAAATCTGAAATGAGAATGGGTGGGAGACAGGTAACAGGAGAGATGTTGTTTTCAAGTATACAGGTATGTGGGGTTTTGTTTGCATTTAGAGAAGAAATCCTAACCTATTTGTCAAACAATCTTCTGTTGATAGGCTTTCTCTTGCACTCATCAGTGTTATTTAGAACATATATTTTCACCTAACCCAGGGCATTATTATTGCAGATGATTTCACTCGCCTTCACAAAAATACTTCCAGAGGATTCTGCTGTCTGAAAAATTTCTAAATCAGCTGTCTTAAAAACTTCCCTTGTGAACTTCCTCATTCAACTTATTTTTGGAGTCAATCTCGAACTATGGTCTATGAACAGTCTTTCACTGTGGCTTGTAAAGATAGGATTACCCATCGCATTAACATTTAATTACCTCACAAAACTGGAGTCTTTGAATCTCTCCTTTGGGCCGTACACAACATCTGGGAGGTTCACTACTTAATGCATTTGAATGACCAGGAAGATTAATACAGGAATACAAAAAGCATCCACAGGCACTTAGCACTCCCTCTTATGGAATAATATAAACAGGGCTTTTGCATGCCTGAAAAACAAACAAACAAACAAAACCCAAACCAAAAAAACACATACATTTAAATTGAAAATGATCTGTAATATCTTTGTCTTTGCAATAAATATATTTTGTTATGTTTGTTATTCTCCCAAACTACAGCAAATGATCCACTATTGTCACTCAAGCTGACACGAATAATCACAATTGCTACTGTACAGGTAGCAATGGTACAGCACTGCACTATTATAACTGTGGATTATAATTATTTCAGCTTTAAGATAAATATGATGATGCATTTTGTTTGTTTGTTTGTTTGTATTCTATCGGAAAGAAGTAATGCACCCATTAGAATGATTATTTTTTTCTTTTTGCCTGAAGAAGACAATGCCATAAACCCAAAAGGAAACTCTTTTTTTGCCATTCTAAAATTAGTAGCCTAAATAAACATCGATGCTAAACAGCAAAAGATGAAGATGCTGTGGTAGACCTGGAAAGAAAATCAAGGACTACCATGATCCATAGTCTTTTGGACGAGATGATCTTGTAGGTCCTTTCCAACCTTGTGTTTCTATGATTCATATATTTCTTCAAGCCTAGGCAAACAGTGCTGTGTTTGCCATAGTAATGTGAAGCATGATCCCTTCCTCAGATTTCTTGGCATGTTGACTTTTTTAGCTAACCATCCTAAACGTCCCTACGATTTTAGGCAAATAGAAACCTGAAACAGAAAAACCACCTGACCTTGAAATAAAAGGTCAAAAAGCCTGATCATTCCTGCTTTTTTTTTTTTCCCTGTAAAATCTTGTCTAAATTTAGTAATTAAAAAAAAAAGAAAAAAACATAGTCCAAACAAGTAACAGTCTGCACATAGTCTGCAGCCATGCAGCCACATTAAAAAGGGTTAAGGCCTTCTGTCAGTGTTCCTAAAGAAGTCTTCTGTTTTTCATTTGCTAGGAGATAAAGGGCGAGGAAGGGATTTTGCCCAACCTGTTACCTGGGTCCATAAATATAAGCAGATATTCTTTCAAAAGTTCCGTGTTTAAGGGTCACTTTATCATAAACATTTTCTGTTTCTAGAAGCAAACATAAAAAATATAAGAAAGAACATCTTTTTCTTGCAGAGATTTTACATTTCCAGCTTCTTGTCGTAACATTAGAACTCCCCATCCCAAATCCTTCTTGACAGACTTCTCATGAGCTCTCTCAAGCTCTCTCCCTTTCCCACTAGCTCTGAAATTCCCTTCTGGTTGGATTTGCAGTGGCCATACACATGTACGTAATTGGCACATAACTCCTAAGTGTGTACCAAAAGCCTTCGGTTACTGAAGCATTGCATCACATGCCTGCCTTCATGTTACAGCAACAAGTAGAAGAGAGACACAATCCTCAAAGCTGTGACTTAATTCACAGCTTCCACTCTTGTTGAAGCAAGGTTTTATTTTTGTCACTTCAAGGAGCTCTACAAGAACTCCAAGGCCAAGATCAGAGTTGTTTATAGGTGTGGAGGGACTGGACTTTCACCTGTGTACTTACCATATTTTCCCCCCACAAAATGAGCTTTGAGCCAGAATCACTGCAAAGTTAACAGGATTACTTCGATGTTCTGTGCACTTTTGCTCTCTTTTGTTTGTTCTTTCCCTTAGCATACTGGCTACTACATAAACTGTTCTCTGGCATAGGCTTCATTGCATGACAAACCATGGTTTGCCTATCTAGTCATTCCAGAGATGTAATTTCTGGATTGAGATTTTTACACATATTTTGGGAATGCAACCACTTACATGTCAATGGGGAGGGAATGTCTCAGTAGGGCTGAGAGCATCTCCCCAGGTGCTTTTCAGCTAGAAATAACTCAGCTTCTGTTAGTGCCTGTCTAGCAATGCCCTTCTGTGTAGCCCAAAGGTGGAAATGAATGGTATCTATGAACTCTGTCACCCAGAAGAAAAGAAAACTAATGTGGTTTGTGTTTCTCCTGTAGATCCATTCCTCTTCCTGCTTTATGTCTGAACAAAGTGAAGGTCAGCATCTGAGTGGGATCAATTCATGGCTCTGCAAAAGGTTCCCGTGACAAACAACAAACAAAGCACCTTGTAAGTGAGAAAAGCTAAAGATTTTGCTCTGCAAAATCCACTGCATTGCTCAACAATCTCAATAGAAGCTGAGGAAGCTATGGATTTTGCAAAATGAGATAACGACACAAGCATGAATGGGTGGACATGAAACAGTTCAGTTATCCTGGTATTTTACTGCTATAATCACCAGGCTTCTGATTATTCCTGATCTCTTCTGACAATATACATAAATAATAAGAGTTGTTTAAATCAGATTATTGTCAAATAGGGACACCCATTCATATTTGAAATGCCTGTATGCAAAAACCTAAAATGAGGCATTTTCAGAAGCATCTGCTACTTTCTAAGACTGAAAATATGAATATGTTTTCTTTCTTTCTTTCTTTCTTTCTTTCTTTCTTTCTTTCTTTCCTTTTGTGTGTGTGTGTGTGTACTTTTACCTCTGTCTATCAATGTCTAAAATAAATGGAAAGCTGTGGAAAATAAATGAAAACCAATGAAAGAGAAACATTTCATTAGGCCCTAAAAAGGCTTTGTTTAGATTTGGACAACCAGTTTGTTGATGCCAGCTTGTGCCTGACACACGGTGTTGTTTTCTGGATTTTTACTGTTTTTAGGCTGTTTACTGTTGTACAAACAGATCAGAAATCCTCCTAACAGCCCTGGGGAGGAACTGCTAATTGACCCCATTCTTTCGGGGTGTGTGTGTGTGTGTGTGGGTGGGTGGGTGGGTGGGTGTGCTGCAGCCTCCTTGCAAATGTGTGCCATTGCCCATCTCTCTTTAGCAAGCTGCAGCTTTTTAAGAAGACTGAAGTTGAGGAGAAACAGTGTATTTGCTCCAAAGCTTTGACACTGCCTGATGTGGCACTATTAGGGCTGGGCAAACACATCTATCATGGTTTAACCCAGCAGGCAGCTCAGCACCACATAGCCACTCACTCTCCCCAGGTGGAATGGGGAAGAGAATCAGAACAGTAAAAGTGTGAAAAATCATGGGTTGAGATAAAGGCAGTTTACTAATAAAGAAAAAGCTGCACATGCAAGCAAAACAAAACGAGGAATTCGTTTGCTGTTTCCCATTAACAGGCTTCCAGGAAAGCAGGGCTCATCATGTATAATGTTTACTTGGGAAAACAAATGCTGTTGCTCCAGACATCCCTCCCTTCCTTCTTCTTCACCCCAGATTTATTGCTGAGTATGACACCACAAGGCATGGGACATCCCCCTGGCCAGCTTGCGCCAGCTGTCCTGGCTGTGTCCCCTCCCAGCTCCTGGTGCACCCCCAGCCTCCTCGCTGGCAGGGCAGCACGAGAAGTTGAAAAGTCCTTGGCTCTGCCAGGACTGCTAAGCAACAACTAAAGCAGCATAAACAGTGGTATGTATGGCACAGCATACGACATAGTGTATTATCAACACTACTTTCATCATAAATCCAAATCACAGCATCATAAGACCTCTACAAAGTTAACTCTATCCCATCCAAAACCATAACAATATCTACCCATGTCCAAGTCCCATACTATCCAATACATCCTTATTAACCACTACTCTTTGATTAATACACAGTTTTAATTCCCTTACTCTATGAGCCACCCCTGTGAAATGTCCATAAAATGTCTACAGAGCTCTTTAAGTCCACGACTTAGGTTTTATCTGCTATGCTGGTTGCTCGGGACAGGTGAGGAGAGATGGTGTGTTGCATGGAGTTACTGGCCACCAAAGCCAGCTCAGGTCAGGTCACGACTGCACTTGCTCTGCTTTTTGGGAGCCTCCTCCTCTATCAGTTTGAGTGGTTCCTGCTATAGGACCTCCTATAACGTGCAACTCAGGTCACGGTTTAAAGCAATTTAAAGGTATATCCATCACAATCTCCACTCCCAATCTCTTCGGACAAGGCTATAGAGTTTAAAATTGTAATTAATTCCCCCCCTTGCCCCTCACCTAGCTAGAGAAAAGGGGGTCCTGCTCTAAGTTCCTATTATATGCAACTCAGATCATGGGTTATAACAGTTTAAAGGCATATCCATTACAATCTCCACTGCTTGTCCTTTTGGATCAGGCCATAGGGTTTAACATCGCAATTAACTTTTCGCCTTGCCCCTACTCCAATCCATTGGCCACCATCCCCTGGAAGTGTACCTGCTCCGACATGGCCTTATCCACGAGCCACAGTCCCTTCAGAGGAGTACATACCGTGTCGTGGCCTTATCCATGGCCACAGACGCTTTGAGGTATTCTGTCATGGCCTTATGCACAGACATGGACACTTCAAGGTGTCCGTGCACCTGCTCAGCACACTTACCCATGACCACCATCGGTTTGAGGTGAACGTCCCCACATGTGGACTCATCCACAGGTCACAGTCCCTCTGACTCAAGTTCAGTCTGGAGCTTCATCCTGCCCAGTGCTGCAGCAATGTCCTTGCCATCTGCCAGCCCAGGCTCATGGCCATAGCTGTTATCAAATGTTCCTAGGCCCAGCAAACCAAGATGATAAGGAGTACAGCAAACAGCAGAAGAAAAAACAGCCACTAACAAGCACTAGACTAATATACCATAATGCTTGCAAGCTCTGTGGCAAGCACAGGAACCTGCAAATCAGCAGCTAAACAGCTATTAACTTAAATTCCTTCTAGCACACTCCAATCTAATCTGTCATTATCTCCACCCTTCAAGACCCACACTGGGCACCAAAAAAGGACTGTTGTGATTTTAACCTGGTACAAGCCTCTATGAAGAAAACTAACTCCATCCCTGCCAAAACCATGGCAACATCTTTCATGTTATACACATGTTTCAGTGACATTTCTGGAAGAGATTGTCATGCCCAGAAGGCGGAGAGCTCCTTGCCACCACTCTCCTGCCAGGGGGAGGAGATCGTCCTCATATCTGCCTGCTGCACTGCTCATCTAGTTGCTTGCTAATTCATCCTAGGTTTGATTAGCCAGACAGGCTTAAGGAAACTAACTGCTAGGTCTTCATTATCCCATCTCATATTTTCAAAGGAAACAGATTGGGAGCATTCATCTGAGCTGCTCAGCTGGCTACCTGATCAGCAAGTCTTCTTCCATGAAAGAGTAATGACAAGCAACTGCATGTGAGCAAGGGCGGGTGAGCTCTTCATCTAGCATGGCTGAGACCTGCTGAGGATATGTGTCCAAAGGCAAATGCAGGCTCCTCTGATGGTACAGGGAAAAACATTTCCAGTGTTCCAGAATAAAGCTTCCAATCTTGGGGGAAAAAAACAACTCAGAATTATTTGGAGACAGTGGAGAAGGAAGTCCCAGAGGTAAGGAACTTTGCCTGTCCCAAAAGTTTACCTTCATATTGCATCTCAGCTCCTTCAGGATTGAAGTCAGCAGTGCTGAAGCTGCTGGGGAATGAACCCTGGCTGTCTCTCTTAGGTCAGCTACAGCTACAGAGATCTAGCTTATAGCTGTGTATTTTGGGGCAGATTTTTTAGAGCTCTCAAACAAAGAAAAAAAACCCACAAAATTTTTAGTGACATTAATGTACTGGAAAGATAAGGAAAGTAATACAGCAGTGTAGCTGAAGTTTCAAATTGGAAGCTCGGGGGCTGGGTTAATAACTTTTCACAGCAGGTTTCCAAATCTTTCTTATCACAATTTATAAAGGAAGTTGAACCATATGACGTGTGTACAAGGAATACAAAAGATATGTAAGGTGAGTTTGAGTGGCGAGAATAAATGTACAAGACCTGGCAAAGAGCAGCAAACCTCTGCAGTAGTAGTTGCAAGAAGGCAAAGCCAGACCACCAAGGGAAGTCTGTACGTGTAGATGCAGGGAGAGGTAAGCTTATGTCAGGGAACAAGCTGCTGGTACACTAGGATTTACTCGACAGCATACAGAGTAAAGGACAAGAACATACACATGTTGAGGATAGCCAGTATCAGAGAACTAAAACAAGAGAAAGCTGTGATTTGCAAAGTCAGAGGAGAGTCCATCATGCAAATGTGACAAAGAAGAGCTAGCTTATTCTGAAAATAAAGGCGACATTGCTGAGCTTTAGGCAACAGTTTGCCAAGTTCCAGGATCTCATTCATGATAGTTCCAGATGAAGCTTTTCCTCTGTTTGATTATATGTTGCATTACATGTATCTCTGCAGCCTGCATTACAAAATTCTGTATGCCTGTATGAAAGGTGAGGTTATCCAACACCTCTGAAAAAACAAGAGCATGGCAAACATCAAGCCAGATCACACCTCCAGTCCACCTAACTCTCTGTGGTATCTTTTTTTATTGTCAGCAATGAATGTTTCAAAAGGATACTTGAGACCTGGGAAGATGACAGACAAAATAATCTCTCCTTCACAATATTTTTGCAAAGGAAAACACTATTGTCCTCTCTGAGGAAGAATAAAAGATTCAAGAATATCATTATATTTCTCAGACATTTCAACTTCAGTTTGGATTTGTGATGTCCAAATTTTAGATGCTGGCCTGAATCTATTGGTGTCTCCAATAGATGGAGGACTCAGTCAATAATCCTTAGTGACCTTTAGGTGAATTATAATATGGAGTAAGCAATGAAGATAAATGCTACATCAAAATTTTTCTATTTACTGAGTATAGTATTTGTGATCTATCTTCAGGAGGTTTTAGAAGGTTTATTTTGGCCTTCAGGAAAGTTTCTCACTGCTGAAAAATGAATTAAATGTTGATGCAATAAGACATGAGACAGCAGTGTGCCCTTGCAGCAATAACAAAAAGCTAACAGTATCCTTGGCTGCATTAGGGAAAGTATCACATGCAGGTGAAAAGATGATCCTTACCCTCTACTCAGCATTGGTGAGGCCACACCTGGAGTTCTGTGGGCAGTTTTGGGCCGCTCAAGTACAAGACAAGCATGGACATGCTGGGAAGAGTCCAATGGAGGGCCACCAAGATGGCCAAGGGACTACAGCACCTCTCCTATGAGGAGAGGTTGAGAGAGCTGGGAGAAGCTCTCTCTCTTCTCTTCTCAGCCTGGAGAAGAGAAGGCTCAGGGGAGATCTCATAAATATGTATAAATACCTAAAGGGAGGGGATGAAGAAGATGGAGCCAGGCTCTTTTCAGTGGTTCCTTGTTCACAAGACAAGAGGCAGTGGGCACAAACTGGCATCCAGGAGGCTCCTTCTGAGCACCAGGAAGCACTTCCGTGCTGTGCCAGTGATGGAGCACTGGCACAGGTTACCCTGAGAGGTTGTGGGGTCTCCTCCTTGGAGATCTTCAAAGGTTGCCTGGACATGGTCTTGGGCAACCTGCTCTGGGTGGCCCTGGCTACAGGACAGCAGCCAGTGGCGGGGTGAGGACAGGTGGGGTGAGGTGGCTAAAGAAATGAGGATAAGGAACTATCACAGGTATCTTTCTTCCCTGGGTAGCTTCAGGAATATAAGTTGGTGTTAGTGGCCCTGGGAATACAGACACCATGCTCAGAATATCCTAGCATAGGGCCGAGACCTGGGTAAGAGCCAAAACTGATGTTCTTTTTATTTACTCTGGGGCTACTGAAAACATTGCTATTTCACAGTGGAATATGTGCGGGTCTTTGGAATGAAGGGAAGACTTTGAGTGGTCTGAGGCATGGTTAAGTCAGTGTCAGTATTTTGCCCTCCCTTTCCCTTGCCTGCCTTTGGTATTCATGCTTTTAAAGAGCAGAGAAGCCAAAATAAAATAATAACAAGAAAACAGAACTAGGATGGTTAACTCTGAAGGGCTAAGCTGCCATCCTTTGAGTGTGATGAACAGCAGCCAGCTACAGATGTGAGCATCTGAAACATATCCTGTAAACTCAAAGAGCTAAATCTAAGAAGGGGGAACTTAATAATTTACAAAGAGAACTTGTGAATAATTTAAAGGTTGCAAGAGAGCCATTCCCTGGCCTGAAATCAGTTAGTCTGGTTGCCTTCTTGTACTTGTCAGGCTGGCAGCTCTTCCAGGGAGGGGGGTTGACTGTTCTCTGTGCTTGTTCAGCACCCAGTGGAGCACAAACGTTGAGAGGAAATAATAATAATAAGTCAGTGGTGCTAGCAGCCAACAAATAGCAACCTCAAAATAGAAAGAGGGGGGGTTTCTTGCTGCTTCTGCAGAGTGTACACCTGTTTGGAGGAAACAGTCGAGGCAAGACAAGATTTCTCCACTCATTACACAGCCAGATAGGGGTCAGTTTTTGGAATGCACAAATGCCACATCCCTTCCAACAAGATGATTTCCCTGGTAATCTCAAGCTCTCTTCCAAAGGCATGGCTCAGTACACATCCTCAGTGCCACAACCACATGGATTCCTTAAAGCAGAAGATGGCCAACCCAACTAGGGATGGTGTCATCCTCTCTGTCCACCCAGCTGTTGAGACAGATAGGTGTCATTGGCACTGTGTGTGACATGCTGCATCAGTGGAAACAGATCCTGGATAGGAGAAAGGCCAGGCCATTAATTTTGAGTCTGGCAAAGTTTTAAGCAAACAAATAATGGATAGAAAATCAAACAAATAAACAAAAAAACATGCCATAAACCACAAACCACAACCCTAAACAAACAAACAAACAAAAAAACAGGAAATCTTAACTCTAAGCTTTGCTACCAGCATTGCCTGCAGTCACATTTCTTTTTCCTCAGACTATCAGAAGCCATTTTTCTCAAAACAAACATGCTCTTTTCTTTTCTTTTTTCTTTTCTTTTCTCTTTTCTTTTCTTTTCTTTTCTTTTCTTTTCTTTTTTCTTTTCTTTTCTTTTCTTTTCCTTTCCTTTCCTTTCCTTTCCTTTCCTTTCCTTTCCTTTCCTTTCCTTTCCTTTCCTTTCCTTTCCTTTCCTTTCCTTTCCTTTCCTTTCCTTTCCTTTCCTTTCCTTTCCTTTCCTTTCCTTTCCTTTCCTTTCCTTTTCCTTTCCTTTCCTTTCCTTTCCTTTCCTTTCCTTTCCTTTCCTTTCCTTTCCTTTCCTTTCCTTTCCTTTCCTTTCCTTTCCTTTCCTTTCCTTTCCTTTCCTTTCCTTTCCTTTCCTTTCCTTTCCTTTCCTTTCCTTTCCTTTCCTTTTTTCTCTTTTCTTTTCTTTTCCTTTCCTTTCCTTTCCTTTCCTTTCCTTTCCTTTCCTTTCCTTTCCTTTCCTTTCCTTTCCTTTCCTTTCCTTTCCTTTCCTTTCCTTTCCTTTCCTTTCCTTTCCTTTCCTTTCCTTTCCTTTCCTTTCCTTTCCTTTCCTTTCCTTTCCTTTCCTTTCCTTTTTTCTCTTTTCCTTTCCTTTCCTTTCCTTTCCTTTCCTTTCCTTTCCTTTCCTTTCCTTTCCTTTCCTTTCCTTTCCTTTCCTTTCCTTTCCTTTCCTTTCCTTTCCTTTCCTTTTTCTTTTTTCTTTTCTTTTCTTTTCTTTTCTTTTCTTTTCTTTTCTTTTCTTTTCTTTTCTTTTCTTTTCTTTTCTTTTCTTTTCTTTTCTTTTCTTTTTTCTTTTCTTTTTTTTCTTTTCTTTTCTCTTTTCCTTTCCTTTCCTTTCCTTTCCTTTCCTTTCCTTTCCTTTCCTTTCCTTTCCTTTCCTTTCCTTTCCTTTCCTTTCCTTTCCTTTCCTTTCCTTTCCTTTCCTTGTCTTGTCTTGTCTTGTCTTGTCTTGTCTTGTCTTTCCTCGTCTTGTCTTGTCTTTCCTTATCTTGTCTTTCCTTGTCTTGTCTTTCCTTGTCTTGTCTTTTCTTCTTTCCTTTCCTTTTCTTTCCTTTTCTTTCCTTTTCTTTCCTTTTCTTTCCTTTTCTTTCCTTTTCCTTTTCCTTTTCCTTTTCCTTTTCCTTTTCCTTTTCCTTTTCCTTTTCCTTTTCCTTTTCCTTTCCCTTTCCCTTTCCCTTTCCCTTTCCCTTTCCCTTTCCCTTTCCCTTTTTTCTTCACAGCAGTCATCAGATCCAGCCCTTTTCCTCCCTTTATCCCTAGTCCCAGCAGTTAGAGCATCACAAAATACAAGTTTTTGCCTTTCTCAAGAGGTATATCTACTTGTAATTCAGCTATGAAAAGATATCCCAGCACGAGAAGAGCAAATGTTCTTTTGTATAAAATTTAGTTTTCTGAATCAAAAGTAAAACTGAAGTTTTAACACTTGTGTTTCGTAAAGAAGCATAAGTATACCATTTGGAAGTATGCTTGGTGTGGTCTGATTTCACTTTACTTTTGTGCAAGTCTGTCAAATCTTGGTGTTATGTGCCCATCCAGTTGCCCATTTTCCCTGTTAATTATTTCTGGACACATTTGACAGCTTCAGTCACTTTGCAACAGGATAGACATCCATTTCTATGAACTTCAGGAGGGTGGGTACTGATGAGAGAAGTCCTGTTGAGGCTCTGGCAGTGTGACATTCTCCTTTACTGACACCATAAAAATTCAACAGGAGAGTTGATCTATGAATGTCCCAATTCTGACAATAGTTTCACTGGTGCTTGAAGCTTCTTAGGGACCAAAGTCAGCCAGCTACAATATTCAAGCCTGACAGTAATCAGACTTTATTAACATCTCACAGCAACACTTATTCCTTCCTAACATGTCCTGAAATTGGAACCTGAAATATTTTCCTGTTGCTGTCCTGAATATTTATGTGCTGCTGCTGCCTATGTGTGAGTTCAAACAATCTCTGTAAAAAATGGCTGCCCTAATATGTAGATAAAAAGACATCTTTATCACTTACCTAAAAGCCTAATGTGTTTTTGATATCGTTTGTTACATAAATGTCACATAATGTCAATATTATTATGGGACAGATGAATAAGTATTGTAGGATTTGTTCATTAGCTGTTGACAGATAAAAATCTGAGTGGGTGGACGTGAAATAACACCTTAAGATGGTGCCTACTTGATAAATATTGGGATTGTAATTGCACCTCTAGAAATCGGCTCTAAAAATAGAGTGAGACAAAAGAAAATGAGATGTCAATGAGAATTTATAATAGTGTTTTGTATAATGTCTCCTTCATTAGCATCCATCTGGACAGAACTGATTAAGTCTCTTAGCACACGTCACTGGGCAGGAGAGACAAAGATGAAAGGATATTCAACAGCAGACAACAAGAAGTTGTGCCATTGGTAGAGTGAATGCATAAACATCGACAATCTGCAGGCAGCACTACATTTTCCGTGTTTTACTTCTAACTAGTACTGTCACATATGTGATTCAAAAATATGTTATTTTCAATCAGGGCTTCTCTTGTCTGCAGTTTCCCTTGCCGTGTAATGAACACACTCAGAGGGCAATGCACAATCTCGTCAAAGGCTTGATCCAGACAGAAGGGCCAAAGTTGACGGAGACATTTCTAAAAGACCAGGTGGAAATGCATTCCATACAGAGAATTAATTAGAGAAAGTGAATGCATTATTCAGGCTGTTGAACTAAATGGAAAAACAAAACAAACCAAAAAGCTAGAACAACATATGATAGATTTTCAGGTTACAGGCAATTCATTATCAAACAAATATATTTATGTAGAAAAGATTTACTGTCTATAGTAAACTTTTTGGATTAATGGTTTTCATTAGCAAAAAAATAGCAGATTTAAACAGGTGAATCACTCTACAAAGATATCCCATGCTCTACTAATGCAGGTGGTATTAATTTTGAAAAGAAGTCAAGCATGGATTTTTTTTTCCTTGCTAAATGTTTCCCTAAAATATTAAATTAAAAACCAAGCCATTATAAACAAAAAAACACAATCAGTTTATGCATTCTGAGTTGTCCAGGCTTAGCCTGAAATCAGATGGATAATTTGTCAGGCTTTTATTAGGAAGTGTTAGGAGAGTCACTATAAAACCATTTAAATCACAGGAAGTTTCTGCATTTTTAGCTCTATTTTACAACAAATAAATAAAAGCCAACAAACAGTTTATGTTTTATTGTATACTGAAAGCACGATCCAGGAGAGATGTCTGCTAAGGCCCCTAAGAGAGGGAAAGGCTTCACTTTTAGCTTCCATTTTCTTGGACACTACAATGTGCACATGGAGAGAAACCCTGCCTATGAGCAGAGATCAGTCTGAGCACTGCGAAGGATGTCTGCAAAGCTCCATGGGGAAAAGTCGTTTTGAAGATTAATGGTAAGGCTATTGAGTGCTTGGGATTCCTGAGCAAGATGAGGCTGGCACGGGAGCTGCTTCCCCATCCCATTTCCCTCTTGGGATTCAGAGAGCGTCACCGAGAGGCTGTTTCCAGGGATTCTGTTGCTGCTGCCAAGCCAAGCCAGAAGGCGTAGGAGTCCCTCTCTGCCTTGTCAGCAGCTGCTGTGAAGGGTTTCATTAGCCCAGGCAGTGTAGTAGAGTTCGGCTGCAAATAGCTGACCCTTTTTGGAAATCCAGCAGTTTTCCTTCTCTTGGCTGACCTGATGCATCTCCCTTAGCCATTCCCTTCCTGAGTAGCCTTGACAGCTTTCCCCGTTGGAGTGAGGCTGGCTCACCCCCAGCTCTCCTCTTGCAGGCTGTGGACTGTACTAAAGACCACTTTTTCTGAATGTTTGCATCTTGATTTCCCATGGAAACAAGCCTGGGATGATCCTTTCTTCAGCCCGTGCGTCTCTCTCCTCACTCTTAATAACTCTTGAACTCGGTAGTTCCTTCCAGACAGTTTTGACAGAGAGACTGAGGTCTCAAAAGTAATTACGTTTTTAGCAGTTTTATAAAAACAGGCTGTTGGGTAGATGAGGGATGGGATCAAGAAAACTTGCAAATTCACCCCTGGCTCACGTCTGATCCCTCTGGCTTATTGGCATGACTGAAAGTGCCAGCCCAAGGATCAATGCCAATGTATTCCGTGGGAAGACATTGCATGTATTAGTGGTGTTAATGGAAAGGTTTTGTGTGATTTGGCAAGCAAAAATAGTATCAGAGGACACAAATGGCAAGAAGTGGAGGCTTTGTCGCATTTGATGCTCACGGAATTAACTTGTTCTGCATGACTGAAAGAACGCTTCTGCAGCCAACACTATGAAATTCATATCTATTCATTAGTTCATCTCTGGTTTGTGAAGCTGTTCGTCAAAGTGTAGGCCAAGGGAAAGGTTTATTAGTAGAAGAACCATACCAGTAACATGATCTGATCAGTGCAGAAGTGCTAGGCAGGCTTCTGACTGGTGCCAAAATTAGAGTGAGGTGTAAAATAAGGGGCCTCTGCATCACTAACAGTAAGTTTAAAAACAAGGGGGAACAATTGGTGTGTACTAAATTGGGAAATGTCGCTGTTCCATTGCTCTGAAGTCTGCTGTACATAATTATAAGGACTGACTCTCTAATGATGTATTTTACAGATGGGTTGTTTATGACAACATATATCAGGAGAATGAAACACTTAGGATCGCCCCATAAATATCTCCCTAGCACCAGCATTCTGCTGGTATTTATTAGTAGATTTGATTGTGCTCAGGATGGGGGCCAGGCATTTCTGTGAGCAATGAGTGCTCTAAAGCTATCTTTTTCTATACAGAGACCCAAAATTGCTCCATAAAGAAGCAGCCCCTCTATTATCCCCACAGTGAGGCATATAGGCAAAATTGGGTTACTATGTATTGCAATATTTATGATTACAATTCAAAAGAAAGGTCCCTTAGCTTCCCTGAAGGAGCTCCAAACCCATTTAAATGGTGGTTACTAGCTTGCAAGTTGTTTTTTGCCTACAGTTCTAGCTGGAAATTGCATCTGCTATGAAATGCACATATCTTTCCAGCTTTGCCCTGTTTCCCTGCAAATCTCGAAAGCTGTGAAACCAGGAAAGTTGGAAGAGGAATGCTTTATAGCATTATGAATTCACTGGCATAAATACTTACTAATCAGAGTGATAAATTTCTGTCTGATCCAAGCAACAAAATAAAATAAAAAGGACATATTTGTGCCAGCATATATCAGAACCCCTTGAGCTGCGCTGCTCTGTCAGACTTCATAAATATTGGGTCTGTCATGCCAGTTCAGCTGCAGAACTGCAGACGAGACAGCAGGCAAGTATTTATTTGATATGATTATGATTTAAACTTCATGTCTGATTCTTTTCTCCCTCATAAAGCAGAATATTAGATTAGATGTTGCCACGTGTGCACTGTAATCAGCCTTCTTTTCTCTGACTTCTTTTTGATCGATGAGAGAACAGTTTTGCTTATTTTACTTCAGCCACGAGAAAGATAATTATATGCATTTCTGAAAATATGAAGTCATCAGAGTTGAGAGAAATGGCTCTGAATAAAATACAGACTCAGAAAAATGATTATTTCTATTATTAGCAACCAAGCACGTTCTCTCTGACATAGTTGTGGGGATACTTGAAATAATCTGTCCTCTCATCACCATTGTGGAATGTACCAAATAACTGCACTTGAGCCAGATGTGTCTCCACTAGCACTACAACCATCTGTAAGCTACTTGACTTAAGGTAGTTTGGGGCGGGGAGATCCTGAGAGAGAAGAGAGACAGGCAGTTAAAAGGCTTTCCCCCCCATTCATCTCCTTTAATCTCTTCTCTTGTTTCTGTTTTTATCTCATCCATCCTTTGGCAGTAGGGTGGCATGCTAATGAGCAAATACTTGGTGCAACAGAGACCGTCACTGGCGAATAACTAAAGCTGGTACCAAATGCCCACTCTGCAGTTTATCAGACGGTGTGTGATTGTGTGTGGTTACGTGGGAATTCATATATATGTGCGGATTAAGAAAAGTGAATAAAGATGCTTTTATTTCCCATGCTCCATAACAGGACAGTAAACATCTGACATATTCAAACTGCTCTAGTTCTGCTCTTTTTCCCTTTCAAAGAGCTGTTCCTGTGCTAGGATTCATATAACTTCTTCTTTTCTTGGCTTTCTACTGAATATAATTTGACATTTGCAATGGAGTTGCATATTAGATCCAACCATTTTCTGCTATGCTCTATTTCTATAACTTTTTTTTTTTTTTTTAGTGCATCCTTCTGGAGGAAGGCAGTGGCATTATACTGAAGCAAACAGCCAAACATATTTAAATCAGGTTCTAGATGAATGTCAGCAAATATCAAAGTGACAGCTTGCTGGCATTTACAGTTCCATCTTCAAATGCTGAACTATGCATTTAATCTATGTATTATCTGTTCCTGCAACAACTTTTTCCTTATTACGGGTAATATAAGTGGTGCTTTCCTAAATATGTAGGCAACAGGTGTTCTGTCAAACAGCAAACTGAAGTTAGAGGAACAATAAGAAAATAATTCTAGGTCTGTAAGATGTAGATCCTAGAGACCAAAAGACAAGGCCAATGTTTGTTCAGGGGAAAAATATACTGTAGAAATAGCATTTTGTGGAATAGAAAAATTGTATAAAGCAAAGGTGAATTGCATCACATTTTTCTGCAAGTAGGAGTGTCCCTTCTAAAGCTATGGTGTATGTTCTATACCATCAAGCAACTTCATGAAGTTGTTTTGCTATCACCGAGCAATTTTCTTAAAATACACCTCACAAAATAAGATCCAGCTAATATAAAAACTTATTTTCCTAATTTATTAAGATGACTATTTGGTTTTATGTATATTAAATGTTATTTTTTTTTAGAAATTGACCTTATTTAATTTTATACAAGCTTGTTTCTTCAAACAGAAACAGTATTTTTTTATTTCACTCAACTAAGCTTTTCTATACATTTATTGTCACCAAAATTCATTTTTGATCTGCTAAAAATCATTTGAAAATGGTATTTGAAATTACTTACTTGTAAGCTCCATTTTTTGCCACTTTGTGTAAGGGCATTTCTGATCATGATGTGTGCAGAAGTATCTCTAGTAGATGCCACAGTGCACCCTGGTTTGCTCAGTGACATGGTCAGGGTTAGGACTCATCAGAGTAGTCAAGTCAACTATTACAATCATTTTCGATATTTACAAAGTGATCTTTCTGACCAGATGTAGAGGAGAAAGAGAAACTAAACTGAGCAGAAATTGTAAGAAATGGAGGTGCCTGTGAAGGTGTAAAGGAAAAACAAGGGCATGTGTGATTTTGTACATGGCAGAGTGGTGCTATGTTGCTTGGCTCTCCAACTTTAACCTGGCCAGGGTTAAAACTGAGGAAGAGCTTTTACTGAGGATAAAAGAAAATATGTGAAAATCAAACTGAAGCAACTGTGCTTTCTTTCCCCTGCAAGTAAAATGGTCAACACAATGTCGCGAAACTGAAGCACAGTTTGTATGGATGCGTTATGAGGAAACATTTGAAACAGATTGCAAGGGGTGCAAAGTGCCTTCCTTGCGTTTTGGATGAAAGCTAGGTGGAGGCAGGGTGTGTGTGCAAACCTCTTTGTTAGGAAGGGAGAGCTGGTGAGTGACGCTGATTTGGTGGTTTAGAGGAATCAATTATGGGAAGAAGGGAATGAGCATTTGCAGCTCCAGCAGGGTTTGCTGACATGTCCAGCAGTGCTGATGCTACAGTGCTGCTCCCCAGATGGTGGGCGGCAGATGGCTGAAGCTGCCTGCCCTGCATCCCTGGCACCTCTGCAAGCCTGCTGGTGCCATCAGCTGGCTCAGGGACAGCTGCTTGGCTGCAGGGTGGAGTGCTGGCACCCCCAAATTTCACTCTTTAAACTTGTATGCCTCTGATCTGGCATTGTAATGCTGATGCAAAAGGCCACAGGTGGAGAAGTTGGAAAAGCAACAGATGATAGAAGAATGGAAGATAGATGAAGATGAAGATCAAGATCAAGATGAAGAAGAAGAAGATGAGGATGAGAAGGAGAGTGCATTCCCAGGGAAGGTGACCCAGTGGAGGAGCTGATTCTCTGGACAGGGCTCACAGCTGATCCACCAGAGCAGATGAAGGGGCTCACCCCTGGCTGGTCAGCCATACCTACCTGGTCTGGCATCCCTACAATCAGGTTTCTGAGCTCTTTTCCTCTCTTTGACTTCAGACCTGTCCTCAAAGCAGCACACCCAGGCATTTGCAAGATCTGCCTTTCCTCTGACCAGAGCTTGGACTGAGCTCCTGGCTCAGCCAGTGACCAACATCTGGAACATTTCCATATTTTGATATTTTGGAGGTGCCATGTCAGGGTCTGCTCCAATTCCTGGCTGCCTCCATAGCCAAATTTCAGGTCTGTGCAACCCCCTTTTTTAGGTACTCCACTCTCCTAAGTACTTTTTCTTTTTTTTTTTTTTTTTTTTGCGAGAGAAGGCAAAATAGCAGCACACCCTGTGGTGGAATTTCTCAGATGGGACACCTTGTCATCCCAGGTGTGATGCTCTAATCCTTTGCCAGAAATGCAGAAACTTTGGGATTAAGTACCACTAATCCTGCTCATAGCAAATTCCTGGCCACTGAGGCACCCTCTTGCCAACCGGGCAGGAAGAGTAGCAACACCCTCTAAGTCAGTCAGAAGAGCTGAAACCTGCCAGCTTTAAACAGGAGAGCTGGCTCTCCCTCACTTTGATTTATTTCAACTCCTGCCAGGTAGAAAGAGATAAAGCAGGCCAAAATTCAAATATTTCCTTCCTCCCATGCCCTCAGCGCTAAAATAAATAGAAAAATAAATTCTTGATAACTAAGCAGAGCTCTGAACTGGCTCTGGCAAGTCATTACAGTATGCAGATTTGTTTTCTTTTTACACAAAACCAGAATCAAAATCCTATATAAGCTTCTTTTGGCAGTACCTGAAATAGCGTGTCTGATCTTTTATGCCACAATCCCTCACTGAAAATGCTGCATGCAATTTAAATGCTGCATGAAGCATTTACTGTTCATACTCTACGCAGAGGGCTAATGGAAGAAACAGGAATTTATCTTATTGCAGTCATTAATGTGACTGTCTTCAGCTACACAGGGTAGTGCAGTATTCCTGGATATAAGCGGGCCCCAAACTATTTTTTTATGGTCACATATAAACTGGCCCATAATAGCGTATCAATAAACCTCAATTACACTCAGGAAAATACTAAAAGCAAAGCTCAAGTGAAGTTCAATAAAGTCTACAGGCATATTAGAGCTGTGTTGAATAGTGACATCCATCTGGTATTTTTCAGTGACTTCTAGTCAATTACTACATTTCATCATATGTAATCCTCTTTTATCTTCAGCTCCTGCTGCTACAGTAATTCTCACTCTGCTACATCTGTGGCTTTACTGTGAATTTTTATCACCTAGGAGTAAGTGAATTTTTTTTTTACTAGCAGTTGCAGTGTACCTGCTTGGTAAACAAACAAACAAACCAACCAAACCCCAAACAAAAACAAACAACAACAACAACAAAAAGAGAAAGATTTAATTGCAAGAGAAGTGAAACACAAACCTAAAGACTGCAAGGTAAGGATGTAAAGTAAACCTGTCCAGATATGGAGAGATAATGAGGAGCATTGCGAAAATAACTTCCCAATTCAAACATGAATTGTTGAAAACATTGTGTAGGTTGAAGTGTGTGGAGTGTCATATTTTTAACAACCTCCTATGGTTTGATCATATCTGTGACAACCTTTTAAAAAGAACATTCTAAAAGAATTCATTATTGTATTTTTCTTGGAGGGGGAAGCTTTGGCTGTCATGTCCTTATGATGAACATGAAATCCAGAGGTGTTATTTCATGTTGAAGAATGCAAGGTTAAAATCTGTGGCAGAAGAGTTCATCTTGCCCTGCCTGTGCTCTGTGTGAGTACAATCACGTGCTAAGACCAACAAATGCTCCCACTGGTTTGCGTGCAGAAGGAGAGGGTAAAAGCAAAAGCCTGCTCATTCCACAGCCTCATGCAAAGGACAGGCAGCATATAAACCTTTGTGCTGCGAGGAGCAGAGGGACCCTAATCACTGTGCTTTAGGCAGAGAGACCTGGACTGGAGTAAGTGTTGAGATTATCTATGGGAATACTGATTTATGCGTGGAGCCATCCTCACAGCTACCCCAAATGCAGGGGGCACTTCTAGATAGGTAAGGATCTGAAGGAGTCAAAATGAGAATAGCCCCACACAGGAAAAGGGTAGAAAAGAGCAGTGATAAATGCATGGCATGGACCTGCACCCTGGCTGTTCTGCACTCTTGCAAACACCCAGTTTCATGACATTTTCAGGTGATTTATATCCCTCCCATGGAGAGGCAAGTGAAAATGTCACCTTATGGCATGGTCTTTTTCTACAAAGATGGCTTTCCTTCCCAAGTACAAATTCCCAAAGGGTATGGAGCAGAGTTTCTTGAACTTTTTTTTGGTTGGAAGTTATTTTGCTGAAGATGAGATAAAAAAGAAACACGGGCTCAGCTTGTTTAGCCGAGTGAAAGAGAGACTGATTGCTCCCTCAAAACACCTCAGGGAAGCAGGACTCTGTAAGGCAGAAGACAAGGCAGACAGCAGAACTAAGTGGTATAAACAGGCTAGCTCTGCACATAATCTGCAAATTAACAGACTTCTAACCAGAGAAAGAATGAGGCTCTGGAATGGCCTCCCAGTAGGAACTGGGACTGCAGGAGACATAAGTAGATCCAAGATAGAGCATGATCAGCTGATGAAAGAGATAAAGTGACATGATTGAAAGAGATAGCAGGGAACAGGATCTGATGGTGTGGATTGCTTCCAAGTCTGTACTCCTATGGAAAAAAAAAAAAAAAAAAAAGAAGAAGAAGAAAAAAAGCCTTTTGCTTTAAAAACAAACAAATACAGGCAAACTATTTCACTCTGTCTAGTTTCTCCAGCTGGAATGAAAACGTCATGGATAATATCACTGAGAACTGCAAATGAGAAATTAAAACTGGTTCAACATGCACATATTACCCTTCCTTGAAGACATTCCCTTACCCTTCCTTGAAGACATTACATTACATTTATTTTTCATTTTCGGAGAGGTGGATTCAGGGACAGCTAAGTCCCTCTCACCTCCCCATACCAGATGTACCTGGAAGAGGGATGCTGCTACCCCAAGGACAATGCTGCAAATGCACATTCAGGTATTCAGAGTTGGTGAAAGCCCAGAAAAGCAGCTTCCCCTACACCCTTTGAAGTCCACCCCAAAGAAGCAAATCTAAGTCTCTGTTCTGATTTGCTTGGAGCTTGAACCTAACATTACTCCTGAGTTGCAGATCAGATGCTGGAATCAGAAGAATGACATAATTCCCTAGCCTGACTAGCTGCCTGCTTAGATGCATACATTCAAATGTCATTCAGCTCCCCCAGTAAGCAAATATGCAGCTGCCATGAGAGAACAGTTATACACTTTAAGCCTTGGTTATAAAACTTGTTATGTATTATTTACTCAGTACTGACAGCTTGCTCTGTGCTGTGCAGCACACAAAGTGTTCTATGCCCGCAAGAGCTTTTGATCTCAAGGATTAAAAATCAGACACATTCCAAAAGTTTAGGAGACACCGTCTGAATCTGGATTACCAACTGGGGGTACAACTGTGCACCCAGCATCCTGGCCTACTGCTGTCTTGGAGAACAGAGTATTTGCTCTCCCATGCACAGATATTTGTTTTCTTTCTGTGGAAACTGAGGTGCATCAGGGAAGGGTTCTTCACCTTGAGTTGGGATAATGCTGGGATATCATTCTTCAAAATCAAGGCTGCTACTCTTTCTCTTGTATGGCACCTTGTTTAGTGAGAGAGCATTTGACCTGTGCTTAGCCTGGACTAAGGCTGAAAGAGTTCCTCAGACCTGTATCACCCAGCTGGCAAAACACAGACCTCAGACAGCAGTTGATGTTCTCTCTGGTGCTCCTTGGTAGGGTGTATTTCTACCTCGCAGTGATCAAGTGGCTTTGATAATTTCTAAAGATTGTGACAGGATTCAGGATGCTGGAACTGAAGGAGGAACGCCATTCTATGCATAAAGAGGGGTGGATAAAAGATGTGGAAGATGAAGAAGGGAAGAGACTGAAGTAACTGATGGAGCATGGGAACCAGAGGACAGAGGACAAAACACAAAAGGAGCTACACGCAACTTCATGAGTATGCTGAAACTAAAGATCCCTAACAAATAAGAAAAAGCCAGTGAACACCAATCTTTTACTTGGAGTGTATTTTGGTTATGATAAATTAAGATTACTGGGTCTGCAGGGACGGGATTCAGCTCAGTGATAAAGCCACCTAAATTTGTGTGTTTATACATCACACTTTATGTGTGAGCTGTGAGTACAAGCTCCTGCTGCAGTTGATGGAGGTCTAGGAGATCAGTTACCTGTGTGTAGGTGATCAGTGCTTTCTGAGAGGCCACAGAGTAACCAAGATATTTCTCTGCAGATACCAGGTGTGTCCCATGACTTATTCTATCCTGAGAGTCTGCTTAATGACAAACAGGATACCCCACAGTACCTAAAAATAAAACCAGAAGCCTAAGTATAAGCAACTAAATCATGTGCCTAGTCAACACAGCCTGAGTGATCCAATGCATGAGTGGGCTAGGCCTTGCAAATGATGCCGAATGGCTGTCTGGCCCAGTCGAGGGTGGACTCAATCCACTGCATGAACTTGGACATTCAGTACCATGGGGGATCTCTCCTGAGATCTCTGGTGGTGCTCAGGAGACTCTCATGCCTTTTTTCACTCAATCACAGGATGGCTAAGGTTGGGAGGGACCTCTGGAGGCCGTCTGGTCCAACTCCCTGCTCAAGCAGGGACACCCAGAGCAGGTTGCCCAGGACCATGTCCACATTGTTTTTAAAGATCTCCAAAGATGGAGTCTCCATAACTTCTCTGGGAAACCCGTTCATGATACAGAAGTGCTTCCTGATGTTCAGAGGAAATCTCCTGTGTTCTAGTGTGTGTCCATTGCCTTTTGTCCTAGCGCTGGGCACCACTGAAAAGAGCCTGGCTGCATCTTCTTCATCCCCTCCCTTTAGGTATTTATACATATTTATGAGATCTCCCCTGAGCCTCCTCTTCTCCAGGCTGAGCAGTCCCAGCTCTCCCAGCCTCTCCTCATAGGAGAGCTGCTGTAGTCCTTTGGTGATCTTGGTGGCCCTCCATTGGACTCTTTCCAGCATGTCCATGCCTGTCTTGTACTGAGGGGCCCAGAACTGTTCACGGTACTCCAGGTGTGGCCTCACCAATACTGAGTAGAAGGGAAAGAGCACCTCTCTTGACCTTTCTGCTCCAGTTGCCTTCCAAGTTCTGTGTAAAAAACAACCTCCTGGTCTTTTTGCATTCACTATCATCAGGCAATATTTCCAATAATTACGCAGTGTAACCCTCTGCCATGCAACACAATTAATCTTTATGAAGTCATAGTTTCACTGAAGTGGAGGACTTGCTGGTGTCCATTAGTGGCTGTTGATTGATGTAATTCTCTTTATTTTGGCTGCCCTTAAACTTTAATTATGAAATTAGAGGTTGTTCAAAATGCTGCAGTTAGGCAGCCTCCTGTTACAGCTTTAAATGATGAAATTCTTCCTGATCTTCATCTTCTGAGCTGGCTTCCCAAACAGTTAATAACATCTTACATCGGGTCAGATTAACAGGGTTCTCTAGCAGTACAAAATTTGGTGCTCTGATTTCACAGTTCTTGCTTTATTATTTTAGGCCCTCATTATACTTGCAATGCATTAGGGACCAGAGCTACATAATGAGAAAATTCAGCTATCTTTTTAAACGGTAGCTTGTGTTCAGTGAAAATCACCATTCTACTGTCTTTTTACACACTTGGTGTCCACGCATCCTCTTCTGTTTTCCCTCCAGGAAGAGCAGCTGTATGAGGTTCTGGCTGAAGAGCCCCCTTCATGTTTCATTAAAGGGTTGAATAAAGAAAGAATGAGAAGTAAATGCCTTAAGTCTTCTACTGGAATCAATCCTTTGGAGACATAATCATGAGAAGTGTGGGGAGATTAGAGACAGGCTATGAATGAAAGCTAATGGCAGGGGATGGGGGTCAAAAACACCTAAGTTGCAGAGTCCAAGCTTATTTCTACCACCCTTGTTTATTCTTTGACATGTTGCAGTAACCAGTCTGTCCTGACTATAGTTTTGATTTTGCAGCTTTTGCAAAACCGAGTCAGAACAGTATGAACCTTCAGTTCAATTCAATTTTTTGAGACAGAAATAATTGCCTAGTTCTGACTTCTCCATTTCTTTTTTTCTTTTTATACATCTCTTTTATTGGCAATATGTAAAAGTATACTATAAACAAAAATACAAAACAAAGAGAGAGATCAAATCCTGACAAGTTATACCAAGAGAGGAACATAATCAGGGCAGTTTTATCTGAAACTACTGAACTGCCATGTGTTCCTGAAAGATAACTTCCCATATCATAAACTTCAGAATACGGCAATCAAAAAGATGATGCCTTATAATAAACACAATATTATTTTAAGATTATTTTAAGTTTAAACAACACATACACTGAATCAGTGCAGCATGGCTAACTCAGCATGAACCAATGTTTGTTTTCATAACTTGTACTGGACATGAAAACACATATATTTACTTTCAAAGACAAAAAGCTGTGAAGAAAGGATACAGATAAAAGCAAGAGAAACAAAGAATAAACAGCCATTTAATTTTGAAGTGATCATATTGGGATAAAAATGTTAGCTCAGGTCAAATAAAGCAAATGGGAATGAGAGAAAGTGATCAAGGACTAGAGAGTTGAAACTGAGAGCCTTCAGATACCTCTGTAGAGGCATTTCTGTCAGAGGAGAGACTTCTACAGGAGAGCAAAGGCAAGTCTTTGAAATACGGACCTGAAACCTTGACAGGAGGGAGTATTAGCTGCCTGTGTAGGTCTTGAGGTTTTCAAAGATAAAAACAATCTCATATATGAAGAACGTGAGGCATAGTCTAAAGGGGCAGCCAAGGAGGGAGGGTCAGTGCCCCTCCGTGCCCCTTCCCTGTGCAGAGGCACCTGGGAGGGTCAGGTGCAGAGACCACACTGGGCCAGTCTGACAGCACCTGCACCCCATTCAAACACTGATTTCCCAGTGTGTTCCCTTGCCTCAGAAGGGTCATGCGTTCCTGGTGGATGGAGAAGGAGGGGATTGTCATCTGGCCTATGGGGACTTTGAAGAGGACCAAAGACTTGGTGGTAGACCTGCTCAAGAAGAGCAGCAGGTTTTGGTGGGATGTCTGTCTCTGGACAATGACATCTGCAACTACTTTAAATGGAAAACACCAGTTTTCAGACCTATTTGTAGAGTACCGTGGTGTTTAGGTTTCGGATGATTTATGCTGCCATGTCATTCTGCAAGTCAGGTCTGATAGGTCAGGTCAGTGCTGTGCCACTGCCGTTCCTTGTGGCACCAGGACATGCTGTGTGGCAGGAGAAGCACAGCACTGGCGCCGTGCTGGGGGGGAGGTTCTGTTCCTCGCTGCTCCGGTTCCTGTCACTGCTTTTATCTCTGCTTCTCAGCTCTCAGCCTGGCTGGGAAGCCTGACCCACTGAGGAGACAACAGAGAAAGCAAGCTGTTGTACCCAAGGGGCATTGTAGCAGCAAGTCTTAATTGAAGCATTTTATCTGCTGGGTCTCTTATATATGTGCGTATGTGTGTGTTGGAGCATGACAGAAAGCGGGGAAAGCAGCCTTAAAATTTTCTACTGGAAAGAAGTTACATTTTAAGTTTTTGGGGCAGTCCCACTGGTTAACAAACTGAACACGAGCTCCCACTGAGATGCACTGGCTGAGAATGCAGATGAGATGCAAGGAGGTATAAACAGCAGGATGTCAGGCAGGAGTGGGAGGCTGTATTGCCTCCCCATACAGCACTAATGGGATCATTTGCAGAATATTGTGCCCCATGCTACTGCCAGGCTTCAGAATTAAAAAAAAAAAAAAAAGGAAAAAAAAAAAAGGAAAAAAAAAAGGAAAAAAAAAGGAGAAAGATGATAAAAGCTGAAGAAATTTTAGAAAGGATCATTTTAGAAATCTAAAGAGATTTTAGAAAAGATCAGGAATGAGTATATGTATGGAAAATATTCTCTGCCATAAGGCTCACATGGAAGCAACCCTTTTAGCCTGTCAAAACAAAACAAAACAACCACCCTACCAAAAACCAGAAAGATTTTGAGCTGAGCTGAGAGCAGTCTTTGAACACCCCTGAGGATGGAAGCACCTGACACTAGAGCATGGCATTTTAAGGGGGGGTAGGCAGTTTTGTATAGCAAAGGTAATTAATCATTGGAGCAATTTACCAAGGGACGTATCTTTAATTCGGAACTGAATCCCTTTCAAAAATATATTATTTAACTCAGCCAGGAATTACCCTACTGTTTTGTAGGAATTTAACCCATACAATCACAGCAGCCCCTGTGGCCTTGAAATCTATTAAGCTATTATTTTTTTAAAATTGATCCAAGCTATCTTCCCTCAGATAGTTCAATTGCTAACCCAATCACATCAGCCATCTTAGGGGGATTATTCATAATTATGGAAGAGAATGTCATCTCTGGGGAAGAGAGGTAGAGGCAGTGATTTCTTTGTGTTGTTTAAATAAGTCTGAGCTCTAGTAGAGGATAATGCATATGAAATCGTAGCTGTGTTCAGTGAGGTCAGTCTAAAAGGAGGCATGGTACAGAAGCAGCTTTAGGGGAACTAAAATTAAATCCAGAGGAAACTCCAGGTTAATAAAGCTTGTTTCTGAGGAAGGGCAGCAAGAGCACTGATTGCCCTGGCCCAAATGCACATTGTATATCTTGACTCTTAAAAAACAAAAGCAACAATACAAAACAAGTCAAAACAAAACTAAACAAAACCAATTTCTTCATGCTCTGTATAGAACAGACACTATGGAAAAAGATGAAAGATTTCATGTGACAGTCATGGCAAAAATGACAGATTTTATAGATATGAACTCACAAACAAAGTCATTTAGGTCATAGAAAATAAAGTTCAAAGTAATTTGAGCTATTTCTGAAATGAATATAAGTAATGAAAAAATGTCAGCCTATGATCCCTGCATTTTTAGTTAGAGAGTAGGGGATAGCATAATGCCTGAATAATTAAGATACTACAGACACTTGTGGAAGCAGGGGGAAGAGCCGAAATAGGTCTTTAGACGTGAGTATGAATTTGACTGACTTTTTAATGACATACATAAAAACAACCATTTTCATGGCATGCTTAGCATTTCATGGCTGGTACCTTTTCAGCCTTTCAGTAATTAAAGGGGGCTTATAAAAAAGATGGAGAGGGACTTTTTACATGGGCAGATAGTGATAGAAAAAAGAGGAACGGTTTTAAACTAAAAGTGGGGAGATTCAGATTAAATGTTAGCAGGAAATTCTTCACTATAAGGGTTGTCCAGAGAAGCTATGGATGCCTCATCCCTGGAAGTGTTCAAGGCCAGGTTGGATGAGGTTTGGGGCAACCTGGTCTAGTGGGAGGTGTCCCTGCCCATGGCAGGGGTTGGAAATGGATGGTCTTTAAGATTCCTTCCAACCCAAATCACTCTATGATTCTATGATTAATATTAACAGCAATATGTATATGAGCTGGCAGAATTAGATGTAGTATGTGAAGCTGATATCTACTTGGCATTTACTTGCCCTATGATTACTCAGTCCAGCTTCTTGTACTCAGGCCCTTGCTTACCACTCCCCAACAAGTTCATGTTTTCTGTTTGAGCCATACACAGGTTTCGGAAAAAAAAAAAAAGAAAAAAAAAAGAAAAAAAGAAAAAAAGAAAAAAAAATCTAACAACCCCCTCCTCCCCGGCCATCAGGAAGGCAAGGATATCATGGGATTCGACCCATTCCTTCTGCAAAATAATACACAGCCTTTGCATTACTTTGCAATGCATTTGCAAAGCAATACTAATTTATCTAGTAGGTCACGTAGCTTATTGATGATGTGAGTTGCACTCACAGGGTTAGTCATTTTGGTATCAGTGAGATTCCCTGAACGTATAATATCTACTCAGTGGGAATGAGGCTTCCAGAATGGGACTCAGAGAATATAAATGTCTTGTGCCCTAAAGCAATAGCTGCGATGCCCTGGTGTGGATTTGCAAAGTGTGACAGAGATTCCAAATGAAGGATACAAAAAAATTAATTATGCAGACAACTGAACTTGCTGAGGATTCCTTCCTTTAGGGTACATCATTCTTTCTGCTACCACAGGCTCATGATTATTTATTTCAGCTCATAATTTTCCATCACAAAAGTGTGGAGACACAAATCTGTGCCAAAGGGAGATGACTTCTGAATTAGAATTGGAAGCATCCTCAGAAGGCAGCAGGATATGCACTTAAAATGTGATTCAAGGGGCAAGGACAGAAGAAGCTGCTTGGGGAATCAAGTCTAGTCCCCTATAGGGGTGGCAGTACTGAACAGCCCTGGGTATGTTTAAACAGCAGAGCAAGTGTAAGCTGCACCATGTCTTTCCCTCCCCAGACATTCGCACTGGGAAAGCTATACGTGACCCTTTCCATTTTAAGGGGGCCAGCTTCCCTTCCTGTAGAAACTGGTCACGGGGACAGGAGAGTTTACTCATGTTTTGGTTGCAACCTGCAGCATGGAGCATGCCCACAGTGCACACCCAGAGCAGGGCATGGAAATGTGTTTCCAGATCCCAGGAGAAAAACGTAGCAGTTGGCTCCTTGCTGTAGGTGCATGAGTCCAGAATGGTCTACAGAATGCTATGCACCTAAAGCGTTTCCATTTCTGTATCAAAGATGCAAATGCACAAAATGAAGAGGCACCTCACGTGGACATTAATTTACACATGCGAACTTAATTTGTTCATGCAGTGTTTAAACCAGGAATCCAAAGGATGCTATCAAAAAGGATTTAATATTTCGAGAACTAGGGAGGCGAGAGCGCACAGAAGGAGTAAGGCTATTTATGGATTCAGTGGTAGTGCGAGTGTTACATAATTCTTTGAACTGGAATGTAAAATTGCACTAATTCTTTGGTTTCAGTTCCACTTTGTCTGAAACCGAAAAGGCTTGCTTGCAGTTCGTTCATGCTGTGAACCGATGTAGAAGCTTTTTGCAGATAGTTTTGGCCTGTCTGAATACATTATCGGGTTTATTCATGTAACTGAGACCATTTAGACAGAATTGGCAATGCTCTATCTTCTGAGTTCAGAGAGATCAGTTTGCCTTAGCAAAAGTTGTTTTCCCTGCCTCCTGTCTCATTCATAAAAGCTGACAAAATCAAAACGATCCTAGTCCTGGGATTCACACCCTTCACCCTTTGCTGTGTAAATTTCTGTGAAAGCAGACGGAAACCAGACGACATTGCTTTTCATGGGTGCTTTCAAGGCTGAAGCGGGAGCTGAGAGGGAAGTGCTGGAGAGCAGGTACGCATGAATCACCTCTCATCTAGATGCCAGGATCAGCTTTAGATACCTGTTCTTACAGAACACAGCCTGGCCATAAATATTCCTGTTAGAATGAGAGGTGAAGACGTGTCACAGCTGTGATCTTTGCTGAGCAAGATGAACGGGGCAGCTTGATGCTGTGCTTTGGTACTGACCCATTGGAGATGCACTTTGCTAACGTGTGCTAGGCAATAACACATGTTCACAATGTGAAGGCCTATGCAAGTAAAACTTATGTACTCAGACTTTCAAGTCTTAACAGAGTAAAAAAGAGCAGATATAGAAGAATTTTCTGGGTAAAAATTAAAGAAATATCAATCTTTACAAAGAATTGTTTCAGGATTGATGAGTCTCTGTTGGGTTCTTTCATAGAATCACAGAATCATTAAGGTTGGAAAAGACCTCCAAGATCATCTGGTCCAACCATCCCCCTACCACCAATATCATCCACTAAACCATGTCCCTAAGCACCACGTCCAGCCTTTCCCTAAACACCCCCAGGGACAGTGACTCCACCACCTCCCTGGGCAACTCGTTCCAATGCCTGACTGCTCTTTCTGAAAAGAAATGTCTCCTCATTTTCAACCTGAACCTCCCTTGGTGCAACTTGAGGCCATTTGCCATGGGCTTGGAGAGCTGAAATGGAGGGAAGCAAGACGTTCCACAGCCTATGTACCAGTGTAAATATTATTTGTTACTGTTCACAGTGCTGATAGCAGTGTTATTGTGGAGATACTTAAAGATGTATTACAAAAAGATCATCCCTGTCCCCAGTGAAATAGCAGTGTGAAGAGGCAGAACAATCACAGAATTAGAGAGGACATACAGGCGCAGAGGATGATGTGAATGGCAGAGGGTTGCACAGCAGGTCAGTGGCAGGGGGGCACAAACCTCCAGTGTTCGACCCAGGCTGTGCTTCCTCCCCAGCTCTCAACTTGCACTATCAAGGGGCTTTCCACCCTCGGTGATTGTTCTTAAAATAAACAACATGAAAGCATCCCATATGCGGTCCCTGAATTAGTGCAGAATGGAAACTGGTTTTACAATGTCTTACATTGTTTCCCTGCTGCTGCTGTCACTTTTCAGCAAGATACCCCAGACAGCAGTCTGGCTCAGCAATGACAATTTCAATTAAAAACATTTGTTTTCAAATCCTCTTAACAGTTTCCACATGGTGAGAAGTGCCTACTCTCCCTATGTGAATTTTGGGTGTAGGACAGTGAGCAGAGCTTCTTTCTATATGGAAAAAGTTAATTCCATAGTGGCTTCATTTGGCGTCATGCTGTAGCAGTGCCAGGGTTCTGCACTGTTGTATATCTCACAGTACTAATGTGCTTTTATTAGAGAAAATTAGCCTTTTCCCAACTTAGAAAAAAAAGCAACTAACGAACAAAGAAAAAAGGAACTGCATGGAAAGAAAAAAATTTGATTTGCTATGATATCTAGCCTCTAATTTTTCTGTTAGTATTTTGCAGATCCTATTTCTGCAACGTTTAGGGTCATGTACAATTTCTGGAATTGTAGGCAGATTTAAATAAGTCGAGCAGTTCCATAGGTTAATATCCTGACATTGCAAAGTAAACACATTTTTTTCCAGCTATTCAAGACATTATTTTCACATCAAAAAGGTAGGATTAAAGAAACATTTATGATGTGTTGCAAATGTGTCCGATGACCACGGTTGGGTCTGGGACAAAGAGTTTTTTGGAAAACATTGTTTTCCGTCTACTAGCAACGTAGCCCCTCTTCCTCCAAAAAAGCAAACAAAAGAAAGCACAATAAAAACAAACAAACAAATCAAACAAACAAAACAAACAACTCCCCCAACCACAACAACTAAAAAAAACTATTTTCCCTCTCAGTACCAGACTCTACCTTGTATCACAGAAGAGTTGCAGCAATCAGCAAAATGTCAAGGGGCCAGGACCTGCCCCATGTTTGAAAGTGATAGACAGATACATTCCTGTCTGTAGTGAGAGGCAGACATGAATAGAACCCTATCCAGGCATTTTCAGCCTCGGAGGAAACAGCACTCACTAGTAGTGATTAAAACCTACCCTAGGGTGACACAGCAACCTGGTTCCTTCATTTTGCAGGACTGCTTGACTCTTTTAAGTACCTTATCTCTCTAGATACCTTCATACTTAACCTGAAATTCCTTCTGGTGCTTATTATTAACTGCCTGTGAACAGTAGTCCTGAAATGACTGTTTTTGGGAGATGGGTAACATCTCCCATTTTCTAAAGCTAGGTATCTTCTACTTTTGTGCAGGCACTTGCTTAAATTCCTGCAGAAGCTGGATGCATTCAGATCTAGCTTAACCTATGTCAGAACAGCTACTACCTCTTGTGCAGGTGTCTAGGTGCTGGAACAGTCAACCAGGGTGAGAGAAACTCAAAAAAGAACTATCAAAAGGCCCAAGGCAAGTTCAGATGATGCAAAGGGGCATTCTTTAATATCTATATAATATATCTATGTAATATATATAATATATAGATATAATATATATCTACATATTATGAGATATGTATTTATATATGTATAGCATTATGAGAGTATCCCCCTCAGTTCCTGCTGCAACACACCTAAGTCAGGCACCAAAAGTAAGCAGACTGTGGAAACTCATGTTCTTTTTCTCTGTTGCATCAACAAAGGACACGAGCATTATGTTGCCTGTCTATCTGAGTGTAGCAACTGTTGTGTGACTGCAGTCAGGGACTTCCCAAGTAATATAGAGACCATATTGTTCCATAAGGATCCAGGTTATTCGTGTTCAGGGGAAATTAGACTACATATGGAGAAAGTGATGGAGAGAGGTGGTGAGCTGACTATGTTTTAAACTAGACAATTTCAGATTTTACAGTTACATTACTGGACAGCCTCCCTGTTTCAGGAGGACACTGTGCTGTAAGCAAAGATTTGGTGGCTTGGAAAGGGCAAAAATGGGATGGGAAAGGTATGAGCAAGTAGGATATGGAATATGGCAGAGGAAGTCTATACTTCAAGGAAGACAGAAAAGCAGAACCCCAATGAAAGTAAGACCCCAATGACAGTAAGTGATAGATGCGCAAAGGAGTAAAGTGGAGAGGAGATTTTCTCAAAAGAACTCTACACAACCAGCAAAGTGAAAGCAGCAAAGCAGAGGGGTAAAATGGATACCTAGGTTATATGATTTTTTTAAACAATGGCAATCAAAGTTTTAGGAAAATCCTGTACCCTGCAAATTGTCTTTAAAATTCCAGGAAACACACTGGGCTTTGTGAATCCCCACGGGACCACCATCCTGAGGAAATGCTGTTGAACCCTGTGTCAGTCCAGATTTCATGGCACGAGCAAAATTTAAGGAAATTTTCCTAAGCAGGAAAGCAAAATCAAATAAGTAGTAAAATTATTTTTGAAATATTTTTTAGTAAAGTTCAGTAAATAGTTCTGGAGTTTCCATGCACAAATATATTAAATAAACACACGTATCCTATAGACCTGTGATATTACTTATCATTTGTATCTTTCTTCTCTGTTCCATTGCAAAGGGCATGAGATTAAAGCAATATGTGTGTTATAGAACTCACCATTTTATAGAGCTCACCTTACACGGGAGGCTCCTAGAAACAAGAATAGATATAAGCAGCTTTTTGACCAGCTAAATAATATCTTTTGCATTTCAATAGCACTGGAATAATGATGTAGTAGAAATGAGACGATATGTATAACTAAAGTTTTATTGCATGTGGACAGCTTAAGGCACAGCTATGCAAGACTTGATGCAAGCCTGCTGATCTGAATTTTCATTGACTTCAGAGGCCCCTTGCGAACATCCACCAATCAATAAGTGAATAGATTAAAACAAGAGCCTTCTAGAAGCAAGTACTAGAGATGCTTGTTCTATGGATTGGTATTATAGCAATTTAATCCTGGCATGAGAACAAATATACCTGCTAACTGTCTGAGTAAATTAAATGGTTTGCTAGAACTGTTGTTGATTTAGCAGGGCTGGGTTCATGCTAAAATTACATTATTGTCTAAGGAAAAGGTGTGGAGTAAACAAGTTGTCTCTCTTTAAAGTTCCTGGAGATGGACAATTCCAGAATTGTATTCATCTCAGGTAACACAGATACCTAAAATGCCTAAGAATAGTGAGTGCACCGACCATGCCAACTTCGTATGTCCAACAGGCATCAAAACTAGTTGACTTCAGTGGCCACCTAGAGATCCAGCCTTGGTAGCCCTGGATGTTTTTCTGTCTGAATCACTCATTAGCTTCTTGAGTTTAGATATCACAGTTTCCAGGATGATTAATTTGAACATCTATAACAAGCATAAAACAACAGTTTCAGGTACCAGGTGATTGTTTCTGTGATCTATCTCCTCACCACACTGATACTCTGTGTTTCTGGAGAAATCTGGATTGAAGAACAACCTAGAAAGGAGATGTTGCTCTGCACAAGGTTAAGAGATCTCTCTGTTTTCCTGGTAGATGAAGAACACCCAGAATGGAAGTTGATAATCTGTCAGATTTTGATCAATTTTAATTTTATTCTTCTCAGGCAGCTGTGAATTTGTCTTTGAATGTTGGTGGGGTTTTGTAACTGAGAAAATAGTTCTCCTCTGGAGAGCAGTGGTGATCAGAAACATGGCTTTTTCAGGCTGCCCATACCTACTTCCTTTCTACGTCAACCAAGAATGTGTTGATATTCTGTGATATGTTGATATTCTGTGATATGTTTTGATATTCTGCACTGCAGAAGTGAAGAAAGCACGTGAGCTGGAGCTCGTGCTCCCCAAGGCATGTCCATTCCTCAACAGAATCATTAACTAATTTCTGACATCACCTGCTGGGCCTGCTAATGTTTGTCTTGCTGTGGCTGCACAAGTTAGAAAGATGCCAGCTTGTCTGGCAAGATCCGAATGGAATTTTAATAGTGAGCAAAACCAGTATTAGCACTCTTGACAGCAAAATGCGGAAAATAATGATACAGCTGCTATCAGCAAAGACAGTAGTGAAGGCAGGAAAGGGGACCAACTGTGTGTGTACTCTGGTCCATAAGAAACAAGCATGACACAAATATTACTTTGAGTTTAAAGAGTGATTGAGACTGGAAAAGTCAGAAAGTAAGATGCTCCATAATCTTTTATAAGGATTGCTTTCTTACCACTGTCTGGTACATAATGGTATTTGCTGCTGGTTTTCTCTTTGTAGTTTGATTTGCGGGGGGTTTAAAATGTCAAAACACACTTTACCCACTTTTTATACACTCATAAATCCAAATAAATAATAAAATAAAAATTGGGCCATTTATTCAGTCACTTTTCAGAGTATAACATTATTGTTAAAAATACAGGTTTAGCTGCAGGGTAAACAATATTTCAGCATTATGTTTCCAATCTGTCAATCTGATCTGAGCTTAAAGGTCTCACATTCTGTTTTTTCCATGGAAACAAAACACTTTTTTGACAGTAAGTATAGCTTAAGCTACCTTATAGACAATATGCATTCCTACTTCTCTGTTCTTATTACTTTTGAAAATTGGCCAGTTGTCAGCTTGAATGGACCTTGATACCAGGTACTTTGAAGGTCATTATGTGGCTTGAAGCAGAGGATTTGGCAGCACAAACATTGACAGACTCTGAGGTAAATAACTGACGGGGAGGAATCTCATTCCATCTTCCTGATCACGGCAGTCCTCCCACATTTATGTTTATGTGTAAACCAAAGATTATACATCCTTAATTATAACTGATGACTTGTTTCACCTTTACAAGCTCATTTTGTGATGCTAAGTAGATCAATATACATAAACGTCCTTGTATTATTTTGTAGGCTAAGACAGCTCTGTCCTATTCTACTTTTTGGACTTTATCACATTGATCTCAAAGCCATTTCTTTATTCCTTGTAGCTAACTACATTGATGCTCTATTCATTCTCTTTTTATATCAGTTTTATATGTTAAGTCTCTAAGAAGAAAATATCACTGGCTCCAGTTTTTTGAACACCATGGAAGTAAAATTAACAGTGATATAGGTTGTAAAGTCTCAAGTTGTCATTATTTGGAAGCACATTATAGACTATCTCTAGTATGTAGAGCTCTATTGGGTATCTGATCCTCCTGATTTGCTTACTGACCAACTCATTTCTTAAATCATACCAAGTTAACCAATCCTAGAAAATGGATATATTCAAGCTGCTAACTTTCATTTGTTCCATTGTTTTACCTTTTTTTTTTTTCAGGAAAAAGTGAAAAAAAAATCCAACTCCTTCTGAAAATTAAAACTGCATGCAGTAGATGTTTCACTAGAAAGGCCCAGAGCAAGTATTTGCATCTAAGTGGGAAGTGTGGAGACTGGTGAAATAATCTTAACAATATTTCTAAAAGTAAAGAAAAAGTAGAATTTGTTTATTTTCTGACTTTGGCATAAGCAACTCATTTGTATTTCTGGGTGGCCAAGAAGTTTATACTGGAAAGTTTATCCTATAACCCCCAAACAAAGCCAAACCACAAATATTTAAACAGCTATAAATATTTTATAGTAAGATCCACTGGAAAAAATAAAAATAATAATAATAAAAAAAACCCTCTTGTGGAAAAATCTCCCAATGAAGGAGACATATGAAAAAGTTTTCAAAATTCCTTCATTTCTGAATTTGGACAGAGACAATGGGAAGTTGTCTGCTCTCTACATGTAACATTTGTAAATACTGAGTTTAAAATGTTGATTATAGTTGTGTGAGTTTACAGTTTTACCTCAAAAATATTTTCCTAAAATAATAAAGACTGCTGAACATAAACATACAAAATTAGTTTCAGTATATTTTTCCAGTAAAATAGAAACTAAACCTTCTTCCTTCCATGCTTGTTACAGAAGCCTACCAGGGGACATAGTCCTACTTGTCCTTACTTGTGCTGTTTAGTACCAAGTAGCACCCAGCACACCTAAGTTAGAAATAGAAGAAATTGGCTTAGAACCACAAACTCACTTGCCGAGGCGACCGGCTCCGGGGCAGACGCGTGCTGCAGCGGAGCGCGGGATCGGGACAGGCAGGGCTATTTTTCGGGCATCGAGCCTACGTGAGGGAGCCGCCAGGCACCGGCAGCCCTCGTGAGGGAGGCTGACGAGGCGTAGGCGGAGCCAGCAGCGTCAGCGACAGCTCCTCCCCCCGGCCGTTCAAAGGCAGCCCTTAGGGAGCGCGAGCGACCAGGGCCGGCAAACAGGGAGTGACGCGGCAGTTAGCGAGGGCAGGGCGGAGCGGTCACACCCGCCCATAGGGACACCTCCTCTAACGGCACTCTCCCGTCAGCTGGGCTGCAATGGTCTGCACCAGGCACGGTGCTTTCTCTAGGAAGTCAGTACACACCCAGACCGACTGCCCGTCCAAACATGCGGCAGTTCAGGTCTCCGGATGCGGGGAGTGTCTGAGCCTCTTGCTGCCATCGGCGGGAGGCAGAGGGACTGCTTGCGTGAGGTGCGAGCAGGTGGACGACCTGGTCCGCATGGTGGCGGAACTCAAGGAGGAGGTGCAGAGGTTGAGGGATATCAGGGAGTGCGAGCGGGAGATAGACTGGTGGAGTGACTCCCTGCAGGACCGGAGGGAGAGGGACCAGGGTGAGACACCCCAAAGGGGGGTGGACCCCCTACCCTGTCGCCATCGGGCAGAGGGAGGGGACCTGCGAGTTGAGGAGGAATGGAGACAGGTCCCTTCTCGACCTCGCAGGAGATGCCCTCCCCTTCCGGCGCTGCCTTCCCAGGTGCCCTTGAACAATAGGTTTGAGGCCCTGGAGCTTGAGAGACCGGTGGGTGAGGACGAGGTAGGAAGCCTACCCAGGAGGATGCCTGAGGTGAGGAGGTTGACTCCACGCCTCAGGACTGCCTCCACCAAGAAAGAAAGAAGGGTGATTGTTGTGGGCGACTCCCTCCTCAGGGGAACGGAGGGCCCTATTTGTCGGCCTGACCCCACGCATAGGGAAGTCTGCTGCCTCCCTGGGGCCAGGGTCAGAGACGTTACCAGGAAGCTTCCAAACCTGGTTCGCCCCTCTGACTATTACCCGCTTTTGATAGTCCAGGCTGGCAGTGATGATCTTGAAAAGAGAAGCCTGAAGGCTATCAAACAGGACTATAGGGGGCTGGGACGATTGGTGGAGGGAGCGGGAGTGCAGGTGGTGTTTTCGTCTATCCCTACGGGGGAAGGGAGAGGCACGGAGAGGACATGGAAAGCTCACGTGGTTAATAGGTGGCTCAGAGGCTGGTGCCAGCACAGAAATTTTGTTTTTTTTCACCATGGGGAGCTTTACTCGGCACCCGGCCTGATGGCCCCAGACGGGTCCCTATCTCCAAGGGGAAAACGGATCCTAGGCCAGGAGCTGGCGGGGCTCATAGAGAGAGCTTTAAACTAGGCAAGAAGGGGGACGGGGCTCAAACAAGGCTTGTTGGAGCCGTGCCGGGGGGAAACAATGGCTAGGCTGGGGAAGAAGGCGATGGCCCAGCTGAAGTGCATCTACACTAATGCACGCAGCATGGGTAACAAACAGGAGGAGCTGGAAGCCATCGTGCAGCAGGAAGGCTACGACTTGGTTGCCATCACGGAGACGTGGTGGGACCGCTCCCACGACTGGAGTGCTGCAATGCCTGGCTATCGGCTCTTCAGGAGGGACAGGCAGCACAGAGGGGGTGGTGGCGTGGCTCTCTACATTAGAGAATCTTTTGATGTTGTGGAACTCCAGGCTGGGAATGATAAGGTTGAATCCCTGTGGGTTAGGATCCGCGGGAAGGCCGGCAAGGCTAGCGTCCTGGTCGGGGTCTGTTATAGACCGCCGAACCAGGATGAGGAGACGGATGAGGAGTTTTATAGGCAACTGACAGAAGTTGCAAAATCGTCGACGCTTGTCCTCGTGGGGGACTTCAACTTCCCGGATATATCCTGGAAACACAACACGGCACAGAGAAAGCAGTCTAGGAGGTTTCTGGAGAGCGTGGGAGATAGCTTCCTGACGCAGCTGGTCAGTGAACCCACCAGGGGTGGTGCCCCGCTAGACCTTCTCTTCACAAACAGAGAAGGACTGGTGGGAGATGTGGTGGTCGGAAACTGTCTTGGACAGAGTGACCACGAAATGGTAGAGTTCTCTATTCTTGGCGAGGCCAGGAAGGGGACCAGTAAAACTGCTGTCTTGGACTTCCGGAGGGCTGACTTTGAGCTGCTCAGGACGCTGGTTGGCCGAGTCCCTTGGGAGGCGGTTCTGAAGGGCAGAGGAGTCCAGGAAGGCTGGGCGCTCCTCAAGAAGGAAATCTTAACGGCACAGGAGCGGTCTGTCCCCACGTGCCCAAAGACGAGCCGGCGTGGAAGAAGACCGGCCTGGCTCAACAGAGAGTTGCGGCTTGTGCTTAGCAGAAAAAAGAGGGTTTATAATCTTTGGAAAAAAGGGCGGGCCGCTGAGGAGGACTACAAGGATGTAGCGAGGCTGTGCAGGGAGAAAATTAGAAAGGCCAAAGCTCATCTGGAGCTCAACCTGGCTACTGCCGTTAAAGACAACAAAAAATCCTTTTACAAATATATCAACGCGAAACGGAGGACTAAGGAGAATCTCCATCCTTTACTGGATGCGAGGGGAAACCTAGTTACTAAGGATGAGGAAAAGGCTGAGGTGCTTAATGCCGCCTTTGCCTCAGTCTTTAGCGGCAATACCGGTTGTTCTCTGGATACCCAGTACCCTGAGCTGGTGGAAGGGGATGGGGAGCAGGATGTGGCCTTCGCTATTCATGAGGAAATGGTTGGCGACCTGCTAAGGAGCTTGGATGTGCGCAAGTCGATGGGGCCGGATGGGATGCACCCGAGGGTACTGAGCGAACTGGCGGAGGAGCTGTCTGAGCCGCTTTCCATCATTTATCGGCAGTCCTGGCTATCGGGGGAGGTCCCAGTTGACTGGCGGCTAGCCAATGTGACGCCCATCTATAAGAAGGGCCGGAGGGCAGACCCGGGGAACTATAGGCCTGTCAGTTTGACCTCAGTGCCAGGAAAGCTCATGGAGCAGATTATCTTGAGGGTCATCACGCGGCACTTGCAGGGCAAGCAGGCGATCAGGCCCAGTCAGCATGGGTTTATGAAAGGCAGGTCCTGCTTGACGAACCTGATCTCCTTCTATGACAAAGTGACGCGCTTGGTGGATGAGGGAAGGGCTGTGGATGTGGTTTACCTTGACCTCAGTAAGGCTTTTGACACCGTTCCCCACAACATTCTCCTCAAGAAACTGGCTGCTCGGGGCTTGGACTGGCGTACGCTTCGCTGGGTTAGAAACTGGCTGGATAGCCGGGCCCAGAGAGTTGTGGTGAATGGAGTCAAATCTGGTTGGAGGCTGGTCACAAGTGGTGTCCCCCAGGGCTCGGTACTGGGGCCGGTCCTCTTTAATATCTTTATCGATGATCTGGATGAGGGCGTCCAGTGCACCCTCAGTAAGTTTGCAGATGACACCAAGCTAAGTGCGTGTGTCGATCTGCTCGAGGGCAGGAAGGCTCTGCAGGAGGATCTGGATAGGCTGGAGCGATGGGCTGAGGTCAACTGTATGAAGTTCAACAAGGCCAAGTGCCGGGTCCTGCACCTGGGGCGCAACAACCCCAAGCAGAGCTACAGGCTGGGAGATGAGTGGCTGGAAAGCTGCCTGGCCGAGAAGGACCTGGGAGTATTGGTTGATAGTCGGCTGAATATGAGCCAGCAGTGTGCTCAGGTGGCCAAGAAGGCCAACAGCATCCTGGCCTGTATAAGAAGCAGTGTGGCCAGCAGGTCTAGGGAAGTGATTGTCCACCTGTACTCGGCTCTGGTGAGGCAGCACCTTGAGTACTGTGTTCAGTTTTGGGCCCCTCGCTACAGGAAGGACATGGACGTGCTCGAGCGAGTCCAGAGAAGGGCGACCAAGCTGGTGAGGGGTCTGGAGAACAAGTCTTACGAGGAGCGGCTGAGGGAGCTGGGCTTGTTCAGCCTGGAGAAGAGGAGGCTCAGGGGCGACCTTATCGCTCTCTACAGTTACCTTAAAGGAGGCTGTAGAGAGGTGGGGGTTGGTCTGTTCTCCCACGTGCCTGGTGACAGGACGAGGGGGAATGGGCGAAAGTTGCGACAGGGGAGTTTTAGGTTGGATGTTAGGAAGTACTTCTTTACCGAAAGGGTTATTAAGCATTGGAACGGGCTGCCCAGGGAGGTGGTGGAGTCACCATCCCTGGAGGTCTTTAAAAGACATTTAGATGTAGAGCTTAGCGATATGGTTTAGTGGAGTACTTAGTGTTAGGTCGGAGGTTGGACTCAATGATCTTGAGGTCTCTTCCAACCTAGAAATCTCTGTCTGTGTCTGTGTCTCACTGTCACATGGTGAAGAAATCTTTCAGTAACTAAGCTAGCTCCATGCTCCAGCATTGCAATATTATCTGGGTGGCTAATCAGACAGCCAAGAAGCATGGTGCCAGCTGCCAAGACATACACTTGCCCTCCACAGTAGAAAAGCACCTGTGGTGATCAGAGCCATGCTACAAAACTTCTGCTGTGTCCTCAGTGAGCCTCCAGAAGCAGGGACAAGATTATTCAGACCTGGAGACCTGTGGATAAAGTCTTCAGATATATTTTCTGGCTTGATTTTCATAAAATCAGAATACGTTCAAACCGCTCATTTCAGAGGAAGTAACATTTGAGAACACACTTGGGAAGTGGAACTTCACATAGCTGGGATTAAATGTAACATAAATAACCCTTTGTGTCTAGCATCCTCTTAAAGTAAGTCTAATAAAAAAGACACGAAGCAACAAGAAAGCCACAATTTAGGATCTGCTGGATCTATAAATAGAAAAGCTAACTCATAAGGAACTAGCACAGATCTCCATAAATACTCATTCACGACATGTTTACATTTGGGCAGCTAAGCTTAAAGGATATAAATTTTAGTATCACTTGGCCATTGGTAAAAAGTATGAAACATACTGTGTCACATGTGGAATTTATCTTATCCACCAGGAGCCACAAAAAAATCAGATGTCTACTAAGAGCTAATCATTTAGACTCATGCTATATAGTCAGCAAAGACAAACCAAGAGAGCTCCTTATCCTGCCATGTCTTAGACACCTACCATTACATGGGTTAAGCTTCTATCTGAAAATGTCAATTTCCTCTCTAACTATAAGGAAGACTTAAATTATTTGATTAGATTTGAACCCTACTTTTTACCAGTTAGGGATAGAAAGCATAAAACATTAAGATAAAATAAAAACTTGGAAAACATGAGAACACAGAAAAAATAAAAAATGCAGAAAGACAACAGACAAAATTTGTAAAGGGTTTTTGTAGGAATCCAGTTTCTAGTTACATTTAAAATTAAGAAAGAAACCAAAAAGCATGGACTGTATTACTAAAAAATATTTTAAAAAATGTTTTTAAAGAATCCATTCAGCAAACACAAACCCTACATTTAAGCAATCTACTGACCACACCTTTCATGACCTTATTTTTGCATAAAGAAACACATAGCCAACAAATTTTAACAATGGCTTTAGATTCTGTTTTGTGCTTTTTTTTTGCTTTTTTTTTTTCTTTTTTCCTTTTTTTCTTTTTGATAGCCCCTGAGTCAGTAATTGCATAGCAAAGATAAACTCAAAACAATCTGCAGCTGGATCTAAGCAGCATTGTTTCACTGTGTTATTTTTGTGACAAATGAAGCTCTCCCTGTGTTTTGGAAGGAATGGAACTATCCAACAATATCAGAGCATTCAAACTAACCATCAAGATACTCTCTTTTGCTGATCACCTGAAATGCTCTAACATAATCTGTGTGACTTGCCCTTCAGCAGATGGTGTACAAGATTTTTCTCTTTGGGATGTAGTAATATTAAATATTTGTATGGAATCCTGGTCTTATCTTAGTGAGAAATTGCCCTGGTTGTGCATGTGCATGATGGTATGGCAAGATACTAGGAAAAAAAATCATTTTGCATAGCCTGCAAGACTGGCTACCCTTGCCTTCTGTGAATTTACAGAGCAATCTTTTCAGCAAACTCTGCAGAAATAAGATAAAATCAAACTAGAAAATAGTCAGGATCACATATGGTGTTTACAATGAATTTTTTTTTTTTTTTTTTGTCAAAGACATGGAAGCCATGTAGATTAAGAAAGAGGAATTCCATACAAATATATGAATGCTGGGTAGTCTTAGAGGGAAAAACTTATGCTTAAGAACCCAATGTAAAGAAAAACATCTGGAGACTTCTGAATCCTGAACAGTACATGGATTCTAGCTAACTGTAAATAACCATGAACAAAGAATATCTCAGTAGCCAATATTTTTCTCTGCTGGTATCAAATGAAATTCATTTGGTATCAGCTGGAGTTTTTATAGTGCTAATGGAAGTTATTTTCAGTTATCACGTCAGCCTATAAGTATACAAAGGCAGCAATTTTGCTGGTAATCTGGAGATCAGTTTGTATGTAGGGGGTATACTTTAGTCTGTTTCTGCAGTGCAAGCTTTTATCTTAATAAATATGGTGAATCATAAATAAAAAGGAGATGATAAAAAATGAACATTCAGCCAGGGCTAAGGCTGAGTTTGGAAACATTTCATAGTGTGAATGTTTCAACTGTAAAATGATGATGTCCAGTAAGTCCTGTGCTCAATGGGGAACCAATGCACCCAAGAACTAAATATGACTGATATTTTCCCTACAATAATTCTTCTGATATTCCTTTAATGCATGACATGAAATATAAACTAGTAAAATTCTGCTAGGCTACACAACATATATGTAATTGCAATTCTATTTAATAAACTCATGCTTTTTAGCACATATCAGCCTGCTGAAGGATAAAGTAGCCCAATAAACAAGATAGAGTTTAACTCTGCTTTTTATAGCTCTCCACATCCTAACAACGCCAGTTTCTAATTGTGGTATGCTGATTACTATTTCAACGCACTTTGTTAAGAGGCAAAATCACCCTCCAAAATTGCTCACTTAGAAGAGCTTTCATATCTCAAAACTGTGTTACACATTTTCTCTTATGACAAATTTTACATTAGCTAGTTAAAGTTTATCTAGCGTAATGCACGCATAGTACTCAGAAGTTACGCAACATGGGGCTTTACAGCGTGTGTAGACAATTTGGCTCTGCAAGAGAGTAGGGATGGATTCTCAAAAGGCAGTGCAGCTGAGCTTCCTTGTCTTGCTTTAAAATGTCAATGGCTGTGGAGTGTTAACAGTAATGGCCCTCAAAGGTGAACAGAGCTGTCTGTAATACTCATCAGTCATTACGGCGGTGTGAGATGCAGACCGATGCACTGTACAGTGTTCCCTGATGCCCCAGAGCCTCAGTTGTCACGCTGGGAGGTCCATCAGGGTATAAAACATCTCCGAAACTGCTTGACTGCTAAAATTGCCATTCCATTGAAAATAGACTGTGGTGTGGGCGCAGATGTTATGGACCCAAGTTTCATCTTCTCACATGGCTGGGACCCAACTGGGGGTTCATCGCTCTTGGAATTGCTCCCATATCCCACTCTGGTTGAGTCCTGTGATGCTCACTGTGACAGCTACAGGCTTGTTTCTTACACATTTATAATGGAGAAATACCTTAACTCACCATGTAATTACATGCAATATTTCTAAATTAGGATGCCTGCTATTAATGTTGATAATGTAGCGCAGCCTAACTGTGTACTAACCTTCTGTGTTTCAGGTAAGTCATAATCAGCTAATGAGATAAACAAAAGCAACTGGCTGAATTAAGAACACACTGTTGCTTTTTTTAAACAATGCTCAACTCCAACATTCACCACTATTTTCTACTTGTGTTCAAATTTGTGTTATATGAAAGGCACACACTCTAGTTTTCTGAATATTTTTTAAAACGACAAAAGGCATACAGTTCATTTTTTAACGTATTCAATGAATGTAACTAAATTTATTTATTAAGCAGAAATGTAAATAAAAAAAACTAGAAAACCCTAAGCTGTCACAGACTAGTCCTGTAGGATTTGCACCTTCAAGGAAACCGTTTCCTTGGAAGAGTTACAGGCATGTAGATTAAAATCAGCACTTGTTTCATCATTTTCCATTTAGGTAAGAAAGCATTGTGATACAACAACCATTTGTTTATCCTTTTTTTTTTTTTTTTTTGTAGTCTTCTTCACCTGTAGAGATGGTTAAACATCAGTCCCCATTCTTTTTGCTATCCTGGTAAAACAAGCGAGTCATTAAATATAGCTGAACTGACAGGCAAAGGCAAACTTACACTTCTTTAAGTTACCAAGAGGACAAAGCCTTTTTTCCCAGTACTACTGGATCTTCACTGTCTTACCCTCTGTACAATCAGTTCCACTTTTGCAATAATTCCAAGACTGTTAAAAAACATCAACAATAACAAAAAACAAACAGCACCACCATGATATTCATACTTATTTTGTATTCATGATTCAAGGCAGTACAGAATTAGGATTTTTCTGGTGAATGCTGGTGTGTAACAGATGTAATAATTGTGGAGAATTTGCATTGTAGTGTGGTGACAGGCCAAGGGTTGGAGTGTGTGTAAATTGCCCACCTTTGTCAGTGCTGTAAGGTTGTGTTGATTTTGCTGTAAGAACTTTTTGTTGAGGTAAGTGAAGTTTGAAGATTGTGTGATGAATGTATACTTTAATGTTAATTCTCAAATTTTTATTCTTAGGTTAGAAGGCTTTTGGAGAATTATATCTGCAGTGCTAGTCAGCCTCTGGTTACACTCAGAAAGAGAAGTTCAAGTGGCAGAAGGTGCTGAGTTTTGTGATGGTCCTTAGTTTCTGTGTGAGTTCAGTCTACAGTCCTGCAGCATCCAGTCCCTTGAGAAAGCTGTCTGTCTGAAACAGAAAAGCTATACCTTTAAAACAGGAAATTACCTCATGCCTGCAGAAAAGAATTGTCAACTACATAGTCAGCCTGCAGCATTACAACATTTTTAATTATTCCAGGCTTAAGACACAGACAGTCTTAAAGAGGAAGCGCAAGACAATTGATATTTTATGGAAACCCAATGCAGAAAGCAGAAAAATGTTTTTATATGCTCCTAGGATTCTGTTTTGCTGAAGATTCATATTGAATATTCAGTACTGGTTGAAGTCTGGGTTATTTCATTGCTTTTGTCCCTATGGAAGTGATGAAGGCATATAAAAGAAAGGAAAAATCAATAGGCAGAAGATAGGATGCTCCCTCCTAACCACAAAGAACTACTTGATTAATTAGGAATACTCACACGAAAGAGCTTAACAACAGTAAAGAAAATGAAGTGAGGACTTGAGTGTACTTCTGCGGATGTAAATCTCTGCAAACTTTTCAGAATGTTGTCCTTTGCTTTTTTATCCACTTACTCATTGAGTTTGCAGTTGTAAATAGATGATGAATATGAAATGAGTGACACATAAACATTGGGAGGCATAACAAAAAGAGATGGAATTTCCTTTTACTATTCTTCAGGACAGATTTAAACTGTTCTAGTGAACCTTTTGAGCCACCATTTCAGCTTGCACCACTACGGCTCGTACTTGAGACAGCCAAATGTTGCAGAGAGATCCCTGCAGATGGGAATGGTATCCATTGACAGCAGCTGATCAATCATAGGCAGTGCAATAGCTGTTCCCACTGCACCTTGTAGCCTGCACACACAACTGTCTGTTTTCAGGTTATAGCTTACACTGAGTGAGTAGTTAGCCTTTGCCTAGTTTCTCTTTCTGCTCGCCTAAGACTGAGAAGCTGGATGTTGGGCTGACAGCAGGTCAAATCGATACAAACTTCTTCAAGGCTCAGCACACAATTGGATGTGTCAAAGAAAAAGATGAGGTTCCTCTGTAGAATGAGCATTTTGGTCTGAAACAGTGCAGAGCAGTTGTGGCTCTTTTCCAGCAGCCAAGAGATGCTTCAGAGGTGCTCAGTGAAGGTTTTTTTTTTTCTCAGCCCAGGTTGTTTCATGAGCGAATGTACTGAATACTGGCAATGAAGGCAGGCTGTTAGCTGAGGTGCTGCGTGAGCTGGATCCTTAGTAAGGAAAAGTGACGAGGAAAAATTTAGAGCTGTATGATGCTTGCTATCTCTTTTCCTTTATAAAAAGGCAATAAATACTAAATAGTTTCCTCACATGACAGTCCCATGTAGGGATTTACTATGGCTGAGTCAGGGCTGTTGTGTGACCACCACTGAGTAAAAAGGGTGGTACATGGAAGTGCTGATGGACAGTCACACAAGTCTCAATTAGAACAACAGCAAAGGCATTTAAAACTGTTTTCCAACTAGTAATAAACATGTGCAATGCTATCCCATACCGAAAAACAGAATTTCAAATGAGTAATTAGTGGACCCAGCCTACCTTTCAAAGAAAGTTTCGTTTATGGGTATGCTTCCCCTTTCTGTGAAACTATATTTGACACACGGTTTCTAAGAAATTCACAAATGATTCAGGAATGACCAACAAACTCCTTGTCCCCAGTTTTCTTATCATGACTGACCTGAATTTCTTTTAAGTCAATAGGAATGTTGTTTGGATGTCACTGAGCATCCTATAAATCCTACTTGTCAATTCCAATGAGATTATTTGCAGATATTAAGGCTGACAAAGTATTTGTGGATTTGAACTGATATTTATCAAATGTAAAACTGCAGTAATGGTGAGAGAAATAAACAAATTGTGATTGCTTCTGTTTTTTGTTTTTTTTTTAACAATGAAGGAGAAGAATAAAGAATATTTGTTTTATATGCGATGCAAAACTTGCAATGCTCAAACTAAAAAAATCCCAAACTCACAGTAAAGACATGGAATGTGTTCTAAAGCTGTTAAAACAAGCAGGGAAAATCAGATTGGCATAATTCTCATGAATATTGTAATTAAAACTAGATCAACAGTAAAACTTGAATATTTGCAGTGTTACTATGCTGAAAAAAAGTTTTTATGTTAATTTTTTTTTGTTTTTTATGTTAAATTTATGTTAAGTTTTATTTTAAGTTTTATTTTAAGTTTTATTAAGTTTATTAAGTTTTTATGTTAAATTATGTTAAATGTAAAATTATGAGAAATTTGCCTTATTTTTGTAAGGAAATAAATTGCTGCCTCTGCCTCCATCAAATTCTACATTCAAAGCTGTGGAACTTAAGTAACAGGAGGAGAAAAACCAAATATTTTCTTAACAAAGTTTTCTGTGTTTTGGCAGTAGCCATCTGCTGTAGTTGAATATTGCTGATACTGAGAAAGTTACAACCATCATATCCAGATGTTAGAGATTTATAAATACTGATTTCAAAGAGCTTGAAATCATTAACCTGATTAACCTGAACTTATCAGGTTTCTAAAATGAGATTTTAGTTTCTTGTCCCCTTTCCCAATATTAAAGCTCAGATTCACTTTCCTATATCTTATTTAGTTATTGTTTTATATTATCGCATCAACAGCCTCTTCTATCTTCTGGATATGCTAAGTTTTCTTTAATTTGTGACAGAGTATTTTCACATGAACAATGAGTGAAGAGTGTTTCTTCCATGGTGAAGTGTCACATTTAAACTCAGAGATGGCTTCCAATTTATTATTATTTTCCCTTAATAAAGGGACTACTATGTTCATAGTGTCGAGAAAATTACCTGTTGTTAAAACACAAATCATGCCCATCACCATTCTAGAAGTTGCTGTTTAAAAACAAACAAAATCAAAATACAACTTGATATAATAATTATATTCAGCATCATTACATCATGAAGATATCTTAGAAAGAATATTTTTCCTGTTGGGTTGAACTGGCATGGAGACTGTCCCTCCAATGAAAGTCAACAGAGTTATATCAGAGTATATATTTTATTTTATTTTTTTATTGTCTCAACACTACCAAACCTGTAATGAAAATGCAGAGAACATCTGAACTTCTTTTTCTTTTTTACATTTTCTCCTTTAAAAAAGGAAGAAGGAAACAACAAACGTATGAAAAGAAAGCTTTAACATTTGAATGTTTGATATACAGAAAACAAACAAACAAAACACCATGATCTCTTCTTTGAAGTTCATTTTTTGGACATTTTGGAGCAAATGACTCCTTCATTCTGCATACCAGAAGGAATGTTTATAACAGCCTACTCTGAATACCTTTAAACAGCCTATTCCAGAAGGAAACAACCTCTAGCTATGTTGAAAGCACAGTAAATCATAGAATGGTTTTGCTTGGAAGGGACATTAAAGAACGTCTAGTTCCAACCCCCCTGCCATGGGCAGGGACACCTCCCACCAGACCAGGTTGCCCAAGGCCCCATCCAGTCTGGCCTTGAACACTTCCAGGGATGGGGCATCCACAGCTTCTCTGGGCAACCTGTTCCTGTGCCTCACCACCCTCAGAGTGAAGAATTTCCTCAGTGTCCTATCACTCCACTCCTTGACAAAGAGTCCATCCTCAGCTTTCCTGTAGGCCCCCTTTAGGTACTGGAATGCTGCTATAATGTCTCCCCAGGGTCTTTTCTTCTCCAGGCTAAACAACACCAACTCCCTCAGCCTGTCTTCATAGGAGAGGTGCTCCAGCCCCTTGATCACCTCCGTGGCCCTCCTCTGGATCTGATGTAACAGGTCCATGTCCTTCTTGTTCTGGGGGCCCTAGAGCTGAATACAGCACTCCACGTAGGGTCTCACAAGAGCAGAGCAGAGGGGGAGAATCAACTCCCTTGACCTGTTGGCCATGCTGCTTTTGGTGCAGCACAGCATAAATCAATGCTTTGCCAATGGTGTTGTCCCCCGTGGTTGTCCCTTAGTGTTTCTTGATTGAATTAATGCAATTATCAGCCTCTACAATTGAACTTTTAAACTTGACAACATCAGACACAATGGTCTACAACTTATGGACACAAAACTGCAAGTCTGTTTTTTTCACCTTAGCTTTGGGTGAGAAGCTAGACTGAGGAATTCTAGAAGAGCTTCTTGTTGCATCCCTTCATCTCCTTTGTGAAAAACAGATACCCCGTTAAAATTAGTCTTCTGGGAACCCATTGGGCATATAAAAGGAAAAAAACACTTCCAGGAGGAGATTTTTCTCATTCTCAGAAAAGTGTCAATTAGAGTTGCCTTGGTGAGGAACCTCTTTCTGTCCATTGCCTGTTGAGTTTGTGCAAAGGCACTTGTACCATCTTAGCTGAATCTTTACAGAAAAAAAAGACCATAGGAAATTTCTCTGGAAATGGTCTTTTCTGCCATCAGACTAGCTCAACAATGGAAAAAGTACCAGCTTAACTGAAGATGAAAAGAAAACTTCTTCAAATGCTTTTGTAAATCTTCTGTTAATAGCCAGCTGCAGAACCAGTGGGGGAAAAAAAAAAAAAAAAAAAGGAAAGGCTGACAAACACTGTAAACATTTGTATATTTTTATCAGTCAATCTGATGTTTTCTTCAAGTGAGAGATGCGGAAGACAGATGAAGAGACAATAGGTGCCAAAAATGTTTTTTTCAGCAGTAAAAAAAAAAAAAAAAAAAGATTTTGTTTTGGGAAACATGGCCCAAAATAGTTAGCAGTGCTCTGAGGCATGCCCATCATTTTTTTTTTGAAAACCATTTCATTTTTGAAAACCATTTCATTTTGAAACCAGAAGACATCTGTGGCTATCTCACAGACTGTTATTCAGACTGATGCCACTAACTCTAAACTTTTTTTGACTGTTGTAAGCATGGCTTTATTCCCAGGTGCTTATTCTGTACTCTCGGGCACCAAGAAGCCACGGTTGTTTCACTGAAATCAATGCACTCCTCAACATTATCTTTCATAATAGGCAGTAGCCTATTGATCATGACATCAGCTTTAATCAGTTTTTATAAAGGTTTTAGTTCTTGTTTAAGGCACTTGTATGGAGGCAGATGATTTCATGGAGATTTAGAAAGAGTTTAGAAAGAGAACATTCAGTAAAAATGTCAAAATGTTATCAATAAAAAAAAATCTTTCTTCCTGTTAATATTCCTTGTGCTTTACAGAGGACAGTTGGTTTTAAAGGAACTCAGGGTTCAGCCTTCACTACAATCCTCTGAAACAGGCTGAACATGAAATAATCACTTTCTGTACTTAATAGTTGCTACACAGACACAGATTTCTAGGTTGGAAGAGACCTCAAGATCATCGAGTCCAACCTCCGACCTAACACTAAGTACTCCACTAAACCATATCGCTAAGCTCTACATCTAAATGTCTTTTAAAGACCTCCAGGGATGGTGACTCCACCACCTCCCTGGGCAGCCCATTCCAATGCTTAATAACCCTTTCGGTAAAGAAGTACTTCCTAACATCCAACCTAAAACTCCCCTGTCGCAACTTTCGCCCATTCCCCCTCGTCCTGTCACCAGGCACGTGGGAGAACAGACCAACCCCCACCTCTCTACAGCCTCCTTTAAGGTAACTGTAGAGAGCGATAAGGTCGCCCCTGAGCCTCCTCTTCTCCAGGCTGAACAAGCCCAGCTCCCTCAGCCGCTCCTCGTAAGACTTGTTCTCCAGACCCCTCACCAGCTTGGTCGCCCTTCTCTGGACTCGCTCGAGCACGTCCATGTCCTTCCTGTAGCGAGGGGCCCAAAACTGAACACAGTACTCAAGGTGCTGCCTCACCAGAGCCGAGTACAGGTGGACAATCACTTCCCTAGACCTGCTGGCCACACTGCTTCTTATACAGGCCAGGATGCTGTTGGCCTTCTTGGCCACCTGAGCACACTGCTGGCTCATATTCAGCCGACTATCAACCAATACTCCCAGGTCCTTCTCGGCCAGGCAGCTTTCCAGCCACTCATCTCCCAGCCTGTAGCTCTGCTTGGGGTTGTTGCGCCCCAGGTGCAGGACCCGGCACTTGGCCTTGTTGAACTTCATACAGTTGACCTCAGCCCATCGCTCCAGCCTATCCAGATCCTCCTGCAGAGCCTTCCTGCCCTCGAGCAGATCGACACACGCACTTAGCTTGGTGTCATCTGCAAACTTACTGAGGGTGCACTGGACGCCCTCATCCAGATCATCGATAAAGATATTAAAGAGGACCGGCCTCAGTACCGAGCCCTGGGGGACACCACTTGTGACCAGCCTCCAACCAGATTTGACTCCATTCACCACAACTCTCTGGGCCCGGCTATCCAGCCAGTTTCTAACCCAGCGAAGCGTACGCCAGTCCAAGCCCCGAGCAGCCAGTTTCTTGAGGAGAATGTTGTGGGGAACGGTGTCAAAAGCCTTACTGAGGTCAAGGTAAACCACATCCACAGCCCTTCCCTCATCCACCAAGCGCGTCACTTTGTCATAGAAGGAGATCAGGTTCGTCAAGCAGGACCTGCCTTTCATAAACCCATGCTGACTGGGCCTGATCGCCTGCTTGCCCTGCAAGTGCCGCGTGATGACCCTCAAGATAATCTGCTCCATGAGCTTTCCTGGCACTGAGGTCAAACTGACAGGCCTATAGTTCCCCGGGTCTGCCCTCCGGCCCTTCTTATAGATGGGCGTCACATTGGCTAGCCGCCAGTCAACTGGGACCTCCCCCGATAGCCAGGACTGCCGATAAATGATGGAAAGCGGCTCAGACAGCTCCTCCGCCAGTTCGCTCAGTACCCTCGGGTGCATCCCATCCGGCCCCATCGACTTGCGCACATCCAAGCTCCTTAGCAGGTCGCCAACCATTTCCTCATGAATAGCGAAGGCCACATCCTGCTCCCCATCCCCTTCCACCAGCTCAGGGTACTGGGTATCCAGAGAACAACCGGTATTGCCGCTAAAGACTGAGGCAAAGGCGGCATTAAGCACCTCAGCCTTTTCCTCATCCTTAGTAACTAGGTTTCCCCTCGCATCCAGTAAAGGATGGAGATTCTCCTTAGTCCTCCGTTTCGCGTTGATATATTTGTAAAAGGATTTTTTGTTGTCTTTAACGGCAGTAGCCAGGTTGAGCTCCAGATGAGCTTTGGCCTTTCTAATTTTCTCCCTGCACAGCCTCGCTACATCCTTGTAGTCCTCCTCAGCGGCCCGCCCTTTTTTCCAAAGATTATAAACCCTCTTTTTTCTGCTAAGCACAAGCCGCAACTCTCTGTTGAGCCAGGCCGGTCTTCTTCCACGCCGGCTCGTCTTTGGGCACGTGGGGACAGACCGCTCCTGTGCCGTTAAGATTTCCTTCTTGAGGAGCGCCCAGCCTTCCTGGACTCCTCTGCCCTTCAGAACCGCCTCCCAAGGGACTCGGCCAACCAGCGTCCTGAGCAGCTCAAAGTCAGCCCTCCGGAAGTCCAAGACAGCAGTTTTACTGGTCCCCTTCCTGGCCTCGCCAAGAATAGAGAACTCTACCATTTCGTGGTCACTCTGTCCAAGACAGTTTCCGACCACCACATCTCCCACCAGTCCTTCTCTGTTTGTGAAGAGAAGGTCTAGCGGGGCACCACCCCTGGTGGGTTCACTGACCAGCTGCGTCAGGAAGCTATCTCCCACGCTCTCCAGAAACCTCCTAGACTGCTTTCTCTGTGCCGTGTTGTGTTTCCAGGATATATCCGGGAAGTTGAAGTCCCCCACGAGGACAAGCGTCGACGATTTTGCAACTTCTGTCAGTTGCCTATAAAACTCCTCATCCGTCTCCTCATCCTGGTTCGGCGGTCTATAACAGACCCCGACCAGGACGCTAGCCTTGCCGGCCTTCCCGCGGATCCTAACCCACAGGGATTCAACCTTATCATTCCCAGCCTGGAGTTCCACAACATCAAAAGATTCTCTAATGTAGAGAGCCACGCCACCACCCCCTCTGTGCTGCCTGTCCCTCCTGAAGAGCCGATAGCCAGGCATTGCAGCACTCCAGTCGTGGGAGCGGTCCCACCACGTCTCCGTGATGGCAACCAAGTCGTAGCCTTCCTGCTGCACGATGGCTTCCAGCTCCTCCTGTTTGTTACCCATGCTGCGTGCATTAGTGTAGATGCACTTCAGCTGGGCCATCGCCTTCTTCCCCAGCCTAGCCATTGTTTCCCCCCGGCACGGCTCCAACAAGCCTTGTTTGAGCCCCGTCCCCCTTCTTGCCTAGTTTAAAGCTCTCTCTATGAGCCCCGCCAGCTCCTGGCCTAGGATCCGTTTTCCCCTTGGAGATAGGGACCCGTCTGGGGCCATCAGGCCGGGTGCCGAGTAAAGCTCCCCATGGTGAAAAAAAACAAAATTTCTGTGCTGGCACCAGCCTCTGAGCCACCTATTAACCACGTGAGCTTTCCATGTCCTCTCCGTGCCTCTCCCTTCCCCCGTAGGGATAGACGAAAACACCACCTGCACTCCCGCTCCCTCCACCAATCGTCCCAGCCCCCTATAGTCCTGTTTGATAGCCTTCAGGCTTCTCTTTTCAAGATCATCACTGCCAGCCTGGACTATCAAAAGCGGGTAATAGTCAGAGGGGCGAACCAGGTTTGGAAGCTTCCTGGTAACGTCTCTGACCCTGGCCCCAGGGAGGCAGCAGACTTCCCTATGCGTGGGGTCAGGCCGACAAATAGGGCCCTCCGTTCCCCTGAGGAGGGAGTCGCCCACAACAATCACCCTTCTTTCTTTCTTGGTGGAGGCAGTCCTGAGGCGTGGAGTCAACCTCCTCACCTCAGGCATCCTCCTGGGTAGGCTTCCTACCTCGTCCTCACCCACCGGTCTCTCAAGCTCCAGGGCCTCAAACCTATTGTTCAAGGGCACCTGGGAAGGCAGCGCCGGAAGGGGAGGGCATCTCCTGCGAGGTCGAGAAGGGACCTGTCTCCATTCCTCCTCAACTCGCAGGTCCCCTCCCTCTGCCCGATGGCGACAGGGTAGGGGGTCCACCCCCCTTTGGGGTGTCTCACCCTGGTCCCTCTCCCTCCGGTCCTGCAGGGAGTCACTCCACCAGTCTATCTCCCGCTCGCACTCCCTGATATCCCTCAACCTCTGCACCTCCTCCTTGAGTTCCGCCACCATGCGGACCAGGTCGTCCACCTGCTCGCACCTCACGCAAGCAGTCCCTCTGCCTCCCGCCGATGGCAGCAAGAGGCTCAGACACTCCCCGCATCCGGAGACCTGAACTGCCGCATGTTTGGACGGGCAGTCGGTCTGGGTGTGTACTGACTTCCTAGAGAAAGCACCGTGCCTGGTGCAGACCATTGCAGCCCAGCTGACGGGAGAGTGCCGTTATGTACACATGCCTCATGGGTTAACCATGCCTTCACTGAAATCTCTTCTGAAATGCAGAGAGTACCAGTCACGTGTTCTCATATCTTGAATATTTACTTTCGTATTTGGAAGCAGAACATGTTCTGTGATTTATTCATTGAATGCTTTATAAACATAATTGCAGGAAATTTGTGTAGGATGCTTTCAAGCAATGTCCACAGTCATGAACAAATACATTGCTTACTCCACTAGCTTGAACAGTAAGTTTGAGACAAATATTCAGCTTACATCAAACCAATTCTGAGGTACACATCCTTTGCATAGAGAAGAACTGACGTTTAAGGAAAAGTCAGCAAGAAAAGTGAAGAGCTGTGCAGAAAAGGAGATTTTAAAATCCACGTGTTTTTTTTGCATCACAGAGAGGTGGTGATTTTTTTCCACCCTCTTAGGTAACCCAGTATCAGCATCTCTCGTAACTTACATGTCAGTCAAGAATATTTTTAGGTCTTGATCCTGCACACTGAAGTAAAGCATGTGGGACTTTCTGCAGGTATCTAATTGCCATACCTTCTGTGAGTTGTTCAAAATTAGGTGTTATCTTTGCACATAACACACCCAATTTTCTGTTACAGTTTTCATAAATAAGGAACATTCTCCTTGAAATATATTAGCCTTTTGAAATGCAGTAATAAGCCCTACTGAAATAAGAAGCAAAATTTTTCTGTGAGTCCAAAATCCTATTCATACTTTTGCCTGCAGTAACTTGCATCTATACAGAGATTCAGTTATCATTATGGATCTATCAAGTGCAAACCTTTAATTGTCCCAGAAGCTACACAAGAGAGACATTCATATTTTACATTTTAATTATGGCCTTTGCCTTATTACAAATTATTTTATCTGAGGAGAAAAATCGTAGTAGGGGGGTTTCTTCTAAAATAATATCTTATATGATTAAGCCCCCTAATGTCATCTGATGATTCACAGTGATAGTTCTCATTTATGGCCAATTGACACCAAATGTCAGGAACAGACCTGAGGGCAGACTGAGCAGATTATTTTTTTACAGTTGAAATCAGCCAGCACACCAGCTGTATAATTCCACCATACGTTACTACTTTCAGGGAAAATGGGAACAGCATTTCCTCAGTCTTTTAAGGAATGCAATACAGCGCTATCAGACTTCTGGACCTTGGCCCATGAAACAAATTTTTATGGAGCTTCAGTACTCTGATCATACTCTTAAAAATTAGGGTATCCAATAAACAAGCCTTTGCATTATAGAAATTACTGATCTCACAGCTTAGCTTTCTTTAGTGTTCTGTGATCACTGTAAAGAAAATACGATTAAAATGGAAACTTTTGAGGCAAAAGCAATAAATAAATTAAAAAAAACCCTGTCCATCAAAATATCTTCAATTAACAGTTGGTGCTTTCTATTTGATTATCTATGCCAATTTCAGTAAGTTCTACCACCTTTAAAATATTTTTGCTCTGTATAAATTGGAGTACCAAATCCCTAGTGGCAGATTTCACCCCAGCCATACATGCATGAATATAATCTTTGTGCATATGCAGAGATGGCCATCCAGCCTAGGTCTTTCTCTTTCCAGGCTACAAATGCTTCGTCATCCAGTTTTAATAAATAACTTATTCTGAATGGTAACCATGAATTCCCAGTCATCGTGTGCTTTATCTGTACTGACTGCAGACACAAAATCCTTAGTGCACCCTTCCATATGCCCTCACAACCCACCCGTGCCATGCAGCCATTTGTCTGGGCTTGTTTGCAGCTTAAGAGCTGTTTCTCCTTTCCAGGTTGATTCTCACAGCTTCAGAGCTTTCAGTAATGTAGGTAACGTGGTATTGATTTAAGACCTAAATTCAGTGGGATCATTCACATGATTAAAGTTATCATGTGCTAAAGTGTCTACAGCATCAACACCCCAGAGTCATTTTGCACGTCAGTCTCGAGTTACAGACTCCCTAAGAACATAGAGTCCACCCTGGTCAGTTCACTAGCTGCATGTGCTTCTTTGCAGCTATCTGTCCCGTCTCTGACTATGGCTAAAACATTATTTCTAAGAGGTTTCTTGGAAAAGTACGGGAACAGGACAAGGTATATGATACTTCTCCTGAAAACTCCACCAACCTCTGACTTTTAGCATCACCAGGTATTTTCTAAGTGAAGTATGGTTACAATGAATTTAATAATAGTTAGTGGAATTCCCTTCTGTGAGCCTAAACAGTCTTCTCCTGAACTTCTAGTAAGTGGTCCATCCTGGGGCAATGAGTCCCACAGCTGAGTTAAGACTAGTCTTTTTTACCTGCTCCTCATTACTGATGCTCATCACATTTTCAGTAGTTTAAATGTATTTAAAGTTTTCTATCTTTTAGAATTTACGTAAATAGGTATTACATTATATGGTATTGTACTGTATTGTACTACATTACATTGCATATTTGGGGGTTTTATAACCTAGATAGCTATACGAAAAACAGTAGAGACAGTTAATTTCCAGAAAGACAATGTTCAGTTAGGGCCAAGGTGGCATCAAGTACCACAACTGGCTATGTGAGGTCCCTCCACACATCTGCATCAAATCAGCAACCCGCAGTGCTTCAGGGCTCTCATTTTACCACATTAGCTATTTTACCGCATTAGCCATTTTACCACTGAAGGTTAGGAGAGATTTGTCACTGGCTTCCATGGGAGCCATATATGAAAGACTCAAGGTCACCCAGCTATAATGTACCATATCCATGAAATGAACCTTTATCTCCTAACTCCTTAGGTACTGCTTTAGCCTCAAGGTGAGCTATGTTTTCAAGGTACCTATGTTTTCGTTGGATATATTTTAACAAAACAAAACAAAAATATTAATTTGTCCTTCATTCTGCATTACTCATATCTCCTGCAGTATGTCTTGGTTACATTTCTCATACATTTTTGATCTGGAAAGAAAAATAACATGCAGTATCTTCCAGCTAAGTAAGTTCTCTGTTGAAAAATTAATGGAGTAATTTTATACTTCGTATTGATCAGACTTTCCAAATAGGCTTGTAAACTGAAATCTAGTCTTCCTCAGAGGAATCAAAATCTGAAGTCTCATGCCATGCTTACCCATGTTTTTGGACAACTTTGAAAAAAAATAACAGTAAAGCGAGGTCTTTTCTGCTCTTCAGAGGTATGCTGAACAGAGGCAAAGAACCCATCTGATAGTTCATTGATGACCAAGACTTGCTCTCAGTCAAATACCCTGGGATATACAGAAAGATATGTGACTATAGCTATGACCTCCTGTTCATTTTACAGTGGAGATGCTGATGAAGTGTGAGCAAAGGGGTTGTGAAAAATATGTTTCAATGCTTAAAAAATACTTTCAAAATCCATTCCCCCACCAACACTTACCAAAACAGCCTCAGCCTTTTGGAAACTTTTTGCCCATATTGTTTTTGTCAGTTATTTTAGACTGGGGACCATAAAGTACAGCCAGCCAGAAATGTGAGTCTTTTAAGGGTAGTAATATTATTAACTAATGGCATGTTCCCATGCTGCCAAAGAGACCAGATTCTATGGTGAAAGAAAAACAACACAGAAACAGAAAAGCACTAATACCCATTATGATGTTCATCTCTAAACATTCTCTGAAGGCATTTTATGAACCCATTTGCAGGAAATGAATCCATACAAGATATGGGTTTAGATGGGAAAAACAGCACAAGCTGCTATTTATGTACTCTGACCTCAGAAATGGTATCAGATTGACTGTCAGTCTCTGCAGAATGAATCAACAGCCCCTGACATCAGGGATTTATTCCCTAACTTGACTCATTTGGTTCCCAGAGACAGCTGTGGAATTACTGCTGTTTGCTGACAGACAAAAGTGTGACTATCACCTCAGACAAATCAAGAAAATATGATAGGGAGTTGTTTTAATTAAAAGAGAAAAGCAAAAGGGAATTATGAGTTTCAGTGAGGAGCACTGCTTGCTAATTATCTAACATATGTGGGAGATGTAAGCTACTACAGCTAGCACTTGGGAGAGATGGGATGTAGTGTAGGATTTACATCAGTAGCCAAGGCAGTTCCCAGGCTTGCGCTCTTCCAGGACTGACAGCACAGGTCTGGCACTTTTTCTCTTCATTGCTGCCTTTGCCTTTTGTGCTGTAATGTTGGTGGAAGGGAAAGCAGAGTAAGGATTTGTGTTTGTCATTTTATACCTGGTACAGAGCAAAGCATGTACTGTATAGGTTGCTTGTATGTTGACCTGCAGGCAAAAAATAAATACACAAAATCATTTTTATGTTCTGTCATCTATTCATAATATGTTAAGGAGACACAGAATGTTAAAATGTTCCGGATTTGCATTTTTAGCATCTCAATTAGACTGATTACTGACAATAAATTAAAATAATGATAATAATCTTAATTCCTACTAGAAAACAGCAAAAGGCATGGGAAAATGTGAAAAATATGAGAAAGCTAATTGGGGTAGTAAAAACTATTAGTAAACCAACTGCCAACCTTCTGGTATTTCTGATTTATTTCTTTTTGGTCTATTTGATGTCACTTGGTCTAAAAATCCAATATCTGTATTTCCAAATAATAATAAAAAAAAAAAGACAAAAGAAAATCAAAGCCTTTACAAGTGAAAGACTTACATAAATGTGCAGCTTATAATGCTGAATAAATGCACTTGGCTTTGCAAATATGACTTGGCCAACTAACTAATATTTTTCAAATTTGTTCTCAATCTACACAAAACCTCATTAACCTGAGGATAATTATTCATACATTAAAATTTTCATTTTATACCTCTTCAAGGACTAATCGCATATGATATGCATGGAACAAGTTTTGAAATGGCCACTCTGAGCAAGGAGCCAACGTTTCAGGTACCCAGCTTTATAGATACAGGACAATATTATTGGGGAAAAAAAAAAAAACACTTTTGTTATTTTTTCCCTCTAGAATTAATCTTGGGAATCTCTCTCTCTCTCTCTCTTTTTTTTTTTTTTTTTTTTTTTTTTTTTTAGTAATCTTGGTTGGCAAGGTTGTAAGGTTGCAAAAGGTTGGCATCTCACAAATGAATTTGCTAGTGCTGATGCCATAAAGCTGGTTGGCACTATTGATATCAAAGAGAAACAGAGCATTATGTTCAAAGTGGATGACCCTGCAGGTTAGAGGGTTAGAGCTGTGATGAAATTTAATAGCACAGAGTGAAACTTCAGTCATTTAAGGAAAAATAACAATTACTGCTGTGGGTTCATGAGCTAGCTGAAAACAGCAGGAAGCAGGAAGAGGAGAAAGAGCTCGGTGTTGATACTTTATCGGATGGCCATTGTCTGATGACCTTTTAAAATGAGGCACAGTTCAAGGCTGTTGTCAGAGCCTGGGTGGAGGACTGGGCAGTGTTGTGGTCCTTCACATTGACTTGGTGCTGTCTGATATTGGTTTAGCCATATTGTGAGAGCAGCCAGGTGTCTGTCAACTAATCTGTATGTGCTAAACAACATATGAGAGGTGCTTACTGTCATGGTGGCCTGATAATGGCAACTCACTGTAAAAAACTCCTGTTTCAATTAGAAATGAGCCACCTTGTCAAAGACCCAAATTGACTCAGGGATCCATTGCCTCCTGCATAGGAGGCTCCTGGTCTCCAGTTCTTCCTGACCACCCCACAGGAGCTGCAGAGGTTATAAGCAACGTATTCCTGGAACTTAATCCACTCTACCTGCTTTTTTATGGTCGTAATAGGAATTCATGTTTTCTCTGCTTTTAAATCCAGTAGCTAGTAGTCAGATTAAATTCCACGCTTTAGTATAAAATAAATGTTTTATCATGAGGCAGCCCCTGCAAGTAGGGACTGCACTATTACTGTGTGATGCCTAATTCAAAGGGGTTTATATTTGATTCCTTTGCCTCTTAAAATAACCTTGAAACATTTTTTACACCAGTTCAACAGGCAGAGGAGATTATTGCTATATAGAATTTGCAAAAATGTGTTTGAACTCTTAGTTTTTTCAGAACGTTCATCCTCCAAACAGTAAGATTGTAGTCTGTTATCTGGTACAGTGCATTTAATAAAGAATATTGAAGCCCTGATCATAACTGTTAATTTTCAGCAGCAATAAACAAAGAATCCTACAAAACCTGTAGCATTAATAATTATATTTGGATAATAATAAGTTAATAACATTAATAATTAGAAGTTAACATGTTATTTATTATTTGTTATTGTACTTCCTGCATGTAGTTGTATTTTAAACAGTTGGCAAAACAGATCCTCTTGAATCCCTGCTTAAAAATGTCTTCCTGGCTATTGATGAAGCCTTCTAATGATAATATAGGTTATTACAGCACTTTCACTTTGTTTCTTTTACAGTACCGTCAGTCCATGTCTCCAGACTTCCATAAAATGATTTTGCTTCTTAAAAATACAAAAGTTGTCTGAAGACTGAACATAATGTCTATGCTCCTAGCCTTTGAACAATTTTCATGCTGCTTCTTACACTCACTCTGACTGCATTTTTTAGGCTTTTGACTGGAAGCTTTGTCCCAGCTCTATATCATGTTAATGGTTTATGATCTCATAGTTCAGTGAACTTCAGTATTGTCTTGATTTTACTCCCTAGCCTTGAATTGTGATCTGAAGCTGTCTCCTCTGGTCTGTCTCTTCTCACTTACCGCTATTCTCACCCATGCTGCTATTAGCACTGATGAGAACACGCTTTGATGAAGGGTAGGTACTGCTGTTGGTTGTTAATCTCTGTGCATGCATATTGTTGGATTCCATAAAGTCAACCAAAAGCTACAACCAAGGCTATGAAAAGGAGGACATAGAAGGGTCAATTCTCATGTCAGCAGCATGAATGAGGATCTGCCATAACAACACTAAAAGGATTTGTAGGTGCAAGGCCATAGAAAAGCAACATGAAAGCAACAGCATGAGAGCAACGAGGGAAAAATACTGCCCTGGAGGTTCTGGAAAATGCTGCTATGGAAGCCTGAGTTAGAGGGTACAGAGCTGGCAGTGAAAAGCAGGCTGCAGACCTGTGACTGGAAAGCCCTCGGCAATGCACATGGTACATCAGATACTGAGCAATTTTATGAAGTCCAAAAGTTTCCCTCACTTTCTCCCTTACATGAAAATATATTGCGAATTGCATTCTTTCTAGGATTACGACAGAATTCATATCTCTTTAATACGCCCTGATACCTGCCTTGCTCTTCCTCATTTAACTGTAGAGTACTAGACAAATCTTGAGTCTCTGAAGGGCAATAATAAAGAATAGTTTATAGAGTGGGAAGGGAAGATCAGTAGTTTTCTGTTCTTGATGTGCTCTGAAAAGTTAATTAAGAGATAAATGAAGAAAATGGCTGTGAAGGCGGGAGGAGAGCTTGTATTCCCTTCTATTAGCATCAACTGAGTCTAACAGAACCCATTCACACCACAATGATTGATTTTCTAATAAGCCAAGCCAGGAGGTAGCCTGTTTTTATGTTTCCCATCTTTCTTTGAATATCCTGCCTAGGGCTGTACATAGGAATGGTCTTTTATGCAAATGAGATCCAAGTAATTTTAGATGTCCCAAAAAGGAGACATCTATGTGTGAATACTCTGCATGGCTTCTTGATCTCCAAGGAAGAAAAGAAGTGTCTGTGTTATTTCTAGTCTGACTGTCAGGGCTCACTTCATGCCAAAAACTCCTTTTTGTACAGAAGGGGTCTTTCAAACCTTAGCACTTCAGTAGTCTCTGAGACAGCCCTTAGGTCTCTCTCCTCCCTTCAGTGCCTCCACTTCCTTGGTGCACAGGGTGGAAATTCCCTTCTGTGTATCCTTCCTCCAGCCATTACACATTTTGGCCATTTGGCCTTGGGGTTTTGGCATCATACAGGAAAGAGGGCAGTTGACAGACTTTTGTTGACAGCTTAGGGAGATACGGAGAATAAAAGAGTAGGTATATGTAGTGGGGTCCAAGAGTCTCTAAACAAATATTGAAGACCACCATAACTCCAGGGCATAACTTTTCTTGAGGCTACGCTGAATACATGGAACAGGTCCCAGCAGTGTCTGAGGGGGCAGCACAAAGGTTAAAAGCTGAGATTTTTTGGCTGCTGGCCTGTGTATTTATCCCATTGGACAAAGAACTCTGGTGGGAGCACAGTGAGAGACATGTAGGAATTTCCAGAAATAATCCAAGAAGTCAATATATAAGAAGAAACTGGTCCTCGTGAACTTAAGTATGCATCAGGAATAGACAGGTCTGATAGTCATCTCTTGCATGATGTCTTGGGAAAAATGGTTTCTTTTCTACCAGGAAAAGGACAGAGAGAGCACCCTGAGCAGAGAAAGCTCTTCACCCACCTCTTGGAGCTCTTGCTCACATGGAGGATATGGATGGTAGAGAAATCCCCTTGAAGGGGAAGTTACCCAGGAAAGAGAAGGGCAGTCTAGAATCTTGAGTCTAGGTGAAGATATATGCATTGGTCATGATTAGTCTTTGAGGATGGTGGGTCTGGCAATACCAGTGGACCTGGTGTCACACCCAACCACTTATTGCACTGACTCATAGCCTTTAAGACTGTGAAAAGACAGTGTTAGAACAGGTGAGAGCCTGCAAAAGCACCCTGTGCTTCTTGAATCCCTCTGTATAAAATTGCCTCTGTGTCCACCAGTGGTGCTGAACAAAAAAACAGCAGGAGAGAAGGAAAGAAGTGTGCTATTTACTCATGCTCTGCTGCCTAGATACAATACACTATACACTGGAGTAACAAGGTGCTATTGCTGACATTGCATGTACTTCCATGACATTTTATGTGACCCGACAGAGGGAGTAGCCAGCCTGACCCATGAGGCTGAGGATGGCTTTACAAAACATGTGAAGATTATGTATACTTCCTCTGTGATCAGCGTGCATTAAGCAGTCATAAGGTTGGCCGGTCTTCTGAGGATGATTAAATGACATCAGCTTGGTTATATCATCCAAAAACTGCCTTGGAGAAGATTCAGTAAGGACATCAGTTTTGTTGATGAGCTCAGTGCAATGTCTCTCCTTCTAAATTCCACAATGATGTATGTGTGACCAGTAGCCCCAAAGATGGACGGCCCCCATGATATTAAAGATTGGCATGCGTTTACTGATGCACAGTGAGACATTTGACTGACACACATGCAGCCTGGTGAGCACCCAAGGGTCATTGCTCACTCTCTTGGGGCCCAGAAATGTGTAAGCTGTTTCTCTCAGGCCAGGTATAGAATTGCTCCTCTTGAATGAGGCCAGGAATATAGCCTTGCTCAATCTGGAAATATTGGCTAGTCTGAATGCAAGGATAACATTACAAAACTCAAAAGCCTGTGATATATATGTAAATCGAGAGGACATGGTCTAATAGTCCCTATGGCCTTATTTCCTGTGAAAACGATGTGCATCATTAGTACTCAATTAGTCCTAACAATCATCAAAGCAGGCTCAGAGTCACCTAGCACCAGGCAACATGTTGTCTCTTTAGGTACAACTTGAAGATTATTTGAAAATCCTACCTGGGAGACCAAAAATACAGGAAACGCCCAGCAGTGGTCAAGATTTCATCTGATATGAACTACGTAGTAAGAATTGATATTGGAGGACCCAACTTAGTACTAGAGCTACTCAGGTAAGTGTTGCAGCAAGTTTTGTTTGAGATAACTCTATAAGACACAAAGATATCATGCAGTTTCACATCAGGAGGAAAAATACAGAGCCGGAAAAGAAGTGCTATAGAAATGAATGAAACATAACTTTTTAAAAAAGTTGAGTCTTTGGCAACATCTTTTAATTAAAAACAAAAACAAACAAACAAACAAACAAAAACAAACAAAACAAAAAAAACACAAACCTCTGTGTGACACTTTTTTTCATTAGTTTCATGAATGGATTGAAATGCTGTGAAAATTGAGAGGATAGTTGCAGTGTCTCCTGCTGCAAAATACTGAGGCAGACACAGTGGTACAGTGTAACACTGGCAATACACAGAAGGAATTCTCATTTGTAGTTCATACTTGCACTCTGAGCAGTGCCTCGCAGTGAGCAAGCTATGATTTTCCTCTTTGTCTAAAATTGAACATCTACGAAGGCTCACATTCATCAAAAGTAGATGAAAGTTGAAAAGGTTGAAAAAAAAATTACACAAAGAAAGTGGAGGTAGAGAGATTTGTGCCCTGAGAATCATAGAATCATAGAAACACAAGGTTGGAAAGGACCTACAAGATCATCTAGTCCAACCGTCCAAAATTTGTGGTCTACTGTCACAGTTATCCTTTCTGTAGAATAAAGAATGCTGCAGATGATCCCCATAAGCCCTCATCTTTACACTGCTTAGGTTGGTGAACATGAACTGATATAACTATAACACCCTAAAAACTTCATGGATCGTCTTATTTTGGTAGAGGTGCTGTTTTTTTGGCTGAGTCTGGTGCACAGGTAAACGCCAATTTCCAGATTTAGCTGAGCCAATGGAAGATGATACAGCCCTTAGATGTACATTATCCTGTCTTGCTGGAGGTTATTAACTTGCTAGATCTGTTTTCCTAATTATAAGTTCAGATTTACCAGTTTGACTTCAGCAGAGCCCAAACTGAATGTCTGTCAAAGCTGAGATTCATTTAACAGAAATATGTGAGATCCAAGCAATTAATACCAGTACCATTCAAATAAACACTCTATTATCTGCAAACAGTTCCCTTGGCCTCTCTCTGGTAATCAGGGATTCTGAGTTTTTATTAATTTTTTTTTTTTTTTGTAGGTTTTTTCCTGGTTGGGTTTGAACAAACTAAGATTTTAGCTTATACATCTTCTGTTAAACATCCTGATGCACAGCTGGATGAATGCACTTGTCCTCTTTAGCTATAGCCCCACTAATCTATGCACCTGATTTTGTAGTCTGTTACATGTATTTGTGGAACCCTGAATGAGCTACAGCCTCAGGCAGATCAGCTCAGACCTTCTTCTATAACAAACTTCTCCAAGAAACCTAAGAAAGTTTTAGACTTGGAAAAAGTCAATCTTTACTGGAATAAAAACTAGAAACTTAGCCTTTGAAATAGATATAACTCAAAACAACTAGGTCAGACAGAATAAAAATTATAATGGTTTATGCACAGGTCCTTCGTGCCCCTGTGACTTTGCGGGCAGATTCTCATTTCAGGCTTAGTTGCAAATAACTCAGTGACTTTCTCAGCCTTAACAAGGGTTTCCCAGTCCCTTCTGCCCCCTGGGAAATTCCTTCTGTTCCTTCTCAGGCCTTGCCATTGGCTTTCTGGATATGACTGAAGACTCTCTGGCTTTCTGAAGGAGGTACAAGCTCCCAGCTCTCTGCTGTCTGTGCCCCTATTCTATGTCATTCCCTGCAGCTTCAAGAACCTTCTCCCCATGTAATTTCCTTTACAGCCTTGCTGAGGAGCATGGCAAATAACTGAGAATACAGAAATGAAATAAATATCATCTGTCAATTTAAAATTGGCAATCTAAATGTGAAACTGAAATAACACAGAAAACCCTTATTATTCAATACCTTCCTTCACAATCTAACAGACGAAAGTAGCCACTTGCATTATATCTCTCTACATTACTATTTGGCAGGCTTTCTCATTCTCAAAAATTAATCAGCTAAGGCAGGCATTTATGTCAATAAGAGCAAGGTTTGGGCCCATAGACCTGCAAAGTGACACATGCATGTGCTTAATAATTTGCTATAGACAAAATCAGTCAGGTAAGCTTCGACCAAAGATTTAAACTGTCTAAGACAATCAGCCTGAGTTTGCCTGAGAAGAATTAAGTCGTTCCACTGTCAGACTGGGCAATGGTTTCTGACAAGGGGTAGTCAGCACTTCTAGAGCTGGATGGGGAAAAGTAAATCTCTCTGTGGCCTAAAACCACTTGCATTATTCAGCCTTTAAGAGGCACTTTCACTTCCAGTTGGACCAGCTGAACTTTATTTGTTGCTGAGTCTTAAGTGTAGCCAGAGAGGGAAGTTTCCAATAGACATGCCAGTGGGAAAATGAACATAGCTATATGCAGATTTCATGGCGTCATTTTTAACATATATCTTGACTTATCAGTACTCATCTCCCTAGTAGATCTAGGACACTAAAGGCATTCAGTAAAGAAACCTTTCACAGTATTACAGATTTCCTCTGAGAGCTTGTGCCAGGTCCCTGAGGGTACCACTAGGCCTTACAGTCCTCACTGGGCCTCTCCTGGGACCCACCACTCAGAACCCCAGGCCCATTTTGGCTCAGCCATGCTGTACTCCAGCTGCAGCTACACCACAGGGCTGCCTGTGCCTGGCCCCATCTCAGTATTGACAGGGCCCCTGCTCACCACTCCCCAAAGTTTTGGGGGCCCTGTTTTTGGTCCTGGCTCTTTTTGCTACACTCAGCCATGGGGTCCAAGCAGTGCCCTGCTCCCTGGACCTGAGGGAGCAGCCTTCTGATGCTGATTTTGAAATTTGCAATGCGTAACATTTGTAAGTAGGTAGCCAGATCTGCCAACACCAGCTGAAGGGCATTTTCCAAAGCAACAAAGTGTGTGCAGTCTGCTGTCTGTACTTACTCCTTGCCATCTCACCTTCTCTGCTCTCCTTGGTATGCGCTTTGTACTTCCATATGGGAGGGCCTTTTCTTTTGGCAATTCCCTCTGGTATCTTCTGTTGCATCTCTTGTTCACATATCTTCCTACAGCTGTGTTTTTTTGACGTGGGAAAGGGCTGCTGAAGCAGTATCTGTTTCTCTCCTGGGGAGGACTGCAGGTGCTGCTGAACATGAAATGAGCAGACTGTTTTGGGGAAAGTGTGTCATATAGGGGTCTAGATTCACTCATAGTTTATGGCACCTAAATTTAGGTTTTCACTCTTAGGTACTCTTAGAAATAAGCTGTCTCTAGCACTCATGTTGGTCAATGGAGCTCTCCAGTCTCCAGTTCTGAGACAGCCACCTTCCATTTGGTCACGGATATTTAGAGACCTACTTTTAGATACCGCCTTTCTGAAGCTCAATCACAGGCAGGAAGTTGCCATCAGAAGAGCAGTTTCAGAGATGCCTAGGCTGCAAGACGTCTGTATGGGCTTAGCAGACACAACACAGGGTGTTAGGGTGACCCACATGCTGGAAGGCCAGACAGGCTGCCATATGACATCTCAAATATCACTGGGTGCCCTTGCTTATGTAAAATTAACTCCGTAATCAGTGTTGTCACTGAGGTCTTGAGAGTGGTTCAGTTTGCTCTCCATCTGCTGAGTGTCTCTCATGGTTCCTTTGACAATACCAATGCTGTCAATAAGATTTCTATTAACTAGAACAGGAGTTCAGATACATCCATTTGGAATTCTATACAGAGGCACCAAGAATCGTAGAATCATTAGCATTGGAAAAGACCTCCAAGATCAGCTGGTCCAACCATCCCCCTACCACCAATATCACCCACTAAACCGCGTCCCTAAGCACCACGTCCAACCTTTCCTTAAACACCCCCAGGGACGGTGACTCCACCACCTCCCTGGGCAACTCATTCCAATGCCTAACCAAAAACTAAAACCAAAGCCTAACCTACATTTAATCTGTTGGTTGCATACCACTCTCAAACTCTGTAGCAGTATAACAGTGCCAAAGTATAAATCTTAAGCCAAGATGAAGATTTAAAAACAAACAAGCATGCAAATTATTATTCAGTCCAAAACACCTTAAAACAGCAGATTTTTCACTGTGAGAAGTTAAACTACGTTGTGTTTTTTAAGTGAGAGATGATATTCTCATAGATTTCCAATTCCTTTACACATAATTGAAGCTGAACACTTCAGAGTAATACCAAATATATTCAGATTTATGATGCCTTTGTAGGAGCTGACACAATAGCTATGTTCAAATATCCTCTGCTATTTGTAAAATAAAGTTCTTACCCAGTTGTCATTTACACCGTCCTTTAGACCTTTAGTGTGAATAAGGAATGCTCCCATAAATAATGGTGTGCAGTCCCTCCTTCAACGTCCTGACAACCCAAATTGTTCATCAAGGTAATACCAAACAGCTGTCATAGGAACAACCTTAGAAATACCAGTCCCATACTTTGCATGCAGAAGTTCTTTTTCTGCAATAAACACACTTTTTATTTCCTTCTTTTGACATCACCAGAGATGTGTATTTGCATTTCAGTAAGTGTATGTAATTCCATTAAGAGCGATTGGAAAGTGCAGCAGGAAAACCTATATCTTACTCCATTCATCTCTTGTATCTGCCACTGTGTTTATCTAAGAGTACAGAAATTTCAATCAGGTCTCTTTCCATAAATTCTGTATAAAATGGAAACTAACAAGTGCCTTTATTTTTTTTTTTCTCAGAGAAATTTTTATAATAATTTTCTCTGAAAATTGTGGAATATCAGCTGGTTATAGATTACCAAAAGCCTCTTTCTGTAACTGCAAAAGTATTTATTCTTTATGAGATAAAGAGAGGAAAAACATGGCTATGACAGAAAGTGTGTTTTGTCTCTTTGATAGATACTAGATTTGATGGGAAATCACCTAGATCCCACTTTACCTGGCTGTGCTTAAAAGTGCTTTATGCTGCGAATTATAAGAACAGATAACACTATGTAGAGAAGAAATCTCTGTTAAAAGATGAAAAATGTACTTTATCTCTGTGCATTTCCACCGAGTTTTTGAAGCTTGCAGGCCTAAAGCTAGGCCTGCATCCAAGTGTAGGCAGCAATGTTTGTATCTGCATTTCAAAGGTAAGTTCTGTACACACAGGTTTGAAGTCTGTGGCTTTTAAACAAATGTACCTTTGTCTCTTATGAAGTTGGAGAGAGTTACAGAAACTGTTTTTTTTTTTTGTTGTTGTTGTTGTTTTTAAACACCAACCACAATCTTTAACTTTCATAATCTATGAATGAAATTTCTCAGGAAATATTGCTGAGCAAATCTTTACATGGGTTTTATTCCACTGAGACGCACTGGAGAAAATGAGAAACTGAAATGGGGCTACATTTAAGCAGGACTGGCCATTTGTCACACCTATGGGACTAGGAGAGCAGAGTGAATGACGCCGAGGCTGAAACACTTGCGAATGTCTTCGGAATGAAATTAGCAGCAGTGTACTTGATAGAAAAGAATGTTCTTCCTTTGTTCAGTGTTTTTGTGCCAGAAATTGGAAAGTGAGATGACCTAATTATTTCTTTATTGTACCAGCATGTCTTCAAGTGACTGACGTTTCATAATGATGGAAGATTATTGTTGCTAACTATGTCGCTGTAGAAGACACACACACTCTTTCACTTCAATTGGAAAGTGTTATGTTCAATAAAGACCGTTGTTTTGTGCTGAGACTTGCAGCTCAGAAGTTTGTCCCATGGGTTTCTTATTATACAAAAGTAGAGAGATCCAGGGGAAAAAGAAAGAATGAAAATTTAGAAGAAGACTATTTCCTAGTCCAATCTTTGCAACTCAGACACTAGAAAACTTTTTTCAAGTTACTCGTGCTCTTTATGCATCTTCAGAAGGAAATAAATTTCCCTTCGTTTCTCAGTGAAGCCCTTTAGGGTTCGCAGTGTTTTAATTGGCAAGAATGAGCTGACACAGAGTTTCAATGACAGTGATTATGAGAAACAAAAGTGCACATCCTTAAAGGCCAAAGGCTGCACTGAAACCTATATCATCATCTCACAATTACTTTTTTTTTATTTTTTTTAATTTTTTATTATGTGCTAGGAACATTACAGTCTACGAGACTTCCTAAAGCACCGATTCAGCTGTGAAGTAAAATGTAATATTTTATCGTCCTGCCATTTTGTCAAACTACCCACGCATTGTTAAAAGACTGTTGGGGATTGTAGAACCTGCATTAATTTCTACATTCATTGGCTACAAAGATTAGAGTGCCTCTGTATTTCTGCTATGAGAGAATTCACACGTGTTTAATTAATGCTAGGTTATAATGATATTCACTATAATTTACTGTGTCATTATGGCTTATTGTAGATACTCGATTTGAAAGGAGGTGACAAATTTGTGCCTGGAAGAGATGACATTTTTTAATTTTGCAGGTGATTAAAAAGTATAGGTCAAATTTTGTCCCCAGATTTCACAGAATTCCTCTGAGATGGAATCTGGTCCTAGTTTACAATAGACTTGTGCAATTCGGCAAAGAAAGCTCATTTGCACTATGTTGAAAGAACTATGTTCTACAGGGTATATAAAATAGCTCAGCTTGTCTTCAACTGCTAGCGAACTCATGTAGGTTCAAGCTAATTACTTTTTGGCACAGAGAGACCTAAAGTTGTAGTTGCTTGTTTTGAGCAGTCACTTATAAATTAACTGTCAAAATCACCCCAAACTGCATGAGCGCAATGGCTCATTAGATTGGCCAAAGTTAGCATATAAGCTTTAAATCAATTTATAAAATACATTGGCTTTGCTACTTGAATTTTTTCGTAAAGCCATTACTTGTCTTAATGCAAGTTAATTTTACCATCTTATATTTTTTAAACTTTATGCATTAAGCTGCCAAAGCCTAGGCAACAAGAAAAAACTCCATGGGTATGCATCTCTCACAAGAGTTAGAAATAGCTTCACTGAGACAATATAACATCTTGTGCTTTGACAGTCAGCTTTCCCATTAACATAAGAATGCTTTGGATCAGATCTTATGAGAATAGTTTTTGAGTTCTTAGACACTTTTAGTTTTTTTTTTCTATATATTTCTGAACTGTGTTTTTTATGTTAGGAAGGGCCTTACAGTAAAAACAGAGTAGAGCCAGATCGTATTTTATTATGTCTTCATATGAAATGGTTTATGTTGCATTCCAGTATGCCATAAATTAAAAGTATTTCATTTTGTCCTCTGTTTTTTTTTGTTTCTTTTCTTGATTGCAGTCCACATGTTAATCTCTGAATCTATATGTAGACTAAACGAGAAAATTTCAGGACTGAGTGACTGGCACTGATTTCAGAAGTCTGATCATAGTTATTCCAATTTGAAAGTATTGGCCTGGGATACCACATACTTTGGAAGATTTCTTATTTAATATCTCTTTGAAACCTGTTCATGCTTTATGGCAAACAGTGGTATTGATCTGTGTGAGGAAAAGACCTTTCTTCAACAAATTTCCTGTGTATATGTTCCTCTTCTGTGGTGGTGTTTTGTGTGTGTGTGTATTTAAGGTGTCTTCAGGGATTTTCTGAACTGGTCAGTAACTAGGCAAAACTCATGTCTTCTTGTGTATAATACTCCACAACTGCCCCAGAACTCATTATTTGGACTGCAGCCACATGAATTCTTAGTGACAATTGTTCATTTGATGACTAATGTCCCAACCTTCAAAAACAGTGGGAGAGAGCCAGTAATCATTACGAAAGGCATTTCACAAGGCTAATATGTAGCACTACAGGAAAGTGTTCACTTTTTTCTCTTCTAATTTAGATCTGTTTCTGCTTTTCTTTTATCTGCAAGGGGAAAATTGAAAGCAGTTTCTATGTTTCAGTCTCTATTTTTTTCAAGGCTTTACTAATTAATCTGGTGCCAGCATCTATGCAACTACTACTCAAATTTATCTATAAAAATAAACACATTTTTCAGAAAACTGAAACCAAACATGAATGGAAGCTTTTCAGCAAAGATTTTAAAACTTCAGTAAAATTTTCTCCTTTATTTTGCTTTCTCCTTCACCCCAGGTTCTGGGTGCAACTGGCAGCAGATGCTGAAAAACTCTGATTTGGCAAAAGTTCAGCAGCTTGATGCACAAACACAAAGCTTGATCCATGAGCACCATGTGAGATCATGTGGGACTGAGTCTAGTAAAGAGATTTAGATACTTTAGCTAAGGTTTATATGTTTTTCTAAACATTTTTGCCTGTAATTTAATCAAACTGCTTCATCTTTTGTAAATTTATTTTCTCATTTCCTTGGCTTCTTTTTCCTTAGTATTAGATGATCACATTTATCAGTCAATCAGTAAGTTGTCTGTGAGATTGCAACTTAACCTGCTGTCCTGGTTTCGTCTGGGATCGAGTTAATCTTCTTCATAGCGGCTGGTGTGCTGCAGTGTTTTGGATTTAGGAGAAAAATAATGTTGATAAAACACCAATGGTTTAGCTATTGCTGAGCAGTGTTTACACTAATTTAAACACTTTTCAGCTTCTCATGCTGCCCTGCCATTGGGGAGACTGGGGGTGCACCAGGAGCTGGGAGGGGACACAGCCAGGACAGCTGAACCAGACTGGCCAAAGGGATGTCCCATGTTGTATGGCATCATGACCAACAAATAAAAGTGGGGGGAGTTGTCTAGGGGGGCTGCTGCTGCTCAGGGACAGGCTGAGTATTATTTGGTTGGTGATGAGCAATTGTGTTATGCATCACTTGCCTTTTTTATTCTGTTTGTTTATTTATTTATTTTATTGTTTTCTTCCTTTTCTGATTAAACTTCCCTATCTCAACCCACGAGTTCTCACCCTTTTACCTTTTTTTTCAGCTCTCTCCTCCATCCAACTGGGAGGAAGCGAACAAATGGCCTTGTGGTGTTTAGCTGCCTGCCAGGTTAAACTGCAACACCTGTGAATAATAGTGCTAGAAAAGCAGGTTCTTCACTTTAATCTTTTTTTTTTCTTTCTTTTTTTTCTTCTTTTTTTTCTTCTTTTTTTTCTTCTTTTTTTTTCCCCACAAATGAACTAATGTTTCTTTTTCCCTGTTTTTTTTTCTTTTAATTTTACTTACCATAGTGCCATAGTGTGAACAAGAAATAAACAATTTAATTGATGGAATTGAAAAATGGGGATAAGTGAGATGAGAATCTACTTGAAAGGCTTGAGCATTGTGCTCCAGACAATTTTGAGTTGCCTATGTAATTGTCATTAGTCATTAGATTTCTTATGCAGGACCTAACTCACGTCTGATTTACTTCCATGACAAAAGACTAGCAAAAGCTTATAGAAATGCAATACATCATTTTTTGCAGTCTGTGTGCACAAGTCTAATGCTGCAAGATACCTTCTATAGTTGCAACAAGTGGTGGCTGAGGGATATTTTGGATTTAGAAGCCATAATCAGGAAAAAAAAAAAAAAGAATGTAGTGAAAAGGTAGATTTTTCTGGCAAAGTTTTTGTACTTGTGTGATCCATGAGTACAAGGTTAGATGGTTGACTGGGAGTTTCCCTATGACCTGAAGAGCTGAATGTCACCACATCCCCTCTACCAATGCTGCTGCTGAGCAAGGCGCTGCAGGCTCCTGTCAAGGAAAAAGAAAAAAAAAAATCAATCTTTATGGCAGGTAAATGAAGTTTCCCTGGAGCATTCATTTGATCTGTCCCTGTGGAAAGGATAGCTTCCTTCCACTGGTAGAACATGCTGAGAACAGTGCTTTTTTTCTCTCTCATGGTGTCTTCATTCTAAGTCCTGATGCAATTTCAGTAACTCATCTTAGACATCTATGGATTAAATGCATAAACCTAAGCCCCGTCTGCAGCCAGTAGAGGAAAAGAGGCCCTCAAGAAGGCCCCCTTCTTGACAGTGGTCTGAGGGTGCAGTGTCATGATCGGCCTAAGCCTGTATGAGATGTGACGCTGCTGAAATGGATTCACTCAATCTCCCTCCCACTGAGCACCTGCACTGCCCTCCCTGTGGTGGGTCTAGTAATCAGACCCACCTTCTCAATGAGAAGGATTTCTGCTCTTTTCTTTTTGTCCAGAAAATGAAAAACACCCAGTGTCCATCAAGCTGATTTGACTCATATCACAGCCAGCATCATCAACACTAGGGACTTGGCTTGAGGGTAAGCATGGGTTAGGCAGAAACACAAGAGAACCACAGCCTTGGGCTGGTAAAAGGTTATTGTGAAACTTCAACCTCCCAGGATGAATATCTGTTTGGATTTTCCTATTTCTTTCCTGTAATTATAGGAAATGTAGCCAGTTAGTGTGTAGAGAGATGAAGCTGGGTGAGATGAATCTAACCTTTTAATTGGGAATCTAAAAATAAGTTACTACAGAAATACTGTAATATTTGGCTAATTTTTTGTATAGAGTAACATCTAAACTACAGTCATATTTGCTGTCAGAAATATTTAATAGTGATATAGTCTCTTGGGAAAGCTATGACTAGCTGTTATGCATTTGTTGGGAGTTAATCCAATATTTGTTTCCAAATATAAATAGGCTTTTCTGGAAGTCAATTACACTAAATATTTATGCTTTTACATGAAGTTTGTGTCTCTTTTCTGGACTTTATTGTTTCATTAATTTCTCTTTCTTTACTTGCATAATCTCTAGCAAATACTTTCAAAGAATTTGAGTAACTGAGTTGTCTCTAGGTAAGACTCTACAGGAAGATGGAGATCCTACCAGCTGAACCTTGCTTTACTTTTACTTTTCCTGTTGGGAGCCTGTCCACTAGTTCCAGAGTCTCTAGTCTTCAGCAGACCAAACAAGAGGGTCATTTCACTGTGTGTTACTACCCTGACAAAACAAGTATTAAGATCTTTTGCAGCTCACATTAAGAAATATGAGTAAGTGGTTTCCTACTTATTCCATAATGCTACAGCAACTGCAGGAGGGAGAGAATTAACAACTTCTTTTCTAAGAAGGAGAATCAACAAAGCTAGTGGTGAGATGTAGTCTACCTAATTCAGAGATCAAACAGGTTCTTAAAATTTAGACAAGGAGTGAGGCAGTGCACCTGAGGTAAATGTCCCAGGTTCCCACATAATCAGTGGCAACTGATTTAGGAAGATCACAACAATTTAGGTAGATCACATTTCCTCTCTAATCCTTTGAAGGCATCTTCCACTCTCTGTTACTAATACAGGAAAGGTAGGCATCATCTTTAAGACACCAGGAAGAAAGTCATTACAAAAAATGGATATCTGAGCTAGTCATCCTAAAATCATTTATTATCCATGGACAGGGATATACTGAGGGTACAATTCTCAGCTCCACACAGACATCTAAAATGGGTCATATGGACAGGACCCTGAATATCTTTATTTTTCTCCATGAAAAAGGGAGTTTCAGGTGATTACTTCAGGTGCAGATATACATGTTGCAAAGCTATGAGATTTCCAAGGTTGTTTACTCTCACCATAGATATCTAATATTTACATCTGTGACAGATGCCTATTTTGGGGGAATAGCTGCCCCTGTCTGCCCGGGATATCTGCCAGATCACATCTCTGTGGCTCTTCTGATGTCTGTAAATGAAGGAACTACAACTGTATCTTTTCCCTTTGTTTGGATACTTACAGGATCTATCTTCCTTGGCTAGCTGCCCAATTTCACAGAAATTAAAACCAATTATAAGACAGATGTATATCTAAGAATACCTAGAGATAAATATCTGCATTATAGATAGCTGAATTTAGGTAGATTGAATCCCATCCACAGTGGTCATGCAAGACTGCTTCCACAGAAAAATAGGCTGAAATGGGTCAGGAATTTAAAATAATTGCTTCTCCCTGCATTAGTGTAAATGGGCATTTAAAAACAATGTTGGAGTTAACTCTACAGCAACAAGAAGTGCATTTACTGCGTGAGGGAATACACAATTGAGAATTTTAATGCTACAATTCAGTGAGGGGTAGCAAGAGTACAGTGTGAATTTAAGCCCTAATATTTCAAATGGGCTTCCTTTTTAACTTCAGCAGGCCCAGGATTAAGTTGATAGTGAAGGGGATGTTATAAATTAGCATGTACAATAAGTGATTCTTAGACCTAATTACCTGCAGCATTATTGTAGTTGTAAGATGTGTTAGCAGTACATTTACAGTGCACATTAGTGTCTAAAATGAACTATTTGATTTCTCCAAAATAACATTGAAATGGAGGTTAAAATACCTTTGTGACACTTTTTTTTTTTTTCACAGCTTTGCAAACTTAGTATCAAAAATAAGCCTAGTTCCCATATTGCCGATCTGAGCGATGTCAAATGACCGAGAATGTCAAGTCACCTCTTTGAACAGAAATGGAACAGGATGCCTTTGTCATGCTCCTGACAAGGCACAACCAAATTTACCCATGACTAACAAGAAACCACAGTTAGTAAAAACACGTTATAATTAAGAAGGCTGTATCTCTTTTATTCAGTTCTTCCATTATTAATATCCATCTACTTCTCAATTCCTTCCCGCGAATAAAACAGCAGTTTAAACAAAAGTAGCTCCATTATATTTCTGCATTGCATTGCTTTGTCTTCATTCTGTGCTGGTGACAGGTTCGCTTGGAGGTTAAGCCAGCCTAATTGCATTAACTATAAGATTTAACACCAAGGAGTGGTTGGATGCTCTGATTTTTCTGGTGATAAAGCTCACTAAAGAAGTTCTTGCCTCCTCTCAAACCCAGCTACACATGCCTATTCCCTGAAGGCAAACCATTTTCTCCTTCTTAATGTTGCTCAGATATATGTAAGTTTGTGTTCTAAACTGGGTCAAGAAGGTGGTCCAGGTTCAGACAGATTGTCCAAATAATATTTATTTAAAAAAAAAAAAAAAACCTTCACTAATTTCATGTTTATAGTCAAATAAGGAACGTGTATGTTCAGATCAACACCAAGCAATTGAAAATCACATGTTCAATGAAGTAAAAAAAAGATAAAAGGCCAAGCCATAAAAGCTTAATATATTATTGCTTTTTATTAGCTAGGCAACCTATGGGTTTCATTCCATTTTTAAAGAGAGCATCAATGATTTTTCCCAGCAGAAAAAGATGCCATTTCCACCATTTAGTCACGATATTTGTGGAAGACAAATGATGAGTTACATCTCTTCAATGCCTCTGTATCTTCCTGTTTGATGCTGAGATTCAGAGAATCTTTTGACAGTGGAGGTGAGGTACTTTTATTAGTTAATAAAAAATAGAACAAAAGTGCGTGGTCTTCAGGGAACAGTTAGTTTTATTCGTGCTGCTGGTTATGAAACACAGAGTGAGGGTCATATACAACTTTCTGACATTTGATTGCAAGGCTTTTCTCAATGCACTTCCATCTTCTGGGATCGAAGGTCCCCAGTGGCTTCATTCTCACACTAGACAGCTATATTGACCATCAACCATAAAGTCTGCTATAAAGAACACACTTTGTACCTCACACTGCCTAATTCAAAGTACATCAGTAATTTCAAGGCAACCTGAGTAAAAGCAAACTTTTGCTTGCTTTTCTTTCAACATCTCTCTTAAGAAGGACGTTGGTGTGGTTGGAGCAGTCCTTTGAACTGAGACTGGAAAGCAGGGCACATACAAAAGCTTGCCTGCACAAATGGAATTTGCTTTATCTACCAGGTGGACAGTCCTATCTTTTCTATTCTTGAGACAGCTTTTGAAGCAGATGCTTCCCCTACAAACAAATGTCAGCACATCTTTCTTCTAGATGAGATGTTTGTTTAGAGAGAGCTTGTATAAGGGGAAGAACCTCTTCTTCCTCTAGGGAAGTGGTGTCCTGCTTTTTTCTAAAGTGAATAAAAATTATGATGCTCAGTTTTTTAAAGTAAACAGTATGAAATAATATTTTTATTAACAGTTAAATTTATTTCAACTGTGCATCAAGAAAGATAAGAAAGATATAGAACCAATAGTTCAGATCCTTAGCCGTTGTAAATCACGATGACTCAGAGCCTTCATGCAGGAGATGGCACCAGATGACTTCACTTAACCGGAGTCTTGTTCCTTTGGAGGAGGTGCCTGTCAAGTTTTATCTTTGGACTGTGGTGTTAGAAATGATAGAAATCACTGAAAAGCCCAGGTTGGAACAGATCTCAGAGATCACCTGGTCTGACCTTTCATGGTAAAAACAGGGCCTACATAAGGTTTTCTAACACCAAGAAAGCCAAGTTGTAAAATTATCCAGTGCTGGAGGATCCACCAAATCCTTGGGGAGGTTATTCCAGTGACTGATTGTTCACACATAAAAAAATATTAAAAATAATAATGATAATAATAATAAAATCCTCTTACATCTGATCAAAAACTATCTCAGTATAACTTGCACCCATCGCCCCTTGTCTTTCCCATGTGTCTCCTTGTAAAAAGGGAAGTGTGGGGTTTTCTTTCAGTTTGTTTGTTTGTTTGGGGTGTGTGTGTGCTGTGTGATCCACAGCCTTCCAAAACTGATATACACCCTCAGGAGAAAGACAGGACTTACCAGATCATCTATAGTTGGTTATAATATAGCAAATGTATGTTTCTTACCTTCTTTTGATAACATTTTAGAGACAAACTTTGTCAATGGTCATTAGAAAGTATATGAAATTCCTAACCTCCTTCGTAGTTCAGCTCCCAGCCAAACTGAGAATGCTGAATTGCATCTCAATTCTTTTTTTAAAACAAAAGTGAAATTTTAAACTGTTTTTGTTAATAAGCAAATTAGATGTCTGGGTCTACAGTCACAGGAAACTGAAGCAGGACACCAATCCACAGGTTTCCTTTCTGTGTTTTGCTGGTAATTTTAATCACAACCCAAAAGGCCTGCATCCAATAACTCAGAGAAACTTCAGTTTAGGTCTTATTCAGTTCCTGAATTTTCTGATAAACTGACTAACAAGGGTCCACACAGATAGCTGTAAGGCTTTCTTAGCATTACTGAGAAATATTTTTCAGTAGAAATCAGCCTTACTACAAGTATTGTGCATTCTATTCAGCATGATCAGAAAGTAATTCCAGAGTCTTCCTTCCAGTTTGGTTGTACAGCAAAATATCTGTTTGGTGGTAAATAGCTATTAAGGAGCTAAGAAAATGACTTTTTAAGTCATATGACTCAAGTTCTTTTCATGTGCTCTCTAAGTTTCCCATGGTTAGTAGATTGATTTGGTCAAGTGCTACATTTGGCAAATTTCATTTAAGCATCTCATGTTGAAGTGACTGGAAGTTTCACTTAGAGATTGCAATCCCTGACTTTCTGTTCTGCCTTAAAAATATTGAGGAGTCACAATGCTTAATTACGGCTCAGATAATGTTTAGAAGGCTATAACACAGGGAGGACTGTCTTGATCTGTTTATAATACAGCTCTTCAACAAAGAGAAAGACAAAATCAATTTGGTATGTAATGGGCCACTCTTCATTTATTTTTCTGATCTTCAAAAAATAGTCTCTAATGCAATGAAGAGTTACAATAAGATTTATACACATTAGGATAATCCTTCCCCACAGCCTTCATTTCAAAGCTTTCATAGTCTCGTCAGTCAATTTATTTCAGCATCATAACAAAAGTAGGTCCAATCTTCTTGGCTTTCAACACACCTTTATTTTGAGCAAATCAAGCTTGTAATAACAAGAATTAGAGTCATAGACTGGTAGTGCATGATAATGGCTGAATCTCCCAGGGTAAGTAGTTGTCTTTCACAAAATATGTGTTGATTTATCTTCATTAAGGGGCGGAAACTTACCACAATGGATCACACAAGAATTTACTTGCCTAGCTTCCAATTTACATCGTTGGGTCCTTTTATTAATTAAAAGAGAGGTGTTAACCCCTTTTGTTAAAGTTGCTGAAGACTTTTCATTTCATCTTTGTGTTTTAGTTACTGAAAATTTTCAAGCACTTCCATTTATAGAAACCCTCTTTGAGGACCCACTAGAACGTTGCTCCAGGCTTATGCAAGTGTTGTTCTACAGAATCAGATGAGTAAAAAGTAAAAATGAGTCAAATATTTCTTTTCTGCCTTAAGGGGGTGGAATAAAGGAGACAGGAAAAATAGATGAGGCATTTTTTGAGTTTGGGGAGATTTAGAACAGGCTCTTGTTTTAAGCAGCTGTATAAAATGATATGAGATGAGTGAAAAGACTTTGGGCTGTAAGTGGAATTTGGCAGGGAAACAGCTTTTGCTGAAAGGAACTATCTATGCTTCTTGTGTGGGGAATTGGTTTCATTTGACCAAGCCATAAGCCTTGTAAAATTATGAGCAGTAGCTGTAAAATATGCAGCTTTTAAAATGTATACTAGACACATATGCATGGTAAAGTTAGCTATGTAATGAAAACCTAGTAAGGTAAATTGCTGCAATTCAGCCAAGTCATCTTGAAAATGGTGTCTTGCAAGACTCATCAGGTGCTAAACGACTGCATGTGCAAAAAAGGGTTCCTGCTGTCTTAGTAAAAGACATTATCCTGCACTTACATGTCCCAGGGATGTATTGCTCGCTGGCTATTGTCAAGGACAAGAAAATGGACAAGACAGGATTTTGGTCCAGTTCAGCATGGCAATTCCTATAGTACTAAGAACCTAAATTGTATCTGAAATGGAAAAGGCAGAGTATGAACTTGAGATCTCCTAAGCAAAGCTCATTGTGTTAGAAAACGCAAACCACACTTAATGTGTCTGGTTTCACTAGATTAAGCTGTGAGCATTGCGCCATGTCACAAAGAAAACAGTGGGCCAAGACCAGTGTTGGACCATATCAGTGAGCAGAAAGGGATATTTTGGTTTCTAGGCCAAATTCCCAGCTGAAGGTTCAAGGATGCCCTTTTGTGTGTCTATGTTCTAAGTCTGTGTAAGAAGATGCCCATATAGCTAGTCAGTATTGCTGCTGCCTATCAGCGTACATAAGCTTTCAAATCAATTTTGTGGGGATTTTGCCATTATTCTGGAAATCTCATCAGAAACAACTGACTGGGCTATGCTCATTAAGTATGATCACCTTTTGTTTACAAAGAATAACAATCTATGTCAGACGAAAGAAATAAAGCTCTGCAGCAGCTGTTTGTAGGGTCAGGGGTCTTGTCTACAAAGGTACTTCAGAAGTTATTTCAAACCGCAATTACATCTTAATATCATAAATTCCTATAATTTTAACCTGGAAAAAAAAAAAGAGTTTTGCATTAATTATTTTTGTGACCACTCAGCTCCTCTTGTTCTTGTTTCTTACTTTAAATAACTTATGTGCAGTCTACTTTGTATTACATATGCTTTCTCTTCAACATCCCTTGTTTGCCATCATATCACGTTCCAAAGGTCTAACCAAAACATCTGAAGAAAGTTCATACCCTTGAGAGCACTAAACTCAATATTACTTAGTTACGCAGTCATACTAAACATCCTAAGCTAATACAAAAGTCAATTAGTTTGCTGATTCATGGAGACTTTTTCTTAGGTTTCTGCTAGGATCAATAAAAAATAAGGTTGAATGTGCCTTCCAAAAGGCAGTCTGGGTTACAAGAAAGCTTAGAGCTGAATTATAGATGGCTATTGATGATAATTGATGATTAGCTGCTTTGCTTAGTACTGGTGCAAGCTTCTCATCTGGGGAACTGTTGAGTTTATTGCAGGGAGTTCTCAAAGCCTGTTAAGGAGAGCTGCCCCAGGAGACCATGCAGGCATCCTGCACAGGCAGTGTCATAAGGGTGTATGTCTGTGTGCTGAGGCTTTGCCTGGACATCCAGCATCATAAAAATAAAGGCACAGGAGAGGTGGTCCTGGGTGGAATGTACCTAAAAGCTGTTTGGGTGAGAATCAGCACTGAGGGCTCCTGCTGTGTTTAGAAAGCTGTTCATTTAAAACGAACAAACAAACAAACAAACAAAAAACTTTAAAGAATTAGTCATTTGAGCCCCTGTGTCTTTCAGATCTGCCAATCAAGCAGGGCACCATGCCATATCCCCCTCTCCCAGGGACGTGTTTCAAGAGGCCGATTCCCGAGGAGCTGTTAGCCAGCCGCGCTTCTTAGCAGTGATGCTCAGGTGTTCGCTTAGGAAAAGAAGTAGGAGGCATTTAAATCAGTGTCTCGGGCTGCCAAGATCAAAGCAGAAGTTGCACATTTTTAAAAGCGCAACGTGGCAGAACATCTAATAGCTGTAGTGTGGCAGCGCAGCTGGTGCTGGGAGCGCAACACACGAGTGGCCTGAGCCTGGGATGTGGTTGGTGGCGCTGGCAGGATCTGCCTCCCCCAGCAGGAGAGCAAAGGGGGAGATCCCCAGAGCCTCCTGTCAAAGGGCTGGACAGGGGAAATAAGTCAAAAAAAGGGGAAGGAAAAACATCCATACAAAGGAGTATGCAACAGCAGTCTGTAACTTTCCTTGGTGCTGTTAGCTCTTTAAAGACCCATGCCCAGAAGCTCTCAGCCATCAGAAGGCAGAAGAAGAGACTTGGTATGGTGCCTACACTTAAATCCATCATTACAAAATTCAACTGATTGAAACTGCTGCTGACACTGGGAAGAAAACAGGGTAATTAGGCAGCCATGCCACTACTCTTGTTTAATTTGTATTACCAAAGCAGCTGGAAACAGGAGGTATTTCTCTGTCAGTGTGTGTTACACACATACAGAACAAAGAGACAGCCCCTCTCCCCACAGCTTGGGACCTTAATGAAACAACAAAAATGCTGAGAAGGGTGAGAGGTTGCAGCCTGAGCACCTCCCCAGGAGAGGGAAGGTGGGAGCTGACCTGTCTGTGCTGAGGGAGGGAGAGAAGAAGAAAGAGAGAGAGGGAGAAGAGTGCTGCAGGGGAGGAAGGCACTGCCTTTGTCTGACACAGCTAAGCTGGTGAAAGGATATGCAGATGGGGTGAACTGACAAAGTCATAGGTTTAGGGAGAAAATCCTTGCAGTGATGTCCTGGCTGCACCCCAGAAACACAAGGTGGCATTTGTCACAGCTGGAGCAAAAGCTGTTGCACATTGGAGCTATGGGATTGTAATGCTGGGAGCATGCCAGCAAAACAACCTGGGCATTTACTGGTAGTTCTCATGCAGTCTGCATGAACTCCAAAAAGCAAAAAGCCAGGCTGTGAACAATGACAATGTACTATAGCTGGGGCCAGGTGGTCAGCTGTAGCCATAAGTGTTTGCTTAAAAAATGAAAAAATAAAAAATCCACCCTCCCCTCCAAGGATTTACAGCTTGTCAAAGGTGTCAGTCTGACAGTCCTGGAGCCTGAAGTCTTCTCATTATCTGCAGACCAGGTGCAGCATGGGAGGCAGTAGGACAAGTTTTTCAGCACTGATGTGACAAGCCTGCCTTTAGCAATAAGGTGCCAGTTTTCTGAGACAGATAAATTGTCGTTCTCCTGATGGAGTCTGCAATTTGTGGTTGTAGGAGTGGTGGGTTTCAGAGAGCGATTTCGTTCTCATTGAGAGCTGAGTTGAGGCAAACCACATGTTTTGGATTGCTTGAGTGAGAAGTCAGTCAGAAGCAGTGCATTACAGTCAAGACCCATTACAGTGCAATTTAAAGTAAGACCTCAGACAAAAAATTGGTGCCCCAATTCAGTGCTTCAGAATTTTCTCACCAAAGCTCTGCGTGCTGAGTGCTGACTTTCACCCCACTGAATCATTCAATGTCCTACAAATTCCTGTCTTAGATCTCATTATACCTCTTCACCTGGCTCAGTAATCAGGGTCCTGAAGTTTTTAGGAAAAACTGGTGAGAGGAGCATGAACCAGGTTTGACCTAGAGTCAGCAGAGCTGCCTCACTCAGGTGCTGTGCCCAAGCATGTGCACTTCCACTTGGAAGTTTCTTATTCAGTGTTTGACATCTGATAAAATGCAGAAGCAGCTCAGTCACTCAGGACCTGCAGATTAATGATTGACCTCAGATTCCTGATAGCCTGGAAACTAGGGGGGCCTGGACGGGCAATCCTACATCTGGTCAGGAGGAACTAGAGGAGGAACTCCATCCCACTTCCCTCAGAAGTGTCCTAACCACTTGGCCATCACACAAGAGGCAAAGGCAACTGAACTGCCGGTTTTGAGCTGAGATCTCTGCTGCCTGAGTATGTAAAAACAGATTCTGGAATACCTGGCAAGGGCCTCTGCTTTCTGTCTTAGGTCTGAGGATGCCAGTATTGTAATTTTCTACATCTCTACTATCTCCATGGATGGAACAAGTTTCATAGATAATTAAACAATAGATTCCAAGGATTGGTTTACAAAGACTGCAGCCTATCTCTGCAATTTGGAAAGCACTAATTAAGCAAAAACCTCATGCTTTGTGTATGTATGGTCAGAGGAGTGTTATGGGATCAAATGTCTAAGGTAGGTGCCTAAAGTTTTTCTCAATTTTTCCTCATGTCCTGAATATTTTTTTTGCATCTCACCCTTAGCCTGGAACTCCTTATTGGCAGAAACCACAGTTAACCATCATTTAGCTTGGGGCTTTCGTTTATTTTCTTCATTTTTCATATCAGGCAAACTGGCTTGTAAACCCCTTGAACTCATTTAATATTTGGAATTACACTGGTTGTGCTTAAGGCTTTCACTAGTTTATGCAAGATCTTTGAAGTACTAGCAGTATTGTCCAGGATAGCAGTATACTTTTTGACTTGCCTTTTGATATTCTGCACTGCAACTGGAAGATATCACCATTTTCCAGTATATGTTCCAGATTAAGCTGATGGTTTCAGAAAGCTCCTCACCTACTTTCTTTTCAGATTTAGATTGTCTGTGTGTGTGCAAAAGAAAATGTGAACCTTACCACCTATTTCACCATGAAGTAGGTGGTAATTCACTTTTTGATGTCAGTAGTAACTTTCTCCATCAGCATCAAATAGGGTAGATACATCATCCTGATTTAAAACATAGAATAGATATATTTACTGAATATTTTTATACCTTTGCTTCCCATTTTGCCATCTGCATCTATAGTGTCTGAAGGAAGGCTCATTTCCTTCTGAGTACATCTTGAGTACTCAGTGTCTTTATCAGTATTAGTTGTTTGCTTTCCTCATTTGTATTTTTCAGCATTCCCTTTTATCCACTCTTTATGCATTGATTTGCTTCAAATTTTTTATTGATTATTAATGCGCTTTTTTTTTTTTAAAAAAAAAAAAAAAGCAATGGGCTGTTTGCCCATGGCATTTATGCAAACTATTTTTAGAGCATTCTTGAACCACATTTAAAACTAGTCAGCTATGCCAACAGTTGCTGTAATTTTTAGAAAATTGGTGGTTTTAAACACTTAAATTCATACATCATCTGTTGGTGCCATGCCTGTTTGTACAACACAAATGTAATCAGATCATGATCATTGCTACCTAGGCAACAGATAATTTTTAGGTCATCTTGTACTGGTGATTGGCTTGTAGAATACTGTATCCCCTGGAAGCAGGGGTTTATTGTTTTCTAGAAAAACAAACAAAAACAAACAAGAACAAACAAAAAAAACCCACTCTCTGTTCTAAACAGCAGCTATTTACTGTCAAATTCCTAGATGTCTTTTTTGAACAACTGCTGTAAAGTCATTTCAAAATGTGGAATGCCTTTAAGCAATGGTGCTTAAAATTTGATGGCATGGACTATTCAATTACTTGAACAAGTTACTCATCAAAGAACGGGTCATAACTTCAGAAGCAGATGATCATCCCTCCAGAGCAGGAAGACAGGGGATATATCAGTTCAGAATTGCTTGTTTTGTGTGGAAATTGACTCATATGATCTATATAAACCCTAGGGGAGATCCATGGTTTCAGGAACAGTCTGTCATGTCTGGACTGGTGGCTTCAACAGGTAGGAGGAGCAGGCATGCACTTGTCCTCCCTTCTCCATGAAAGTACGTCATTGCCAAGTGTGATGCGAAGATCTTGGGACTTTGGAAAGATCTGGATGGAAACAGCATCTCAGACAATCAGTCTGGTCCTGACTGAGAATTCCTCTCTTACAAAATGGATGAGTGTGGGACAAAATGGATGAGTTGGAGGGACAAAATGGATGAGTGTGACCGCGCCTTGTTCTACAGATCTCAGATGTTAAGCCTTGGAGGGCTTAAGTCCAGGGTGGTGGAGTCCCCTTCTCTAGTGTTGCACCCAGCACCTGGAAAATTGCCTTCCACCTCTTTGTTCTTTGTGACCTCTTTGGTCACAAGGGAGGTGTTTGTTCAGATTATATTGCCATTTATTCATCTTTAAGAGAGGAAGGTGGCACTTTGCATATTAATAGATTGAAATTGCACATCCATTTTCAGCGTTAAGTAGACCAAACAGTCAGCAGATATTTATAGTAAGTTCTCAACCTTACGGTAAGTTTTTATATTTGAAACATTTGGGTAACATAACCACTCAGCTTTTTAAGTGGTTGCCGTAGGAAGAAAGAGAAACATTTACATGCAGCGAAGGAGAACTAAAGCAAGTCTTGCTAGGTACTGTTCTGCATTATCTCAGGCACTTCAATGTCAATGGGGAATTGGGCATGGCAGGCATCCAAGTGCTCAGCTTTTTACTACCAGTGATGTTCCCTCTAATGTTTTTCTCTTTGAGTGGAATTCATCAGATGTAAAATCTGAAGAGACATTATACCATTCTGATTATCCTCCATTACTCTTGATCCATATGTGTTTTAATACTTCTGACCCCAAATGTTCAAAATTCACAAATCACACTCCCTTAAGTGATATTGAGTTAGAACCCAGGAGATTTTAGGGAAAAAATATAAATAAGAAAGAGCTTTTTTATTTCTTTCTGTTTTATGAGCTGTTAGGGTACATATGACTCACTATCATAAGGATTCGCCCGTAAAAGTTAGGTCTAGGTATTTCTCCTTGCCTTGCCTTTCACCTCCCTTTCCCTTCCCCTTTCATATCCTTTTTCTCGTCCCCTTCCCCTTTCTCTTTCCCACCGTTTTCTCCTGTCCATTTTTTTTTTAAATCTGTAATTGAAGCTGAGACTCTCAAAAATAATATGATCCTTGTCTCTAAGAAAAAATACATATCACAAAACTGCTAATAAAGGCCAGAGCATTAGCAATATTGGAATTTACCTTTTTGGACAGGGTCCCCAGGCTGCTGCATAGTTGCCCTTCTGAACATGGTGTTAGAGGAATGATGCTTCCTTTCTCTATTTATGGTTAAGCAAAACCCAGGGTAAGAATGATTCCTGCCCCATTTTATGTCTTGACATTATGTACAGTGAAGAGAAAGATTATGAGTTATTCTTGTGCCTGTCTTCAGTTTTTTAAATGAGGGATGATAACTTTGTTCATAAAGTATGTGAAGTCTGTGAGATCAGTTTATGGTTCCCTGTAGGCCATGGCTTGACAATATGATTAATTCTGCTATATATATGCATATACATGTATAAATGATCACAAAGGAAATCCTTAACTATTTAACATGACCGGTAAAAAATTGTTTTACTTTGTTTTATACTGTGGAGTCTAATGTGGACTCATTAACTTGAAGTGTGCTCACTTACGTGTCTACATATGAACGGGGTTTCAAATCTCTGTTACAAGTGATGGAGATTTCTGAAGGAATTGTCCTAACTAAACATAGGAGTACAGAGTCATTTTAGGCCACTCAGTGTCCAGAGGCTATTTCAAAAAAAAAGCAGTTAGCTTGTTTTTTACCTGTCTACCCTGCACAGGTATCTGGGGTGCTCCTGAGCATCTCACAGAATCACAGAATCGTCTAGGTTGGAAGAGACCTCCAAGATCACCGAGTCCAACCTCTGACCTAACACTAACAAGTCCTCCACTAAACCATATCACTAAGCTCTACATCTAAACGTCTTTTAAAGACCTCCAGGGATGGTGACTCAACCACCTCCCTGGGCAGCATATTCCAATGCCTAACGACCCTTTCAGTAAAGAAGTTCTTCCTAATATCCAACCTAAACCTCCCCTGGCGCAAATTTAGCCCATTCCCTCTTGTCCTGGCACATTGGTACCAGACTCCTAGAGGTGTCCCTGTCTGGCCAGCACAGTCAGTGGGGCCAAGGGAACTGCTCAGCTGACTTGTGGGTGTCTGCTCTAGAGGCAGATGAATCCCTCTTCACACACAGCATAAAGATCAGTCTTTAAGTTTTTTAAATAGAGGCATCTGGCACATCTCTGACACCCCAAGCAGTCTGAGATAGCTGCACTGGGCTGACAGGGCTGTTGTGAGGATCATGCCTTGAGGACATAGTGTGACGTAGTGGCTGGAGACAGGGTGGATGCCTATAGGGCATCTCTCATGGGCCTACAGATCACTGTGTGGGAAATGAACAAATCTTTATGTATTGTCTGGATTTCCATTGAGTATATAGGGAACTAAGACTCCCAGCTAACAAAAAGATGGCTCAAACTGTCTTAATCTGTGAACAGAACCCTTCTTTGGTTGTCATATAGTAAGGTACAAATGTACAATTTAAATCTGACAGATATTTCAACCGGTGGCATTTGCACTGCACACCTGCACAATGGTTCTTGTTACCCACCTGCACAAAGGTAAGACATTGTTCACGTAAGAAAAAGTCAAAGATAATGCTTGCATCTACAGAGAGCTAGTTTTTGGCTCAGTTTCCAGATTATTAGTTTTTGTCTTGGTATGCCTGTGTGTTGTTTTTTTTTACTTCAGTGATGTATTTTGGAATTTGTATTGCACACTTTCAAAATTCCCAAATGTATCATTAGAGAAGCACACCAAATTATGGGTTTTCAATGGCAAGATGCATATCTGTCTCTTAGCATGTGCATTTTATGTAAAACATGAAGATGCATCTAATTTACCCGCTACTGTGTGACTTTTATATTGAGGTTTTGCTATGAGAGTTTCAAAAATTGTTTTGAACCATTGGCTCATGTATGAAGGAGCAAAACAGCCAATACATTGCTGCTTTTTATTAAGGCTAATGCATGCTAATAAATGCTAATGTCATTTTCAGATAGTGATAGTAGGCTCCAGTATAAAAACCAGTGCATTAGCCACAGGTAGACAAGAGATGGATACACCACTAAACTCAAATATCACAGATTAAAAAGGAAATAACCTGAAGTATCTGGCTGTCCCCTTCTGCTACAGAACGACAATCCTGAGATACTGCATTTAGACACGTTTAAGTCTTTCTAGTACCAGTGAAAGCCGATACTTTACAGGATCCCAGGTGTGGCTGTGAAGGTCACTATATTTCCTGTAGAAATGTTCTAGTCATTTCTGTGTACATAGGAGAGATTTCATTCCACCTTGTAAGGATAAAACAGAGATCTCCCCTGACTAAACTGGAATCCCATAAGTTAGGTATACCTCTGAAAAAAAGCAGAACAGGGAAGAGATACTCTCTGAAGTCAGTCAGCCATAAAAAAAATATTGCAAACGACGGGAAAAAAATAATGTCAAGGATTCAGTTGTATAGATTCTCGTTAACTGAGAAAAAAGCCAGAATGCCAGGTTTTTCTCTGGATACCAGCAAAAATTTCCACCTGATTTTTGCTGAACAACAGAATTGCAACATTTTTACATGTTCTTTTCTTCTGGTTAAGACAGACAATCAGCTCTCACAAGAAATCACATTTATGGTGCCCCAGGTGAGAAGCAAACGATGCATAAATGCCATTCTCTCTTTCTGCTGTAATCCTGAGACTGCACCCCTCAGCAGACTGTGATAACAGCTGTCCACCCACAAATACATAGTCTTGTGATAAGGTTAGCGTGAACAAGTTTGGTTAATTTGATTTGTTGCATAAGAGCAGCATACAATCTCAGGAATAGTCACAGAGTAACAGAAATCTCATAACAGACAAGGATTATTTTCTAAATAGTTATTTCAACAGTGAGCAGAGCTAGATTTCCTGTGCAGGTTTTGTTTTACTCTCAGAAATTAAATATTCTAGAAAACCGATGTCTTGGGCAACCCTGTGTAAGTATGATCCCTGCCCAAGTCATGCATCTTTCCAAAGTGAGTGTTTTGGTATCTGGGGGTTGGTGCAATGGCTGCAGAAAGCTCTTGCAGTGCAGCTGACACAAACACTCCAAAAGCTGGGCTGGAGAACTGTTAAACACTAAACAAAGGAGCCATCACTGTCTTTATTCCTCTATTATTTCTAAAATATTTGGAAGAAGACAGTTGATGTAAGCATTATTCAGCCCTTTCTCAGCCTTGTTGCTACTTTTCTGTTCACTTTTAACCAGAGTACTATAAAAGCACAATCAACAAGAGATAGGATATTTTCTGTTCCTTAAAATCAGAAGCTTGCTGTGCTTTGCTAGTTTTGCTACCCATTAGCCAGAGGGAAATCTGATATTTTTCCTTTTCTGGTACATTGAAAAACGCCCCATCCAAGGAATTAGAGAAAGAAAATAGTGACTGAACACACAAAATAGACAGCAAGATGACAGCTGGATGATGGCAATAATATGTAATCTTGAGAATGAATTTTGTTCATTAAGCCTGCAGGGATCCTACACTCAGCCTCTGTAAAACAAGGTCCTTAAAAAATTGCACATAAAGACTAAAATGGCTATAATACCTCCTTTTGTAAGTGACAAAGTAATCACTTAAAAACATGAACCATGGCTCTGCAATGTGACTTGGGTCTGTGTGTGAGCAGGACCCAAAGATTCGAGCTCTTTTAAAAAATGATCGCCATCGGGAAGTTCTGGAGCAGAACTATGAGAATAAGAGAAGTTGTATTGCTCTTTAAATCACGCACAGGAGCAGCTGCATTTTGGTGTCTGCTGTTATCAGCTTCATTCTTTATGCCACCCCTGTTTCAAAATCCTCTCATGAGCTGCCCTTTTCCCCTTTTATCATGTTTTCGTTTCTGAAGTGGAACTGGACACGCTGAAATCTGCAGAAGACTTTTCTTTACTTCTCTGGTGGAAAGTGGTCATATTTGGTTCATCTTAACAGCCCCAATAAAAATCCGGGCTTTCTTACATATCCACGATAATTTCTTACCCCATAACCCTTCCTTCTCTCTTGCTGTCTTCCTGCCTTCTAATTTTTCCATCTTCTTCACCAGTGGCAATGGCAGTAGGTGCAAGCAGACACTCAAGGAGCACAATAACTTCAGTAACAGATATTATTAGCTCTATTCTTGGTAGTACCAGCAGTTGTGTACTGAAGGCTTATGTATACTCCAGAATATGATCAGCTAAACAACCACTTTCACAAGCATAGAGAAGTGACTAGACCAATCTGTACGCTCACCTCCTTTTTCATATTTAAAAGATTTTTTTTTCCAGGTTTGTCAATAGATTATAGAAACACATTGCTCAAATCAGTCATTCATGTAAGTTGTTGAGGCAACATTTTCTCACACATAAGCTACCTTTCCACAAGTCAACAGCAGGTAGTAGCAAAAAATGAGTGACATCTTTAATCCACACGTGCAGCAGTTAAAGGCTTCATTGCAAATGTGTATAGTAAGGAGGGACAAGCTTCAGAGAAGGTGGGTGACTATATTTAGTACACAGTGACCTGTTAATAAGTAGACTGACTAGGAGAAGGAAAAGCAAGTTAAATGGTATGGGCAACAATCAGTGGAGTCTGTGTAAACATCAGTTAAACTTTGGAGGGTCTGAAGCAGTCTGCATGGGAGCTCTGACCTCTTCTGTTTCTGACTGAGACTATTCTAATTAATGTGACTCTCCAGGGCCCCTGAACTGATGCTTAATTTTGTGCATGTACCTGATCACCATAAGTAGAAGCCCAGAAATTCAGATTGCGGGTGCTTCACTATATGCTACTGAGGAATATTTTCTGTTTGCATGCAAGACATGAAGTCCCACAAAAGAATTGCTCAGGCACTGCTTTGAAAATTCACTCCACACTAGTCAGATCCTTTTTCATTCAGCCTTACTAAGACCGAGTGTTACCTTCTCTATATGTGATTTTATTTAAGCTATAAATAGCATACTTTGTAAGAGTATATTTTCTCATCATTTTCAAGAGTATTTAAATACACCATGGGCTTTTTCTTCATGCACTTTTGCTAGGAGGTGGTTGCATGTTGACACTTTTGCCTCAACAGCAGAGAAGTCTTATTAAAATTGATGGTTTCCACTACGTGACCTTTTCAAAAAGCATTTTACATCTAACTTAAGATTCCCAAGCAATCAAAAACCTATTATTTATGCTACATTTCTGTCCCATTTAATTTTCTCACTCCTCTTCCCCCTAGAAACAATTAGAAACCAGACAGGTTTTTCTCTAAGAGACTACTTCTTAATGGCACGCAAACAGGAGCTTTCTGAAACAACATCATATCCCTATACAGATGGAGATACAGGCAGCCAGTGACTAAATAATAAATCCGGGCTGCCTCCCCACTGGGAAAATCATAAGTGTCAGAGCATGAGCCCAGGCACTCTGGTGCAGTCAGCTGCTCTGCAGAAAGGGTGGTGGATCTGCAAGGGCATGATGCCACGGGACGCCTTGGAGACCTGTGCATGTGCTTCAACCCCAGAGGATGCCCTTGGTGAGAGGTGCAGGTCCTCAGCAGCTAGCTCACACTTTTGTATGCAATTTCACCACGAACACCTAAAATGTCCCTTGGCGCATGCCGCCACAGTGGCTTTATCCCCATTTTCTGAGGAGAGGAAAAAATGTGTGGACTAAAGGTGAAGAGTGGTGACACAAGGGTTAACATCGCTTGGATGTAATTTTAATTTTTTTTCTTTTTTTTTCTTTTTTTTTTTCTTTTTTTCTTTTTTTTCTTTTTTTTTCTTTTTTTTTCTTTTTTTTTTCTTTTTTTTTCTTTTTTTTCCACAGATGCATTTCTAGTGCCATGCTGGGATGCTAACAGACGAAGCACGTCTGTTTCCATGTCCCTTAATATTTCAACCTTTTATCTTCTGGTCCAGTGAGAAAGTGGTGCAGAACTGAAACGCCACCCGCACTGTGACAATTCAATTGTTGTTTTATATTTTTAAAATGTCCCGTAGTTCATGGAAATATGACACCACTAGAAAACCAATAGGAACTATCTGGAATTATTTATTTGCCTCAAACATCAGATTTTTAGCTGCAGCAAATTCATCTTTCCTTTGTAAATATCTGCTAGGAATGGGATCAGCTGGATTAAAATAATTGAGGAGTTAAAGTATCAGTACAGGGAAAAGAGTTTGTTATAAGCAGTACAAGGTCAAAAGGATGCCACATAAAAAATATTGTTATTTTTCCTTAGCTTTTTGTTGTATCTTTGAGTACAAACTGAGATTTGACACTAAAGGATGTACACTAATCCTGGCAGCTTGTGCCCTTATGCTTTTAAAGTATATCACTGATGAATTTTGCTCTTTCGTGACCATTGAGGATTTTGCATTTCCATCTTAGCATTTAAAACACGTTTCCTGCAAGTGAGTAGGATGATGGTGAAACACTGCAGAAATGCTTCGGGTATATTGACCTTGAACTAGGCATCTCTTGCTGGCAGCATAAGGCTGGTTACTGCTGCTTCTCATCCGGGGCTGGTGGAGTAGCATGAGGGAGAGCACTAGTTGGTGACAAAATATGAGCACTGTGCACATACATGACCGAACACATACAGAGGTGGGAGAGGTATTTGAATCAAACTCACTAATTAACAAGAATAATTCCACATCCTTTTCTGCACTATATATCATACAGTTTTGTATCAACAGGTCAAGCAAGGAAAATTGCTTTTTTTTTTTTTTTTTAATAAAACAACCAATTTTGAAATTGCAGAGCAGGTAAATACATTGTATAGTTTGAAAGAAATTTGCAAGTTAAGTGTACTTCTCAATAAAAAGGGACTGATATTTATTTTATAGGCTATTATTTCTAGAATTGCTAAGTCCTTTACTGCTACATTGCAGTAAGTAAAAGCCAAGGGATTATTGATGTATGCTCTAATTAATCATTTTCCTCCAGATCTGTGGGACCACCACCTATTCTAATAACAGAAGATGAAAAATAGGCATAATTCAAAACAATAGCGAAGTATAGCATGTGAATGGATGGAGAAAAGCAGACAAAACCAAGCAGACAAGCGGTGGTAAAATGATTAATGATTTGTTCAAAAAACTCCATTGATTTGATAATTTGGGGCTGAATGAGGTGTATTTTGGAAAGACCAATTAGCTGATGGCTAGGAGGAGATAACAGTGTGTGGAGTGCCCTTGCTGAGTGCATAAGGACAGCAGCATCTAAAGGTTAAAAATGAATGCATAAGAACCTGCTAGGAAACAATTCAGCACCAAACGTGCATGAGGTCAAGTGTGAAAACAGTTTCCTGCTTATTCTGTTTTTTATCTCCAAGCACAGAAGAAATCAATAATCCCATGTAGTGCACACTTCTGAATAAGAACTAACCACCCCATTCTGGGCCCATTCACATGAACTCCATGTATTGCTAATAATAATAATAATAATTTTTAAAAAGGGTCTTTTTTCTCCATCACCATAAATTAGGGCCAGTAGTTTACTTCTTCTTGGTGCTGCTTTAAATACAGCATAGTTCGTGGACACTACACACCTGAGAGGGACTTCAGCAGACTCTACACGCAATGCTGAAACATCCAAGAATGGGAGGAAGAATTTGCCCTAATTCAAGGAGCAGCATTTTACCTTCCTCCTCTCCCTCTCTTTGCTGCTCTCTCTCTTTAAACGGGGGCGATTGCCTACGGGAGCTGAGGCAGGGATTCACAAACCCCATTCCATCAGTCAGTCCTCTTTGGTGCACCTGAGTTTCTTTTTTCTGTTAGCAAACATTGATTTTCTTAGTTTTGTTTCTTTGGAGGTTTACTCTCCAAGGCTCCGCTCGCTCTCATTGTGCTGCTGCAGATCATCAATAACAGCACAAAAAACTCTGACAATAATGTGGGCTACTTACCTGCTGCTCTGGAGCCACAGCACAAAAGCACAAAAGGAAGCAGAAGGAAGATGCTCTGGTGGTTGATCCCTCCTTGAAACACTGCTCTTCTGTGATGCCAACAGCAAAACTTTGCGGTGGTCGGGCTGCAGCTGAGCAGAGACCTCTGCCTAGCACCATGGCTGGCAGCATCCCTTTGGTTCACTGGTCTCTTGTGCGTCTCCACCCGATTTACCCATCCCTTGTAAAGTTTTAGGTGGGGACCATCTTTTCAACTGCTGTGTCACAGGGAAATGGTCACGTTGTTTCACAGAATCACAGAATCACTGAATCATCTAGGTTGGTCCCCTGGGCGCACACTTCTGTGCGATGTGTGGGCATCCCAGACCTGAGGGTAGCCCTGCCACCCCCCACAGCTTGCCCAGCCACAGAGGGAGCCCAAACTTCCCCGAGCAGCATTCTGGAAATGGCATTTCAACCCAGGGGATATCACATCTGAAGAGCCATCCACCCCCTCCTGTTGGACAGGCTTGGCCTGACATAACGCCCATGCAGTGCAGGGACATCTGATGTGCCCAAGTTAATATCCAGGCTTGGAAGCACAGCAGCTGAAAAGGCTGGCTTGGTCTCGCATTTTGCAGGCAGAACGTAAACTGCTTGAACTACTATTTTTAATTGAAGTTCTTCAGGATTTTGCTACCACAGCTACAACAAAAGGCTTTTCCAGAACCGTCCTCTTCTGAGACTCAGAAATATTTGTCTAATTACCATCCTAAATATGTTCACAGCCACTTTCTACCCACTGCCTCTTGCACTAGCAACATTCATTAGTCTGAATAACAGCTATTTCACAGGCGGCAGCACAGGAGGCCTGGTGGGGAGCCCCAAGAACGAGACAGACTTGTGGGCATCCCAAATCCATTTTTCAGGGAACTCTTCAAGGATGGGGAAATGGCTGGGTGAGAGAGCTGCATGGAAGCCAGGCTCTCAGCTGGTGGGGAAAACTAGCAACTGTAGGAAAGATTTCTGGATGAAAACCAATAAATGCATTATTATACAGGATTTTACATGCAGTGGGACCCAGTTAGCTTCACTTGGGAGTGAAAGACAAATTTTCCTTGGTCATTATTGCATCTCCACACCTGATGTAAGATGGTTTCCAGGGGAAGAAAGAAAATCTTCAGAAAAAAAGTGGAATCTTCATCTGCGGATTTAACTAACAGGAACTTAGCATTAGAAGGAAGGAAGGAAGGAAGGAAGGAAGGAAGGAAGGAAGGAAGGAAGGAAGGAAGAAAGAAAGAAAAAGAACGAAAGAAAGAAAGAAAAAGAAAGAAAGAAAGAAAGAAAGAAAGAAAGAAAGAAAGAAAGAAAAAAGAAAGAAAGAAGAAGAAAGAAAGAAAGAAAGAAAGACAGACAAGGAAAGAAAGACAGACAAGGAAAGAAATGAGGAAGGCTTATCATTTCAACCTGCATGCAAGAATGCTTAACTCAGCAAGTTAGAAGCTAAATTCACACCCAGACCCATTGCTTTCTCTCTTGTCTTAACATACTCATCAGTTCTTAGCTGATGGAAAAATCTGATTTCCATGCATGGCCAGAATACAGTTTTTGGGCTTCTGGAGAGATATTTTCTTCCTTTTCATGACGTGTAGCTAAACTAAGTCATCAGAGGCTTCCCTGGCACAAACAGTATTGAAACTAATGGTAGCAACAGGCTCTGATTTAATTGCCCCAGCCTAGGGATACCACCTTGTACTGGTATCTCCAAAATTTAGCGTAAGAATTCAAAATTAAGTCACAATTTCTTATTATTACTCCCACAGCTGCTGCTGCTCCTTCCAAACAACATAAACCTGGAGGTGCCTTCACAGATATGTCCTCCCCATCTTGGACTCGCTTTCAGTTTTTGTGTCCCAGATTTCTGCTCGTAGCAATTTTGCCTGTATTTAACTACTTAACAAGTGGGTATTCTTCAACAGTTTTTCTACCTATACTCAGGCTAGTAAATCAGCTCTTTCTCTCTGACCTGGAGGGTAAAATTGTTTCCATAGTTTTTCAGCTTTCCAAAGCACATCAATAAACTATTTTGAAGATTGTTTTACTAAGTTTGTATAAAGCACAAACACTCACTTCTAGTTTTGTTTTTAAGTATTGCCTTCTCAGAGTTCACTGATGACTTTCAGATGCTTGGGAGCATGTTATGCCTCTGGCAGACTTCCTGGGAAATTTACGAGTGCAACAAGCCTCCAGTTCTTCAGGGGACTTCGAATAAACTTATACATCAGCATAACAAGAATGAGCAGCAAGCTGCTGCTGGTAGTCACGGACATTAGAAGACTGCCCAGGGACAGGACGCTTAGGAAATTAATAACCTTTACACTCTAAGTTCTGCTTTTAAAATGTAGAGGAGATGAAATGGTTGTTTGTGGATATGAAACCAGATCAAAAAGACTGAGCAGAACTCTGGAAAAATATTTAGGTGTATGGGTCATTTGTCAGCTTGGGCAAGGCAAGTAAGCTGGATAATAAATAGTTTTACTTAAGTGCATACAGCAAAGTTAAGAGATGCCTGTTGAAGGCTGAATCCTACCATTTCAGATTCATATGGCAGGACTTGTGGTGCCAGGACTTTGTCTTAGAGGAATGGACCACTTGAGCTGGAGGGCTAGTCTGAAAAACAGAAGAGATTTTGTGCACATCTGAAGGCACGTCTCTTTCTGAAGTTCAGGAGCTGACTAAGCCGTTATGTTTCAGGTTGCTGCATGTCACTGGTGGACATACTACAAGATGACCCATGTTGCTTGTGTATATTCTGCATGCCAGATGTAGCCCACGGCTGGGCATGAATAATGGAGTCATACTTACATGTGGGATCCTTTGATAAGGGTCTGACTATGGGCTGTTGCTTTACGGGGACGGCAATGTCGCATTAGGCTGTTGTTGAGACCTAGGGTCCGAGATGAACTTCTTTTGAACATGGGGCTGTGCCAAAGACCCCAGACACGTCTGTGCGTGGAATGACTTAGCGAGGGAGCCTGGAACACAGCAGGAGGCAGAGCTCTTGTGGCAGAGGCATGCAAAGTAGGAAGCACCTGGGTAAGCCTCCCACTTGGCAGTGGCACCTGGCAAGCCTGGTAAGAAGTGACCCCAAGACACCACGCTGCGTCACGTTTAGTCCCATAAACCCCATTCTGCAAAGGAGCAACACACAGCCATTATACAGACAGAGCCATATGCCTCCAGCCTCCCCTAAATTAAATCTTTTCCCAGCCTTGCCACTTTTCATCACACAGAAGCCAATGGGTATCACTGGGTTATGGGCATCTTCAGCACTGCTCTGTGGGGGTAGCCTTGGCAAGCACATTTCCAAATGTCCGTGTACACCAAGATTTTCAAAAACGCTCATTTCCTGCTGGAGACGAGGCTCTCCATGCCCACAACAGAGTGGCCTCAGGCTTTTCTCCACAAGACCTTAAAGATTCTAGACTCAAAAGTCCTTCAGGCAATGACTGCCTTTTTGTGCATATTGTTATAACACCAAGGAGACCTGAGCTTAGTGGAAGCCATCAAATGGAAAGCGCTGCTTTGGAATGGCTCACAAATAAAGAACAAAGGATGACTCTCAGAGAGGAGGACTTAATCTGAAAACAAGAAGATGCTAAAATAATTATTATTTGGAGCCCAAGAAACTGGGATTTGCAAAGTTGGGGGTCATTTTAAAGTAAACCTACTTTAAAATTTGTTTTAACTGATTGCTTTAACTTGATCATCATTCACCTCAGCAAAAGAACAGGTGGTCAGGGCTTTCATGTTTGGTAGTTCATACTGCATTTATGCTTACATGCCCTGCAGCACCCCACATCAGAAGGAAACAGCGTGGTAAAATAACACACACACACACCAAAAAAAAAAAAAAATTAAGCCTGCTTTTATGTTGTATTGTTGTTTTGGCTATTGTTGCTAGCAGAGATTCACAGGAGAAGAGTAGCAATTAAAAACCACTGGAGTGACTTCGGGTCATTTTTAATTATTTGTGACACTAGCAATGAAATGCTAATTCCAAGTCAGCGCAGCTAAGGCTTACCATCCCTACAGAAACTCCTGCTACCGAAGTTCCAGCCGTGTTATCATAGAAATGGCACACTTTGCTGCTTCTGGGAAACTTAACACCCAAGGGGACACAATCAATGAAGGTGTGACTCAGACAATCGCACATATGAAAGGAAAGGCAGCTTGGGCACCAAAGCAGGAGGCAGAATTGGACTCGGAGGGAATTGCATGTGCTTGGGTAACAATCTCTAGGACACACCAGATTTGAAGATGGTGGGGGAGGATGAACAAGGGCCCATTTCTGTTGATGGTGGCCTGGAGAGAGCTGCTGTATATAAGGTACAAGGGAGATGTGAGACCTTCTGAGCCCAACCAAAGGCAAAGAGACATTTCTCACTGCTCCTCTGCTTGGCTGATGATGAGCTGTTCGCACCCCGAATCACCAAACTGGCTTCACAGCAACTGGCTTCTAAAAATTGCAAAGCAAAATGTGAAAAGGGAAGGGGAAAATGTTTCTGAAATCCAGAGGCCATGCATTCAGTCCCTGAATAGACCTTGTCAAAGGTCCCTGGGTGCAATGTAGTACTTTTAGGCCTTTTGCTTTATTTTTAGATCAGACAGGTTTCTACCGGTTTGACCCATTTTTTATTTTACCTGATCAAAGTAAAAAGGCAAAAAGCTTTTCCCCTTCATGCCACACAACGTGAGAGCTTTTATTCACCACAGCACAACTAACAGTATCAGAAAAGGGTTTTCTTCTACTTTGTAAAGTATCTAAATATATAAAAAATATACTTATGTTAAATATTGTCATTATATGGAACAGAAATAATAATAATGGAAGTAGAAAACAACTACTTCTAATGGGAACATACTGATCAACACTGACACATCTTGCTTGTATTGCTTAATACTCCAAGAGCCTAACAAAAAGACACAAACACTATTAAAGGATTTTTTCACTCAAGTATTTTAAAGTTTTCCTTGTACCTGCTGCTGCAGATTTGACCATAAAAACAGAAGATTGACTATGCTGAGCCAAGCTAAGGTTCCAATATCCTGTCTTTGGCAGAGAGCAATAACAGATGCTTAGAGAAAAAATGTAAGAAATAGTGCATTTATGGAGTGATTGTTCCCCTGGTATGCACTCGTCGTTTCCAGCAATAACCATTTAAGAGTTTCCCAAGCTGGCCGTGGCATCCAAACCATCACGTTTAATGAAGGAGTCCTCTCGCTGGGCTGTCACCAGGTTGTTGTAATTAGGTACCAGGTAATTCCGTGCCAGCTGGAGGTGGGCAGCATCCGGACAGCTCCCAAAAAGGGCTCCAAGGGGGCAAACCTCCCACCTGGCACCCTTCCTCCTACAAATGGGGGACCTGCCACTCGTCTGCGTGTGGCCTCACAGCCACCGGCACAGCATCCCTCAGATTCACCCCTGTGCAGGTGCCCTGGTCTGCGGTGCTGTTCCTGGGAGTGAAGTGACAATTAAAAGAAAAAAGAAAGAAACATGAGCACTTCCAGAAGCCCTCATGGTAGCTATTGCTGCTGGAGAGCTGTAATTTTGTGTATGTTTCAGAAAAAAAAGAAGTAAAGCCTGTACACACTTCCCCATGGCTTACTGAAGCAGTTTCCCAGTAACTGAGCATCCTTCTTTATGAATGTTTCAAATGACTGAATGACTGAGTCCTCCCTTAGGTCTAAGACACTGCTTTCTAGAAGAAATTCAATAAATCCAATTTCAATAAATCCAAGTGCTCTTCTCCCCTTCCATTATTTTTCTCTTTGTGCTCAGACCTAACAGCCTCGCTATATTTGCTTGTGAAAGTCCGACCCACTGTGTTGGTATGTGTTACGGATGCATTTAACCACTCAAGTCCCAGTTACCCACTGTTGGTGAGCTCTGATCTGAACAGGGTCTGGCTGGGTGCACTTGGACTATGTCCATGTCCAGGTGCCCAGGAATAAAAGGGATCAAAAAAAGCAGAGAAAACAGACAATGTCACAAACAGTTTACAGGTATTTGTATCATGGAGCCATGGACAAGCTGGATTTTACCTAACCTGCCTGTGGTCAGCTCCCATGGTAGCCTGTGACTGAGATGTGCCTTTTTAAGTTGAGTTTTTCCCGTAGCTCTGACACACCATGCAAATCTGGGACAACACACCAACACACCTCTTCACTCCTACTTTGTGTGATCCAGGACTTATGAACTTGATCACGTCTGGTGGCTGTTGCTGCAGTAAATTTGCAAACTCTTGCTCAGCTATTAGATAGACGCCTTAGAGTCCTGCATTACAGTGAAAAATACATCCACATAGATGCCGATGGCCCCAGTGCTTACAAACTGCATTTTGGGGAATGTCTAATTGTTCCAAGTGCAAGAGCCACACAAAACAGACACAGCTGGTGAGACCTTACTGGTCCCTCCTATCCCAGGTCTCAAATAACAGGCTGGTTCAGCCTAAACAAGAAGCCCAACTGCAACGGGGGTCACTTTGGTGAAGGGCTGGGTGATGGATGAGGTGTCTCAGCCACCCCAGATGAGTTACTGTGCTGGATGCTGGTTGGTCACAAATGCAGCCTTGGGGGTTATGAAGCACATGAAGGGCAGAGCATTTGGAAATATAATTTACATGTAGATAAGTGATCAGTGTCATAGAATCATAGAAGGGTTTGGGTTGGAAGGAAACTTAAACTAGTTCCAACCCCCTGCCATGGGCAGGGACACCTCCCAGCAGACCAGGTTGCCCAAAGCCCCATCCAGGCTGGCCTTGAACACCTCCAGGGATGGGGCATCCACAGCTTCTCTGGGCAGCCTGTTCAGTGCCTCACCACCCTCAGAATGAAGAATTTCATCCTTATATCTAAGCTAAACCTCCCCTCTTTTAGATTAAAGCCAATCCCCCTTGTCCTATCACTACACCTGCTGACAAAGAGTCCCTCCCCAGCTTTCCTGTAGGCCCCTTTAGGTACTGGAAGGCCGCTATAATTTTGGCCCGGAGCCTTCTCTTCTCCAGGCTGAACAACCCTAACTCCCTCAGCCTGTCTTCACAGGAAAGGTGCTCCAGCCCTCTGATCATCTTTCTGACCCTCCTCTGTACCCCATCTAACATGTCCATGTCCATCTTGTGATGGGGGACCCAGAACTGAACACACTGCTCCAGGCAGGGTCTCGCGAGAGTAGCATCAGAGAATCACCTCCCTTGATCTGTGTCACCTGTGACCATTTCCACAAAGGCAGACCATGGAAAATGGAAGGATTTGGAAGATCCTTCTTGGCCCCACTTTCAGGGCTAAGCAGAGAAAGCCGCAGCAAAAAGCATACATGACAGCTACGCAGGGAAGCTGTAAGGACTTTAGGTTAGGAGGCTGTCATATTAATGTTTTTTTTGGGCTACTTATGTTTTTAACAACTCCTTCCACCCACTGCTCAACAGAGAACACTTCACCAGAAACCAGCCTCATCTCTTTACACTACCACAAAACGTCCCGGACTTCTCTTCTGCAGTGCTTGTGTGTCGCTCCTCACCTGCCTGACTCTTCTTGACAGCAAGCTTGCAGAGCTTCACCCAGGAGAGCACTTTTACCAAAGAGGCTGAAATAAAGCAGGGTGTCATTGTTCCAACTCTTGTTTTTAGTAATGTCCTTGGCTTTGAAGCAGCCTGAGATACCATGCTACACCATCATTTGCAAGATATTTTTTTCTTTCTTTCTTTTTTTTTCTCTGTGAGCTCTGAGGAATTCCTTCTCCCTCTCACTATTACTTTTACAGTGTACTATACACTCACTTGCAGGTGTTAGTAGAGATAATTTTTGTGCCAATTAAAGCTCTGATTTGGCACAGAGATCATACAGCTTTGCAAGTTGCTTTTCTCCCTCTTGGAGAATTTGTTTCCTTCTTCTTTCTGCACCTCAGCTTTGAGGACAGCTCTGTACTAAACAGTGGCACGACCTGACTTCCTGGGCTGCTCTGCATGATTTTGTACGGAATCTGCTGGCGACACATCTGATGCCACCACTGTCCCTGATTTCTAAGCTGATGTAGTGAACCTGCTCTTCATACTGAGAGTGTCCTTGCTGCCCTGAGGCTCTACTGACTGCGTGACTCCAAGTCTGCAGCAGCCTACTTGTAGTTATTAGAGGATGACGACAGAAATTGCCAGTATTTACTCCCTTAGTTCCTTCCCACCCAGCTAAATGTTGGGGAAAGATGGAAAAGAACAATGGAAGGATTTTACTTTGATTTGTGCTCCTGATAGCGTTATCCCACTGCACACAGGAAAGAAAATCTCTCTCTCTTGCATCCCTTGTCTTAGCACACAGAAGCTGAGCAGCGTAAGAGATGTTTAACCGTGAAGCTAAATGCCATATGCAGTCACAATAGTGAATGGCAACCATGCCCTCGCTGCAAGACAGCAGCAGTACGCTGTGTGCTCACAGGCTGTGAGCATCACTTTGCAGTGCACATGCAGCAAATTTCAGATGTTGTTGTGCATTGTGCAGTGGTGAAATTTTTTAAACTAATTCATGTGCAGTTCGAGTCAGTTAATCCCTTGGTAAGACAGCTTACCTGGCAAATATTTTGACATGGCATAGAATCCTGTGGTTTGTGTTAGATGAATCCTTGAGGTAGAAGCCCCAAATAGCATAATTAGTAATGTCAAACAAAGATGTGGGCACATAACCAAATGTGGGTGAACCACAGCTGATCAAATCACTGCACACAGCTGAGTATGCATGTGGGCATGTGTGTAGCCAGCCTGAAACTGTGAAATAAATCACATTAGCTTCAAGGGCCCATTAAGGAGAGGCACCACAGGATCATTGCAGCCATAGGGAAACTTCACGCTGGCTTCAATGGACATTGCATATAACCCTGTGCTTTTTCATTCCCTTTCCTTCTTGATGTAAAAATTGTTATGAAAAAATAACACCATTCTCTGCTTTTCACGTTAAAGCACAGAAAGAAAGCAGTACTTCAAAATGTTTCCCCAAACGATTAACTATTAGTCAACAAATGTCATCTGTAGTGGTATTTCTTATCCAACCTGTATTGGGTTTACATGGCAAGGTTTTGGTAGCAGAGAGGTTGCAGGGGTGGCCTCTGTGAGCACAGCCCAGCAGCTGCCCCATGTCAGATCTGAGCCAGCTCCAGCTGGCTCCAAAAAGGACCCACTGCTGGCCAGAGCCGAGACAATAAGTGATGTCGTTTGCATCTCTGGGAGAGCAGACTGAAGTAAAGGAAAACAACAACAACATCCTGCTGTGTTACAGCAGCTGGGAGAGGGGAGTGAGAACCAGCCCTGCAGCCACTAAGGTGAGTGCAGCAAGAGGGCAGGAGGTGCTCCAGGCACGTAGCAGCAGTTCCCCTGCGGCCTGTGGAGAGGCCCCTGGTGGAGCAGGCTGTCCCCCTGCAGCCCATGGGTCCCACACGGAGCAGATCTCCACGCTGCAGCCCCCCCGTGGAGGAGCCCCCTGGTGGAGCAGGTGGATGTGGCCTGGAGGAGGCTGCGGCCCATGGAGAGCCCCCGCAGGAGCAGGCCCCGGGCCGGAGCTGCAGCCTGTGGAGAGGAGCCCACGCAGGAGCAGGGGTCTGGGGGGGAGCCGCCGCCCACCCGTGGGGGACCCGTGCTGGGGCAGTTTGCTCCTGGGGTATGGACCCCGTGGTATGGAGCCCTGTGGGAGCAGTTCTTGAAGAGCTGCTGCCTGTGGGCAGCCCAGGGGCAGAGAGTGACCATGAAGGAGTGGCGGAGATGAAGCGTTAGGGACTGACCGCAGCCCCTGTTCCCCATTCTCCTGCACTGCTCGAGGGGAGGAGGGAGATCTCCCTCAGGAAAGGGTGGATGGGGGGAAGGTGCTTTTCTTTCACTTTTTGTTTCTCACTGCTCTAGTCTGCTAGTGATAGGCAATAAATTATATTAATCTCCCTATGCTGAGTCTGTTTTGCCCATCACGATAATTGTTGAGTGATCTCCCTGCCCTTATCTCACCCCTTGAGACCTTTCCATCATATTTTCTCCTGCTTTCCCTTTGAGGAGGAGGAGTGAGAAAGAGGTTGTGGTGGAGTTCAGCTGCCCAGCTGGGTAAAACCACCACATAACCATAGCTTGTAAATGAACATATGCTTAGAGTCAAGGAAAAAAAATATCCAGATATGGAAATCAGACATCATAAAAAGCAGGTGTCACAGTTCAAATTATTGAGCACAATTTGTCTCAAAAAAAAAAAAAAGTGCATTTATTTCAAAGTTGAGGTGCTAGATTTTGAAAATTACGTCACTCCTGAATTTTTCTTGGAGTTGAAATACAAAGATAAGCTGCACTTCAGCTGACATGCAAATATTGCAATCACCGGAGACAGAAAAAATGAAACGCTATTGCTAATGCAATCTTCTATTACAAATTCTGTGCATATCATATACAGGTGGGAATGCAAACGTCATTAAGTTTTCCAAAAAGTCATGCTTCCACAAAAAAAATAAAGCAATTTTTTCAGTACGTAACACAAGGTTAGTGAAAGATCCCTTGTTATGTAATCACGCTTAAATTTCCTTGGCATTGTGGTATCTAAATGCTGTGCAAAACAAAAAGATAAAATAAAATTTTGCCACAGAGATGATCAACCTACTGATCTTGAATGTGTGTGTCTGTGTACGCACATGCAGACAGGCAGTGTAAAGCAGCGTTAGCCCTCTAGTGTTAGGAAACAAAAAAAAAAATGCCTTTAAATTTCTTGTAGTTCTGAGATACCTTAAAAGATGGCTCAGTTATTGAAAATTGTTGAAATGGCCTATCTTTGGCATTTCTGACAGTCCAGCTCAGGAGCATTATAATGTTTGATCAGAACTGTGTCTGACAGAACATCTATTAAAATACATCGCAGCTGGATTGGCTCAGAGACCCAGTTGTACAGATTGTACTAAGACATTTTCCTACTGAAAAGCACTGACTAACTTAAGAGAAGAAAGACATTACAAAAGCAACCCAAGCCCAAGCTAGCAGCATTTGTACAAACTGTTTCTAAACAGCGAAGTAAGAGGGAGCTTGGTGTCCCTGACTCCAATGGCATGTGGCAGGAGCCACATGGCCACACTGCATGGGGAGAACCCTGTCACATCCATAAGATGTAACACTTGGTCCTGAATATCCCGTGGGCCATGTTTGGTGCTTATATGGCCCTCGTAAGCAGCCATCACATATTCTTCGCATGTTTTGTTCAGTTCAGTTGTCTGGAATAAGGCAAGGGACATGTCGCACCAACCATAGCGTGAAGCTGAGAGGACATGCTACATGCTCTGTGGCATGGAAAGGGGCTTCTAGGGATGACTGGGAGCACAAAGCTGCTCACGTCCTATCTGAGGGCTGTGCAAGCCAGAGGGAGCAACACACAGCATAATCTCATCCAAAATGTCTCCTGGGAGGGTGTTCCCAGAGGGAATTACCCAAACTGCCCAGCAATGTCTTGGAGCAACCGGGCTGGGGGGGCCTGACACAGAGCTGGAGCTGAGCTTAGCCAGAGACCCAAAGAAAGACTTCCTCTATACAAAGAATTTACAGCCATATAATTAAAGGTGAGGCTTTTAAAACCAGTTAAGATAGCTGATACATAGACCTGTGGGAACACTCTTGCCATTAGAATAAAACCAAGGTTATTTGGGTTTAACAAAGATCAATAGAAAAAAAATCTTTAAAGTGAAATAAGCATTTCCACAGGTATTCAAACTGATTTAGTGAAATCAATTTGCAATAACAGGTTAAGTTTAAGCTGGTGCAACTTCCTTGTGTAGATAAGCTCTTACAGATATACGTTGAATTGGAGTATGCATACAAAGCCGAAATACATTTATAGGCCAAGGTCAGAGATACATTCTTGCTGTTGCTGATCCAATTAAGATGAAAGTTTTAATATTTGGCTTTTAAAACCAGGAGTATTTGGCAGACCTCAGGAGCAGAAGCAACTGGGTGAAGCATTAAACTGGCCAAGTTCAGGACATCGTACTTCCTGGTGGGAGAAAAGGTGGAGCCGGTTACAAGCAGCCGTGTTTGAGAACTTCTTACTCACAGCAGCTACAACCATTCACTGGATCATGCCCTCAAGAGCATCCACAGAACAAGAGTGGATTACACGCACACTTAACATCACAGATCTAAAAAGTTTTGGCAGAAAAGCTCAGGTGAGCCTCACTGTGCCCATCACCTGCTCTTGGCTGCCCAGGCACCACAGCGCTGGAGGTTTCCCTTCCGTGGTGGAGCAGCCAGCTGGGCCCTGCATCTGCTCACCTTCTGTGGCCAGCATTTGGCTAAACCACTTCCAGCAAAAACAGCAAAATGTTCTATTTATTTATTTTTGTATGCAATATACTGATAACAAAGGCAGTGATCCTCTTTTTCCTCTGTCACTTTTCCATATGACATTCTTATGCCAGATACAAAGATTTATAGGAAAAAGAGAACTTTTTCCGTATGGAAATATCTGAGTGAGTTTTTGTGCATTGTAACTATTCATGTGGAAAAGCAGTTTTTGTCTGACCAAAATATTGAAAATTTTAAGTCAGAAGCAGCAAATAGGTGACATTTTCAGCTAGAAACAAAAAAAAAACAAAACTCAAAAACTCTTCGTTTTGAAACCGAGGTGCATTTGAAAAATTAATATATCAAGGAAACAGTAAAAGGTTTCTAAAAATATGTTTGTTTGTTTTTTTTCTTTATTCTTAGCTTGGCCAGAACAACTGAGAAGCTTGTCTTTAAGCAGAGACACAGATTTTTATCTTTTTTGCTTTTAAATAGGTGCTAAAACAAACAAATAGGTAACTCTATTTTCTTTTCCTTTCTCCTGTTTACAAGTGTAGTAAACAGACTCCCCAGGCAGTTTGAATTTAGAAATTCCAAGAGGTGAAAGTGCCTGACCTGTACAACATGTACTACTCTGGAATGGGCACTGAGATAAAAAAAAAAAACAAGACTGATTATCCGTATAAACTGGCATCCCATACGACATTATAATGAAAGCATAACTGTGTTGAATTCCCCATTTCTTGGGAGCACATACTGAGAATGCAGAACATGCCACTGCACGGTCTGCCTCACATGCAACTGGGGAGTGAAACCTAAAAGAAAACCAAAATACAGGGCTTGAGAGAGGATGCAGCATCCAGCTTCTCTGCCAATGAATTCAAGGACTATCTTTCTTCTCTTACCTTCAAGGATGAACGTACCCCAAAGTTACACGGAGAATCCCCTCTCAGTGACTTTCATCATAGGGATGACCCAGAGCCGTATTGCCCAAGTCTTCGTCTAGGACAGTGTTATCTATCTGGTATAAACCAGTTTGTTTCCAACCTCAGTGGAAGATTTCCTGATACAGAGCAATGCCTACTGAGACTCTGGAGGCTCGTGCCAGTTATGGCTTGAATTCAGAAGGAAGAAAAGACTAATGTCAACGTCTCCTCAGGCTGACAGACGTTTTTTTCCTTTTCTACCTATACTTAGACATTTTTTGCCCTTCCAGTAAGCTATCATTTTATGAAACGCAATTTTGTAGGTGCCCAAGTAGTTTGCCCAAATTCCCTAGTGCAGATATGCAAGGCAGATAAATGCATGAAACCAGTAATGGCACTGAGACATCTGAGAAAGAAACCTGTGGAGGGGGGCTAAAATGCAACCGCCTGTACACTTAGCTCGCTGATGGGTTAATAACTCGGTGCTTAGAGGTTCGTCATTGAGAACAATGGGCAACAGCTGCTAATGGGGTCGGACACTAGCACCCTTGGGAGGAAGAGGAAGGTTAATTGAATTCTAGTGAGGCTTCCTTTGTATTGCAGAGCAATTGAAGAAAGCAGGGCAGCCAACTTCCCAGCATCAGCAGCAAGTTCATCCTTGGTGTGATTAAAATGCCTGCAGTAGAAGGGACGGAGTAAGCCTTCTAAAACTAAAGTCAATGAGACTGACATAATCATATTGGTAACTCTGACTGACAACTCAGGCCAGAGTTTATTTTCAGGTGTGGAAATGCTGTGGGAGGAGAAGAGCAGGCATCCCGGATGGGAGGCTTAGCACAGATCTTGCTTGCTGGGGCTCCAAATGTACTGTTACAACAGTGCGAGCTCTTTTCCTGCTTTGGTTATTCATGGACATCCTTATCTGCACAATAACAAGAGCTGTGGGCATGTTGTGAATAACAGAAGAGAACAAAAAAGATTATTCTTACAAAGTCAGTCACTTGCTTTTGGCATCCAAAGCTCTGGCTTCTCAGAAGCTGTGATACTGGTCTTTGAATGTAGACAACACTGAACGTAATTTTATTTTGAAGATATTTAAGCCTGATTGGTCCTGATTAGTTAAAACAATGATGGTATTTTAGCTTGCCAGATAAAGTGCATTTTATATTTTTAGCTCTTAATTCAGTTGGATATCATCCAGTAGCAAATGGTTTCAAATTATTAATTTCTTCGTTCTACATGTGATTGTCTGAAAAAGGACCTGACTTTGGAACGCTATTAAGATACAAGTCTGCTGCATGTTCTCAGACTTCCCACAGGAACATTTTTCTTTGAGCACTGACAACATGCACTACACATTTTGCCCCAACCAAGCCACCAAGACTTTTACAGCTTGCTTCCTATGGAAGAGAGCTCTCCTTGGGGATGAAAAGGGGTCTAAACACTTTATTCTTTTTATTTTTATGGGATAACGCTGGATTTAATTCTATGAGCCAAGAGCGCTGTAGGTAGTGATATTCCCCTGGCAATTTTTTGTTTACCTTTGTCTAGGATCTGTTCTTGTTTGAAGATTTCTCCAGGGCTGTCTGGACTGACTCTAATTTCCTAATGCACTATTATTCCCTCCTTGTCTCTCTTCCATTGTTTGTGCATGTTGTTTTGAACTCTGCTTCTTCACCTTCATGTGCAAATGTGCAGTGGTTGCTCTGTGGCAAAGTAGGAGATTATTAGTTCCTCTAGTTTTGCCAGGGGTGCCATCCTAAGAAGGTTTTCACCCTAATCTAGTCCCCTGGGTGCTCTGGTGTGTATTATTTTCATATCTATGCAATTGCATTTCACAAAGTGAGGGAGGCAGCAGGTGAGCACTTCTTTCTTAGAACCAGATTGCAGGTTAAATGAATGGTCCAGGGATCTCCAGTGTTTTGTAAAATGTTTGGAGGCAGCCTATAAAACCATCACAACCTTTCCACCACAAACTTACCCATCACACACACATACACAAACGTTCACATCTTGGAGCTAACCAAAGAAAAAGAGTTAAGCAGAAATAAATAATGACCAATCCTATGTAGTCCCATTTTCTGAATGAGAAACATTGTGGCAGTACTGCTGAGGTCAGTCACTGAAACTCCCTCTAAAAAAAACACAAAGGCCTTCCAATTACAGGAATTTCAAAGCATCGCTTTAAGTGATCCTCGATAAACCACACACCTAGCTACTATGCAGCATTATCACAGATGAGCTAGATATAGCGAATGCAGTTAGAATGAAAACCAGGGGGAGGAATATTGCTTAAAGCAACTCACTTTTATTGACAGAGTACTGTAAGGCAAGGAAAAAATGTCTGCCAGATTTTTTAAAAAGAAGATTTGCAGCAAGAATGGTTCAGAAAGATCTGCAGTTCAATATATTATTGAAATTTCAAAGATACCATCTTTTATAAATCCAATATTTATCTTATTGTCATATATACAAAAGCTGAACTTAAGCACAGAATAGAACACAAAATCATGGATTTGCATACGAGGTTTTGTTGATGGTTCTTAATCTAGCCAGTAAACAAGAGAATGCACAGCTTCTGTTACATATAGTTAGAATTGACTAGATCTAAACTTAAATATATCCCAAAGCAAACAAAGAAACCACAAAATACAGATGTGTGCAATATGACATTTTTTGGAAAAAAAAATCTAAACAATGTTCAACCATATACTGAGAACAAAACGCTGATAGATGCCAAGAAAAGTGTATTTTATGGCCAAAGCTAATTTTGCATTTATGGTGAAGGCATCTGTGAAAACAATTCTGTATTCTGACCACCCTATGTTAATATTTTGGCCAGAAAACATCACAAAGCACTGGCTTTTGTTAGCTTTTTAAAGGATATATATTTTAAGTGGTGATATACATTAGCTGTGAGCCTCTTTCAAGATCTCACATCAGGCCATGTTAGAGCAACCTATCATTTCCATAGGAAACAATGGTAATGGAAAGTCCCATCTACGCTAAAAAAACAGTCAGTGGCCGAGCTATAAAATGTACAATCTCTCAGTTCTTCCTTGAAGGAAGGGCAAAGTTTAGCCCACATTTTTAGACACCTTAAATTCTGAAACTAACAGACTGTGTGCAATACTGCTCTGCTATATTGGGTTGCTTTTCTTCTCTACCTCCACGTCTGTATAGCATTGGCCTTTCACTGGAAAAACTTATGAAAGGGACAGCTGCTTTTTCACCAGCAATAATTTAGCACTATCAGTGCTTCATAAAATAAAAGAATGCTAACATGTAAGAATATTACATATCAGGGTAAAAGGGACAAAGATACTTAACCACAGTACTATGTCATGCTTCAGCAGTGCACAGCTATAGCATGAGTAGTATCATAGGTAAGTAAAATTCACTTCTACCTATACAGGCAAAACTGAACCATATTTTAAAAGCCATACAACACTACTCTTTAAAGAGAACCCCCAACATGCTAATTTCTATCACACAGACAAGAACAAAGTTATCCTATGGCTACACAAGGAAATGGGACCCAACTAACAGGAGAATAATGACATATATGACCAGCATAATACATATATGTAACCAGCATAATCTGAAAATGTAGCATAAACCATGTTTTTTCACATGGAAGTCTTTTGATGGATGATTAAATGTACAGTTTTTATGTCTTTTTTTTCTTTTTTTTTTCTGTATGAAAATCAAGCTCTTTGCATAATTAACCAAAACCCAAATATATTTACATTTTAAAAGCCAATCCTTCACCTTCTGATTTTAAAATGAGTTATCTTGTATCTTGCATATTTTAAAAAAAGGTTCAGAAAAAGCTTAGATTTGTAATTCAGAATCTGCACTTTGTAAAAATACTTCCCTTGAACATGAAGTCAGTGCTGACCTCTTCAGGTCATTTGTGAATAGTAAAATCTTTCTAAAGAAATCTTAATAAATAAGAACTGAAGGAAAACACAAGAAGAAATATATTACCTTTGTATTGTAAAGTGTTGCAATTTTAAAGTACAGTATAGGTTGAAGAAAAACACAGATGCGTATATCAAAATGCATTTCCATTATGTACCTGCAGAACACAAAATCTTTCAAAGCTCTGTCTCTGCTAAAGGCAATACAGTCGCTCTGGCTTTAATAGTAGTGCTATTGTATACAGGTTTCTTAAAGTACAGTTAATACCTATAGAAGTGAACTCTAACATGTATGTGCTATGTTTCATATGGCAGAAGGATAAGCAATTGAAAGATTTTATGACACTGATTTTAAATAAATCGTACATCACTTACAGTGTGTTCAATTCTAAACATAGAAAATTAGATTGTGTTTGAAGTGGTTGTTGTTGCAATCTTACTTAAATCTTTCTCAGATATCAAGTAGGTCCTCTCCACTTTCATCGCTCTCCACAGTTAATTGTCTTGTCCACCACTTCTTGACTTCTGATCCACAAGATGCAGCATCAGACATGGGATTCATTTTGCATACGACAGATTTCATAGTTGAACGTCCACCAAAGCGAAGGTTGACTGAAGACACAGAATGGCTTATTGGTTTGGGGGCTATGAAAGTAAACAGAAGGCTCTGTATTAGAGTAGATTTGCTTCTTGAACATTTCTGCTTAGAATTCAGGTATACAGAACTAGCTGGACTGGGGTAGCTTTGAAGTGGTTTAGTGCAGAAACAGAAAGATGCTAACCTAATGATTTTTTCAGCTCCAGCTGCTCCCACTGCTCCCACTCATCTGCTGGTAGAGCAGTTTAACTAAGCAGTGCCTGATTTCCTTCTGCTGGGATAGCTGATGCAATAGGTCTCTCCTTACCTGGCTGATTAAATGATTTAGGTAGTACTTACACGAGCTGATGTACTGGAAAAATGGTGAAAGTGTTACCACTTCAACCAGAAAAATGGAGGAAAAAGAGCATTTCTATGCCTAGAAAGCGATACTTGACAATGGCCTTGGAGTAGAAACCAGTGCAAGGTGCTGGCATTGCTTTTGGAAAGCAGTAAAACAAGTGTAAGTATATGAAAACTGCAATTGATATTAATGATGTTATTCATAATCTTTGTTGGACTGGAAACAGAGTACTTACCACATGCCAGCCTGTCCTGTGTATGGGGGTGCCCCTCATTTGCTGTCCAGCATCGAACAGTCAAGATTCATGTGGTCAAGATCAGTGCTAAGAAAGGGAACCCTGAACTCCTTATTCTTATTTGGAAAACATATCCAGCTGGCTATAGTCCAATGATCCCTCCTTAGCATGTTCCCTGTTTTACTCTTCCTCTCTGTTTTGCTCAGTGACACTTAAATGGAAAATGTGGACTGAAAGCTCTCTAGTAAGCTATTCCATTTCTTGGACAAGTACTCTGGTCACTAAAGCAGGGTTAATGGTATTCACTGCATGATGATCTCTCTGACTTTATACGTGGCACCTTATACACTACATACACAACATAGTCATCTCTAAACTGGACAGACATGGATTTCACAGAATCACAGAATCATCTAGGTTGGAAGAGACTCCAAGACCACCGAGTCCAACCTCTAACCTAACACTAACAAGTCCTCCACTAAACCATATCACTAAGCTCTACATCAAAATGTCTTTTAAAGACCTCCAGGGATGGTGACTCAACCACTTCCCTGGGCAGCCCATTCCAATGCCTAACAACCCTTTCAGTAAAGAAGTTTTTCCTAATCTCCGACCTAAACCTCCCCTGGCGCAACTTTAGCCCATTCCTCTTCATCCTATCACTGGACACATGGGAGAATAGACCAATCCCCACCTCTTTACAGTCTCCCTTAAGGTACCATCTTCCAAACTTTCAGAATTGGCAGAAAGGAGAGAGATTGCTGTATTTCAGCACAGATGAGGGTAGAAAAAGTCTGATGTGAATGCAAGCTACAGACAGGAGGTAGAACTGTGACTTATGAAGCCTCTCCCTTGGTGTTTGCTCCATTTTAGTCTCTCTAATACTTCATATTTTTTTATGGTCTTGTTACTGTACAGCAGTAATTTGGCGCATGGGGACTCTACTGAAACACTTTTTTCACTTACCTGATGGCAAACGCCACTGTCCAAATTTCCGCTGAGGTTTCCCAGCATCTGCAGAGTCTTGTCGATAGCCACCTCTGTCAGAAAGCGTTGGGCTAAGGAGCTGCTGCTGGCTACTTGTCTGAACAGAGAAACAAGAACCTCAGTCAAAGTTCCCCATCGCATAGAAAGCCCCAAGAAAGGCTATCTAACCTTTCTATTCTACTTCCAACTTTGTACGCGAATCCAAACAATATATATTACCATTTGTTAAGGCAATATAGTTTCTATTCTTTACTGCCCCAAAACTCCACAACCGATTTGAAAATAAAGACCATTTGGGCTCAATTCCATTATGCAATTTCACTGAAGGGTACAAAATTGTTCACAGCCTTCTACAGTGGAGTCCTTATGCAGTACCTTCCTCATTTCCTACTCTGGAAGAACCCAGGACTCCTACTCACAGGACCCAGCATGCCCGATGCTATCATTCCCAGTGTAAAAACTACTTGAGAATTCTTGAAGAGGTAAACTTCATGTCCCTGACCCTGTACATAGCTCATGCTAGAGCTGGAAGTTGGTGCTGTGAGTGTTGTACTGCTGAGTTCACCCTACATAGTGCTAGCTAAATAAGCTGGGGAATTCCTGCCTTAGGTCATCTTAACTTTACATCTAAAGGCAAAGAGGAAAGCAAAATAAAATATAGCTTTCAACTTTTCCAGAGAAAATGACATTTCAAAGAACAAATAAGAAAAATTGAAGTTTTTTTTTTTTTTAAAATTTGCTCTGAGTAGCTGATAGTCTCCTGGTTAACATACCTCTGGCTGCGCGCTGTTATCTTGATTAATAGCATTCATATCTTCGCTTGGCTGTGTTGTCTCAATGCTGGGAGGATTCAGAAATCGGCTCAACTCCTGCTGTTGACTCTCTCGTAGACTATGGATAATGCTGCACGACTGTTGTTGTTTCTATCAAGGTACAATATGTGACAAAAATAATGTTCTCATTGGTGTATCTCAGTGTTTGATTGTTTAAAAAAAAAACAAAAGAAAACAAACAAACAAAAAAAAAACATAAACTTTTAAATATTTAACCAAATAGTGAGTGCCAAATGTGGATTCCAGGTGCATCAATAAAGCCACATGTATCAGATGGCCATTATTTAAATAAAGTGACTACCAGCACATCTATCCTTTATGTATAAACTGAAGGCTAAAACTTATAAACTACATTAAGTGGAAGACAAATTGCTCATAAAAACCTAGAGGTTAAAAATACATACAGTTTTTAATTTGTATGCTAACTTTTCTGCAAAAGAAGAAGAAACAAGGAAATTGCTAGAGATACCATAAGATTTACATGAATGCAATGAAAAAATTCTGATTGTTTTCATGGACTTTGGAACAGACTTCCAAAAACAATGAATAAAACAGTAGTGGAAACCTTGGGACTGAGTATAGATTTACAGTACAAATAGAAAAACAAAACCACTACCATTATAATCATACAATCTAATTTGCTTTTAAATTAAAATAAACAGCCCTTAGGAAGGGTTTCACTTGCCTGGGTAGTTTTCACAGGCTCTCTCTTTAAAGACTAACAAGAGAATTTGAAAATACATCTTAACTTCCATAATTATATTCAGTTTATAAAAGGTTCATATAATGTGAAATGATCTGAACTGTATTAAGAGAATGAAATGAACAGCATATTTAACATAGTGTAATTCAATATCATAATGAAATGAACATCTGAGTTGAACAAACCCAGAACTGAGAGCTGAGATTAAATTTACTGTCATTGCTATTACAGAGACGGAACCAAAATGAAACTATTTATCTGAATATGCCTTGAATGCTCATGTTTCAGCTTGAATCTGCATTACATTCATATCGCTCAGTTATTCTTTCTATAAATTTGCAAACAGGAAAGGCCAGATCCCATGATCACAGATGTTTACAGAAAAACTCCACACAAGAAGTAAGCTTTTATAAAAATAAAAAATAACAAAACCTGGACTCAGCCTTAGAGCCACTGAAAAATCACTCATTAAGATAGCCAGGATAAAACTTTTTATATAAAGGATGAATTGTTTTTTGAAGAAAAGAGGAGAATAATTGCAAAGGCCAATTCAAATTTCCTGAAAATACTTAATGCAAATTTCATCCAAGACAAAGTTTGATCAGCAAATACTGAAGTAATGCTGAGCAAAGGCAAAAATGTTTCTGACAATCAGCAGCACTGTGTAAAGAGAATACAGAAGCACTGGCTCTATCTGTGCTAGTGAATTAAACAGGCTGAGATTTCCTGCAGTGCTGAAGCCAAGCGGTAGGCCAAGACTTGAGTGATCTGGCTGACCTCCTCTACCACACAAGAAAGCTTCAACTTCACTGCTGACTGGGAACAGTCTCTACTCGCCCTGAACTGTGCCTGGAGGGCATTGGTGCTCCTGTAGCAGGGATCTGGAAGGCCTTATGGCAGGAGTCTGGGAGAGCAGGAGTTTGCATGGACCAAAACCGGGCCGACGAACATGAGTGTGGGTGATCCCTTGCCACTCCTGCGCCAGTGACCTGGCCCTAGTTAACCTATTAGCATAGACACAGCTACTGTTTGCAGACTTGATTTGCATGTACACATTGCTCATTTGCACACAGTTAATCTCATGGCTCATTCCAATTATGTATCTTGATACAGATTCCATTTGAAGAGTCATCTGCTGGTGGCTATTAATGGTATCTTGTGTCAGCAGAGGCAAGGAAATAATACAATTGTATTTAGAGGCATGATTAGGCCTAAGAGGTTTCATCAAATGACATTGTTTTTCCTTTATTCCTTTGACTTTGGTCTTTGCACATACATCTTCCTGATGTATTGAAAAGACAGATATATTTTTGGCAGGAAGAGAGCTTTTTGCCTTCAAAAGATGATTATTTTTCTAATGCTTTGAATTGATCTGTTGACATTTTTTTTGCTGAGTTAGCAACTGCTACATTCTTTTTCACATAAATATTATTGTGGCTCCAGAATAAATTAAGCATTGTGACAGCAAATTCCAGCTTTGTTGCAATTTAGCAATGTTGCAACCATTTAGAGTCTGTTTTAGCTTGACTTACTGCTCTAATTCGCTTTAAGCACTTCTTCAGCCACATGCGTATGGTCTGTTTGGCCACCTCCTCTTCTATGGTATATTCCAGTTGTTCCCTAGCAAGCAGCTCTTCCAGTTGAAGACTTTTTCTGATATCCACAGACCTATATGAAAGCATGCTGGAAGAAACATACATATTGTCTTTTTTAAATGCTGATCCACACCTAATTGAATTTAGAAAATCAAAACTCATAATTAATGAAAAAAAACCAACAACGTAATTTTGGCGCATGCAATGAATTCATATCTGAAGCTAAAAAAATGCTAAGATGATTCTAGAAGAGACTTTTGGTGCTTGAAACAAATGAAGACTCTAGCAGCTATATTAACAATCCAACAAAGGTGATTTGCTGAACTGTAAGCAGCTAGGGCATTTGTAGCTTTGGTGTTTTTTTTTTTTATATAAGTTTTTACATTTAGATAATTCTGATTCTGTAATGTTCTCATTTCTATTTTATTTCTAGTCAGATACACTGTCTGTTTACTTCATGTGTGAGAACAACTTTGCATTTCTTGGGATTCAAGGTCAATATAGGACTGCTGGTTAAGACAATTTGTCTCAAACAAAAATGTTAAAATCACTTACAGCTGATTCCTTAAGATCCATGTTCTCCATCATAAATATTTTTTTCAGGAAAAAAAGGGAAATCCAATTTTTGTATTACATTTTAAATGGCAATGCCTCTGTGGCTATTGATCTTGCCTTTTCCCAAGATTAATGAATACCTTTTAGCCTAGCAAGAAATACAGGACATTATATGAGTTCTACAAATTTAGAGAAAATCTCACAGTACCTCAGCACATCGTGGAAAGTGACATCACCACCATTATGCAGCCGTTCCATTTCATAGCACATGTGCTTGAACAACAGCTTGTCCTTGTCAAGATCCACCTCCAGCCTGCCACGCAGAAGTCTCAGCAGAAATTTCACTCGGAAGGTAGGAATTACTCCTGGGTAAAATTGCATAATAGCCGGTATATTATTACTGTGATCTAACAACCAACTCAGATACTCAACTTGATTGGTGAGAGAAATACTATTTCTCCAAAGATTCCATGTCAAACCTTGCAGCCAGCTCTTCAGCACATGCACATCACTTGTAGTTCATGGAACTTTGCTGTTATTTGAGTGATACATAATGAGATTCTGTGCTGTTCATTTTGTCAGAAATTTTCAGAAATTGCTTCAGGGATTTAGTTTCCCCATTTGCATTAATCTGAAATGAGTTATAACACCAAAAAGCTGCCTTTGAAAAACTGAAATTAAATTACAGTTTAAACATTCACAGCCTGGCCTACACCTAGCTGTAAAACTCTCCCTTTCTGTGTGAATTTTTGGACAGGATAACGTTTGTAGTTCACTGTCTTTTCAAAGGTCTTCTGTTCTAAGATTCAGCGTAGCCTAACTGGATGTATTTTTGCTGTTGTTGTATTGTTGTTCCGCATCACAGAGAGATACTGTCAGTCCTGGGCATGACAGATGCACAACTCTCCACCTCCATCAGTACAGACTGTGGCTTCCAATGCCACCACAGCCACCTGCCACCTGCAGATGACCAACTTCTGTCACCGTATTTTCATATCTTAGTGATGTCATGAATCATTCAGTTGATGATTTAGTTCAAGTGGGTATCAGAATTTCTGAATAGCTCAGGCTCTCGGATGCTTTTCTCATCCCAGAATCCCTGAATAATTAGGATTAGAAAAGACCTCTGGAAGTTATCTTGTTCAGCCCCCTGCTTAGGCTGGGCCACCTAGAGCCAGTTGCCTAGGTCTGGGTCCAAATGGCTTTTTGAAGATCTCTGAGGAGGAGACCCTACAACTTCTTGGGACAACCTGTGCCAGTGCTCCATCACCCACACAGCAAAGAAGCGCTGCCTGATATGTTCTGAGGGAGCTCATTTGAACTTGTTGCTTCTTTTCCTGTCACTGGGCACCACTGAAAAGAGTCTGACTTCTGCTTTGCACCCTCCCTTTAGGTATTTATAGACATTGATCAGATCCTCCTGAGCCTTCTCTTCTCCAGGCTGAATAGTCCCAGCTCACTCACAGCCTCTCCTCAAATAAGAGGAGAGACTCCAGTCCCTTAGTCATCTTTGTAGCCCTTTGCTGGACTCCCTCCAATAGCTTCATGTCTCTCTTGTACTGGGAAGCACATCACTGAATGCAGTTGTACTGGGTCTGGCTGGGATGGAGTTAACTTTCCTTGCAGCAGTCCGTACAGTGCACTTGTAGCTAGAATAGCATTGGTATCACACCAGTGTTTTGTTTATTGCTGAGCAATTCTGGCACAGCATCAGGACTCCCTCTAAACCCCCTCAGAGCCAGTAGGCTGGGGGTGGGCAAGAGGATAGGGACAGGATATTACCAGGGCAGCTGACCTAAACCAACCAAAAGGATATTCCATACCATATGATGACACACTCAGCAATAAAAGGTGGGAAAGGGGAAGCAGGGGAGGGCTCTCATTATGAAGACGTCTGTCCTCCCAAACCGCTAGGTGTATTGAGGCCCTGCTTCCTGGAACATGGCCAAACATCACTCATTGATGGGAAGTACGAATAACTTTTTTTTTCTCTATGTGCTTTTGCAAGGCCTTTGCTTGTTGTTTTTTTTTTCCCCTCTTCCTTTAATTAAATTATCTTTATCTCAACCTGTGAGATATTTTTTGTTGTTTTGTTTTGTTTTTCTTTTCTTTCCAGCATACTCTTTTCACCCTCTTCTTCTGAGGAGGGGGAATGAGAGAGTGGTTATGGTGCAGCTCAGCTGCCCAGCTGTGTAAAACAACATCAGTACTCCAGGTATGGCCTCACCAGTGTTGAAAACAAAGGAAGGATCACCCCCTTTGGCCTGCTGGCAACACTCCCAATTAGCCTTAGCCATTAGCCTTGTAAGCTGCTAGAGCACATTGCTGACTCAAGTCTACCTTAATGTCCAACAGCAACCCCACGTTCTTTTCTGTAAAGCTGCTTCCCAGCTGGGTCACCCCAGCATGTTCTGGTGCCTGAGGCTGTTCCTCCCCAGGTGCACAACTCTTCACCTCCCCTTGTTGAATTTCATGAGGTTCATCTCAGCCCATTTCTCCAGGCTGCCCATGTCCTTCTGGACGGCAGCATGACCCTCTGGTGCTGAGTTTTGTGTCATCTGCAAACTTGCTGAGAATGCACTCTGCCCCATTATCCAGACTGTTACTGGCCTCCCACTAGGCTTTTTGCCCCTGACTACCACCCTCTGGCTGTTCAGCTACTTTTCAATCCATCTTGATGTTTGCTCATCCAGCCTATACTTCATTTGCTTCCCTATGAAGATCTTACTGGAGACAGTGCCAAAATCCCAGCAAAGCACTTCTGAATATCAGACACATAAATAGATGTGGGTCTGCAGAGTGAAGAAAACGAAACAACTGTTGTGGAGCTGGGAGTACGAGTTCTACTGCGTTGATACTATGAATATTTACATCTGTTTTTAAAACTGCTGTTGTAAGTACTTCATGGTGGTAAAGATTACAGGTTAGTATTTGATGGATCATGAACAATGTTAGATCATGTTCACTGAGTTTTCAGAACCTGGAAAGTAATTGTTCAGTGAGCTTTGTCAGCAGACTTTGTTTTTCCCATATGATTTTTCAATGAAAAATGTGGACTTACTGGATTTCAGTGCTCATTTTCAAGTTTCTTACCTCTCTCTTGTCATCAACCATGTTCCAAATAATTTGAAAATGCCTAAGATCATTATAACTTAAAAGTTGGTCTTCTTCAGTTGAGTAAAACAATGAGAAATTCTCCACAATGATAGCTAAAAAACACAAAACCAAAATACACTGTAAAGAAAGCCTGTAGTACCATTCTAACTGATGAAATATAAGCAACAATGAATTTCAAAAGAATGTGAATTCTGCTGTGCAAGCTTCACAGCCAACCAATGCCATTAGGTGAATGTTCAGATGAACATTTTCCATGGGCTATACCATGCTGCATAAATATTCATTGTGCTTACTTTTAAAAAGTTGTGCTTAAATGCTAGAGAGATGCCTAATCAAACATTTTCTAAAATCAGTTAGGAGAATTCCCACAATATTGGAAAAATGTTAACTGGAGGATAGGGAAGGTCAGAACATAATACATATATAATTACACACTACAAATACAACACATCTCTGTTCAAAAAACTTGTGTTCCCAAACTTCCTAAGTTTTAGCGTACACCATGCTAGAGAATTATCAAAAGCATGACATGCATATATGGTAGCAGTGAAGGTACAAAGTAACTTCATATCTGAACAGCACAACAGACTAAAGTCTAATAGACTACATGCCAAGATGGACTGTTATGTTATTTCATATTTTCACTTACCAACAAGCAAATTTAGCATGATGTATGCAATGATGACATAAAATGAACAGAAATACATAAGAGCACCAGCATAATTTCCACAGTCTGTTTTCCAGTAGGTGCTATTATCTGGTGTACAAAATGGAGGCTGAACCTTTAAAACAAAAGAAAACAAAGTCAGTTATTCATAAAAAGTCAATCATCAATTTCTCTGCAATACATATGATATATATGACTATCATTTTTTTAAAGCTTCATAATTAAGGAATAATGCTGAACATCAGATGTGGGGGACATTTCCCTTTATAGAAAAGGAGGAAAGATCTTTTTCATTGACTCTTGTGGGCATTTTTTGTGGTTTCTTTAGTGGTTAGAGATCAGAAAAAGAAAGAGGCATGACAAAAAAACCCTAGGCATGGATCTCACTAACACATACAAGGCACTCTGCAGTTCTACCATTGGAAAGAAACAAATTGGTGTTCTGAAACATGGATTTCAAAAAGCTTCCTTGTGCATTAATTTTAAGAAGGAAGTGAATAATTCGATTTTCATTGCAACAGAAACCACGGGCAGAAATTTATTTAAGCAATGTAAAATGATTCAAGGACAAATTCTGAGGTCATTAAGACCTTCATTCACTTGGAACAAACCACAGTACAGGCATTAAAGACAAAGTTTATCTGAAAGTCCCCTTGCCACAATCAAAGGAGAGATAACAATGGAAAAGTGTTTTACTGCACTTCCAAATCTGAAAACACATTTTTATTTTAAAATCATTTAATAGGTTAGCCCCGTGAAATATTCCATTACGAGTCTGTGATTGAAACTGCAATTTTTGTGTCATATTCTGAGGTTTACCAAACTATGTCTCTTGAAGAGCTAAAGGCAAGCACATCACTCCTTGTACCACCTAAGGTACTGGAAACACACTGAGATGCAAGAATGTTTCCTATTCCTTGCCTATTTTATCTCTGTTAGTATTGTATTTACCATGCAGTCGTGCATAATTTTGTTCCAGTCTTCTCCAGTAACTATTCTGAAGAGTACAGTAATAGCCTTGCCAGCCGACGAAAAATTTGCATGTCTGTTTTAAACAAAAAGAGAGAGACAGAGAGATCATTTTATGTCCCAGAACTAAATTATGGCAAGAAAAAAAGGCAAACCATTTCCATTTTCTACTGTTCTATTTTGAACTGAAAATAGTTACAGTATTGTCTGAACGATCTCATTGAATTATTTATTCCATGACTTAAGATACAACAACTAAAATTTAGCTCAGACACAGGTTTGAATATTCTGGCTCATTCTTTTAAAGAGCAAAAGCAGACTCAAGGCCAGATCCTTTCTCCTGTCTCTGTTCTCTTCTTGAAGTCTGATGATGATATTGATTGGGAAATCTGCTAATGCTAAGTTGACAGAATTGTCCCCTCTCTGTATCAATCTGGTATATAGATCCTGTTGCTGCATGACGCCAAGAGTATGCAGTAAGCACACTGTGTTTCTGCAGCTTGTGGCTAGTGCTTTGCTGCTCTGAAGTGTATTCCAGCTGGCATAATGAAAAGAAGATCTCAGTCTGCTCTGGACTGGACTGGGTGTCATTTGGTCCAATGCACAAGGATTGGAAAGATGGCTCAGTGCTTCCTATCAGAAATTCTGTTCAGAGCTCTTCAGCTAGACCAGGGGACGTGTCTGTTTTTTACCAGGGATAAGCTTCTAACAGAATGTGATTTTTTGGGGGTGCTTTTTAAGGAACATCCCCATGAAACTGTACATACTGTACCTATTAATGTTCTCTCCGTATTTCACTGTACCAAATAAAACCACTCCAGCAAAAGCATAACAAAGGAGCAGTAAGAACATTCCCACTATGATGAAGAAACTCTTGTACATGCTGACAACCACAGTCAGGAGTAGCATTTTCAGTGTCACCTGGAAGGACAGAAAAAGCAATCCATAATGTCATTCAGGAAAGCAGAGATAAAAGTGAAAGGAGAGTTATTGCAGTTGCCATTTTGACAACGAATTCTTCACACACATAAGTTAATAGAAGAACCCAGTGAAATGGTACATTATGAATCTGATTGGAACTGAACGTTTTGTGTCTTCCTTTGAAATTCAGTGTGCTTTTTACTTGTTGAAGATATCACCACATCCACCTAACAACGTCAAAATGTTGGTCCTCAAGCAGTATGTATAAGATAATACCATATAGGATGATATAGCAACAATACAGCATACGCTTTACTATAATATTCTAGGATCAGTATACTCCAGAAGTATCAAAATTAGCATTGTACAAATGGTGGTACAGTAAACTACTGTGGGCTTATCTCAAGGAGTGGGCTAATGTACAGAGAAGGGGATTTCCTTAAAATCAGCACAGATTGATTAAACTAGTTAATTTCTCCTGCAGGTTGGCCAAAGAACTTAAGAAGAGACCATAATTCTGGAAATTACATATGCAGTGGGTCTAGATAATAGATATTATTTTCCAATGCAGCCATATTGTACATTTATTACTCTAGATTGCCCTAATACCCTTAAACACTTTGGATGCTATAGAAAATTGTCTTTAATGGGACTGAGATAGTGGTTTTCTTTAGAATCATGCCAAACTGGTAAATCATACTGACTTTTAGGTATCACACTGTATCACAGCAGACAAATTAATGAGACTGATGCAGCTCCTAACACAAAAGCACAAATGACTATGTTAAAGCCTTGGAAAAACTTCAGAATCAATCAGAAAGCTTTGAAGGCAATTACATGGTCTGGCTGCATTAGAAGAAGCAAGGATATTTCATTTGACTTCCAAGGCTCTACAGGCTCTGTGTAGTTTGATTGAAGGAAAAGTTTTTATCTTTACTCAACAAACCTTCTGGATCACTGTTCTTAACCCTGGTGACCCACTGCAGCAATCTTTACTTTTTAACGCACTTACTTTAATATATCAGACTTCACAGAAAATGTTTGGATAATCTAAGTTCTACAGCAAGAGAATGCAGTGTCACCACATGTTAAACAAATGTGTTTGTTCTCTGTCTATGCTTATTCTGCCAGTCTACTTTCAATTACATCAGAGCAAATCCAAGCACGAAAGAAATATAAACTTTAGAAATGACTTGCTTTGTAGCCATCCCAGTGCCTCCAGAAGAATATCTTGGCACATTTTTTTTTCAAATTGAATATAAATCCTTTACTGTGGTAAGACATACAATGCTAAAGAAACAGACCTACATTCTGGAGGAAGAAACTTCTATGACAGAACACAATCATAACAAGATGAGTGGGTCTTCCACCACTCCACTAGTTAAATAAAATACATAGTATGCACATCACACCATACTGAAATGAAAAAGACTGAGAGTAGCACAATACATGTTCACAGAGTTTTAGAGAACATTTTTTAAAAATCTGTTTGTAGTGCAGTACCACTTTTATTTTTTTAGAAAGTGCAGCTTTTCCAGTAATTATAATATATTATTATTATACGATACCTAAAACTGTGGCTTTTATAAGACAGCATATAAAATTGGAGACTGCTGCTGGAAGTCTCCTTTGTTGGCATATAATATTGATCCCTATAGAATGTGCACTAGAGACACATAGCAACTACTACTTCAGTCTACACATGAGCACTGCAATGGCTGTAGTAGCTAATTTATACTTACATGCTTCCCACAAATTGAGAAAAACCTGAAGACAATTACGCATGCCCCCATCATGTATGTGTACGCATTCTGGAACAGAAACATGAAAGACTGAATACATCACTTTCCCCCAGTGATCTCACAGAAAGATAAGGGTAATCTGTCTTCTAATAATGAAGGGAAGTCACCATATAAAATAAGAGAAACCATGAACTAGTAGCACCAATATTTCAATAAGAATGATGAAACAGTAAGAAAATAACAGAAGATGCTCTACCACTTCAAAATACTAACCCAGCCTCCCCACACATAAAATAAAAATACTTTCAGTCCTCCTATTAGCTGGGCAGTAATTATGTCCAGCTCCCCTGGTCTACTTGTCTAGGCAGCTGCTTGCTTAAAGAAACTCCTCAGGCCTTTCAAACCACTCAGCAGCAGGGAGCAAACTGAGGATGTCAGAGCAAAGGAGTAGCCACACTGAACATGTTTTCCTCCAAACAGAGCTTAGGGCAGACAAGTGAAGCCCCAGCCGTTATATGGTGGTGACTTCCACAGCTGGTGATTAGTGACAAGCATAAAAAAAAAGGATGAGATGGAGGAAAAGCTGATTTCTTCCTCTCTCTCCATGAATGATTTATTCTGCCTTCTTGGATTAAACACAGCCTCTTAACCAACATCAGTGGGCCAGAAACACTGCTGGGTTTGGGACAGATTGTACCATTCAGCAGTTTTGAACTTATGCCTTCTGCCAGTTCTTTGCTCCTATCTGGATTCTGTGTGTGGTCTACTTCCTTGCTCCTCATGAAACTCCTGCTGATAAGAGCTCTCAGTCTTTTCAGGTTCCTTCCTCCTTTTCAGGTTCCTTCCCCTCCTCATTTACATTCCTGCTAAAGACTTCAATTTTCTACCATATTTACAGACACTACCTCATACCAGTCAGACGACTTTCTTACTTCATCATTGCCCAAGAGAAGGATTCCTTCTTCTTAGCAACAAGCTTAATTTGTTTCATCCATATTTCAGCCTTTTACTTGTTAAACTACCAAGAGCTTATCTGGATGTAGCACAGTGGTGATCCTACTGCTGGTGCTTAACAGATAAAATTAAGCTTAAGCACTGGAACTGCATTTTGTAAATCTTACCAGCAAGGCAAAGTGAAGTATCACCCATATAACTCCAAGAGATGTCACCAAGAGATCATACCGATTTCTTCTGCTTTGCCAGAAGCCAGAAGGTGACATGGCAATAATCTTCATTGTGACCTATAGATAAAAAGCAAGTTTTCAGTTGTACTGAAGAAATTACTATTTCTTACTATAGGAACCTCTTCCATTCTCTAAAATGGTTGATGGAGTACCAAAGGAGTGCAGCTGACCATGTCAGACTGAATGATTAATGTATAGATTACTGAAGTGAATGTGGTTTTAAGATTTCTTATAGTTAAACAAGTTATTAAGTTAAAAATGATTATGCAGATAACATGTAGCTACAGGAGGTAGTAATATGCTATATAGCTGTCTATACAAGCAGGCTAAAATCACATAATCATATTTGAATTCAAGAACACAGTTGTGTTCTGTAGATCCTATATTTCAAATTAATTAAAAAGCATTCCCGTATTGCAAATATTCATTTCTTTGAAGAATTGTCTGTACTCAGCACCATCTGTACTCAGCAGTGTATAAGAGAAGAAAGCTAAGAACAGTAAAGGCAGTACATTTCACAATGTTCCTGGTAAAAACTGCAGCAAAAGTGGTTGACATTTCCAATATAGGTAACAGAAGTGCAGACAGGAAGCTTAAGAATTGATACTGATAGGAAACTCACAACAAGTAACAGATATTGAGGTAGGGTGATGCAGGCAGAAGGGACACCAGAGAGTTTGTCATACACAATTCACATCAAATCTCAAAGCAACTGAAGTGTTACTATATAAAGGGAATAATTGCCAGGCATTCATTACATGATTTTTTTCCATCCCAGCTTGCAACACTGCCTTTTAGCAGTATTCTTGAAATTTTTGAAAACTAAACTACATATAAAGGGACACTAGTTTGTGGCAAAAATCTGTTTCTCTGGTTAGTTTTCTGATGTATATTTTCTGAAGCCCAAATAAAGAATATAGTCTCTGACTCTCTAATTAGCATTTGAGGTACCTAAGGGTGTCTTGCCTCACCTCTATCCAGTCAGTTCAGATGCCCTAGAATATCAGAGAGAGCTGCATGGGGCTGGCAGGGATAACACATGACCTGTAAACAACCTTGCCCTCCTGTAGCAGCTTGTGGAGGCAGGGGGAGATCAGCTCTTGATGCCTTCAGTTATTTAGGCAACCGAATCCCACCTTACATCTCTCCTGATCACAGCAACAAATCAAACACCTACCTCATTTATACAATTTAATTAGATAAGATGGGGTGTCTATAGTCTTGAACTGAATATCACTCCTTGGAAATAAAAAATCACATCTTGCTTTATTCTGTGATCATCAGTGTTGCAACAAAAGTGAGATTTCTGAGTTCTTCCTATTCTTCTATACCTCTTCTATACCACATATAAGGATGTGAGCATTAGAGGTTTAGGACAGAACCAGGACTCATAAAACTGGATGCAGGGCCACTAACAAGATAGAAAGGCTTGGCCTTCCTCAAGTACCATGTCTGCTAGTGGTAGCAGACAACGTACATAGCAGAGTCTGAAACATCATCCTGCTGCATTAGGGAAGATCCTGGGCAGGAAGCTGCTTCCTATCTCCATAAATCGAGTGCACTCGTAATGTGATAGCTTGCCTGTTGAGACAGCCAACAAATTTTTCCTGGCTCTGAAAAAGTTCCTTTGAAATTCTAGAAGTGCATTTGTTTCCCCTGGCACTGTAAGAGGAAAAGTATTTATGAAGACATAGTTACTAGGTAAGTTAAAACCTGTCTATGTATGATAAAAATCAAACTTTTCTGTGTTTGCTCAGTCTCTCAGGAGATATTGATTTCTCCTGGGTAGAGAAAAAAGAAGCAACAACATGGACATACTCTATCTACAGCTGCTACAAGGTATTCACTTCATTGTTTATTCATCACTGCTGGCAAAACCTATCACTGGAACATAGGAACTGTCATATTGGATTAGAGTGGTGGGAAATCTAGTCCACTATCCTGTTTATGATAGTGGTCAGTACCAGCTATTCAGAAGGGACTGAAAAGAAAGATACTCAACAACAAACTTATAAAATAATTCTGTATTAACAGAGGAAGCACCCTCTTTAACCTCATAAATGTGTGCTTTGCTATGCTATGGATATCCTTATATATAAAAAATAATAAAAAATTACATTTTACATTTTATAATTACATTTTAAAATATATTTAGGTCCTTAGATTCCAGTCTTATGAAAGCAGGCTAATTGCAATTTGCTCAGTTGATTCTGATGACAATTTTGTCATAGATACAGAACAGTTACCACACAGGATCCAGATCGGTACAACAAAAGATAGACAATACTAGAATTTGACATAGCTTACTGAAAGGTATTAAAATGAAATAATATGATTGATAATTTAAAAACAACAACAACTGTGAGAGGTTTGAGGATGTCACAGCTACACAACAGTGGGGATTAATGTCCTCTGTCCTGAAGGTCTAGGCAAAATATAAATGGATCAGGCAGAACTCCTGTGACAGACAGGCATTGTGTTGTAGAGTGAATTTAATTTGAGACATTCTGTAAAAAAAAGAGTTCACTGGGTTCACCAAAAACACAAGTTGAAGTGATGAGAGTTGAACATATATAAAAAGCCCCAAGCTCAAGGTGCCATAGCATTATGACTATAATAAATGAAAAGTTATTCCTATAGTACACGTTTCAGGACAAGCAACATGGAGAATCCCAAATGTACATGTTATGAAATAAAACTAGGGAAGAATGAGACGGCATTCCTAAAACCAAAACAAAATATACACATACTATTCTTAATCTCAAGAAGACATAAAGTATATTACTTTACCTCAAGGACAAAAATGAAGGTGAAAACAACAGACATCGTTGCTAAAGGCACAGTCACTGGATCTGCAGCATCCCACTGAAATGCAAACAAAATCTGTTCATAGAAGAGTTGATGTTAAACAGAAATAAATGTCTATTCTTGCCTTAACTTTTCTTAGAAGTATTTATTAACGAATAGATTTAACTTTAAAATATATTCAGATAGGAACGGTATTGAGGTGTATTCTTCTCTTGCGGATTTACAGCTGAACCAGAAATTAAAAATAGTTGACCAGACTACAAAAAGGCAGAAATTGATTTAGCTCCACAAATTACAATTAATCTACAGCGATCTGTGCCAGCTGAGATTTCTGTATCCAGAAATCATATGTTTCACTACATTCATCCCAGTAATGGCTCGATTGATCGTTAATTGGTGTTAGGAAATGTGCAATACATTCTACACGACTATAATAAAACACTTAAAAAGAAACACAGTTACCTTAACTGATAACAGCACTGACTGGGCCAGAACAAGCACAGCAATAGTTCTCTTAAAAAATGGATGCTGAGTTATATCATACATCTTAGCTCTAAAGCCATCGTTATCTGAAAAAGAAAGAGTTATGGGAAGAGAGTTAAAATACGCAGTGGTATTCTTCCCTCTCCACTTCTTGACATATTTTCTATGTTCATTAGTGGCAACATAAGCCTTGACCAGTTTTGAAATTCATTTCTAATTTTCTGCTACAATTTCCCATATCAAATAGGCCTTCTGAACATATAATTTCAAATACTGAACACCAGTGTTGCATGAAGGTTTTGGTACTTGTAGGGCAAGTGCATCATTCAACTGCTGTCAGGTTAATACATTCCATTCATATCATTAAGAGCCAACTGCAAATATATTTCATTTAAAAATTCATTTTTTCATTAAGGCTTATCCTAAAACCATCGAAGCGCAACCTTTTTTGGGTTGATTTTAATAGCCTTACACAGAGATCTGTGGTTGCAGCCTGTTTCCACATTAACTTATGCACAACCTCCTAGTGGCCTCACGATTACAATTTTAATTTGAATCTCGGACTCCTGGGGAATTACGAACACTAGGGCTCAACATGAATAAAATTAAAATATCTTTGATACCCGGACGAGGTGGGAGATGAAGAGGTTGTGCTATCTTCAGTCTGCTTTTCAGATCTTCCCATCGTCTCTGATCTACAGTCAGTAAAGCTGTCCCCTTAATAAACAAAGGGAAGCGTATAAAGCTTTTGTCATATAAAAGCAAGAACATTTAATGCAGTAAACATGAAAACAACATCCTCCTTGGTGTCTGAAATAAAGTTACATACGCAACTCTCCTTAAATAACACAGCCTGGGTAAAGGAGTCAAAGTATCTGCCTGTACTCAAGAGGATTTTGGGATGCATTAGCCATGAGTTTCTAGGACTCAGCAGGCACAGTTGTTGCTCTTTGTAGCAGCAGCCCAGTGTGGCCAGTGAAGCACTGTAGGATGGATGTCTTCCATTTGACTGAACATCACTTGCCAGGAAGAGCTGTTTTAGAGTGGTCGATTTTGTCTGGACTTTGCTGCAAAAAATCCTGCGGCTTGTCAGTGTTGCTATAGTTTCTCAGATAGCAAGCCTTCTAAGAGTCTGCTGCAGCTCTTCACAGCTCTTCTGCCTGGGGTATAATTGAAATAAAGTAAATTCACAGTATACTGTGAATCTACAAGAGTTCTCCACAAAGGAAGAGCAAGAAGAGGTGAAGATACACACACCTTCAGGACAGGTTGTGGTAGATGGTAATGTGTTTTCGCAACATAGGAAAAAATAAGCAAACCCCAAACAGAATTCAACATTATTCAGAATGACCTTCAAAACAAAATAGGGTCCTCATCACTTCAGAAAACTGTAAAATCTCAGGGAAAGAGTCTGGAGTTGCACGCACAAGCGAGACCTTTTCAAGGTAAATGTCAGAGCCCCGTCTCCCTGACACGCAGCGGCCTACCCAGGTAGCACAGGGCCGCGCTAAGTCTGGGCTTCCCTTGGCATTGGCCTGTGTATGCGCTGGAACCGCAGCCGGCTGTGCTGCTAATAAGGTCAGGAGAGCTCCCTCTGTAGCAGACATAATCTCTTTATGAAGCTGCATCCCCAAATGGCACCCTGGGAGCAGGTGCCTTCAAACATGATGCAGACAAAGCAACAGATACAAGGATACCTGTTATTTGTGTCAGGTCCCAAACCGTACTGCTTAGAAAAGCTTAAAGGCAACTCTTTCATCCAAGTGTGTGTGTCTGTTTTATGTTCTTGGAGGGCTTTCACCACAAAGAAGACAAAAGGTGGCAAAAAAAGTGAAACATAAAATTTATAAACGGAGTTGCCAAGTCGATCTGTTTCTCAAAAACTGCCATTCCACCAGCCAGATTATTACAAAGGGTCACAAAGCACAGCTGGATCTGTGACTGGGGCTACTACTGGCATAGGTATGTTTGCATTCAGACCTCAGTTCAAAGCCGCCAGACAATGTTTGAGTCAATCACATCTTCGCTGCCAACTGGACACGTGGCATGGCAAGCGATGCGTGGGGGCTGAGCAACAGAGGGGGCTTGGGACGCTTTGGGCTGCAGCACTGGGATTGCTGGAGACCCAGCCCTGAGTCCCCTGTGGTAGTTCCCAGACCAACATCTCTAGGCCTGAAGCTCCTAGACATCCCGTGAAATACTATGGCATATCTGAAAATATATTATTTCTTTCAGAAAATTGTTGCTTCTCATGTAAAACGCTTTACTCAGTAACTGTCCAACTCTCACCCTGCTCAACAAACTCCTTCCAACCTCCTTCCTGGTACTATTTTAACCACATATCAGCTATGAACTTTCCAAAGCCAGCATCTGGCTCACACTGTTACTCACTGTTACTAACCTCAAACAGTCCTCACTGGACTGTTTTGCTCTATTCTTTTTGGACTAATTTCTAGCCCTCTCTGTATGTTATTTCACATTTTTTTCAGTTCCTGTATATTTTTTCATTCTACTTGATCCTGCTATTTTTTGCTGTTTGCTTTTTTTCTGCATAATTAACATATTAATCTTTTCAATTCAAATTTTAAGTTTTCTTTTTCCTCATAGTAAATTCTACAGAATTATTGCACTACTACTCCTTAACTGCAGTTCATGATGCTGTACTTGCCCACACTGAAGAGAAGGTAGCGTGTTGCTCAGCTCCCTTCCAGAACGAGTCAAGTAGTTTCCACAAAGGGCACACCTGACAGTTGTGTTTGCTGCGAGTTCATGCCAGGGCCATAGCAAGGGCAATGCCAGCACCCAGTCTGTCTCCAGCTGTAGCTCACCAGGATGTCTTGCATCCCCAAGCCCCAGAGGACACAATGATCCCTTCCCTCCAGTGCCATGAGTGATAAGAATATCACTCTAGATAGCTGTAACACAGTCATCTCATTATTTTGGGGCACTGTGAACTGCAAGATAATAAAAATCACTAAGTATGTCTTGGTGCCACAGGAGCACCACTAGAGGCTCAGAAAAAAGGGGACTAGTTTTTCTACTTCTCAGGGTAATCCACAAAGCCCATTTAAACCACATTTTTTTCCTAGAATACTTTGTCTTTTTGTTTGAGTGATGGACAATTAATTTTACAGTGTGCTTTGCTGTCTGCCAGGAAAAAGCCATGTAGCTTTCTCTGGATCTGAAATGCTATAATTGCAGGGCTATAACGAGACCATTTATTTGTAACACATACAAGCATAGCATGACTTTTTACCTGCGACTGCATGTATGCCTGCATCAAACTAAAAGAGCAGACTCTGGAGCATTTGTAAATATAGTGTGCTTTAGGTTCATTCTCCATCTGCCAGTATGGCTGCATCATAAATAAACTCAAAGAGCTTTGAAAGAGAATGTGATGGATTGCCATCATTCCAGGCTTGAGTTTTATAGCAAATACGGATTAGGTGTGTCTGAGGCCATGCTTGCAGAATGTAAGACTAGTAAGTTCATCTTAAAGGCAGTCTTACACCACCAGCTAGTGTAGACAGTGTAAAATCACATTCAATATTTATTGCAGTGCCAGTTCTATACACAATAAATCACCTCACTCAGTACCTTGTTTTCATTGAAATTAGCGATGACAACTCCAACGAAAAGGGTCAGTCCAATCATGCAGCCAAGGAATACAAAAACATGTATATAGATTCCATGGATCTGAATAGAAGAAAAACATGATTAATTGTCCAAACAAATCAAAGTATGTGCTATAGAATTCAAAGACTCTGCTGCTTTTCCTTACCGGCCCAACGCGATGAATAATAACATCTCTGACTTCCACCCAGCCTTTTAATGAAAGAACTTCGAATAGTGCCAGCATTGCATTCCCCACATTATCAAAATTAAAATTCCGAGGATTTGCCCTGAAATGAGTATACAAATAGGTGTAAACTCCTGAAATGAGGCTGTTCTTTCTATTTGTTATCTTTATACTTTATAGTCTACCATTTAAATACCTTGCAAAGTTGGTGTGAAAGACCAAAAAATATAAGAAAAGTTGTCTCAAGAAATAATAAAACAATAGCAGCAGTAATAAATATGACTAGCTTTATTTTTCTTGATCCCTATGTATGTTTTATATTGTTATTCATAATCTGATTCACAGTAATGAATCTATAACAGGTTGCTGCATCTTAGTGTTTTTGTCAATAAAGCAAAACACAGCATTCGTGAAAAAATGGATTTAATGCCACTGGCCAGATTCTCTTAAATTTACTTTAGGGAGATCAATCTCAAAGCCACATAAATGATTCAGACTTCTAAGTCAATGAGATAGTTTTGCAAATGTTATTCATAATTTCATTATCACCACAAACTGATGGTCTAAAACAAAACTTGCTAAGAGGAAATCACATCTTCTTGGCATTCCCATACCACGGGCTCTGACTTCATCTATCATTTGAGATTCAAGAGGATTTCTCCAGCTGAAAATTAAAAGTACCCACTATGGGCTAGGTTAGCACATTGCTCTGCCTCTGCAATCTCAGATGGATACTCCAAGGAGCTGAATTAATTTTCAAAAACTTATAAATGCAAATAGTTGGATTCCAGAAGAATTGTTGAGTATTGGGTGCTTCTGAAAGTCTAACCACTCAGTGAAAAAGAGAGCTCCCAGACGTTGATATATATTTGTTTTTATGTGGCCTTTACTATTGCCCTTTTTGTGGCCCTTACGTGTCATCAAGCTCTTGAAAATCTGGCCAGACATGGCCAACAGGTGGCATGAATGTCCTTGAGGTAAAATCTTTTCCTACAATAACAAAACATTCCCCAAAGTTTACAGTTATGCTGATGAAGACAGTTTTTGCTTATTTCTGGATCAAGCTGAAGTGGATTGAATTTGCTTACTCGAGGAAGAATTTTGTCTGAAGCATACAGAAACAAAGACTTCTGCAGATGTCAGAGTTTCACTGACTGTTTGAATCACAGCATATTATTTCATTACTGTAGGATGGCTCTGAATATACCATTGCTGGTGCTTTCTTTACCAATTTAGTCAATTAAAATAATTGTGGCTGTTAAGCTGATTTTGCAAAATGCCAATCAACTTAAAAATATAAACAATTAAAGAGAGTTTTTTGCTTGTTCAGGTCTTAGGAACTATTAAATGCACTGTATCAAAATATTAATCACAAATATAATATTAGGTCTTAAAGAATTATCACTGCACTGTTGTGCCAGATAGACCCCAAGCATTCCCTACATGGGACACAGGAAGCAGCTGGCAGCTGGCATAGCTGAGGGCCATAGAAGAGAAAGGTTGGTTTCAGGCATGACTTGTTCACTGGTTCTAGTGGCTATCTATAGGCACATTGATTTCCACTTCTTTTTCTTCCTAGCTTTTCCCATTTATTCTGAGGTTCTGGTGTTGAAGAATAGCTCCCAGAATGTCTTCATAACATCACTAAGCACACTGAAGTGACAATCTTGGTTCAAGCCAATTACTCCCACTGTAATAATAATCATATGTCTAATTCCTGAATTCACAAACTATGTTTTTTTTTTTTCTTTTTCTTTCTGCTTTATGAATAAAACAGCTGGCTAAGATTGGAAAACTTTCACATGCCTGGCTTATTACTAAATATACCAGAATTCTTACCCCCTTATTACCTATAATGGTAAGATTATTCTTACCCATTTTACTTATAATAAAAACACTCCATCAGCAGTCTAATGCCATGAGATTTGAGTTATACTCTACATCAATAGCTGAGATTTTGAAGAAAGACAGGCCAAGGTGTAGCAACTCACCAGACTCGTGGCACCCAAAATCCAGGCTTTTTCTCTCCAGGTCTTAGCTTTAAATTGAGATTTTTGGAAACACTTACATTTATTCTGAAGATGCCATGACAATCTTCCTATAGTAAAATAAACCATAGACTGAGATTAAATAACGGCCTGTGTGAGAGGCTATAATGCCAATATAAACAGCACATTTGCCATCACAGGGAACCAGTGTAAATGGAAATGATAGGTTTTTTTTACAGGCCTGGGATTAATAGCCATGGACCTTTACCCAAAGGAAAAATGCAGCTTAGAAAGGATTCAAAAGACTCTCCTCCTTCCAGGGTTAAGAGCGCTCTTCATTTTGCAAGCCCATCTAGCCTTTCACCTCTTTCCTACAGACCATTGCGTTCTTTAAGTAATGATGGTATTTCTCCAAATTAAGTAAGAAACACAGCTAACTTTCTGCATGGAACCAATAAAGCATTCCCAGTGCTTTTGATTTCCAGCAGCTAACCTATTTTTAGCCACTGATTTAGTAATGCAGAAGTCCCATATTCCATGGTTAATTCCATGTGACATACAGTCTTTTGCAAATAATATGGAATGAATTTCACAGCTTTTTCAGACAGTCCCCAATATCTGGACTTACTTTCCTTTTTGACATGAGAACCCAGCCTTACCCTCACTCTTTTCTTCCTTTATCATTTTTCCCTCCTTCATCCTGCTTCTGAAACAGAAAGTGCCCAAGATCTCCATTTCTCATATGATCGCTCTGATTGCCCCATTTGCTTTCCCCAGCAGGCAGAAATGGCACAGCATACTACTATTTTGAAACAGGAAAGCAGTTCTTACCCTAGAGATGATGTGAGGATCATTGCATTTAGCCAGTTTTCCAGCAAATAGCTGTACTCCAAAGCTTGCAAAAACAAGCATTAATGTCAGCAAAAGAATAGAAACCTGTAAAGATGAAGTTAGACTTGTCAAGCTCTCCTCCTGCAGAGTTGAGAAGGGGGGTCAAATCTTTCCGTGAAATGCAGGAAGAATCATTTTGTTACATAAACCTGGAGATAAGGCTTTCATAACGTTACTTCAGGTTCTTATCCAGTAACCAGGTGCTGTGTTATTATTATTATTAATATAGCATCTAAGAATTGTAGATAAGGATCAAAGCTTTCTTGCGCTCAGTGTACAACCTTGCTAAATTCTGCAGACATAAGAATTTCCATTCTCTTTATAAAGAACTCTCCAAGTACTTAAATATGTGCATTTTCTGCTTTGCTGAATCAGGCTTTACCATTTAATCTAAGTAAGCCATCGTTGGATACTTAATTCTACGATATCTACAATAAAGATATGCATGAGCAAGTTATGATGTAAATACCTTTAACAGGTTACAGCATCTATGAAATGCTAACTAGCTTTGTACTTTTTGTCATTGCTGTATTACTAACTGACTACAAATATCTTGTAGCTTGGCTTTTTGTAACAACCTGACCTAATACAGCATTCTGTTCCAGCACAAACTGCCTGGTGTTTAGGCTGATACACACCACTTAGGGAAAGATGGGTCCCAAGACAACAGATTAGGTTCTAAACAAGCAGTCAGAGACTCCATTATTATCATTACTTTTACTATAACTGCGAATTCATGAACATTTATAATAACGACATCATAATGAGATCCAGATCTATGATAAGCAACTGTATTGTCTCTGGTTGCCTTTCCAAAAAAAATGGAGTTATAGACCTTCAGCTCAGAGATCAGGTTAACTTTTTTCTTGAAGAGCTGCCATACCCTACTTCTCATCTTCCTTCCCCAGCCAGACCAGTGAAAAGGGGGTCGATTTCCTTTCAGTAGTCTTTCTATGTAATTATGGTCAAATATATGCTGAAAAAAGTATCATTTAAAAAATAATTATTACAGTAGCTTCATTCAGTATAAATGAAAATGAGTTATTTATATTCCTAATTTTTAACCTGTTCTGTGCTCATCTGTAGTGGTAGCTACAATGAGATGTAAACAGACAGTAATGGAGATTAAATAACATGAACGATATAGAGAAATGTTTATCTTATTACTCCTCTACATCTGTTTTTTAACAACAAGAAAAAAATAACCAAGACATACCAAAAAGATTTCTTTAAATCCACTAAACAGCTCTCGTACAACTTTCCTCATCTGAGGGACCAGTTTGAATATTCGAAGAGGTCGGAGGCAGCGGAGTACCATTAAGAGCTGAGCTCCGGATTTGGCAGGGACATTCTGAGGCATCCAGCACAGGAATATCAAACTCACCTTGAAAAGACAAAGCAGAAAAGGCAAAGAAGGACCAGGATTATAACGTTTTACCTGACATAAAACAGCAGAGAAGATCAATAAATGCTTCCCTTCCTTAAAGGGAAGATTAAGGGAAAAAAAGACTAATTTAGAAAGAGGACTCGGATCTCCTGTAGCCTGGCTGATTGTCCTAACTAATGGGCACCAGCCTCAGCCTCTGTCTTCGCCTTTGACTCAAAATCTATTTTATTCTTTTCAGCAGATGGAACAGTTCCAAAAGAAGAAATCAAATTGGTTGATTCAGAGGAGGGACATGAACTCTTTTCCTGGACCAGGGCGTATCATCTCTCCCTCCTCTTCTCATTTCAGAGACTCTGTCCTGAAATCGAGATATCCTCACCTTGAAAGTGTTAACAGTTTCCTCACCAATTCTTCCCACCACTTTGTTACAAGTATAGGTAGCATTGTCATTCTGTGGTTTTATCATATGAATGATATGCATTGCAAAGTGTGGCTATGTTTTGTAGCCTGAACAACCTCTGATAGGCAGTTATTTATTAGAAAGTCTGTTAATTACTTCTGATTTTTTAAAAAGTATTTATAAAGCCAGTGTTATTACAGGGGGATAGAGGTGAGAGTGTTACACACACGTAAGTGCACAAAAAATGGAGGATCAACCTGATACCACCAATATGATTTTAAATGTAGCACGATTTGTTAAAACAGTGGTAAGAGACAGCCACTCTTAACAAAACAAAAACATTTGCCAGTGCTTCCAACTTTCTTTCATATTGTTTTAAAATCACAGGCACATCTAGAATAACCAATGTACACTGCTTATTTTTTTTCTTCAAACGAACAGAGGGATTCAGAGGGATTTCAAGAGACTAATGCACTTACTGATTATGCATACTATAGTAGGAGCTTTGTGTAAGTATGCATATTTTTATTTATGGTAACAATGGAATCTTTGATACAAATTGATCGTGACAAATTTTATGCAGCACATCTGTCTGGTGGATTAATCTCTAAAAGATTTAATCTAAATCCATCAAAGCAATTTTACTTAGTAATTTCTTCAGTTATAAAATATTTCATACTGTATTATACCGAGCACTGGTTTTGACACATTCTCTGGTATTTATTGTCATATGTGAAGAGGAAATGGAACCCCTTCTCTTATATTTAAGAGGAATGCAAGAAATTTCTGGGGAACAATTTATTGAGAACAATTTCTAATAGGTATGCAATACAGAAAGACTGCTTTGTTTTCCTTCTGCTACAGCAACACCAGCAACAAGGATGTGTCCTTCTGTCAAATAGCAGAGGCTTTTGAAATATCTTTTATAAAGCAGAAGAACTGTCAAGAGGGGAGGAAGCAATGAATGACAAAGAAATAGATACGCAGATTCTCCTGCATAAAAATGCTAAAGCAAGGTCAGAGATCCTGAGCTTATGTTGGAATGAAATGAGATCTAATACTTAAAACAGATCAACAAATAAACACTTAAAAGGGACCATAAAATGTAAAACCTACACTGAGTTGCCAGACACTTATCAAACGCCTGTGTATTTTTAAATGTCTGAACAAATATTTGTATACATAACTGACAGTATTGCACATGAATACGGTTGTGTTTGCACACAAAGTACACTACTGCATTTGCAACAGGGTGCTGAGCCAAACCTTTTAACACTCCTAAACATTTATACATGCAAAGAGATCAAAATTAAGAATGCTACAGAAAACTCCCATAAATATAAAAACTTACAAGATATATGAATATGTCCATAACTCCTCCAAAGTCTCTAATGACAGCTGTTGGTGTAAAAAACAGGCCATCTGCCATAATCTTCAGATTAAGCTCAATGCTCATGAATATTACAAAAACATATTCAGCAATCTGAAAATCAAAGCAGAGAAGTTATAATTTAGCAAAAGCAGTGAAGAAACACAGGGTGGCTGTGCTTCATTAGAGGTAATATGATTCATTGTCAGTACCTGGAGTGTTGGAGCATGCATAACTCTTCTAAACGGGGACTCAAACATCATGGAAATGCAGGAGCATATAGTAACAATGATCATGACCCAGTCCAGGTAAGTAACCAAACCCAGCAAGTCACTGTGAAAAATACATAAGGATAACCAGTACAGAAAGGCTGAGTACTATGTCATTTGTGTTTTGTCTACACCACAGTTAAGCAATTCCCTATGAAAAGTAAATTAAACTGAGAAATGTCAAAGGTTTCACTATTTCACAAATATGTAGTAGAACTAGGGAAATTACAAACAACTAAAGAAAGAAGACTGATTAAAAAAATCCTCTTCCTTTTCATCTTCCTCCCCATACAAATCCACGGAGAGAAAAACCTTTCTGGGGAAAGAAGAGATATGCAATGTGCATGCACACATACACACACACATGCATGTGTGTGCTCACTTATATTGCAGGCTTATGTGACCAAGCAAAGTTACTTTTGTAGTGCTTACTAAAGCTGATGGTATTTGGTATTTTTCACAGCTCCAGTAACCGGATCTGTTTTAGAACTATAAAAAGAAGAAAAGATACAATCATTTACATTTTATTTTAGTCAGCATTACCATTATACCATGCATCCATCACCTCAACATAATTCACAACCAAAATCAAGGACACATTTTATATTGGCTTAATTTCAAATGTCTGTATAAGTTTTGTTTAATTCTACACAATTTTAGTCATATTATCAACATAGCTAGTATCACTTCATGGCCTACATGTACTTTCTCTAGTGACTGTTTAGCTGGCTAGTTTTTTAGGTCTTGCTTTTGTAATCAAGGACTTAATTTTCTCTTTCGCTTGGGGGTGACCTGCTACTGAATTTTATGTTCCAAAGTGCTTCCTCAGGAGTTCTTTCCTTTTACCTCAAAACCTATTGGACTTGACACAAAATTTCTTCCATAAGCCTCATTTCTTTTATTACTCATTTAGTCATTTCCTGATTAATATTTCTAGACTTTCCACATCTGATTTTTCCTGTGAAATTGTCTTGCTTCACCTACAATATCCAAACACCCATTAGGCAGCCTGAGAGGGTAAGAACTGCTCTGTATATAATAAGCATGTATCTAGGTGACATGAGTTAAGATCTTGCTCCAGCAATTATTCAGGCTTTTTATACAAAGCAGAATGGCTTCAGCAGGAGAAGCTGTAAGAATCCTATCCAAGAATTCTCCTCTGTCCCAGTGATTAAGGGCACTTTTTATATATCTTTCAAATCCTTGTAGCAAATCATGCAGAGAAAGGATCTGCACTGAGGAATCCTATATCCCATGTGAGGGCTCTAGCTATTGGGATGTGAAATTGCCATCACTTCCTCACTGAGCTTGAAGTGAAAAAAGGACTGACCTGACTTGAGGCATTACCACTAGAAGAGATTTCATGGTTATGGATTACAAGAATGTAAGATGCATACAAGGAGAACAAGTCATATCTTCCACAGACAGGCTCAGCCACTTGCACACTTCAGTATACAGAATATACTTGTTTTGGTGCCTTGTCACTGAACTCACTGATTTTTGTGACTTCTTAAGCTCATACCTCTTTCCCACTTTATATACAGTGGCATTCCTCAGCCTTTTTTACTAGAAAAAAAGTATGCATCTTATCAGTTTGAAAAGATCTCTAAGAATATCTTGCTTGGCAAGCTGCGTGTGGCAATGAAGAAAGTAGGCATGATTTAAACAAATAAATATTGTTTAACAAAATCATTTTTTTTCTCACGTAATTACAAGCATTTTAATTAAACTGTTGTTAATATAAACATCCCGTTACCTTTAGGCAGTCCACATTTCTAGCAGGCACTGACATGTATTTCAGATGTGTGTTTGCGTATTTTGTTTTGCTTTTTCAATTTGTAACTGCTTCACAGGCCAGTGGCTGCATGGGAGACCTAGGCACTTAACTTCAAGGATGTCCTTCTATGTAAGTGGCAGAACGCTTAAATATAGGTATTGTAAAGCTGAGTATCTAACCTTCCTGTTCTACCTAAAAGTAATTTGTTGAAGGGCACAGAGAAAATCAGACCTGAAAAACAGACCTTCCAAGTGCCAAGTTCATGGCCTTGAACTATCTTGTCTCACACTTTGTTGGTAAGATGACGTACATTAACCCCTTTAGGGTGATGTGCACCCTAAACAAGGGTGCTAGCCATAGACAGAAGTTTAAAAGAAGAGTTGTAAGATGGCTTTATATCATGCTACTTGTATACCTATTCCTTCCACACTCACATACACCTACAGCTTAGGTACTGAGTCTGCATGGTTTTCAGCTGGTCTCTGCTTTTCTGCTTTTATCTCCCACAGCTGAACACCTCCCTCATCCCATTCTCAGTCTCTAGTTATGGGCTAAGGAGTCTTCAGGTGAGCACAGGTGGGATTCATTTATCTTCACTTTTTTCTACTCTGTGAATAACTGTTGGTGTTACTTCTTGCCTCATGATGAGGACAGGAACGGAACAGCAAATTGGTTCACCAAGGCCTAAAAATGGCAGTATAAAACACTACCCTGCAGTTTCCCCACAGTCTTGTCTCAGCTCTGCATTGCAGACTGCTCAAGTGTGTTTACCCTTACATAGCATTTTACTGTTCCTGTCCTCCAGAGCAAGGCTACCCCAAGGGCAACTGGCTGCCAGCTGTTGTTGTGACCATATGGTAGGCAGTTTCCCTTTCAAAAGAAAAGTTATGCCTAGGTTTTGGAGAACGTGAAAGAAAGCAAATACTCGTCTGACCCAACTGTTGATATGAAATAAACTTACGCGTTAAAGCGAGCTCGTACAACAACTCGGCAGAAATTCCTGAATCTGTGCTCACGACCAACAATGAAAAGTGGTTTGTCGAAATATGGATGATTCTCTCGAAGCTCCTCTTCTTGGACTTTCCTTTTAAAATACAGAATGTGAATTACTAAGTGATATGCATTATACCTGGCAAAAATATTCTTCTTATTTCATCAATACTTTTTCCTTCATATAGAGAATACTTAATGCAGAAAAGTGTGCACTTAGACTGTTGATTTTTAAATACCTTTTCATTTCAGCTTGTTCTTTTTTTTCTTGGATCATTTTTATCTCACTGTCTTCTCTCTGTGCATTTCTGTATCTCACTGTGTTGGAGTGCTAGAAAGAAAATGATCCCTTTTAAATGAGGTTCATGGGTTGTTGTTTTTTAATGTTTCAGATGAAAGTAAGATATGGTATTTTACATAGAAATATTCAGATGAAAAATCTTTCTTTCCGAATGCACAGCACATCAACTCAGCCAATCATCTTGTACAGTATTTTCTAACTACAGAACAAGGTTGTTTTTATTTTCAGCAAGGTTCATTTCAGTTTTAATTTCATGTGAGAAGTCCTGCAACTGTTAACGTTAAAAGCAAAGGTCATGGAAGCACAGTTGGTGTGTCTGAACTAGAATGAATACCATCAAAGCTACCAAGGACAACAGTTGGGAAAGATAAGGCTTTAGCCACACTTTTGTTTTCTAGAGCCTGCTACACCAATGAGGAGACTCGGGGGAGACCTTATTGCACTCTACAACTACCTGAAAGGAAGTTGTGGGGAGCTGGGGGGTCAGCCTCTTCTTGCAGATAACTAGCCGTAAGACTAGAGGGAATGGCCTCAAGTTGCACCAGGGGAAGTTCAGGTTGGAAATTAGGAGACATTTCTTCTCACAAGGAGTTTGTAGGCATTGGAATGGGTTGCCCAGGGAGGTGGTGAAGTCACCGTCCCTGGCAGTGTTTAAGAAAAGGTTGGACGTGATGCTTAGGGACATGGTCTAGTGGGTGATATTGGTGGTAGGGGGATGGTTGGACCAGGTGATCCTTTTCCAACCTTAATGATTCTGTCATTCTCTGATTAACTGCTGGGCAAAACAAAGAAAGACAGCAAGTTGTGCACAACATCCAGGTAGTGACCACACAGACACACGGAAGGGGGAGGCTGAGTGAAGATGGTTGTCTAAGCTCATCCAATGGAGGGTACAATATTACTGCTCAGAGTTAGATGATTCTTTGGATCACTTCTGGAGTGGTAATGTTGGGTGTCCTTACTATCGGACACAGGCAAAGCCACACCCTGCTTTAAAATATTACATACCTACACCTTTCTACCACCATGCGGAGTAAGTCAACAATTACTTCTTAGGCAGTTGTTTCTAAGTATGAAAATGGCTGTCATAGTTTGCAAATGGAGGGACAAAAATCTCCCCTTGACATAGTCACAGAGATCCACATAATATCAATATGAATTTGCAGGAGTGAAGATGCACTTAACTGCGTGAAACTATACCACAGTGAAATCCGTGATTACCATTCTCCCTTTTAGTCTTTGTCCTTTTGTCTGACAGTTCATGTGTTTGAAAAATATTGTTAAGCTTTCACTGGGAATTTTGAAGTGTTGTTTTGCCACCCTGAGTTATTTGTGTAATTCTAGAGTAAGGCCTTTTAAAGTGTCCCGCATAGCAATTTTTGTGTTCCTAATGTAGTGTCTACAGCTTCAGCAAATCTATCTCAGCAAGTGCTCCAAAACCAGTAAGCCTATCAGTGATAAAACCATCGCAATTATTTTGAGGATAATTTAAATGCAATTACAGTATTTGTTTTGTGATTTCAAGATTTCAAAAGACAGACTGTAAGCAAGATCACAGATAAAAAATTAGCCTTACACAAGCATTTACTATCTAGTACATATTCATATTTCCTATATTCCCAAGTTGAAACCATCTCTTCTGTGAGGACTTACATCTTGAGTCAACGTTTCAAGAGACTTTCCTCTACTGATTCGCTGGCTGTTGGAACCATGTCTTAGTGACCTGAAACAATCATAATCAATTTAACGATATATCTCAAGATGAAACTTTGACCTTTATAGGATAGCCATTATAAAGTACTGTTCTCCAGCCATAAAATATCTCATATTCTTATCATTTTTTTCTTGCCAACATCAGAAGCTTATATGTACTTCAATTGTTTTCAATCTGGTCTAACACAAGCCAATTTATTTCCTTCTGATCTTTAAATTGATAGCTTTGTTGTCAGCAAAGGAAATGACATTTGAAATAAAAAGGCATTTTTTCCATTTATACACTACAATGAATTTCATTACATTTACAGTGAAGAATGTAGAATTCAGCTCTCTGTACATGTAATTAATTTCATTTTTACACATGCCAGGTATTGCTCAAATTTAACTCTGTTCATCACCCTCATGTTAAGAACATTTTTAAACCATTCTGTCTGTTTTTACCTGCGTTCTTGTCGTATATGATGCTGGACACTAAGTATTGACCTTTCCTTTGCAGGCTGCCCCTCAAAGGACCCACTCAGCATGCGTTGTCTAGTGCAGGCCCTATGAAGAAATATGTTGATGATGGCATAGAATTTTCAGCATAAATGATAATTTCTGAGGTAGTGCATTCAGACAAGTCAGATTGGCTTTCTGGGAAGCAAGAGTGTGGTTTAACAGACAAAAACAATAAAACAGCAACAGATTTTCCATGAAAATATATTATTTCCAAGGTAATGACTCCCACTCTGCATCATAACCAGTCATTTGGTGAACCTTTTCCGTGTTTTAGCAAGGCTTATCTTTGAAGTATTTTTTCAGTTTTCTGTAGAATTTATGTTCCCTCAATACTTAATTCTTTAAGTGTGCAAAGGGTCAAGCAATGCATCAATAAGCAGTAATACCAGCTTCTCAGCAACAGGGACGGGGAAAGTACAAGTGCAGCTGTCATTTTTGGGTACTTTCCTTCCAGGGCTGTACAAAGCAAAATATTTATGTCCATGCTCCAGACTTACAGCATATCTTTGAGTGGTCTTCTGTAACTGGGACCAAATATGGTTTGAGATGAAACACCGCACACTGCTGACATCCTGTAATATGCAATATCTACTTTCCAGGAAGGCATTGAACTTGCAGCATTTTCCTGCTTTTTTTTTTTTTTTTTTTTTTTTTTCTCACTTGTTTGCTCATTTGTTTCCTTTTGCTTTTAGTGAATTTTGGCAACCACATATTGTACACTATTTTGTCAGAAATTAGTACTTAATTCAGAGATTTGGTTAGTAAGTGTGCTTTAGCTAAACAGAGCATCCATATCCTTCTTTCACTAGATAGATTTGCTTAAGAAAAAGAGAGGTTTCCATTAAAAGAGAGTTGACAGAACTCCTCTGATAGCTGAGAAATGGAATTTCAACCTTAGAAAAATATTTTCACTTTCCAAGGGTATTGCAATTCTAAGTTGACACAGTGCATGACTTATTGCTCATTCTGTGCTATGCAAACGATTATTCAGAGAAACTCACACAAGACCCAGCTGGTGATATTTCATACTTTCTAATGAATTGAATCTCCTTTTTTTTTTTTTAAAACATAAAAAACCTACATGCTGTTGGAGGGACCACTCTATTCACCACTCTACTCTACCTACGGTTGGATAAATGCTATTCTTGACAGCACGGCATCATCATGCTTGATGGCAAAAGGCTTCCTGACTGTGTACTTTCCCCACTATGACTCTGTTTTTCACTCTTCTCTGGTAGTTCTCCTTCTTTTTAATTAAAACACATAAATAATAGGAGTATGGATCCAAAGTGAGATCTGGAAGAAAAATGAGAAGCTTAGAATGCTTGTCAGTGCCATCACCTTCAATCACACTGTCATGCTAGAAAAATACTTTGTGCTACACTTGTTAGAGAGTTTTGTATTCTCATTGTCATCCCTGCCTTGCTGTTTCAGCATTTCTTCTACCAGTTGTTAGAATAATTATTATTTTCCTTGGGTTACAGAAGAGGATTTCGGAAGAATTGATAGAATCAACTGAGCAGAAGGAACCTCAAGGGTTCGACTAATTTATCATCTCTCTCAAAGCAGGATGGATGGTATCTACAGTGCTTTGGGCAGATGTTTGGCTAACTTGCTTTGCAATACCTGCAGTGTTGGAGCCTTCACAGCCCACTAGCCCAATGTCACCACAGTGCTATTTATCACAGAGATCTATAACATGGTGGGTCTATTACTTGGCACTAAAAACATAAATCAGAGTAACTTCTTTCCAATGGATATATGCATCCCGGTATTTCTTTCTGTTTGTGTTTGCAGGAGGCAGGTGAAATCCCATGATGTCATATGCTCGTGGAGATTTAAGAAGGTAGCGACTAAATCTGGATTTTGTGCCTCATGACAATCATCATCATCTGAACTTAACTAGATTATTTGTTCTGAGAAATGCACAGTATCAAAGCCTGGCAGTTAGGAAGAAAGAAATCACACACTTAAGAGAAAATGCAAATTATATGTAGAGAAACTTCTCGTAAGTGATTTAAAACTGATAAACATGAGGACTAGACAGCAAAAGCTTCAGGAGGTTTGACAAGGAAATGTGCAACGTTTCACACCTTGTGCAGAATACCTCCATGCATCCATGAAGGCTGTGGAGTGACGGGCTGAGGAAAAGGATCTGGGAGTCACACTGTGCACTGTATCTAGCTGGGATGGAGCTAACTGGATGGTAAGTTGAATATGTTCCTACCATGAATAAGGCGAACTACCTACTATATTGCAGAGGAGTGTAGTCAGCAGATGGAGGGAAGTTATTATCCCTCCTTTACTTTGAGCTGGAGAGGCTGCACCTGGGGTACTGTTCTGGGTACTCCAAGAGGGATGCTGAAACACTGGAGCATGTACACTGGGGTTACCCAGTTGGCAGGTGGCCTACAATACAGGGAGAAATACTGCCAGAGAAAGTTGAGGGAGTTGGGCTTCTTTATATTGGTGAAGAGGATGTTAAAGCGTGGAGCTAAGCTCTTGTTAATGCGAGACGACAGAAAAGTCAGCACTGGCCAGAAACTGTGGCTTGCGGGGTTCACACTGGACATAGGGAAAACCTTTCTCAAGAGTAGGGTAATGCAGTACTGGAACCAGAGAAGGTGGAAAATGCACAGCTGACCAGATCCAAGGTTAGCAGTAGACCTACTTCAAGTGGGCAGTTAGACAACATAACTTTAAAGTTCCTTTCCAACCAATATGTCTGTGTTTTTCTGATAAACAAACTAATGATAAATGTTTGCTCAGACCCTTATGAGAGGAGATGTATGATATCACTGTATTACTGTCCAGAGAGAATTTATTCATAGATTAACTTTGTAACTTTCCTAGAAGCACACTCAATCTCATTTCTTGCATACTCCAATATCCAGAAAAAAAAAATCACTGTATTTTAATGAAATATTTGTATGAACACAGCCTGAATTAAATATCTTCTAGCATATTAGCAACTTAGTAGAACTGGATATTTAATTCAAGCAATTCTTTGTTTTTCTTCCCCCCAGAAGCACTCATGGCAGTTTCAGTTTTGGATATATGATAAATGCACTTCAGTGAATTAGCTGTTTGTGAAACTTAAGCACTTAGGCATGAGTTGTGTTATTCCCTCAGGCCCAGTAAAAGCATCAGACAAACTTTGACCAGAACAGTGAAAATCCTGTTGCAGATGCCTAGCACCAGTTTACAGTTTCACTATAGCATCAGCTATAATGGAAAGCAAATTAAAAGCTACTCATTTTAAAAATGCTGGTTTCCAAACCTGTCACAATATATTTTATAATAAACTGAATTTTAGTGATTTTAGTGAGTTTGATTGCCTTATCAACAGACCATAGAACTTTCAAATTATTCCTTGTGTTTTAGAAAACATGGGCATAAGCCCTTACATGAGAGTGACTGATCACTGGCACAGGTTTCCCAGAGAGGTTGTGGAGTCTCCCTCCTCAGAGATCTTCAAAAGCCAGATGGACATGGTCCTGGGAAAACAGCTTTTCGTTGGTCTTGTTTGAGCACAGGGCCTGGGGGGCTTGATAGGTAGGATGTCCTCCAGAGGTCCCTTCCAACTTCAACCATTCTATGATTCTATGAAGTATGGTTTAATAGACACCAGAATCATGTTCTGCACTATGGATACTTTGATTATATTTTGGCCTATGTGAGACTACTGTTAATTTGCTCAATTTCCCCACCATTCTACATCATTCACGACTTATCCCCAGCACCAGAGAGAACAGATTACTTTATAGACAAGATTTTGACTGGATCTTCTCCACCTTCACCACTTCAAAAAGCCAGTGGGAACAATCAAGGACTAGACACTCATTTTTAGATGATAAACCCACAAGGAATGAAGGTCAAAAGAACTGTATGCACAGAACTTGCTTTTAAGATAAAAAGCAGTGAACATAGCAAGAAAGAGTGGTAAAACATGGGAAACACTGAAGATACACAGAAGGAATGAAATTTGCTAGAAGCAGTGGCTATTGCTGCTGAGGAAAACACATCTTAATTTTTGGGAAAAATGGAGCTGGTTGTAATTCATACTAAATGTGATCTTGCTTTGAAAAAGTTATGCTAACTGCCGATAACTCACTTTTATATTCCTTCATTTTCCTCAGAAAGGTGAAGCTCTTGATTTATGTGAAGAATCAGGCTGCTCTGTGCTCTGATAATGGCAAAGGTGATGCAAGTCACTGGTCAGAGTCAAGGTACTCAGGACAGTAGCTGCCACATCCTTGACTCTGCTCCCAGGACTAACTGCACCAAGACCTCAAGAGGAAAAAGTGAAGGCTGGTTTCCAAGCAAGGCTCTTCAGAAAATAGGTGGTTCACCTGAAATAGAGTAAGAAACTTAGAGGATAATGAAAAGACCCAAGGTAGCCTCTACTTTGAGGGACTAGCAGTCCATTTTGTTGCATAATGTAACAATAGATGAGCAGGTGAGACACCTAGAATTGAATGTAAGAACTGTAACTCTGCATGGTTAGGACAGTTTATGCCCTTCTTCTTCCTCTTGGGGGAAGAAGATGTCAAACAACAGTTCAGTGTTTCACACAAAGAGAAAAACAAAGTTTGGATAGAGGAAGATGCACAAGAAAGGGGTAACCGTACCTGTTTTCCTCCTGCTTGGTTGGTTATGTTGAAAAAGTTAGAATTTGATTAAAATGCAATTTTGCAAGGTTTAAAAACTAAGGGGAAAAAGGTAAGAGGTGGGCTTAAGCCAGAACAGACTTAAAATGCTCTTTTTAGTACAGCAATTTGGTCAAGCTGAAGTTGCCTGTGGGCAGCTTTACCTTGAAGAGGCATTGCTCTAGATAAATGATACTTAATTCAGGTAGACAAAAACTAAAAAGACGTTTAGAAGGAATCTTTTCAGAAGGGATGTCTTGAATTTTCTCTTATTGTTTTTGGCATAAATGTCATTTCTTCTTTTGTCAGATATTCAGAATGGCTGAGATTCGGAGTATATAGCTTTTATGATGAAAGTAAAAATAAGAAAAAGAATCTCCCATCTCTTGCACATTTGGGTTTTCCTGTGTTCCTAGAGCTGAATCCAAATTTTCAGGTGTAAAGATTATCCTTTTTTTAATCACTTCTTTTTCTGTTTGTAAAGCTCCCTTCCACTATTATCATGGAAAAACTGGCAGTGCTCAGCACCAGCATGCCCATCACTGGCAATGCTCTCTACCAGCATGCCCACCAAATAGATACACCATGAACACAACCTTTTTATGCTGGAACATGCAGTGGAGATGTCACAGTTCAAAGCCTACTTAACAATTCTGAGGCATAAATACATATATTCTGAGGATATGAATATATCATTGTTCCATTTCCTCAGGAGGAGATTAAAGACTGTCTCTTTGTAAGTGACTTACATGCAGCCCTATAAAGCACTGGAGGACATATGATCCCACATTTTGCTTACTTGACAGAAGTTCTCTCCTTTTCTCTGTGTTCCTCAAAAATTCATCAATCATGACACAGGAAGTAGATGGGAAAGCACATTAAATGTACATTAAATTATCAATTTAAATAGATTAAAATAAATTAATAATTTAACTAATTATTAGATTAAAACTTTCTTCTTCTGCCTCTGAATCTTTTCTTCAGAGGAATTCAGAGATGAATTGATGAGAAGTCCTCCTTGATACATAGATTTGGCAGAAGTCAGGCTCTAAAGGACCAAGAGGAAGTCAGTGGGATTGAAATTGGAGGGACTGATTTCTGATTCTGTCCTGGTACCTCTGAAAACCTTGTGAAGTTCAAACAAAGGTTCATTTGGATTCTCCTCCCACTCTGCTTCAGACTTCTCCTGAAAAGGAGGAAGTTCGGGGCTGATGGAAGAACTCACCAGAAATTGAGCCCCTACAGATGTGACAGTTTAAATAAACAATATATATGTATATATAAAGTGACGTATTCTCTCTGTCCATGTTTTCTCTGTGGAATAGTGTAAGGAAAATGCCAAAGAAACTGAAATTTGTGTAACCCTAGAGGCATCAATAACATTTTGATAATATAATAATATAATATATAACATAATAGCAAAGAATATATATAAAAATATATATAACATAATAGCAAAGAATATAGCAAAGAATTTTATTATGAATTCTTTACTGAAACACTGCCATGAAGTGTTTCAGTAAAACCATATTTTTAAAGGTTTTTGATTAAGACAAAGAAACAGGTATTTACCCATCCGTAACAGCGATGCCCATAAAATCAAAGTATATTCACGGACTTCAAATGCTTATAAAAAGAGCCCTAAGTTTTCTTAAAAATGAATACTTATGGCCTTTCAGTTATATTTCTTGTTAATATTTTGACAAAGAACATTCACTTGAATTTGTAATTGTTTGTGTTTTCATTACAATGGGTTTCAAGATAGATAAAGTTGCACATTAATTTCTACAGTTCTCTGTGTGCTGTATTCTTATAGAATATTAAAAGAACTAAAGAGCTGTAATATTTCTCAAATAGCATGTAAGTATAAGGCATTTTTCAAGCAACTTCACAATTCAGAACTCACACTGAATTCTTAGTGCACTGCTTCCCATAAAACACTGCCATACTTCATCTAATCCCACAACTGTACTTCTCAAATCAGTTATTCATGCTTATACCGATTATTTCCCTGGGACAAGTCATTTCCCAGCCACAGCATTCTAGAAATGAACCTGCTTTGGTGACAATGTAAATATAAAATATGAATGATCTATAATTTGTTGACATTGCTAATACATATTGTATCAATGATAATCATTCTAATGTGAAACAGACAGTGGCATGAAAAACTGCAGCATGGCATTACACAGACAATAGCTTTAAACTTGGGTCTTAGAGACTTGGGACTGCATTATTTCCTTACAGTACTGAGTATTTACTTTTTATGGAATACCAAAGTGAGTGATTATTATTAAAACATTCAGGGATATCTTCTACAGAAGTCACAGTTTTAAAGTCTTTTTCATTGTATGTCTCCTACTTGGAATACAATTATCTGAAGTCTATGCTTTCAAGTGCACAAAGCCTATGAATATTTATTTGCATGTCTACACAAGAACTAGGTTGGAATTCTTTAGGCAAAGTAGCATTGCCTCTGAAGAGATATGTTTGGGTTAATTTTGAAGGAAGAAGTGAAAGGAACTGAAACACAATCCTTCTACATAGCACAGAGTTCAAATACATGTTGAACATGTACATCTCTCTCTTCTTGCTGTTCAAACACATAATATACCCAAAGAGCAATTTATCTTTGATAATGAAGACAACACATGTACTACAAAGGGACAGGTTATCATAAATATTGTACATGCAGTAATATTAATGAAAAGCAAAGTTAGGAGAAATCAGTTGACATTCAATATAACACCAAATCACTGCTGATTCCTACCTTAAAATTTTATTGATTGCTGTCTCTTTTTCAAGAAGATTTCTTGCTCTGATGCTGAAAACAGATTTACGGAGCTATAAAATTAAGAAAAAATGTATTTTTTAATTGCCATGAAACAGCATGCACATTGACAGACCAATGAAACATCGTGCTGAGTGTATATAAAATTAAACACATAATGTTGTCTGTCATACAGATATTTTTCACAGTCTGTGGCACTAGTGTTTTTTTTACAGGAAAATGGTAGAGGAAAAAGATCAAAATGGTCATGCAGGGCAAATTTCTTGAGGAATGTGTAAAGTCCTAGCCTTATCTTGCAGCTTTTGGCCTTCCTATCGCAATCCTTAGCTGGCTCTGGGTGCAAAGAAGCAGATAGTTTTGCTGATTAGCATTAATATTATTCCCGTTATTATATTTTCTTCCCAAGTTGGCCAAGTCACAACTTTGTCTTAATCCTTACTAAGCTTCCCCCTGACTGCCTCTGGTCATGATCAGCATTTTAAGCATGTACTTGCGAACATTGTTTGGGAATTCCTGGACGTTAAACGAAAGGACTGGGCTACAAGAAAAGCAAACAATTCCTGAGAAAGTGGTAACAAACATGGCAAATCAAAGAACAAATCACAGCTGAAGAATTTAGCTGAAGAATTGGACCTGTGATGACCAGAAAGCCTCTAGTACCTTATAAGACGTAATTCTGTCAACTGTTTGGAGATTATCATCTTGAAACATACGTTTGAGACAGATATTAGGAGCTTCTAGCAATATGTGCTCTTTTTAAATAAATCAGTCTGAAATGGAACCTTTAAGCACATTTCTTTAAAACTGTTTATTATAACTATTTGATTTATTTAATTTGTGCATGTCTGACTTAAGGATGTAAGTATTACTTACAGAAGTATTACTTACAGATTTCTAAAAAGATACCACAAATCCAGAGTCATTCAACAAACAATTTTGCTACAACTTCTCTCGAGACTTAGATCGACTCTGATTCATGGTAGGATGTCCACTGTGGAGAAAAATAGAAGCCTAAAAATTACCTTAAAACTTGTTACTTATTCTGGCTGTCCTTAATATAATGGCTACTGCTTTTTAAGTCACACTTGTAACAGCAAACTACAATCTCTTTCCTAAAAATTGCCTTTTTAAGTGATCCCTTTCACCCTTCTAAAGTCCTAACTCATCTCTGTATAGACCGTGGAAGTAAGAACACGGATGAATTGAAAATACCACTATTCTTGGAATTCTAGGGTTTTCTTAAAAAAATCTTGCAGCTTGAAAACTGAAAAAGGGTATGGAACACTTCAGAATGTAGTTTGGAAAATAAGATATTGGCATGTCAGGAACTATTCCAAAAATACTAACAGCACTGTTAGTATAGTATAACTAACATAATATGTTAGTATAATATAGCACATAATAAAAAATTGTTCTGTTACCTGGATATTGTTAACAGCAAGATAAACTGAAAATCACAGTATGATATAAACCAGTTAAATGTTTTGTAGGAGTAAATATTTTATATATCAAATCATATTTCAGTATGTTTAAACTTATTTACAGTACCTCAGCATGGTACCTTACTATGGATTTACATATAACTCGTACTGGTGAAAGCAATGGCAACTCTTTCACATCTTTTTTTCTTCTAATGTCAGCAATTAGGAGCTGAAATTCCAGATGATTAATTTTTTCCTGTATACAGATTGGGGAAAAAAATTCCAAACCTCAGGAGTACCTATGCTTTTGCAATATTAGTTTTTTTGTTTTGGTTTGTTTTGGTTTGGTTTTTGTTTGTTTGATTGTTTGTTTTAGGACTTAACTAGAAATCTTAAACTTAAGGGAATAATGAAGGGGGAAAAACAGCTTTTTTGATTCAGTTGTTTTTTCTGTTATAGATAATTTTCTTAGAATAATTAAAACTGCATCAAACATCAGGGAAAAAAAGAGTACTGCTTACTAGTGTAATCCATTTATTTTTAATGTCAATTACTTGCTTGTTGACGTGTCTTAGAAATGTAAAGTATTTCAAATAGTGAAAGCATTAATTTCCTTCCAAATCCAGTTTTTGTTCATCCAATTTCAGAGAAAAGCTGAGTCAAATCATTTTTCCTGAAAATTTCTACAGCTCCCTATCTGCTATAGACCACTTATTTTAGGTGTTTAAAACAGATATCAAAACACCTTGGCATTAAGCGTGTGGCCCAAGAAGGAAATTTCACCCAGGCTGTCAACAAGGGAAGGTGCCCAGGAAAAGTGGGAGTTTATAGGGAGGCTGGGCATATGTACAGATACATTTAGTGCCTCCCCAGGCCATCTAGTGCCAGCGAGTAAGAACAGCTGAAGAAAAGCTGCTAACATGTCTAGGCCAAGGATTACATACATCTGGCACATTCAGCTTCTGGGGACTGCTGAATCCTCTCTCTGGACAGTGCAGTTAACAAAGAAGGACTAGATGTGAAACTAACTCCTGAAGAAGTATGTACTTGGGCATTAACTGGTCTGAGCATACCCGATGGATTGAGTTTTAGGTGAAGGTCTGAAGGTTTGTTATCACCCTGTCCACCTCTCCATTGTGATAGAATTTAGACTGGAGCCAGGTATCCCGTTGCTTAATCCAGGAGTACATGAACATGAACAAGGTCCTACACCTTGGTGCCTAGGGATCTCAGTGGTCCAAAATGGAACTGATAATACATACAGCTCAGGAATGTCCAAGGATTACACCTTTTGAAGATTATGGTCCTCACTGCTCTTAAGACTTAGGAGTCCTTGCTTCAGCCAGAAGAAGCAATACAAGACAGTATTTTTAGATGTGTACAAATGATCCATTTATTATATTTAAAGGATTCAGTAGTCAGTCAAATAGCAACATGTTTAAGAAAATCAAACATTATTGTAGATTTTTAAAATGTGCCCTTATTTCTATATAAGATAAAGAGACCAAACTGCTTCCCATTTAATTTCCCAAATTTGCATAGCACACCAAGCAAATGCAATAGTACTGTAAAAACAGCAAATGGGGCTGATGATCACTATTTTGTTTAATAATGCCTGGATACAGCATGCTGGTGTAGGAGGCTGGCAATTAAAAACTTGTGGTACCTGCCGAGTTCTTCAATGTTGCAGAGGAAATTACTAGCAGTGCTAATGTGGAAAACACATTACTTGATCAGATGATACAAAATTAAATAAGTATACAATACTCTACTGAGGTTATTTTATTGTCTATCCGTGTAGCCTGCTGATTTTTTTATTATAGATTGTGATGTACTGAGGATACCCTCAGTGTATCATTATTAACCATTATTTATTTATTCACTTATTTATACAGGCTATAAGTACACTTAGTGCATAAATAACAATGCCATATAACGTTCTGCTATAAAGCATTTTTTCTTAGCACAAGACACCATCCTGAAATCGCCTAACATTATCTGTTACCGTTAAATATGTTTTCAACAACACATTTAAGGAACTCCTGGAGGTTACCTGGATCTGTAAGGAACAGCTGTGACAGGTCAGCAAGCTACCAATAATACTTCCTCGATGAAAATATTTTAGATAGGAAGTGTGTACTCCTATCAAAACATGAATAAAACAGCATGGTTCCCATATTCCTTTCAGTTTATTTATACAAGTGTGCCTGTAGACACAGAATTAGGAAATCTGTTTGTAGTGCTTCTTCCACAAGCGCTGGCGTCTTTCATTGCTGCTGTTGGTAGGACAGACTTCAGGCAGATAAAATGACTCATTCCTGTCAGTGTGAACTTGATCTGAATTCTGCATTCCTATGCAATTTGTCCAAAATGACAAGGACAAAGCAATAAACCACTGTAACCATTGCAAAGGCAGCTAAAGCACAGAACATTGTTGCTCTGCAAGTGCCACCCGCTGCTTCGAAAAGGTACTGCAGACATTTTAAATGAAAATCTTTATTTAGTAGTACATGTAAAATTCCTAGGCTTTCTATCCTGGAAAAAAAAGAAAATTCTTTGTGTAAGATTTAAAGGAAAGCAACACAAGACAGTACCATTGCTAGATGACTGCTAATGATTGCGGATCAGTCCCACAACTGGCACAGCACTGCTGACTTCAGGGAGATCTGTGATAAGTGGTAACAGTTGATACATCTCAGCAGTTTTAAGTTTTGAGAAATGCTATTCATTGTCAAGTGACAATGCATTCATTTTGCAAGTGACATGTATGTGGTGCACAACAGCAGCCAGCACTACATAAATCAATTAATTTCAACTTGAATTTGACATAAAATAGCGTGTTATCAAGAGGTTAAACTGCGGTGAGTAGTGTATTATTTTTATATCAGGTGCAGAGCTGACAGAAGAGACAAGTGCTAGGTGTTCTGCAACACAAGAGGAGACAAGGTCGCAAAGACAATAATGAAATATAAATCTCTGAAATGTTTAGGTGACAACAGAAAAAAAAAAGAGAACACAACATACTTTTCTAAGTCAATCCCTCAAGTGTTATAAGAACATTAGAATTTTAGCTTAGTGCTGCTAATAACAATCTTTTATAGGCAACTGCAGGACCATATGGGAATAGTCTTCTGTACCATGGTAGAAATTCCAAGCTAGGGGAAAAAAATCATCCCAAGCTTCTGTTTCAGTTTGGAATTTGTTGGATGCCAATTAATGGTTTATGTAGAGTTGCTGAATGAACAGATTGTTAGGTATTATATCATTATTTAAACATGTACAGATTCTAGGGAAAATATGAAGAGTCACTACAGTAAATGATATTTTAGAGTTATTTATAAGAAACAGTGAGGAAATGTTTATTTGGGCTGAATCTGTTCAAGATTTGAGCATTCCATTAAATACAAGATAATTTTGGCCCACATGAATTTGCTGTGTAGCCTCTCAAATGCATACATAATTATTTGTTCAACAACATCCTGTCTATGCATCTTCGGCTTGAAGAGATCAGACTCTATCAAAATGAATGTGAGAGAAACCTGAAGAGTGTTGGAAGGCCAAACTTCAAGACTGCAAGTTGTTGGTAGGCACCTAACAACATTTCCAAAAGAATTGATGCAGGTTAATGTTTAAATCGTGTAGAAATCAGTGGGAAATTTCTACAGCTCTTTTGAAAACTTTACTTAATACTTATAGAATCATAAAGGATGTAATTACAAGGAACCTCTAGAGATCTATATCCCTCTCTCAAAGTAGAACTAATTATTTCCATTTCGACTTTGAAAATCTGGCCCTTGGCAAGATTGTCCTACATAAGAAACAGGCTCACAGAACAGTCAAGAAAGTGGCCTACCATTAGCTAAGTGCCACAAGGAGTCAAGGGCTGTCCCTTTTGATCAGAAGGCTTGAGTGAGAATTGGGCATTATCTCCTTAACTGTCTCAAGCCATTGACCTGAAGTAGTCTTAATTCCTTTTGTAGACCTTGATTGCTGCCTGTTTCTTAAGGAAAGACATGCTCTTCTAATTAGCTGATTACTGGTCTGGAAAATCTACATGGTCTTTCGTAACCAGGAACCTTTTTCAGTTAAGTCTGAGAATGTGGAGAGGGCTAATACCAACACACTCAGAAAACCCCAGAGACTTAAAGAGGATGCTAATAGTCCATCTCAGACACACAGGGGAGCAGCTCCAGGAAGGGAGAAGAATCCCTTTCTTTAATGTTTTGTCATAATATGGTTGGGTTTCCGTCTTCAGCATATCAGAGCTTTTTACTTTCAGTGTTTTCTTTTGTTTTCTTCTGTTTTCCATCTTTACTCCAGGCAGAAGCCAGGGAAATCATGGGAAAGGCCAGTAAGGAGGGCTGGGTAGATTACTGATGGCTGCCAACAGAAGGGTGGAAAGTGAGGACTCCTGGCCAAGCTGATATGGGGTTGTGATATACTCTGCCGGTGCACAGCGATGGAGCAGGAGGCCCCACTCCACACCTTCACTTCTAGGTAAGAAGGTACTGCCAGTCTGGGCTGGACTGGGAGCAGAAGAAGACTGAGATAGAGCGAGAGTTTCAAGTTTGAGGTAACCTGGGTCAGGGGAATAAGGAAGAACGTTACTTCTGGTTGTACAAGCATATAATTCCCTTCACTAGAACAAAGTGATCATGACTATATTTAATCAGTTTTTGTGAATGAGTATGATAAGTGGGTAACAAGAGATCAAAGGGCTTGGAGAAGGCGATCTGGATATTCAGTAGAATCAGGGAAAGGGAGAGTAAAGGCTCAACTGGAAAGGCTTTTCTGCAACCCAGCCCCTCATCAACGCTTCCTTCCTTCCATACTTATGTATGCTTTTGTCTGTTAGAATCCATCAGCCCTAAAAATTTTGCCATGTATGAATTTTGGTTGATTGAAGAAACAAGAGGGGTATGATCAGCCCCCCGTGTTTTAATGCATCTTCCCAGACTTTGCATCAAACTCTTGAAATCTGTAAGAGCAAAACTGATAAAAATAGAAAGCTAATACCAGAAAGAAGTGCTGAATTGTGGCACTTTGAAAATGACAAAGTATCCAATCCCCAGTTTCCTTTGTTTCAGAATGTAATTGAAAATTGGTCTTTTCCAGGCAGAATTTTGAGCACACTATGTAGAGGCGAGAATGACAATTTAAAATCATCAGTAGCTAGAGACAGACCATAACAAGAACAGTGTCTTATTATTATTGCAGTTCTATCTTCTCTGCTCTGAAACATGGTCACAAAAGTAAAATATTAACAAATGAAATATGTATGTGGTAAAACGCTTTATGAGAATGTACTTCATAAGTTTTTCTTTTCCTGTAAATTTATTATTTCAACATAGGGACATTGTTACATATCTGTTTTATCTGAAAATAAACAAAATCTCTGAAAAATGCAAAATTAACAAAGAGGCCTCCTGATTAATTTTCAAAAAACCTGAAATGCATCAATGCATTTCCATATATTAACTTCATTAGAAAGATCTCGATAAGAGTAGACATGGGACAAAAATCATCTCCTTTGAAAATTAAGGTTGTAATGACCAAGAAAATGATAGGTTCATAAGCCACTCTCATTCTATCAGGTAGATTGTTTTAATGGCTTTTCTGAATGTTATAACTAGACAGATTTTGGCAATATCCTGTGAATGACATAAATAGGTAAGACTGAAGCACTTGGCTGTGTTTAATTAACAAGAGGTACAAGGAAACTGAAGTTGTGAGCGGGGATCTACTCAGATACTCAGTAAGGGTAGAATAAGATGAGGTTTGAGTGATTTTTGTTGATACTTATTCACAGAGTTCTGCAAAAAAATACTTCAGAAAAAAATGTACTCTTAGTGTTTATAAGTACCCTCTTCTGCTTGGAATTCATGTGCAATTACACTTTATTAGCTTCTGTTGTATTCAAAAGTAGTGTGATATAGTCATTCTTTCAAATTACATAGGGAAAAGAAGAACCAGGAACACAACAGAATGTTATACTTTTTGTGCCCATGTTCTGCTTTGCACAATACAATAGCCAAAGAAAAGTTCAGAAGAGGCTGATTAACTTGGGACATGAGTTTATTAGCATAAGAAGTACAAATTCACCTCTGGAAATAAGGATTTATGAATAAATATTCTACCCTTGTTTCTTTTCTAAGAAGAAAAAAGAGGAATAAAGTTTATAAGCATGTCTTCACGCCTGATGATTTTCTGAAAGGTATCTTAGGACACCCTGTTTTTGATTCTAAAAGGTATTTCAGCTCTAACAATTACAAACACCTTTTGCAAGGAGAACTCCTTTCAGAATACTCTCAGAATATATGTGGTTCTTTTTGCAAAAAAAACCAAAAACACAACAACAGAATAGTTAATGAAAGAAGCTGAGCACAGGCCACTAAAAGACATGCTGAAACAAATTTCCACATTAAACAACAACATCTTATCAACAATAGGTGGCATGTCTCAGCAGCTCACAAATGGAGCATCTATGATGCTAACCAAACATGCATTAACAGTTGTGGTCAATCTTGTGTGTTCAATGTGTGTTTGAAATAGTAAACAGATAAAAATATAACCTTTCCCTGAGGTGTTGAAAACCACTGATTTCTACATAAACCAAGGGGAGTTAATCTCCAAGGGAGTACTCAGACCCTTCCAGGATGAGGCTTGTAATTGGGTTGATGTTTGTGTCCCATCCCATCTAGCTTTAACAGATATCAGCAGGATCACATCTGGAGATGAATCCAAATAGCCTAAAAAAAAGCGGATGCAAAGCTCAGCAGCCCACCTGCTAGGTAACACAGGTCATCATGAACATGTCACCTCAGTGCGCTGTTCTGTGCACTGACTCCCCAAAGAACACAGAATCCAGCACGAGGTCTGCTGCTTAATATTCATTGTCCTCCATGGTAATGGCCGTGGCTACCTTTGAGATCAGCATTCCCTTTTTGACCATCACCTCCTGTCATATGGCTGCTGCTGTAACTAGGAAATCAGCGGGAGAGGCATATGGTGTGGGAGGACGAGCTTCCATGGAAGCTAGACCTCAGTTATGGATCTTGGTCCCACAGGAAAAAGGAATAGCTATGAACTTCAATGCTTGCGGAGCTAAAAACAAAACTCATACAAGTGAAAGGAAACAGGATGATACAGGGGATGGAAAAGAGAAAATACATTTGCTACTATCCAGTTAATCTTAAAAATGCAGAAATAAAGGCACTAGCTTGTTTATAATATTTCAACTAAATGGAAGATGCTAAAAGTCTGAGCTATAAACAATGTGGATATATTGAAAGCTCTTTTGCTTTGTTTTGTAATTCAGTCCTGCTGTGCCACAGCTGTAGACATGCACATGGGCATATCTACATAATGAGCCACAGGCATTTTTAAAGTTCATCTCATAAGCCTGTCAGATTTGAAACATAATTTAACAGTGATGTGCTGTGTTGTGTGGTCAAAGATAAGTAACCTGTTCAGGAGCGTCCTCCTTGCAACATTTTTTAGCATGGCTTACTAAAAGTTTTACGTCTCTTATGAAAGCGCTCTGAGGTGTTTGTGCCTTCCTCTGATTCTAGTCTCGAAGTTAAGAACCCAAGTCCAATGCTCAAGAGCCAACTCAACTGTATTTTACTAGACACCTGATTTGTTGTAAATCTTACAGCTTATTCGCTTTTGTCCCTTAAAACTGGCTGTAACTGTCCCTGAGGCTCTTGTGAGAGCCATCACAGTGAGATGTCTTCATTTTCTGCCAACTTCCTTTCTTCTCGTCCACCCACTCACACAAAAATTATCTGTGTACACATATTTCATCCTGTTCTAAGAAATCACTGAAATATTGGTTAGCTAAGGAATTTCCCAGCATACTGTGAATAATTTTCATACAACTGTGGAAGTATAAAAGAACACTTCCCTCTGTCTTTGTAAAACTCCCCTTCTCCAACATCTACAATGTTCACGTGATGACATTTTTATTTTTTAACCCTGTTTTTCAAAACTGTTCTTTTGATTTGGCGTAGATGAAAATAATTTCAAACCGATTTTCATTATGGTTATGGGTAACAAATAAATACATTTTTCTACTATTTCGAGAAGATAAAATACCTTAAAATAGGAAGAATTCAATGAAAATCCACTCCCCTCCTACAACTTAAAGCTGCTTTTCAAGGAAGTAGGTAATTATAATTCTGAAAAGACTTACTAAAGCTGTTATATAATAGAACATAGAATGATTTGTTTTACTGATAATGACAAATTATAGGTCAGATTGATTTTGAATGAAAAAAAAGTACCACAAATATAGTTGCACATTTTTGGAGAAAGAAAAGAAGAATGTTGATGAAGTGGGAAGTAAGGGAACATATGTATCATATACACTTCCAATCACTTCAGCAGATATGGAATGCAGAAATGCTATCTACATCCAGAAGAAATTGGAGGAGCCAGCCATATTTCAGGCACCTCAAAGGAAGCCAAGAGTCAAACCTGACAGCAGAATCCCACCTTTTGATTCTACCCTATTTTTTTTCACCAACTACAATGTAAATGAGATATGAAAAATTTCTGAAGCCACTGTCATCAGAAGCAGTGGGAGTGCATCCTGGTATGCAATGGTACCAGTAAAATATTTGTTCAGGTTTCTATTCTTACATACATGCAAGGTTTACATTTAAATGCAACCAGTCATTCCAATCTTGTTTTAAGGATACGATATTTTTAAGAAGATTTGTCCATACAAAAGTAAGGTTGCTTTGGCAACTCTAACTATAGGAAGCCATAGTAATTACTTTCACAAAATCCTACATAGTGCTTTCTCCCTCTTAATAGGAATGTGTAAATACCTCATTTTAAGCTACATTTATCAGAAATATTACTCATCATTAATCCTACCTTTGAGGCATGAAAATCCAAAAGTACATACTAAAAGCAGGTTGAATAGTGCAAAAACAATTTGCAAAAACTTATTTCAATTAAAAAAGTGAAGTCAGATCATGCATATTTGCTCTTGGAGGGAAGTGAAAAACTGAAAAGAATGTACCTTTCTATTTTCATATTTCAAAATATCATTGAATAAACTGTGCCATTTATTCATGTATCTTAAAAGACAATCAACAATGATTCACTTTTGTGGACAGCAGGCAGAAGAAATTAAAACTCCAATGTAATATACTTCAGCTACATATTAATGTGAACAGATCTACCAAATCATTGCACAGCTCTGCACTGCACACTGTGGAGTTCAGTGTGTGGCTCAGACCAAGTTTAAGGCCTCCATTCATCTCTTCATCATGTGGTAGAAATGTACTCTGATTTCCCAGGCATGGTGTTTGAGATCCATCATTAGTAATATTTAGTGTAGTTCTGCTGACCCCTACGTTTGCTAGTTAATAACTTCTCCAATATTTCTGCTGTGCTTGTTAGAGTAGATGGTGCCCATATAGGCTTGATTCCTTCCCATGGACTTGTCTGCTGAAGAATATTGCACCACAGAGCTCCCTCTCAGGCCATGCTGTTCAGCTTTGGCATACTGATGGCATAGACTACACTGGCCACAGGAGTGCGTTCTTGCATTGCATTAGGTAAGAAAATTAACAGTTGTTTGTAAATAGGCTCTTTACATACACTATCAGAGGAGCATTGCTTTCCCTAACTCTGCTTCCTGCCTGTACGAATGCTATCCTGAGTTTCAGTTGCAAACCATGTACTTCCATGGTATCTTCCGTGGTACACACTAAGTTTTTTTTCTGACCCTGTAGTTTTGCAAGGTACCAGAAGTCACACACATTTACTCATGCTGCTGCACCGTTGTCATCATCATTCCAAGCAGTCCTGGTATTTTTCAAAACCAACCATCCGCGCCAGTCCAGCTGGGAGACTATCAGCATATAGTACAATGAGCCTCAAAACTGTTTGTTTATCATCTGTTTTCTAGCAAATCCCAGGCCTACACAGAGGTTAATGCCCTCTAAGTAACTAGAATAATTCTTAGGTTTTTACATATCTCCACTGATTACACTTTACCTTGTTTCAGTGAGTGTGTAAAGCACTGTAAAAGTAGCAAGACGCTCAGAAATCCACTGTGATATTCATAAACTTTTGATTTTCTACTAGCTTCGCAGTGATTAACAGCAAGACTATTTTACAAAAATTAGGTTCATAAGATGGATGCTTTGAACAAAACTATGTATCACATCCTGCATTTTGAGTCGAAGGAGAGAGAATTCAAACAAAATAAGGCTCTACTATGATGTCAGTTTTAGGATACCTAAAACTGACTACTAAATTAAGTATACTAAATTAAGTATAGCGTTTTATTCTGTGTTCAGTTGCCCTAGCTTGTGTGTGCTTTTATGTAATTTGACAAACTGAATAATCTGAGGTCTCTCCTCACAATACTCGAGGATAGACATATATTGCTGTGAATTCTTGATTTACCTTTTGATCAATATATTTGTTTTCTTCAATTGCTGATCTTTTAGAGTGGTCACATGAGGAAGAAGACGCTGAAGGAAGTCTTCGCAGCAGACAGCTGGTATCTTGTTGCTGGCGATCAATAAACTGCTTCATAAAACTTTCCCTTGTGAACAAACAGAGGATATTGATAGATTAAAAACCCAGGAGCAGTTAATATTTGCTTTTCTTTACAATGTGTCACAACCCATTAGTGCTAAGATAAACTGTGAGAAACGGATGTACTGACCTGTAGATGTATAAATGGACAGAATGAAGAAAAAAACAACTGATACAACTTACATTCAGTTTATTAAAAGCATCTATAGCTGAATTGAGAAGTGTGTGGCTTGCATGTAGCTTTGAAGAAAATAGTTTCACTCCATTTTATAATAATAATTTTATTTATTTATTTACCAAATAAAGTGCTAAATATTTGAAGTGCCTCTTGCAGTTTTTGGCTCTTTTGAGCTCATTACACAGTGAGTTGTTACTGCAATATAAATCAAATGCTGGTATAATCCAAAGGAAACATACTTCCTGCAAGAAATTGTTTCTTCAAGATTTCAAACAACATCTGTTCATATAACTGCTTTGAATGCCAGTATTAAGGCACTTCAGCAATTCTGTGCTTCACATATGCCACATTTAAAAAGTATTTCTGTTTACAAGAAACATTTATCTTGCTGTCTTTTAAATTTAATATCATTGCCCTGTTTTCAGTGTAAATTGACTATGTCATAACTAATTTTTATCTGGAGACATAGTTTCACATAGTACTATAGCTTCAGATTTAAAGATTTAGCATGATCACGTTTAGATGGTGCCGGGAAAAAACACAGCTAGAAAGAAATTAAAAAAAAAAAAGAGGGAGACTGGGAGAGCACCCTCAATATATAACTAAGCGGTATTTTGTTACTAAGAACAAAGTTATCTGTGACTGTTTCCTTGAGGTTTGGAACACTTTTTCCTGACCTTGTTCACCAGCATTATTCTTTGTATTCAGATAAGATGGTACAAACAGATCAAATTAGTTGTACTAGTATCCTTGTGAGTTTAATCAGAATGTAATATAATTTCAGAAGACAAATAACAATGACATCCATCTTTCACACCATCCTGTCTCCAAGCATGTGCTCACTGGGGATACTGGTATGGGCACAGCCTGACCTGCTCGGCCAGCCTGTGCTGTTTCAGCAGTCTCATCAGCCTGTATCTGCAGCAACAGCCCTTAGACTTCTGTAATAATTGTCTTTTCTTGGCACCACACCAATTAAAACAGTAATATTAATTGACGATCCAGTAGCCAACCGAGGGACCTATCCTTTCTTAAGGTGAGTTTTACAGCAAAATAGTAACAGTGCACGTCCAAAGAGGGGACAAGGTCATCACAATGAAACTGCTGTTTGATGGCCTGCATTATCCACTCTTAATGATTTGCTGCCAGTTGATCTCATCTTTAAAAAGCCACATGAGAATTGATTAGACTGCTAGCTGTCCATTTCAGCCAAGAACCTAAAACCCAAATGGGAGTGGAAGAACAACAATGTAGTTTTCAATCATATTTTATTTGTGTTGGTTCCAGTCAATCTAGTTCCTTTCATGAATATGTTATAATGAGTGCTAGGATTTTATTTTTTTAAGTAAAAGTAAGATAAAAAAATGTCAGCTCCTTTCAACTCTGTTAATTCTGTTTCAGTTCTGATTTTCTGAAGTATCTGTTTCATCCATAAGCAAAACAGTTAAATATTTTTGGAGCTCTGTGGCACCAGACCAGCTTATGGCATATTAGCAATGGGAATATTTCAATACCTTATTTTTGGAACTGTGAAATCTGAAGGAAGCTTGGAGATTTTCACCATTTGTGGCCTGTTTGGAAATTTTTCAAAGATGCGTAGACGCAGTGGAAGCTTCTCTTTTGTATCTGCATTTGCTTCACTTTGCTTCAGCTAAAAACAAGGAAATGAGAAAAAAAGAAAAAGCAAAAATTTGCTCTGTAATATTGCAGCCTTGTTTTTCATAATTCAAATAATAACAGCAATTATCTAAAGAAACAGAAGATGGCAGCAAAGAACTACAGAGGGTAAATTTGGTACTCTATTTTATTGGTCTGCCTGTGCTAGAAGCTGACAAATTCCAAACAATACCATGCCTTTAACTGAAAGTCATAAAATGGGAGGATTGCTAATAATTTTAATTTTAAAATATGAAACATATTAATGCCCTATTCAATATGGTTGTTTCTATGTTTCCTTCACAGTTCCCTAACACTTTATCATGGAAATAAACATCTATGCTCTTTTCTTATTAGTCACATCTTTCCGTATTTCTTGACAGCCCTAAAATATTCCAATAGAAAATAGCATTTATAAAGGGAGTAATTTTAAAGAAATCTAGCTTTCAGAACATGGAAGTAACAGGAAAATTGCATTTAGATGAATATTAAAAATAATATCAAAAGACTCAAAAGAATCCATCTACGTCAGTAATTCTGATACTGAGCTGCAGCAAATCTAATGATGAACATTGCATTTGTAAATATCCACAAACATTTATGCCAAGGAATACCACACATTTAAATACAGAAAAGGCAGATACACCTATGTGGACAGATAATGGATACATCTAATTATATAAGATAAAAGAGATTTGATATGGAGATATGATTCCTGAATTGTGATTACCATGTTTGCAACTCACTTGTGTTGCAACAACATAAGACCAAGTCAGAAGGATTCAGTGAAACACATTTGTTTTTACATTTATGTTAAATGGGAATTTAAACATTAAATTTCTATCTAGTTCTATATATTCAAATATCATGTGCCATTTCAGTTAGCACACATCTAGTTATTTAGATATGAAGTTTAATTCTTCTTCCCATGCCTGCTTGTGAACGCAAGCTTAGAAGCTTATACTTTAAAACAGAGTTGCCCAATCAGCACCTGCAGGGAATACTGCTGATAGGTATCAGCTATAGATTTTTACTGTGGTGAATTGCCCAGGAAGTCAAATGGAGTTTTAACTCCCATTTGCACTGCCTTGTGTAATCCATGCTTTCACAGCATGCTATAGAAGAACACCTGCTTTGCTGCACTGTCATGCTATCAGCAACATCACCACTTCCAGCCACAGGACAGTTTAAACTGAAAATCAATTCATATTAGGCTGGATACAAGTTGTCAAGTGGATAGAAAACTGTTTGAAGTGCTACAAACAAAGATTAATGATTAATGGTAAAGCACAGGGTCAGAAGAGAAGGGGAATGGAATATCGCATAAATCTGTAATATGTTCAGTCCTACTTAATGGCTTCATTAATGATCCTTAAATGGAAGAAATTATGACATTAATGAAATTCACTTGATATTAAAACGTGGAGTAAAATACCACAGTGGAGAAAAAAGACGACAGATTTAGAAGTAGGGGCAGGAAATAACAAAGACTGAAAATAATTCTAGAGCAAGAATAAGAGAAGAAACTAAACCAGAACTTGTACTTCAATACAGCATCAAAAGGGCAATTTGGGCACCAGCCAAAGGTTGGTTATGTATTATACAGTCTTAGAAAAATGGTACAGAAGTTCACAGCTCCTCTCTCTGCTGCTTTGAGGAGCCTGTACCAGGGTAAGCATTCAGTTCTGAAGACCATTTAAGCAGTCTCACACGGACAAGCCAAACCAGTGCAGAAGAGAGACATGAAAAAAAGGAGAGAGCTACAGAAACCAGTTGGAGCGGGAGAGAAAAAAGGAATGAAAGACTTCAGGGGACCAATATTTATATTTCAGCAACCACAACTGATAGTGAAAGAAGAGGAGGAGATGTAAAATTATGGAAGAAATATTTGAAAATATATTATTTCAAGAATATAACAGTGTGACCCAAGTATAGGAATTAAAAGATGAAATTAGGGAATTTTTAGGCTGAGGATAAAGATTAATAATAGTTACAAAGAAATCTAGGAGTGTTCAGAAAGGCCTCTGGAGGGAAGTGCCTCATCATTCCAGATTCAGGCGAGACAGAACCCTTGAAATGCCAGCGTACCGCAGAAAGAAATCCTTCACTGTCACGGAAATGAATCAGATTATCTACCAGGGCTTTTCTGCAACATTGTGCTGTTGAAAAGCTTTGGGAGGGGGTAATTTTGAGAAGAAAAAAGGGTTTTGAGTTTCTGCTAGTTTGCTTTACTGAGAAATCTCTGTATAAATAGGCAGATTCTGGCATGGACAAATAATGTCCCTTGCAACTATGGACTCCCATTCACAGAAGTCAGTGTACGCAGAATAGAGTGCACACCACAGATTGCAATGCTGCCTGAAGTCTCAGCGCAGAACAGATCAGGGAGAGCTTGGAAACAGGGAACTGCATAGCTGAAGTGATAAGCAAGGGAACAGAAATATCCCCCTTCTAACCAGGAGAATGATCCAAGACAGGCTTTAAAATAACCTAAAGTCAGAGCAGTTCTACCGAATCTCTCTCCAATTACTCATGCTGTGATAATATTACATGTTGGGGAGCGTGAAGCATTTAGCTTCACTGAATTCTTCTCTACACATTTAGGGTGTAATTGTTGCTCTGCATGACACACATCCCATTTTGTATTGCTGCTTAAATCCTTTACATTTCAACTTTCTTTAACAGATAACAAACACGTATATTTTTAAAGGTACAGGATTTTTTTTAAAGGTACAGGATTATGTTGAAATATGGTGATGATGGTGCAGAATGTTTCCAGCAACAGCTAAACCCAAAATAAAATACCAGGACTTTTTTTCTATGATTTTTATTTTTTTAGTTATTATTATTATTATTATTAGCAAGGAAATGTGCATGGGCTTGATTTGTACTGCTTGGCTCTTGTCTCCAGCTCCTAAGAGTCTACTGGAAGCAGTTCAATGACATTTTGTCAGCCTGGGCTGGCTAAATTCTCATGTGCCTGCTAGAACAATTCCTGTAAAACCACAGAAGGAATTTATGTCTATTTTCACTATTTCCATGGTGCTTAAGTTTATAAGGGCAGATTTAATGGCACAATGCATACAGTACTACTGTCTGTTCTGAACCTAGATCAGAAGTTATTAAAACAGTACCTAAATGGTGGGGAGTGATGGAGAGGAAATCTTAATTTGGGATTCCACTGGATAATAGCAGTTGAATAACACATTCAGATACAGGCCTAAGGCACCAAGATATCTAGATCTGGTTTACATAACTATCTCAGATGAGTACAAAAGACAACTGATAGAAAGGTACACTTATTGATGGTGTTTAGATTTATTTTTATTTTTTCCAGAAAGACATGATGGCCATGCCTCCATTTGGTTCAAAGCAGTTTGAAGTGAATCCCCAACTATCTTCACTTGCTGTTTGGTGATTTATTTTGTGAGTTGTGTTGGTAAGCAAAACAGATTCTTTTTGGAGGAAACAGAACTGCAAGCTCCACTCCACTCTCATTGAACACAAATGCAATCCCAATCACTAAGACTGATGGAAGGATCAGAACCAATGGCTGCTTGTTAGGGTGGCTTCAAACCCCTTGTGCAATGGGGTATTTAGTCCAGTGTTACACCAAATCAATTATTTAGCAAACACACACACAAACACCCTGAACTGCATCTCCTGTTAACTGTGATGCATCAGCGGCTGCATTGTTGTGATTCTCTCCTGTGGCACAGTTCAGGGCATTAACGGCAGATGACTTCATTCATACTACTACATAATACTACAGAATATTTATTTGTGTCTTCAAGGCTTCTTTATAAAAGGGTGACTGTTAAAATCACCAAGACCTGGGCCCTTAAAACCAAAGAGAACCTGTAAGAAGTTGTTCTAAACACATGAAGTATGGTGGTGAAAGTGGAAGAAGAAGGTAGAGGCAGGGGGAATAAAAGAGACATCAAGTAGTGACGAGTGAGAAATAGGGGCAGGGTCAGCTCTTTAGCACATATCCACACTGGTTATGGTCAGACGTTTGAGCTGGGATGGTCAGCAAAGCAATTGCCCAGCTGGAGATAACAGCCTTCCCAGGAGGATGCTGGCATTTCCCACATAATCACACTAGTCCAGCCAGGACAAAAGAGCCACAGCACAAGACCGTTCACAAACCATCCCTCCTCTGCCAACTACAAAGACTCTCTCATCTGTTTTAGAAACTAAAGTGATGACATTTAAAAATTTTATAATATATGCTGTATTAAAGTAATTGAGTGACACGCTATATACTGCTGTATAGAACCTGCATAGATGAGTAAAGCAACAAATGGTGGATCTAAATTGTTTTCTATTTTAAAGCATTGTAGTACTATAATCTCACAGATCTCAATCACCAAAATTGTGCTCGGGGCAAAAGTAGCAAGTTCTTTTCAAGTGTATACTGCAGCTTCTTTGATAGGCAGGAGCTAACAGCCTGGGACATTGAAGTGCTCTGGGGTCAGGTAATATAAATGTGATGACTTTAACAGTTCAAAGAGCTAACTAAGGTGAGTTTCTGTTCATATCACCAATTTGCATTTAGAGACAGAAACATCCTTGAAAGTAATGTTCTTGGCAAGGCAAACTGAAAGCTCAAATTGAATACAGTCATTGAGTTTCTAGGACATTGACACATTGGTGGGAACATGCCAGAGGAAAAACAGAGTTAACCATATCCAAAGGGGTAAGATCTACCCTTCCTAACTTTTATTTGTTTCTCTATTCAATTAATTCGGGTTGTGGAAGAAGAGCTAGTAACATGCAAAACGTTAAGAATGAAAGATGCACTTTTCATGTAGTCTGTGAAATTCACTTAAACATTGCATAAATATTTCAATGAAATTAAATAATTATGAGAAATGTACTGCATTGCTCAAACTCTTGTCATTTCAGTTGACAGTTTTCATAACAGGCTGAGCTCAATCATGTTCAAAATTAAACGCTGTGCAACTGATGTACACACAGTTTATTTAGGAACTGGCCAGCCGCCCAGAATACTTTCATGGTGAGTGTGGAAAGTTCAAGCTGTTGGAGAAAGTTCAGGGGGTCTCACTACAGGATAGTTTTAAATTAATATTGTTTGGTACATTAGAGTGCACTGCTATATATCATTTTTTCACTGGAAATATCCCCTAGGGGCTATATTTGAAGAATGCAGTTGCTATACACTATCTGTGCTACCCTCTTAGTAGGATATGCGCTGTGCTCCTGCACCACATACTTTGAGCATGATACAAATACAGGAGGGGATGAACAACAATACAGACTGATACCAGCACCTATCCAACGGTTTTCCAGATATTTTTTCTCATTCAAATTTTCGTATTTATCATCATCTGATTTGTCAACAGCAACTCTGAATGTAATCCAAGTAATTAGTAATGCTAATTATAGCATTAAATGACACATTAAATTAAACAATTAAAAATCAGAATGGTGGGTTAAATGAGCTGTTTTTTCCCTTTCTGTTATTACTCTGAAGCCATATAGGTCTGGTAAATTTTTGGACATGAATGAGAGCTGTACTAAAAGAAGACATGTATGTGGGTAAGCTTTCACAGCCCAGACTCAGCTTTGGCATAAATTTGTGCCAACACATTATACCTACATTGGATTAAAATTCAAGAGAAATCAAAAGTTGTAATGTAATGTAAAAAATACTACTATTTACACCTGTAATTCCAATAAAAATGAAGAAGCAGCTCAGTTTTCATTGAGCAAACTGCAACATGAAAATAGAAAGGCAAAAAAACAATCTGAAAATTAAGGTAAAAAATACTGATAAAATGCAGTAGGTTGAATTTGGGTAGAAGTAACACTTTCAACACAGAAAAAAACACAGCACTTATGACATGTAGATCCTATTAGGTTTGTCTATAGTGCTAACTAAAAGGCTGCCAAGGGCCTAACCCCTTGCCTAGAGTCCTACCAGCTGACTTCAATCATACTTCATAATATTTGGCTCTCGGTTTCTCTGGGTCCCTTGGGATGGCCTTGAGACATAATTACAGTAGTTATATTTCTATGCATTTTCCAATTCTTCAAGGCACCTGAAATAAAGTAAGAGTTTTTATGTGCAATTCACCTGAGTCACATTTCTGTGTTATGAAATTTGGGTTGTGAACTGCCTACTCTGAGAGAGACAAGAACTTGTGAGTTTGCCTGAAAGCATGACGCTTTCTGGGAGAACATGACAAGGACTGAGTGGCTTAGAGGTGACAAACCTGGTGAAACCTTGTCCATGCTTCCTTTGAAAGCAGTCACTCAAGTAAACTATTCCCTAAACTATTCCCAAAGCATTGTCTGGGAGAAAGTCCAGGAAATCAGGTGGAGGCCCAAGACAGAGCCAGCCACGAGCAAACAGTTAAGCAGCGTGCATAGACAAGGGCTCTATGTTTCAGCTTGCTCTAGCTCTCGTCCTCTTTTAGTTAACAGTCTAGATGTACCAACTGTGCATTTTGCCCTTTGGGCTCACCTAAACAAATGGGGACATTGCAGGCAATAAAAATTTCTCCCATGTAGCAACTATGAAACAGAACCTAAATTGATTTTAACCACATTCTGTGGTGCCTTGGGGAATTTTCACTGAAATGTAACAAAAAATATGATTACAGTGGTGCTAGCATTCACAGCAGAGACTGCACTGTTGATAATCAAAGGGTAAAATAAACTGAAAAAGTTCCCAGCAGATGGAGGAACAAGATTACACATATATTTCTCATATGCACAAGATTATTTTTTTTATAAACAACTTTTATGTGTCACAGGGTTTATACGCTGTGTGTAGTATGATTGGATGCTGTGATTGCTATTTCCCAATTGTTCATTTAAATAACTTTTTCCTCAATTTTGCATGAAGTCTCCCAAATTAATAAGATATTGAGTAAAGTTTCACAAATGTGTTTTCTTAATAACTTCCTTTCAGTAATTGTAGCTCCTATCGGTTCTTCATGAACAAATGCTGCTGAAAAGATGTGATTGCAATTCAAATGGCATAAAACTCCTCTGGCAAAACTCAGCTAAGATTTAGTCCATTTATTTAATAGAGGACAGGAATCCAGTGTGTCAGAGAGTTTCCCTTTGATTGAGATAAATGATTTTTTCAGAGTGATTACTTCATATTCTCTACAAGCTTGGACAAACATTGCTATGTTGATTAAACTTCAGCCGTTCTTCCATTTTTTTTCCTATCTTTTGGTGACAAGAATTGCATTTAAAAAAACAACAAATGAAATCTGTGATTCTGCACAGTCAGTGACCAGATTCAAGGCCTAGGAATGTGCTTACCAGACCAGATTCAACCTCCATGCCTTCAGACTGAGGTACCTACCTTAGTTAATTGCATTTCGGTTGTTATAGGCTCTTTATAGCCAAAAGACACAAGTACACACTTCTTAGTGGTCAGTTCAGATAGTGGGTTTGCTGTGTCTTTCGGCCATGCTTATCTTTTTCCATTGACTAAACAGGGAACTTAAATCCAGTATGTTCTTTAAGTCACATGTGTGATGCCCAGTGAAATAGATAATGGAAATGAAACATACATTTAATGCTAATACATTAACTGTTCTTTTAATAGCTTTTTCACATAAAAATTGCATCTTTGCCACTTTCATATTAATTATTTTTCTTTTGGGGTAAGTAGCAGAAATATCTTTGTTTCCATACAAAGGTTATTGAGTCACAAAAGAATATCCATTATAATAAAAACATGCATTACATGCTCCATTTCATCAGAGGAAACTACTTGAGACTTCACCACAACTAGGCACCATTATTTGTTATGAATTGTATGTCCTGATGAATAAGCAACTAACATATTCTCAAGTGAACAAATGCACAAGATGTATGATTTCTGCTCTTGTACAAACAGAATCATTCAATATTGACTAGGTACAATGTGTTAATCTTCCAAGACATATGGCAAGATTAATTACAACCTGAATGGGTGCTTCTGTCTGGGAAGCAAAGGAAGTAGCATTGCAGAGAAATTCAGAGACTCTTAATGTCCGCTTACCTATTTCAGACCCTGCACAAAGGAAGATTCATGGAGGTAGTTCTGTAAATGGCGCTTACCAACATGTTGTCAAGACATACAAATTCATCTGCTCTGCTGGGTTCACAGAAAAATAGGGCCAATCTGGGAAATGATAATTACAGACAGACTTTCAAAGGTTCTCACCACAGGCAGCGCCCATTTAGTTAAAAAGGAGCTGAAGAGAACCGGGCTGTGATTGACCAAGGAAGTCATCATCTTGACCTCCTATCAAGGTACAGACAGTGAGAAGCATAAAAAATGCAGAATGGTACTGAGGTCACACGGATAAAAGACTCAATCTGCAGGGAATCTGTGTGCCTCTGCTCACAGCCTGACAAAGAAAAAAAAAAAAAGTAACTTTCACTACCAAATTATAGGAAGACTGGAATTTGATGCAAAAACATTATTCCTTGTAATTCATATAGGTCGATTAATGGATTAATGCATTGTCCTGGGGATTACACAGGATGGATCATGAGTAAACTGGTGTGGAGATACAGCATATCCAACTTGATATACTCCAGAAGCCCCTTCCAACCTGGACTTTTCTATGATTCTTTTTTGGTGATAGTTATCTGACCCAAGACAATTCTTCAATTGCCTTCAATTTCACTGTTGTATGCCTGTATCTGCCATCTCCTGATAACTTGTACTTTCATTCAAACCATTACTGGGCTCTGTTAGATTCTGTGAGAGTATAATTTATATAACTTAGATTTAAGCTAGTATTTGTAATCAACACGGTGGACCAAGTTCTGCAATTGAATATCCATAACACTGAGAAAACATTACTGAAGTTGAGAAAAAAAATCATGGCTGAAGCTTAAGGGCAGAATACAGTGTATTTCTTTAAACAAGAAAGACTTTGTCTTTGCACAAATGAGCTGCCCCTTGCTTTTTCAGCAGTTTCTTTGTTCTGAATCAGAGGCAGTACATTTTACTTGACACAGCTGCCCTGAGTTTTAGATTCATTGTAGTTTTACAGTATTTCTCCAGTACAGAAATTCACACATAAAATCAATTTAAACAAAGGACACGAAGAGGCAAACCTATATGAGTAATAATGGGAAGGCCACAGAGGCCGATGCAAGCTACTTCAGAAACCTTGGCTGGACTAGATGAAAAGAAAGATAGTTTGGTGTTACTAGCTGTCCTTTCTACCATACAAGTTTGCTGATGAAATTTTAGCTGGGGCTGGAATTATGCATCCTGCTTTTCCCTTTCACAGGCAGTGGGAATGGTCCTCTTTGTGTTCATGTGATGATGGATTGCATCTTTGGAGAGGAAGATATGGCATGAATTCTCCCTTAATTCTGAAATAGTGCTTCCATTTGTTGGATATTATGCAGCAAAAACTGTGTGCTTCCTCATCTTCCGTCATGTTTTTAAAAGAGTGCCTGATTCATTCTTGAGGAGCTGTAAAGAGAAGTCCTCTGAATTCTAAGTGGAAAGTAAGTGACTTACTCTAAGGAACCTAAAAATCTCGACAAAAATGTAATGAATTCACCCTTCTAAGCAGCTAGCTTTTTTAGTTAGTGAGCAAAGAATTAAATCTCATGCAAAGCTTCTATTTTTGTAAGGATCATAGAATCACAGAATCATAGAATCATGTAATGTTTTAGGTTGGAAAGGACATTAAAGATCATCTAATTCCACTCCCCCTGCTGTAGGCAGCGACACCTCCCACCAGACCAGGTTGCCCAAAGCCCCATCCAGCCTGGCCTTGAGCACCTCCAGGGATGGGGCATCCACAGCTTCTCTGGGCAGCCTGTGCCAGTGCCTCACCACCCTCAGAGTAAAGAATTTCTTCCTTATAGCTAATGTAAATCTACCCTCTTTTAGTTTAAAACCACTACTCCTTGTCCTGCCACTACACTCCCTGACAGAGTCCCTCCCCAGCTTTCCTGTAAGTCCCCTTTAGGTACTGGAAAGTTGTTATAAGGTCTCCCCAGAGCCTTCCCGTCTTCAGGCAGAACAACCCCAACTCCTTCAGCCTGTTTTCATAGGAGAGGTGCTCCAGCCCTCTGATCATCTTTGTGACCCTCCTCTGAACTCATTCTAAGATGTCCATGTCCTTCTTGTGCTGGGGGCCCCAGAGCTGAAGGCAGCACCCCAGGTGGGGTCTCACGAGAGCAGAGGGGGCAAATCATCTGCGTCGACCAGCTGGCCACTCTGCTTTTGATGCAGCTCTGGACATGGTTGGCTTTCTGGGCTGCAAGTGCACAAAGGATACAAAGGTTGTCTACAGTGTTTACAGAAGTACACAGATCCACAAGCTCCTATGGGCCTAAGACAGTTCAGAAAAGGCAATGCAAACTTGCATGACACAAATGAACCCCAAAGCAAATACAGCACGGATTTGCAATTGCCATCAAAATAATGAGCAATGCTACACAAGCCCTCTCCTTCCTTCCAAAGACCAACAGGATTGTCCCTTGCTTCAGAGGATGGAGCATCTAGAATCACTATGTGCACTGGGAAGCACTTGCATTTTTTTCTTAGGTATCAATGAAATAAAAAATAAAGATTAGATGGTGATATAAAAGCTAGGTAAGTATCTTCTTCCCTAGTGATATAAAATGAAGCAGCAGCAGCTTACATTTATATTTTCGTTACTGCTATTCACACATTCATAGCCAATCGAACTCCCATCTCTCCTCCTTGAAAAGTGTGTGCTTTGACTATGATCATCGACTAGAATTTTCGAAGGCCCTTATCTGATACAATAAAATCTTCCTCCAAGAGAAACCCTCTTAAATTGAATGTGTGTTCTTGACAAATAATACAGTACTGCAAATACCAGGGAGTGGCAACTTCTGAAATAACACCCAGATGTTTATTTTACCACTGGGCAGAAATATATAAGCCAGAATTTATGATCCAGTTATACTGTTTTTAAAAAAAGATGGTAGATGAGGTAAGAGGTGGAATAAACAAAGGTGGAAGCTACAACCTTCAAGGAGACTTTCAAAATTTTTTTAGTTACTCAAAAGTAAAGACTCTGGCACAAGTAGTTTTCCAGCTGACCACATTTTTCAGTTTTGGAAGGACAGCTTGTTTTCTAGAAATGGAAACATTCTCTGTTAGGTTTTAAAATAACACTGCTTTAAATACTCTGTATATGGCCTGTGAATGGAGGACCAACATGTGTTTTTGAACTTCCTAGTATCTTCCCTCTATGATGATAAGATGGATTTCATCCATATTATGTAGTACTTAAAATTCAGTTTGGAACCATTATTGTACTTTCCATGTTAATAAAATGTGCTCAATACTTATCTTTCCTACCAATTGTTAAAAATCCATTTACATGGCATCAGATATAATGGAAAGGTAATTTTTCATTTTTATTCTATTTTGTATTTATTTCCCATTTGGAATTACCTCTAGCACTATCCTCAGAATAATAATACTCTGGAGGCAAGTAATCTAACTAGGCTTTAAAAAGCTCCTTGATTTTCACACACACACTCACATATATATATATATATATATATACATAATGTCATGCCAAGAGGGTGTTTAAATTAGATATACCAATTATAACACCTTGTTCACACAATATGTTCACAAAAAAATCCCTATGCTGAAACTCCTACTTCAGTGATGAAACCTCAGCACCCAAAATTTGGAAGTGGCAGGTTCGATGCTACTGCTGAAACTGTCATTGGCATCTTCCTAGATCTGCTGAGTGTCTGGTGGTGCTTGGGGAAAGGCACCAGGATCAGGCTCTGTGTTCTGACCATCCCAGCCCTATCAGGACTGGATTAGGAATACCTTGATTTTTTGCCTTTTAGCTCTTCACTGTGCGATCCTGAGGAGAGGAGAGGAGAGGAGAGGAGTGGAATTAAAAAGAAAAAAAAAAGAAAAAAGGAAAAAAAAAGAAAAAAGGAAAAAAAAGAAAAAAAAAGAAAAAAAAAGAAAAAAAAGAAAAAAAAGAAAAAAAGAGAAAAAAGTAAGAAGAAAAAAGAAAAAAAGAAAAGAAAACCCCATTCACACTTAAAGGTACAACTGGGTCACCAAGTGTGAATATGGTTTTGCTCCTTGCTGAATAAAGGAGTTGTTAATAGCTCTGCCAAAATGATGCTTGCATTGCCAGGATAGTGACACTCCTTAGTATTAATAGGAGTAAGGTCCAAACTATCTTCTGAATGAATAATGACTGTATCTGGATGGCCTGGACTTCCCCTAGAAACAGCTTGCTTTCAAATACTAAGCTGCTTCGCCAGAAAATACATCTGAGGAGAGGAAATGGAGACACAGAGGAGGCAAAAAGATGGACTCCCTGAAAAACAGCATCAGTAAGCCACCTGAATGCAGGGAGGCAGGACTTCTGATTATTTCAGACCGTCTTGCTAATATATATTTTTTTCTGTTATTGACAAGATGTTTGTATTTCATGTTAAAAAAATGCAATTTCCAGGAAGTGGTGTTACAGAAATTCTATCCTATGCTTAGAAAAATCTTAGAGGTTTTGCAATGGATATTAAATATGACTTATTCCAAGATGTGTTAGTTAAACTGCCAAATGTGCTTGCAAATGCAGGACACTTTAAATAGACTTACCCAGTGAACTGAAAGCTTGGTCTGATTGTAAAGCTGTATGTATAGTTATACAAAAAGAGAATACTGTGGAAGTAATAACAGGCACTGTAGGAAGGAGAGAGCACTAAGGAATTGTTTGACTGGAATGACTACACTTTGTAACAAAAAAGCTAAGGGACATCACAGGAAATAATCAAGTGGCAGATTCGTAAATATCTCTTCACATGATGCATAGTAAAATTTATCATTGCTACTGCACACTGTAAATGGTAAAATGTACATAGATTTGAAAACAGATTTAACAAATACGTGCAAGAACTACTAAACAAAAATACAGCACGTTAGGCACAGGAAGTTCCCAAGCCACATATGCCTGGAGAGAGTGAGTATCACTGAAGTATGAAATATCACTAGAGAATGAAATACTACTCACTGTGTGCCTTCCCTGTTCTTCTGCTATTCCCCAGACATCTTTATTGGCCTCTGCCAGAGACTGCATATTGAACCAGAACAATAATTTTTTTCCCCCCATTATAGCTGTTGTTACATTCTGAACCTACAGGTTCTTCCTTGGAAGAACCTTCATAATAACCTTTTTCTCATTATGAACCTTCTCATAATAGACGTTTAAGCACAATACTGGCATTGCTTTTTTACCTAAAACATTGCTAGTGAAATCATATCAGTCATTGGTCAGAAGAAACCACCAAGTGTCTGTCAGTGCCTTGGTTTTCCTTTCAGATGACTGCCATGTTGGGACCAATCTAATCAGGGCTAAAAGGGAGACACAGGTTACCAGGAACTATCCCTGCCTCAGAAATAGGGGTTCCTGAGGGAAAGGGCTGCAGAAGGCTTCCCTCTAATGTCAGTGACCATCATCTTGCATGAGTAACATCAAGTAAAATCATACTCAAAGAGCAGTAGTTTTAGAGTAGAGGCACAACATGACTTATATTTGAACTTGGTATACTTGGGTGACCAAAATAAATTATTTTAATGATAACTTTTTCTCTAAGGACAGTCCACTACCATTACAAACAAGATATGTATGTAAGTACCGCACACCATTCCGTTACTGACAATAGATAAAATAATCTTGTGGAATTACAACATGCCCAGTGGAAAAAAAAAAAAACAACAAAGTACTAAACACAAGAAGTCTCATTAGAGGTGCTGTGTTTTATATATGGCACTGTAGGAGCTGTTAAAACTTGAGGATTTTTTTTTTTTTCAGAAGCAGCATTCTTACAAGGCATGCATACAAACTTTCAAGCTTTGGGAATACATTCAGCACTTACATAGAATTGACCTGATTTTGAAAGGGATCTGTTGTCATTCTGCAACCTGCAAAAATCAGGGCAGTTTGAAAAATTCTGTATATTTGACAAGTTTATTGCGTGTGGGTGGGTGTGCACACCTGCATTCACATATGCATATATAAGGAAGGTATTTGCAGGAGCAGAAACGGAGGAAAACTTTTATGGTTCTGAAACCATTTGTGCATATGTGTCAGTAAATTCTAAATCATATAAGCTGCTAGTATGTTTATACATTTGAAAACAAAAATATATATTACGTTTTTGTAGTTCAACAGGAAAGCAGACACAAAATATACATTTAGGATACGATAATCATATGCCTAGAACAGAAAAATATGCATCTGCAAAAACACTCAGGAGGTCTTCATATTCTTTACTGTTTTCAAATAGCATAAAAACAACTGCATAAAGAAGAGCTTGTCCTGACATTTTGATCAGTGCTTTTTTGCCCCGAACATAACTGCTTATACCACTGCCCAGAGGGTACCTCATCTTCCCAGAACTCACATGTTATTTTTAGTGCAGGATGGAATGTAGCACACTGTAAGCATTCTACCTACCCCAAGGCACTGCTGGTATAACCAAAAAATATCTGTTTCAGATATTTTTTTCTTTTTTGAATGGCTTTAAAGATAAATATTAAGATTCTTTAGTTTTTTATCTTTTTTTTTCTCTTTTTTAAAACCTGTGTGAAATATTTTAAACCAGACTTAAGTACGCGTTTCTTTTCAGAAGGATATGGTCAATGCAAATGACAGTTCGCCTCTCCATTCTTTGTTGTGAACTGCATTGTACCTTTTTTACTAGTTCTTTGTGTTAGTCTGCTCTCCCATCCTAGTTTTTAGCCTGATGCTTGGAACTCTCTGATCTGTAAGTTAGTGAAATTAATTGCTATTGGCTTGTATGTTTAATAGCTGCACTTCTACAAACATACTGCTTCCATGTGTAGGGACATAATATGAACCTAAAGTGACTGAATTTTGAATTACTTCTCCAGTAAAAGTTGCTCTGTGACACTGAATTAATCTCTGTCAACTGTAAGCAATTAGCTATGTAACTTAGCTTAGTAGAACAGGCACCTGGACTCCAGCTGCAGGAAACAATGAGATGGAGAGAAAGATCTGAAGAAGACAATTTAGGATACCTAAGATCTCACTCTGTCTCTGGAGAAGCCTATTCCTCTCCATTGCTCAGAGAATGGAGGCAACAACTATATTGATAAGGCCAGAAGTTAGAGACTGTGAACCCAAGCCTTAAAAGTCAGCTCCTACAGGACTAGTGTTAGTGAGTTCTAGCAAGATCTAGGCTTTAACATTTAAATGATTAGCTGTGAGCATTTATAATTTAAAATTCTGTATACCATTTTATGATGGCTTTGATTTAGTTTAAGCATTTACATTACTGGCTCAATCTAGTATATATGTCACTGTATTTCAAGGTAAGATAGGTAAGGATTACACCACCTCTAGTAGTGTAAACCAGAAATGATTTTTTTTTCTATAAAGAAAAAGAAACACCTTGAAAGGTTTCTAGAATAGCTTGCATAGCCAAACAACCAATACCATTTCACTATGCTGAGTTAGTGGCACTGTTCCCACTATGGCAGTATAAACGCATTAACTGAGATCTACTTTTTTGTCTACTGCTTTCAAAGGAGCTGGGCAACCACCAACAATATGAAGTTTAACGAGAGCAGGTGAGAGATTCTGCACCTCGGAAGGGGCAACCTTGAATATCAGACACATGGTCTGATTTTTGGGTGGTCCTGTGCAGAGTCAGCAGCTGGACTTGATAATCCTTGTGGGTTCCTTCCAACTCAGGATATTCTATGATTCTATTCATATAAATGTAAATTATATTACCTGGTTATGTGAAAGTAAAGTTTAATCTGCATGTATCATGCATCTTTTTCTTCAGCACACAATCATCACAACCTAAACACTTATGCATAGAAGGAGAAAGTATGTGGACCCCTTTTCTGTGCTATCTCCTAGCAAAAGCCCTCACCAGCATCTAATAATTATTACAGATATTCCGACAGTGCTTAGAGGTTTCAGCAGAGCCTGGGACCACACCGTGTCAGACTCTATCTGTATCAACACACTGTAAACAGGCCTTGTCTGTCTTCAGGAGGTCAGAATCTGAATTCACCGAGACACAGGAAGACTGGACTGTAAGAATTTCTGTTATCCCTGTTTGGTAAATGTGAAAGCAAAAGGTTAGCATTTCACTCATATTCAACTTGCTTTATTCTTTAAAGTGATAGTAAGAGGCCTCCATAGAAATAAGGAATGGTCCTTAGTGACCTGTCCAAATTAGCAAAGGAAGCTAGGTTTCAAGAAAATAAAGCCTTTCTCCCCCAAGTTTTCACAGGGACACTGAAAGACTTATGGAGCTCAAGAATGAAAAGACTAGTGGGTGAGGCATGGAAAAAATGAATGTCCAAAAAGATTAAATCAGGCCTAAGGTCACTGGTGCTATTTGAAATCATGCAAGAGATCACTTCTGCTCAGTTGGGCATGACATTGCGAGGACAGTCCTGAAAAATGGCAGTGATAATGATGATGCAACATTGACCTAAGTTTATACTTGACATAAAAAATCAGCAACCAGATAGCCGGTAATGTAATTCAGAAATCTTAGCTGCTGCTTGACCATTTTGTGGAAGTTTTATTGACACATTTCGGCAATAGGAATTCATCATCATTGCACTGTGATGACCAATAGACAGTAAGTGTTACCATGGCCATGTCTCATTTTTCTAGATTTTGTTTTCTCTGGTGGATAGGAAACTCCATTTTGAAGTACACTCATTTCAGCTGCCAACAGGAGACCTTGAACTCACAGATTTGATTTCCACATGAAGTGATACTGAGTGGAGATGATGGTCGTTATCTAGGTTGTACTGCAGTTCACCTTAGCTTTATCTAACTTGATTCTGTTGAAGTCGATGTTGAAGCCCCTGCCACTTGCACCAGTAAGTCAGCTTTAGTATTTTGCAGTGGCAGATATAACTGTTTTTTAGCTAGTAGGGTTCTTAACAGAAAAAACATAGGAGACGTGTGTTTGTGCGTCTGTGCACATATGCATGTTTAACACAGAGGAGGTCTGAGAGAACAATATCATACAAAGCAAGAGTATATGCTATTCTTTTTCAAAGTAACTCTAACAAGACAAGGAACATTTAGTTGTTATATATTGGAAAACAGAAAGCAATGGCCACCTCATTGTGAAGGCCCTTATAACCTTCTGCACACACCTGCTCATGCTCAACCCAAATTGCCATGTTCCTTGTAAGCTTAGGGGGAGCTGGTGAAGTCCTCACACAAATGCACAGAACATGCATTCTCTGTATCACATTAAGTGTGGATAAAAAGTATCTGCTGAAAATTTTACCATCTCTAACAAATTAAAATTTTCAGCAGGTTTCCATGGGTAATATTCTACTTTTTTATTATTTATTTTTTTTAAACTTAAATGCATTAAAGACTGTCATGTCAGATTTTTAAGACAGACACGTTTTGAAAGAAAGGAAAATAAAACTGGTGTCAAATGTAAATGAAGATCACATTAAGGCACTCATGGAGAAAGTCTAGTAACAATTTCTTACAACTCCTATGAACTATGAACTCCAATATAAGCTACGGATTCAGTAAATGAACTAGGAGAAGTCTGCTTTCCTAGAACTGAACCACAAAATAATTTTTTCACATCATATAAAATAGAAAAATACTGTAAGGATTTTGAGAGAGATTCACTGAGTTTTTAAAGGAGAAGAACAAAAAGAGGAAGAGGATGAGGGATAGTCCAGAACCATAGAGATGAAGTACTGTTTTACACCATGTGTATCATCCTGTATCCCATCAAAATGTATTGTCCATTGCTTTTTGAAAGACTTTAATGTAAGCCTATGTTGACATGATGTGGTAAATGGATAAAAACTGACACCAGAAAGTCTTTTTAGAGAAGCTTTATGCATATCTGTTGATATCACAATTCAAAGATTAAAAATGACAGCTAGCATTAACAGTTTTAGTTCCTACAGTAGCTCTGGCAAGTCTTTAAAATTACTTGCAGCTACTGCTAGCAGCTTGTTTTCTCCAAGCTCATCTACATCTTTTCATGATTTCAAAATTACTTGATACACATCAGAAACTTACCTAAGATACAGACTGAACAAATGAATGCATTGTATTTTTCTCATCTGTTATCCATATGAGTATCCAGATCCAAAAGGCTAAGGCATATACTTAACATAGGGAGCATTCTAAAATAACAGGCTGTTGAATACAGCTACGTTGTTTGATACAACCTTTGTTGTTGTTAATGTTGTTAAAACTGCCAATTGTTTAAAGCTTCACAGTTGCAGATGTTCTGGTTTCAGAATAATGCAGATTCTTGCACTCTAAATACACATTCACAGATGGTTTGGGCTGCAGATAGCTGTGTACCTGTGCCTTGTTCTGAAACCTGAATTGTTTATGCTTTGGTTTTCATAATAAGGTGAAAGGGAGGATCAAGGACTCTTCCAAATCCTTATTTTCTTTTCCTTAACAGAGTGCTTTTTAAAATGGCTTGTGTTACAAAGAGCTATTTCCCTCCAAAAAAAGGAAAGTACTTAGTTTGGCAGGCAGTTCACAGAATACCGGCTAACTGGCATGTGAACGTGTTCTGTGGGAAAGCAAGGTTCTACATTGAGAACACAAGCCCTGTAGGGCCTTGGCTGGTTTATGTGCTTTCTTTTTAACAGAGGTGAAAATCATTGTTTTCTAGAGCTCTTTTACAGTATGGAACTGTATTTTCCAAATCCACATTAAGGAAACCTTTTAATTTTTGTATCGTTTCAAGAATCCCATTTCAATTATCCCTCATGCCAGACAATCTAGATTTCCTTCTCCTTCTGGAACCAAGCTTAGGAAGAACTTCTCAGCCTTACTCATTGTACTTCACCACACAGGCTTCAGTTTGGCTGACAGTCAGATTGTAACTTATCTTCTCTTTATGACCAATTCTGCTGAATAAATTACTTTTTTAGCCCTTACCTCTGTAAAGTTATCAGAGGAGTTTAATTATGAAGATTTATTGACAAAAACATAAGCAAAGATCAACGCAAAAATACTTATTCTTAGAAGTTCACAGGGAAAAGTTAAAGGAAAATAAGCAGGGGACTGAGTTCAGGTTGGTTTCTTCAGTTGTTCTATAGACAATCATACAGAAAGACAGCAGCAGGAGTGTCTAGCAGAAGCTATAAAAATAGCATGTATTTTCACTAGCGAGAAAACCAATGTGCTGTTTCAGTTGTTAGAACTGCTTTACATAGAGATGATGAGTATCTGGAGGGCAAAAGCATATGGAAACCAAATTCCGTATCTTAGTATCTAGGAACAGTTACAAAGCAAACAGAACCTAGAAACGTTTAAATACACTGATAAACTGTCTCAGCAAACATCGTGTGCTTCATCAAAACAAAAGTTATCATGTGATTCAGGCCAGTGGCAGTACCCTGGCTTTTTCTTCCTGTTCATTTGACTTCAACAGAAAAACAACAAAAATAACTCAAGCCTGAAAATGAGTTAAAATTTGTAACCTTCCCCAGCACTGACAGTAGAAACATGCTATATGTGAGACAGAGAAAAGCACACTAACAGAAGACTAAGTTGCAGAATGGACTTCTGTGTTTAGCTCTGGGAAAGATCAGTGTACTGCTCATTTTTATCTCTTTGCCAGTGTGACTCCCATATTGGAAGCCTGGTTTGTGTGAAAGCTTTTTCTCACATCACAAACTTCAGCAATAAGTACATGCTTTGGACACAGAAACACTGAGCATCAAATATCAGTAGGAAGTTTTGTCCAAAAGAGAGCAGTGATCATTTGCAGAGCAACAGCCAAGTTCAAAAAGGAGAGAAACCTTGAAAGACTGCAAGGAAACCAGTACTGCATTTGTGAATTTTTGGAGGCTCTCTTAATAAAGAGATGGCTGTTTTGCAAATTTTCAATGATGGAAGGATGGATAAATCTCTTTGACAATGAATGGGGAGAAGTGAATACAGGCAGATGTGAACATATGAACTAATGTAAACAAAAGACTATCCTTATTGCATCTAGATATGAAAGAAAAAGAAATGACGGGTGAAAAAATTAGAACCATAACAACGATGGTGCTGAGCATATTGACAAGAAGAATGAAGTATCATAGGAAATAAAAAAAAATAAATAAAAAATCCCAGAATCCTGGTATTGATGTAGCAACACAAGCTAATGTGTCAGTGCAGGGAAAATAAGATGGATATCCTCAACATTATTGATGGTACAGTTAGAGCTTTATTCTCTGGGGAAGCAATTATTTGTGTCTTTGTCTTTCAAGACCAAATATAACTAAAAAAACTTAGTGGGATACATTAAGACCCATGAGAGCCACATTTCTGATATATTCCCATGGCAAATGGTGAATATCTGGTTTCACACAGTCCATCCTGTCTTTTTTTTTTTCTGTGGATACCTTTTGCTCTTCAACTGAATAAGGTCCATATTTCCTTCTGTGCCCATAAAGAAGGAAGTTGGGAAACTCTGCAAAGACCCTATTGGATTCTTGTAACACACCTTTAGAAAACTAACTGCAGTGCCAAAGCCAGGAACCTGTTACTTTATGAACCTAAGTTCACAAACTACTAACTCTTTCTCTGCTGCGAATGGACAGAGATAAGCAGCTTTAAATGTTGATTTTTGTGCTTCTTTCTTTCTATTAACATGTGAGTGCCTAACCTAAATTAGGATCCCAACCAAGGAACTTCTGTAAGATGCTTAACATTACAGATGGTGATTTTGGGCCTCAGTAATGTAAAAGCACCCATACTATTAAATGTCAATGAAACATGGTTCCCAAAGTTGGAGATTCATGTCATTAAACTTTATCCATTGGAAGTCAGACACTGCCTAATTAGTTGTCTAGACTCCCTCTGTAATAAATAGAAAAAGTGAGCACCCATTTTGGAAGGTATGAGTCATTTCTTAGAGGGTGACTATGACTACAGGGGAAGCAGAGATGACTAGTTTAGACTAATGTCTAACTTTTTGCATGGCTAACAAAGTAACATGAATTCTGTCCTTTGACATTTTATAAAATGCAACCTTTATCTAAAAGAATAAGAATTTGTCCTCTTGGTACATAATTGTTCTAAAACTTGAGGATAGTAGCTTCTAAAATTCTGAGTGTTGGATAAATTACAAAAGCATGAAAACGTTTTGTTATGCTGCTTACTGCATAAGCACAGAGAATTCTAAGGATTTATTTATTTATTTATTCAGTGTATATTAGAATAGAATAGAATAGAATAGAATAGAATAGAATAGAATAGGTTTCAGTTGGAAGAAACCTACAAAGATCAAATATCAGAGTACTCTGGGGCTGATCCGAAGTTAAAATATATCATCAAGAGCATTATCCAAAGTCCTCTGTAAGACAGGTAGGCACATCAACCACCTCTCTAGGAAGCCTGTCCCAATGTCTGACTATTCTCTTGGTAAAGAAGTTTATCCAAGTCTAGTCTGAAGCTCCTCTGATACAGCTTTGAGCCATTCCCAAGTGTCCTGCCACTAGATGCCAGGGAGAAAAGACAAGCACCTCCCTCTCCACTTCCCTTCCTCAGGAAGTTGTAGAGAGCAATGAGGTCGCCTCTCCACCTCTTTTCCTCAAAACTAGACAAACCCAGTGTCCTCAGCTTCTCCTGAAGAGAAGATATGCTGTTACTTCTGTCTCAAAAATAAATACATCTTTTTAAGTGCACTATGTTTTTTTTTTATTATTATTCTTTGGAGATTTCTTTAACAGAAATTCAAAACATGTATTTAATTGACATGTAATTTGAATGACATTTGAATGAAATGACATGTAATTTAAACATGTAATTTAAGTTAGATATGAAAAGCCCAGACATTGGAAATATTTTTATCTGCATAAAAATAATAACTGTAAAATCAAAAACTAGTGGGGTTCTGCAGAGCTCAACTTTAAGGCCAGTTCTCTTTAATGTATTCATAATTGACATAGATGCAGAACTTGAAGGTATACTAAGTAATTTTGCATATGGCTCTAAATTGGGAGGAATGGTTGACTCTGTCAAGAGCAGAGAGGCCTTGCAGAGAGATCTTGACAAATTGAAGGGCTGGACAATCACCAATAATACAAAGTTTAACAAGAGCAGGTGCTGCAACTGGGAAGGGACAACCCTGAATACGTACAAGCCTGAGGGATGAGAGGCTGGAGAGCAACACTGCAGAAAGGGATCTTGGTGTTTTGGCTGATGGCAAGTTGAATATGAGCCATCAGTGTGCCCTGGCAGCTAGGAGGGCCAGCCGCATCCTGGGGAGCATCAGGCACGACACTGCTAGCTGGTCGAGGGAAGGGATTGTCCCTCTCTGCTCTGCAGTGGTGCAGTCTCACCTCAAGAACTGTGGGCAGTTTTGGGTGCCACAATATAAGAAAGACATAAAGCTGTTAGAGAGTGTCCAAAGGAGGGCCAGCAAAGATGGCGAAGGGCCTAGAGGGAAAGATGTACAAGAAGCGGCTGAGCTCACTTAGTTTGTTCAGTGCAGAGCAGGCTGAGGGGAGGCCTCATGGCGGCCTGCAGCTCCCTCATGAGGGGAGCGGAGGGGCAGGTGCTGAGCTCTGCTCTCTGGGGACAGCGACAGGACCCGAGGGAATGGCATGGAGCTGGGACAGGGGAGGGTCAGGCTGGGTGTCAGGGAAAGGTTCTGCACCCAGAGGGTGGTTGGGCACTGGGACAGGCATGGAAGAGGTCATGGCATCGAGCCTGCAAGAGTTCAAGAAGAATTTGGACAATGCTCTGGGACACACTGTCTGATTTTTGGGTGGTCCTGTGCAGAGGCAGGAGCTGGACTTTATGATCCATGTGGGTCCCTTCCAACTCAGCATAGTCTATGATTCTTTGAACTGATTGCATGTGAACTTAAGATCAAAGGTATACATTTTGCTTTTTCTCTCCAGCTTACAGACAAACAAAACTGAAAACTATAGCAATCACAGAAAGGAAAATTTATATTTGTTCTTGGGATGTAAGTTGGAATTCTCTGGCACGTGAGTGCTGCTATTAGTTGAATAAAAATTACAACTCTACAAGCGACTAGGTTCCAGTAACCCTCTTAAAATCAACAAGATGCTATGGTGATCAGAATCCTACAACACTGAAAAAATACTTTATCCTACTTAGTATAAATCTTTGATTTGAGTCTTTTATTTGAATTAATGCTACTTTAGAGAATAATGTATAAGGACTAAGCACAATTTTTAAAGACTAACTTACCCTGTCTTCACTGACATTAACCAAAATTTTATGTATGCATTCTTGCATGAAAAGTGATCGGTATCAAAATCATTTTTAGAATATTGTCCCCAGAAATATTTTGTATAATGTTCAGTAAACACCAGGTACTCTTCTTTTACATAGTAAGAGGCCAAAATTTTCATTATAAATCAGGGATTTTCTAACCTTAGTACCAAGCAGAATAGTGAAGAAACAGAAGTAACTGCTTAGTGAGAAAAAAAGAAGTGTTAATTGCTCTGTTTCCCTAACAACAAAACTAGAAAAAAATCAAAGAAAAACCAAGGCAGATTTTAAGACCAAACGGATTAACACCTAAAATTTTTCTTCCTTTTTTTTTTTTTCCCTTTTGTTTATTTTTAAAGACATCTGTACCCTGCTGGTGCTGTAGTTCTGGACAATCAGGTGGTAGTGGATTCTAGTACCAGTACCTCCCTACTCCCTATGCCCCCATCACTACCACCACCACAAAAGACAACAAGGAGTACTACAGAACCAGATGCCATCATCGAATGGATAGTACCCAAGTCTTGATTAACTTTATTCTGCTACAATTGCTCCTTCTTATCAAACAGAGTACCTAACAGTTTCCTTCTTGTCTTTCACTATGAAAATCCTGTCAAGAATACTGATGCTTGTTGAACTGTTTCATTTTGGAAAGCTTCTAAGCATTTTAAAACCTGACCCTAAGTCACTGACGTCAAATTGAGTTGTTCAGACATTAACTGTTGCCAAAAACAAGAACCTATCACAAAAGACAAAACAAGCAAAGAAGCTATCTTTATCTCCAGGCTTCTCTGTTTATGGAAGTTTCTGTTTTCAACGTCAAAGAGTTAACATTGGGATTTTAAAAAAGTGAAACTAAACGTAGTAAACATCTGCTGTTTTTAAAAGCACAGAGGCCAAATAATGTATTTCTAAAGGCAGGATTTCTTAAGAATATATACTATATGTATATACTTATACACATCTCTGCATCCTCCTGCATATACAGCTTAGATATGGATTCAGGGAAAAAAAAACAACTTGTATGAATTTTATGGTGTGGAGCAGAATGGGAGGGAAAGGAGTATGTATATCTGGCAAGTACCTTCACTGGTGAGAATAAGAATTTCATTAAATTGGAAGAAAAACGTCCTTACTGCATATTCCTATTAACTCCTCCAAGAATTTCTGTTGCTAGGTAGTAATGCATGTATTGAGAAAATATTTTTAGTAATGAATGCAATCTGTACTCATGTTTTAAATGTGCACAAGAGAGCAAAGACAGCACATGTGTGATGGTATGACAGAAATCTGACCTTCCCTAAGGGAATATTCCTTTGAAGCAGCAGGACTACACTTATGTATGACTTCAGTAATTGAAAGTGGATGGATACTCCTGTCTGACTTGAGGGGCCTAGGCACCAGAGGGACTTTGTTCTCCTCCTCTCCATGTATGAAAACCCAGATGTTGTCAAATTATATATGAACCTAAAGATGACACTTCAGCTTTGATTCTCTAGTTCTAAAATAGGGACACAACAATCTCATCTGATATAAGCCTTAAGATACAGACACAGACACAGACACAGACACAGATTTCTAGGTTGGAAGAGACCTCAAGATCATCGAGTCCAACCTCCGACCTAACACTAAGTACTCCACTAAACCATATCGCTAAGCTCTACATCTAAATGTCTTTTAAAGACCTCCAGGGATGGTGACTCCACCACCTCCCTGGGCAGCCCGTTCCAATGCTTAATAACCCTTTCGGTAAAGAAGTACTTCCTAACATCCAACCTAAAACTCCCCTGTCGCAACTTTCGCCCATTCCCCCTCGTCCTGTCACCAGGCACGTGGGAGAACAGACCAACCCCCACCTCACTACAGCCTCCTTTAAGGTAACTGTAGAGAGCGATAAGGTCGCCCCTGAGCCTCTTCTTCTCCAGGCTGAACAAGCCCAGCTCCCTCAGCCGCTCCTCGTAAGACTTGTTCTCCAGACCCCTCACCAGCTTGGTCGCCCTTCTAAAGATGAACCCTTCAAAGTTAGTAAGGTAGGCAGGGGTTGTTATCACAAGCATAAAGCATATCAAGAACATTTTATCTTCTAATACTGTTGAAATTACATATATTTTAACTGTGGAGCTCCAGAAAATAGGATTACAGAAGTAGGATAACATGGCCAAGGAAGAACTGCTTACATTCAGAGATGCTTGAGAGGCTTGCTCTTTCCCTTGTGGAAATACAACACACTTATATGGTGCATTGTTTTAACCATCACTGAGCTCTATGACTTTAGTTCTTCATTGTGCTACCTGCAAATTGCTTCTGAAATCCTGTTCAGATTATGGAAAATTAGAGGCTTAAAAATGACTGCACTGGGTCGGATCAAAGGTCCATCTCACCAGTGTCCAGTCTCTGACACGACCAGCAGAAGATGTCTGGGAAATGAGTATAAGAACAGATCAAATACAAATCAGTTATGCTTCCTGCATACTCTCTCTGCTTTGACAACCTCTGGGGCTCAACCCTGAAATCAGTAAATGTGTGGAAAATATGATAGGAAAAGTTAACAGAGCCGTTGTGAAGGAAAGTCATGCTTCACAATCTGTTAAGAGTTCTTTGAAGTAGTCTAACAACACCTGGATTATAACTCATACTATGCAGCTGAATATCCAGAAAGAAAAGTCCAAAAATTGGCTTTCAAAGAAATCCTTTCAGCTTCTTAAATTTTAAGCAACAGTTTATGGACAGGGGGCAGAAGAAAAGAATAAAAGGGGAGGAAAGCAAGATTGTAGCTGATAGATTTCTTGTTCCTTAGATCTTTGTCATCCGCATAACTCATGATACACTGAACGCCACAGAAGAGGGCATCACTGGAGAATGAGCAGGATCAACCTCATATCTGAAGATGAGCTAACGTGTTAGGGTCAGTCTGTATTGCAGCAAAGGATCAAGTTTATTGTACAGACAGCTAGTGAACATGAGCTATTGCACAAGCCCTTTTCACTTGACATGAGCTATCAAGGCAGACAAAGCCCAATGAGACATGTGGCAAGTGATGGGAGATATATTGTGAATGAAACACAGAGCTGTAAGAATACAAAGAATGATTCTGTTCCTAAACCAACTGAATGGCGTATTGGAAAAATAGATTCTATTCCTATGTACACCTGTGAAGCTAAGTAAATCACTTAAATCAATCTTTTACAAGTGTTATTTTTGGTCCAGATACTTATGAAGGGCATCATAGAAAGTCAGGAAGGCGATTAATAGTTTTGTCTTCACAGCAAAGCTTGAATACTGTACAATAAATAATACACACATCACACATTGTACAATAAAGAGAAAAAATATCAGCTAGTTGCTTGTTAAAGTGAGTTGTATGTGTTCTTTGCCCTATATGAGGTTAGACTTTTGGAAAGAATATTATATAATGATCTAATTGAAAACTGAATCATGATATATATCCTCAAATAAATTGAGGATATAAATTCACACAGGTACATTTACTTCTAAAAGTTTACTAGCTTTTAATTACATTATTTTACATTCTTACTTATAATCTCCTACTTGTGTAATGTATTCTTTGCTTGGATTTATTCTTATGTAAACACATTTACTGAACCAACACGAATACCAAGTGTTTATATTTCACTTTACATTTTAGAGTACATTGCAAATATTAGCAAATTAGTCCCTTCTCAATAATCTGAAAGATAAGTAATAATATTTCTGTTATCAAGATCAAGAAAATGAATTAAGTTATAATTAAGAAGTACACATCCCAAAGGGATTATTAGCTAGGTGTCATATTCTCCCTTCTTCCTTGAAAATCATCCAATACTTCATCATTTGAAAATGCCCCCAAGCTTAACAGCCATTAAATGTAGAGAAAAAAATGCAAATATGAGGACAGAAATACTTTTGAGAGCATTATAGTTTCACCATTTTTAACAAATCAATGTCTTTTACATTAACAGTTTGAATGATTGATTTATCCCTTGGCACCATTCAGCTTTGAATTATAGATGTCAAAAAACTTCGTTTGCAGTGATACAGATCTGTTTCCTTATAGAAATGGTCTTGATTAAAACATAACAATTACCTCACAGTCTTCCTTCTTCTTATAGTTCATTTTTAGTGGAGAATTCAAAATATCATTGAATTAAAAACTCTTCCTGCTTTATCTTCTGAGATAAGACAACCAGTATTTCAGTATAATAGTGCACAGCCACTATCAGCACTGAGCCTGTGATACCATCGCATTTACCCCACAGGAAACCTTTTCTCTTCTAGTCACTTAGTCAGGTGTGCAATCATTCCAATAATTCCCCGTGATTCAGCTCCAAGAACCAATCTCTTACTTTCTTTCACCTTAAGCATTTTTAAACTGTACAACACTTTTCATATGAATTTGTTTGGATAAAACACCAGAAGAGAATATATTCAGTAGTATTGAGCAATAGTCTTTGAAGAGAGGCTACTATTTAAAGTAATATTTTAAAGCATAAATACAAGGGAATCACTGTCAGCCAACCTGGATACATTTATACATCAAAATGGTGTATAATAAATGCATCACTAAGCCAGAGTCAAAAAAACTGGCATGTTCAATGGCAAAGTGCAATCCTTTCCCTTAAATACTGGCTTGGTCATGGGAATAAAATGTACTGTCAGTGAAGTGATGGTGCCACACTGCATGACAGCTAGAAAGTTTGGCAGCTAGAAGGTCTGCTCACTTGGGCATCTGTTTTAATATGGCTCAGCATCCAACTTGTGTAGTTGTGCTGCTGCCACTCTCAAAGTTATGAAATTCGGGGACTTTTTTCAATAATTATATTTACGTCTTTTAATTGAGTGTGATCTACTTATACTCTATGGTTATGATGGAGACAGGGTCACTACCTGGCTAAGAAGATTTTGGGCTAACACAGTGGCAAGCACTGCAAGTGGTGCTGCTTCCATGGACATAGCCAAACACTGCTCATTGATGGGAAGCAGAGAATATTTTTTTCCCCTCTTTGCTCTATGTGTCCTTTGCTTGTTTTTTCCTCCCTTTTCCCTTTGATTAAATTATCCTTATCTCAACCCATTAACTTTTTATTTTTTAATTTCCATCATACTTTCTTCTCCCCCTCATCTTTTGAGGAGGGGAAGTGAGAGAGCAGTTGTAGAGTTTAGCTGCCCAGCTGGGTAAAACCACCACAGCCTCTCATCATTGCTTTTTGTTCACCAGTTCCAGAGGAGTGCACCTAAAACATGAAGTCATGCTGCTGTCATCTCATAAGCAAAGGTAGATTTTAAAAGTGGTTTATGAATCAAAGAAGCCAAGTTTCACAGGAAAGCTACAGGATTTTATGTCTCAAGCTGTTCGCTTCAGAAAGTTGATTTGTGCTCCTAATTCATGCAGACATTATGAAAATTTTCCTGTAAGATTATCAGTATGATATCACATTGCTTATCATATATCTGAGTCATTTTCATTTCAGATCATTTTACCTCTTGAGACTAGTAAGGAACAAAATGAGTAAACTTGATTTGGTCTATTCAATTTGCATACTCAAGATTGTCTGGCCATCCCAGAATCAACTATAAGATCTCTCATTTCACATATGTGAGCTGATTAACTGATATCCAGTATTTATATTTCTTTGTGCCCGAAAATGCCTACTCTTTTAACTCACTGCATTTGCAGTATACACTGATATTTAATACTGTAGCAGCAAATGCCGTAATGATTTTTAGATTGAATTCTATAAAAAAGATCTTAAAGGGCCTATATTTTTATTTTGTAGTGCCCTGAATATTAGAATTTTGGGAAGGAATAGTAGTTTGACACATTACTATTATTCAGTGAGCATACATGAAACATACAATCCTTAAATCCACATTTAACATTCTTAGACAAATGGAAAATTTATAGAAAATAAGCACAACCAATACAAACATAATAAATGAGGAAATGCATAACTTCAACTTTAAAACTAAAAGAGAAATAATATGGATGGAAAAATAAGGGAAAGTTAATCTGGCACATTAGCTTCAGTGCAAAATAAGTAAATTGTCTGGGAGATTATTTTTCAAGGATTAAAAGAATAAAATTCTACACCAATTGCTGATGCACATTAAAGAAAAACAAAACCAACAAATGATGGGTGAAAGAAGGCTATAACCCAAATATTTCTAAAGCACTTTTGACATATTAAGCTCTCAGTATGCTATCTCACACATGAAATAGGCAAATGCTTATGATTTTGTGTCTCTGCACAAATAAAATCACACCCGTGTATTTATGTAAAACATAGAGACACCTTCCTCTCTGGTGATTTTCCCACAAGGTCAGAATGGCCAACATGAGCCCTCTATAGTTATATTTGTTTTATGTGATTTTCATTCTGGGGTTCAAACCCATAACAGTGGCTTCTAGGTAATCTTGATCCTCAAATCTGGAGAATCAAGAAGCAAGGTAACTTTGACAAGTGTCTTTAGGACTCACCCAACACATTCAACGTAGGCCCCTCTATCACTTCCTGTCTGTTGACTCTTGCCAGTACTCTCACCTGCGGCGGTTCCACAGCGTGCTCATATACTGTCATATGGCTCATAGCATTTTAACATTTGAGGCCTAAAGTCAGGGAGATTGTCTGCCTTGCTGTAAATCAAGTATTTTTACTTAATTTTACTTACAAAAGGCTATGGGAACTACATCTTACAAAAGTTTACCCTCTGCAGAAGTGGGTCCATGGTTTGGTGATGCTTCTTATCCTACTGATGACAGATGTGGTAAGGGGAAACACTGTATTTTCGCCTTTTTTTTCATAGTGTAGTGCAAATACAGACCTATAACTATTTAGGCTGTAGTACAGTAGTCACATGGTAGAGCCTTTGTGAACACAAAAATAAGCTAAACAACATTTTGTTTATCAACAAGCAGATTTTAAGCAAAAAGATTACCTAGCTATGATTTTTACATCATTTCAAATATATGACAATCTGGGGGGTTGGAGTTAGATGATCTTTAAGTTCCCTTCCAATCAGAGCCATTCAACGATTCTATGATGTAAGCTATTTTCTAAATCTTTTTTTTTTTTTTTTTTAATAATCTCTTAATTTCTACCTTATAGTGTGTGATGGTCAACTATCCATCAAAGTACGGCTATTCTTTTCAACATCTACTGTTTTCTTCATACTCATGAAATGTCTCACATCTTTTGCCATAAGAACAACAGTAGAGAAATGTTTTATTGAAAATACTTTCAAGCGCAGAAAAAACATGTTCTTACTTGTTTAAGTTTCTTCAGATCTTCATCAAGTTCCAAGTTGTCCAGAATAACAGCAACAAACAAACTGAGTAGAATCTACAAAACAATTACAAATTATTTTTTAAAGCTTGCCTTATATTTCTCCAGAAATACTATTAAATACAATGGAAAAGTGAGGGTGCTATTGATGTAAAAGGGGGTACTGCCTTTGACATTTGTTGAACTAATATCGCTTGCCTATATATGCCCGCTAGTCATTTTGTAAGTAGTAAATTGTTTCTGGCATGTTTGGCTTGCTTAATGCTCACAATGTCTCTGTGCAAAGTAGCTAACTGCACTTGGAAAGAAAAGTAAAATTATTTGAGTGCATCTGGAGCCACAGTGTTGGAAACACATGCATTTTCAATTACTGTCCATTAAATATTGTGTAGATATGCCTTTAGGAGGAAGAATCACAGAAAAAGAAAGTATGTGTATATCAGATGATATTTTCCTTGCGTAGAGGTAGTGACTAGAGGCCAAATAAGGGGAAAATTTCACTGACATAGCTGTGAAGGAGACAGAACAGGCGGAGAATTGATGTAGGTGAGGGAGGATACCTCGATTCAGCATCTCTCTTCAGATGACGTCTTAAAGCAGCAAATGCATATAGATGTAGCTTTACAGCTACTGCAAAGGTTTTAATCTCTGAGGATCAAGGCAAATATTTACAAACACATTGAGCTTCTACAGGCAAGCACCAATTTCCTAGAGATATCAGTAAGGATTTCATCTCTTTTACAGGAGTTACAGGCCTAAAATATTTCTTTGGTTTTGAACCACTGACTGACAACCAGAGCAGACAATCATATCTGTTCACAACTGTTGAAGTTTGCTGTCGTTCAAGCATACTGGAAAGAAGACAAAGAAAGGACTCTCACTCATAAACTTATAAAATGCCAGTCTTCAGAAAAGGGATTTTTTTTTTTTTAAATAGTGAACTGTCTTTAGCAATATTTAGAATTTCCTGCATCTTTTAGAAAAGACACATTAAATATGCCACGTACTTAACCAGGACTTCAAACTGTTTTCGATGATCTGATTACTGTGAACTGTGAAAGTTAAGATGGCCTTCAGAATGCAAACCAGGACAGAGTTCTGAAAAAATGCTTAATCCGTGGCACATAGCACTTTGATTCCCAATTGCTAATGAACGGTTTTGCTATCATTCTGTCAGGATTTTACAGTATGGCGTTTTTCTTCTTCAGATACTTTACACAGCCTATGATACTCTAGTACCTGCAGCTCAGAGAATACTAGTTAAGGAAATATTGTTCCACACGAAAAAGAAATACAGTACTCATTAAATATATCACCGCTTACAGCATTGCTGCTTCATGCACAGATTTGTATCAAGGCATCAAGACTTTCATTAACTCCGTTTTCACTTTCTTCAACAAGAACCTAAGACCACAGTCTTAGTACCACAAAAGAAACCACAGGACCACAAGTAAAAAAAGGAAAAAGGAAAAAGAAAAAAGGACCACAGTACCACAAAAGAAAAGTTAAAAGCAAACTTATTACTTAACTTCCTCTACCGCCATCTCAACTAATAACAGTCTTGACTTCCAAGAGAGGTTTTGTTTTTTGAGCTTTTCAACTTTTCTTTGCTTTCTCATGTGAAACCTATTCATTTCTTTCCAAAGCTCTATAGTCTGTGTTGCCAAATGCCTGCAATTATCACTTCTCAATTCTAATCCTCCCCCTTCTTCTGGCTGGTGAAAGTTATTTCTCCATTTGACTTCATTTTTGTTTTTCACTTAGGGCTGTTTATTCTTAGATCTCTTCTGTTTGGTTTCAGGAGCAGCCCAACCGTTTTCATGCTACTTTACCAATTCCACGATATTTTCTTTCTTTAAGCTTCTTTTGCCTCTAGACAACTTTGTCCTACATAGCTTTTCTCTTCCAAGGTTTGAGGAAAATCTTAGAACTGAAGCTAACAACTTCATAAGGCCAGGTAGTTTTACAAAGTTCTCTTAAAAAATAGTTTCTTCATCCATATAAAATTTGCACAGGTGAATGAGGAGTATACACTTATAGAGCAAAGCAAGGACTGCTTACTTAAACTGTGAATGACCTGGAAAAGGAGTGAAGGATGGTGTACAGACATGAGATTTAGCTTCTAGCAAAATAAGTAGTTTGAGTAAACAAATGTAGGAATCCCAGAAAATTCTTTCAAAACATAACACATAAAGCAGAATACTAACAATTTCTTACAGCTAAGTTACTTTTAAATTAAGATGTGAATTTTTAGCACAGAGGTCACCTGGCACTAGTTTATTACTTGTTTAGTGCTTATCTAAGAGGGAAAAAAAAAACAGATTCCAGTTCACACTGGAAAAAAAAAGCAGTAAGATTCGCTAACCAGCAACTTTTTTAAAATTCATAACCAAAATCCTCTTCCTTTTTGCTTTTTTTCCCCACTTCCCATGGAGTTTTAAGGATTTCTTTGGCATAAGAAGTTGCTTTTCCAGACCCAATACTCCTTAAAAGTATAAGTTCCATGTAACTGCTGACAATGTACCTTTGCTCAGATTATATTTTAATTTGGTTAAGCAGCTCTAAGAGAATTGAATGCCTTTTACTGCCACTTATTGAGGATTTAAACCCATGTGAAGAAATCTCCTGCACCCACAATTACAGTCTGATCAGTCAGTCATTATGACTGAAGTGGAACACATAATAAAGTAAAAATGTAACAGGAAACTGATGGAGATTGTATAAATACAGTTAGCACCTCACCTAAGTAGGCAACTGAGCAAAAAAACAATACGAAGAAAATGAAAATATGAATAAGTGCATCAAAAACTGCAGTGAATGCAAAATACAAAATGAACAAAAGTAGGAGTGAAATAAAAGTGGATAAAATGGTTATTCCCCCAATTGTGGTATTTTCTCTGTGTTGGTATTCAAAATACGGTGCCAAGCCCTTATTGATGTAGGATTTCCAAAACCATGTTTTCCATACCATTTTCTCTACTGAAAAATGTAATCATCTCATTTGAAATGCATACAAAAAAAACATCTTTTTATATATAATCCCCATTTTCATACACATGCAGGAACTGCTTCATTAATTCTCATCCTTTTATTGCCTGATATACTATATCACATATTTTCCATGCATTGATTTTGCATCAGACAACAGGAAAGCACTGCTTTATAGTTAGGAGTTTGCATCCTAAGGCTTAACAATTCTGACTTTAATTATAGCTGCAAAGAAACCGCAATGGAAATTGAGAAGACCATTTCAACATGATAAATAAAAGTGCTTGCTTCAGTCTGCAATCATCAGAGCTGTGAAGGCACAAGACAGTTAACAATTATATTATTAGTCTACCAGTGTGACTTGAATCTTAGGAAGAACAACTCACACCAGAACAAAGGCTCCCCACTTATGCCACATGGCTGAAGGGTGAATTCTACTACATCAAAGAACTAAAACGAAAGCCCCCTATGCTGAAAATAAGCATCACAATTAGTTTTAACTAGATGAGAAAAGCATTGAATAGTTATGAGAGTAATTCAAAACAAAGAAAAGCACAGTGCATTTGCAAGTCAAAACTTACCAGTGTAGCAAAAAGATGATATAGTATAAAATAAATGGCAACTACTGGTGCCCACATATGTCCTACAGCATTCAGTGTCTGATCCATGACATCTACCCATCCTTCCTGTGTGAGAATCTGAAACATTGACATGAATGCCTGCAAGAAAAAAAATCACATAAATATTAAAAATTCATTAACTATATTAATATGTTTTTATAGACACATTCCTCAAGTTGATTTAACAGAGCAAAACATTTCCTTTTTCTTTTTTTTTTTTTAAATCTTAATAAATTAGTGTATTTCAATGTGTAAAGTCAGGTGAAATGTTATTTCAGAGCACAAGCAGAAATAAATAGCTTAACCTCTGACTGCACTGTAATCTGCAACTTATAAGCATAGTCTTGCCTCCATTAGCCCATATAAATACCTTTTTGGTTTCCTTGTGGGCTAACAAAATAGGAATGATAACCTGAGCATCACAGCTCATTGTTTACAATACAACACCGTATTGTAATTCTTTGTTTATGTACATTCTTCAGGGTTGCCTCTCTATAAATATGCCTACAATAAAATGTAAAAGTTAAACGAGATCATACATTGATGTTATCTTAACAGCAGAAGCACTTTAGGCTTCCTACCGATGAGACTAAGCAATACAAAACAAGGTCCCAGTTCTTCCGTCTGTTTCAGTCAGTCATACCCTTCCCCTACACTTTTTAGAGAATCACAGAATCATTAAGGTTGGAAAAGACCTCCAAGATCATCTGGTCCAACCATCCCCCTAGTACCAATATCACCCACTAAACCGTGTCCCTAAGCACCACATCCAACCTTTTCTTAAACACCCCCAGGGACAGTGACTCCACCACCTCCCTGGGCAACCCATTCCAATGCATAACCAAGTTTTGACGGTAGCATTCTTTGTGCAATTGTTTCTGTAACATTTTCAAATTCCTTCAGACCAGGGGTGCATGTCAAAAACAGAAGGAATAAATGAAATGTTTTCCTATCTTTGGTGACAGGATATGAATCCAGATGAGCCCTAGAACCCACATGCCTCATACCTTTGAAACTCCATATGGACACTTGAGCCACAGGTCAAAAGGCAAGCACTAAACAGTGTAAAGCACAAGACAAGCTACATCCCAACCCATGGTGGATAGTGAGATGCCAGTAATATGCCAAAACTGTTATCCTTTTGCAGTGTAGACAAGTGGTCACTATCCATTTGTGCAGCCTAGCTGCTGGAGGTGTGTTAAAATCTTTTCAGGTCAGAATTTGGAAACAGGCTCAGAGAGAATGAGGCCAAAGGTGGTACCTGACACACACACTCTCAAAATGAGCCCTCTGGGTCAAGCTGAGACAGCTCCATTTTACCAAAGGATTGATTGCTCATGGAACTGGGAATCACCAGGAAAAAAACAGAACCTGAGTCAGGGGCAGGATTTATATGATCAGATTCAGCCATAATCATTACAGACATTTACATCTGGATATTCACTAAATCTTGCTCGACATTGCTCATCTGCTTCAGCAGATGCATCACCCTCCGTCTCCATCTCTTCGTTGACTGTGGAGGCAAGGTGGAATGCATAGATCCAAAGGTTTACATAGTCACTGGCTCAAGGTAGGTTAGCTAATGGCATCCATAGACCATGGCACAGACCATAACTCAATATGACAAACCTGTGAGCATGAAATGTACATCATACAAAGGCACTGACGACTGCTCCACCTTAGTCACAGAAGTTTGAATACAGAGTAGGAATGATGTGTGGATCCTGAGGGTACTAAATCTTTCAATGATGCCAAACTATCACACAAGTTTCCTTTGCTTTTGCCTGGCATCAGAGGTACTATCTTTCCAGAGAGCAAAGATCAAAACTGAGATCTTACTAAAGTATAATACATACCAAAAAAGTGCTAGAAATTGAAGACATTACACCCATGAAAAAACTTTATCTGGAGAGCCTTTCATATCAACTTATCCTAAGCCCAAATGCATGTGGAATAAGCTGAAAATATGTAGATGCAAACTTTTTCACTTGAAAAACAATGAAATGGATTCTCATAAGCAGTCAGGCTAAGACCATGGAGTTTGAGTGAGGCACCTATTTTTACAGTTTTTTTTGGAATTAAATCACGCTAACCAAATTTTCAGAGATGATTAGGCCTACACGTCCAAATCACTCATAAGAAGGGAAGCTAAGGTGTACATGGAATAGATCAAAGCATCCAAGTGAGCAATTGCACACACTGGGGGATGAAGTTTGGCTTATGACTGCAATTTCTGTGTCAGCAATATCTTGACCAAATGTCATGTCCCAGCTTTTCCTTTCAACACATAGATCACACACAAAACAAAGGCTAGTATAAACTAGAAGAGAAAACTGTTCACTATTACCTTTCTATACATCCTTTATGTCAGCTAAAATCTCTTCTACGTCATGTGTTAGGAGAGCCCGAATACAGACTGGAATTTGCACAGTGCCCTCTACTTGCATGTTCCTGCCCATAGGCTTGGTGTTAACCAGTGTGCTGCAGGCCTGTGCCCAGGTCCTGCCACAGGCACGACGCCTTTGAACTCGTGTCCCCTCCCAGCCACAACTGCAGACTCCTTGCATGGTGCCAAGACAGAATCCTATTAGTGATTCTTTTCCTCACAAAAAATCATGCTGAGAATCCTGCAAAAAAACAGGCACAAAACTAACCCCTGACCCTGTCAAAATACCAACCTGTGTTATCTAGCTCTGTGAAATACCTCAAGTCCCTCCCATGCAAAACATATGGAGAAGGAGACATCTGGTATCTGTGGCTGTGGAGAGGCTGTAGACAGGGGAGCATGTTTGAAACAAACGGGACATTCAGACTCCTTTATATCAGCCAGTGGTCCTTAAGGACAAGAAGACAATGACCCCATCAGTGCACAGCACTGGTTCTCAGCCTCCTGTTACGAACTGCAGATAAAGCTAAAAGAGGCATTTGCTGTTTCACTGTGCTCAGAGCATCTCTGGAGACAGTGGTGGCCATACCTGATGGGTGTGATGCTCTTTAGCGAAACATAAGATAGGGGGATACTACATTAAGTAATACATCCCACTGCTGGCTTTAAAAACACCTGGGTTACTGGGTAATTGAACCAGTGCAGTATCCTTCATTCTGAATCACATTAAAATATTACAGTTTCTTGCTCTTTAAAAACATGTATTTTAATTAATTCTTCAGGTATAAAGATACCTCCAATTCTCTGTTGTGGACCCCATATTAGCACAGGCACTAATGGAAAAAGCCCACTTTTAACACTATAAAGATTAATCTTCCATCTAAATCAGCTGTCCATAAAGCATGTAGCTATTTAAAGTGGCCTTTCAATATCATTTAAATATTTAGTTATCATGTTAAAGTCCGGTATACCACAAAATGTTAGTTTTAAGAAAACACGGCAGTGCACAATGAGTTTGTTTTGCACCCGGCAATCTCCTTCAGAGCAAGCTATTTTTAGCTGAAAGGTGCTCTTCCCACTGTTTATTTTAAAATGAATTTGAAATGCAACTATCTAGCTGACAGAATCAACATCTGTGAAGATGAGACTTAGAGATTTATGCAAATGGTGACTTTCTGAATTAATTTATGTTATAGAAAAGGCTGTCAACTTCTTTGAGTATTTATGCCCTATTACTTAATTAGCTGTTTTGACGATGGAAGTCAAACTACCTTTTTATTTTTAGTGGAAGACTGGCAAATGTTTGGTGGTACGTACAGGCAAAAGTGCCAGGTCTGATAGCCTGTCCATCTATTTTGGGGTGGTGCCACGCAAAGAACTACTTTCAGCTATAATGTACTTGACTTGTAACTGCTGCTTTGTCCAAAAAAAATTATGGGCCAAATCCCTGAGGAATTTGGTAATCAGTTCCCAAATTCCCTAATTCATGGAAGCTGTCCTACAATCAGTGGGATTACTTCTGCAAATGAAAATAACAGGATGTACGCCAATGCTGTGTAATGCTTGCGCTGCATCTACCCACGTTGAACTTTTTCTCTTGACACAGTAAGAAGTGCTCCATGACACTCTGTGAGAAGAGCAGCTGCCCTCCAAAAACATATCCACAGCACCGAGATTGTAACTGCATCAGAGAATTAAGACTATGTGGTTTAGCTTTTTTAAGGGAACTTAAAATTATATTGAACTAACAAGCCACAAATGGAGCTTCCTCCAAGCTCAAGGCTAGGTCCTGGTTTTACTGAAGATGGTGGGATTGTTGCTGTTGGGATATGCTGGGCCTGGATTTCATTTTGTATTGACCCATTTAACAGAAGAGCAGCGTTCCTGGCTTATCGTTTATCTGAGCCACGGGGTAGTCAAATATATGGCCCCAAACTTCAAGAGAAACTGGGGCATGGAAGTCAGAGACACTAACAACATATTTTGTTGTCTATACAGTGAATGCTTAAATTTCTTAGCAGCCATCTTACGCTGCTGCCTTTGAACAGAACTCCCCTTCTCATTTCTTCTTCATTTAGGGCCCAACACTCAGCCGCCCTCTTTTTTATTTCCCCTCCTGGCTCAGTATGTGCAGCCAAAGAAGACACGCAAAAATAGAGATGGCAGATCTGTTAGAAACAGGAGAGCAAACATCTATATTTTTACACTTTAGTATTAGAGAGAAAGCCAGTCCATTTGGAAAGTTGCAATGGGCAAAAGAAGAGTGAAATTTGTAACCATGGCAACACCAAGCTTGTGCCTATTGACTGTTGTCAGGAAACTATGTGAAAACATGCAATTTATGGGCATTAGTGAAAGGAGGAGGTCTCCTTGTTCCAAAACCCATACTGTGCCTTCTTATAAAGCACTTACGGCTTCAAAAATGATTTTACGTTTTGTCTGTCTCACTGTGGAAGGCACTTCAATGTAAAAACTCCAAATTTAACCTCTGGTGCCACCACTTTGTTAGCGTACTTGTCCTCTGCATATTCAGAAGTGAAAGAAGCCCACAGCAACAGTGCTGGCCATTTGGGGTTCACTCTTATTTGGGGGTAAGCCCCTAAAAATTCATTGTCACAAATCCTGCTGATGCAGACCTCGTATTATCTCCTACATTATATAGTAATGCAAGCATTTCTTCTGTACATTATGAAAAGAGTATGTTCCAGGCAAACCCAGAGCTGCATATTTTATTACTGCCTTATTGCAAACTCGTCTTACTTACTTGTCTTGCATTATTTGTCTTATTCTGTGCTCTTTATTCAGAGCAGACAACATTAGAGGTAATCCCCCAGCCTTTAGTAGGAAGACACACTTTAGAGGGGCATTGTCAGTCAAAATTTCTTTAGTACAAAGTTTTCACTGACTCTATTGAACTATTAAAAACTGCTTCACTAGAAAATTACAGGAAGAAAACATACTGTAAATTAGACTTCTGAATCATTTATGACTAGCTGAATATGTATACAAATAAACAATATCTAAAAAACAAGCAGGCACTCTTACTATAGGCTATCATACAAAAGCTATTGAAAATATTTCAATTCATTACTACTGGAACACTCCTTTATTATTGGTAACTGGCCTTGCATTTTTTTTTCAGAAAATTCTATCAGAAAATAGAAAACAACCTTGGATATTTTCTGTTTTTTTTTTTTTTTGTTGTTTTTAAATGTATAATTGACTGGAGAAAATATTTTCTCACTCTTCAAATGTATTTTAGTATATACATATATCTGTTAAAATTCAATACACTAAAAGTTCTTATTAAATCCTAATTGGCCTCAGATTGAACACCCAAAATCATTTAAAACTTTCCTAACATCCTGATATATCTTGGCAACATTTTACTGCAAATCAATCTTTCTCAGATATTTATACCAATTAATCTAGTTAAAATACACGTTGTTGTGAATGTCTCTTATTTTAATTATACTACAATAATTCCTTCAGGACTGTCATCACCATTTTGCATAAATAACAAATTAATAATAAAACTAAATTCTATGGCACTTTCAAACTTCTGCAGCTGGATTTTTTTAATCAGAAGTTATGCATTGGACTTGGACTTAGAATACGATGGTAATATCACTCACTTTAGAGACAGAGGCCTGATTTCATAAGTAAAGCATAGGTTATATTATCTTCTTTTTGCTTTCTTCAGCATTTCAAAAATGAATTATACTGAGTTCGTTATGATCCTACTGGCTGTTTTTCTAAGCACATTTTCTAAACTAGAAAGCATGGCACTACTTTATTCCCCGTGTGTAGGTAATTTTTGTCTTACATTCGATGGCTAGCATCCCATAAATCAAATCCAGGTTGATAATTACAAATTGTTGCCTAGCCATTTTGTTTGCTAAATGCATGATCCTTGAGGCTGTCTTGTTCATTGTTGTTTAATTGTTCCCACCAATGCACTTTCACCAAAATAGATGCATTGAATAACCAAGCTGTAATGATAGAAACAAATAAATTGTGACTAGAACCAATCCATGTACGCTCAGTCTAATACATTATTAAAGAAATGGCAGTATTTTCATTCAGAACAGTGTGCTTCAATAAATACATTAGCTCCAATTTCCGCTGATTTTCAGTGTTCTGTTCTGAATTAACGTAATGCCCATAAATATCCACTATTTATACCCAAAAGACAAACACTTACTTTGTCAATGCAGACAGGTTTTATAACCCTATGTAAAACAAGCATTCCTATACAAATCAAGATCAACCACTTCACAATATGTAGATATAAATCACATGAAGACATTTTATAGAAATTTTGTGGATAATATCTATGACTATGCAGATGGATTTTTTTTTTGTAGCATGCTAGACTACTGTTAAGCCATATGCTTTGTTTTATCATCATCCATGTCCACACATAAAAATTCTCCATATTCCCTGAACAACAGAAACAGAACACAAAACTCAACCAAAATAGAAACTTCGCTACTGAAGGAGCAGTGGAAGACTATTGCACACAGAAAATAAAATTATTTTCTCTCTGCCTAACTTGATCCTGCTCCATGGTTCTTAGAAGAAAAGGAAAACTGGTCATGTAATAACTAATATAATATATATAAGAAAATAATAATACAAAGTATCAATGCGTCTTATACTTGCCCGTGGAAAGGTTGTAAATCTATCCAGTTCTTCCACAAAGCAAAACATCTGTAAACTGATCGCTGACATTACAATCAAAAGGCTGGCAGTGAATACAACCAAACTCCCAAGTTTTTTTCCTGGTCCAAATATCTTATACACAAAATCCTCCAAAGCAGGAGAAATCTTTATAAGCCGAACTACTCTAAGAACCTGTAAAGAAAGAGAAAATACAACTGCATTAATTATTTGATTACTATGTTAACCAACAACTTTTCAGGAGACTTCAAGGCAAAAGGAACCTGTCAGGCTGTGTACTTATCTAGACGTGCCTTCGGCTTTGTTTTAGCTAGTAACAGCAGTTACCTAATGATCAGGTGACTGGTCATTATTTTGTCTATTTTGTCTTTTGCATAGCCTTTTAAAATTGTGTGCTGTTAATGCTTATTGTTCCATATATCTTTGCATCTAACATATTGTAATAAAAAGCTGAAATTTTGCATAGAATAAGTTATGTATGGTCCTTTCATAAAATGCAGCATCAAGGTATACAGGCACGGTATGACAGCAGAGGTCTTGAAAGTATAGGCACAGGAGTATAGTGAAGGCCACAGTGCTAAAATCAACTCACCAATGACCCACGGTCATCACAGAAATGCAGCTGGGGCTTTTTTAGGGGTTACAAAGGGAACAAAAACATACGCAAAACATATCATAGATAGTAAATCTGGGTGTAATGAGGGATTCCAGAATAATAAAAATGGTCTCCAGCAGAGGACAAAATAATCTGTCTTGATATAGCAACTGAGAATTGATTGCAATGCTAGGTAAATTGCTCCAAAGCTTGCTTATCATCACTGTTAAAAAATCAGACTTATTTTAAATGGACAAGGTCCTGAATAGTCTTTGAAGAAAGCTCTGCTTAGAGCAGCAGGCTGAACAAGATGATACTAAAAGGCCACTTCTAACCTAAACGTTTCTGTTATTTGTTACTCCAGGTTACATATCTGCATGAAAACTGCCAAATCTTCTTCCACAGGTCATCTTTCCATTTCAGTGACCCAAGGCGAAATTGCTTGACATTGCGTACAGTATAACCTAGCAAGTTTGGTAATAAGCACATGCTGCTATTTCATACTCTAAACAACAAGGGAATTTTGGGTGGTATTTCTCAATATCAGAGGAAACAGCACTGGGGGCCACTGATGTATTTGACATATTTTACACCTCTCAGTGTTAGTAGTGGCAGCAGAACTGTGATCATGTATGGAATTCCTGACCCATTTGCTACTGAATCTACCTTGGAAAAGCTGGTGAAAACTCTGATCCTCCCATGTAGATCAAAAAACTGTGGCAGAAACAGTGACATGAATGTTAATATCAACAGGAGGCAGTGGCAAACCACAGCAGTCACTGGAGACAACTGACAGGATTCTATGACTCTGTGATTCTCTGTGTGGCAAATGACATTTGGCAGTTCTTAAAAAAAAGATTCTCTAGCCCAAGTTAGAGCCCATATTTCCACACGAATCACATTGAAACTGAAAGGTAGGAATTACAGTGCAATTATAGACTGACCCTATGTGCAAGTCAAATACAATTACCGTGCTGCTTTTGGATAGAAAATAAGATTGACAGAAGGATATGGCAGTTATTCACAGAAAGACTTCAATGTACCTTGTAGCTTGCTAATAATGTACACCTTTGTATTTTGCATGCAACTCATCTCCCTACCTATCTGTTGAGTACCCAGAATATGCTGTAATGTCTGGCAGGGCTCAGAACAGGCTTTACTGTCAAAGTGGAGGTGGAAAGTTAACACCAGAGAGCAACTTATTTCAAACATAGCAAACCCCTAGTGTGAGATGGGGGAGCCTTTGCTGTCTTCAGTATTTAAAAAGGGCCCTGGACAGAGAGCTTACACTAGACAGCTTAACTTTCACATCGTTAGAATAAGGTGAGATACTTAAAAAACGTTGGTAATGTATTCACATTACAAATAATCTAAGTACAAAAAACTGGTTACTAAGACAGTGACAGCCAAAGACATTAGTGAGAATTCTAGGTACTATGAACATTTAAATGTGGTGTCTTTACTTACAAGATCTACCTGCAGTGTAAATGTTAGCACATCTACTTAGTGCGTAAATGTTCTTCAGTACTAGTGTCAACAATGACCCCAGTGGAGTGAAGATTTCATGCTAGTCCGTATTCTGAGTTTTGTTTTAGATAAACGTACTTTAGATAAACTTTACTAAATGCCTTATTTTTTCCCTTCCTTTGGGGAGCTTTAATTGACCTTTAAGCAACACACTAATCTTATTGATACTGTATTTTTCATTTATTTTCATTAGGCAACAAATTAAATCTAGCAAAAGTACACTGTAATGAACATTTATTCATTCCATGTAGTTGGATGGCAAACTGTATTAAATTTGAAAGATGTAGAAGGTACCCTATCTGGATTAAACGTAAAAATATGTTGAAAAATGAATCAAAAATAAAACTACAAGAGAAACCACCGCTCTGTCCCAAATAATAGCTGCATTTCCTAAAAGTGATATTTATTCAGAAAATGACTCAGCAATATGTTCCCAGACACAAATACTCTCTTCAATCCAGTGTAGTTCAAATTCTGTTTAAATCTCTAATAAACTGGCATTTTTATGCCAGATATCTGCAATAATATGCAAATTCTGCCATTTCTCCGCTGATGAGATGTTCTACAGATAATGGCCACGGAGTGGTGCCTTGCTTGTTCATAGACATTTTCTTTCACAGACAGCTTTGCAAAGTGCTTTGAATGAACATACAGCGAGTATGTTGTCAGTATGTTGTATGTTGTAAGAAAGACAGGTGGGAAGCTGGACAGTAGCCAATGTGGTGAAGAGCAAATGATGTGCTGGCAAAAGGTAACGAATGATGAAGGCCAATGAATAATGCAGACTGAAATATATGCTAAGGAAGACTAGACAAGGAAAATAATATGTCTGCTTACTATCCTGGAATGTGTCAAATAAGACTTGTGTTTTCAGTAACCTGTTTTGTTGGCTGACAAGGAACACATTTAACCTGTCATTATTAATATCTAAAGGCCTGGAACTCTGCCTACCATCAAGATTTATCCAAGTGAAAAAGACTTTTTGACCTTGGTTGATTTGAAAATGTGTTATCTAGCTTGCCAAGAAGCTTAGTTGCTGGAGAATATGGTGTGTACTTCCTTTACACGCTGACATCAAAGGTAAAGTATTTTCCAACCTTACTGTCATCTGCCTCTTTGGGGATTTGGATTGCAAAAGACAACCCAAATCGTTCAGCATAGCAACTGTTTCTGCTTGTAAAATTTATGTCTTTTATACACATGTATTTTGATAAAAATCATATCCTGAAATTTTCTGTCAGAAAAGCAAGCACTTAGAAAAAAAACACAAAACAACAAAAAAGGGGAAACTACTTAAAATCATTAAAAATAAATAACTTCTTGTATTATTTTATTACCAACATCTGGCTATATTTTAATTATTCTTTCAGTCCTATGATTTAGTGATAATATTATGTATTTAGTCCAAAGTGCCCATAATTTATACTTAAAAATTCTAGAAAGAAATCAGCAAATGTGAGCAGGCTCTGCCCTAGTAACTGTGTAGCAATGTGTTAACTAAGTGGCTAACTAATTTAACTGAGAGCTCCCAGTTAGGTTTCCTGGGTGCTTTTGCACAGGAGTGCAAAGGCATTCTCCTGTATCCTTTCTTGCATATCATGCCACGTTTGAATTACAAAATTTTACACGTTTGGACAGCAAAATCAAAGGTATAATCATATAAAAGCTTTCAAATGGTACCAGGTGAAAGCAAAACAATTTGAAATTTTGAAATCCTTCTTGAGCAGGTTTGTAGAAAGAATACAAGATGGGATTTGGAGAAGTCTGAAAAGGCCATTATGTTTCAACCCACACCTGGGGAGAGTGCCACCCACATAGTGTACTCACTTGATTACTGGGTGTTACTGGAGCTCATCACATATATCAACAGGATTTTGTCAGGCCATTTATTGTTTGCCTTTACTTATTATTAACCTTGCATCATGACAATCCACTGCTGAATAATGGACAAACATGATATGCATCCTTAAGTATTTTTTTTTAAAGAAAATCACTTTCTTCAGCAGTGTAGAATATAGCACATTATAATGAATCTCAACACCTTATCCCACAACTGGCGCAACCCTAAGCACTCTGATGAGGCTGAACAGGGAATTGGTTGGATTGGTTTGCAGAAGAAGAATTCAGAAGTCTAATTAATCAATCTTTCATTGTCTCTATTCCCTACTCTTCCAAAGTGAAAATGTAGGAAGAGCCTCAACACACTTTCCCTCTCAATTAGGAATGGTCAGAGAGCTATAAATCAAACCCTAAGATGGTTCTGGAGAAAACCCACGATGACTGGAGTGGAGACTTGTCTCGGTTAGAGATGTGGCTGCTGCAGACATTAAGATTTGAAAGAGCAACAGCAAGTTTGTTGAGGTGTCAGGGACGGAAGACAGGAAAGCAGTGGCGGACTCGACAGGAAAGCAGTGGTGGACTCGACAGGAAGGTGACAAAGTAAACAGCTGTATGCAAGGTCAAAGCTGAATGAAGGACGAAGAATAAACTAATCCAGAACCTACTGAACAGTGCAGCCTAGGTAAGATGGGAGTTACTGAAAAAAAATAAAATGGGAGTTACTGAAAACAGAAAGTTGCAGGACTGCTAGACAAAGGCAGAAATAATCCTATTTCTGTAAATCCACCCAAGAAACATAGTTAAGAACAGACTTAGTTGGTATTTTAAAGACATTTTCAACAGGAGTCAATATTGTGAGAACATCAGTAATCTAAGAATAGAAGTAAATGAGAGTGAAATATATACTCCTTTTGATTGGTAATGTTTTTAATTGGTATTTAAGGTAAAATGTGAATGTAGCTGATTGTACCTGGAAATATGTAAACTGAGAGTGATAGAGGTCTGGATAAATGTGAAGAGTGGTTCCAATTACAAGTAGTAACTCAAATTTGTGAAGAGATGAGCTGATGTATCCTGTGAAACCCAAACACCAGATCTTCAGGAGAGCTTCTAAATCAAACAGAACTGTAAAAGCAACCTAGACGAATATATAAAAAGAGAGAGAAGTGTTCAAAACACTGAGTTCAATTAAAACTTTCTATGTCATAACATCTATAAAGGTTTTGTTTGGTAAAAATAAAGATCATCATTGTATTAGGAAAAACAATCATTCTCTATACGTAATAAACAATGAATAATAGATTTTTAAAGAAAATTCTGTGATTGCATGGCACTTGTTTGTTCATTGGTCAACTATGAATAATATAGAACTGAAATGAATTTTTACATTTTCAGAACAATTTACAGAAATTGTTATATTTTGAAAGCTTTCTATTAATACACATTTATAAATAACTATTAAAATGATATATTTTTAAAAAAAGATAATATAATGAAAATCAACTGTGACAAATCATGTATCTACTATTCCTTTAAGTAATTACATCTACTGCACCAAAAAACTAGTCAAATTCTTTATTCAGCTTCCCTTACAAATAGTTGAAAACTTGACTTATTCATACAAACAGTTGTACAATCTGACACCTAAGTTTTCAAGAGTTATATGCTCAATTTGTAAATTTGTTGATTAATACCCTAATGTTAAATTCAGATCAGACTTTTTATAAATTCTGTCTTTTTAAAAAATTTTTTTTCTTGCTCATATCATTCCTTAAAATGTACACTTTGTGAACATTTCTGAAGTCCTAACACCCAGACATGTAGATGTCACAATTTGGAGGGCATGAAATAATAGATCCAATTAACTTTTCACTTTGTGTACATGTATAAGAAGGAAAACCTGAAGAGACTTTTTTCCAAATGTGAAGCAACACATATAAGCTGTCTGAAAACTTTTAAGCGATCTAAGAAAGAAACCAAAGTTAAAAGGTCTCTTGTTTGAAAACTACAGAATCCTAGAATGGCTGAGGTTGGAAGGGACCTCTGGAGATCATGTAGTCCAACCCCCCTGCTCAAGCAGGGTCACCTAGAGAATCACGTCCAGGTGGGTTTTGAGTATCTCCAGAGAATGAGACTCCACAGCCTCTCTGGGCAACCTGTTCCAGTGCTCTGTCACCTTCACAGCGCAGAAAGTTCTTCCTCATATTCAGATGGAACTTCCTGTGTTTCTGTTTGTGCCCCTTGCTTCTTGTCCTATGACTGGGCACCACTGAAAAGAGTCTGGCCCCATCATGTTGGCAACGTCTCTTAAGATATTTATATACATTGGTAAGATCAAAATTGCTACTTCAATTTTCCAAAAACTTCCATAGTAATAAAACAACTGAAACAGGTTAAAAAAAGGGGTGATGGGACTTAATCATTAAAACAAAAACAAAGAAGAGGAAATTCAAGCTCAATCCAGAATTGGCAAATTTTCACAATTTTAAAAAGAGATGGTGTTAAAGAAGTTGAGCAGAGGGAATAAGGAGGGAAGTTACAGAGGAAAAAAAACATATAACCCATGGGGTTCTTACAGAGGCCTTTCCTGAAATAGTTACACAGTGAAATGCATGATATTCACCTTGAAAAAAGGGAGACAATTCTGTATAGATTTACATCTTCAAAACTTACTCTCTTTCTTCTCTCATTAACTAAAACCATCCTGGCTAGACACACTTCTTTCTCACTTGCTTTCTTCATTTACCTCTCTATATACTCTGAGATATTCTCTCCCTCATTTCCCAGCGGCCAAGAAACTCAGTATGGAAAAGATGTTTTTCCTTCTCTCAGCAGTTTTTCTCTCTGACCCTTAACACATTTCAGGGCATAAAGGAGACACTGAAATAACGTTAGGTGGTATCTATATGCAAACAATAATTTACAAGTGCTGTGCAAACATTAACAAAGTACAGCTCAAACCTTCTTTGAGCTAAAGTATTATTAGTCTTTTTTTATTACAGAATGTTATGGTAAAAAATGGAGAGATTAACTGATCTCAATGAGGCTTACTGGATTTGGTAGGTGGTAACAAAGTTAGAAACTAATATTTGAATCCTGAATCTGACAGTGACAGTCTCTGGGATTCTGCCTTAAGTACTTACATTATTTAAAATTTAAACACTTCAGTCCATCAAAAATATATTTATCAACATGAAAGATGTTGTCTTTGAGACAACTAATTAAAATTTTACATATTTTATGTGTACAGGACTATCACAAGAAGGAGTAATGATGGAAATTATACACTGAAGTATATGTCCTATGCTAATTCCTCTAGACCATATAGCTGTTTATGGGTGGTGCTATCAGCTATACTTACATGGCTTTCTCAAGGCATGCAAAACAATTACCAGGCTTCAAATATCCTCTGAATGATTAAATCAAGGCAAAATGCTTCATAGCCCTCCAAATCTTTCATTAAATTAGGAAAGAAACATTGCAAATAAATATTTGTGTGATTTCATATATACACACATTAATGTACACAGGATGCTCATATTCTCGAATGTATCTACCTATTTTTTTCAGCTCTTATAGTTCAAAGAACTCCAGGAGAACAATATGCCAAGTCTGAAGAAACTACTCCTCCACATGAAAACTTCTATCTAGAACACAAGGAAAATGCTATATCAAATTTTTTTAAAATGAAAGCTCATTTCTAAAGTAAAACAGATCTAATTAAGTCTTAAAAGAATAAGGGGGGCAAATTAGGAATGGGGGGTAGAAAGCTGCTGGAATTCAGTTTCAGAGCAGGTGGAATAACAATACTATTTAAATACACACATACATACTTCAGAGTACATAGCCTTCCCATTAGGGACAAGACTAACAAATATGATGTTAAGTGTATTTTAATTTATTCTAAAAATGTGTGGGCGGGATCATTTGCATTTTACATGCTTGTCAAACGAATTCAAACCACTAGCACTTAAAAATGTATCAAATGGTTTGCATAACATCTGATTACATTTATACACCTGTCTTCCTGCTGACAGAGCTTGTATTTTTTTTCCTTCCTTGTAATTAATTACAGGAGAAGATTGAGAATATCTGAGTAGAACTTTTTCTTAGGTGTGAAATGTAATGCAATTTTACAGACATTTTTTAAAGCTGAAATCACTCCTTCCATTGCTGTAGACAGGGGAAAAGCAGATTCACCTAAGAAGCCAGAATAGACCTGCACAGGAAACCAGGTGTAACACATGAGCGGCCACCCTCCACCAGTTTGCAAACTTTGCTTTGCCAAAACGCCTGGCTGTCCTTGCTCTGAATGATGAAATGAGGGTGGAAGGCAAGGGAGGCAATGGAGGAGCTACCCGACTGCTCTCTGAGGGCTGCCTCCCAGCCAGCCACCTGGAAGCTTTATAGTGTTAATGCTGCCTTCAGCAACACTTTTCAGGCCCTTTGAAACAGTACTTGCAGGAATCTCACCTGTGCCTGGTAAGACTTCTAATGTGTAACCTCTGTTAATGGAAGACACTGTGGCAGGTGCATAAAGACAAACATTCAGCACTGCTTTGTCTAGGTATTGAGCAGGTTAAGTCAACACCCTCAGTCACAACTACCAAAACGAGTTTGGAGCTCTACTCTTTCCAAGTTTGCAGATAATGTATGGTTTTCTTGGCTCATCCTGTTAAGTCTCTCTTTGCTTCCTTTGCTGATGTATACAAGCTGAAAAGCTTCCCCAATTTTCATTTACTACTGGGTATACTAAATCATGCAAAAAACAGAACCTGGGTTTAGAATTCATTTCTACCCTCTTTTTGCCTCACCTTTGCCTTGTTTTCTTTTGAGACTGTCTTCTCTTTCCAACAACAACAAAAAAGCAGGATTTTTTTCTTGGTACTGAATATCTCAATAACTTAACTTTGGCTTGTCTGTGTAGTTTAAATGGACATAGTTGTGCATTTATAGGCCACTACAACTTGTGACCATGAGAATGGAGCTACTTCCATTCTAGACCACACTAGACCACATCCGCTCCTTAAGCCAGCAGCTTCCAGGATGACTTCTGGAAAAGGCACCAGCTGGATGCATTTGCTTTAACCTGTCTGGCCATTTCCTTAAGCAAAGGGAATCCTCACTGCTGTTGGCTGCTCCAGTAAGCTGTCTCTGAAGGGAAAGCTTTCTCCAGACCAGTTTAATGGAAAATACAAAGCAACAGCAGTGCATCCTGCTCAAACCAGTCCCTCACCAAGGAAACAACACAGTCACTGTGGAATAGTCTGCATTCTTTGAGTATGCAGCCTTTTTAAGGCTCTTAAAAACAATTTATTTGTATACACTGTGCTGTGAATAATAAGATTCACAATAACTGAGTAGGAAATGAAACCAGCTTATCAGTTTCTCTTCTTTCCTAGGATTTTTTAGGCTTTTCAGCTCTTCTGATGCTGCATTTTATACCACCTGCCATGAAGTACTAGGGGGTTGTTATTTGATTTTCATAGGTTCTGTAGTGAATGCATCACAGGTTAAAAAACAAACAACAAAAGAAACAAAAGCCAAACGGACATCAAACCAGTATGCCTTACAGATAAACAGAATACCTTTCTCTATTCCAGACTAATTTAGCTTTAGAAAAGTAAACATATCGAACGTAAGCAAATTATTTTTCTGACAGCTTCCTCACTAATAAATCGGTATTCTGATCAATCTAAGCTATGCAGAGACAGAAAAATATATCCTTAAAGAAAATGAGACATTGTTCATAGGTCAGAAATTTAGTACACTAATCTACACAATACACTCATTTTGAAGTATAAAACCCTGGCAAGTATTTCTGTTGAAAAAAAACCCTAAACCCTAGACTTCAAATAGATGTGGAAGAGAGTATTTCTAGCACTGATTAATAAAAGCATAATTATACTATATATTCAGTGCCAAAATAGAAATAGCACATGCAGCATTTCCTATTTTGAATATAAATAGAATTTAAGTTATTTTGTTAAGAATCCAGGCTCCACTTGCTGTATCCTGGGCATAACGAAAAAATGCCTTCCATGAAAAGTTCATGGTCTCAGGCTTTAATGCTGATTTAATTATTCATTCCGGCCTGGAGATTAAAATGAGTTTCACTGTCTTCACTTCTATGAAGTGAAAATATTGTCAACCCTGCAGGGGTTATCATAAGAGAATCCAGACTTTGTTGGTTTTATTCCAACATCTTATTCCCAGGATCATCTTCTTTCACATTCATGTTGTTTTTAGAATATGCTCAGAACTCAAGACAAAATAAAGATAATACATTTCAAAGATAATACATTTCACAATTACTCTTTCTATGACAACTGTCTAAAAGTTGAGATAATTTCAGTATGTTAAATGTGTGGGCTTTTTTTAAGAATTTGTTTAATGTCTGGAACAAAGTAGTTTCATAGTTCTTTGGGAGGAGGTTGTTTAGTCTTGCTTATAATTTGAAAATATGAGCCACCATTTAGCTACCTTCTGTCTGAAATTCTGGTTCTAAATAGTGTAACTAAGCCAGAACTTGTTTTTTTGAGATGTAGGGTGAATTCCACATTTGAGATCTGACGTGACTCCTACCATTTGCTGATCAGCAGTATGGGATATATTGCTATGATATGGGAAAGGACTGACTTTATACAGATGTTTATTCAGTTTAACAGTGACAAAGTTTACCGGATTTCTTAAAACTATGTAGATTTAAAGGTTTTTTGAATAGATCCCTTCCTTTCAAAACACTTTGCATATTTGATAATAGGAAAATCCATTAAATCTATTAAGTACTATCAGAATATACTATAATAAACATTAAATATTTTCTGAACATTTTAAAGTGCATATTGGCAAATGGGCTGTCTTTGGCTGTGAATGGACTTGGCTAAGGAGCTCAAACACCCTGACTTTAACAGCCATTTTAAAGAAATTTCAATCTAGCGTATAATTTTGCTGGAACTCAAATGCCCAGAAAGACGAGGAGGTTTAATGCAATGCCGAAAAGTAAGTTTCTCTTCTAAGAGAAGGGATAAGGTTGCAAGTGTTATACTTCAAGGCTGTGATCCCAGGTTTCAGTGAGGAAACAATCACACAATTTGCCAACCAGCAATGATGACTAACAAACATTCATAGTAGTCTTAGATATCCATCCCTCCTAATTACTATTCAGTTTGACATTTTAGGGTGCTATTTAGTCATCCACTTCTGTTACCACTTGAAAGAAAGGAGGAGAACGCAAAACCAGAGTGGTTAATTTCACATGCATTAATCTTTGCTTTTCACACAAACCCCAGTAACAAAGACAGGTATACTGGCATATGCAGCTTCTGTTTTAGGTATTTTTCCTAGGTCAAGGCCAACATTTACTCAATGTTCATACAAAATACAGCCATCCTCAGTTGCCTGAGATAGAACAGGGAATGGTGCAGCACTGATGCAACCTGCACTCTTTTGAAGTTTTGGACTCTGGTGCTACCTTTAATTTTTCTTTGTTTTCATGTTTTTTTCTCAGAATTGGTGAAGTCTCTGCTTTGTAGAACTTTAAGAGATCACATACAAATTCTAAAACTAACAGAAATTTAAAAATGAGTACCAACTCAACTTCCCTTAAAACAATGAAATGCATTAACCACCATAATGTTAAGCACTACAAGGTTTAAGTTTTTAAAGTTGAGCACTTCAGTGTGACTCACAAGTCTATTCAGACATTTAAAACCCCAAGAGTACAAGCCATCAAACTTCCTGACTTGCAATTCTTCTGCCACTGTCATTGTCAGCCTTGAAGGCAATACCAGAGGCAGCGGAATCACAAGTCAAAACATGCTGTCAAGTGCCCTAGTCTAAGAATGTCAGCCTTCAGGAAGTGAGGCCATAAATTACTCTCAGGGCTTCTTCTTTTCAACTGGACCCTTCGGCTCCAAAGAAGGACTGTGTAATTATTGAAGTCAGGGGAACTGCAGTAACCACACAGCTAGACGTGTACAGTCCAGGCAACTGTGATTAGCATCTTCAGAGAACCAATCTCAGTGAATTTCAGCAGTGGTGGCTTTATCCTCCGGTAAAGTGACAATTCATAGTGCTCCTGGAATTAAGTATTGTTAATAAGGAATCCTACAGTACTGATTTCACTCTTGATTCAGAAAAAATATCCATTTGAAGCTATACCTATACATTACTACCAAAGACTTCAAAGCTTTTATTTATTTTTTTGATAACTGAACTAAACTAAAAAACTAAAAAGTCATGTAAGCAATGTTCTAGGCACTTTAGCATGTGCTCTACAGCAATATCTTTGACAAACTAAACAGTCAAGCAGGCTCTCAGCCAGAATGCCACATAAAAAGAAACTGTTTTCCTCTGCTTCACTGGTTCAGGAGCACATCCTTCTCCTTCGCTAAATTTAAGACTGAATAAATGTTTCTTTGCAATGTGCTCTTGAGGTTACTGAAGCCAGGCTACTCGCAACACTATTCTGGCTATGCTCAAGGACCATCTTGAAGACCCATATATGTCAAATAAAGATGATTTAGAAAGAAATACAATATTTAAAGACAGAGTTTTGCCATTTTTTAAAGTTAAATTCTTATGAATGTTACAGTTCTGCTAGAAAAAGATAGCAACTCAGCAGCCATGCATTGCCTGCAAATGTTATACTTAAGCCTCAGCTCATTACCACTGACATTTTGTTTGAGGAAATTACCTTTCAAAAGGTTGTAAAATAGGGCTGTCAGACATTGTCAGACAGAGGAACTTGAACAAGTTAGCAAAGAATTCTTGGAATGCTTAAGGGAATAAAAAAATTACGCACTTAAATGTGCTTGACATTCACATTTTCTACTTTAGCTTATCTTGAAACACATCTAGATAGTCGTTTCAGCATACTCACCTCAGCTAGGTAAAATTCATCGTACTGTCTCTTGAAATTTTCTCCTTTGTAGTAGTTACTAGCAGCAACAATCACATCTACAGCCACCATGCTTAGTATGAACATATGAAACACTGATGACCTCATCATTTTCTGCAAAAGAAAAAGAAAATTTTATCATCAAAATGAGTCAACCACATGTATTATAAAGCTTTATTACACTGTCAAAATACAATCAGCTATAATAATATGTTTTATAAAGCTTTTTTACAAAATTCTAAGTTATTAATCTTTAAAAACATTCCAATATATTGCTTCAGCTGGTTTATATATGCAAGATTATATATATATTTTTTTACTTTTCAGTTTGTTATTTGCCAATTGGCTTCTTACTGGAGGTTTATGATGTAACGTGATTTACATTACTTTAGTAAGTTTAAAGCCTAAATCATATTTCTAACTACTCAGTTCCCCTTGGTTAATACTCCATTTTGATTTCTTCATGCAGATCTTACTGACTTGTTCAGGATCAAGTAACATAAATTCTATCTTCATCATTGCCTTTGCTCCAAGAAAGACAAGTGATATGGGATTTTCCCACAGTATTCTCCTGGAGAAGCTGGCAGCCCATGGCTTGGGCAGGTACACTCTTTGCTGGGTTAAAAACTGGCTGGATGGCTGGGCCCAGAGGGTGGTGGTGGATGGAGATAAATCCAGCTGGTGACCAGTCATGAGTGGTGTTCCCCAGGGGTCGGTGTTGGGGCCCATCCTATTTAATATCTTTGCTGATGATTTGGACGAGGGAACTGAGTGAACCCACTGTAAGTTTGCAGATGACACCAAGTTGGGGGGAAGTGTCTATCTGCTGGAGGGTAGGAAAGCCCCGCAGAGGGACCTGGTCAAGTTGGATTGATGGGCAGAGGCCAATGGGATGATATTCAACGTGGCTAAGTGACAGGTCCTGCACTTTGGTCACAACAACCCCATGCAATGGTACAGACTTGGGGGAGAGTGGCTGGAAAGCTGTGCAGAGGAAAAGGACCTGGGGGTGCTGATTGATGCTCACCTGAATATGAGCCAGCAGTGTGCCCAGGTGGCGAAGAAGGCCAACAGCATCCTGACTTGTGTCAGGAATAGTGTAGCCAGCAGGACCAAAGAAGTGATCGTCCCCCTGTACTCAGCTCTGGTGAGGCCGCACCTCGAGTACTGTGTTCAGTTTTGGGTCCCTCAGTACAAGAAGGACATCGAGGCTCTGGAGTGTGTCCAGAGAAGGGCTACAGAGCTGGTGAAGGGCCTGGAACACAAGTCCTGTGAGGAGCGGCTGAGGGAACTGGGGTTGTTTAGTCTGGAGAAGAGAAAGGTCAGGGAAGACCTTATTGCTCTCTACAGGTACCTGAAAGGAAGGTGTAGGGAGCTGGAGGTCAGCCTCTTCTCACAGATAACTACTGATAGGACTAGAGGGAATGGCCTCAAGTTTCGCCAGGGGAGGTTTAGGTTGGAAATGAGAAGAAATTTCTTCTCGGAAAGAGCAGTCAGGCATTGGGATGGGTTGCCCAGGGAAGTGGTGGAGTCACCATCTCTGGGGATGTTTAAGGAAAGGTTGGACGTGGTGCTTAGGAACATGGTTTAGTGGGTGATATTGGTGGTAGGGTGATGGTTGGACCAGATGATCTTGGAGGTTTTTTCCAACCTTAATGATTCTATGATTCAACAAATGTGAAACTCTTGCCTAAAAGTATATATTATTCTATAGTAGATCTCCACATCTGGCCCAATAAACTTGAAGTATCTTCAAGGTCCCTTCTCTGCCTTGACAAGTTTGTATGTAAACCTCTACATAAGCATGTTTAAATGTAGGTGAGATGAACTCCACCTGGGACTGTTGAATGGGCAGCCATGTGAAATGCTGACAGCCTCCTAGCAGAGCTTCACATATCTGTGCACTAAATGCTTTTTGTTACCCGTTCTAGAAGAACATGGTGTTACTATACATTAAACCATCTGTGAATGAATGGTCACTAATATCTACAGTTTTTTAGAATCACAGAATCACAGAATGGTCAAGGTGGGAAGGGACCTCTGAAGATCATCTAGTCCAAGCCCCCTGCCGAGCACGATCACTTCAGCACATTGCACAGGATGGCATCCAGGAGGGTTTTGAATATCTCCAGAGAAGGAGACTCCACAACTTCTCTGGGCAACCTGTTCCAGTGCTCTGTCACCCCAACAGTAAAGTGCCCCATCATATTCAACTGGAACTTTCTGTGCTTCAGTCTGTGCCTGTTGCCTCTTGTCCTGTCACTGGACACCACTGAAGGAGCCTGGCTCTATCTTCTTCTCACTCTCCCTTCAGGTATGTATAGAAATTCAAGAGATTCCACATTCTCTTTTCTAAGCTAAAAGTCCCAGCTCTCTCAGCCTTTCCTCATAGGAGAGGTGCTACAGTCCCTTAATCATTTTTGTGGCCCTTTGCTGGACTCTCTCCAGTATGTCCACATCTCTCTTGTACTGGGGAGCCCAGAACTGGACCCAGCACTCCAAGTGTGGCCTCACCAGTGCTGAGTAGAAGGGAAGGATCACCTCCTTCAATCTGCTGGCAACACTTTTCCTAATGTTGCCCAGAGAGCTGTTCGCCTTCTTTGTGGCACATCGCTGACTTGTTCAACTTGTCCCTCCAAACTTGCAAGGACTTTTCTGCTAAGCTACTCTCCAGCTGATTGGTCTTAAGCCTATACTGGTTTATTCCTTCTTCAGCACAGGACTTTGCACTTCCCCTTGTTGAATATCTTGAGGTTCCTGTTGGGTCAGTTCTCCAGCCTAACAAGGACCCTTTAAATGGCAGTACAATCATCTGCTGACCAGCCACTCCTCCCAGTTTTCTATTATTTGCAGAGTTGCTGAAACTCTGCTGCTGCAGAGTTGCAGGTCATTAAAGAGGATGTTGATGAACAAAGCATGGCCTTGCAAGAACATTGTCCAGATCCCTCAGCAATCATGGGTGTATCCCATCAGATTGCATGGACTTCTGCATGTTCACTTTGTTTAAATGTTCCTTAACCTGATCCTCTTCCACTAATGGTTCCAGACTTTCTCATGAGTTTCAGGACCTGGGATTCCTGAAGGTCAGTCTCACCCATCAAGACTGAGGTGAAGAAGGCACAAAGTATCTCAGCTGTTTCCACGTCACCAGCTTCCCTAACCCATTCGGCAGCAGGCCCACATTTTCCCTAGTCTTCCTTTAGCTGCTGTTATACCCATGGAGGCCCTTCATGTTGCAGATTCAACTCCATGTGGGCTTTGACTTTCCTAATCCCATCTCCGCCCAATAGTAGCAGTACCCCATCTCTGCTCAGACAGTAGCTCTGTATTCCTCATGGGTTACCTGGTCCAGCTTCCACCTCATGTGTGCTTCCTTTTTATGTATGAGTTTTGACAGCTGCTACTTTTTCATCCATGTGAGACTCCTGCCACAGTTGCTTGATTTCCCACACTTGGGGATGAAACATTTTGAAGCCTGTAGAAGATCCTTGAAAATCAGCCAGCTGTTCTAGACTCTCTTCTCTGCAGAACTGTATCTGACAGAGTTCTCCCAATCAGATACCCAACCAGAAAAAGTTTCTCCTGAACTCCAGGGTCATGGCCCTGCTTTTAGCTTTATCCCCTCCTTGCAGAACCCTGAACTCCAACATTTCATGGTCACTGCAGCCAAGGCTGCCCCAACTCTCACAACCCAACCAGTTCCTCTTTGTTTCTAAGAGATCCAGCCAGAACACCTGCCATCATCATCTCCTCAGCCTGTGTTAGGAAGCTACCATCACAGCACTCCAGAAATCTCCTGGATTGTTTGCTCCCTGCTGTGTTGCACCTCCTGCAAATATCAGGGAGGTTAAAATGCCCCTGAAAAAATTGGGGGACTGTGAATGTGAAAACGTTATAGTAGAAGTAAGTAACATATGTATTTACATTTGTAAGGATATATTAACTGTTAGAAGACTTGTACACATATTTGTAAAATACTAACTCGGTCTTCAGTGAGCTGAGGCTATGTTGACAAATATATATTTACATTTTATGTTTAACCCTGCCAGGAGCTTAGGGTCTTATTAGGGTCTTGACTGAACTAGAGTCCTGCTGTGTTTTACTTACTGTTTTTTTTTTTTTGTCCTTTTTTTTTTTTTTTTTTTGGTGATCAAACTAGAACAGAGTACACTACATATGGAAGGCTGCAAGGACCAGCAGTTGTTCAGGATTTTAGCAAAGACCTGCTAAAAGGAGAATTCATTCTCTTTGAATTCCACTTAAATTGCAGTGGAGTGGAGGATTTGCGCAGATGTATGCATTCAGCTAACAGGAGTGCCTCTTGCCTCTTAACATCTGGATTTAATCTGTGATTCACTGTTAACATTGGAGACAGAGGACAGTCCAACGCTAATTCCAACTGGCTTTCTTTTGACCCTAGTGGCACAAAAAAATGCTTATATATTCCCACCAAGAAAGGGAGACTTAGGAGACTGACAGGCAGAAATGTACATAACAAGCCTTGGCTCATAACAATGCCTAAAGTGCAGTGAAGTCACTAAAACTTGAGTGGCTAAATGAGGTCTTGCTTTTATTTTTAATGTACAAGGCATGCTATCAGGGTACGATAATAAAAGACATGACTACTGTTTTCAAGCATGCATTTTTGTAAGTGTATGATTCAAAACAGGTAGCATCTTATCTGTTACATTTCTATTTCACACAAGTTCTAAACAGACAGCTAGTCTCTCTGCATATTTTACACTGTATTTTTAATAAGTGTCAAAATTTCCTTCATAGTAACAAAAAGTATTCTGTCTCAATTGTGAAAGGACTTGCTAAAAAAAACTAGTAAGTCAGGCTGTAAAATGCGCTTTTCTCTCCCTTTGTAAAAACAAAAACAAAATCAGGAAAGAAAAATGGTACTAGAAGACTAAACATACATAAACCACCTTGGTATACATGTATAAACATGCATATTATCTCATTACGGTCTGTATCTTGGGATACTCGTAAAAAGGTTTTCCAGTGCTATATTTAATTCTGGAAAAAAAAAATGCAAAAATGTAAATAATATGCTAACAGAAGTATAATAAGCTCAGTAACATTCAATAAAGCTTCTTGTCAATTACTAAATGCTGCCTTCCCCTCTCAGATAAACTGAAAGTAGACAATTTAGCTAACAGTATTATGTTTGCATATCACAATTCAGCACCAAGATAATAATGAAAGAGGTCCAGACAGGATACAAGCTAGGCACTGGCTATATAAAGGCAGCAACACCTGGATGAGGCAGCAGATTAGGAGATGGCTGTGGCAGGCAATGTCAAAAGCATCCTGTTGCTAGCAGAAAGACAGAAAGCCCAAAGGGCCTGCAAGACGCAAGTATGTGAGCACATGCACAGCAAAAACACTATGCTGAGGAGACCCAAATCAGAAACTTATTACTTTTAAATCCCAGGACTGGGCTGCTCACAGGCGCCATATATGCATCCTGTGGCTTCATATTCTATTATAACTTCTTGGTATCAAAGGTGAATATATGCTCATTATATATAAGCACAAAATATTCTTCCTGGAGGAACAAATAACTGGATTTAGATTAGCTGTGTGACCCTTTATGACATCTTTATTACTGTGCCTTGAAACATCGAATGGGCTACTTTCTTATTTTTTTCTTTAGCATTGCAAAATCTAGCTGCTCACCTGTCATGAACACTATACATGATAAGCTTCCTTCCTGTTGGCCTCTCTGTGACAGACTGCAATATCCTTAGGAGATCAGTCTAGCCCACACACCTACTGTGCCCAGCTTCCCCCCTACTTTCATCTGTCTTATTTTGTTCCTTTTGCATCACATAATTTAATTCGGATTTGTACCCTTGAAGTGGCTCAGCTGCACCTCTATTGTAATGTTTGACCACGAGTCTTCACTGTCTCTACAAATTTCTGTAGGACATTTGGAATGAAGTGTAAGAAAAAGCTGAATTTAGCCCACAGCACTTACCCAAGCCTTAAAAATTATTTTGGATCACCAGATTAGCAGTGTGTCATTTGGAGTACAGCCCTTTTCAGAGCACAGAGCCATGGAAAATTCTCTTTGCAAACTTCAAAGGGACATAATGCCAGGTTTTGTTCTTGTTTAATTTACTGACCTTTTTCAGCCCTTGGATGTACGTTTCTTAAACTGTGCAGGAATAAGATGAGAGAAATGTTCTGATGTTGCTGTCAGCCAGTTGCATGATGGGAAAATTGACTCTAATATTAAATTGGACTACGATTAGCTGTGCTGAAGCAGTCTCAAGTGAAATGTCCTGTTGCTGCCATCAATCAGCTACAGCAGTGAAGAATTTCTTACATCTACTGTGAGTCACTTCTAATGCCAGCATCCGGCTTCACGCAGGATGACATTTCTCAGTGTCCAGGACAACAATGTGATGAACGTGGATGGCACAGGGCATTAAACCTTCCAGGGCCCCCAAAACCAGTGTAGGACAAACCTTGAACAATCCAAACTCTTTCAGTGTTTGGAAACACACAAGGGAGTTGAACATTTGCTTTGTGAGTAGACTGAAATTTCATGAGAGCAGGAAAGCCTTCTAAAATTCTACATTTTTATTTTTTCTTTGCATTAGGAATGTGTTTATTACAGCTGAGGCACTCTAAATGAAAACAAACAAACAAACAGCCCCCCTTATATTTAACATTGCAGATTCACCCAAAAGCTCAAGTAAGCAATGACATGAATTGCTGACTGGAGAATACTACCTGGGTCACTTAGTCTGACAGAGCTTTACCACACATGGGCCTAAAGCAGGCTTTTGTCACTCCAGGAGTGTCAGAACATAGTACACTGCTCTAATACTCCTTCCAGCTTCCTACATGGCAGAGGGAGGATGAGTGACATAAATTGGCCTTTGTCAGCTCTCTGCTGTGGAGGATATCCACAGCTGCTGCCACCTTACACAGCCAGAGCCATATATGCCCTGGGTTAGGAAAGCAGCACTCCATGCAAAATGCAGTCACGATGCAAACTAGAATAACTAAATGAGATGGAAGTATGTTTTCCTGATGCTAAACACCTTTTGGGGGCTCTACTTGTATCAGGTCATTCCTTATACCACCATCCTTTACATCCTATTTTTATTTCAAGTCTATAACAGACCTTACTTACCAAGTGAGCAGGTATGCATTGCAAACTTCTAGGGTCTGACTGACCTACTAGTAACATGTGGGCTATTTTACCCTGATGTTACTAGCTCAAAACTGGCCAAGCCGGTAATGCTCAATATTATCACATGAAACCTTGAAAGAGGTGTCTTCACAGGGGGCAATGGTTTTAGTTCAGATTTATGGAAATTCAGACTGCATTTGACAATAATTAACTCTTGGTGATTACCTAAAGAAAAAATGCTGTGACAAATTGGCCTGAAGAATAAAAAAAAATACCTACAAAGTCCTTAAGTTTATTAGTACTGAGCAACACACGGTGACAATTTCATACACAGAAGAAGTTCTGCTTGTTTTGGCCATTTAATGCGTTAAAAGCTCAGAGGACATAATTGTCAGACTGGCAGGGCAGCTCTTAAAAGTACCAGATCAATTAATGAGCAGTGTAAACATCATTTAACTAAAAGACTTTGATAACTCTCTATATGGGTATGCAGTCTTTTTCCTAAGTTAATACTCTCAAAGTTTGTATCCATCAACAGGAAAAATACAAAATATCTTTGCATTTTAGATATACTTTAACATTTCATAAAACAGCAGCATCTCCTCCTCCATGTTTGAATAGGATGGCTTGGGCAAGCTGTTTACTCCCTTTTCGTCTTCATTAGCTTTTGTCGTTTACCTAAGGAAGCTAGGTCCTGCTAAAATACTCCAGCAAAGCTTGCAGACATGGCTATCAAAAGACTGTACATTAGCTACATGATTATTGTGGTTAATTTTGCACCTATCATTACAGTGGCATTGTGGATTATTTGTACTAATGTCTACACACGCCTACTGCAACACGACCCGTTCAGGTAGCTAGAATAGCTTTTGGTTTATGAAAGTTGTTATTTACATGTGGACAAGAGAGTTTATATTTTTATATTTTAAAATAGTTATCACAATTGAAAAGGTTATATTTATGCTACTCCAATCTTTTTTGCTCACAGGCCTGTTACAGCCTAGATTGTGCCAATGTAGTGGCATGAAGGCAGTATGACTTCTAGCTCATTTCCATGTGCGGCACCACCGTGACTTGTGGGGGCATTAGAATTTGTAACTGCACTGTAAGTCTTATGGTACCTGGTGCTTTTCTTAGAGCACCACTAGCTGGAGTTACGTGAGTATCACAGAATACAAAAGCATTGTTCAGAAAAGCTAATAGAACATTACTCAAGTTCGTTATGGCAGCACAGAAAACAGTAAGTCAAATAAAAAAATAAAATGCATTATCGGTAAATTCTCATACTTTTTGGCCTTATCCTCAGAGCTTGACCCACAACACCAAAATACGTATAGAGGGATCATGTGTTTTATATAGTAGGGACAAGTTAAGATGTATGCACAGAATTCTTACCACTAAGAAAGCAACATGGAAAACGGTCACTCAACTTGCTAGCCAATTTTGGTTTGATATTGGCAGCAGGAGACATAACATGCCTCAGAGTCTATTATAAGGTACAGGTCCTGCAACACATCTAGAATTAACAAAAAGAAAGCTTGACTTCTAGGATTCTGTGCAACATGATTTCTAAGAGTCACTGAGTAAAGACTCCATCTTGGCCTAAAGAAAAGACAAGGTTTGATCCTGTACAGGTTTATTATACTTGTGGTGTTTATTTAATCTTTTTCTTTCTTCTTTTTTTTTTTTTCTTTCTTTTTTTTTTTTTTAATGAAGTGCTTGAAGATACCTTGTCTATGAAAGAAGCTTTAGAAAATCACATTCTATACACTGCTAATCATAGATAATTCATAGCATGAATAGGATAAATTTGATTTTCATCTTGTTGGTTAATGGCCATCTGAGCAAGTACAAAATTGTGAAATTGCAGAAAATTTTCCCTTTTGTTTGCAGAACATTGTAGAGCATTTTACAAGCTGTGTAACTAATTTTCTATAAACCATTTTGCTTTCAACCTACTTTATGACTGCCTGACAAAGATACACTTGTAAGGAGAATTTAGCAAATTATTCTCATGCTCTGCAATCTGTACATTTATGGGAATTATTAAGCATTAACCACAAATTTTAAGGGAACAGGCTTTTTAATATCTTATACTGATGCAGTTATATATCAATGTACGGCATTATAAACCACTATAAATCTGAGATATCATCTGTATTGCAGAGGAACTTCCAGGTGCTGGAGACATTCAAGTAATGCAACTTCATTGATGAAACAAGGTGAAGGGTGAGCTTGAAAGACACTGAGAGGGATGGCATATAGACAGTGCAAAGAAAATCTCAGCTCAGACATTCACAACTTCGGTGAAAGCAGGGAGGTAGTCCCTCCTTTCAAATACAAGCTGCCTGTCCCAGTGAAGTGAGAATTGAACAATTCCTCACCAGTTTAGGCAATGGAAACGGTTGCTTTAGCATTCTTCATGAAGGCAGAGAACCTTTCAGGGCAGTGATATAGTAGAGATGGATGTAAAGACCCTTTCAGGTACAATAGTCTAATGGAAAATCTCCTTGAAAACTCTAGTAACTTTAAGATGATCTTGTACATCATGGAGAACCTTTGTTCACAGTCATAGGAGATAATGCAGAAGATATGGAGATATTCAAGGAAGCACAAAACCCCACAGAACAAATAAGATCTTAACTCTTGCAAGTTTTAGAATATGCAGTCAGAAACCTTTCTATAAATGCTATATATCTGGCTGCTGCAGAGGTGACTCTAGTCTGGCAGAAAGAACAGCGTGGACAGAAAACTGCCCTGGCATGAAAAATATTCTACGCATTTCACTTTACCATGCTTCTCTTTTCCACCTTCTACCTTATCTGATCAGCATGTAAAAGTTGAGGATCTATGTGTTTTTACACGGTGTGCTATTTCTGTGGCCTCAAAAAAAGCTGCAAATGGGAGTATTATTGAATAATGGCACCATATCAGAACAGGACAATATGACATACCAGAAGATGCAAATATGTGCTCTAATATGCAAGCACAGTCCTGCTTTTCATGCTATCATAATACATTTTTTAAGGCAACACATATCACTTTCAGATTATTTGTAGCTAAAATTATACAAAAATCAGCAGTTGTCAAGGTCTATCTTCCAATAATCTGAATGTATTTTTAATATAAGCAAGTCACTGAATTGTTTGAAAATACAAACAATTCATGAATCTGTTATATTGTACCAGACCTTCCTGTCTTCTTTTGCTCAGCAAATTTTGATGAAAATAAAAATGTACTTGAAAAGACGAGAACAGAATTCTAGTCAAAGAAAAAAATTAAAGTCAGTAAAACAGGAAGAAAGAGAATATACACTTAGGAAGTAAATGAATGGAAGTAGTGGTGGAAAGCTTATCGAAGAGAAATGAAAACCTGTAAGACATGACTTTTACAATTAACCAAACTTTAAAGGGAAAAGTTTCTGTCAGAAATTATATACTCTTTTCCCCTACATCCTAGATTTGATAGCCAAAGCCTTATTTCTGCTACAGGGCAAAAGACTGTTGCATATGCCTTTTTCAGACAAGCTGTATTCTGTTAATTCCCATCCTGTAATAACAGAGTAAAGCAGTAGTATAGATATGCTACCACTAACAGTAGCCACTTTTCTCCTTCCATAAACTTCCAAGAGAACAGTCAATAAGAGAAATGGTGACTCTTCTGCCCTAAGAATCCATGAAATAATGGCTTCTTTGAAACTAAATGAACCTCCTCCTCCTCACCAGTTTATAAATCAGCTAGCGCAGATATGTCATTTTCTTTGCAAAAGATACAGAGGAAGTAAGCAGCCTTTCAGTGCCTGCAATCTGACTTAGAGAAATGGAGAGCTGCAGCTGCAACATAAAAGAAACCTAAAAATACTACTTAAATTGTTCATGACAACAATAATGCATAAGGATTGTTACCTTCCTCTCAGATTTTAAAACTCTTAGTACGTCTATCATCACCTCAGCAGTAATTTTCTTAAAGCTGCATACTCTGAAATTCAAAACAGAACTGACATAAGATGAATACAAATTTAACTCTTTTTTTTTCTAACCATTGCAACAATGTTCAATTCAGCAAATACAGTGAGTCAAAAGAATTATTTTATACAAAATGAAACAAAATAGGCCAAAGTAATTTTTGGTTTATTTCTAGTCTCTTCACCTAAGCTGTAGGGATGAAGAGGACCCTGCACTTCAACAAGATATAATTAATCACCTATCTGTCCTGTGTGGATTCGTATGCTTCCTAGCACCATAGTACTTTCAGAAATAAAGCCTACAGCTTCTTTTCCTTTCAAAATAAAAAATATTCTACATTTTCAAATTATCATTGATCTCTTAGCAGCAGCTTAGATATCTGAATTAGTTTAAAAGCACAGTGGCAAATGCACTTAATGTCAGATGCAGGAAGAGGTAAAGACCCAACCTAACACTCCCACCACGCTACATTATGGATTAATATACCATATATATACATAAATGCATTTTAAAAAGTATGTACACACATCTGTATATATGTATGTGTGTGTATAAACACACTTAGAGAGTAGGCCAAATTTCTAGCTGATTGTTGATGCTGTGCTCTGTTGGTGACATTATAATGGATGCTTTTCACATTCTTAATCTACATTTTCTAATTTTCTCTGAAATCTCAAGTTGCTTCAGAAACTGCATTACAACATTATATTTACATATTGTTTCTGAATCCTTTAGATATCACGAATCATAGAATAGTTTGGACTGGAAAGCACTTTAAAGATCATCTAATTCCACTCCCCTGCCATGGGCAGGGACACCTCCCACCAGACCAGGTTGCCCAAAGCCCCATCCAACCTGGCCTTGAGCACCTCCAGGGATGGGGCATCCACAGCTTCTCTGGGCAACCTGTGCCTCACCACCCTTGTAGGAAAAAAAAATCTTCCTAATATCTAATCTACATCTACTACCCTATTTTAGTTTAAAACCACTAATACTTGTCCTATCACTCCACTCCATGACAAAGAGTCTCTCTCCTGCTTTCTTTTAGGTCCCCTTTAGGTTCTGGAAAGGCCCTCTTTAGGTACTATTTTATGTATGTTAACAATGCTGACATTTCCTATTTTTGTATATTTTTATTTTGAAAATATGTTAACCACAAAAAGGAAAAAACAAACAAACAAGCAAACAAAAAAACAGCGTAATAATAATGTCCTGCTTACTATGTAGCAGGACAGCTCCATCTCTAAGACTAAATCTATTTGTCATTATTCAAAAGCTGTACCATGTACAAGCAGTGGTACATAAAATATTGATCACTCCTATGGCAACACATTAACTCTGTTTTTGACTAGTAACCGATTATGACATGTGCTTCAACTTTCCTCCAAATTGCAGGGGTTATGAGTGAGTACATAAGGAATTTGGAACCCCCCTGCCCTATGGTGAAGTGATGGTGAAAAAGCAGAAATAAAACCCAAATGTTTCAAAGGCTGTCTAATATGAGAACAGCAATAAATATGTCCCTCTGAATAACTTCTTTTCCAGTATAAAAATATGTGTGTGGAAGCATTTAGTTCCCCCTTCAGACATTTTGCTGCCAGAATTTCCAAACGACATAAAAATGAGGTTCTTAGAAAGCAGATCCTTAAGGAACTTTTCTTTAGTGGGTTTTCTTTTTACTACTATTGAATTATGCTATTTGCATTTCCCAGACAAAGACTGGGAATCCCATCCTTCGTGGAAAAGTTCCAAACTCAAGTAGAGTTACTTATCTTCTCATAGGTCTTATTACAGCTTTTTATCTTACTACAGCACTTACAGCATGAGTGTTTTGAAATTCTTTAATGAGCTAAATTTCAGTGCTTTTTCATAGCTCTTAGATGGTTGAGCTGTTTAAAATTTCCAGAAGTACTTGGTCAGCATTAGAAGTACCAGAATACGTCAATTCTTTGAAAACTTCCCTTCCTAACCGAAAACTGCCAAATGTGTGCTTTGTGCAATTCTACCCAGAATTACTGAAAATCTTTTCCTGGGTTGTGCTGCTCATTTGTATCGATTATTGATTTCTGATTGCAATGCCTTGCCTAATAGAGTTTTAATCTTCTGGGTTACTGTGTGTACTTGTCTTAGGAACACAAAGTACTATATAGTTCGGATAGGCAATAGTTACCTCCCTTAAAACGCTTCAGGTTCTGGTCTCTATCACCTTTATATAATGGCTTTTATGTGCCCAAATGAAGCAATAAAACTTCACACTGTGAGATAAGTTTTTATGTCAGGAAATTGGTAATTGAATTAAATTCAGCACACAGTGGATGTGTTTCAAAACACACATGCATCTGCTTCATACAAAAAGGTTTAGAACATTCAGAAGTAGTTACTCAGGTATGGGAGGGGAAAAATAGAGAACATACCCATAGCAGCATGCTACAGAAAATCTCATTTTTAGAAAATGATGTTTTTCTAAAATGAGTTACTTGGCTATATAAATAAATATAAAACATTTTGATGGAATTTCCACCTTTTGATTAGAACAGTTTTTCTTTGCATTTTCCTTGCATAATTTAATTACCACACTCTTCTCAAAAACTTGTGATTTACATATAAAAGCAGAGATTACTTTGAAATAAATCAAATGCTCCATTAAAGAAGTGATCAGATGAATAATTAGAAGGAAAGAAGAATTTGCACTCAGACTCAAAACCTACTTTCTAATAAAGCAGCTTGCATTCAAACACAATCTAACTCACAGAAAAGTCATTGGAGTATTTTCACCGAACTGGAATAGTGTGGGAAACTGCTGACTACTTATAGGCTCTGTCACCTTTAGTCAGGGGACAGCAGAGCTAATCAGAGATTTCGACTGCCATTAATTTGTAGGGCTAGAGGCAGTGACTGCCTATGTCCTTTCCTTTTTCTTAAAAGGAATCCGTTCTCCAAGTCCACCCACTACACCCATTACTGAGCAAAAGCTGTGAAATCTGTCTTCCCTTCACTAAGGTAGACCTGGAGGTGTAGGTATGGAAAGGTAACTCAAACTAGTGTGGCCTGGATGAAATACAACAGCATTTCAGAATGAAAATAGGTTGAATCTTAGGTCATGAAATTAAGGTTGGATTTGGACTGGACCAAACAGGAATCTGATGAGGCAGGCATCATAAGATATGGGAGGCTGCAGCCTTCTGGTTATTTTGAAGTTCACCCTTACAAATTTAGTTGAATATCCACTCAAAATTAGTTTGGTAATTGAATGAGTCGCACAATAACTCTTCAGTTTTGTAACAGAAGTGACCTGTAATGGTCATTTTCAATGTTGCTGCCTTCTATAATGTTTATTTTAAGAAATTTATTTAAAGAAAAGAGATAAAAGACAGTAAGATTGTCTCAAGTCTAATAATCCAAATCATCATTAATCCAAATTTCAGTCCTCTTTGAAAATCATTCCACTACCTGCCCCCCCCCCCAAAAAAAAAAGTATTTCCCAAACCTGCACGTCATTTCTATGCTTCTTACTGTTTTTCCCAAATAGGATTAAGAAGAGTTAAAATGTAGATGCCATATGAAAAGAGATAAACACACCACACAGTGTCATAACTATGGTCATACTTATTGCAGAAAACCCAGCAGGTCTTTCAAAAGGCAAATCAACAGATGGATCAAATGCAGGTAAGTCTTGTTTCAAAGGCTGGGAGACCATTTTTAGGGGTGTAAAATTCCATTTTTTGGACTCTTTTCACCATCACAACTTGTTGGAACTGTGTCTGCTGCTTCTAGTTTTCTGGGTAAACCTTCTTCATGTCTGCTTAGCTGCAGGTAGGCCCTATTTGTAACAATGTCAGTTTTACAACAGTCTTTTATAAGAGCTGCTTTGCTGAATGCTGCTAGAAATGGATGAGATTACAGTAAAATAAGTGGGACTGAGAAAGCAGTAAAGACACCCAAGGTAATATGTGACTTTGGATGAAAATGATAAATTTTGTGGGCATGCCCTCAATACAGAAAAACATCATGGATAGGAAAATGTTGTTTAAGAAAGAAAATATGTTACTTCAGCTCTTATGATGCTCTTCTCCCTAAAACCAATCCTTCCAAAAATTATTCCCATATTTTCATTTCACAAATATTTACCTGGTGTGAGAGTACATGGGGTGGAAAGTAAAAAATCTGATCATCACTTCAAGTGAAGGACAGGAAAGCAGAACTGAAGCAAAGGAGAACAAAGCTTTTAGTACCATAGTGAGCTTGTTAAGAGTACTTGATGTACCTTGGTGGCAATGACAGGGGATTTGCCATTTGTGCACTGTGTAACTCATTCTAGGATAAGGATTTACATGAGACTTACTTCTACTTCTTGCTTTTCAACTGGTGAGTGCGCTGTTCACCTAAACATGCAGAATGTTAAATCAAGGTGGGAATTGAAAAGAAAAGAAATTAAATAAAAGAGAAAGGCAGGTTAAAAGTTTGCCATCAGCACATACACAGCTGTTTTAAAAAGTTTAATTAAAAAAATAATCTATAATTGTGAATTGATTTTGATATATACTAAATCAAAATGAAGCAGCTAATTAGTAAACTAAATCTCTTCTAGTTTGAATGGTAAGAGTTTCCATTGAAGTTAACTTCAAAGGGTTTCTTTAAAAATGTTAGCATCAAACATTTTTGGAGCAACAAAGGAATAGCCTTTGATAGGAAAATTCTGTTGTCCTATATTTGTAGCACATAATTCGTATTAGATAATTCTCAATGGAATTATAAGGTATCTCATAAGACTTGAGGAAAGAAGAAGTATGCTGTAATTAAATGATAAAACAAGCTAATAACATAAATCTGATAATATTGGTGCAAGTTCTGCAAATTTATATGTTTTCTCATTTTAAAATTATTCAGTTGATTTTATTTTTCCAAGAAAGAAGATCTACAGCTCTTTCTTAAAAGGTTACGTTAATATATATGATAAAATAATATTTTCATGTATACACTCATCCCTGAAAAACAGGAAAGTATAGAAATTCCAGCTATTTCATAAGCATGTACTTTATATGATTTTGATTATATCAGGTATTAAGAAAGCTATTTTGTCTTTACCAAAACCAATGGCCACTGAAATACATGCAAAATTGAAGAACTATTTGTAAGACATCATGAAATACACACTCCCAGTGTACTTTTATCCTCTACGAATTATTTAGAGGGAATTGCTGTCATTGTCATATTGTAGTATACTGAGTTAATATGCCCTTCTAAATACCTATGAATTACAACCTATACAGACATATATGTCTAATTTTCAGCTTTGGCAAACTATAGCTTTATTTTTAACAGTGAATATGGGTGGAATCTCGAATCACCTTTAAATTACCTAGGCTTTGAGCTATCATCAATGGCCATCTTAAAATTATATGAATCACCTTCTGTAGATTTCTTTCTGCTAATGATAAGAGTGCCTAAGGTGATCAACTTTGATCAGCACATTTAATTGTCAGACTCGTCAGGCAAAAATAACTCCATTCCTTCTACGTCTCTGTACAACCCTTGTATTAACACCTATGCATAAATATCTATCCTTGCCCCCATTCCCACCCATATGACTTTTAAGCAATTTTTAAATTAATTTCCAGTTAATGTTGCTATTCTGCGATTTCAAATAATGCTGTTATCCCACCCACAACCTTTTCTAAACCACAGTTAAATTCTATTGTTCACTCTTTGCATAACAAAGCTTATTTTTTCTTAAACAGCGAGTAGGGTTAATCTTACTGGTTATATAGACATGATTAATAATGAATAGAAACAGCGTATACAGTGTAAATTGAATATTGATTTACAATGTGTTTTTTTTTTCTTTTTTCTTTTTAATTCTGTGACTAAGGAACCTAAGTGTCCATATTATTACAGACAATTTTCCAAATGATTTTTAAGAGTGACTGCACTGTTTCATGTATACCCACTGGTATTACTGGCCTTTAATTTAAATGATGATGCAAGTTCCTAATGTTTTTAGCTTAAGACATTTGCATAATCACAATCCACAGAGAAGAGTTTGTAGCATTTACTATGTGTCCTGTATGTGCACTAAACTGTCTCATCATAAGCTCCTTACTGGTTTATGAAAACACAGCAGACTCACATCTGGAATAGTCTTAGAGATCAAGATTTTCAAACAGCCAGAGGATTTAGGCACATAAGTTCCTCTGAAGAAATTAAGTAAGTACAAAACAATTCTTGGAATCGCTAAAGTACAGAACATCATTAATTCCAAGAACTAGACAGTACTGTAGAAATGCGTTCAAGATTAAGCATATGCAGGAAAATGAATTTATTATAGCTACAGTAAATTTAAGGAACTTCCTTTTTTCATTATATTTATAGCTGGGAGAAATAAACAGCTAGTTTCTCCCACACCCCCCTAGAGCATGTCCCTTTTGCTTCATGGGTTTATGGCATTTTTATTTGTTTCAAGACTGTTTGATATCTAGATTTATTTCAATCTATTTCAAACAATTTTTAATGACTGCCAAAACAATACTGTATATTCAGAACATTAGAGATGAAATCCTTCTCCACTGCAACTGGTGGCACAGCTCTTGCTGCGTCTGACAGTGCCAGGGTTCTACTATTTCTCTTCTGCACTTCTCCCAAATGGAAAGAGAGAAACTTTGGAGGAACAGAGGGTGGAAAAAACTGCACTGGCCACACACCCTTTCCTCCTCAGTGGATGTTCTTCTCTGAGGGATAGGTTAGGAATAGGTAGAACAAGGTCTCTAAACACTGTCACTTGTCTCTACTTAGCATGGCAAAACACTGAGAATTCCCCACCAATTTCCTTTCAGAAACCCAGACCAAAAGCAGTGAATCATCCTCTTTTGCAGCTTGTTCAGTGAATAACAACCTGCCTCAGACCACTCAAATGAAAGACCTGCAAGCCAAAGTTGATGTCTTTGTACCTGGTTTTTAATTTTTCTTACCGTAGAATAGTTTGCAGATAAAGCTGGTCTGGGGACAGAATTTTGAACAGAGAATGAAAGTTGTTTCTAATAAAAAATATTGTATATTATTCTTAGAATGTTTAGTTTGAAGCCAAACTGCTTTACTTCATTCTTTAAAACAATGTTCACTTGAGATAATACGAGAGCTCTTTGTATTGTTCTGTATCAGTTTTCTCTTTAAAGAGTTTGTTGACTGACTCCAAGTCAGTATTGCTTTTGACATGGATCTACTCAGACCTTTTCCTTAGAGAAATCTGCCCTAAAAAGACCAAAAAGCTTTTAAGCAATAGTACCATCAATGAGAACAAAAGCTCTGTATTTTACTTGAAAGAAAAGTAGAAAGTTAACTCTTTAAAAAAGGAAAAAAACAAGCAACAACAAAAAAAACCACATAACTTGATCAGAAATCATAGAAATCAAAAAGGCTCATACACAGCTCTGTCCTTGCCCCTGTGTCCTTGTAGACAAATCATTGTTCCAGGCTTTGTTTTAGTTAACACAATGACATTCTCAATTGCAATAAACTGCTCAGCCTGCTCTATTCCCCAGGAACTTCCTTCTGCCACCTCTCTGAGGACGCCTACTCACTGCCACCTCAAAGTCTCATGGCATAAGCTGCAAGATCCTAATTCTATAATGTAACTATACCTTGCCTGAGATCATCCACACCCTTTGCAACCATCTCCATGCGAAGTGTGCTCTGTGGTATCCTTGAAAACGGGTCAGTGCTCCCTTCTCTCAGGTGAATCCTTCTGACTTGGAGCACACAAATAAAACAAATATACCAGAAAAAAATACAACCTGCTATAAGGCATAGTGTAAACCAGTATCCCACCCATGTCTGCACGCTTAACTTTCCACAAACAATCCCAGTGGCATCAATAAGAGGACTGGGGCACAAAATCCTTACACATTTCGAAGGCTTTAATGAGATTCATACATATGCCTATGTTTGCTAAACTGAATTTTTGCTGAATAAACTACACATATTCGGGAGACAAAATAAGGACCTATTTGCTTAATAGGTTTCGTTGAAAATTTCTTCCTGTTAGAATTAAATTTGGGAACAACAGAACAGTATTAAATCTCCAAAGATATAAAGTTACAAAATGCTTGAATTAAGGTCACGTATGTCTGGTGTGTGCATGCTACAATGCAGTCTTTAATGACATGGTCACTAAAGCTCTGAACAAGGTTTCCAATCTTTTCAGTGAACTTGAAGGAGCTGTAGGATCCACCTCAGTAAACAAAAACCCCTGCAACATGTGGTGGAGTGAGGCAGAGAATGGCATAACCAGAAGGATGGCTTCAAACTAAGGCAGCCAAATACTTTCTTCGAGAACTGTATTCGATGTCTGCACCTGCTGAAACTCTGTGATGCTAACCAAGCTGCCAGAAACTTTTTCTAGCCTGTCATTACTACAGTGTTCCTCATTTTAGAAGTATCTGACTCAATAGGGTGAAAATATGAATTGCTAGTGTGTTGCCTGCCATGTCCTGCCACGCTTTTCCAAACTATAGATGAATATTGAGTTAGAGGTGGCTGTGCAATATGGTTATGCCTTACCAGTGCCATAGCACCTTTCTTTCTCTCTCTCCCTCTCTTTAATTCAGTGCTACTGGAATTTCAATCTTTTATTCAACAAAGTCATTTTAAAGAAATTGACCAATGTTCAGAAAAGTGGGAACTTTACTTAAAAGAGTTAATGTACAACTATAGGAAAAATGGCTTGGTTTGCATAATGTATGGTTACTAAAATTTCCCTTTCAAACAAGCTTATCTTTGAGTGCGCTTAGTAGAATGATTACTATTCGTGTGTGATGGAACAACAACAAGCAAACAGTGCTCAGGTAACAGCTGTATTCTGATCTCAGCAAAATGCTTATACTGTGGGTAGGTATGGGTAAAGTCTACTTGATACCTAGCAGCAAACAAAATACTGTTTGATTTAATAGGAAAGGGTTAATCAATACAAAAAAGAGTACAGTATAGTAGTAATACAGAAGGTATTCTGGCTCCATGAAGCATACAACTCATATGCACACAGTGGAAAATAAAGACCTCCAGAACAAACAATTCAGATTGTCCTCCAGAAGTGAAGCATGGAACTGCTCATCCATAATGAAGTTGCTCAGTTGCTCTGTTATAGTTGTTTTCTTTATTTCTGCCCTGTTCAGTAACTCCTATGCATAAGGGTGTATGAAAATGAGTGAAGCATGTACAACTTTAAGACTTCTACTTGAATGGCAGCAACTAAGTGGATGAGGGAAAGTAGGTCTGAACAGTGAAGGTTTATCAGACTTGGTTAAGGACAGCCAGCATAGACCAAAGGCTATGGGAAGAAAGAGAGGAGAGATTAAGGATCGGTGCATGGATTTATTGGTGGTGGCTTCTAAGCTCTGTAGAACCAGAAAATCTTACTTTGGGCATGGGATGACATTGAGTGACTTAGGGTAAAAATAGTAAGACTTCTCTTACAAACAACTATGAGTAGTTAGTGGGAGGCAGTTTCTCAGCAGAAGAGAAATGGCTTAGAAGATACCAAAGAAAACTGAGAAGATATCCAAGATGATAGCTCTGAGCCAACAGAATAACAGACTGGATGGCAAAACTGTATGCAGATAAAGATAGCATGAAGGAGAGAATCGGGTGTACAGTCAGCTTTCACTAATTAGTGTTCCAGTTCCTCCTCTGAATATCTAGGATCCTACAGAGGAAAGTGGAGGCTAGAAATAAAGGAGCACGGCACACATACTGCCAACTCTGCTATGTTAGCAGAGATTAGCAGAGACAGATTCTGAAATCAAGCCCGCTAGTGTATATATCTGCTTTCCTGAGTCTAACTTTTCTGAAAAGTCAGTGCTAGAGCAAATGGTATGATTTGAACATACTTTGAGCACAGTGCAATTAATAAAATGTCAACACATACGTTATAAATAACGGGTGGCATTAATAGCAAAATAATGTATTGCACTTAGAGTATGAAGTCTCAGGCTTTATTCAATAATTCAAAGTGGAATTTCCTTAGGAAACTTATCATGGCTACTAGGCAAACCTGGTGAAAAAAATCCAACATAACTGAGTGCCACTTTTTTGTGATTCATTTCTATCCTTCTCATCTTGTAAGAAAGTAAAAGAATTATCCACTGCATCAAACCTTTACCCCCTACCAATGAAGAACTATTTTCTAGCCTTTTGTCCAGCCTGGCTTAACAAGAACCATAGGAGGGCATTTCCCTATTACCACACAAACTCTTTCAGAGAGCCTACAACATTAATTGTTTACTATACATTTTCTGTTTCTTAACTACTCTTAGTCATACTTCCTTTGTACCGTGTAATGTACAGTCTGCTTTACCCTAGAATAGTTTTATGTCCTCTCTACTCACTCCTTTTAAATACTCAGCATTAACAACAAGGCATTCTTGTTTTCCATGCCTATGAGTTATGCTTTATCCTCCCCATGTTATGAAAGAATTTGTTAAAAAGCTTTCATCTGAGGAAAATTAATTCTCTCGTACCAGCTGGTACTTTTACTATATTAAATGGAAGAAAGCCAAGAAGCAATTGCAAAAACTAACCACCATGACCAGCATGCTTAATCGTTATCTGGCTGCATGGCTCTGGTTCAGACCTCTTCAGATTGTTCTCTTCATGAGCAACCATGGCTCCCTCCATTCTGTCCAATCTTCTAATGTCGCAGAAATCTGCAGCCTTGACCAACCCCTCTCACGCTGGTATCAAACCTAACAGTACGCAGTGCACGATGTCAGCGTCCAACCACAGAGTTAACACTCTGGTGAGCTGCAACATAACCCTCCTAACATCTTGGACACTCAGAAATGAAAAACGCATAGAGAAACACTTGTACCAGAAGGACAGAAGGATGTCACAGGGCTCAGAAAAGAACAAGGGCCAAGTCATGTGTACAGTGGACATGACTGCGCTGTTCTAGAGAAGCAAGCATGAATGCCACAGTCCAGATAGCCTCTGGGCTAGGTATCCATCCTTATTGTGACATCCTTATTGTGACATCCTTATTGCACTTCTATTGTGACAGTTCAGTTTTATAAATTTTCCAAAACCTCTGAGATGAGAACATAAACTATATATTTTTTTTAATATGAAAGAATTAAAATAACAGACAATAAAAAAGACCTCAAACTGCAGAATACCCTGAACATCAAACTAAATCTCAGGCTAGAAGTCAAAGTACATCTATACCAAAGAATGGCTGCAAACACTTGCTGTCAGTTTACATACAGTAAACACCAAGCAAGTCAGCCTTCCTCCATATGCCACATTTCCATTGCCTCCTGGACCTCAAAGCCCCTCTTTTCAAAGATCTGAGGTAAGTGTAGGAGGGAAGGGGAATCCTAGGAAGGGAAAACAAATCTGTGAGGGAATCAGCTTGAAGATCTGAATTTACTGCACTGAAAGGCAGCTTTCTAGCTTGTAAAAATGCATAGGTCAGCTGAAGATACTTCTTTCCAGCTGGTGAACTTCAAGATTCACAAAGCATAAAGGATATAAACTTTGATATGATATGACTGTGCAAATACTTCTCTATATAACAGCATTTATGTCAATGAAATCACACATACAAAAACATGATTCTCAAAACTCTAGGTACCTTTTACTGTTTTCAGTAGGATTTAATAGTTGCAAAATACATATGAAAATTCAGTAGGCATGCTTGCAGAAACAAGACTCAATTTTGCTTTAAATCTGCATAGAAAAAAAAATAAAATGTAAAACCATAGAATCATGGAGGCATTTAGGTTGGAAAGGACCTTCAATATCATCAAGTCCAACCATCAACCTGACCTACTGAGTTACGTCACTAAACCACACCCCTTAGTGCCATAAACTGGGGACCTTTCTCATGTTCAGAATGATTGATGATCTTGATGTGTTTTAAGCAACATCTTTAAAGAACCAATGTAATTGCACTACTGAGTGGTAATTAAGCTGTCCCCTCTCAAAAAAAAAAAAAAAAAAACACCAAGAAGATACAGAACTGTATATTATAAAAGCCTATTTGTGAGATAGAGCTTGAAATAGAAACATTATTTTTTTTGTATTTTCTTCCTAAGAAAAAGCTTTTCTGCTTTTGCATTATATAAATTTTACTAAGCTTCCAAGGACATACAAACTCTAAAAACAGATTATTATGGAGTACTGGAGAAAAATGGAGGTACAGACTTTGGCTTTACAGATTTATCCTAAAACCACTGGCACACCCAGAATAGGAAAGTAAACCCCCTCCACTTGGATGCAGTCTGTAGGGCAATGGACGCCACCAGATTCAGATCCTCAGGCGCCCTCTGGCAATGCCTTCTTCCTCCATTGGCTGTATGAGGACCCTGTACCTCTATGATTGTAACACAGCCACCTGCTAAGGGCTTAAGGACATGTGGGATGAATCAGGACCCTGCTGGCTCTCAGAGAATTTACAGTCAGTGACCAGAATACTAAGAATATGATAAGGCAAAAACTTTTTCTCATAAAAATACTTCTGAGAAATGTGGTTTTGAGGTCAGATATGTTTAGGAAACCCTGAAGATATTTTTTTTTCTCATATGAATATGAAATAGACACTTGGATATTTCAGGATTTACCGAGAGCTGTTTGTTTAGCTCAGATTCACCCGAATTACTCTTAGGAACTTCACTGAGGAGCTGAGAAGGCCACACAGTTCATGTAGCCTCCCCGTGGAAATGAAGAAATACAGACAATACAAGAGGCAATTCAGCACCCCCAACATGTGCATAAAAAATTCACTTTCAGATTCATGATAGGAATCACGCCCTTCACTGACTACCGAGTAACCCAACAATAACAAAAAGATACTGCAAAGAGACAATTTTTAAAGTTTCAAAATTCTGTAAAGAACCCAGATTTTAAATCTACCAATTTAGAGAGCTGTAGTACCCGATGTTCTATGCAGTCCTAGTGAAAACAGACCTTTCTTTGAGAAATATGGAAAATAATGGGGCAAAAACAACTCTTACGAACAAAAAAAAAATCCCTGCTAGTTTTATTCTAAGACTCTGCAGTCTTCCACTTTGCTCAGATTTGTCATCCGAGTTACAGCTCTAAAGGAAGTCATGCTGCTGCTGCTGCTGCTTCCAAGAATTTGATTGCTGTAATTGTGCTAAACACAAAAAAGCTACATGACAATTTAAATACCTGTTTTCAATTTGATGGGATTTGAAACACTGGACATATTTAACCCCAGAAATAAATTTTTCTAACGGAAACTCAGCTGAACTTTAATTTTAGTGGCATTACTGAATAGTTTCTATAATCTACTGACACTGATGTGCCCCTCAAATTGCAAGTGCAAATTATGAGTATAGGCTGTATTAAAGCCCATCGCTGAAAAGAACGCGAAAAAAAATGGTCCCCTCTGCCTCTTCAAATAACAGCAAAAACACTTCGGTTAAAAAAAGAAGCATATAGCCAGAGCAGTCTTTAAAAAATATTATAACTTGCATATCTTTAGCATGTGAGATTTCTTGCTAGTTAATTTGACCACGATGTTGAAAGGGCTGAATGTCACTACCTAAAGTCACTTCATGAGTGAACTGTAAATGTCTATGCAAAAGAGTCAAAATTAAAAAAAAAAAAAACACAAAACAAACAAACAAAAACGATCCTTACATTGGAGCATAATTTTTTTCTGGGGCCCCATTTGAAAATCAGGGTTACAAAAAAGGTTCTACTTTCAGATTTTCCAAAAATAAGGGGAAGTTCAGAGATCTTGACCTATTATAAGTGTCAGCCAAGGCTTCCTTAAGTCTGACATACAAGATTTTTAAAACCTACTGCCTCAGAAAAATTCCAAATAAAATTTTAAATCTCCCAAGCAGATGCCAAGGGCCTCATATGACCATGTCTTCTGCTGCAGCAGGCCCTCCTCTAATAAAGAATCCTGCCAAAGAAAACCATTATCCTTTCATAAGCTTAAATCATAGTTTAACTCCTATCTGTTTTGTGTTTGTGATGGATTCTGATACTCTAAGTCTGCAGGAAAATTACATGTCCAAGCTGAGGAATTCATGTTCATGAAATCTATTTGTTCAAATGTAGAACAGGGAAACCAGTAATGTGTTTCCCTTCTTTCTGTTTATTTTCTGCAGTTAGATTGCTACAAACTGTGGCTAGTGATTTACTTCAATTGTAATGAACAAGGACAGGTGAAGTAAATGGAAAACTCAGGAGAAGAAACTAAGAACAAAGAAGAACTATGTCTTTAAGTCATTGGTAATGTGTTTAGTTATAATGGTTACTAGGGAAAAGAAGGCAGGCAGGCAGGGAAGAAAAAAAAGAAATAGAAAAGAAAGAGAGAGAAGACAGGCAGGGAAGGAAGGAAGGACGGAAGAAGGGTCGGAAGGAAGGAAGGAAGAAAGGAAGGTCAGAAGGAAGGAAGGAAGGAAGATTGGTTCTATGCTTTTTCAGGTGGAAATACGCATGTAGTTCTATACCTGTTGAAATGACTTTTCCTTTAAATGCATGTAGACAATAGCAGAGAAGTAGAAGCACTGACAAAATTACTATAAGAAGTTAATAACCATTAAAGTAATTAATGTTTGTTAGTGGCAGAAGGTCACCTATGGGAGATTTTACACTTTTCTCACAAGTAACAGACTGGCCCCCAAATACACCAGCTGATTTCTTTTAACCATTTCCTGACATCCAGCGTCTAGTTCACTTTTTTTGTAAGTTTCCCCATCACTGCTAATTCAATTTATATATGCACGTATGAAATAAACTACCCACCATCCACACCTGGTTGTTTATAGTCCTCAGACACTCGTCTGCCCTCATCTTGATACCGACTGTGTATTACAATACTTTGTGATCCTGTCATTGCTAAGTTCTGTAATTTCAAATACTTCATTTTATAGAAAAAAGTAGCATCAATCTCAAAGTTATAAGCGATAATGTTTGTACTAAAATTGCACTATTTCTGAGTAATCTCAGAAAACCAAAATTCTCAATTGTAATCAACTGAAATGCTGTATAGTTACTTTATGTAGCTTATTCCTGCAAGATGTTCTGGATGCCGAAACGATAAATGGGTTCAAAAAAAGGCTGGGCAAAGTCATAAGTGACAAATCCACCAATGGATACTAAATATAATGGCCTAAATTTAACATCCACTCCAGGAAGCCCCTAAATGAATGATTGCCGAAGTCCAAGACAGAGAATGAGGGCATAAATGGCTATCCAGAAGCTCAGGGAAGGATGATCTATATATGCCTATTTCTGGTAATGGCCAGTTTTGAAGACAAGACAAATGCATTGTTTGTCTTATAGTTTTATGAGCATTTGAATACCTACATTATGAGGCTTACTGTTTTTCAGATTCTTTTCAGCTAAAAATGGCAAACTTAACCATGCAACAAATGTGTTTGGGTAAAATATGTTTGATCCCCCAGTATTGTGGGATTTTCTTTAAAGATGTTGCTAAAAAAGGGGATCCTCAATCTTTTTGAATATGTGAAAGGTCCCTGTTTTGTAGCACTAAGGGACAAGGTTTAGTGAGGAGACTCAGCAGGTCAGGCTGATGGTTGGATTTGATGATCTTGAAGGTCATTTCCAACCTAAATGACACTATGATTCTATGAATTCATATTAGAAAAGGATAGTGGTTCTCAACAGCATAGCAGTTCATTTACATTATAGTTGGCCTGTCCAGTCCTTCCTCCAGTGAAATGGACTGTCTGAATTTCAGCTGTCTGAATTCATAACATCTTTTAATAACAAACTAGGTAATGCCAGTTTACATTCCTAGATGAGACAGTGAACTGTGGTATAAACCAGGATAAAACTCACCGTCTCTCTAGTTGCCATTGCTACTGTGATTACACTGAAAGAAGAGGGAGCAGGCAGCAGAGGATGGCCACAGCTTTAGCTTCTTCATGTGTCATGTCATAAAGCTGAAACTGAGCACACATTGAACACCATCCAGTTTTGTGAATTCTCAACCAGAGTCTGAGAGTTAGCAAGATGATGGAATTTCTACCCCTCTGCTCCACAGTTTCATAATTTCTTCCCACACCCTATGAACAAATGGGGAATACTGGGAGTCTCTTTTTTACATAAAGCCCAGGATTTACTATCTTCTTATATGCAACTGAAGGTAGGATGGTACTGTGAGGCTGGACTTCATTTGTGCATGTTCTTCTGTTGCCAAAATCTTTAGTTTCCCCACAGTCTTACATTCCATCTCATTTTTTTCCCTGTTTTACCTCACCAAAGCATCAATGGCTTGCTTTCACATTACACTTTGCATGTTCTGCTCCTGAGTCTCCTCTGTAAAACTAATATGGTTGTTTTTCACTGCTGTTTCAGTGCCAAGCACATCACCAAACTATTGAAGCTTCTGTTAATTGATGCATTCTCTGGATTTTCTAAGCAAGAATAGGGCATAGAAAAAGGTAGATTATTTCTTTTTTAATGAAGAGTCTCAGCAGTTTAGGATTTGGAATCAATTAAATCAGCATCTGAATAAGTTAATGAACTCATTCAAATCAAAAGTTCATTTTAGCCAACTGAAGGAGAACATTTTCCTTTCACTCTAAGACAGGACTTCAGTTAATTGAAGGAAATGCATTTATGTATGTATTTCGTGAGTAAGAAGAGAATAGGACTGAGTAGGCATACCTTTTGCTGGATCCCAAAGTTACAGTAAAGGGCAGATTAGTTTTTAAATAGACTACCATGCTTTTCTGGTTCACCGATAATTACGTCCCATAAAAGAGAAGAGGAGAAAACCGATTTGTGCTCTTTTTGTTACTCCAGCAGTGAAAATCCCTAAATACTGTTTTGTCTCACTTTTCTCTCACGTTCAATATATCCATTATGAAATTGCTAAAACACTCAGTTCCTGCTTTTCTAATCATGTCTTCTCCACCCTCCATATGTTTTCTGTCTTTCTATATTACTTTTGATTTCTTTGTCCTCCCCTTCAAGGTTCTCTAAACTTCTGTAATATATACAACCATTCTGACAATAACACACAGCATGAAGGACTAACTTTTTTGAGGGAAAAAGACATGATTAAATTTCTGACATTAATCGTATGTTCAAGAGAACTGTAATCATAATAATGCCTCTTGCTTGTTCAGATCATAGCTTTGTGACCTTCTACTTCTTCCCTAGACAGTGCATATGATTAAAAGTGAATATGCTATCTTTAACTTGTGAAAGATTTTACTATCATAATACAAGTGCACACGCAGTTTGTGAGTAGGTGACCATTTCCATTCATGCTTACACATTGCACACAGTGCTCCCTGGCATTTTCTAAATGGCATTCCATTTCCAGCTGTGTCTGTCATTTCTGCTGGACAAAATACCCCAAAAAATTAGCATGAACATGGAATTATTGTCTGTCTCATTGTTTTCCACAGGAACCACATTTCCAGACTTTCTCTGTTCATTACAAATCCATGTACTGAGAAGACAGAAGATGTCATTTATTGGTACTACAATACCAACCCGTTTTGTGGAACAACACGTGAGTTGAAACTTCCCAGTTCAGCTTTAAATCAGTATACATATACAAGTCTCTGGGGACTTAGAAGAGAACGAAGGAGTAATAAAAACATCAAGAACCTCTAAAATAAGCAGGAAAAAAATAATAAAATAGTAAAAAAATGTGCCTTTAACATGGGATTAAAGGGGTAAATACATCTCCAAAGATTTTTAGAGGAATTTTTTGGAACCTGGTACTCAGTTTTTCTTTGTTTGTGAACTGAGAGCTTCCTACCGTGCTCATAGGAGTAAATCATGGTAGGCAGGAAGTTCTAACACACTGCAATGTGTTAAAGTAATATCAACAACGGCAAAATAATGTGGCAATGTGGGAGCCTCAGCATACATTCATGCCAAATGGTTTGTGTTGAAATGGAAAACACAAAGATTATTTTTCAGTGACAAAAGAAAATCAATATTTAAAATCAATGCCAGTCATGGGGAGCAGTGAGAACAAGCAACAAAAGACCACAAAGCACCTTTGGGAACAATTGAAAGAAAAATGCAATAAATAAAAAAAAAATTATACTGAAATAAAAGCCTTTTTGCCCCACATTAGGTTAGATTTGCAAATCAAAATCAGGAACATTACTGTTACTGACTTCTCATGTTTCTACTTCCAGGCAGTTCTAAAAAACTACAGAAAACTTAGCAGATATGTGTCTGAGTTAAATAAGGGTCTTCTAAAATACAAGATTAACACCCATCCTTTTTGCCCATCTCTCATGGTTTAGTCTTACCACTTTTAACTGCTATGCTCCTGTATGCAAGTGCACATTCCAGATCTATACATACATGCTGGTTCTGTTCTGTCTGTATGCCATTCAACCACTAGAGAGGAAGATGGACTCTCTCAAAAGTTGCCTGAAATCCCCTTTTTGCAGATCAGCAGTGATGGAAGTGTAAAGACTGATGATTTCATTTTACCTAATTGGGCAATTTGGTTCAATAATGACACGTTTGAGTGAGATGAAGCAAGTTACAATAGCTCTGCATAGTCCTTCTGTCTGAATTATTACTAGCTTAAGAATAGCACCAGACCTGTGTTGGTCTACATGCCATTGTAATGTTACACCTAAGACAGCAAGGCCTGCTAGGCTGAAACACCTGAACTCGTCTTTGGGAGTAAGCAAGGCTGTACAAAACTAAAACTACTAAAACCTGACAGATCCAACTAGTGCACATTAAATGACTTGTAAAAGCTCTATTAGAAAGGTTTTATGATACTTAAAGCACACACATCACATCATTCTTTCCCCCACCACTCACAGCTTTAGAGAGCTGGCTCTATCCGTTTACTTACCTAGATGGCACATCCCCTCTTATTGAAGTGCCTCTCAAATAAATAGTCAGTATGTTTAAACACTACAATAGCCAAACCTGGGACGGATACACTTTACCACTTTAACGAATGTGAAGCAAAGCAAAGACACCTACTAAGTAGTTTTCTCAAGGTCTACAGGAAATTTGTGCCTGGCCAATAAACTGAACCCAGATCTCCAGAGTCCCGCTCCATTTCCTGAGCTGCTAGGGTACTTCCTCTCCCAATGCACAATATAGTTTGTTGAAGAAGTAAATTCTAAATTACTGAATACATCGAATAAGCGGAGTTTCTCCAAAGCACAGACCAACACCCATATTGAAAGAGAACTTCTAATAGCATACCCTTATACATTCTGGGCAGTAATACTTAAAGAGCCCAGAGAGGAATTAATAAAATCAAGCTTACTAAGACATTTAATTAAAATGATACAGAACTATAGAGTCTTGAATACCTTTTTCTGGGAATTCCATCATTCACAGGATATTGGATGACAATATACTTAACTAATGAAGATCAGAAGAATGCATATGAATTGAATGTAAGCCAAAGGCAGGACTTATATTCTCCAATCTGATTAACTCTTTCCCAGATTCAGATTTATATATCATGTTTCCCTTAAGGAGCAAAAGCCACCCAAACCCATAAAAAATAATAACCACATCTCTCAGAAAGGACTTCATGTACCCAGTAAGGACTTCAGAACACCTCCAAAATACTGCAAAGACTTTAAATACATGGATTTTTTAGAAAGCCTATTTTCTTTTTACTTTTGGACTGATAGAACTAAAACAATAACACATGGTAAGATGCATAAAGGCATGTACGTTTATCTAGACTTTGAGATTTTGCTTTCTTTGCTCTGTATTTTTGTCTTTGTTTCATTAAAATAAAGCCTTTGGGGGGTACTATCCTAATAAAATGGTATTTTAATGCATCATTTTCCTTTGAATGTCACTCACATCCAGCAAGGTCTTAGATTACTGGAAAGCCTTCAGATGTTGACAAAGGAAAGAAGGATGAGAACTGTGAGCTGAGTTGCAAGAATACCGTTACAGCACCCACTGATGCAGCAGGTTTATGTTTCCTGGAACGCACTTTACCATGTGTTCACATGATACCCCAAAGGGGTGAAAATGCAATACAATGGGCAAAGGCAGACCAGGTAAGTCAGAATGCTATTCTAACGTTCATCATCAAACATTTGTTTGCCCAGAGAAGGTGTGGATACCCCATCCTTGGAGGTGCTCAAGTCCAGGTTGGATGGGGCTTTGAGCAACCTGGTCTGGTGAGAGGTGTCCTTGCCCATGGCAGGGGGATTGGAAATGGGTGATCTTTAAGGTCCCTGCCAACCCAAACCATTCTATGTTTCTGTGATTCTAGCTGGAGGAGTTTTCATTGTGAGTTCAGCTACATTTTATCTACATGCCTGAGACTGTTACTTGAGAATACCAGAAATGATATTTCTGTTGCTTTCAAAAACAAGAATTAAACTTGAGAAAAGGAGTCATCAGTTAAAACATATGCTATAATTAAATATATGCCAGTAGTTTGACAAAACAGAGAAATTTGAGAATGAACAGCTTGTGGAGTGAATGAAACATACTTGCGAGCTTACCATTCAGCAGAGTACATGCTGCCAACATGTACATGTATTTTAGTTTACATGTTAAACCAAACATAACCAAAACTGCCATCAACCATCAAGCTATCAGGTTGCTACAGTAGGTTTGGTTTTCTACTCTGAAACAAGTTTGTTTCATTCAGAAGTGTCATTATTTAACATGCAAATAAAAATTTGAGCTACTGTACAATGTGCCGTAATAAAAAGGGATATATAAAAAATATTACCTATATTAGCCTAAAATTATTTAAAAAATGAGGACACATTTTTACAAATTCATCCATATCCAAGTGACAATATTAGATCTCAAAGTTTGAAACACTGTATGGCGTACTACCTACATGCATCTTCCCCTACTTCAGTAAGCCTACTTTCAAGATGGAACAAGAGGAATGAAGGAATTCTGTTTTTAGTATGATCAGTCAGGCTTCTTGTTCTATGTTATCGTATTTTGTAATTACTAAACAAGCATTTCTATTGAGAATAACCTGGGAGTGAACTTGGGTTGTACCTAAAGTTTGATAGGTAAAGGAGAATTACTTATGTTACTTTAAATTAAAAAAAATATATATATAAAATCTTTCTCTTATGAGGACACAACGTTCTGAGTACACAGCATTTATAAGGAACACATTTTTCTAATCTTCTCACTTCGGGTGTGGTACATGTTTTTTTTGCTGATCTGTGGTTTTGAAGAACAAGCCTACACTGCTGAAAGCAATAGATTTAAAACAATTTATGACTATAAATATTGTAGTTACTATTTCTTACCACAGTCTCCTTATGCCAACATTTGAGTGGTGCTGGTTACACAAGTGATTTATTAAAATGCGATGTAATACCTGTAGACATGCAGGAGCTCTGCCCTGGGGTTTATTCACATCAACAGCCACAAGCTGCCAACCTCCAGCAGCATCTTCATGAAACATCTTGAAAAGGAAAATAGTTGTCAGAAATGTTGTACTGATAAATACTATTGAATTCTAATATATTCCCCTTAAGGACATTTTGATCATAGTTAATTTAAAATAAAAGGGGAACAGCATTTTTTTTTCCTGCAGAAGAAAAGCCACATACTCTTTTCCCAACATAAATAGATTCTGAATTTTACTCAGATAACATCAAACACAATGTCTCTGTTAGTCCTAACATAGAAACTAATTCAATTCAATTCTGATCAGTATCATTAGATGGTGGTACTCATTCAGAATAAATTTCTTACTTAGTAAACTTATCCTAAGGAAACACAAACACATTGTGACCTAAAGGTAAGTTTCATGGTGCATTTGCAAACAAGAGACAACCCTCGTCTTTTTTACTGACAAAATTATTTTCCTCCAAGGATCAGACTTTGCTTTTCTTGCACTGATGCACATCAAGAGTAGCTGTGCAGTTCTTCTGTACTGTTACCCAAAGCTCTTAATTGCTGTAAATATTTGAATGATATGCCAGCTCTAAATGATGTAAATGGAAAAAAATCTCGTAAACGCAGTGGTACTCAAATTTTACCAATTCTGTTGTTTGGTGGGTTTTGTTTGTTTGTTTGTTTTTCTTTCTTTTTTTTTCTTTTTTTTTTTTCTTTTTTTCCTTTCACAAATTAGGACAAAATATGTAGACTGCTGGTCTTAAGGAACGGTGAGAAATTATGTCTGGAAGTGATTAACACTGTCCTTGAAGGTGTCCTTGAAAGAAAATGAACAGCTCTACCATTTTTAATTGTCACCTATGAGTCTGCGTGTACTATGTAATGAAGTGTGGAGAAGTTCCCACCTCACTCCCACCTTTTTCTTGACACACAACACCAAACAAGTTACTGCTGGAACACAGCTACCGCAGCAAGGTTGAATCTTAAAAATCTTTCAGAGAGATGTGCTCATTAAACTGAGGGCAATGTCACACATGTGGTTGTGATGCTGCTAAGTCCTTATGTAGCATCTCTGCACCAGAAAGAGTTGCCAACTCAGATCAGCACTGAGTTACTCCTCTTTGTACCATGCTTTAATGTGTAGTGCTGGAGGGGTTTCCAAGAACCTTTTTTCTATCCTTCTCTAGAGCCCCCTTCTTTGACTCTCAGACCTTTTCCATAGGACTAAGTTTTGGGACTAGATCAATGATTTATGAAGCAGGAAAACAAAACAAGATACTGTTGCTCTTTGTCAAGGTTATCTCATGCACAAAATAATCAAGGTTTTTAACTTGTATCTGGTGCTTTGAACAAGAAATCCTGTGAGAAATTTTCTGCCCTTCTTAATGCAGAAAAAGATAAATCTTTTTTGTAGTTCAGTAGGCTGGACTCCTTTTATGCCTCTTTAAGCGAGTGACTCAAGAAGCAAAGTAATCATTTACTTGTCTCCAGCACACATACCATTTTTATTTTGCATGATTCTATTTATATTCAATATGTTCATATTTTTCAGCATAATGACATTATTATGGGCATTTCTCTTATTCTTGGAATTCTTTAGCATTGGCTGCTTCTTGAATTTCCCTATATAGACCTCTCTGTTCCAGCTCCTCGCTCAGAGTATGTAAGTTAAGCCTATATGATTGAGGTATTTGTCCCATGAAAAACATTACATTCCTCAGGCAAAGTATGTATCATGTGGAAAAGTCCTTTTTTTTGTTAGGCATTAAGTTGGTATCACCAAGTCTGCTTTGACTAAGCAATATATAGAGTAGAAATGATTTCCACAAAGTCTATTTGAGGCCAAAAATGTAGCAGCAAGTAGGAAAGGGAAGATTTACACAAGGTTTACAAGAATATCCAAAGGTATATCAGAAAATATTTAATAAATAATTTTGAAGGCAGTTAAATCCTCTGGCTTAAGAAAACAAATAATCTCTAGCTACAGTCGTTAGAACGGTTTTCCTCATTTGTATATCACTTATCTAGCTTCCTAAGGGCTTTTTGCAGGTAGTTTGTACTGGTCCCTCATAGATGGCAAACTGCACTAGCCTGGAAAAGCCTGACCATTTGTACACTCAGGATACCTGATATTATTTTTAGAATAATAAGTGAGAGAGTTAATATCTCAACCAGTTATCCCTTTTTTTTTTTCATATTGGGTCTTTCACAGTACACAATCCAAGCTTCCTGACATAGCTTCTTCCTACCCATTAGCTTATAACTAAGCTCTCACTTTCTGTGGCAACCTCAAATCTCAGCACTGCTCTTTCATTGCCTTAGCACCTCATTCCTCCTTGGTCTCAACATGCTCTTTTCAGTTCCAGGACTCACTTCCCCAGACACTTCAGCTACACTCTGACCTCTCTTCTTCCAGATACAGTTTGTGATTTCAGCTCTTCTTCTTCAGCACAGAAAGTGATATTCACTAGCAACCCTAATTCCAAACCCTCCAATGACATGAGAAAAAAAAAACACCTTTATCTTAATTAAAACAAAATAGAAATTCTTCCATAACATACCCAGATACCCAGAGAACCACTTTACAGTCTTCTTTACCATTCTTTTTTTAAGAAAGCCTAGTAGGATAATATCTCCCAGAACATAATTCTATATGAAAATACATATATCAACTTTAAAATATATGTGCTAACATGTAAAGTGAAATAAAACTGAACATAGTGGGATGAAACAATAATTCATGGGAATTTCTGGCTTATTATTAATTCCTAAACTAAAACCAGTCAAGTTCCCAAAGAAACTCAGTATTTGGGTGCTTCACCTGGGTGGTGGCAGTTGAGGTGGTACTGCTTCTGGATCCCCACATCTGCTGAAACTGCACTCTAATTTCTGCAAATGTTTCAATGATGACTGCGATGAAAACATTCTATAAAAAGGAAAAGAAAGAATGGCTGACATAAAGCTCAGCAAGCAGAAAAGAGAATAAAATCATTCAGATCTGCCTTTCAGATAGTTTTAAAAGAAGAAATTTTTCAGTACCTTCACAAGCCAGGCCAGAAAGAAAATTAAGGTGATGAAATAGAAATATGAACGCCATCGGGGAAAGCTGTCGATTGCTCGATACATAAGGAACACCCAGCCTTCCTGAGAAGCAGCTTCATAAACAGTAAATATGCTTGTGCCTAAGGAAAAATGAAAATGTTTGCCATTAAGCCCCATGAACTTTTTCAATATTAAAAAACAATCATCTTTTATCTAGTTTTCTTTTCTCGGAAGGATATTAGCTCTCCTCTCCCCACTTCGAAGAGAGGATTTCAGGTGCATTTCTATGTTTCTTCTTTCTGCAATTGAATATGAATTGATTTTATATCAGACCAGACTCCATTCTCTCCCTGGACACACATACATAATCCCTTAGATGGGTTCATTGGGAGTATGCAAATGTCTCCAAAGGTAGAATTTCTCCCATCATGTGATTTCAGCAGCACCTGTGAGAAAAGGCAGATTTAATTAAAAATATCAGAAGCAACATTCAGTAGGTGAAAGGAATCACTATTAATACAAGCAAGACTGAACAAGCAACACTACACCAAAATGGTGCTTGATACTAGTCAGCACCATTTAGTGTCTACAAGAAGCTACTGAATGATGTTAAAGCTCAGGCAGATAGCCATGGTAGTTGCATTAACATAAATGTGCTGTGTTAAAAAATGTTAAAGCATTTTAAAGTTGAACTTACTATAACATTCTGGAGAGGGGGAAGAAAAGTTATTAGGGGTTTATGTGTGTGGAAACCACTATAAGATCAGTACAGATATACTCTGCAAAGTGCAGGGCAGACTAGAGAGCAGGTTTAAGTACGCTGAGTGATGCACATGTCTCTCAGTTCCACCACTAGCTGTAATTTGGCTCAACAAACATTATGCTTAGCAAAATAGGAGCTACAGTTACCTGCATCGGATGGGATGCTAAAATGACTGTGCCTGTGCCCCAGTTCACAGAAACAACTCGAACAGAAATTCAGGTTCTCCACTCAAAGGGAGCTGGGCTGCTCAGGCTTAGATGGCCTTTTGGTATGGGCACCAGGGTTTGCAACCTGAATGGTGAGTCTTAACTTCAGCACGCTTGGACGTGCACTCAGCTGGCAGCACCCACACACAGCTACGCTCCCTGCCAGGGGAGAATGCATCTGTTGTCCTTGTTTTATTATTCCAAAGACAGAATGCAGACAACATCAGACCTTCAGCCCTTTATTCTATAGAAATGGATGCTGGATTGATGAAAATGAAGTATCTGTTTATTTTTTATGCTTTGGGGTTGCAGACACTAGAGGCTGCAATTTGTTGGAAGCCACAACACAACTCCCATCTAAGTTGACAACACTTTTTACACAAGGGCTAAATTTAAGTGCTTCTGATTTTGTTTTCATCCCTTCCATCAGTTAGCTATTGGCAAGTCTATAAGACACAAAAGGTTTGAAAAGGGATAGGTCTCAAAATCTCAAATACAGAAAAATAAAATAAAATAAAATAAAATAAAATAAAATAAAATAAAATAAAATAATAAAGAAATGCCACATACTCCTTATCCTCTTCTCTGTTTTTGCCACCTAAAAGGAACAGAATAATAAGTCTATTATATGAGCTTACACTAGTCTATATAAGATAGAAATTAGGGAAATACAAGGAAATAAATGAAAAGTAAAGATTTTTATAGCTTTTTTTTTTCATAAGAAATAATATTCTGGTATGATTGAAAACACTTGTTGGGGATCATTCTTCTTACCTATTCATTTTTCCTTCTGGGAGGCCAGTAAGTAATGACAGATCAGCTTTGCTTTACTGAAAATGGATATACTTACAATGTCTCAGTAATTGGAAAGTGCTAAATCTGCTAATACACTCCAAAGTGAGTGTCTCCAAAATTCAGTGATAAACTTGTCGTGAGTTACAATGAGAAAGAGTTTGGTCCTCTTTAAGTACAGAAGAATAGGACTGTTTGTACAATTTTTATATATAATCATTTTCCTCCCCCTAACTACGTAGTCCTGGAAATAAATGCATAATAATAAATAAAGACAAGTAAATAAATAACACAGCTAGTGTTAAAGAGAATCATGGTTAGACCTAAATTGGACCAAATACATGACCTGCATGTAAACAGATCTTGCCAATGTAAGTCTGACTATACAGCACTGATTTTTCCTGCGTCATGCAAGATGGGGGAGAGTTGCACCTTCTCTGTTTTCAGAGCTCTTTGTGGAATTACTGGAGAGCTCCAGCATGAACCTCTGCAGAAAAGAGAAATGTTCTTTGACAGGTAAAGGAAACAAGCAAGCCAAAGCAAAAGAAAGCCTAGACTGCTTAAAAGAAAAAGTCTATGTGATATGGTAATTATTTTGAAGGGAAACGATTAGAAATGGAAATTTCTAGTCTTGATTTACCCTACTGGCACAGAAACAATACAGCAGCTACTTTCTAACTTGATGTTAACATCTAATGCCTTGAGCAGACAAGCATCCTTTCTTCCCTTTACAGTTGGACCAAATTTCCTTCACCCTGGTCTCTCATATGATATCCCTCTTCCTAGAAGGTTGCACCATTTTCATGTTGAGTACCAATTTGATTATGCTTCCCATCCTATCTGACCCATCTGAGCATTTCTTCCCCTCACCTCTGTCCTCGTCACAGCACTCTTATGCTCATCTCATACTCTACTCCTCAACATTTCAGGCAGGTCTTGTCTTGTCTTGTGCACATCCTGAGAACAGCATGTATGTGGTGCAGCAGAGGTGAAAGGAGAGAATGAGACAGGAGTGGGGCAGGCCAAAGCATTCATCATTTGAATGAAATGTCATCAAAATAAGTGTTTTCCAAAGACACAATGCTTTTCAGAGCTGTATCTGATTCAGTGGAGGTCCTTTAAAAGCAGGAGACTCTTCCTGGAACAAGAATTTGTATTCAATATGACTGGCACAGAATGGAGTTAAAGGCCCAGTTTCTCTCCAACTGGAGAGCTCTGGCATGAAATCTCCTTCAATTTTAGGTAGACACGCGATGTGAACTGCAGTAATCCAGTGTCCCACATGGAAACAATCAGGTCGGAAACAATCAGGTCTTAATCCAAAACTGGATTTTTAGCTCTATTCCATTTACGTACATTTTAAATCTCCTGGTTTTACCCTGAGAAGGAACAAAATTAAACTGTGAAATTAAACTATGAAATCTCACAAACTACTGTGAAATTGCAGAATTGTCCTACAGTCACCTTTTAACTCTGCTCCACTACTGCTTCATTTCATGAAAGATCTTGCATAAAAGAGAGAAGAGCAGCTTGAGGAGTGCTGCCCTTAGGAAAACATAGCAGCTGCTAGCGACACGGAGATATTGAGCAGGAACCAACCAACTTCTCAATCCCTCTACATTTGCACCATCCACATACTGCTGTGGTAGGTACACACAGGTGGGATGAACCTGGAAGTGTTTTTTCCTTAGGGAGTCTCCTTTACAGATGGATCTTCATTGAAAAAAGGAGACAGGGCTGAATGAAATCTTTTTGTATACAGTTGCTAGTTTGAACTATAGGTGTTGAGTGGCTGATATGGTCACAGTGGGTATGCAAAAATGTTAATCCAGTCTATTAATTTTTTTGGTTATTGAATTCCTTCCTATTTATTGCATGTGCTTCTCAGGACCAATGGACAGAAATAAATAATATTAAAAAAATAAAAAATAAAGAGGAAAGAAAAAGCAATCAAGCACAGATAGCAAAACCATTCCCGATTCTTCAGAAAAGAGAGTGGTCTTTATCAATACCGAAATATTCATCAGTGATCACTTCATGGGTATTTTGCATTTCAAAAATTCAGAAAGTAATGGTTCAATTATCTAATATTATACTGTTGCTGAACTGATTAAATTATTGAACAAAACAGTGCTGTTAAGGACAGGCAGAGATTAAGAAAAAAAAGAAATCTATTAAAAGTTGCTGGCTAGGAAACTGTAATTAGTCATTACCAATGGGAAAGTCACAGTAAAGATTAGTAAAATAAGCGGGGATGTCATGCAAAGTATTTATAACACACACACTGGGCCATCTGCCACAGTAAGCCACAGTGAATGGACAAAAATGCAAAATATACCCATTTGAAATAATGTGTTCATATGTGACATTAGAGTAAAAGTATGCCTTGTATGTACCTGGTACAGGTGTTCTTAAGGTAATCTTTCCACATATTTATGTTGCAATAAAACACTTCCTTTAACCATTATAAAGCAATTGCCCCTAAGAATATACATTCTTACTTAATGTGTGTGACTAGAAAGAAACATTGCTTTCAATATTGATGCCAGAAATCATGCTGCTAATTACCTCTATAAATGCTGTTTCATCTGGATATAGAATAAAAGCATGACAGTAAGGGATCCAACACCATGAAATATTTTGTTTTCAATATTTTTTTTCTTGGTTAACAACTTCATTACTGCATGTTTTTTGCTCTTCTAAAAGTTACATCCATTTAAAGACAGTCAGCAACCAACTCTGTTCTTTGTGAGTCTCTAATACCTGACTACTTCTCCCAAAGCAAATGCAAAAGCTATTAAAAAGATTCTCCTGTCATGGCAGCTCTGTTTTTCTCACTATGAGTTTTAAGCGATGGTAGGATACATCACAAAACAACCTGACGTGGCAATGCAGCCATTTGTGAAACCTAACTTATGCCCCAGATCAAACAGCAAAATTCTCCTTTTCCATAGGTGTCAGTATTTGTTAGTATTCTGTCCATCAGTGACACAGTGCCTTCCTCTACTAGTTTGGAGGGCTTAAGCCCTGACCACATAGTGCTAGAAGTGCTATGGTTAAGGCACATGAGAGCGGAGGACTTCCTGTAGTTGTGTAAGTCAAAAAGGAATATGTGTGTCAGGGCCTGGAAAACCTGCAGAGCCTAGCCATTTGAATACACAACAGGCTCCATTTACTGCAAAATATGGCCATCCCTTGCCAACGTCCTGAACGTTTAATCAAGATTCATCTAATTTAACTATAGGCATCAGTGAGACATTTCAGTCATTAAAATGCTTTGGACCATAAAGATCACAGAACCATAGAATCATTAAGGTTGGAAAAGGCCTCCAAGATCATCTGATCCAACCATCCCTCTACCACCAATATCACCCTCTAAAGATGGTTAAACACATGACTGAAATGGCACAGTTTAGGCATGTGGGCATGGGTAACCATAGTCCCAAACCTAGTCCCAAATTTGGGACTAGGATTTCAACAGCTGCATCTACAATATTGTTAAGTATTAGTAAACAAAAATATCTACAAAATATTTAGGATAATTTTCCTATTGTGTGCCTCAGTAGATGGCTAAAACTTGGTCGCAAGAAAGATTAAAGTCATTTATGAGGAACTTTCTGATGACAACAGGGTTAAAATAAAGGAATATGCTTGGAAATTTTTATGTTTTAGTGATTTTGTTTCAACTCATCCAATAAATTCCACATTTTTATGTTACAGTAAAATACTTCCTTTAACCATGTTGGATGGTTCATCAAAGCAAGGAAGGAAAACACAGATCAAATACACAAATCAAAATAAATACATCAATATCATAATCTGTGTCAGACTCAAAAGACTGCTTTTATATGACCAATACATATGTCTACCTTTGGAAATATTTTACAACTGCACGTGGTTATTATCAAAAAGAAAAGAAAAGGTCCAGAAAATGAAAGATTTAGTGGAGTATGGGAAAAAAAATGAATCTTGCTCAACTTGTGCAAAATTTTCATTTGTTTCATAACTTAAAGAAGAAAGACAGTTATCAGGAGGAAAAACTGTATCACTTCTAGTTATGCTCATTTAGGTATACAGGCATTCAGCACTGAAATGTAGGGAGCTTATGCCTTCTTCAGTATATATGTTTCTTTCAAATCTGCCAGCTGGGAGCATTAGCCTGAAGGGGCATAGAGAAAGAATTGTTGCTTTACCACCCAAAGGACAAATGATTATAATGACTACAAATTATTATAATTGAAGAAAATTCTACTGGTTTCCATGCCTAACAGAGTGCAAAGTTGCCTGGCTCTTCCACGCTATGCAGATGAATAGTGTACTGGGGAAAAAAAAAAAAAGAGAATTAAAAGTACCAGTGCACATGGTTGATGATTTTTAAATACCCAAGGAAAAGTTATTTATGGAAAAAACAAAACTTGACAGAAGAGAACAATAGCATCATTATGCAGGGATTCTATTCTATACGGTATATTTTATATTTATGTATATTTTACAAAGATACAGGATTTCCTGCTCCCTTTTGAGCCCATGTGACACCACCATGACCTGTGGCATCAGATCTTGCTATAATCGGCTCATCCTGTGAATGGACATCAGGAAAAAGGGAGTGCACCAAAGCTGTCACTTCGAGACTACAGAATTAAAGGAGCTGAGCTAAAAGGTCATATGCAAAATTTACGGGGTCTGAAAACACAACTCTTTGCTCCTAACTCTATCTTGTTTCAAGATTCAAAATTTCACGTTATTAGGGGAAAAGAATACACTGTGTCAACGTGTTGTCTTTTATTAATACCTATGTCCTATGGCATTTGTAGCCACTCAAGGTGAAAAAAAAGCTCAAAATCTAATATATGGAATGCCACTAACTCCAGCATTTTTTGCATATGTATTCTATGTTTACTGGCTGTGTTGGATCACTACATCAGGGTTTTCTCAGTTCTGTTGTGCCTTGCTGTGAAGCTGCTGAGAAAGAAAACACAGAGGGGAGGCCACCCGCACCAACTGGGTGAACTTCCATCAGACAAACTTCTAGTGGTCTGTGTAGCCTCTAGAAGGAGACTCCTATATTGCATGGTTAGGAAAAACAAAACGAAATAAAACATTCACCATTCCTGTAAGACAGATGCATGAACAGTTCAGTTTTGGGAAAAAAAAAAAAAGATAAAGGTTTTATTTTGTATTTTTTTCTTTTTAATCGGGAACCTATGGCAAGTAAAAATGCATACTTTTTATTAAAAGCTTACAATACTACATATTGTTGTTACCCGTTAAATGCCTCAGGTTCCAGGTAGGAACACGCCCGTTTTCCTCATGCTACAACAGCCACTAGATGGCGATCATGCACCTCGAGCACATCTGGAACATCAGGCAGCAGCTAAGCCACCACCCCAGACCGTGCAGGCTGATAACCTCCCATTGAGCTAGCAAAAGGATTGATTTTTCTATTTCCCGGCAAAACGAAGCAGCCTTCTGGTGCTAACTTATCTCTGCTGTGCTGAATCCTGAAAGGTATCCTTCCTTAGGATGGTGTTGTGAATGTTGTGCCCATAAAGAAACAACCTCTCTCCTAGCTACAGAAATGTTACCAGCCTTGTTTCTGTCCCTGCTCACTTTCACTGATGAAATCATGAAGCTGAATGGTCCTGAAATGAACACACGGATATTCCCACTGACCAGCCAGCTTTTAGTTTATGTCTCCTCTTTCAGCATTAACACATTTGTAAAACATTGCACACAGTCAGGATTTTCCAGCTATCTTACCCTATTGCTTTGGTGAAATTAGAAGTGAGTAAAAATCGCCCAGAAATGCAATGACAAAATTGTTTGCACTTCTGGGAAGCAGACAGTAGATACGACTGACATTGTGAAAAAGATCAAATCCTGTATGGCTTAATGGGGTTTCTTGCTTGTCTCTGAGTGAGTCATCCAGTCCATTTTACTCTCCCAAACCAACTCATATCAGGTAGTTTGCCAGCCAGTAGAGATGAGGAGGAATGGAAGAAAAACAAACTATACCAACGCCCTGCTCCTCCTTTGAAACCTCAAGCCCACTGTGATTTATGTGTGACTGAGCTGCGGCAAAAATGGCAAAACAGAACCTGTACAGAGCGCTGACCTGCAACAGAAGGAAAAAAACAAAAAAACATTCCCAGTCTGAACACAGTATTTAACCAATGAAAGTGCAGTAACTTTGAACTACTGGTGTTTACTCGTGATGTTATTGATTCTTCATTCTGAAAATCTGCTTCCTTGAGAGAAGATAAAGCATCTATGTATGAAAAGATACTATACAAGGAGACCATGTGCAGAAAAAAACAATAAGGAGATAAAGAAACACTGCAAATATAAGTGCTAGGATCGATGCAATTTGTTCTACACATGTGGTAATGGAAAGATGGAAAGTCAGAGAAACTTCAGCAAAAGTTTTGATGGATGGACTTAGACAATTACACTATTTGCAAATACAACTTTGGTCACTACTGAGAAGTGTTAGCTTGCTAATATGAATGTAGTAATGTTTGCATATATATTGGCTGCACAGGGTAAATAGGAGCATTGCAGTTCATACTTACTTATACCATTAGTATCTTACAAGCGATAGTGCCTGTGCTCCCTGATTTAATATTTTACGTTTTAAAATCTGTTTTACGTTTGTAAACAAGTCCATGGTGTAAACCAGACAATCATTTTTCAAAATGACTTTAGGTGTGAATATATATGGATATTTAACCAGACTAGCATTCATATTTGCTTTTCTTTAATACCTTTTTGATTAAAATGCTTCTCATCTAAATGGTCATGAATAAACTGACAAATAGAGATCCAGAATGTCAGCAGAGCTCAAAAGCTGGTTTTATATGCATAAGTACATTCTGCTTTTCCCTTTTTGCCGTCACACAGCTGTAGTGCTAATATACACTCTCATAGAATCACAGCTTTTTTGTGTGTGGCAACTTTAAAAAATGTACTGGCAGTTGATGAGGATCAAGGAAGTGCTGAACTGTGAATTGCTCACACCTCGCACACCACTACCTGGAAGCTTTGCAGTACAGTCAACAACTCCCACCTCTCCTTCTCCCTAGAGAGTCTTTTTAAGGAGGCAGCTTCTCCCAGGTCCCTACACTCCCATCCTCAGCAGCACTGGCAGAACTTGAGGCTGGAGCCTGGAAGTAGGACACTGCCATAGCTGGTAGCTGTGCTCTGACTGAGGGCTCGACTCACCTATCCCTGACAGGCATCCAGTGCTACCTGAAACCTCAGGCAGAGCCCAGCTGGCCTCCAGGCTCTGGTCCTTTAGGGTCTTTCAAATCCAGGAGAGCAGTCTAGAGCTAAGCACAGTGAAATTATGCCAAATACAAAACCCATCCTCCTCTCAGGAGAAACATCTGTTGTGCAGCATTACGATGGAACAGTTTCAAGGTGGACATATACCTGCGTGAGCTATTCTGGTAAATCCCATGGAATATCACAGAGGAGTCAGGGTCACCAGCAAAGACCAGGCGCTCCAAGCCACGTGCTTGGACAAGCAGTTTGGACTGGATTCATGCAGCTGGCTTCAGAAAGTACTAAAACTGAGTATGTTTTTTCCCTATCAAGCCCTAATAAAACTCACTTTCGGACCTAGAAAGCAAGAATACAGAAATCCCTAGGCCTTGCTTTTAAAACTGACAAATGCTGTGAAGATGGGCCTGCCACCACCTCAGTCGTTCTAATGAAATGTCTCTGATTTAAAGTACAGTCACAGAAGAGAAAATGACTGCTACAGTAAATGTTATGACAAAATAGTGTAACATAAAACATGTTAAACAGAAGAAGCTCTATAATTTATATTAACTTATTCCTTTGAAAATGAGCCATCTTTTTACAGGACTGTTTTTTCTTCTTTTAAAATACATTATGTATGTAGATGCCTCTAAAACTGTACAGTAAAAGTGACAGTCCAAAACCCAAGCATTCAGAAAATCACACATTGTTACATTTAAAATTTAAGAAACACATAAAGGGTTATCATACTAAACCTGAAAATTCGAAGAATGCTCATGCTACAGACATTATGTATTTGGATTGTCATTCAGTCACATATTAAATATTAGGAATGTCTATTAGAATCAAGATAGTGATGGATCCCTTTGTTAGAGAGAAAACTAAGTATGCAAATCTTTCTTGACATAAGGCATGTAAATTCAGCATTGACTTTCATACTGTCAATCAAAACCATTCACTTTTTGCATCAATTTTTTTTTCCAATAGTCAGAGTAATCCAACTCATTTTAAGAGCAGTCATGAAACAGCAAAGATAGCATGTATCATGGTGTCAACTAACTTGCTTAACTAATAAAAAATGCACCTCCTTTGTAAGAAGAAAGAAGTCATGTATTGAAGTGTGGAAGAATGAGACCACAGAACACAGATTATAGAAACATTTCCATATCTAGCATGACCACGATGGTGTTTTACTCAAAAGCAGAGTTAAATAAGAACCATGACTGTACATTTTACATATGAGTAATTATTTCATCGTGTCTTCAGGCTGGCCAACTGATAGCAACTCTCTTGAAAGCATGAAAATGGATGAAAGCAGAAAAAGTTCACTAAAAGAAAAAAATGTAGGAGCTACTGAAAACATGCATAAGTGATTCAGCTGAACAGAATAATAACTGGGGGCGCTGGCAACGCACAGAGTGCATAAAATTGTGTGCATGTTTGGGAAATAAGGTTTACAAGAAGTTACTTGACCTAAGTGGAGCATTAACAATGTAGTATTTATATGAACAATAACTGAAGAATCAGAGAAGCTCAAGACAAAAGGCCTTATAGAAGAAGTAGGCTGGTACAGAAGAGAAGAAAAGAAAATCATGTCTACGAAGTGCTATAAAAGCTCTTGCAAGGGATTTTGAAACCTACTGCAGTGTATTTTATTTGACCTCCATGACAACGTGTTTCATTATTTCCAGTGGCAGTGCAACTCCTTCATCCTGAAGTTTCAAACTGTCCAACCAATCATCAATTTAAAAAGAAAAAAAACTCACAACGGTACAAATATTTAACAAAGGAAACAACCTCCCCATCCCCAGCAGAGGCTGAAAGAGACAAAGGTGAACCAAAGAGAGCTTTTAATTTACTATACAAGAACCCATGCTTTTGATTGTGTGTGGGAAGTGGTTGCTCAGTCTGATAATAAGTAACAGCAGGTTACGTACACAGGAAGGTATTCAAGGACGAAATTCCACAGTGTATCATTTCAATAGCTTTGTAGGCTATATTATTTATTTTACCATAGAGCAGGAGACTCAACAATTTAAAGGAATCTAGACAATCAAATCTATGCCTCTGCCCTAAAGCTCTTTCAGTGTCATTCAGTGATTCCTCTGGGTATTGCTTATGGATTGTATGCATTTCTCTGAAGATATAATCCCTCCCTTAAAATGAAAAGATCAGCCCCTTCCTCTTTCAAAGATAACATTTTCAAAAGCAGTTGCATGAAATTCAGTCCATCCTGCAATCAGTGATAAAACAGCCATCATCTTAAATCAGATACGAATCAGGCCAATGTTGAATGCATTTGAAGATGCTTCCCCATAGCATCCTAATTTAATTGCATCTCCCCCTTGCTGCAGGTATAGTGTATGTCTGAACAAGCCTTTCTTTTTTTTTTTCTTTTTTTTTTTTTTTTTTGCGTTAAGTTTCACTTGAGAACAATGACAACAGTAGAAAAGCCCAACTAGCAAGATCTGCTGAATACTCGGTGGCTAGAAATAAGACAGTAGCAGTACTTAGCTCAATGCATTTCTGGAAGGAAAAACAAAACAAAACAAACAAAAAAACAACAGTAAAGCTTGTAAAGAAGCTTGAAAGCCAAGAAGGCATTATAAAACAGATACATGTGAGAAATCTCATTAGCCTCTACACATCCGAATAACAGGAACAAATATACAGTGCTAAATGCATCTTAAAAGACTAGCGTTATCTGAGGAGACAAAATATTCAAATGGCAGAAAGGAGCTCTGTGACTGTTACAAAAACAAACAAAAAAAACACAACAAGAGACAGTCACTCAATGACCCATTTAGCCATTAATGAGTATTCCCTGGTATCTGCTGTATGCCACTGAAGGTAAAAGAATTTACTCTGTTGATGTGAGAGCGAGAAGCTTGTCCACTAGCTTAATGTGTTAAGGAGGAGGAGGAGCAGACAGGGAGAAGTGGCTTAGTATGCTGCTAGCTCACTGAACCCCACAGCACCTCTGTGAGGTAAGTGTAGTATTAATCCCATTTCAGAGATGGATATAACAATTTAGAGACTCTAAGACCTTCCTCAAACAAAAAACAGAAGTAACGTCTAAAATGGGATTGTAACTTAAAGGTTTCTGATTTTAAAAGAGGGATTAGATTTTCAAAATTTTTGTTCTTTAGCTGGATGTTCACAGAGAATGAACCCAAATTTATTTAATAAAAAATATACAGAGATACCAGCTACTATCGATACTACTTCTTAGTTCTCCTTCAGAAAACGAAAGGTTGACTTGAAAAGAAAAGCAATTCTTGTAGCATTTCACTACTTTTATTCTTGACTGTCTTAAATAAAGTGTTTGCATGACCAGAGATCTACTGGTTATCAAAAGAATTCTTGCAAGATTAGCACTAATAGACTAAGCAGCTGCCAGTTTTATTTGGAGATAAAAATCAAAACCTTTTGGCAAGAACAGCTCTATAAACTGCCAGGTATTTGGGGGCAGAGAGAACGTTCAAAGTTTTAATACACTCTGTTTAAACCTTGTTTTCAATATTATCTCCTTCTGCAGAAATCCTTTCTATGTTTATGCACTACTGGAGATAGTTCAACACACCCATAAGAGAAATTTCCTGGACTTTTCACTGTCAAATCAATGTTTTTTTTTTTTCTTTTTTCTTTTTTCTCAGATATGCCTTCTCTTTTTTCTCAGCATAAAGTTTTCCTGCAAAGATGTTTATTCTCTGTGTATATGTGTGTCAGCTCTGTGCTTTGACTCAAAGACACTTTAATTTCTTGTAGACCTATGATATTTAACATATTTTTCTTCAAAGCTTTTTGCTAAAGAGGAAAATATGGCATTTTGTACTGAGCCACATGAACATGTGGTTTGAAAAAAAGGGACCGTGTGTTAAAAAAAATGAGTTTTGGCATTGCTCAGTGAAAGAGTTTCCCAAGAAATACAGATCAGACCTACCCCCAATAACGTTTTATCAATAGATGAGCTAAACAGACCTCATTCTCCATGTGAAAGCAATTTTCAGTTGGTGAAACGAAATTAGGGCTTTTGGACATGAAGGCACAAACAAGTGACGTGTAAATCTGGGGATGACGTTCTAAATGTTTTCTTTTCAGTGACTACTTTTTTGCCCACTTTGACCTGAAAAAGATGCCTAGAAGTCCCTTCACTGAACTCTAAGGCACTTCTAATTATCTACCATTTACTTTGGAGTAAAAGCATACATGAGGACAGCTACTGCTGGCATTTATAATCAACACAGCTTGTTATCCTCAGTAATTTGTCTGCAGGTCCTACCATGGCTTGGATAGGGTTTTATGTTGTTATGTTCCCATGTTTTCCAGAACAGGAATCAAATCCTGATCCTAACTTGGAAGCTCTGCCAACAAACTTGAGTGTTTTTTTCAAAGAGAAATCTATGTTCACAACTTTAGAATTGCACTGCCCAAAGTCAGGCATGTGAGCTGATGTTCTGATAGCTAAAACTAGTTTGACTCTTTGAGATGCTGATGGAGACAAGCTCTAAATTTTCAATCCTGGCCCAAATGCCAGTGCTTGAAGCCAGATGGAATTTTAGCATTCCTTTAGTAGAGACAGAGTTAGATCTCTGGTTCTGCAATTCGACAATTGAAGTCCCTGAAAAACACAAAAGATGTTGGGAAAATAGTAGATTGATCAATATGTTGTTTTCAAATAACTTATTAAATTGCCTGCCACATTAAAAATAAAGCTAGAGATTGATTCTGCAAGATGCAATCAGAGAAGAAAGCACCACTGTTTCCAGACCCATTTATTTTACAGCATCTGGGAGACGGGCTTCCTAAATGAAGATGAATACAACAGAAAATCTCAAAAAAAGCGTGCTTTCAAAACTGACCATTAGGCAGATCTGTCTTGTTCTGGCATTAAAACCTTTTTCTGTGACTTTCCCTAGGAACTTGTAGAAGCACCAATTAAATGCTTTCAGCAGGATTAATGTGCTTGGGTCAGAAATAGAGGGGAAAAACTGCTAGTAGTTAGTAGCAAACACTGAAATAACTGAGAGAACTGTAGAATTCGTCCAGCAAGAGCTGTTTAAAAGCAGATGAGATAAGCATCTGTAAGTAGTGATGGTAAGTAGACGTGACTTAATCTTGGAGAGGCCACACAATGAGCTGGACCCTCAAATAAATTTGAGGCTCAAGCTAGTTTTCTTCAAGTTTTTTTTTCTCTCCTTTTTTTTTTCTTCAGCATTAAAGATTTCTGTGTCACAAAGAACATCTGAGACTGAGGCCCCTTTACCTGCAACTATTGTCTTCCTTGATAAGGAAGACATTCCTTATACTCTCATACTTAATCCTGACAGAAACATTCAAAATCAAAAAGAAAAATATTTACCTCCAGTCACCTGATAATATTGTAAATTATTACCTGTACGATGAACAGAAGATGGAAAAGGTATGTGATGAAACCTGCATTTGTGGGGAATTCAAGTGATAAAGAACTTCGCTGTCTAAAAATGTTCAAGAAATTATTTTTTTTTCTTAACTATTATAGCTAGTGGCTTCAAACAGCTACCCAGCTTCTCTCTATAGTGCTGACAATGCAAATTATTTGGCCTGGCAAGAATATGGCTTTCTTGTCTAACATCCCATTATTTGCCATAAGAGCAAAGGAAGCTTTTCAAGGCCATCTACTGATCTATCACAAACAACAACAAAAAAATATCTATGGAAATTAAGGCTGGAAAAGGATGAGAGAGGAAATCCTCTTAAGTTTTTCATAGTCATGTAAAACCAGTACAAAGTCTCATCCTTAGTAATTATATATATATATATATAAAAAAAAGTGATATTAACATGCATAAAGAAAATTGTGTTTGTTAAGGACTGGTCCAATGAGGTCCTTTTCTCTGAGTGGGAGAATAGTATAAGAAAAATAATATGTAGCAATAGTAAGTAAAGAACCAAAAATTGAAGTGGCAAATATTAGTATTGTTACATTATCATTCCCTAAATTGTAGTTGTAAACAATTAAGATTCCTACAAAGAAATAAAAATTGCCACATATAAATCTATGCAGTCGCCTATAGTTACACAAAACTATCATGCTCATTTCCTTTTCATCAAAATCTGCATGTTGACCAAGACGATAAGCATGTTATATTCTTTACAAGCCAAAAACTTAATTTTCAAAATATTTTTGTTGGAAAGCTAATGGAATGAAACATAATCTGCTTTCTGACAGGTAACAAAAATAAAATAAAATAAAATAAAATAAAATAAAGCCTCTCGTAATTTTAAAATGAGTTGTTTGACCATAATCATCAAGTGTTGACATAGCCCTTCATATGCTTGGATTTCTCCAAATGCTGCACATAGACTCTACAAATTAAAGAAGAGTTCAAAGTGCAAAAAACAGCTTGCATTTACATTTCATCTGGAAAACGGTTGTAGGAGAGATGGCATAAAGCCAAGTTCCACTACTTCTAAACTGGCTAAATCATATTCTTCAGTAAGTATCTTTTTTTTTCCTTTTTTTTTTTTTTTCTTTCCTATAGTAAGCATTCATGAGTCATGGGTTGTAGATCTGACTTCTGCTGAAAATGGTCATGTGAATCCCATTTCTAACAGTGAATCATCTGGCAGAAGTGAAGCGTTAAGCTTACAAAGGAACCTTATTTTTATTACACGGGTTAGGGTGCAGGGATGTAAAGTAACACTGTGAATAAATAAAATGTCACTCAGGCCGTGATTTGGTGATAAATTAACTCTAGCTGTAAGGCTCTGAATACTATGGTAAACGCATCACGTGACAAGAGGTACTGCCAGTTAAAAAATACCACTTTTTGATGGTTTCACTTTGAACCAAAAACTTGCACACTGCAACATGTATTGCCTGTCTGCACCCCAACTTGTTCCAGAGTAGGTATTGTCTGGTTTCCTACCTCCCACGTAAAGGTATTAGGTGTACATTCAGTACCACATACCTCTATGACTCTGACAGTAAGGCATTCATGTATCCTGCCTCGTCTTAAACAATCTATACTACAAGTTGTAACACAAGTCAAACCACAGCCTCAGTCTGTTGCAAGCCAGCACTTCTGAGAGCACTTATGTTGTCAAGTAATGTGGCTCCTGTTCCCTGATGTGTTCCCATGGATGTGCCTGTACTCTGTGTAGCTCTCTCCAGCCTATACATACCCCTAATACTATTCCAAATAAGCTCATATCTTCAACATCCTCCAAAGGTTGGCATTTTCTCATGCAATATACATCTTCAACACAGGATTATGAAACCACAACCCTGGTGGGCTGTGGCAACATGAAAGCGACACAGTGTTCACAGGAACTTCACACTGAATAATTCCATAAAATGTTTTAGTTGTGTCTTGGGACCATAAAGGTGACTCATGGGGTCCAGTGGGGATCAAAACCAACCACTGTACAAGTGGATACACAACCATTCTGCTCTAGGAGGGACTAGGCCTGAGCTGTTTGAACATGAGTCAGTCAACATGGGAAGAGTCTACTGGAAGAGTGTTGCCATCAGGTCGATGAAGGTGATCCTTCCCCTCTACTCAGCCCTGGTAAGGCTACATCTAGAGTATTGTGACCAGTTCTGGGCTCCCCAGTACAAGAGGGGCATGGAGCTACTAGAGAAAGTCCAGTGGAGGGCTACGAGCTGGGCCCGTTTAGCCTGGGAATGCTGAGAAGGGATCTTATCAATGTGCACAAATACCTTAAGGGGGGTGTCAAGAACATGGGGCCAGACTCTTTTCAGTAGTGCCCACCAACAGAAGAGACAACAGGCACAAAAAGAAGCACGGGAAGTTCCACGTGAATATGAGAAAAATCTTTACTGTGAGGGTGACAGAGCACTGGAACAGGTTGCCCAGAGAGGCTGTAGAGTCTCCTTCTCTGGAGATACTGAAAAACCCTGGATGCGAGAACCTGTGCAACGTGCTCTAGGTGACCCTGCTTGAGCAGGGGGCTTGGACCAGATGATATCCAGAGGTCCCTTCAACCTCAACCCCTCTATGACTGAGACTCTGTGACTGTATCGTGTTATTTGTGGACCAAAAATCAACACCAAACAGATTATTTTTGTTAGTGTAAATCCTGTCTCTGTTTGAATTCCACAGTTCACACGTTGTCACATTGTATGGCTCACCTGCGCTACACATCCAAATAACACAAGGCTAAGTACCTAAAGGCAAATACAACCTCTAGGAAGTAGTAGGAAGTTCCCAATTTCAGGTTGCCATAATACAGAAGATACAGAGGGTAAGTATCACTACGCACTTGTCTCCAGCCATAGCAAGAAGTGTAAAAGGCATTATTGGCATTAGAACAAGTGGCCATGAATATGAGGTAAATGTATTGCAGGTGTTTTCTAATCACTAAGGAAATGAAGTCCTGAAAGTGTTTTACATTCGTTTTGCCTCTTACATTCCTAAGTTTTCCAGCTGAGACTTCACATTTTTATGAACAATGCACATTTGGCACAGTTCCCTGTAGTCTTGAGAAGGAGTGGACAATAGCATCACCCACCAAGGTTCCTTCCAGTTGTGTTGCACTGTCATGAAAAGCGATGTTTTTCACATCAGTAAATCTGCTGATATAAATCCCAAAGAAAAACCCTCTGAATTCAACAGCCATGTTTTGTTTGTTTGTTCCGTTTTTGTTTCTCGTTTTCCAAATTAATGCAGGACTAACCCTCAATTAGCAAATAATACAAAAATGTTAATTATTTCACTTTCATTGGCTTCCTGACGGGAAATTTCTAAGAATGCATCTAATTAGATTGCGCAGGAAGGATTAACACTGTGCTCTGTTGTGGAGGTTCTCAGCAATGGGGCTAGTACTACACAACAGCTAGAGAAGGTCACCTTTTGATTCTGAAAATGGTTTTGTTACAAAATACCCGTTTACTCTGAATAGCACTGAAATTCTCCAGAATAAATTCTTTTAAATTGCACCTTCCCCATTGTGCCTGAGGACACTGTGGACACAGTTGCAATCCTGCATCTTTCACAGTACATGAATTACTTAAAAAAGTAATATTATCCCCCATGCTTTAGTCAAGAATGTTCACTACAGCAGCCCTAAACATTTGAACACTTATTACTCGCAAAACTGGTGTCAGCATAGTGGGTAAAATCTATTGCTGATTATAATATTTAACTGAAATGAAGGACTGCGTAAGGACCAGAAGGAACTAAACATAAATTTAGAAAAAAATAAATCATAGCTCTTGGAGATACCAAGAGTTTCCATATCCCTAAAAGCACATGTGTTAATGGATTTCATAGCACTTCTAAGGAATGAATGAAATCAGAAAGCATCTGGAGAAAGACAAGCTGATGCAGACTAACTAGTGTGGTATGATAACATAAAGCATTGTATCTGTCAAATCTGGCAAAACATTTGAGAAGAGAAAAGACAGAAGGCAGATAGGTGTGAAGCAACTAACATAGCCTATTTTGATTAGGATTAAGATGCTTGTGAAATTACTGTAGAGCAGGTTAAACAGCTTTAGTAAATGCACTGCAGAAGCAGCATTCTTCTGATAAAAGACTGACCACGTAAAAGACTGCAAAAACTAATCTGATTGTGAAATAACCATACAGGCATCCACTAAATGAATCCCACAAGATTTCAAGAGCAAATATTTAAAAACAGTACCCTCCCTCAATACTCCAAACTTTCTTCAGATTTTCTCTGAGAGAATTTAGTGCCCCAATTACCTCAGTCAACGACCTTAGCTATTTCCAGACCATTTGTCATCTTGATATGTGAATGTCAGTGGGATACATATCCATGTCTGTGCTATAATAATGGTAGAATGCTGACTTATTAAATGGCTTCCATAATATGCATTTTCTATTCACTGCCACTACCCCTCTATGAATCACCATTATTGGTCCATTGTTCTGTATAAGATACCAAGGAGAAAAAGAAAACATCCAGGTAATGGCAGAATTATGATTATGTATGAACTCCAACAAAAGGAAAATACGAAAAAGAAAACACAGATAGAGGCTGTTCCAGAGAAGAGGATTAAATAGTAATACAACTGAATTTTTTTGTTGTTTGAGAGACAATAATAAACATATTTAATTAATTGTAAATTAGCCTCAGAACTGTAAGTGCAATGCCTAAAAATAAGGAAATGTCAGATGAAAAGCAAATATAAGAAAAATATATCTAGAGTGTAGCAAAGTTGGCTAATACAGAAAGATATGTAAGTAGTACACATACCGCTATAAAAAAACATTCAAAAGCTGCCACAGGCAGGTAATTAAAAGAAAATAATACCATAGTTTATCAGAAGAGACATATAGAAGTCCTGTTGTGACTAACCTATTTTACTTAAATTTGTAAGCCCCTGGGTAACTTCTGTCAAGATGAATCAGTGTTGTATAGAGTCAGCTCCTCTAGAAATAGAATAGTTTACTGAAGGTTTTTCTCCTGTACACATCGACATAACATCTGTGCTGTATGTATTACCCTGCCCCACTGGTGACTGGCAGGGTCTTCTGACAGGAAATTTGCTGTTTTCACTTCTTTTGAAATATCTGCAATAATTTATTTCAATTCTTAATTCTTTCATTAATTATAAAAGTATATAACTTAGCTGGAAACCTGGGCCAGGTATTGCAGCTGTTTAAATTAAGTGCCAAAATATTGAGCTTAGTTACTGCAATTTTCACAAAGGAGAGAAAAAGGTGATAATATTGTGTGGTTTACTCCTTTTCAGATGTGAAATAAGACTCCTAAATGAAGGATTCACAACAATTATGTATTTTTAGTAGGCATAAACTGTGGTCTAAAATGAGGCAAAGTGCTGCTCATTATGGTAACCCTCTATGTGGCAGTACTGCAGTTCTGTTGGAAAAGTAGAAGACAACCTTTTAAAGGAGTGTTTAGATGAGAGTGGAAAATGCTGATTACAGTATGGGAGTAGAAGCATCTTGACACTTTCCAAGATGACCTGTCCCACCTTTGGCGGAGATGGAATAGCATGTCTTCAAAAAGTCTTCATTTCTGCTAAGTATTAGGGAGACATCCAAAGCTGCCTGTACCACTAAAAAGTCTGTCCATTGAAAATAACTGCAGAGATTTTAGGAAAAATAACAATTATTTGCATATCCAAACAATTCACAGCACAAAAATGTCCCTGTGGCACTGAAATCAAGATCTATTTCCCAGCACTGTGCCCCAAATACAGAAAAATATGGAAGTGGCAATTATTTATTAGATGTTATATTTATTCAGATCACCTACTAGATTTTATAAGATCTATCTCCCAGTTTGATCACAACCAGAATTTATGATCAATGTAAAGAATACGTACAGTATGTAATGTTCTTAGATCACATGCTTTTATTCTTTCAAGTGATTTCTATTCTATTTCAGTTCCTATGAGAAGGACAGGAACTGGAATTGCAGTCTTACAGTTACTTGAAGTAGTATTTCAGCAGTTCACAGGGCATCCAAAGTATTATACTAATCTTTTAGCTTGTAACCAAGGTCTTCTCTGAATACAGTGCATAACAGATATTGTGCAAGAATTTCTTCATGTGACATCTTAATGACAATTTCTACAGTACAATACAGGAGCTACTGAAGGTACCCAAGAAGAGTAGGGAAAAGACACTTAGGAAAAGAAACATACGATCTTTAAATATTGAGTTACAGAGTAATAAATTGAGATTGTGCACTATTTACTGAAAAAGGCATTTTTCAGTAAATAGACACACTAGCCACAGCGCAATACAGAGTGGCAGCACGTGAAGCCAGTCACCACAGATGTGCTGAAGATTCATACCTACACTTCTGCTATCTGTGTGTTACCCCCTCTAGAGTGACCATCTGTGATCCAGATTTTCTGGAATTGCATTATTCCCCTTTATTCCCTAGCAGAAGTGGGAAAGCCAAGTGCAATCTGGCCCTGTGTTATCAAATCTTAAATCAAAGATGATTTGGTAAATCACTCTAATTACAATAGCAGAGGGGCATGTTGCATGACTATCACAGATTGTATTCACAGTAAGTTTTTGCTTATTTCAATCAGCTTTACAAAAATGCTGTTTAGGATAAAATAATCAAATCTCAGAAGGCAAAGTAAAACAACACGTCCCATGCTTTATGCAAGTGTTGAAGGTCAAAGCTTGTAAAGTGGTCACATACTGAAGCTCTTGTCTGAAAGTGAAAATCTTCCACTGAGAAAACAATTACCTCTATTACCCAGTAACTGCAGCTTTCATTATGCAGAGCTATATTCTCTTAATGGCACGGACTGATAATTACACTGATAGGATCTAATTTTCTTGGTATGGAATGACAGGTTTCTAATTGCCTACTTCCATGCTTTGCCCATTGGCTAAGAGTTTTCTGCTCCATAGTGCGGCTGAAATCAGTCGTGCCTTCGGTTTCAGGGCAGTGCGCACTGCTGTCACACCTGTAACTCCTCTATTTTCTCCTGTTGTTCTCTTTCCTTGCCAGACTGCGAGCTGTTGAGCAGCTATCCATGCACAAACAGCTACTGTCTTTGACACAAGTCTTTCTTAAATTCCCATGCATAGTGTATGAGTGAGAACTCTCACACACTGCTGGGATGGAAGGTTTGTTTTGCTTGAAGCAGCTATTTCTATTGATTTTTTTTTTAGTAAATCCTCATTACGGAGATGTGTATTTATTTCCCTTTGACTATGGCATGCCTAGCACATGTGTTCCCTGATTGCTTTATTTAGCCTCTCAAAGTTACCTGACCCTTTGATTAGCATTCTGCATTAGAGGAACAAGAAATGTCACTGTAGATAATAGACTTGAGTGTTTAACTCATGCTTCCCATAGGAATTATAAGTAAACCATAGCAGCAGTACAAAAGCAAATATCCTCCTCTGCCTTCACAGAGTGCGTATCATCTCAGAATCACACCGGGAGGCTTTGCTATGCTGGAGCAGGAGCAGCAGAAAGTAAGCACGAGGTGGGCACCTGTGGAAACAGTATTTGCACTGCATTTAACTCCTAACTGGCGCTAGTGGGCACTGACACACAGGAGACTCACGGGCAGCAAAATGTGAAGGCTTCCTAGAGGCTCCCTTTGGGAGCCTGGGTCCTGCAGGGCCAGTTGCAATGTCACCAGCACCACATTCCCCAGCAGTCTCCGTTCCAGGACTTCTTAGAACCATCTGCTGGAGCAAATAAACCCCCTTGAGACATAGATAGGGCAGAAAGGGTAGGGATATCTAGCTCAGTAAGAAGCCAGCACTACTGCTGGTGCAAGTGAGCTCTACTGAATTGTAGGTTTTCTCATTGTTATGTTTGTGATCTCCTTGTGATCACAGGGAAAATGTTACTTACACAGAATTTAAGCCTATACTGCTTGAGATAAATTAAGAAACAGTGCATGAAATTCCATGTCAATAAGGGATTGCTATGAGGTGATATAACTTAAAGTGGAAAAAGGTATAAAGATGTAACTAAAGCTTGCATATGACCTGCCTCAATTTTCACTTTCTTCTAACATTCTCATAAGACTTTTCTCTTCCATCCCTTCACCTTATGACCAGCGACAGTTTATGGCCTTCAACTTAACATCAGCAAGTATGTTGTTTTAACACTGCCATCCCTATCACACAAATACTTATCAGAAGGTATATCACAAAGAAAACTTAAAAACAACTACTTTCAAAATAAAATCTAACCAAAACATTTTGGTTCTCTGTGCAAACCATTCTTTCACCCTTCCCAGGTACAAAAGAGAATGAAAGAAAGAACAAGGCACAGAGCACAGGTGTTAGGCAGGTCAATGCTTTCCGTGCAGGATACTATATTGACATGGCTAATAAATATATCAAACTATACATAGTAGAACAGGATGGACACCAGCAAAGATCCACAATTACAAACATAATTGAGATCATAGGAAAAAAAAAAGAAGTACAGTTTTCTGGAAAGCCTTTCTGGAAAGTTGTTTTATTCCCTTACAAAACCAACTACTTGGCTGTTGAAACTAACACCTAATACCCTGGAATGCCAGGGGAAGTGTGTTCCAGCAAATTCTCTTAGCAGCAGTAAAGTTTTCTTCGACTGTCAGTACAAGACAACTGTACTAATCTATTCACATTAGTTTCACCTGACTGCCTGGTTTAATGCAGGACTCAATCACTGTGGGATTAGCACAGCAATAAATTAAAATTCTGGAGGATTGCTCAAATTACTCTTAAGTTCCCCAAACTCTTATGACTTCCCACAAACCATTTGTTAGTGTAACAGAACTATTATTTGTGCTATTTGTTGTTTGTCTATAAACCATTAATTAAAAAAAAATAGAAAAGGTCTTAGTTAATGAGGCAACTAAAATGGCATCATTGAGGAAAGTGGCAAGTACACAGAAACACTGAATGGCTAATGGAGTTAGCTGGAGCATCCCACTATATTTTTTTTTACTCCAAATTCAGGCCACTTATTTACTTGTAGTGTATTTAAGATACAGTCCTTTCTTACCAGCTGAAACTTTCTCATGAAAGACTCTCTGCTAATACATTCCTTGATAAAACTTAATCTACATCACACACAAAACAATTCAGAGGCAGGAAGAGACTGAAATTTGTTGAGGAATATGCTCCCAGATAAAAGTGTGATCATTCGGCATTGTGTTCCCTTCAAGTGAAGAAATGACTGGGTTTCTCCTTTCCACATACATCTATAATCCACGCAACTTCACTGACCTACATTAGAGAACCTCTATTTTAAAAGGACACTGCTTGTTTAAAGTGGAATTGTCATACTAAAGAACAAAATTGAAATAAACTGAAGATTTCTCACAAACTACACCTCTTCAGTGGAAGGCTCATCAAGCCCTCAGGTTTGAAAGGCATTTTCAGTCCTTCTATAGCAATAATGATTTTGCTATGTCTCAGAATTTTTGCTAAACAAAGCAAATGGTCCCTCACCCTAGACCCACCATCAGCCCGCATATACTTTGTAACTGATATATCTCATCTCTGTCAAGAAGAAATAGTGAATTACATGTATTTGTCTGCTTTTCATAAGCCTTAGTACATATATTTTCGAAGCATAATGTACAGAGATATTCATTTTTATAGATAGTTTAGAGAGGGTATTAAACCCTGTCCTGTCAGACTGCAGGAGCAAGTCATTTACAAAGGACAACCAACCTAATTATGACCAAAGGAAGTCAATCAGTATGGGCCAATCACTCTGTGTCTGCTCAGGAGGAAGCTCCATACGGAGGCTATCTGTATTTCTAAAACTAGTCTGCTGCTAGCCTGTCATCTTGAGAAATAGCTTAAAAATTGGTATTTTGATTATAAGGGTTACAAACCATTGAATAAACTTAAATTTAAGTGAAGAAAACAGATGCAATGAGGATAGGACTGTCTCCAGATCAAGAAATAACTTCAAAGAGGCAACAACCCAGCACGAGCATCTTGGAGACCACCTAAGACTGTAGCACAGATGTTCCGACAACATTGTATTTGAACAAAGCAGAGACCTCCTTTTGGAGCTGGGCTGAAGTACAGGTAGCAATAAACCATAAGCATTCATTTAAGGGGGGCAAGTGACTAGCATAACGCAGGATATCCTTGCCAGGGCATGGAAACAGTGGAAGACCACCATAGCACTACTCAACAACACAGCCATGAAAACTACAGGACTGGTGACCTGCTTGGAGAATTATGTGGCTAATTTTAAAGTTCTTGTTAATATTTCTCATTCAAAATGGGAAGAAATAGGATTAATATATAACGTTTGCTTTGCAGAATATGGAGATGGGTGGAGGGAAAAAGCTTATTGCTGTCGTCTGCAGGGTGCTGTTTATTACACTGTGCTTTACTGTGCAATGTGACATAAAAGTAAGAGAAGTACATGAACAAGGCATCAAAACCGTCATGACTTGGCAAACAGAATAAAAAAAATGAATTTCTGAGAAAAAGCATCAAGGAAAATAATTTTGGATCATGACAAGATTCCCTGAAATGTTGTTTGGACTTGACATATCAAGAAGATTTCTGGGAGAGGAAAACTTGATCTAGAAGATACTATCTTGTATCCTGTAGTCTGTAAAAGATATAATACTAACAAAGAACACAAAACAGCATAAAATAAGATTAACAGAGATTCTGACACTTCCAGACTCACATGATGGCTAAAATTACACATTCTGCTGAAGAGCATAATGCAATAGCATGTTAGTGGGCAAAATCCTTGTAGAAAGAAGGTCATTATTGCGCTTTCTGAAGCTAAGCCTCTGTGCAAACTCAGTTTGGACCCTCAGTAAGGGGAAGAGTGGCTAAACAGTGAATGGAATTAAAGGTGACCATGAAGAGAGAGGAGTGTTGTGTTAAAAAGTGTTATTTCATATTTTGTTAAAACTGAATATAACGTACATACACTTTTTTTTTTTAATGCAGGAAGGAAGAACAGGTTTAGAATCATTAAGAAATGTTTGGAGAACAGAAAAAAAAATATAAATAAGAGTAAAGTCAAACAACACTCAAGAATGTAAGTGCTAAAATACAGCACAGATATTTATAATGAAAGAAAACATTACCCACTGACCATGGTAGCTTGGTATTATTTATCTTCTGTTATCTTTTGTTCAGAGAATAAAAGTGTCAGAATAACTAGGGAAAAATAAAGCAAAGGACAATGACCATTCCTCCTATATTATGACTGGGTGTTATTCACTTCACAGCCAACAAGACTTAGAAAAAACTGTCCAGTCAAAGAATAAATAATATATAGAATTGATACTAAGGCCCAAACGAACTTGTGAGATAATTTAATCCAGAACTAAACTAGAAGAATTTAGTATTAATTTGCATAGCAAAATAAAAGCTGAGATTTTCAACAAATGATTCCCGCGTCAAACCAAGTACTTTCTCTTTGGGCTCTGGCATGGTTTTAGGAGAGAGATCAAGTGTTTTCATTTCAAGACTTTCTGGTGGTCATTTCTATAGGTAGTGAAAATTAGTGATAAAAAAAATAATCATGTTTTCCTAAATTACATTTGTCTAGGTTCAACTTCCAGCCACTGTATTGCATTAGTACTTTTACTGCTAAATAAAAAGAATCCCCAAAACAAAAACGAAACCCCTAAGGCCTTCTGTCATTAAGCTCTTTCTGATGGGAAACTAAACATGGCCTTAGTATGCAAGTCCTTAAGAAGCTGTAAGCACTGAAAACACTATTGTGCCTTAGGCCTACAGAAGGATTTACTAGTTTACTCCCTTTCACCTTGTTTGTTTTATCTAAGGAACAATCTGAACTTGTTTACCTCATTTACACAGCCATAGCTCCTTGCCCACAGTGCTCACATCCTTGTAACTCAAATCATTTCCCAAGAGGAAAAGCACAACAAGGAACCTAAACTGCTCTGATCTTGTGTACACAGGGCAAACAAACCACTTTCTTTAGTCCTTTGTGGTCACCATAAAACTGTATCATCTTCTGAAGCTGCCTATTCAAGGGCAGTCTAAGTCTAAAATAGGTTTATTTACATGGCAGGGTTTAGCTAGGCAGCAGTGTCTGCAGGGCTTGTGGCAGCAGGCAGCACATGAGCATGGACACCCCCAAAGAGACTGTGGCCCATGGCTAAGCCCATTCTGAATCAGAGGACATGAACACAGAAGGAACAACAGAAGAAGAGGACAAAACAAGGAGAGGCAAGAAAGAAGTTACTGTGAATCCATCATGGCTTCGGTGCCCCCCCTCACCTCACATGTGGCAAAAGCAGGGATTGGGGATGAGGATGTTGGCCCGAGAGGTGTGCTGACTGAAGTTGCGACAGGCGAAGGAGGGAAGGTATTTTACCTTCTTTAAGTGTCTTTTTCGCTTCTGAATACCTGAATCAGTGATAAGAAGTTTATGGCAATAAACTGGCAATAACAAATGAAGTGAAATTCCTTGAGCTGTTTTGCACACAACAGTGCCTCAGCTGGGATCAGGGCCCTATTGCTCTCTGCAAGGTAGGCCTAGGTAGGAAATCCAATAAGAAAAACAAAAACCTACCACCATATTTAAAATAATGATTTTCACAGGTTTCTAAATCAGTGGACTATTGGGGCATGCTTTAAGTCATTTGGGTTCACATTTAGATAATACGACTTTTATCTCTAAGCCCTCTGAATGGCTTCCCTAATTACATTCTGGCACCTTTATACACTAGCATCGTTACCACTTGTCATGTTACTACACAGTAACTGCACAGGTCACAGTCATGGATGAAGGCCTCGTTATTAGGCACTTCACATGCAAGCACTTGAATCAAAGAGCTGTATAAATGGAATGGCATTAGACCTGTTTATCAAAGTATTTAATACTGTGATGCACCTGCTTGGATAAATGGAGCATTAAGAATCAATACATAATATTAAATGTACACATTATCTATAGAATAAAACTCTGAACCCAGGTTTTGATGAAATCAATACTGAGCCAATGGTTTTCATAAAAGCTCTGCCTTTGACTGGTACAATTAAGTGGAGACTCTTAATTACATCCACTCATTGCTTTTTATTATCCCAGATACCAACAGACTCAGAGCCAAAGGATTCAGGCTGTGGTGGTGATGCTGCTCTGCATTTCTGGCCTTCTATGACTGTCTAAAACCACACTGGCTTCATTCAAGTTGAGTTGCCGGCGTGAAAGCACAGTGTGGGAGGAAGGCGGCATCTTAGGAGGCTGAAAACAACCGTGTAATCCTTTTGACTATCAGAATTTCCTACTTTGAACAAATAACCTGCAAATATAATTTTTACTCTGTTCATTAACTTGAGGTTCACCATTCCTCATGGACCTGAAAAGCTCAAAGTGGGCAAAATAAGTAGTTGCCTAAGACGACACTCATAATCAGCTGCCTCCTTCACCTATGCCAGGGACCTGGAAAGACCAAGCAGTTGCTAGTACCTCCCCCAACAGAGAAGATGGCTGCATCAGGTGGGCGTGGAGTGACAGAGAAATGAAAACATCAGCCTCCGTCACCAGTAACAGGCTCTGTTCTTCATCCAGTGGCAGCAGAAATAGCAAGTTGGATTTTTAATCATTTTCTTTTATGTTGCTGAGTCTTGTTAACATTCAGCCTCCTAAATGTTAAAGGTGGTTTTAAACCACTTTCAGTGGAGAAAAACTGGAAGTAACTCCAGGAAAGAATGACAAAAAGCAGGTCTTTATAGTACTCCCTCAAGCCACCGTGTCTTTGTTCCTCACTTTGCTCAGTTTTCTGCACCCAAATTTATGATATAGGTGTCCACACAAGCAAATGGACTTGTAGCTTTCAATGCTTGTTGTTTCCAGGAGTACCTAAGTGGAGATTTGGACTGACTTCAGCTTTTCTTCCAGGCTGGTTTGAGCATTCTTCCTCCCTTTCCAGTTTGGCTTTCCTATGAGTATTACACCTCACCACACAACACACAACTCAGCCACTAGGAATTCTAACCCTACAGACGGACACACAACCTTTCAGAAACATGAAATATCTCATGGAAAATACATTTAGTTGATTGTGGCAGAGTGAGGTGCAAAAGCCAGATTCATGGCATATGATCTTAACCCTAATTGCTTCCTTCTGAATGGTAGACCTAATGGCACCCTACTCTACTTCCATTTTAAGTGCTGTGCCTTTTCAATTCAAACTTGATACACACTCTAACTTGCTCTAACAGGTCCACATTTTTCTTGTGCTGGGAGCCCCAAACCTGGATGCAGCACTCCAGGTTGGGCCTCACGAGGGCAGAGCAGAGGGAGACAATCCCCTCCCTTGACCTGCTGGTCACACCTCAAACCAGTGTAACTCCAGCATTTGGTGAATAAAATTCCAATTTATGCCTAAACAAATAGCTATTTTGATCCTTTTACAAGTCCTTTATTAAAACAATAGCTATAAGTGAATGGAGGAAGTTGATTTCAGCCCCACAATGATATTTCCATTAACTAATATTAAATTAGGTTCACTTTTAAGCTATTTGTGGCAGACATTTTTCACAATGACATATAAAATATCTCTCCTAATTACCAATTTAAAAAAAGACTCTCAACTGTTGGCAAGCCAAGAATATGTAAATTCTGGGTCACATATTATAAGGGAAAAGTCCTTATAATATGAATGTGAAATATCTGAGACCTAAAGCTCTGTTACTGTTTTATAGCCCATGAAATGAGATGATTTTGCTGGCTCATTGTACCATCAAACTGTTCATTGTTACTGTGAGTAATGTTTAATTCAGGTTTAACTTTTTTATGTGTGCTTTGAAGCATTCCTTACCATTGAAATTTCATTATTTGTCTCCAAGATGCAACATGTATGTGTTTATCTCCTATACATAAAATGGACATTAATACGGTAGTCTTTGGCAAACACTCTCCACAGGTAATGGAGGTTATTATCATTTGGTAGGGTACTGGCCTTAGCAAATGAGAGATAGGTTGTTGGTGATAGAGCACCGAATAAGATCTCCTGCTTCTCTCCTCAGAATGATCTTTCATAGCATAAAACTTCTTTCCCTTCCTTCGTAGAATATTTTTTAACTTCTAGGCATCTCTGAAATTTCTTTTCCTTTTGAGAATATGTTAAGCAATATGTAGCACTGCAAATCATGAGAAAGTAAGTCTGTAGGATTATGTGAAGAGTAAAATCGGTAATGTAGCTGCAAGTGTACATCTGTAGATGACTACAGATGAGTGCACCCATGAGGCATGTGAAATGATTACTAGCCAGATTTTACAAAAATCAGAATGCAAAAGGACCTTCATTGTATGGAAAGCACAGGTAAGGAGAAAAACTGCCCAAGATCCAGCAATGGGCTACGGTCTGGTACTTTTTCTGCCTATACAGCACCTTTTCCAGCAACATCCAAGCAGACAAACATACCAATATTCTTAGCATGGCCCTGATAGCAATTCCTGCTATCATTGACTGAATGTAGACAAACACTCAGACAAACAGTGACATGGAAGGCAGAATTACTTGTCATAGTTCCCCAACTGCCAAGTCTTCTGTCTTCTTATTTAACTCAACAATTATATTTATGCTTTTTAGATATATCAGATGAAAATACTTGCACAAATACAGTCACGTGCCCAATGAGTTACACAGTAACTGGGATTTATTCGTAGAACAAAGGTCATTTTTCTCAATAGTTACCCCAAGATTTTTGAACACTTCATGACACTGTCATGCTATCAGCTACACCCTATGGGATTAAACATTGTTAAGAAAAACACAGACAAGAAGAGAGTAAAATGAGAAAGAAGAAACAGGCCAACTGTGAATGCACCTGATGCTCTCAGTGGGAGTCAAGGCTGAATGCTGCTCTAATATGAAGCAAACATCAACCTTTTTATAGCAGCCTGAATCAAAATCAGCTAAGAAGTCTGAGAAAGAGAAGAGCTTGACAGTACTATACAGGTATAGTCAGTAGTAAGGAGTTTTGCCTCCCACATCCACGCAGTCAGCCAAGCCTTTCATTCATACCCTTTCTCTTACTCCCACTCGGCCCCACAGGTAGTATTCAAAAAACCTTTCAGGCATCCTGACGGATAAAAGACTTCATTTAATACGAAGGTTCCCACTGCACGGGAGCAACACCTACTTAAGAAGTCAAGTTGTGTGTCAAACTGTTGGAAAGAGTATTCGGATTTCTACTGAGTTCCTGAGCAACTTCCTACAAGAAAGCAGTAACTCCTTGTAGCCTCCCATCAGCTGAAACCTTACGCATCTGCAATCCTTACCTAGGGGACAGATTACTCTTTCTCTGCTATTACTTCCTCCCATCTCAGCACCTCAGAGTAAGGGATTTGGGGTACTGAGGCCTTAACTAATTTGTTTTCTGCTCCATGTTTCAATCATTATCCATTTTCATAAACAGTTCTAAGACATACCTCTGTGACTGTTGCCTGCAACTTTTCTAGAGGCAGAGCCAAACAGAAGTGTCCTGGTTTTTAATAACTTCACTCTCATTAGAGGTTACAGTTGTAAATTCGACAAAACCAATCAGTGCTTTTAATTTCATTCTACATCCTAACTAGAAATATGTATGTTGAAGAAAAATGGAGGCATTAGCTGTAGATATATGCTGATGTGGCGCATGTTTGAAAAATTATCACAAACATCAGGCCTAAGCATTATAATATTAATACACGTTGACGTTTTGCAGACACTGGAGAACCTATGGCACAAATCTTACTATATTATTGCTATACAAACACAAAATGGAAGCAGTTTTTGTAAACAGAGGAGAAGCACTTAATCTTCTACATCTTCATTTTAAAAGGCTTTTAACATCTCTTAAAGAAGAGAAGGCTCTGGGGTGACCTCATTGTGACTTTTCAGTACTTAAAGGGGACTTACAAAAAAAAATGGAGAGCAACTCTTTGCTCAGTCAGATAATGACAGGACAAGGGGGAATGGTTTTAAACTAAAAGAGGGGAGATTTAGATTAGATGTTAGGAGTAAATTCTTCAGAGAGTGGTGAGGCAGTGGAACAGGTTGCCCAGAGAAGCTGTGGATGCCCCATCCCTGGAGGTGTTCAAGACCATGTTAGATGGGGCCCTGGGCAACCTGATCTAATGGGTGGCATCCCTGCTTATGGCAAGGGGGTTGGAACTAGGTGATCTTTCATGTCCCTTCCAAAACAGGCCATTCCATGATTCTATGATTGTCTCACTGTGACAACATACTGAAACGTGGCTAGGGGAAACTATTCCGTGGTGGGTGCAAAACCCTTTGCCAAGTGACCTTATAAGCAGCTACTAATGACACATTGTCAGAATGGAAGACTATCAAATGAGGTTCCATCAGTCTGTTCTTGATCTGGATTATTTACTTTTTTTCACCTGTGACCAAGTTGATAAATTATATAAAAATAAATAAATTATACTCATCGGTTTTCAGATAAAAGTAAACTTAAGAGGTACTGAAAGTATTCAGGAGGAAAGAATTAAGACTCAAGAAGATCTTGGTAAATTGAAGAAATAGTCTGACAAAAAGAAACTATAGTATTCAACAGAGACAAGTGCAAGGTTCTACATTAAAAAAAAATAAGTAAATGAATACAGGATGGGAAACAGTGATGGCAGCTCTTACAAGTACACAAGGGCTGTAACAAACCAGAAAAACACATGAATCACCGATTCCATGCTGTTGTGAACATGGAAAACATCTCACTGGGATGCAGAAACCATAATAAAGCTTAAAAACACATGAAGTAAAGGCTTTACTGGAATATTCTGCCAGTATTGCACTTCAGCAAAGAGGTGAATCAGCTGGAGAAAGTCTAGTAGAAGGCCAACAAGAATAATTTAATGCATAAAATTTAAATTGTATAGCAAAAGTCCAAAACATAGAACTATGTTGCCTATGTTCCCATAGAGGGTAGAGGAGGCATAATGATAGTCTTCAGATATGCAGAAAAGAATTTTTGAAGTTTTGTCTATGTCCATACTGAATAAGATGAAAAATTACAATCTTAAATCACAAAAAGAAAGATTCAGGTTAGACTTTAGGAAACTCTTCTTATGAGTACAGACAATGAAACAGTGCGATAGATTGCCTGGAAAGATTGTCTGCTTCAGAGAGAAAGTGGATGGACTAGATTATTTTGACAAGATGACTTCAAGCAGTATTTATCAATAGTCTATAACTATGTTCTTCCTTAAAAAATACATGTATGCAAACAAATATACATAAAACAGATAAATACAACACGTCAAAACCAAATATAGAAAATCTAAACTGTGAAGTACCAGAACTTACACTATCTTTCCAACTTTCATCCCTTTAAAGCCGAGGTATTTGTAAAAGTGGGAACAGGGTATGGCCAAAATTCAGGGATTTTCCAAATATATTGTTACTTACTTGGCATATCCTTACAGTATAAAAAACCCTATTAACTTACATCTGATTAGGACAGTGTGGTTTTCGCCCCATAATAAAATTGTAAAAAACCTCTCCCTTTCTGTTTGAAGAAGAGAAATTATCAAATATTCATAACTTGTACTTATATACTGCAAATTAAGTGGCACTAATTATACAGTAGCTGCCAAACTGCTATGCTCTTGTGATTTTTGTAATGATACATTTCAGGAACCAGCGGGACAGGCTGCATATAATAATATGCAGAAATAAAACATCAATGAATGTACACAATAAAATACTATAATTACACAGGAAAGATCTACTTCATTACTTACCTGTTAACTACATATAAAGGTACATCACAAAATGGAGATTTATAAAATATTGATAAACTTGCTGGTTATTAACATGTTTTTAACATTCCTAGTTTAAGGAGGCTTATTTTTTGTGGCAAAACTGCTGTGAATTACCCAGTATTTTGAAGTTTAGCAATCAGCATTCAATTGTCAACTTCTGACTACTGTACTGCGAGGTGCTTATCTCCTGATTACCAACATCTAGACAAAAACAATGCATTAATGACAATTTTCCTACATCTATTAGCAACCTTTGATCTTTCAAACGGAGCATCCAGAATGACTATCGATAAAGCACAGGAGCCTTGGGAGAATGGAGTTTCAGCCATTTTTAAAACCTGCTTTACCAATCAAGGCACCCTTGGACAAACTATTTCACCTGTCTTTGCCAACCTTTGATTGTCTTTGGATGCCTTGCCATCATTAAAAATGTTTATTAATCACTCAGAGCCTTGTTCAAATCTTCTATATACCTAAGCTTATCTAAGGCGTTGCAAACAGTTTTCCCTGGTGATCAGGTAGGCAGCTAGAATAACAACCTTCAATGCCACAACTGATTTTGCACATCAAGATAAGAAGGGTGATTTCAATCTGAGGCATAATTCTTCTGGTGATATACCTATCCTACACTTCACTGCTGAACTGTCTCGAACTAGAGAACTTCCATGTGGATGTTTTTAGCTTCCAGTGTGAACTCAGCTCATATTTACCCAGGCATGGCAGTATGCTACTGACTTAAGAATCTGAAGGTCGTCTGACAGATCAGACAAGGTTGTCCTCTGAGATCTACTGAAGACAAATTTCATATAAAAGGTATGTACTACAGGTACTGCTATTCAGCTAGCAGTACTGGTACAACTGTTGCACTCGTGGCTTCTGGAAGAAACAGAATACAACTTGGTTGAAATCATTTTTTTTCTCCTCAGAAAGGGAGAAAAAAAAAAGGACAGAAATGGCAGTTTCTGTTCAGAAATTCTTTGGTATCACAGAGTACCTGTCATAATAGGAGACTACTTCTTTTAAGTCTCTGGCTCATTGTGTATATTCAGTGGCCTGGGAAACAACTGAAGTAATTTCAGCTGCAAGGGCTTTCGGTTCTCAAAAAAATCCTTTTGGATTGTAGTCATTCCATCAGTAAACCTTTTTATTACCTTCAAGTTCATCTGAGGCCAGCACAACAGTCTACTGTCTAAAGCTCAAGCCAGGAAAAATGAAATATAAGCTTATCAGTCAGAGAGAGGCATCAGAAAGAATATGGCCTGTAGGCATGCTTTTTCGTTTGAAAGGAACTCCCTACCTGTACTTATGAAAATGTACAGCTGCAGGCTTCTGTTGGACCTTTGTCTGTTAAATAAAAGTGAGATAACCACAATTTTCTGATAGGGTAACTGCACATTTTCCATTCAGATAAGGATCCTGCCACAGCTGCCTGTACTGTTGCCACCTTTCTTGAATTATTGTTCTGTGTTCCCTGTGGGGATGGCACGACCCATGCCAACTAGCAGAGTGCATTGTGCTGGTCACTCTGAGGTGTTTCTCACAGAAGAAAAATTGCACCAGTAGTACAATATCTATCTGCCTAACTCTCAGTCATTTTACTGAATGCTATTCTGACTTAACACAGTTTGGATCCAGGTTGTCACAGACACACATGATCTCACTTTCTCCCCCTCCTCCTTAGTATTGAGAGGATAACTTTAGTACCAAGTAATTCTGTGTGTTTTTCCTTTTTTTTTTTTTCTTTTTTTTCCTTTTGCATAGGAATTACTACTAAAATTAGACAAATAAGATGAACTATATACTCTAAAATGGATCATAAATAAAGCACAATAATTAGTCATCGCATTTGCATATTGGTGATAATCAACAGTTGACTCTTTTTAAATAAAGACATTGTTTTAAAGTTATTTAAATCCTGGGAACCCAAGCAATGTAAAAATAGATAACTTCATCATTCCAAAGCAAATAGCACAGCTTCTCTTTCTGGCATGTGCTCTACTTGAGCAGAATACTGATTGCACTTGATATCTTTTCAGCACAGACATGAGCTATCTGTTCTACTCATTTCATAAACATTTTTAAATGGATACTGAAATGGATTTTACCAGTAGGACAGACCTATCTCATTAAAGCCACTGTAGCCCAGCTCTTGCCTGCTTAGTCCCAGATCTTCAAGGTCCATGCATTTAAATCCAGGTGGGCACTGGTAACCTTCTTCTAGCTCTCTGGAACAGTGGGTGTCTGGGATAGCTAAATTATTCCAGGTTACGTTTCTGTGAAAAATACAAAATTAAGGTGTTATATAAATTCAGCTCAGAGCAAAACTAAATGCTTGAAAGCAAGAGGAATTAAATGTCTTCAGACCTATGAAATGACAGTACAAATATAAACAGAAGCTTCATACTAATACTTAGAGACCTCAACAAAAACGGAGAGTCTTCAAGACACAAGGAAGTTAACAGCTGTTCCAACTGCTTTTTCATGAAATATGGCACTTACTGCTTCAGATACCTTTGGAAATCCTGAAAACGTGTTCAACTGCAGGCAAAAATGTGACTTTGAGTTCCACAGACACTACCTGAGCTAGCTTTGACACCTTTTAACAGGATCATTGTGGATGACTTGTCAGCTATGTATGAATGTGTTAGCTTCTTGTACCTTGGTTAGGGCAGGGTTCTACCATAGATAGCTAAATCCTTAATCTTGCACACATATAGCCATAGTCACAGAAAAAGTCAAATCATTACACATCTAGTGTAAGTACTGATGTGACTGAAACAGATGTGATTTACAAGGCCAAGAATGGTTTGGTAAAACAGGTGGAAAAAGAAAAAAAAAGTTCAAACTGGTTCAAACTGATTTTTGCTGGTGAATATAATACTGGAAAATAGAAAGACATGCAAAAAAAGACAGCATTGCAACACAGTGTGCTGGCCAGTGAGAGGCCTCCCATTTTTCACTGTTGCCAGAGGCTGAGCATCACTTGTCTTCCCAGCTCCTCTGGCACATTGGGTGAGCTGCTGAAGAGGCTCTGTCAAGCTGCACTGCAATGGGAATTCAGGTAGTTCCAGTGCTAGGGGACAGTGAAGTTAAAAGGTGAGGGAGGACAAATTTGTGGCTCCCTGGTCTGTACCTGTGGCATATACACATGAATATATATACAAGTACTCCCAAAATTTGTAAGGAGAAGCTCAGGCAGTTGATTCCCTATAGGCATTCACAGCACACCATTGATAATGGCAATAAATATGGAAGAGAGAGAATCACAACCTGCTCATCCCATTTCCCAAGTGTTTTAGTTAAAAGGTACACCTTAGCAAAGAAAATTCATTCCGAGCAGGTCCCTGTTATGGTCCACAAAGCAACACAGCACAGAATTGAGGATTCACATTACTTGTGCTATGAGCCAACTGGGTAAACCAAAGAGAAGCAAGGTTGCAATACAACAGCTCCAACTGCACTGAACAGGCACACGAGCAAGCAACATCATTTTTCTCCCTGTTTGTACTCTCTCTTCCAACAAATGGAAATCCTGATTTTGGCTCAGTCCCAGGGCAATTTCAAATCAGACTTGGAAAGCTAATCAGGGAGAGTTCCGGTCTGAGGAAAAAAACAGTCTGTAGCATTTCTCCATTCATGTTCAGGCTGATTTTGACTTTCTAGTCACAGCACAGACTTCTGATACAGAAACACCTAAAATGAATTACTGAAAGTTATAAAGAAAATCTTGTAGTATTCACCCCGTTATCCTGAGGCTCCAGACCGATGCCTTAACATTCATCACTTTAATTAATCTTATTTGTCCACAGAACAGGTGAAATTTATAGCCTGCCTTTTAGTATAATTAGCATTTTATTGTTCTTCTGAAAGTCCTCTTCTTTTAATCTAACTCACAGATGCATTTTGACAGGTAAATTGGGTGAACAGGAGTCATAATTACTTTATGTTTTTTGCCTTTATGCACTGCATGCGATAGCAATAGATTACTATAAATCTGTCAGTGTGAAACTAAAGCTTCCTACACAATTTTTCCTAGGCAATTATAAGTACAGAGAACTGTGGCTGCACCCGTTCTGTAGCCATTTCTTCATGATGCCTGAGAGCCATACATATCTGCATAGATGAACACACAGACACATAAACACCTCCAGCCAATGTTATAAAGGACTCCCCAGAAATTTAGCTATCTGCTTAACTAGAAAGACAGATAGATATACAAGCATATGTGTACCCATTTCCCTTTTTGTAAACGTTTAGCATATGTCACTCAAGGATTTAAAATTTCTTCTGGGCACCTTCAGTTTTTTATACTAGAATGTGTTAGTTCATACTCAGTTGTGTGCTTTAAATACTTCAGGTTTGTGATACAAAAGCCATTATAATATAGGATTATTATAAGACAACATTTTATGAATATTTTCAGAAATGTAAATTAATTCATTGGCTCAAGCAGATGCAGAGCCCAGGCTACTGGTAGCTAATGAATTTTACATTATGGTTTGCATTAGAAAATCCCTCAGATCCAAAAGGCTAGCTGCATGAGGACATGTTATTAAAAGTACTGCCAGCGTCATCATTACAACGCAAAGCACTCATTTTAAGGGGTTCATTTAAACCTAGTTCATAGAATCACAGAACGGTTTGGGTTGGAAGGAACCTTAAAGATCATAAAATTCCAACCCCCCTGCCCTGGGCAGGGACACCTCCCACCAGACCAGGCTGCCCAAAGCCCCATCCAGCCTGGCCTTGAACACCTCCAGGGATGGGGCATCCACAGCTTCTCTGGGCAGCCTGTGCCAGTGCCTCACCGCCCTGAAAGTCATTTTTGTATCACATCAAATCTCCTGAAGAAAAGCTGTTTCCATGCACCAGGCATGATTTAGACTAAAAAGGAGCAATCTCTGATTATAGTACCTGTACCTATACAGGTATAGGCTTTTTAGGACCAATGTCACTAGGCAGTTCATGTTGTAGTTCAGGATAGCAATAAGAATAGATTAGCCTACATGGAGTAGACAGTATTAGACTGCTAATCTAGAATTGGCTATAATATCACCAGTCATTTCCAATACAACGTGATTTAAAATATTTTATACCTTCATAGGCCATACTTGACATCAACGAAAGACTGAAGTGCTGATTCAGCACATAACTAGCTTCAAGCATCTGAGAAGTTCTGTTAGGCAATGTACTTAAATACCTTGCTGAATAGGGTGCCTAGATAAAATCACATATACTTGCAACGTGAAGAAAGAAACAATTCATCCCAATAGGCTGAGTACTTCTCTGCATGGTATTCAACATGTGTGGAGTACAGCATCAATCCAATAGGTGAGCTGAGAAATCAGTTCAGCACAGGAATGCAAAGGACACACCAGGAGATAATTGACTCCACATTGCTCGATCAGAATCCATCAATACCAAGATTGTTGCCAAAGACATGAGAGCACTTCTCTGATATGCTTTTAACTGCCTGAAGAACTTCCTGACTACATATGCACTGCATATGGTGTACGTATCACAAGAAGAACTCGAGGCAGTACATGTGCCCCTTTTCTATGGCATCTATTCAATAGAAATTGAGAAAAAAAATAGGATTTTTTTATTCTGGTATTCTATTATTTTTTAAAGATATCACCAGAAAGCTAATTGAAATTACCAACTTACTCATGCAGTTTCCAGATCCAGAAAATTAGAGAAAAAAAATTATAAGAAGGAAATTTATTTATAAGGCATAAAAATATTGCTCCAAACAGTGAATTAGGTAAAGAATTCACTAACTAAATATGAATTAGCTGCAGCTGAACGATCTTCTGTGTTAGCCAAGAACAACCCTCTCTCTACACTAAAACCAGGTGTTGCAAGGCTGCAGGCTAAAGGGTACACCAGCGTTCAACACGGAGTACCCCAGGGGTCAATACTGGGTCCAGTCCTGAATGGCTACAGATGGATAACTGCCTCAAACTCTTCGAAGTCAAAAAATGATGGTTCCTATGGTCAATAAACCAACTCATCAGTCTTGGTCTGTTTTCCCCCTGTATCATCCTTCAGTTTTAGAGCACAGAACTTTGTCTTCTAATCAAGAGACTCCTTAAAGAAGGTAAATTACAGAAAAAAATACTCTTTATATATCTATAATTAATGGCTGTAATCTTATACCCATAAAAAACAGGAAATCTGAGATTAAGGTTCCTATGACCACATTATACCAGTAACACTGCGTAGAAAGAACACGTATATGAACTTTTCTACTTAGAATATGTCTTGTTAAAAGATCAGATAGCTCATGCCAATTAATGTACAGTTGCTGTTATCACTAGGTAGTTAAAAATATTTCTTTCATATTCTAAATTATTTTTGTTTTCAGAGACTCTGGGAATTTGAGACAGGAAACCTAAAAGGATAAGTGCTTGCTTTTTAGCTGACTCCTTGTGAAAAAAATAAAAGAGAAAAGGGTTAAGTTTTTTTTTATTTTCTTGGTGACCATGAAAACAATCTAAGTACCTACAAAAGCCGAAAGCCTCCTTTCATCCTTTCAGTTTGCCCTTTTAAATGTAACTTGTTTCCCAAATCCATACGTGAATTCTTACTGTGCTAACCTAATCAATTCCATTTTCTCCAGTGGGAGCTCTGAACATACAACTGCTATTAACAGATGGTTCTTAGACTACTTCCTTACACCACTGCTCTTTTTATAGAAGGACCAAGCAATAACACGAGCACTCCTGCACAGTTGTTAGAACAATAATATTGTGGTATAATATTTATAAATCATTCATTATTTTATAAGAACTTTGTTTCCATCATGTAGTTTTCTCTTGACCACTTTCATAGTTTTTATCACATTATGACCTCTGCTAACAAGGTAGATATTAATATATAAATCAGTGATATTGATATTTCTAAAATTTGCAGTAGTAGTTTACCATTATTATTGAGCATATCTTTTCAAAGTGCACTCACTGTCAGCTAACCCATCTGTCACCAAAGTCGGAGACATATATAACCATCAACCTCAAAACAAGGGAGTCATACTGTAATCGATTTCTACTCAAAATCTCATTCACTAGATCTTCCTGTTTCTCCAAAAAAAAAAAAGATTGCAGCTTAGAACAATGCTGCTGCTGGAGTCATTACAAGTTCTAGACAATCCACTAACAGTATCATCCAAAATCGCTGGTGAGAGATAAAGAAATTTCAGAGAGTACCCTGCTGGCTTAAGGATTACACTTATGCCTAGGCACAACTCTCCCTCTGATATTTTATAACCTTCTCAAGGGTAACTTTTTAATGTTATGTTTTACATTTAGACAAACTCAGGTCTAAAGTCATCATGCATCATATTTACAGAACCAGTTTCCTGTTTTTAATCAGAGAACAAAATCTGTTTTATCTTTTAAACTGTAAGTGTGAAAACATCATCCACATTTAATGTTTCTCATAATTATATCTGTAATTATAACCATAAAGCTCTCTAACCTGTCTAGTAACAGATTGTCTCTGATATCTATTTATTATTTTTATCACATTAAAAAATAAAGTAGTGCATGCTTCAAGGACTCATGACTTTAGGGACACTACAAGCACAACGCTTCAGCTTTGGCAACATGCCATATTTTACATTTTAACTTGGCAAACACAGATTTCACTACTCAAGATTTAGTAACTGAGGAGAATATTAGATAGCATCTGCTAGGGATAATTATATTCAAATCAACAGGCCCAAATAACTGAGGGCATTTCTCATCTCCCTATTAATTTTTAATAAAACTTGAAATAGCAGGGGAATCCCAGAAGAATGCTAATGTGCCATTAAAGGACAAGCAGTATGACTGGTTAGCCTGACATCAACTGAGACAAAAGAAAGAATGAGCTGTTACACAGTCTAATTGATAAAGAGTAAAGAACTTGAATGTAATTAATGGCAGGCAGCATCAAATACAGAAAATAATTCTCATCATACTAGCATGATTTTGATAAGACTGCAAATTTGCCCAATGAAATTGTCTAGCTTAGACTTTGTAAAGTAATTAATTCAATAACACAACTGATTAAAAAGTTGGCATTATATAGTATTGATAAAACACAGGATAAAGGGGCTGAAAACTGATTAACTGACATCTTAAGAAGTACTTGCTATATCATCATGATCTACCATAATCAATGAGGGAGAAATAGTATAAAATCAAGAACAGGCATAGAACACATAAATTACACTAAGGACAAGGCAATAAGGTTATCAGGATCACTTGGTTACCTGAATCCAACAAAACAAAATGTGATTTAATACAGCCAAATGCAAAGTTGCACAGGAAGGATCACAGACAGCAAATGTTAGCTCTTATGACCTACAGAATAAAGAGGATAAAAGAGGATGGGAATGCTATGTTATAGAATATAGATGCTATGTGAGAGTTTAAAACAAGGGGCTTTAATAGGGCATCCTCTCATATTTTTCATAATATATCATTTCTGATCTTATTTTATCCATTTTTTTTTAAATCCACTGCATTTGTGGATAGAGGAAGAGCAACTGACATCATCTAACTGGACTTGGACATTTGACACTATCCCCCATGGTATCCTTGTCTCTACATTGGAGAGACATGGATTTGATGGATGGACCACTCAGGGGGTAAGGAATTGGCTGGCTGGTCAAACTCAAAGAGTTGCAGTCAACGGCTCAATGACCAGGTGGAGATAGTAACAAGTGGTGTTCCTCAGGGGTCAGTGTTGGGACTGGCACTATTTAACATCTTTGTTGGTGACAGTGGGATACAGTGCACCCTCAGCAACTGTGCCAATGACACCAAGCCATACTGTGCGATCGACCAGCTGGAGGGAAGGGATGCCATCCAGGGGGACCTGGACAGGCTTGAGAGGTGAGCCTGTCTGGACCTTGTGAAGTTCAACAAGGCCACGTGCAAGGCCCTGTATCTGGGCTGAGGCAATCCCAAGCACAAATACAGGCTGCGTGGAGAATGGATTGAGAGCAGCCCTGAGGAGAAGGACCTGGGGGTGCTAGCTGACGAGAGCCAGCAGTGTGTGCTTCCAGCCCAGAAAGCCAACCACATCCTGGGCTGCATCAAAAGAAGTGTGGCCAGCAGGTCAAGGGATGTGATTCTCCCCCTCAACTCTGCTCTCCTGAGACCTCACGTGGAGCACTGCATTCAGATCTGGGAACCCCAGAACATGGAAGTATTATAACAAGTCCAGAGGAGGGCCACAAAGATAATCTAAAGGGCTGGAGCACCTCTCCTATGAAGACAGGCTGAGGGAGTTGGGGTTGTTCAGCCTGGAGAAGAGAAGGCTCTGGGGAGACCTCATTGCGACCTTCCAGTACCTAAAGGGGGCTACAGGATAGCTGGGGAGGGACTCTTTGTCAGGGAGTCTAGTGATAAGACAAGAGGGAATAGCTTTAAACTGAAAGAGGGTAGATTTATATTAGATATTTGGAAGAAATTCTTCACTGTGAGGGTGATGAGGCACTGGCACAGGTTGCCCAGAGAAGCTGCGGATGCCCCATCCCTGGAGGTGTTCAAGGCCAGGCTGGATGGGGCTTTGGGCAACCTGGTCTGGTGGGACGTTGATCCTCAATCAGCTGATCTCCTGATCTAGTGGCAGGTGTCCCTGCCCATGGCAGGGGGGTTGGAACTGGGTGATCTTTAAAGTGCCTTCCAACGCAAACTGTTCCATGATTCTATGATCATGGCAAGAAAGAGCCAGTGCTTCCCAGGCTGTACAATCAGAACGATAATGAATTAATATATCTCTCTGCATTGCACTCACACCAATTATGATCAATATTGTGCTCAGGTTTTTTGTTCATATATTATTTTCTTTTTATTTTTTTTTTAAATTAAAGGAAAGTATAGAAATATGAAAATGAGAAAAAAGAACATGCTTAGCAGCAACAGAGTTAAAGAGCTACATAATGTTTGTTCATTAAAAAGCATATTGAAGGGTGCCTAAATTATTGTGTGTAAGTGGATTCACACAGGGAAAGTACTGGGAATTACAGTTCTGTGTAATCTAGCATAAAAAGGTGTAACGTGAATAGAAAGCTAACAGCTCAAACCAGGCAAATTAAGATAATGAATTAGGAACATAGTTTTTAACAGTGGAACAGTTTCTGATATAAACTAAAAAGCTCTCTTGCTTATAAAGCATTCTTCTGCTCCTACTCTAACCAAGAATAGATACATACCTACAAGACACACACTAGAGTCAGATGCAAGCTATAAAGCTCCCTCCAGGAGAAACATAACGAAGTCAGACTAGATGATCCAATCGTTTCTTTTGACTATAAATTTAAACTATAGATACTGTAATATTTTACCACTGCTATAATACATTGTCTTTCAGTATATTTGCCCCACACTACATAGATTTTTATATCTTGTCATTCAGTTCTGGTCTTTAATTGATTATTTCTATGTTCAGTTTCACGTTTCAGTATCTTTTGGTAGTTTTCACAGTCTGCTAGTGTCAAAGCTCAAGTCTTTATAGACGAAACTGCTACTTTCTTTTGCTTCTTTGGTCAGTTTTTGAAGAAAAAAGAAATGGTTTATGTTTATTTAATAAATTAACTTAAGTACTGATTTTATTCCCTTTCTCTTCCATCCATATGCAGTCATAAGGTACAATTAAATCAAACTGCCTACTACATAAGGCAATAATACTAGTCAAGCTCTGATTTGATTGGGCTTGTGGCTTTATTCATTTCATACATGACCTAAGTAAGGGTGTACAAACTGTGCCATTGATGTTTCATCTATTCCTATTCACTTCACATGAGTTTTGAAGAGACTGAAACACACCTCAAAGGGTTTGGAGGCTTGTGGGTTCCATAATACTCCAGAAGTACCTTTCTCTCTCCACAAGCCAGAAAGGGAATTCAAGGCATTTAGGTTCCTAACACTGGTGCTGACATCAAAGCCAGATGACTCTGTACTTATGACAGATCGCTTACGTTATCCAAAGCCAATGCTGTCACCACGTGAATAAGAACAGGATGATTGCAGCTACTTAAAAGCTTTGACAGTCCATTGGTTTGATCACTTGCTACCAAAATTAGAGAAAATCTCATTCAATTCACTTCATCATTACCCTTCAGAGTAACAAGGCCACCAAAGTTAGCCACAGAAAAGTCATTAAAAGAAGAACTCTTTCCTATGGACATTGCTGGAATGTACACCCAGCCACGAGAAAGCAGAGCTCAAAAAAGAAAATACAAACGTTCCAGTGTGGATTTTTTCATGTGTAGTATGCATGGATCAGTACTTACACTGAAATTTGATCAAATGCCACCTGGCATAACAACTCTATGACGGCACATTTTTGTGGCTGCTACAATCATTCATGAGGGAACTGAATTCAAATAGTAATTACAAGATACATATGCTAATGTAAGACATTTCATAGGAATTAAAACAACATGAATAAATGGAATTCACACAACAAATAAGGCTATCAATATTAGTGCTAATACACAGGAAATAAAAAGGAAGAGAAAACAAATCCATCTAGCTTGCATGAATCTGCATTTCAACAAAGGGTATCAAATTAGACTTATTTACATGTTTAATGTTCAAGTGATCTCCTACCTACAGTATGTATGACAATTCAATAAAGTACTTCCCTAGAAAATTTAAGTGAAAAACACCTCAGTTCTCTTTTAAATTGCAAGGACATGAACTGAAATGTATGAAACAATCTAAGCTGAAGACTGGATCTATTTTGACTTTAAAGTATGTTCAGGATCACTTCAAAAAAATTCATAGCAAACTGGGTTAAATGAAGAAAAATACCTTCTCAGTAGCTGTCTACCAAATGTAGGGGAAACATACGGTCAGCAAACTGCATTGCAGAATTTGAAAATCATAAGCCTGAAGTTAAGCTGGGATTCTTGTCCATCAAATCTCACAAGCATTTGGGACCCATCACTCACAACAGCAGAGTTAGCTACACTAGCTAACTGGCAGGTTTACCTCTCTCTCTGTTTGGAACACTGCACCTCGCTGGTTTACTTCTGTGAACTTCCATCTTAGCCATGAGACAGGGTATTCCTCAACATCATAGAACAATACTGCACTAAATCTAAATCTGAACTATATGCAAAACAAATTCCTTCATATGGCTTGTGTTGTGAAGTGTCAAGACCCCACACAGGATGCCTTCAACAAATGTGTTTACATAGCTCAGTCACTAATGCGACATCTGAAGTGGCAAGAGCTGCGACTCTTGGCATAGCAAAGAAGTGGGCTGCTATCACTGAGCACCTCAGAACAAACTTTCAGCATCACCCAGCTAACTCCACACGGAAACTATTAGGCGTCTGATAAGAGAACTGGCCATTCCACCAAAGCTCTCACTTTATCCAGAAGAAAGCAGTGTGATCCCTCCGTTTTAAAACATAACCTGATATGTCAAAACTGCTCAAACTGGATCGTTGCCACCTCTTGCACAAAGGCTCGGGGAATGGAAAAGAAGCACTCACGCAACCCCTGAGAATCGGCTGGGATGTCTTGCAGGTGAGCCTGACAGATGTCTGTGGTGTTTGGTGGCTCCAAGCTAATGCTTGGGGTAGAGGCTGAGCCACAGGTAGGGAGCTGGCTGGGCACCCCTGCGACACTGTTGCTGCGCTCTGATGGCAAGGAGCAAAGGCATGCCAGGGTAGTTCCAGGTCTGCTCTGACCAAGGTGGATTCACTTCCATTGATTCCTCCACATCTTCTAGTGGATCCACCTCCATGGGCTCTGGCTCCACGCTGTTTGGCAGAAGGATAAGCCAGTCCTTGCTCGGGACAGCCCAAACAGGATGCCTTTGAAAGTTTTCAGGCCAGGGTGCCGAACCAGGGGGTCATCCACTTCCATGCCTAGGCCCCATGCCACTGTCTGGTTCATTTCCATGCGTGGGTCCAATGCCGCCATCTGGTTTACGGCCATACTTGGGTCCCATGCTGCGTTCCGGAATGCGTTCCTCTGCTCCATGTGGCTGTCTGGCTGATGCTCCTGCCTTCATCCCACACCACCGTTGTGCCAACGGGAAGGCCCAGGCCCCCAGGTGCTGTATGGTTGAGGGGACAGCCTGTGCCCTGCACCGCTGCGGTGTGAATGGTAATGCCAGAGCCTTGTGTCATTGCCACGCTCATACGTGTCCATGGGCTGCACGCCAGAGATCCGTTGAGCACTAGTGTCTGTTCTTGTGCCGCAAGCACTATCCCTCTGCCCATGCCATTTCCCCTTCCCATCAGATGCCTACCTTCTCAGTGCTTTCTGGGACTGCATCTCTGTCCTCGCACACTGAGGAGGGCTGCTGCTCGCCTTCCTGCTTCTGGTCTTCTTGCTGCCACACAAGCTGGCTGCCAGAGGGCCTAGAAGCTCAGCGAGTGGTGGGCCAGCTGCAGGGGGTCCTGTTTTATAGGGCCCGTAGCAAAGGCGGGGCAGTGTTGGCCACTGTGACCTCAGCAAGCCTCTGTGATGCCCAACGTTAGTGGCCTGCGTGTGGCCAAAGGCAGCTGTGTTGGGAGCGGACTGGAAGATGCCCGCACATGGGAGAAGGAGGAGCACTTCCCCCCAACTTGTTGTCATCTGCAAACTTACTGAGGATGCAGTCAATTCCCTCATCCAAGTCATCAGTAAAGATATTAAAGAGAATGGAGCCCCAACACCAACCCCTGGGGAACACCACTGGTGACCGGCCAGCCGGATTTCACTCCATTCACTACCACTCTCTGGGCCCAGCCATCCAGCCAGTTTTTAACCCAGCAAAGAGTGTACCTGTCCAAGCCATGGGCTGCCAGCTACTCCAGGAAAATACTGTGGAGACTGTGTCAAAGGCCTTGCTGAAGACTAGGTAGACTATGTCAACAGCCTTTCCCTCATCCACCAGCCAGGTCACCCAGACATAGAAGGAGATGAAGTTGGTCAGGTAGGACTTGCCTTTCATGAACCCATGCTGACTGGGCCTGATCCCCCAGTGGTCCCACATACATTGCATTCAAGATGACCTGTTCCATCACCTTTCCTAGCACCGAGGTCAGACTGATTGGCCTGTAGTTCCCTGGCTCCTTCTTACAACCCTTCTTATAGATGGGCATCACATTAGCAAGTCCCCAGTCATCTGGGACCTCTCTGGATGGCCATGACCACTGATAGATGATGGAAAGTGGCTTGGCAATCACCTCTACCAGCTCCCTCAGCACCCTCAGGTGGATCCCATCTGGCCCCATGGACTTGTGACAGTCCAGGTGGAGCAGCAGGTCTCTAACTGTTTCCACCTGAACTGTGGGGGGTTTCTTCTGCTCCCTGTCCCAGACCTCCAAGTTGGGAGGCTGAATACCCCGAGGATAAGTGGTCTGGCTAGTAAAGACAGATGCAAAGAAGGCATTAAGAACCTCAGCCATTTTTTAATCCTCTGTTGTCACGTACCCTCTGCATCCAGTAAAGAATGGAGATTCTCTTTGGCCATCCTCTTTCCTTTAATACATTTATAAAAACAATTTTTGTTATCCTTGACCATAGCGGCCAGGTTGAGCTTGTGCTAGGCTTTGGCCCTCCTGATTTTTTCTCTTCATATACTGGCAACTCCTCAAGTTGCCTGTCCCTTCTTCCACCGGACATAAACTCCCTTTTTCTCCTGAATACAGAGCAAAAGTTCCCCTGTTCAGCTACACCAGTCTTCTTCCCCGCTGGCTCATCTCATGGCACGTGGGGACAGCCTGCTCCTGAGCCTTTAAGACTTCCTTCTTGAGGAGCTTCTCGCCTTCCTGGACCCCTCTGCCCCTCAGGACTGACTCATAAGGGACCCTCCCTACCAGTGCCCTGAACAATTCAGAGTCTGCCCTCTGAAAGTCCAAGGTAGCAGTTTTACTGACAACCCTCCTGACTTCACCAAGAATAGAGAACTCTACCATGTCATGGTCACTCTGCCTAAGACAGCTCCCTACCACCACATCTCCCACCAGTCCTTCTCCGTTCGTGAACAGCAGGTCTAGCAGGGCACCACCTCTGGTAGGCTCACTGACCAGCAGAGTCAGGAAGCTGTATTCGACGCGCTCCAGGAACCTTCTAGACTGCTTCCTCAGAGCTGTATTGTATTTCCAGCATATGTCTGGGAAGTTAAAGTTGCCCATGAGGACAAGTGCTGGTGATTGATCGACTTCCACCAGCTGCTTATAGAATGCCTCATCCCTCTCTTCATCCTAGTTTCACCAGGATGTCCGCCTTGTTGGCCAACCCCCTGATCCTTATCCACAAGGACTCTCTACCTTTTCATTCCCAACTCTGATCTCAACAGCATCGAAACACTCTCTAATATAGAGAGCTACGCCAACACCCCTCCTTAGCTTCCTGTTCCTTCTGAAGAGCTTGTAGCTGTCTATTGCAGCACTCTAGTCATGGGAGTGGTCCCACCACCACGTTTCAGTGATGGCAACTAGGTCATAGTTTGCCTGCCACACAATGGCTGCCAGCTCCTCCTGTTTGTTGCTCATGCTGCGTGCATTGGTGAAGATGCACTTGAGTCATGCCACTGCCCTCACCCCCAACCCTGGGATGGCTCTCCCAGGCTCATCTCTATCGAGTCTTATTTCCCCCCTGTCCCCCTTCATACCTAGTTTAAAGCCCTCTCAATGAGCCCCACCAGCTAGAGTCCTCCCCGGCTAGAGTCCGTTTCCCCCTTTGGGACAGGTGGGACCCAGCAGCAGCCATCAGGCCAGGTGCTGCGTAAACCTCCCCATGATAAAAAAAAAATAAATTCTGTGACTGCACCAGCCTCTCAGCCATGTATTAATCAGCTGGGCCTTCCAGGTGCGCTCAATATCCCTCCCTACCACTGAAGGGATAGTGGCAAACACTACCTGCACACCCACTCCATCCAGTAACTGCCCCAATTCCCTGAAGTCCATTTCAATAGCCCTCAGGCTTCTCTTAGCAATTTCATCACTGCCAGCCTGAATTATCACTAATGGGTGATCTCAAACCTGCTCTTCACTTACAGTGGTTGGGACTCTGCTTCCCCAGCCTCCATCTAGGGGTTCAGGGAAATGAAAGACTTGGGAAGCCTGTCTGTCAGTGAAGACGGAGGCAAAGAATCAGAGAATCAGAGAATCTCTTAATTGTAGTGGTTGGAAGGGACCTCAAGAGATGTCCTGCCAAAGCAGGATCCCTAGAGCAAGTCTTAAACTAAGAGAGGATACAGTTAGACTAGGCCTTAGGAGGAAATTCTTCACTGTGAGGGTAGTGAGGCACTGGAACAGGTTGCCAAGAGAAGTTGTGGATGCCCCATCTCTGGAGGTGTTCAAGGCCATGCTATATGGGGCCTTGGCCAACCTGATCTAGTGGGTGGCATCCCTGTCTATGGCAGGGGTGTTGGAGTTAGATGATCTTTAACGTCCCTTCCAACAGGAGCCATTCTATGACTCTTCTCTGTGTTTCCGGGCTAAGATGGATGTACCACTCAGTGACAGCTGCTGTCTAACCCATCAATGTCAATACATCCACAGATTCCTCCATTACTTGTCTGGCTTACTTTTGCAATATAAATCATAAAAACATAGAACAGACTAGGTTGGAAAGGACCTCCAAGTATCATCTGGTCCAACATGTCATGGAAAAGTGAGACTAGATGAAACTATCTAATACCCTGTCCAGTTGCATCTTGAAAACCTCCAGTCATGAGGATGAGGTTGATCCAGTGATTGACTGTTCTCACTGTAACAAAATCCTTTCTTGTATCAAGATGAAACCTCTTCTGGTGTACCTTGTACCCATTGCCCCTTGTTCCCTCCATGTGGGTCCTTGTGAAGAGAGAGCCTCTGTCCTCCATGTAGCCACCCTTTAAGTACTGGAAAACTGTGATGAAGTTCCCCCTGAGCCTACAAATTTCCTGCAGAAAGTTCAGTTATTTCTAGGCTCTAATTCTGAATGGCAATTCTACGGTAAAAAAGCTTGTGGATACATACAGAACTTTCTCTATTGTGAAGATGAGATGCGGTTATATGTTACTTGTATTTATAGTCATCCAATTCGACAAGAATCTATAAAATCCACTCCAGTTTACTCAGAAAGAGTACTAATCAGCCAGAGGAGAGGAATCCCATTAATGCTGAAAGGCTGAGCAGAAATGCAATAAACCTTAATGTCTCCACTGGAACCAAAGCTATGTAAATCCAAATCTTCTCAAATCTTAACACAGGTAAGCATGTACCATTAGTGAGCCACCAAGAGCCAAGGCTACTCGGTTTTCCATCTTAGATCTTTGTTAAAACTACACCTTCTCATTCAAAGTGGAGCTGGACAAACAGAAGCTCTGGGAAGCCTATATGAAAGAAAATTGCTTTGGATAACAATCTATTTAACAGTTCTGGTCAAAATCAGGATTTGTGCTCAGAAATCATGCACCCTTTGAAAATGAGGATGAAGACCACTTCCCTTGGGTTTCTGTACTGGCCATCACCTTAACACTGTCTTCCACCCTTTTGATAGGATCCCATTTGAACAGGATTAACTAATCTGTTCTGTTTTTAACTAAGTTCTGTTTTAGTCTGATGCTGTATTTTTCTTGAGTTTGGTTAGGGTCTAAATAAAATCTGGCCTGGAAAAAACAAGATTTCTTCCAGTTTTCTTTCCCCTGAGGAAATACCAGACATATCACCATTACAAAGATTCTCAATAAATCCCAAACACTATAATAAAGTAGTGCTGGTTGTTTAATTGGCATCAACAAATTAATATGCCCTGTTAAATAAGTCTTGTTATGTTGCTTTTTCAAGTTTGGCCTTTGCTTTTTCCCCTTTCTCCAAAACTTGATTACTCATACTTATTTTCCCACTGCTGATGTAAGACATTATCTCAAATCCCTTTTGTTCTTTTTAATCATATTTATTTCTTCTATTAGATACTGTGGTAAGCTTTAAGCTCCAGTGTCTTTGAAGCTGTTTTCTGACATTTTGGGGGGCCTATTGATAGACAGAGGGAAAGATGACCAAGAACCTCTTAGATCTTTTTATTACTTGGTAATTATTTTTCTTATCTGTCTTCCTGGTCAGTTCTTACTTTAAACCTTGCAAGAAGGATTTTAAATTGACTGCCATGGTGACAAGGCAGACAGGTCTACAGCAATACTCAGCCCATATCCTACTGAAAGCATAAACAAAGGACCTTAAAGAGTGAGTTTGGAGAATTAGGTAATTTAGGTACATTTTATGTTTTTTAGCCGTGCTAACCTCCTTCCTTTCGCTGAGGGAAAGCTTCCTTTCCCCTATAAAAGGAAAATACGCTGTTGTGGAATAAATATAATCTAATCATGCATTACAAAAGTATTTTTTGTGTAGTCAAACATATCTTGGTAATAAAAATAAAGAAAACACTTAGCAGTATGTCTGTGAAGATTTATAAACCTCTCTAACAGAGCCAAAGAAAAGGTTTTGAAAAAATTTCTCTCGCGTGTCCTTGTGGAAGTACCTTTTGTACACTGAAGGTGACCAAGAATAAAATAGAGTAGATTTGGGAAAACAACCTACTTTCCCCACATTTGTTCACTTCTTTGAAATTAATTGCAGATATGACAAAAGGACTTGTCAAACTGCTTATAATGTATCAACTTATTTAGGTAATTGTATATTTATATATTACATTACAACCATACTGTATGTCTTTCAAGAAACTAAAGAATCACAGAATCATAGAATGGCTTGAGTTGGAAAGGACCTTAAAGATCACCCAGTTCCAACCCCCCTGCCATGGGCAGGGACACCTCCCACCAGACCAGGTTGCTCAAAGCCCCATCCAGCCTGGCCTTGAACACCTCCAGAGATGGGGCATCCACAGCTTCTGTGTCTCACCTTCCAGTGTCTCACCGCCCTCACAGTGAAGAATTTCCTCCCAACATCTAAGCTAAATCTCCCCTCTTTTGTTTAAAACTATTCCCCATTGTCCTATCACTATTTGCTGATGTAAAAAGTTCCTCTCCATCTTTTTTTATAAGCTCCTTTTAAGTACTGAAAGGCCTCAATGAGGTCTCTCTTGAGCTTTCTTATATCCAGGCTGAACATCCCCAGCTCTCTCAGCCTGTCTCCATAGGAGAGGTGCTCCAGCCCTCTGATCAACTTCATGGCCCTTTTCTGGACCCGCTCTAACAGCCCCGCATCTTTCTTGTGCTGGGGACCCCAGACCTGGACGCAGCACTCCAGGTGGGGCCTCACAAGGACAGAGCAGAGGGGCACAATCACCTCCCTTCCCTGCTGGCCTCTCCTCTGTTGATGCAGCCCAGGATGCAGTTGGCTTTCTGGGCTGCAAGCACACACGGCTGGCTTGTGTTGAGCTTTTCATCCTCCAGAATCCCCAATTCTTTCTCTGCAGAGCTGCTCTCAGTGAGTTCTTCTCCCAGGCTGTGCTCAGGTCTGGGATTGCCCCAAAAGAAGATCTGTGATAAGGAAGTCTACGCAGTATAGCACTCATTGGCAGAAAACAGATACGCCAGTCAGAGAAATCATCAGGAAAAAGCTGTAACAGAAGAGCTGTAAAAAGACAAGTAATAATCACAAAGGGAACACTGAGTTAGAAAATTGTCTAGGAAGATGACAGTGTTCCCCATATAGAAAAATAAGTCAGGCAAAATAAAGAAGATCACATGAATGAGGGAAAAAATGACTCAACATCAAACGAACAAACAAAAAAACTTTTCAGCCTTTGGAAGGAAGTTGGATTTTGCTGATTTCACAGACATAATGAAAAACTTAAGACTGCAGTTAGCTCATTCCAGTATTTCTGTTTGTCAGAGTTAACATTAGAAACTGACTGAGGAGGTGGAGAGACAGGAGGTCAGGGAGTGTGGGCGTCAAGAGGGATGGAAAGATAAAAGAACTTGCAGCAGTCAAAGAGGCAATGAGTGTCTGATGAGGCTGCCACGTCCTTTCAAATAGGAAGGAATAGCAAGATTTTAAGATGCCATTTGCAGGAGATGCTTGTCTCCTGTATAATAATAATTCAGAAGGCAGTAGACTTACTAAGGCTGCTTTCTAAAATGGATGAGTCTTGACCTCAGTAATAAGATTTTACCCTTTTTTTTTTTTTGCCATACAATTCTGCTTAGTACGAGATAAATCACACAAAATCTAAGTTCTCAAAGGTGGCCACTAATTGTGTGCTTTTCATTTTCAAAGCTTGACTTGGGAGCCTCAGATCTGGCTTGCAGAAATACTGAGTGTTTACAGCTGTGGCTCATTAGGGGCTGTGCTTTAGTCTCTGAAGTTACTCAATGCCAAGTACAGTCAGCACTGGCCATTCTCCATGGCATGGAATAGAACCACCTGAGGTAGAGAGATGCAGACAGCCAGACTCAAATTTTGAGGGAAGCTTTACTATGAAATTGAGAAACTGAACTTCAAAGACAGAAGTCAGATTTTTCTAGGCAATTTTCATGCTTTTGTGCTCTACTACGTCAAAGCTAATAAGCTCTCCTCGATTGAGAGGTGGCATGATGCCTACTTTCTAAGAACATTCTGGGCACTAGTGCCAGCCTCCAATTTGTCCTCTTTTGGCAGTACAACTGTTACTTCTTTCTATTTTTCCAATCCACTGAAAAGCTATGCAGGCAGTTCTGCTAGGACCAGCCCTGACCTATGTGAAGAGGGGACAGACTAACTCCACCCAGAGTTGCTGCCTGGCATGAAAAAACAATCACATATGTATAAGCGTTCACAAAGCATAATGATGAGTATTACAAAAAGAAGCAGAAATAAGTGTTTTCAGAGTAGGAATGAGCAGTATGTCACAAGTAAGGTGTGAATCCACATGTCAAGGAGAAAAGTAAAAAGATACTGTTCATTGTGTGAGAACCCTTCATTTGTCAGAGTAAATGAAGGAAAAAAGTGGTTTTCAATGTAATTCTACTCATACACAACCATAGGAGCCATTTAAAGTTAGAAGTCAGTTTTGGGGAAGGCAAAAGCGGTTAATTACTTTCTGAAGGTGCCTATCTCAGGTATCTAAAATGTACCTTAAATTAGATGTCTAACTTCTAAAGAGCTAAAAATACATACACAATGATACTGAAAGAAAAAGGAGTTAAGACTAGACTTGATGTTCAAGTCTCACATTTCTTTATTCTGCATATTTCACTTTTCCATCTTTAACACATTTTAGACAGGCTTTTATTTTTTATTTTGTGTGCTGGGTATTTGACACTTTTAACCTTTCCCTGTAATTCAGCTTTTCAACAATCTAAATTTGAACCATAACCACTTTCCCATTATTTTTCAATAACGCAGTATTCAGAGAGCAACTCAGTACATTCAGAAGAAACTAAAATTATGAGCAACCTTAAAATTACAGGCTCATTATTCCATATCAAAACCACACCTTATAATGTCCCATTTCATCTTTTTCAATTGAAATCAGGGAAGGGCTACATTCACTGATAGAAGCAATAACAAGATGCATGATCTTTCCTGTGTTACCAATCCTATTTCCTGTTTTCCCAAACTACATAGGTAAATCACAGAATCACAGATATCACAAATACATTTTTCACAAAGATTTTTTCCCATGTCTATGGGGAACTAAAAAATCCGTGCTATAAAGATTTTCTTTTAAAAATGAGAAAAAGTCAGAATAAAATATCTAATTTCCTAAGTGAAAAACAACCACACAATATAATACTCAATGCATAAGAAAATATCCAAAATTCAATCACCTCTTTAACAAAACATCATGTAATGTCTAACATATTCCCAAGTAATTCTGTAACCTTTTTTATATCTGCCACTTTTAGTAATCTCATTTTGTATTTGATAGTTTATTGATCCTAGTTCAGAAAAATCTTTAACACGCTATTTTGCAATAGTCTGACTTTTTATTCTGCACAGTAGCCGATTAAGCAGTGTTTTGCGTTTCTTATAATGTCTATTCTATCTATTTTACTTTCTGACAAATTCAATACAGAAATAAGAGGATACACTTTTGACTAATGCAAAGGCTTCAACTCCAGAGCTAACATTTCCCTATCCAAAGAAGGTGAAGCAACAAAGAAATAGATGCTATAGAATCTCACAACAGTGGTCAAGGATACATCCAAGCCGTCAACTCAACAGGACAAAGAAGCGTATACTTACTGTAATCCTATGAGCATCCCAATGACAAGAGGCTACATATACTGTGCTTCAACTTACCCTTTTGTTTAAGTACGTGCTGAATCAAAAACATGATGTACATTTGATAACCAGTGTAGAGTATTAATTGCACTTTCCAAAGGCTGGGTAAAAAGGATCTTTAGCTTTACATCTGAGTATCAGGTCCCAGTAAACTCTCATCCCAACAAGGGTGTGAGATTCTGTGGAAAGTTCTGCCCTTTACCTTAGGTCTTGCACCATTCCCAGACATTCTGGGAAAAGACAGGAGAATACAGCAAAAGCTGATGAAACATCAGTGACTTGACTCAGTTGAAAGCAGCAATGCTCCTCCTAAAGGCTCTCCTCCTGTCTCAATCTCTCTCACTTATACTCTAACCACACACATCCCCATGCACTCATCCCCTAAATCAGACTGCTGCTCAATACCCTAATTTGTCATCTCTGTTCCATTTTAAATTTATGTGTTTTTTTTTCATAATTCATAACCTATTTGCTTCCCCAATTTATCCTGGGGAATTTATTTTGGTGGACCATTTTTAACCTATTAATTCCATTTTACACGCAATGACACTCACTAAAATTATATATATGCACTGAAAGAACAGCCTCACATTATGCCTACCCAGGCCAACTTACCCTCGCTGTGTGTCATCAGTCACGCAGTGGTATGTAAAAGTTCCAAACATCTGCACCCCCAGGATTCCATACAGGAGGAGAAAAAAGAGAAGGAAAATTGAAACGCTCCAGATTTGCTCTCCAGAACGCCTGGCAAAAAGAAAAACAGCACACTGAGTGCACAGGCAATGTGAAGACACCTCTGAAAAACTGCAGAATAGAAAGTGTGATCACACACAGAGGAGTATTTCATCCCACAGAAAATTTGTCCTCAAAACTGATCTCTTGCTCTGTGCCAGAGCCATGGCAAAAAAAAAAAAAAAAGCCATGATTTTTTTCTAAACTAAGTTAGAGTTATTAAAACAGCTGTAAACTATAAAAAGCAGAATAAAAATAAATAAATCAAATGTAGAAAGTCTAGGTTTTGTAAAATAGTATCTAACGAATTGCACAGGCAAGATGAGATGATGAAGTTGACATCAAATGAATAGAAGAAACCCTTTCACATTACCATTAAGTGTTTTTTACCATTATATGCTGTACAGAATATACTTATGTGTGTATGCTTGTATGTGTCTGTATACATATACCTTCACCTTGATTATTATATGCTCGCACTAATCGAAGAGAATTTACTCCAACTGGTTGAAAATTGCTGGCTACAATTATTAGCAAAATGATTTAAGATTTATTTAAATACCTGGCAGTTTTGATCACTTTATAGAAACCTGATAATTCCTTAAATATAGAAAAGAGCAAGTTTTTTTTTTTTTAAATGCACATTGAGCATTAAGAGTCGTCCTCTGAGCTGCTTGTTCAGTGTTCTAAGTCTGTTGTTCTTCAGATAACAGCCTTACTTACTTTAAGATATTTGTTATCCTGGTTCTTGGCAGCTCAAAACGAAAATATATCCGGAATGCTCGAATCATAATGAGTGGTCTTGGAATCCGCAACATGCCCCAAGGTGACATCTGATCAACTATTTCAGCAATTTCAAACACCTACAAAGAAAAGAAGCATGTTTTTTTTGACAACCCTGTCCTGTTCCTCTTGGTACTTACTTACCCAATTTTTAAAACTACGAACACTATATATGATTTTTATTTTAATTTTCATTTTCAAGCGTCTCTTGGTTCATTTTATGATTCATTTTAAACATGTTTTTTAAAAGAAAAGTCTTAATAAATCCTTTAATCCATTTCTAAGTTATCCTAATGAAATTCTAAAAATATACTCTGCCTACATTCATAACGTTTCTATCTCAAATAACTCAAGAACAGCATGCAACTTTGTGTAAGCTGCATGCATGCGTGCTAGTCCTACCTCCCAGGTTTCCCACAACTTTATTAAAAGTGAATAATTTACCTTTTCCATTATGAAAATCAGTATCTGATAATGAGGCACACCAGCAAGGCTTTTCATATTATATAAAAGTAGATACATCCTGATTGCCGTACATGTTGCAATATGCTTATAAATTCTCCATTTAATTCCAAGAGCATGAGAAAACTGCACATGTTCTCCTATGGCTCCACTTAGGACACAAATTTCTCAGCCAAGCCACAGAATAGGGAAACATTTCCGTAACACTTTGACAGGGCAGGCACTCCAGAAGGACTATTTAGCTTAATGATTGGGTAAAAATGTCTTGTCTTTACCCTCATCTCCCATTCTGAGAGCTACTGCTTAATGTAGTATTTGTTCAAAATACTAAGAAAATGGAGGGGGAACCTGGCAATGCACAGGCTGGGTAACCTGTGGTGCTCATCTGTAACAGCCTATCTTGACTGTATATGTATACATGATGTACCAAATTCTTCACTGTGTATAAAGCAGAAAATGACAACGTATCTTAAATTTTTCAGAAGTGGCTAAGCTTTGCCTAATGGCAATCTCAATGGATCTTTTACAGTCCCTGTGTTATTAAAGGCCAAATCTCACAGTCCTTGATCTATTCTCATTCAAAAAATTGGCTTAAGGACCAATTGTTATGTGGGACACAATTTGACCTGTACCTTAACAGTCCATGCTTTTTTTGCAACAGGTCCGACTTCATTACTTTATGAAAACTTACCACATTGTTTCCAAATGTATTTTTAAATATATTTTTTAATATTTTATATTTACCTTCTATTATGGGGAAGGTTTTGTTGGGTGTGGCCCATACTACATGAAACCCCTCCGCCTACCCAGTCAATATGCCTACAGAAATGCAAATATCTACTATTTGAATCAGTCTCCCTTTAGCTGCCTATGCTACCATCACATCCAACTAAACTCAATGAAAGAAGGGGGACAATGGAAGAATAAGGGACAAATGGCTCTCTGAAGATACTTCTCTCTCCTTTTGATTATGCAGAGTTTATGGTAGCAAGCTTCAGATTGTTAATGACTTCTCAGTGATAAAAAATTAAACAAGATAAATACTAAAAGATAAATTCTACTGCCAGTGTAGCTATGCTGCAATGTGCAATTATGGTGCTATTGAATTCAACATTTTTAAAAATAATCAGACCCATATACACCCATTCTTCCACAGCTCATAATTACTTGTCTGTGTCACATATCTTCCATAATCAAATACCTATTAATTGAAAAAGGTAAGTGAAATAAGTACCTGTAAAACCAGGGACACCCAAAGACAAAAGACCATGAATCCATCAAACACACACCAACGATCCTTTACATAGGAGCTATCACCCTACGAGAGAGAGAAAAGCTAAGAGGTTTATTGTTGTTGTTTTACTGTCAGGATTTACTAATATCACAAACTAAAGTTCTTGAAAGAAAGAAAAGTCTTCTCTGAACCATTTTTAAAATGCCACTTTTGACAGACTCCGAAAGCCCAGTGTTAGTAAAAACATATAAACACACCTTGTGAGTAAAAATAAATGGTAGCTTCAGTCTTGTGCAACACTTCTCTTCAGCTTGTGTCAAAAATAATATATTAAGAAACCTTTTATTTGTACTTTGACATACATCAAAAAACACACACACAAATGAACACAGGACTCACTTTTCCACCGTCTTGCCTATTACATGATACTTGCACAGGAAGGTAAGTTTAAAATGCTAACAATCCAGTATTATGCCATTCAGTTACTTCAATATTTTTCAAAAGCTTCAATCAATTCAGTATAATTTTACATTCATTTCTCGTAAGTTTTAAACAATTTTTCATGCTCTAGAAAAGTCCTGCCATTTACAAAACACTAGAAAGTAATCACTATCTCATCACAATGCAGGCTTTCAAGTTTTTTCAGACTCTTGAGCACCTCCATATGATCCCAAAATGATAGATCATTCTTTAAACTTCAATAAGAAGCTGTATGTTGAACTTTTTATCATTGATATTATCAGCACTCCATTAGTTGTCTAGGACAAGGTATTCAGAGTATACCTTTGCACTACTGAATAAAAGAGACTCAGGACAGAAAACTGAGCACTGCATCCTCGATCACCCATATGCCTTCCTACCTGTTCTCTGGCTCTGTTTTATACTTCTTCAGTCAGCTCACTAAAATAAGACCATAGCCTGGTTTTGGTGATAGTTCAATCCAGAGACCATTCCTAAAAGGCAGCACAGATAATACTGCAGCAAAGCTCAGTTTCCTCCATACTGCACTGCTCCAGTTTGAACAGGTATGGGGATACCTATTAGCTTAGGTATCCCCACATCTCACGTCACTCCCAAAGACATAAAACACACTCTCTCCACCACATAATATAAAAACACTGCTAATGGCTCACACTTTATTTCAAACACTGAATTGAAAAAACAAACAAACAAAAAAATCCCTACACTTTTAGGTAGATTTCGTCTGAAGGTTACAGAACTCTGTGTACCACCCAGAGCATGGAAGAAGTTGTAGACAAAATGCATACAGATGCAGCTTGCTGAAACAGATGCCAGATGAGACTAGACCTAAGGAATGTGAATAACCCAGTTTTATGTAATATAGCAGTAAAAATGTATGCAGAGACATTGGTAGTGTATCTCAGGGCACATGAACACCCCTTTCCAAATCAGGTTTCTCACAACGGATTGAACATGCCCTCCTCTGCCTTATACACTCTCTGGTTCCTTTTCTCTATTTCGTGTTCTTCCAGGTACAGTGTTTTCCATCCACTTGTCACAGATATAACTGAACGAAAATGATTTGTCAGGTCTGAAAAATCTTGAAGTCATTACCGGACTTTGCCTGTTATGTGATTCCTGGCTTGATACGCATTGTTTCCTATCTGAGGGATAGCTATTTCAGTAAACTTGTGCTTGTTTTCAAATGTCTCAGCATTTTCATCAGTTCTAAAAGCACAGACAAGAAGTTTTGTTTTAATGTAATATTTTCAATGTCATACAGTATCCTAAAAAGGATTTATCATTCCTTGCAGTAGGTGACAGCAAGATGTATTGTGTAAATAGAGATAAAATATGTTTTCTTGTTTGTTTTATCTCAGTTGCAAAAATTACTTAAGGCAGAAGTGAACAAAAAAAAGGGTATAAGGATAATACAGTACGTGATTTTCAAATCAGAAATAAGGGACAGAGAACCTTAACGCTTTTCAGATAGGTTTTCTAACAAATAAGGATCTTAAAGTTCTCCTCCACCTAAGAATTATGAGAAGGAAGGCTGCAAATCAGGAAATAACAGAATTTGTGCATCATAATTTTAACCCGTCCTTCCTAAAGAAAGACTTAGTTCCCTGGTAAAGTCTGAGCTAAGGAACTCTTCACTCCTGGCTGAACAAACATGGTTGTTTCAGCTGCTATGTTCAGTATCCACGAAGCAGACACAAGCTATCCCTGTTCCCACTTACTACACAAATCCCCGGTGGTGTTTCAACATGCAGCCTGAGTCCTTCGGTGGCACATATGAACAAAGATGTTGATTGGTCTTTCTCTAGCTGAAGAACTCTTTGAAACTCACTTGTCTTCGGCACCATTTGTGTAAAGCAAGAAGTTTTACCTGAGTTGTGCTATACACATCTGAGCACAAACTTAGTTCCTGTATTCACCCTCCTCTGAATAATCCCTCAAGCACTCACTAAAAGCCAAATCTTTTTTTAGAAATTGCTTTTTCTCTCCACAATACATGTGGCATGATTGAATCGGCTCTGATCCTTTACCTTACAAAGGAGGATGTCATGACCCTTTTCAGTCTTCTCACCACTTGCGCTGCTTCTCCATCTTGCTTCTCAGTGCCAGTTCAGGCCAGCTTCCCCCCCACATCCTCCCACTGAGACGGGTTTTCACTGGATCACCCACAGAAACTTACGGCATGTGAATTACATTTACAGAGACTACTAATTTTTGGAGAGATTCAGGTCCTATTTGCTTTGCATGCCTTGTCTAAATCCTTTTCACATTTGTCATTTGTCTGGCAGTGGACATGGTGGGGAATCTTTAATGTGATTATACTGTGTATTGCTATATGGGATATTATTTGCTGTTGGAGGCATTTTTAAGACAGGATCATAAACTGCTTAACATGAAAATCAGAATATACTTTTTATTATGAATCTGGATACTGACTTCTAGCGCTACTTAATTCCATGAGAATCTAATTCAGACTAAACACAGGCTAATACTCACATATTAATAGCACTGAACAGTGAGATTCGTTCACACTATTCCACCTTTTTTATTGGGTTCAAATTCCATACTCATGAAGACAACAGCATTCTGTTCTTGGAAAGGAATACATATATATGAGATTTAAATACATGTGGTTACCTCTCACCTATGATAGTTAAAGCACTATGTTAATTCCTCGCCCTTTTTTCATCATGTCTGCTGCAGTCTGAAAATTATTTGTAAGGTTGTTTTAGCATTTTCCTGTGAACGCACTATTGTATACTATTTACATCACGGTTTGTAAGCCTTTGAAATGTGGTCTAAACATTTGCAAAAGATGAAGGATTAGTACTGTAGACTAAAACCTCATGCTGAGACTATTTCAAACCTCTTAAAGCTATTAAAGTTGCTGGCTCCCTATTGCCTGCAGTGGACATTGGATTCTTTAATGTGCACAGCAAGTAATGAAAGCTTCTCCACACATTTACAGACAAAAAAATCCCTCCTGACAGAGCAGTGGATGCTAGTTCACTTACACAGTCCATGACCACAGGCTTGGGACAGCCTTTAGAAGGCTTTTGTGAAGTAAACCATGCCCTCACTTAATGTCTCTGCCAGGTAAACTAAGGGGTGCCACTTGAACTCAGTGGACTAGCTAACAGCTAGCTTAATAGCTAACACCTATTAAACACAAAGCATTTTAAGATCCTCAAAAAATCTCAAGTCCAAAGTAGCAATAAAGCTTAGCTAGATGGATTAATCTTTTCTTCATTAAATAAAGGCCTATTCATTACTTTGCAAGCACCCTTCCCAGTCTCCCCAAACAGTTTCTCCTAATAACACTACCAGCTTCTCCCTCAGCATTTATTTACGCTAGTGCCGCTGTTAGGCTAGTACACAACCATGTAAATGGCATTCTTGGTAAACACTCCATGTGGAATGGATCAGAGGTTTGCTTCTCTCTCAGAGATGCTCATCTGAATTAATCTGAAATTTGACATCCCAAAAGAAGAGGCAAGCTTGACAAAACAGTCTGTAATTGCAATATTCTCTGCCCTGTAAGAATGTAAATGAGTCCTACCATGTCAATGCAGCCTTAACTAAGGAAGAATACCTCAAATTCAGCATAAGACCTACTTAGTGTTCCTTTAAATATTTGAAAATAGAAGCAAGAAACAAATCCCCTCCCTACACTCTCCTTATTTCACCATTTCTGACCAATTTTAGTACCTTTACATTAATGGAATACAACATATTAGCTCACTTCTTCATTTTTGTTTTCTACTTGGTATACTGATAACCTAATGACAGCACTGAGATACAGAAAGACACAGTTTCTCAGTTGTAACCACCACATTGCAGATAAAGTAGCAACTGACATTATTATGTGCCCTAGACAGCAGTTAAACATATTCATCGAAGAAAACCCCACACTTTATAAGATCCAACTCATCAGAAATGTGAGCCAATATAAAATACTGATAGAACCACGGCCAGGATCAATATCACACTTGAGGAAATCATACCACGAGAGCCATTGCAGTTTAATGTCCACCAGAAGGGAAGATTGGCCAGACTGCTGTTTTGTTAATAAAAGTTTATTGTGTTGTCAACCTTGCCGAAGACAAATTGCTCTGTGAAATCAACATCTGAACTGCTCAAAACAGCCTGCTAGAAGATTGATTAGGCCTGCTGATTTTGTTAAGCAATTTCAGGACCTGAGTGGCAAAGGAGACAGTTTAGCTAGATTATAGTGCAGTCTATCACCTAGGTCATTTCTGCCCTGCTTCTCTTTTAACATCTCAGGAACATTGCAGGATGAACGACAAATCACTGCAAGTGAAAAGCCTCCTCTGCCTCCCTGCTTGCCTTCGGGAATTTCTTTTTCTCTCTCATCCCTGCTACAACCTGTTCTCTGAATCCTCTCCTCCTGCCTCTTCCAGCTGCCTCTGTGGGAAAGCGAAACAAAAAAGAAGTGACTTGACATTTGCTCTGATAGTAATCAGATTTATCATCATCTGCTCTGGAAAGCAGTTCTGTAGTCATGGGTCTGTCATTAGCAGAAACTTAATTCTCCCACTTCTCCTCACAGTCTCTGACACAGGACAGCTGAAAGATGGCACAAATGCGACGAGACCAGCATGCTCAGTAAAAAACAGCTAGCTGGCTATTCTATCATGGTCACTGGATCCTGCATGTTTTGGCAATAAATAAAACACATCAAGAACTCTAGCAAATTTTTCAGATCACCCTGCAGGCTACTTTGTGTAGCACTACAAATAAGCATTAAGGGATGGAAGCTGACATTTACTGTCATTTTAGGAGCAGCATAAATACACAGGAGGAAATAGAAGAAATAGAGGTAATGAGAAAATGGGAGCATCGTTTTTCCCCCCTCCACTGTGCTCATTATAACACAAAAAGAGCAAGCTAGAACAGAGGGCAAAGCTGAGTCAGGGACAGAAGAATCATCCTCCCTCCCCGTTTCCTCACTGCACACAAACACTTGTAGGGCAAGGAAGAGGGAATGGGACAGAGAAAGAAAACAGATCTCAAGGGAGCATCTTGCATAACCTCCCTCCCCTCTGCAGAGGCAAATAAAAATACACACGTTCAGGGTATCTAACTCCAACTCCTACTCCACCACGTGCACACATACACCCCTTATGTCTCTGGCTCAAATCCAAACTTCTCCCATTTTGTTAAAACCTGCTGTTCACAGGTTTGTTTAGTAGCAGAATGATGTGGACAAATCCAGCCCAGCCCCTAGACTTACAAATACTTCCAATGTTGCCCTCACACAGATGAGAAAATGAAGAGATAAAGCCTAGCGAAGAAGGAAAGCTGTCTCTGACTTCTGTTCTCAATTCTCCTCTCCTGTCCCCCAAATAAAATGATTTCTCCAGTCAGCTCATGTGTCAAACATCAGCCCCCTTCTCTCTTCTTCAGAGCTTTGCAGTTCCTAAGCTGCCCTGGAGCCTGACTTAGGTGGTAATGCAGACAAGCATATGACTCCCAGCTCCACTACCCACTCAAAGCCCAGCCTCTACTCTGTTTTTACTCTGTGTTTTGAAAAAAAAAAAAAATAGAACCCCGAGTATTTTACTACGTAAAAACTAGCAAGTTATATACTAGTCATCCTTTAACACAAAGTACTTCTGGAACTGTAAAATGATGATCCATGCAGGAAAGGAAAGAAATTGAGAATGATTGCTTATCAATGTTGACAACCAATGAAAGCCTGGCATATTTTTAAATGGGTGGTCACTTCCAATTTATCCCTCTGCAACAGTGATAGTATCACTTCCGAACAAACCAAAATATATTTTTTAAAAGTCTGTATTTGAGTAAAGAAAAAACAATAAAAGACGAGGCCACCACTTCTCGTTTCTGTACGTCTTCCTTTTCTAAAAAAAAAGTCTTCATTACCCAGGGCAGGAACTTCTTTAAAATATATTCTAAAATACACTCACATAGCAGCAATCCGTCTGGACCAGCCAATAGAATTAGAATTGTGAAACATAACTCTAAATGTTTATAGTGGGTGTAGTATTACTTTATCATCATGGAGTTACACAAGTTCAATTTGTACCTACTTGTGTATTGCACTAAATTGCTCCATCATCAGATGCTTCCAACACATCACATAGTGCATAATTTACCTCTGTCATAACACGTAACGTAATATTTACAGTAATCTTGTATTCTATACCAGAAAAAAACTTGGAAAAATCACTTAATGTTACAGCACACAAAACAAAGCTACTCTATTTATAATACAAAAAAGGAAGCACAGCTCTTGCAGTCCTTTGAATTACAAGGTGATTCTATATATGTGACAGACACAGAATGTACACAGTTCCAATCTACCATTACAAAAAAAGCTATAATCACTACAGAACCACTGCTTCATCATTTGCCATAAAATAAAATAAATAATTAAACAAAAAAGATATAAAGGGGATTAGTTGAGATTTTCTGATTATTACCCATGAAAATGTAAGACTAATTCATTCATTAAAAAAAGTCTCAGATGCATTTTTAAGGTTTGAATTTTGTTAATTTATGTAATTAATTTCACCAAACTTAGTACTTCACTTTTCGTAATGGGAGGTCTTTGAGCTCTACCATTCATCATCTCACTTGCTGCTACTGACAGCCAAAATAAAAATAAAAACAATAAAACAAAACAAAACAAAAAGAAAATAATCGGAAATAGAATTTTTATTGGGCTGTTCAGAGAAAGACAATAAAAAATGCAGTTCAATTTCATTTGACTCAGTGACCTATGTCATGAACAAATGGCAATAGTTTCAGGGAATTTGCAAAAGGAAGAAACAATATGTATAGTGAACTAAGAAACAAGACTTTCAAATACACACACAAGGACCATTTTACTTGCTAAAAATCCTGTAACCATATTTGCTGTAAAACAAACAACAACAACAACAACAGCAACAAAACTGAGAGGAGTTAACAAATGCTGTTTTAAAACAAAACTGATGACGAAAATTTAAAAACACAATACAGAAACAGACATGAAAACATTATACAACGCTCTTTTCCTCAAGTACAAAAAGCATCAAAGAGATTGACCATTTCCACAGACCAATCATAGAATCACAGAATCATTAAGGTTGGAAAAGACCTCCAAGATCATCTGGTCAATCACCCTACTACCAATATCTCCCACTAAGCCATGTCCCTGAGCACCACATCCAACCTTTCCTTGAACACCCCCAGGGACGGTGACTCCACCACCTCCCCGTTCCAATGCCTGGCTGCTCTTTCTGAGAAGAAACGTCTCCTCATTTCCAACCTAAACCTCCCCTGGTGCAACTTGAGGCCATTCCCTCTAGTCCTATCACTAGTTACCTGTGAGCAGAGGGCAACCCCCAGCTCCCCACAACTTCCTTTCAGGTAGTTGTAGAGAGCAATAAGGTCTCTCCTGAGCCTCCTCTTCTCCAGACTAAACAACCCCAGTTCCCTCAGCCGCTCCTCACAGGACTTGTGTTCCAGGCCCTTCACCAGCTTTGTAGCCCTTCTCTGGACATGCTCCAGGGCCTCAATGTCCTTCTTCTACTGAGGGGCCCAAAGCTGAACACAGTACTTGAGGTGCGGCCTCACCGGAGCTGAGTACAGGGGGATGATCACCTCCCTGGTCCTGCTGGCTACACTATTCCTGATACTAGCCACGATGCCACTGGCCTTCTTGGCCACCTGGGCACACTGCTGGCTCACGTTCAGGTGAGCATCATCAGCACCCCCAGATCCTTTTGGAAAGGAATGGCCCAACACACCTCCCATATCAGCAAAATCAGCATACGGCACCTCCATTCAGCTGATGGATAAGTAATTCAGACAGCCCAACATCCAGAACTGCCAGGCACTGTCTTCCCATATAGTCACAGAGGACTAACATGTTCCTATCAACGCCCAACAGCAGGTATGGCTACAGAACACACGGGAGCTCCACGGGTGTATTACACGGCTGCTTTCTCAGGACACCACTCCACCACTGCTGTTGAGTGGTAACATGCCCTGCAGAGAGATTTCATGGGTTACTGCACAGAAAGCCTGAATTTCATTTCCCTCTCCATATGCTCATTAGCCAACTGTATCCAGTGCCATAAGTATTGCCTTATGAGCTGATTCGGCTCCCTTGGATGTCTTAATGGTTCACCAACTCTAAAAGTGGGTAATCAGGAGCAGTATTAATACAATTCCCCTCCCTGGAACTGCAATCACTGTTTCCAGGAAGTACATCGGAAAAAAAATCTACACTCTGAGAATGATTAAATGTTGGAACAGGCTGCCTAGATGTGTGCTAGCATCTCCCTTCCTGGAAATATTCAAGACAGCTTCATAGGCCCCTGGAAAACACAACTGAAGGCCCTGCTTTCAATCGGAGGTTGCTCCAATCTCTGTAGGTCCCTTCCAATGCAGACTTGTCTATGACTCTGTGCCTCTAGGACAACCTCCCCAAGATGCCAGTTCTTCAGGGCAGACTCCAGTTCTGTATACAGCTCCACATGCATGTTTGGAAGCACTCTGAAGCCTTGCAAGGGTGATGAGTGTTAAATGCTCTTGTGATGAAGTGTTTGGTAACAAGGCAGCTGCTTTAGCCAGCAGGATCCTGCCCTCCCACAGCTCCCATTTCACAGTGGATGCAATGTGCCTGTTTGGATGCGCTGTTTCAAGGTGAAAGCTCACGCTTTGAAACATCAGATATTGCTGGGACATTGTGCCAGGAGACTTGATACGCAAATGGTCCGATCTCACATCACAAAACCCACATTCATAGCCATCATTTGCAGCTCTCCTTCAACAGAAAAGAGCCACAATGATGAAAGCTGAGGTAGATGAGGAGGCAATTTTCAGACAAAGGATTTTATTATTCAGTAATTAACATTATTAAAAGCTGATGAAGCCATATTATGCTAAAAAGAGCAGGAAAAGTTTATGGAAATGATAATCTTAGTATAGCCATAAGAAAGCAGTATTTTCAAAATTCTCACTAGTGGCAGTGAACAACATACTCTGAAATGATTTTTTTTTTTTCATTCAGCTTACTACCTTAATACCCTCCCATTTTTTTAATCTTTTTTTCATGAAAATACAGCTTCACAGAAATGTTCTTATTCACTTCCACAGGGATTTGGATGCCATTATGATTTTTCTTCTTGATGGCTTCTTTCATTCCCTCGAATTAAAGACAGAAATGTGCATAAAATAATAATAAAAAAGATATTGTTTAATTATAGCACATTTCTCTGAAAATGCAAGTTGCAACACAGAATGGCATATTAGGGATAAAGTTCACTTTCACCCGACCTGAATATATAAAATGTTAGTATGCTGATTTAACTGCTATCCCAGTATTTGTATCATTCTATCCTGATATAAACTGATAGACTAGCAGTGTGCCTTGATGATAGCTGCTTTCATGAATAAAAACAGTAAAATCATCCCTGAGATTGCTATTAGAATGGGAAAACATAACATCACTGAAAAGTAAAGTTTTGTCCATCTAATTGGACTGTATATTGAAAAAGCATTTTAAAAATATATTATGAAAGTCAATATCATTTTTTTAAGCAACCTTAAAGTTAAATTATGATCATGGTGGCAAGTCACTAAATACACTGGACATGTATGTTAATCCATGCCCCCAAATAATTTCTCACTAAAAATTTCTACGACCCATTGACTGGTTAGAGAAATTGCCTTTTTTTTTTTTAGAAATAGTGCCTATGTAAGTTCAGCAAGTAATTTAAATGCTTTTGATTTTCTAATACTCAAAAGTAAAAATTGTAGAAAAGCCCCACTGTGTAACAAGTCATTATGTTCCTGTAATAAACACTCCAACAAAAACAGGCACAAGTAACCATAGAAACAGGTGCGTATATTCTAGAGCAGTGGTCTCTACCCTTCCCTGGCCCACAAGCAGTGACACTGAACTGGCAGCATGCTGCAGGCAATTTCTTGTTTGTTTTCCTCATGATAATCAGTTTTAATTTTTTTAATTTCCTGTGACTGGAAACAGCATCAGAGCATTTTGCTAGCAACAGGATCCCAACAGACTGGGAACTGATGTCCTTGCAATGGACAGACGTGCTTCGCAAAACAGCAACAGATGAACACAGGACTGAAAGTCTTATTCTAGTAATGGATATCAAAAGTGTTATGAAATAACATTTGAAGACTATCGATCACAGCTGCCACAGATGTTTAACTGGATATTCCAATATTTTTAATGCCAAGACAATTTGCAATAATATACAGTTTGCCAGAACAGACTAACATGGGACCTGTACTACACATCTAGGTTTCCAACAGCATTATATATAGTACAGAATTCTGATTTTTAATATAGATCTGTAAAATAATTTACTGTTAAGGACATATAATGTTCACCTTATAGTCCCAAGTCATAGAGTCAAAAGGGAAACTCAAATCTCAAGTTAACTGGATCTTTGTTTCATGTTTGCTTTGTGAGATTTTTTAATACAAAGGGCAAGCAGTTTTCTCTTTCTATTTTTTCCCGTCTGCAGAATTACACTTTAATCAAAGCATCTCAGCATTTTCTCATCCCCACCAGTGATTCCACTGGTTGTATCCCTGCCTTCCAGGTCGAGCTTGTTGCTCCTATTTGTGATGTGCACATCCTGCGACTGAGCTCTCACCACCAGGCATCACAAGCCATCAGTGTGTGCTGACACGGGATGACAGGAACCTTATCTTCTGTTTTATTACCTGACCTTTGAAAATGACACAACTTCCCCATCCTTAACTCATTTGTATGCCATGGGGTATACAGCTTATCTAAAGTCACAGAGAACATTAATTTTGGAATTTCCATCTTCTGTTTTAATCTGTAACACAGCACAAACTGACCTGACCAAGTTATTAAAAGCTGGTGAGCAAGCTGACAACATTTCACTGTAATTCAATCAGCATTTCCATCATTTATCAGAAGGATTACACTCATTTTGTAATCTCTCCATTCTTGTTAGCTGAAGGTGGAATGCTTAATATCAAAAGTACTGAAAAGAAGGTTAAAAAAGGTACTTGCAATAAGGTATAGTACACATAAGTAATCCATAACTCAATAAAAACTTCTGAATGAGGATGATTATGGAAGAAACTCATTTAAGCATAAATGAGTTAATGGCATGGAGTTAAAGAAGAAGCTGGCACCCAGCTGTCTGGATATTTTCTGTAGTGCCCTTTGTCCATTAACAACAAATCTCTAAATAATGAGTTACATTAACCCCTCACTGTGAGATACCTAAAGGCTAGGTGCTACCATCCAGACTTGTTACCTTTAAGCTTCCCTTATAGTCAATGGAGAAAAACAGTCCAGATGAATTACCTTTTGGAAGAGTCTATTTTGGACACAAACAGCTAATTACAGACAACTGCAGACCCTCAAATAAGCTTTGATGAGTCCTACTAAATGTGTTTCTATTTTAAGCCCTAAAACTAAGAAGTGAAAACTATTTCATGCAAGCAAAGATGACGGAAAAAAGGGGAGAATGTCCAAATGGCCATCAGCTGCCACTGGAAACCATGGCAGATCCCAGCTTAGATCATGGCAACCAGGGTATTTCATTACAACATGAAAGTGCCTGCTCCACCTCATGCTGCCTGTACTGCAGGAGGAAAGCTGTGTGTTTGCAAAGAACCGAATATAACAGCGAGTCCACACAGCTCAGATAAGGCTCCAGCTGGCTCTGTCCATGCTTCTCTCACCTGGAGCTCACAGATAGCAACTACAGCAACCAAAGCACCTACCAGAAAAATTATGACGAAAGCATGCTGTCCTCATGGAGCTAATGCTGCCTGGGAACATGTGACATGCTGAAAGCCATCGATTTCAGTTAAGGAAGGATCCTGGCTGTACTACTTAACAAGGGAAACAGCTCCAGCCTGTTGCGATCTGCGATCACAATCTGCGATCGAGCTGGGAGAAGATTAGGCTTTGTTTCAGCTCCTGTATGAATTTGCAGTGCTGAAAGCTAATGATGCAACCATTTCCTTCAGACTCTTGCAAGAATACTGAAGTTGGTGAATGGCATTCAGTGCTACTGAAACAAAGTCTGACAAATACAATTCGCAACTTCTTTAGTCAGTAGAAAAGTTTTGCTGTGAATGTAATTGATTTAACAATAGGGGAAATGTCAAGGACCGTTACTTCTGACTTTCTATAATCTCCTTTGCTAGCTGACATGTGTCACAACTACACAGCAAAAAGAAAGACGTTTCTATTAAATTCTGTATAAGATTTCTTATTTTCAGCATGATGGTACTAAATTAGGTGACAACTACACTTTTTTAACAGACAGAAGAGCAAGAACTCTCACACCTTCTATTTCAAAGTGTTACTCTTTTAGCAGAGGGACAGAGTAAACCGTGCCTGCTTGTCACAACAAGATTTCAGCGTAAATTTTGTAATACCATAGTGACTGCGATTAGAAATCGCAGTGAGTATGGGTTATAATGAAGATAACTCCACATACCCTCACAGTGTCCATGGAGTGAAACCATATCCATTCATCTCTCATTCCCTAGAGGCAGAATTGTTAGCAGAGACATCTGTTCCTTGGTTTCTTTTTGTTGCCATGGTCATGAATTCTTTTGCAACCTAGACATAGTTTCCTCGAACTTTCTCAGACTTTGGCACATTTTCCTCTTTGGTAATTTAAAATGCCAACAGGGTAATTATGTCTAATGCAAGCAACCTACCTGAAGTATTTCTCTCTCTCTTAATACAAAGTCTGAAAGTAAAAACTTCTAATAAAGAAAAGATACCTTTAAAGTAAATTATCCTTACCTTGCTCATTCCCATGTGATATGACTTTCGGAAGACAGTTTATTAGAAAGCAGAAGATAATTTTCGTATCACACATTAAAAGAAATACCAAGTCCTTTCATCTGAGGTTAGGATTCCTGCTTTCTTTCCTAAGAGTGATGCTGAGCTAATATCATGTCTGTTTAATGTTTCAGACTTATCTTTCAATTCTCTGTCCACAATTCCACCCCACCTCCTTTTCCAACGTGGAGATCATTTTGGAAACTTTCCTTGAACCAGTGAACAGACCTATGTAATGCACATACGGTCATGTTCATAAGTGCCATTTGAGCAGCATATAAAATGTGAGCTTCAGTTCGACAGGACTGCAAGTCTTGTCAGTGGGTTTAGAACTTCATTCACAAACTATTTTCAGCAGCTACAAACATTAGTGAATTCGTGGTGCTCTCAGAAGCCTGCCAATCAATCAGTAAGTTACGAAGAAGACATAAACTACATATAATGGGGAGCACAATTCAAAACTTATTCAAGATACAGGGAGGGAGACTGATCTGCTTTCATTTAAACAGTTTTAACATTCCTTGACACAGCTGATTTATAGCAGAGCTCTTTCTGACCGAGGAGCCCGAGATACAAAACTAATCAGAACCAAAGAACCACTGAACAATACTTACAGTCCGAGAAATAAAGCTCAAAATCTATGATCAATTGAAGGAAGTGTAATTCTGAACTGAAGAGATGTCAAATTGAATTCAGTAACTTTTACTATTGCACTAAATTTATTACATTTAATACATTAGTACACGGTGTGGAAATAGGGTGGCAAAAAATGCTTTCATTTCTTAGAAAACTAATTTCATTCACCAAAAAAAAAAAAAAAAGAATTATGGTAGCACACAATGTTTAATTTCTGGATACAAATCTAAATCAGTGGTTGCAGGCAATAAGATAATTTTCAGCTCAGTGTAAAAGTCCCAGTTTCATGATCCCAACAGATCAGAGGTTAGTCACTTACCTAGACTTACCTAGGTCTGCAAATCTGCATAATCCAGATATTCTGGCAATCACCTTATTATATGTTTCCTGATAAACTCTAAGTAACATAGAGCATTTCTGATCAAATAAAACGCTACTTAGAGCATTAAAAAAATGGTTGCCAAAGAAGTAAATGAATTCTGTGAGAGTCTGATTGATAACAAAACCCACCACTGTTCACTTTACTATCATAAAAGATAACCCTGACTTCTGCTAAATCTCTGATACTACAGAGTGTTACTTGGCCACTCGAGACCAACGGAGCTTTGTGTTTCAGGAGACTATGATTTAGCCTGTATTTTTGCTGAGCAGATGTACCTAAGTATAGCTGTGGAAAACATTTCACCATGAAGACGATCTTAAATGAGAGGATCAAAAATAAAATTTAATTAAGCAATCTCTTGAAATACCTCTGAATTTTTCATTGAGCTGAATGAATGATGAGATTGGACACCATGTTAGGACTGGGAATCTTTCTGTCCATGACAGTGATAGCTATTGTTTTTACTCTATTGACAGCAATGATTACAAATAGAAGTTTGGTTTCATTAAGTTAAAACATTCCTATTCCTAAAATTCACATTAATCTGATTTTGTTAAATTGCATGGATTCCATGCTTTAACACCCAGTCTTTGCCTGCATATCACATTTTGATGTTTTAACAAGTCAAAGAGATATCCTGGCCCTAATTCTTACCTTCAGTCACCCCTGAAGCAGAGCTGTCCTTTATATTAATGTTTCTAGATTTGAGATAAAGAAATAATATGTATGTAATAACTGTAAAAGAACCTTATTCACAGTTTTATAAAAATGTCCCTTTTGTTTCACACAATCCATAGCTTTTTTAATGTGTAGAATGTCTGTGATATTTACCATTAATCTTTTTAATCTCTTTAATTACTTTCAAAGAAATCAGAATTTTTAAATTCTAAAATATTAGGTCTTTTTAAAAAATGTTACAATTTGATTGGCATCTGCTAACATATTTCCTTTGTTATTTATACAAAAATATTCATGTGGGTAAGTGACATCTATTAATTCATGTGCTGCTCAGAGAACAGAATTTACTTTAAAATCTTTAAAATGTGAGATTTACACATAAAGTTTGCACAAAAAAGAATCTTTAAATATGAAAACATGCATATCTAGGAAGGCAATATTTTTTAAAAAATCAATATTTAAATATTGTTGTATTTATTACAGCAAATTTTCATGACTGAAATCCATCTTAAAAATTATTTGCTCATAAAACCCTAATAGGTTATGCATATATCAAAACAGTGAGCCACCATACTTTCTTTTTTAACTATTTCAATAACTTACTTGACTAAGTAATCAACACCTATCTTCTAATGTCATCAAAATATTTAGTTGGCTCTATTTCAAATCTATCTGAAATAGATTTAATACTGTGTACGCAGTATTTTCCTGAGCTTCTATATTATTTGACAGTGAGCTCTAACATAGACCTTCATTCTTCAATTTAGAACATAATTTAGAATACAAGCATCAAAGAATACTGTAAAAAACAAAAACAAAAACAAATTGATTTGGTCTAATTCTTTGTCTCATGTAAAACAAACCAATACAAGCTGGTTTAATGTTTGTACATACATTTTATTAATGTTGGCTGGCCACATTATAGAAGACTATCCTAGAATTTTGTGTTTTAGAAGACCTCAGTTAGTAAGAAATTATGGTCTGTACTTCATTTTTCAGAGATGAGTTTCTAGGGTACAGACAGACATGTTATTAGCATCTGTTTAAAATTATGACAAGTAGAAATAGCCTATTATCCCCAGAACTATAATATGAATATCATCACAAGCCCTTCAGTCATTTCTTCCAAAGTAGTGCCTATATGCAGAATACAATCTGTTAGAGTGCACATTTATGCCCATTTGAATTCTTCTAAAAGAGTCAATCTAGCGTAACACCTATTAGAAGCAAATAGTGTATGACAGCGGTAATAAATATCTATATGCTCTTTTGAAAACAAAAGCACCTCAGACCCTATAGCAGATATATCCTATACTATCATCTTCTGGTTTCTTTAATGTGTGTATTTCATGCCCCTTGCCTAAACGCATGTCAGTGTCTATTTTCTTTGTAAGTGGTGGATATCAATATGAGCAGTGCCTTTGTAATTCAGAAAGTCCCCTGACTGAATCAATTGTCTTGTCAAATTGAACAAGAAACAACCATTACTCACAAGGTACAGGCAGCCCTAAATTTAAATAGACTTTGCTAGCACACTAAGAATTATTCAGGAGGAAACAAGAGCAATAAAAGGCACAATGTCACAGTAACATTTCAGTTTAACTTTCCTTTTGGGGTAATAAAGCACTTTGATGGATGTATCACTTTATTTTGTCACTTAGTTCACATAGGTAAAAAGAAACTTTTTACAGAGAAAAGGCTAGATTTCTCAGACACTACTTTCCTTTTCAAACCCCCCTGGGAATCAGAGGAAGGAAATTTAAAACTTCTCCTCAGAAGGTGTTAATTAGACATGACTTAACATTTTCAAAAATCTTCTTAGCTCAGCTATACCTACATTGTTATTAATTTGGACTTAAGTGGATAGTACCTACCTTCTCCATAAATTAGATTTCTCTCTGGACTAAAATTTTGCATTAGTCAAGGTTCAAAAGTTTGTTAGCGTTTCAAATCCAAAGGCCTTTACAGAAATCCTGATTGATGGTAAAATTCAGTAGAACCACACAGCAGTGCATGATTCTCTAACCTAAAATTACTGGAAGTGTTCAAGGCCAAGTGGGAGGTGTTCAAGTCTAGTGGGAGGTGTCCCTGCCCATGGCAGAGGGGTTGGAACTAGATGATCTTCCAAACCAAACCATTCTGTGATTCTATGAAAAGTATTGAGTGCACTTAAATTAGAACCACAGTTCATAAACAAATTCCCTTCTATAAAGATGTTTCATATACAAATATCTTTAACAAATGTTAATAGGCTTCTAAACTGTGCCATATTTTACTTTGATTGCCACTGTCTTTGAAATTCCATGGATCATTACTTTCTTGGCAGAGTTACAATACTAACAATTGAAGCAATATTTTCTCTAGAATCAATAATCCAAAGAGCGAGTCAAATAATTCACTAAAAATGGATTATTCATTGATTAGCATTCAAAGAAACACTTGGATAGCATGTTCAAAAAGCTCTAATTTAACAGCTGAAACAAGTTAAGGCTAATCCTATTCTATTACTGTTTTATGAAGTTTACTGCACGTAATACAAGCCCATATTGTTCTCCTACAGTTAGACCCAACTCACATTAATAGCATAGCCAGCAGGTCTGATGAAGTCATCCTTTCACTTTAATCAGCACTTCTAAGACCACATCCACAACTCCAGTTTTGAGCTGAGTTCAGGTTTGGGCTCCCCAGTACAAGAAACATGGAAAATTGTGCTAGTCCAGCAGATGACCACCAAAGAGGTTGGGGAGCTGGAGCACATGACATAGGAATAGAGGGTGAGAGACACGGGTCTGTTCAGCCTTCAGAAGAGAAGGTGAAGGGGAGACCTTGCTGCTGTCCACAGCTGCATCATCAAAATACAGAGAAGATGGAGCCAAACTCTTGGAGGTACAAAATGGTAACACAAGATACAATGCACCAAGTTGGAACATGGAAAATCCTGGTTAACTACCAGGAAAAAATATTTCTTGCATGAGGATGATCAAATCCTGGAGGAGACTGCCTAGAGGACTTGTGGAATCTCCATCCTTGAAGGAGATTGAGATTCATATGGACACAACTGTGGGCAACTTCATCTAACTGGACCTGCTCTGGGCAGCAGGCTGGACTAGATGACTTCTGGAAGTCCCTTCCAAACTAAATTATTCTACAACTCCGTGAATAGTACCAATGAAGGCAATTCATTCCAGTGTTACTATATCCACTGAAGAATGCTAAAAGACATTAAACTGTAAGCAAATCCTCAATTGTTAAAATAATAATAAATGCAGCTGTTTTATATTTAATCTATCTTTTAATAACAGTAGCTGTGCCTTAACTATTTTACTGTATTTTTTATCTAATAAAGAAAGAGTAAAATGTCAAAGTGCAAATCAAATAAACTGCATCCTCATCTATACACGTATAACATGAATCAAGGCAGTGGAACAAACTCCAGACAGCTATTCATTCTGTGAGAACAGACTCATCACACATGCTTCAAAGCTGAGTTCATCAGGTCTACAAAAATACAAATATTAACAACCCAGTGAAAGACATTAGAATATGCAGCAATATATTATTCATAACCGATAGGTGCTTACTGTGAATGAAGCCGGTATTTCCATACACAAAGGCTAAGAAATTAAGCTCTGCACAAATATTACACTGCTGGCTGTCCCTTCCTCTCTCTGCTCTAGTATTCACATGCCCATTTCTTTGCAAAGCCTGTACCAGCTGTAATAGTAACTCGTTATTCTTACACTGTTCAAATGCTCATACTGGTCACTACCCCCCCATTTGTGGGCTTACGTGTCCTCATAGTCACCTGCCTAATGGACATCTCTGAATAAGAGAGTGGTTGTGGCCAGAAATACCACTTCACAAAGGATTGCTTTGGCTTTTACACAACTTGAGAATATTTTCTTAGAATTATCTTATTTCAGTAATTTCCTAAATACTAACATTAATGTTGCTTTAACTTTTGTTATTAATATTTATTAAATATGATGACATAACAGCCTAGTTTGGCAGTGAACAAAAAATGCTACCCACTAACTCAGAAGGAAGTGGAGAGCCAAGAAGAACCTAGGATGTCTCTGGAGTCATCAAGGCCTCTCAGTAGTGAAAGGGAAAGCTAACACTGATTACCTACTCTGTGCAGTAGTGACAAAATTATATTGTTGATAAGCACCACAGATGTTTTTTTCTTGTAACCAAATTCATATTTTTTCACCGAAGACTGGAAACAATCAGTAAAGTAATGCTACATAACGACGACCACTGAAAAACTCTGGAGGTTGATGTTCTATTGTATCCACTAATACAAGTTAGTCCAGCAACAACAGTAAACATATGATAACAGAAACATTTGTTTACTAGCATTCTTTATATTAAGGAAAAAATACAGAAAAGCAAGATAATTTTTTCATTCAGCTCACTGTTAAAACATATTTTCTTCTTTAAGTAAAGTAACCACACAACAAAACATTCATGCTTGCGAAATGAAAATCAAAGTTCTATATCCAAATATGCATCTCCAGACATTTACAAAATATTCTTATTAATGTATATTCAGTTCATTTAGCTTTTATTTTTTTATAATAATACAGTGAAATTATCCATTCCTTTGTAGGAAAACATTATTATGAATGTTGGTAATAAATTTAGGGGGGATTAAATAGGCAGAAAAGCTGCATCTTTCTCATCCTGTCTTTTTTGCTTATATTCCACGGCATTGACTTTTATTAAGAACAATCGTAAAAAGTAAAGTAAGAAGTTAACAAAGATCAAATGTCAGTAACATATATTCAGATCCATTTTCTTGAGCACATGTAGGGTATTTTTAAAATGCTTACCTTAACTATGCCACGGATATGCATTTTTGCTATCATCTCTGCAGTATAAAGGAACATCAATAGAGTATCGAGAGCAAATGTCACATACTGGAGAGGAGGATAATGCTCGAAGGTCTTTGGGGTGTTCATACAAACAGAAATAACACTGATTATGGCACAGATTCGTAGTAATGAGTGTACCCACTGAAAAAAAAAAAAAAACAAAAAACAAAACACAAGAAAACCAAGACATTGCAAGATTGTTTTAATTTTCAAGAACAGCTCAAATATTTAGCCTTCATAACTTGTACAGGCACTTTTTGTAAACACACTTTTGCAGCTTTCTTTTACATCATAATCCATGTATTTAAGGTCTTAATCTCAAAAATAAGCTCTCATGATTTTATGAAACAAAAAATAAATTATTAGTTAATCTGGGAGGTTGCATAATTCATAAACCAAGTATCAAGACCCAGGAAACTGAGAGTCAGGATTCTATCCTTCCTACTTTGCAGTTTTTGCAGTCCAATTTATTTTCAAATGACAACTTGCCATATTTTATATTTTATGCAGACAATAAATAGAATTAGTTCATGTTATAAACTGGGGGAATACATTAAATGAAAACATCTGTGGAAAAAAATTAATTTCGCATTTAGATTAACTGATTTTTCAGTTATTTAAAAATTTTTTTTTTTTTTTCAGTTCACAATTCCAAAAATGAAGAGAGGCACAGGGACTAAAATCATACTTCCATTTATGAAAAGAATAAATATAAAAAAGACTATGTCAAAGAAAGCTACTTCTTAATATCAGGATTCCCTTTTGTTCCAAACAAGTTTTGTTGCTGTTAGAGAACAGTTCATTTCTATGACTACTTAGGTCTCAGTCTCAAAACAATTTTTATTAATAAGGCTATATTCAGTGCTAGGCACAGTGGGAGATCTAATGAGAAGGTAGAATGTATCAGTACATGCGCTTATCATTGGATTTTTTTTCTCTTTTTAAATCAAAACACCACTGAAACATCTTTAAAGTCAGACAAGTGTAATGAATCAGAGCTGGTAAGGTCATGTCTATCAAAAAAAAAAAAGACACTTCAGCAAGCAAAAAAAGAAACAAAACTTTTTTCATCAAACAAAAAGAAAAGAAATCTAAAAGTGTATTTATAGTAATTTACAATTTGCGGAAAAAATATACAATCTTTTACACCAACTTGAACATTTCAGTATCAAGAAGCTGTAAGAAAACTCACCTTTTTTAACACTCACCATATGCCCACCTAAATGTAATGATATTTGACCTAAACTAAATAGCTCTACTGTTTCTGAGCCCAAATTAGTAATTTGGAAGTGTAAGGCATCTGATGTATTGTTTATTACGTCCCACCTTGTTTCAAACCTTGTTTAAACTGAAAAGAAATAACATAAATAGTAAAGTGTGGCTTATATATATATGTGTCTGCCATAGTAAAATGTTATTATACTTGCTAAGCAATATGCAACTAGTATACCAGCATGACAAGAAAAAAATGATTCCATCCAAAAGCTGAATGCTGTGCACTGAGAAACGTATGTAAGTAACCCAGAATATCTTTCTGCAATGACATTTTGAGCTAATTACAGAATTCAATAGGAACATTCTATTTAAAATTATTTAGCATGAATAATTAATACACGGGTGTTGTCTTGTAAATGATTTAGGTGTTAAAACTCAGAAGCGAATCTTAGAGATCTGGGATCCATACTGCAAATGAGATGATAGTTCAACTAAATGAATGCCATGCCAATAACATGTATTAATTTATTTCAGAATATTTGACTTTTTGCTTTCACAAAGTAAAGAATTCTACTCTCCTTTAAGAGAAGCATAAAAATGCCTTCTCTACAAAACCATGAATCATTCAAAACACAGCAATCCCGGATGCTCACTGACAGCTGAATATGTGATTTAATCATAACAACCATCTTTTCTTGGTAAAGGCATCTTCTTAATACTGCACATTCTGTTAATAACTCTGTTCCCAATGAAGCAATCTCCAGTTCCAAGCTGCCAGACACTTCTTCACCTATCTATTGCTTTAGGGCACATTGTAGGTGAAATGATACTAGAAAAATATGAGCTGTACTTGAAACTAAACAACCAAAATACACTATTATATTCATAAGGGATGTAAAAAGGGAGATTTGAAAGTAAAAACTTTCAAGTCAAAATGAAACTGCTGGCCACTGCTTTAGCAATGAAATGCTCTTTCTGACATTCTCTTCAGAAGTTCACTTTACGAACTTCTAATTTCAATAAACATGTTAGAAAACAGAGACATTGAAAGGATAGCTACTTAATAAAAAAACAGTCAGTAGATGAATGTTGGCAAACACTGCTTGATCATCCCCATCACTCTGTAACAACCAAAACCAACCTTTGTATTTAGTTTCGGACTTTTTGTTAGAAATGAACTGGTAGATCAGCAACTATAGCTCGATATTTGCTTCTAACAAATATCTATTCCAGAACCTTTCTTAGAAGTCATATTTCAACAATACAAGTTACATTTAACTTACAATTAGCGACTACAGAAAGAGATACGTACTGGTTTGTTAATCCACAGAATATCTGCATTGTCTGACAAAGATTCATCAGGACCAAAATCTGTAACTGGTTGGGCCTCCACCCTTGAACTCTGTTTCCTCTTTAGCATCCTGAAGTTAACTTTTGTTATCTATGATCATGAAACCACCTTGGGAGAAAAAACAGAGAAAAGACATTAATTCACTGAAACCACTTTATAATGCCCTTTTGAACAGTTTTATAAGTAACCTAAAACATTCTGGGTTTATGGCAAAGGGACTTTGTATTTATTAACAGGATCTTCATTTTATTAAAAAGCCTTGCCTATATAAATCACTGACATGACTCTCAGTTCACAACAATTTACATAAAGGTATGCAACCCAATTACTAAAACTTAGCAGTGCTGGCAGAAAACTTGGACCAATATGCGAAGGCAGCTATTGCTGTGAACTTAAACCGAGAGAAATCATTGGATGGATTTCCTGAAGCCATTTAATTTAACGGTGACATTTCCATTTATTATATTAGGCTAATATAAAGCCCAATAAGCCAAAGGCAAACAGGCAATGTTAAGTAGCCAACAGATTTTATTGTTCTTTACTGAAATTGGAAGTCTTTTTGCTACTTACTTCTACTGTTAACATTCATTTTTCTAATACCTTTCTTTAATGTCAGTAATTATCTATCCAACAGCAGGACAGTTGGCTTTCTCTGGGGCTTACGTTGGCACATGGGAGCACAGAGGAAAATGTGCTGTTTCCCCAAGATTAGGCTGAGTTTCGACATTCCCGGCACAGAGGCTGAGCCTTCTGCATACCTCAGCACTCAAAGCAGCAACCAGCAGATGCACTATGAGAGCTAAGGTGAGCTAGATATTAGCATCAACTTTCCCTCAGACACAGGACAAGAGTGCCAGAATCAAAATAATTGCAGAGATAAATATGTGTTCTCCCAGGGAGTAACAGCCTACCTAGCAGGGAGCACTGGACTTGCATAAGAACTGCCTTTCATGAAATACAGTCCCTTAGGGATGTTTTTTTTTCAGGAAGGTGAGGGGGAAGGAGAAAGCAAGATCTTCGGCCTTGTCATGAACCTTTACCCTGGACCAAGTCTGGTTCGTAGATGATACTATATTTCCAAAAAGGTTGTCAAAACTAGTACAAAATACTTCAAAGCTACAAGTTGACCATCAAGTATCTCAAGGTATGGTGGTGACTACAGCAAGAAAGACTGTCCTTGGAAGAAGCAGTAGGTTCAAGAGTATGGAAGTGCCTGTATGCTTGGTCTCAGCTGGCCTTTCCACCATACCAGCCACTGCTTCACGTCCACTCTGCACCTATACATCCCTGGCTGTCTCTTCTTTAAGCTATCATGGCAAAAAACCTATTCATGTTCTTCCAGCTCCCTCAGAGTCTACTGCCACTCTATTTTCCCTCTTTCAGATTCGAAAGGTCAGCTCTACTCAAAAGGTCCCTTGCTCTATTTTCAGAAGAGTGCTTTCTCTCATGCTGTCCCTCCATACGTAAAGCCCTCCATACATAAGGTAAAGTTAGGTTTTTGGATTATCCCCTTTCACATCTGTCAGTAAATTAAAACTCCTGAGCATGATATTTGTGTCATCATCATGACCTGCCTGCACGCACCTTTCTCCTATCTGCTGTCTAATATTTAAAAACCAAATCTGGACCATTGGTCTGAGTTTGGACAGACCTGAAAGCAATAGGGTTGAGGTCCTAGACTGACGATCCCAGCTGAAGGAGCTGAAGTTATACAGTATTTTATTTTATTTTTTTTAAGAAACAGAAATGATATAAAGGCACAAAATAAGGGGCAACTTCTGACACCTTTATTTGTGTTGGACAATGAATCACAGCAATCATAGTGCAAGTGGAACTGATAAGCTGACACTAAATATATGCAAATATTGTTAAATGAACATTATAGACTAATAGTCTAACAAATGAGGGGTTACAAACATACCCATACAAGTTGTATGTCCCTTCAAGACTCATGCTTAAGCTCCGTGCTCCCACTTCCTTCCCATAAATGATTTCACCACTTAATTCTCTTTACCAGTTTTTACTGCTTTCTCCTATTTATTTCCAAGCCTATTGTATTGACCCATTTTCTCTATTTGGACCAAAGCATAACTAGAAACTCTTGAAGCCTTGGAGCTGTTGGTATTTTTTTGAGGGCACGAAGCTTTAAAATGGCTACATTTAGTAAAGTGGTAAGTTTACTGCAATTTCTTGGGAGCTGCACTTCTCGAGACCTTGGAAAAAAAATCTAAAATGTTTCCTGCACATACGATCCTTTGTAAACCGTTACTTAAAAGCTATTCAATCAATAAAATATTAATTTTATGCTTCCAATTTCTGCATTTCCTAGTATACTCTTAAGAAAATACATAGGAATAAATAGAGGATCAATAAGGCAAATATGATCAATAAGAGAATTATGAAAAAATTCTCAGGATGTGAAACATGGACAAGACACTACTGTTTTGTTTTGTTTTGTTTTAAGATGACACTCTAAATAAGCAGCTATGTCCATTTGGGGAAGAAAGTAGACAATTACCAAAGAATTGCTTATTTGTACATCTGATGGGTGGGAAGATGAGCCATATCTTTCTAATGAAACTCCCATCTACCCTTCTACCCAGTGACACCAACTTATTTGTTTTTATTCTTTATTTTTGCAATTGATATGGACACATGAACTTTAGATGTTAATAATGGATTCAGTTCACATTCTTAAGTGTTGTAACTAAAGAGATCAAAATTCTTCCTTTTAAGGGGTAGTCTTGAATGAATTGCCATACATACAAATCCAACAGAAAACAAACATTTACGGAATACAAGAACCACCTAGTTCATTTCTCTACTTGAAATGTGCAGAAATCCCCATAAAAAAAAAAAAAAAGCACCACCACAATACCACAATAAAGACCACAAGTCAAGAATCTTCTGAAAATGGTCTTTAGCAAGATTATTATTCAAAAGTATAATAAGGTTGCTCTCAAGCTTTTATGCAATTTGTTGTTGTTGTTTTTTCACACTGCTTGCAATTTTCCAGGGAACATGCAGCCTTTTACATGAGTTTGTTACTGCAGAACACAAAGCCTGGTGCTTTGCACTCTGCCCCGTACATGTGAAGAAGTTTAATGTGTGGCCTACAACACCTTTTGCACCTTTTTTTAAGAGGGAACTAGCTGAAAGATGAATGGGAGGAAGGGAGCTGTGCAGGCACTCCTTGCAGCGTGTGACGTGCAGCAAGCACCACACCAAGCTGTGCTAATGGGGAGGTTGCAGTCCTCCCTAACTCTGACTATAAATCCACCCCTGCAGTTCCCACATTGATTCCGACATACATCATTAGGTCTTTCTTTGATCACAATCTGTTATTAACATGAAAGGCTTAATACATTCCCTAGGATATATTTCTAGCTCCGGAGTTTTTAAGAAATACTGGGTGTGGGACAAAGACAGGTTTTGAGACAAGAAAATACCATGGAGTTTTAGGGCTACACCCACATCAGATTTCTCTGAAGCATTTTCTTTACAATAGCAATGAAAATCCACAGCACAGGTGTCAACCTACTCAGGCAGGAACATAGCCTTTTTGCTTTTAAAATTTTCCTCTATTTTAAGACACAAAAAAACAATAAAGGAAGAAAACAGAATATGAATCATGCGCTGTGTCCCTTCTGATCCATTTGGTCAGCCTGCTCTCCCTCTCTTCCCCTGAACTTCAACATGTTCAACAACTACTACACTATCTCAAAACTAAATTTTGAGACAATAAACTATCAGCATTACAATAAATTTGCAGGTTATGATTAAATCAAAGTGTTCAAGCACAATAACTGGTAAACTCAAGACCCACTGTGCACTTAAGGAAATAAGAAGTCTGAAGAAGGTCTAATCCCAGTTTACGATATCCACACTAGCCATAAGACACTTCTGCTAATGGAAGTTTGCACTTCCTACAAAAATCAAAAGACAAATTAAAAAAAGTAGCTGATCCTACCTACACAACATCAAAACCTGAGAAATCTGTGTGTTGTTTATATAAAAAAAAAAAAGTTCACTACATACAGCATATTCTGCTCAAGAGCTCTCTATCACAAACTCGGGAAAATGTGCTTATAAATTCTGGTAGATAAAGAAAGCAGTTGAAAAATGACTTCACAAAAAATATATAGAAAAATAAAGCAGATATAACTATCTTTAAGGAGAGTTCAAAAATTAGACAAATCCTTTGCATCATCAGTGTCTGGTTTCCAACATATTACTGTCTCAGTCTGTTGACTTTGTCACCTGAGATTGTGCGATCAGTGACTGAAGGTCCTCCCATGGCTGGCCACCTACAAGAACTCCCTTCCACGCAAATTCTCTCTTGTCTGAAAATGTCAGCTCCAATTCCAACTCTTCCCAGAGCTGGGACATACAAAGTGACTCCTAAAATTGTTAGAAAATTATTGGCTTTGAACTTTTTACTATCTGTAATATCTAAAATCTGCCAAATATATAATGAGTGGCAGAGGGAGGACATGGACACCCATACAAACAGCATGATGATGTTAAGGAAGAAATTGCTCTTAGCTGTACTATGGTTACAGGAAAAATATAAGTTCTCCTTCTTTTATCTCAATAGTCTTTTTCCTTTCCCTCTTAGCAAATTGTCACTGTTTCTGCACCAAATTTTAATTCCATCCCTGCTTTTCAGTGCAGTTACATGTGCAAGGTACTTTAGGATTTGTTTTCATGTACCAGAACATTTGAAGTGAGCAAATTATAGACATGATAGTACAGATATATGTAAGTTTATAAGGGTAAAGACAGAATTCCAATGGATACAGTCACATGGCACATACCACTATGGATGTTATTAACTCATAACTAGTTTCAAAGAAAAGCTTATGTCAGTTATTTTTCTCTCTGTGTGGTATTGGCATTTCATCGATAAAATGCCCTAACAGACCTCCCTCCTTAATTTAAATGCAACTTACACCTAATAGCTGATCAAACTTCAGTATTTATTAAAAACAAACAGGATTTTTCACAAAGAAGGTCTACTGAAGGAAATATCCTAGAAAGCACTTGCATTCACAATTTCAAGTCATCTGGATACAAGTAGGAAAGAACAGCTGGTGACAGCTTGTTTATACTAACAGGACCCCAGGCCAAAAAGATCATACTGGCGTTCAGCAACCAAGGAAAGTGTAACATTTGCTGATGGCCACCAGCGTTCACAGCATCTAGCTTGAAAACAGACAGGTGTCTGTTTAGTTCTTCGCTTTAGTTCTTTAGTTCTTCAGCTTTAGTTCTTCGCTCACAACATGTCTTGTGTTGTTTGCAGCTAAGGACAATGCTCACACCATATTTACTTCTTATGAATTTCTTCCTCTCAGACCCAGCCAAAATGATTGAGGCCTACTCAGCAAGCAGAATCAAGTATCAAATTGCATATAAAGGCAGACATGACTTCAACAAGATATACAACCTACCACTACTACCACACGAGGTCATGGGACAAGTCCCTTTTATAGTAAGCCTTTAAACAGCCACAAGATACAATTTTGAAGAGCATACTCACAGTATTGTGATACAGCCAGATAATGAGCTTCACAGCTTTATATAAAGTTTGGCATTTTCACATTTTTCAATTAAGAAACTGCATTAAAAAAAAAAACAAACAAAAAACAGGTAAACCACCTACCTATTGCTTGCTACGCTATGACTAATCTACTGCAGTGTGGTCTATATGAAAATCCTTAAAAGCTGACGAAGAAATGCATCAATGAGCTTAATAAGAACCATGCTAGAAAAAATACAAGATCAATATTCTGGGATTTGCTTTTGTGGTCTACTCATCACCAGGTGGAAACTGTTGCCCCCAGTGAAAGCAAGGGGATTGATAGCAGGTCATTCTTCAAGAGGATTCAGGGAGCAACCCACCCTTTTTAAAAGATCCCACATTCTTTAATTCCCTATGAATGCTGCAGGTGATATAGTTTGCAGGATTTTAAAGCAAGGGTTGAGGGCACCCTTCCCAGAATGATGAAGGGGTAGAAAGGAGCTTCTCCGTAGGCAGATGGCTGGCAGCATGCCTGCTTAAGCGATTATTTTAATGTTGCTGGGATTTTGTTGTACTACTAATTACACACTACGGTGCCTAGAACCTTGTATACGCATTTTTTCAGAGTTTAAATTGATACATTAAAAATAAAATAAATAGTGATTATTTACTTTTAGCCTTGTTACAATTTTTACTAAAGTAATTATTAAAAACTTGAATATTCTAGATGGTTTCCCTTTTCCAAATTCTTCTGTTTATATATATTACTTTAGGAATTTCCAGAGAAACTGTTAATACCCATGTATTTTAAGCTGGAGATCCTTAAAACACAATCAGGACTCTTCCTTCTCATCTTCTTTTCTTTAAAAAAAAAAAAAAAGTTGGCCTGTGATGCAGACTCTCATTGTTGCAGGACAGTTTCCCCAAGTTGCAGCCACAACCTTTGGTATTGTATTGCCATCTCCATAAACACAACATTGAATGTAATGGCCCAAGAACAAAAGGCCAAACTTTGGGAAAGTTTTTTGGGAAAAATTTAACTGGAAAACTGAGAACATAGAATCACAGGCTGACTCAGGACTCACAAGGTCTTTAGTCCAATCTCCTGCCCATGGGTGTTCAAGTCAGATGTCAGACAAGGCTACAGTTTACCCAGGTTACTCCAGTCTGGTCCTGAATACCACCAAGAACGGAGATTGTACAATTTCTCTGGGCATCTTGTTCCACTGCCAGAGTATTCTCACAGTAGGGAAAAATAACATGGATGAAAGACGAAAAGATCATAGAAAATAAAGGAAGAGAAAACAAAAATAAACGAGTAGTAACAAGGTAATTTGCAACCATCCTTTAGAGGTAGTATCACCAAAAATAAGACATTTACCAGTACTTAACCTGATACAGGGAACTTCAAATGGAGGTTAAAATAAAAGGGAGAACAGAAAAAGACTGAAAAGGAATTAAAATGTGATTCAACATATAACTGGCATATTTGGCTGATTTTGTTCTTTACCTCAAAAAAGATTTCATGCTCAAAATCTACAGAAAAACCAAGTAATTCTCTAGCCATGGAAGTACTGAATTAGTAACACAGTAAAAATAAGTTTATTTCATGAATGTGACCACCTCCATTTTTCTCATAAAGACAGCAAAAATCTTGTTTTCAACTGCTTGAATTCCTAAATAGCATGAGGTAGGGAAAAATCCTAAACCCCAGAAGCCAATAGTAGTTCTAGCTCATCATGACATGTCTTAAGAAGAGATTCTTATCCTGGAAAATCAGTGACTTCGCACCTCTTCCAGAATTTGGTCCAGTAATTTGGCCCATTACTGCCTGTAACACAGCTTGATATTACTTTCTCGTGGGGAAAGTTTAAGGCCCAAAATCTATGTGGCTCAAGATCTGGGCCTGAATGAATGCCGCACGGTGTCTATGGTAACAGCAATGCCCAAAAGGTGGAAGTCAAAGCAGAGTATGTATGTTAAAAGGTTGTATTTCCAGGAAGCATATCTCAAATGGGAACAAACTGTGGTGGACCACATTTCAGATTAACATAAAAAAGACATGCCAAACATATGGGTCTACATTACTACAACACAAATTACATGGTACTTATTATGGCTTTAATATTTCATTTCAAAACACAGCACTTAGCTAAAACAGTTGAGGAAATAATTCCCCTAGCTGTTCCTAAATGTTCCCAGAGACATACTCATGAACTTGCAGAAAGCTGGAGTCTTCTAGCAGCCTGAGAGATCAGCTCAAAGCGGTATTTGTTTTCTCCCTCCATTGAAGTTTCTTGTGATTTATACAGCAAAAATTAGTCCATTTTTAATATGTATTATTTCTTTTTCTGGTTGGTTAGGGGACAGGTGGGATGAGGCTGCTGTGGAAGGAAATGAAAAGAGGGACAATGCAATGAACCAGGAAATTGAAGATGTGAAAGACAAAAGACTCAAACAGTGTACACTTTGTATTTTCTCACTGTTAATATTTGCTTTATGAGTGACTCTGAACACAACAACAGGTAACTGAAGAAACCGCAGCTAACTTAAAAGCCACGCTCGTAGGCAAAGGCCACCAGAAACCTCAGCTCTTCCTACAAACGTGCCTTTGACGTCAGGATCGCTAAAACAAAAAGACGTGGACAAAAATAATAATAATAATAATAATAATAATAATAATAATAATAATAATAAGCAAGTCTCCATTCACATAACGAACCGAGGCCCTTGAAACTGCGCGTTAACCCCGGGGAGATTCCCCTGGGGCCAGCATCTCCCCCCGACCACCACCGCGGGGGGTCCCGGCCACCCCTCCCGGCGCACCCCCCAGCGCCCCCCGGCCGGGGCCGCTCCGGGCACCGAGCCCGGGCTCGTTCTGCCCAGGCCGAGGGCCGCTCCCCCGGCCCCGAGCCCGCCGCGGCCCCCGGGGCTCGGTGCCGGGGCCCTGTCGCCGCGGTCTTCCCGGGGTGCTCGGGGGGGGCCGGGGAGGGAGCGGGGAGGAGCCGGGGACCCCAGTACCGAGCCGGCCGCGCCCGCCGCCTCCCACCTACCGCCAGCATCCGCCTTCATGGCGCGGTCGGGAGGGGCCGGCCGCGGCCCCGGGGTGTCGCGGGGAGCGGAGGGGGCCCCGGCGGCGGCCGCCCTCGGTCTCTCGGCAACAGCGGCGGCGGGTGGGGCGGCCTGCGGGTCCCGGGCGGCGGGGGAAGGGGGAGAATCGCCGCCGAGATCCAGCCGGGTGCCTCGGATCGGCAGGTGCCGAGGGGAGAGGCGGCCGAGGCGGCCGGCGGTGTCCCCACGCACAGCGAAGGCGCAGCCTGGAAGGGGGATGCAGCCCGCTGCCTCTCGGCCCCTCGCAGCTGTTTTGGCGTGGGGGGCTGGCTTTGTTCACCGAGCCCCGAGACAAATAACGGGTGAAAGAAGTAAGAAGGAGGCCAGGATGCTTCCTACCGGCTCAAACTGAGCAGTAGCTGGGCAAGAAGCAGCTACCCAAACAGGAGAAAGCAACACTGTGCCACCGAAGTGTGTCTGTGCAGCAGCTCTGTAGGGCTTGGGATGTTGGTTTTGTGTTTCTTTTGCTTCTGTTTGTTTGCTTGGCGTGGTCATCAAGTACTATGGTAGTTTTTTTATTTTGGTAACCTTATGTGTGCGTCTCAAAGCTCTTCTAGTAGCTGCACACTTCTTTGTGACCACACAGAGTTCACTGCAATGGTCACATCACCTGGGTGGTCTTGTTCATTGTCTGATTACTGAAGATCCAAATAAAGGCTCGGTTTTGAGCTCCACGGTAAAATAAATTCATAAAGTAGCATCATTCATAAAGTAGCAAAGAGATACCTTAAATAAATTAATAAGTACTTGGGAAACTGCCTCTATACATGAAGTCACCATGTTCCAATCTGTATTTTTATCTTCTTGGGCCAAAAAAAGACAAAATTTCAGTAGATTATTGTTTTATCTTTACACGATTGTAGTTGGTGCGATATTATACAAACTCATAGCTTTCTGGAGCCTGTAAAATTAGTGAAATCGAAGAGGTAATCCTGCAAATACAGTTGTTGCGAAGATAGCATTAAAGACATGGAATAGGATTTGAAAAACAAAACCCCTAGTAAAATAACACAGAAAACAGAAGGAAAACATATGGCATAAATTGCATTAAGTCCCGTTAGATTATATCTATTTGATGTTTACAACAAAAAACTAATAAGCCAGTTAGGGAGCTGGCCTCAGGATTATGGATGCAGCCCTGCCGGTGTTTACGTCCCGCATTAACAGCATTAGCAATTCCGGTAAATTTAAGCACCTAATTTTAGTGTTTGCAGAACTAGTGTCTTTAATAGCAAGCAGCCAGCTGATAACTAATGAAAAGGAAAAAAAAAAAAAAAAAAAAAAAAAAAAAAAGGAAAGCGGATCAATTTAGGAATAAATGTGTTTACAAATAATACTCTTCATATTTTGTCTCTTTTCTGTATTATGTTTTATTAGTTGGAATAAGTTGCTAGGCAGCGTTATGCTGGTGGTGATAACATCTTGTGAATGAAAAGTGACATTTGCAAAAAGTGAAGCATAGCAGCTATATCTAAGGAAAAGAAATCAGCATTTGCTAGCAGATGTGGTTTTGTGCGGGAGCTTTTCTGTGGACATACTGGCCTAGGAAAAATAACGTGATAGAACAATTCAGGTTGGAAGGGACCTTGGGAGGCCACCTGGTCCATCCAATCTGCTGAAAACAGCTCAGCTATGAGATCGCACCAGGGCTTTATCCAGTTGGGTCTTGAAAACCTCCCAAGACAGCGACTGCACAACCTCTGTGGGCGACCTGTTCCAGTGCTTGACTGTCCTCATTGAGAAGAATTAATTTTCTTGATGTCCAGTCAGACCCTTCTGCTGTCTCTCCTTCTCCTCTCATGCACCTCAGAGAAGAACCTAGCTCCATCCTCATGACACCGTCCTTGTAGGCCCTGGCACGCCGCTCTGAGGTGCCCCCAAGGCCATCCTTTCTCCAGGCTGAACAAACACTGCTCCTTCAGCCTCTACTCATGGGGCAAGTGCTCCAGTCCAAACCCTCTTGGTGGCATGCAACTCACCTTGCTCCCGTGTATTAGTGTATTAACATCTTTCTTGTACCAAAGGGACTCAGAATTGGATGCAGTATTTTACGTGCAGTTTAATCAGTGCCAAATAAAAGGGGATGTTTCCTGACATATAGTTTGTACCATGGAATACGTATTTCCTACGTGTTTCACACTTCTACTTTTACCTGGTATCGGATTTGGTAACACAGCATTAAAGTTTGCCCTCTCCACCAATACGGAGCTTCTGTAAACTGCAGGCTGTTAACAGAGACCAACGCTTTCAGCAGAAGGTTGGGTTCTCTGGGTCATCTGTCCATAAGCATGACTTGCATCAGGTGCTGCTGCTGCTGGAAAAAGGGTTTAGTTCTTGATACCTTGACGTGCCTGCTATGCACAAGGAAAAAATAGTAGTATCTTTCATTTGAAGACTTGTGGAGGCAATGAAGGTCTACTGTCTGCTAGAAAAAGCCCTTTTCTGATTTGGTAATTCACCACAAATTTACCTTCATGACTGCCACAGAAAAAGCAATTATGAACATTTTAGAAATTAAGTTGCACGTATCACTATATGAGTATAAAGTGGAAAATGTAAATATTTATAAAATTGCTGGTTGAATTTTGCCTTTTAAAATCCATGCTAATATTTAATATTTGGGGCTATAGCGTGGTTTTATTTTGATTTAGAAAGTTCTCATTGACTTAAATGGCAAGCCAAAAATCGACATATAAGGACTGAATTTGGGGGTTAAGTGGAAGATGTAACTTTACTGTAATGTGAAATATGTCGAAAAGAAAGATATATCTTAGTAAATATTTGCTTTTCTTCTCTCTAAATCTAGAATAGAAAAATGAATTTTCTTATTCCTATCTCAAACTCCAACACACAGTTGAATCTGGCCATGAGGAAACTTCCATTTAAAATGGAATTTTAGAAGATTCCAGAAGACTGATATTGAGAATTCAAGGCGACAGTTCTCAGCCATACCTATCACTTTAATTTCTGTAACGTGTTCTGCAAACACAGTAAGGTCTTCCTGCATAAAAAGTGATTGAGAAACCAAAGTTTTCTAGGCAGGTCTCAAGGAGAAAATAAAAGCCTTGTTTTGTGTATTTCATTGCAGAATTTGTTTAGCCCTCAAGCCCCATGATTTATTTTTATTTATTTATGTATTTTCTGGAATGCAGCTGACTCAAGCAATGATAAAGATAAAAATTAGAGTCATGGTTTTAATAGGCTGCGCAAAAGCAGGCAAGTATTGGACGTCTCATCTTCCCCGTTTTCAGTGAGAAAGAACAATTGTTATGAAGGGAAAGCACTAATGCTAGGCACCAGCTCTTCTGTTTTACAAAATCCAATTGCTACTCTCTCAGTTGCTGATATCTATGTAAATACACATTTCCACAGCAATTTGTGTATTTTAAGTAGTTGAAAATGGGAAAAGCAATATTAGAAATAGTGAAATTACAGACTTTTATTTCTGAATGTATTTGAGCTTTATTTGTACCTCTCTTGTTCTCACTTTCCATACATATCTTAAGGAGTTGAAGAGTAATGGATTTTTTTTTTTTTAGGAAAAAAAAAAGAAGAAAAATTATCCCAAGGAGCTGAGCTTAGTGGAAATGCTATTGTTGGAATTTGATTTACCACTTAGAAAAGAACTCACTGCTTGATCAGATTTCAGATATTCCATAATGAGTAAAAGAATTCATGAAATATTCATTTTGAAATGATGGTTAAGCTTTTAAAAAAAGGTCATAAAATGTCATTTAGAAATTCAGAATTAAACTTCAGACCCAAAGGAAGATTTAATCATTTAGGCATGGGATAACAGTCAAAAAGTGCTAGATTCCTGCTTTGTTGCTGTCTTACCCCAAAGCATCCAAAGTCCTTAGTCATCTTAATGGCTGTTACCACAGAGTTCTCCAGGAATCTTAAGTCTGCTCTGCACATGCAAAGCAGCACCACAGCAGCATGGCAGGGCTCTGCCTGATTAAAAGTGGTACAGCTGCCCGGGTTTCCTCCATCTGTCTGCTCAGTATAGCTCAGGCTGAGAGGTGCTCTCACTTAGAAGCATATAACCGTAACAAAAATCATCACAGAGCAACATCAGGCTAATGACTGGTAGAGAAGGTCAGCTAGTATTCATGAGAGATTTTGATTGGGATGGATTGCAAAACTTCCATTCTTAAGTGTCTGTGACTAGTGTCAACATTGAAAAACCAAAATAGATTATACAGAATATGCTTTTCACATTTTCAGACCTTAAGCAGGGTCCTTAAATCTACAACTAACTGTGTATATATGTGGCTTACTTTTCAAAAATGCTTAGTACATGGAAGACGGGCAATATTTGTCACCCCCCAGTTTCTCTTAATTTTGGTCTCTCCTTCGTTTTTGGTTTAATAACAAGCAGCAGAACCCAGTGACTGAGCACTGAAACCATACAAGAGGGGTTGCTGTTGTCTGGAGAATCTGGTGTGCATATGTTCACTTCAGATGTAAACCTGAGATACTGCTGTTTTCCTCTAAGAAGTCAGCAATTTTCATTTTTTAATTTACTGTCCCTAGGAATAACTCTTCAGTGACAGAGACGAGAACTGTCCTTCATTATACAGTTAATTCTGGTAACTAGTTAAAAATACAAAAATCAAAGTTTCATTATTCTTATTGTTTTGCTGTTGTTGTTTTAGATTTTTCAAGATTCCCAGCAGCAAGTAGCACTGTCCCTTTGAAAAATAAGACACAGTGTGACCACAGAGTGAGGGTTCATGTCAAAAAATGTGCAAAAAATGTCCATTTATGTCATTTCTTGGCCTCTTCAACAATGCTGTTAGCTTGGATTGCACCAGACCTTGACTTACTTTCTAAAATAGGTACAAAAAGATTAAGAATGTAATAGTACGTTTTTAAAAACATGCTGTTTTTGCTGGCATTCTGAGCTGTCTTGCAAACTCACGCTTAAAAATCTCATGCTGCTGTAAGGCCTCTGTAAAAGCAGAGTACTATTGCTGTTTTGGGGAATTAACTTGTAAACATTAAATAAACACAAGACCTATCTACTATGTAAAGTTTTGACTAGGACCTGAAAGAGTAAGCTAAGGTTTTACACTAGAGTATAAAACAATAACATCTTGATTAATGTTGGCCTATGAACTGTTTGGATAGCTTATATTCTCTACTATTCAGAGCAGCAACATTCTGGCCAGCTCAGCTTTAATCTTGTTTTAACCTTGATCCTATAACTCCAAAAGCTATTTCTATTCCCTTTGTGGTACCATCAGCTGTCCCAGATTCCATCTCATGTCAGCAAAATGAAGACAAGGTTTTCTGCTCTGCACAGCTCTGGCATCTCTTGCTCATCTCCAAGGCTGCCATCGGCTAGTACAGCAATGAATCTCAAGAGCTGAGTGCATTTCCGAACTGTTTAATTTAGACAGATTTCAGTTATCTTCATCAAGTACTTTAGTCTGCAGATGCTAAAATGGCTTGTCATAGGTTAGGTCTTTAGAGCTGTCTAGTTTAGTGATGGTGTTTCAGTGACAGAAGTGATGCAAAATCACCGGGAGCTTCCAAAACTCCTCATTACAGATTTTATAGAGAAGTAATAACTTGTGTGATATGTGGGATTTTCAACTTCTGGTTAATTTTAGAAAAATGCTGTGGAAGTGAATGCCTCCGCAAAGTCTCCTCATAGAAAAACTGGTGGTGTTACTATACTGGGATCCATGGAAACCCAGGAACAGTATTTGACAAATTTTGGTGGTCTCCAGTTATATTTTACGATTAAACTCTTCACTGGATGCACATTTTGCTTTGTTTTGTTTTATTAAAAACAAACAAACAAACAAACACTTAAAAATAGCATGAAATTTTGGTTTGCCTAATGCTTTCATTAAAGTGACAGCAAAATTATGCTGGCCACTAAGAGACTGTAATAAAGGAGTAGGAAGAGTCCATCTGCTTCCCCTCAGCAAATCCAATCTCGTTTAGCAGCAGAGTATGTAATCAGAGTCAGAATCAGAGAGTGGTTGAGGTTGGAAGGGATCTTTGGAGGTCATCTTGTCAAACTCCCTGTTCAAAGCAGGGTTACCTACAGCCGGTTGTCCAGGTCCATGTCCAGACGGCTTTTGAATATCTCCAAGGAGGGAGACTCCTCAACCTCTCTGCACGATCTCTTCCAGTGTTAGAACAAACACTGGAACAATTCTGGCACAGTGACAGTTATGATGTTGCTTGCCTTCAGAAAATGAAAAATCCATACCAGATCCTGTAGGCTTTTAATAAGAATGCTAATAGTGATGGACTTAAACAGAGGTTCAGGTGTAGGTGTGTTTAGCAGCACCTATTTTCTTGGTTCCACATCTTTATTTGAAGACATTTCTTGTCTGACAAGTGTTACTTAAATCTATTGCCTACTTTTCAGAAGGCTGTTCAATATTAGCAGTACGTTCCAGTTCCTCCTCCTCCTCCTCCTCAGCATTGTGTTGATTTTCTCTTCTCTACTTTTTTCTCTGCAGGTGGTGACATTACAAAGTGTTAAGTGTACATGTACCAAGCACCTACAGGTCTAAAGCCTTCGTCTGAAACTCCAATGTGTAGGAAAGCTAGCATTTTATGAATACTGTACTTAGTGTAGGTGTATGTTATCCAGAAAAGAACAAAGCTCTTTAAGATTACATACAGGAGTGGCTGAAAGGAAGTGAGCTGTCCTCATGACAGCATGTGAGGTTCTCATTTAGAAAGAGACTGGTTCCTTTTAAATTGATTTTACATTCTGTTTGGGAGCCTCTTAGACCACATAGTGCACATATATGCACACATTGTACATAAATGTACACAATGTATGTATATGCATATATGCATATATGTATATATGCATGCACACAAACATTCAAAGCTTAAATGATTAAATAATAGACACAAGCAAAGGTTAAAATCCAGTAAGGAAGCACTGAGATACAGTAATAGAGGCAAGCACATATGAAAGCAATTACTAAACTTAAGCTCTGGGTGCACATTTTAAATACTCCACCCTTGGGCTGTTTAACTGCCTTCTCCAAAATCAAAAGATCCACAGCCAAAATGTGTGTACTGCTTAAAACCCTGACAGATGTAAATAAATAAAAAATAAGAAAGTGATAAGGTCAACATATCATGACAGATGTTTTCTCCTCGTACCTTTGAAGTTACAGTTTGCAGGCCACTCAAAGGTCTTGCACACACCTATCACCACCAGTCTGCACAGGAAAAAAGAAGGAAGACGAACAGATGGCAACATTTTAGTGTGTGGATGAAAGATAAATTTAGTGCCAAAAGGGAATTACTATTGTTTAAAATGCAAAGCTTTCTATTTATTCCTCTGTAACTCCAGACTTCTAGCAGTACAATATCTGACAACTACATTGTTCTTAAAAGTGCTGCCTTTTTGATTTTTTTTATTGTAACATTACAGATGAATTTGAAAAACTATCCCACAGAACTCATAGTACTGCATTAAGCATGGACTTCAAAATTCAAGGATTGTCAAAAATAAAAGTCTGCCAATTTACTTACCTTTTCACTAGATCCATCAAAGTCAGATGCAAGAGTTTAGCACAATGGTAAACAATTTGCAAGACTGAAGCCAATAGATTGGTCTTAATACAGGATTTTTACCATCAGCATTGCATGAGAAAATTCTTTAACATATTTTCAATGGGAAATATACAATAAAGGGCAGCAAAATTGTTACAAAATTAGTATAAAATAAGCAGCAGCTATATGCAGGACTGTAAGATTTTTTTTTCCTCCTAGATATTCTTGTTCATGTTACAGGGCAAAATTATGTGTTGTATAGAGGATAGCACACTACAAGTAGACAGCAAGTTTTACAGGCTACAGCTTCAAGATAATCTATTAAAATAAGGCAGAAGTCGTATGTTTAAATAGTCCATTTGAATCATGTTTGGTTTTATATCTTCTGGAAATAAGAATGTGTATTTACTATTAGGCTAGAACAATTTTTTCCCAATCTCTTCTTTCATGTTTCAATGAAAATTTATGTTTCAATTGAATGCATACTTGTCTAAAAATTGGACTTTACAGGCCCCAAATTGAACTTAAAAACAGTTCTTTTGGCTTGTATAAGACCAGCAAAGCAAAGTCAATTGTTTGACTTACTGTTCACAGGAAGAGCACTAGCAGAACTATGTCTGGTAGCAGTAATCCTGGGAATTGTACACTTGAGTTCACTATGTTAAGCCTAATTACACTTTTGGGAAAGGCAGCATCTAAATAGAAGGATTTTTAACCAAATCTTAAAAAGTTTCCAGAACAGTATAATCTGTGGTATACCAGATATTTAATATGAGAATAAACCAAAAGTTATTCATTTTGTGAAAGCTACTGAGAGCTTTTGCCTTAGGCTCTGGAACCAGTGAAAGCTTCTGTGAACTGCCTACTTCAGAAATGCAGACATGGATGTGTAGATCAGGACACCTATGCCATACTATCTTACATGGTGGAAGTTTGTTTCCTTAAGAGCTTTCCATACCAGGGAAGTATCAGGCAATCAGACAGATAACCACAGGATGGCTGAGGTTGGAAGGCACCTCTGGAGGCCATCTGGTCCAACCCCTGCTCCAGCAGGGCCACCCAGAGCAGTTTGCCTACAACCACGTCCAGGTGGCTTTTGAAGATCTCCAAGGAGAAGACCCCAGAGCCTCTCAGGGCAACCTGTGCCAGTGCTCCATCACCCGCACAGAAGTGCTGCCTGGTGCTCAGAGGAAGCCTCCTGTGTGCCAGTTTGTGCCCATTGCCACTTGTCTTGTGAACAGGCACCACTGAAAAAAGGCTGGCCCCATCTTCTTTGCCCCCTCCCCTTAGGTATTTATAGACATTGACGAGATCCCCCCTGAGCCTCCTCTTCTCCAGGTTGAGCAGTCCCTGGTCTCTCAGCTTCTCCTCATAGGAGAGACTTTTTTATCCCTCTATGCATGACTTTTCCAAAGAAATATGTGTGGCCATTCCTGCCAAATTTCACTCATTTGGAGTGCGCCTCCTTCCTTATAGCTTAGTTTTAAGCCACTTCCAAAACCACCCACTGGTGTGATGCAGCACTGTGCTGTATTTTAACAAGGTGTTGGACGCCAGCTCACTCAGGATGTTTTATTTGGGGTCACCCAGCCAGGTGCCAGCCTGCAGTGTGGCTGGCACAGGGTGAGGCTTTCAGCAGATGGCCCCAGGGCCTGGGCACAGGCTTGCTGCCACTCAGTCCCGGGCTTCTGGGGATCACACATCCTGTCCCCTCTGTAGTCCCTACAGACAACACCTCGGCCGTGCACGTTTCCCTGACCGCCTCGCAGCACTTATCCCAAACAGCCATCCATCAAAGGACGCAGGGATACGCATACCTCAAATATTTACGGTGCCTGAGCTTTGAGACTGAGATAGTTCGTTCACATCTGTGCACGGGCCACTTTTAAAACATCAAAATAAACCATCTGGCTGCGCAACTGTTTCTAATTACTTCCCTGCTTAGACTGTAAACTTTGGGGTTTGGCACCGGCCTCCCTCCCAGAGCGCTGCCCAAATCCCGCTCCCAGGCAGCTAATCAGCGCCACTGCAGCGCGGGGGGAGCAGCCCTGGAGCTGGGCTTGCCCAGCTCACAGCTCTCTGCACACCCGCCAGCTCTGTCCGTCTGTCCGTCCGTCCATCTGTCCGCAGGAGGCAGTGGGAACGCAGCTCGGCACCATGTGTACACGGGGGCTACCGGGGCTGGCGCTGCTGGTGGTGGCCATCACCTCCCTGCCTGGCCTGCGCCCCGCCGCCACTCCGTCCCTGAGGTAAGTGTGGCTCTGAAGTGACCATGGTGGGGCTGGCACCCTCCTGACAAATTGGGGTCGGGGTGTGGAGAGAGTTGGGAGGCACTGTGCGAGCTCTTCCCCTGCCTGCTGCCCCGTGGTACCTAGGGAAGGTGCTCGGGATTGAGGAGGGCGCGGACGGGTGTCACATGGGTGTCAGGGCTTTTTGTTGCCAGGAGGTGTTTCCTGTCCGAGATGGAGATATTTTGTATAGTAAAGTGGGGAAAAGTTGGACAGTGATGGCTGCTTGTACCCAAACCACCAAATCGTTCTGCTTGAGTTGAGCAGAAGCCTAACCACAAATCCGTGTGTGTTCCTGCGTCTTGGTGTGGCAGCACAGCAGGGTGGTTTTCCTTGTGCTCTTTGCCTCCACCAGGGCCAGCACCTGTCTGTGCTTACTGCCAGCGGCTCTTTTACTCCCAAGCATGTAACATCTAGTGCCTGAGAAGTACTAACCTGGATCCTCAGCATTCCCTAGCGCTGTGAACACCTGTCTTTGGCACCTGGCCTTGGCCGGTCCTTTGTTTTGTTTTCCTGCAGTCCTGATACTGAAGAGCCAATGCCTGATTTTCCTTGTGTATGTCCTGCAAGTCCTGATCTCCACTGCATGGTACAATCCAGATCTCACATCTGTATTCTCCTGAATTTATTAAAACCACAGCCACTAACTATACTTTTACATGGAAGTCAGTGATTTCTCCTGTTTCTGTTCAGATGAAGTCATAGATCCTCTATATCTGACAGCCTGAAGACTGCAAAAGGATTACTTTTGCAAATATATTCTAGTAGAATCAACCATAGGCTTGCTTTTTGGTATTCTGTATTCCAGTTATGGTGCCTAAATGTTTGGATGTATATGTCATTTTTAAAGCTTTTGGAATAATTCAAATCAGAATGTTTCATGGCAGATAATCAAACTCTATGTGTATATGCATATATACCAGATAGGCGTAATGAAAATGATGAGCCTATTGCAGTTTAACATGGTAATTACAATACAACGTAAACATTCCTGCAGATAACAAGGAGATTTCTGATGAAAGGGAAGAAAATTGGGTGATTTGAGGCAAGCAGTAGTTTACAACCATAAACAAAGCTGTGGCCTTAAAAACGGTGCTTTGGGGAACAGGTGAAGCCCTGGCAGTGGGGTGGTTTCCCCCACAGCCCCTGGCTTTGACCACAGCTTCTTCTCTTTGCTGTCCTCCTCAGGAGTGCTTTGGGCAGTCCTGCTGCATGCCACCTGTCCCGGGCCGAGGCAGAGCTCAGGTGCCACGTCCCCGGGGGACAGCTGTGCAGCGGCAGGGGCAGGTGCAATTGTGGAGTCTGCATCTGCCAAGTGACGGAGGCTGGCAAATACTATGGTCCGCTGTGCGAGTGCCATGACTGGGTGTGTGAGACCTACGACGGGAAGATCTGTGCAGGTAAGGAAGCCGCTGGGGTGACTGAAGATTTATAAAATTAAGAATATATGTCATAACCAGAAATATGTTGGGAACACAGCATGCAGATACAGTAGAGACATAGCTATGAATGCATCCCTGGACCATTGGATCATAGAATTTCAGAATCATATCATTTGGAAAAGACCTTCAGGATCATCAGGTACAACCATAATTTAGGATCTTTTTAACCACTAATTCAGATCTTTTTGACAGAGCTTCATAACAGAGGAAAGTGGGGAAACTCTGAATGGGGGGTTGTCGGCACATCCAAGAAGATTAAAAGGTATAAGTCAAAGGCACCATCTCTGCCATGAAATGGGACTTTACCCATTTTTTAGCAGCAAGGGCAAAAGTAGGAGTAGCTTTGGTATGGAGACTCTGCAGACAGTGTTCAGAATCTAGTGTGGAATGTAATATTGCTTGTTTGGTGTTTTTCATGTAATATTGCCACATTTGAACTGCTCACCTAATAATGGTGTGCAGTATCTACCAAGGCTTTAAACTATTGCTGAGCAATCGTTTTTGTCCTGTAATTTTTTACCTGAAGGTTTGCTGTAACAGTATCACACTATGGGTGTATATATAAAATGCTGTTTTTCTCCAGTAGAGATAATGTTTTCAAATAGAGACTTAAAACAATGTAATTGTGTTGTGGTTTCTGAGATTTCCCCACTGACACTGTATTCTTTAATGGCAGATGAAATAACGTACGTTTCTGGGACAGATTTTAGTCCCTGCCAGTTGCTGGGACGTGTTGCTTGGTTTGCATCTAAACATTATCACTCTTTCATCTTTCCAGCTGTCTTTACTTAAGTTTCTGGTCTATTTCTGTCAGATTTTTGATATATTTTTTTTAAAGCAGCTTAGAATAGGATTTTAGAAAAGAGCAGGGAGAAGAAATGCCATCACATTCCTCAGGGGATTCAGTCTGGAACTTGATGAAAGGGGCCACATGGGCACTTCATTTCTAGTGTCCCTGCTTAAACAGCTTTACCAGATTCACACAAACGTGTCATCTTTTCAAGCCAAAAACTGCAATTAGGTCAATGGGAATGTTACTGGAGTTCTGCTAGCAAGAGGATAATACAAATGCATTCCAGCAGTGGGTTTGGCAAATTTTGTAGGAAAAAAAGAGCAACTTATTTTAGCAACAATGTAGCTAAGAATAAGTCCAATAATAACATGAGAAGATCAAGAATGGGATTATAAGAAAAATGTTTGTATCTGGCACCTATGACTTCAGAGTTTTATGGAGAAACTGATTTATAGGCTCTCTAGTCAGCAGTGTAAGCCCAGTTACATAAGAAATATCATAGGACCGCTGCTCATGTCTGTGCTTTGCTGTCCCAAAGGTGATTTTTGTGATCAGTGCTGTGATTTCAATATGCTTGGCGTTGTTACTGGGGGAGTTGTATGAAGTGAAACTGAAAGCTCCTCCAGTTTTAATGCTGTACTACAAACTCAACTGTTCTGTTCCTGTTAATGTCATGAGCAGTGGCTGAAACTTTTGTCTGCGCTTTGATGGAAAGGAGTGCTGACAGGATAAACAAAACCAAGAAATTTCGAACAATATTTAGCTTCTGTGTAGCACTTTACACATCGGTTTAAAGATGCGAATGTTAAGTGATTAAATGTGTTCTTATAAAAAGCAGTTTTTGTAGTTGTCACCTTTTCTAGTTGGAGTATTGAAACAGCATTACCACTGAGATGTCAAATAATTAAAACTCACTTTTCTGCAGAGAAAGTAGTAAAAAATTCAGTACAAAGTTATGGGGAGGGAAACGGCTGCTAAGGACTTAATTTTTTGCTAGTTCAGCCTTTTTTTTAAATATATATTTATTTGTCAGTGCTGTTGAAAGTCCAAATGACTTTGTTGGAGTCCAGGGTTAACCAGCACTGCAGGAGAGCAGGTCGCAGGTAACTTCTTCAGGGCCGAGAAGCAGAGTCTGGATCCAGCCAGTGGAAATCCTGCTTCCAGGCTGTGCTTGCCATCCTCTTACACATTTTCAGTCAGTTAGCTTTAGGATGGGTGCATATGGAAGGACGAGAGAATAGAAAAGATGGTCACATCTGCTGGAACTGGCAGAAGGCTGGTCTTTATGTTGATGACTAACGCCCCCCTTAGTCCCCCCAGAAAAACCCCAAAGGCAAATTTTCAGGAGTAGTGCCCTGTCATGTGGCTGGCATCAATAGATACTGATCCTCAAACACCAGCATGACCGCATTTATCTTCCTAACTATCCTGTAGTTTTGTTGTATGGCACATCAGAGAAAAGTCAATATTTCAGTTTTAATATACCAATTCTTGTGTGTATGCCAAGTATGGGGAATTTCACATTCTTGTTTTCATATTCTGAGAACAAACTTTGTACTGGTACCACTATTACATTAATTCACTATGTGAATCTACCACTCAAGCATCCAGACAAGTCTTTTCTGTTACTTTATTTCACCACTCTTAAACAAATTCAGTATGTTTCAGCAGAAAGAAAAATTGTGTTGACTGTGACTGACCATTCGCTGGACAATATCTTCTGATGTTTCTTAATATTAGGCCATCAAGCTGATTTCCTATGTATGACATACATTTGTTTCTTTGCATTTTAGAGGCAAGGACTCAGTGATGAAATTATATTCCTTTTAGATGAATAGCCAAAGTATCTTACTGAAGTTCTGTTCCCGTTTTCTTTTTTGCTTCTCTTTTCTCTATTTTTAATTTGTTATCTACTGTGCTATTTCATTGCTAGTCTCTCCTGATGATTAAAATAACTGCCGAGTGGTACCACATGCAGAGCTTCTGGACACTAATTGAATATTCCTCCAGAGAGCCACGATATTTGAGATGAATGTTGTTTCAAATGAGCCACTTTTCACCCTGACAGAATGATGGCTTTTTCAAGTGACTGATGTCTAATCATTGGTGATGTTCATATTCCAAGTTGGACAGACAGCGTTGTCTGTGTCACTAGTGCCAAGGACAGTTATCTTGGTGTTTCCAGGCCAGTCAGTTCAGACATACTTTCATTTCCATCTCCTGTCCCAAGCTAAACAAAATACTCAGTTGCTCAGTATGCAGCTCATTATCTTCAAGGCACTTTCTGGGTCAGATCTTCTTTCTGGACCAGTTGTTGGAAACCCGTATTCTAAGGAGGGAAAGCCTGAAGATAGATGAGATGTCCATCTGTTTATCTGTTGCTTTTTCTTATCACAATGGAAAAGAAATTATGCCATGAGTAATGAAGAAAAGCAGATACAAATGTCTCCCTCTGTCCTTTTACTCTCCCTTGCTTGAGACTTTTCTGCTGTATTTCCCTTCCAAGATGTTTCCAGAGGCTTTGGAGGGGATAGTGATCAGTTTTTTGTCTTTTATCCCACTAAGACTGATAAAGCAGTAGGTGATTTTTCAAGGAGTTAAAAAAGAAGAAGGGAGAAACAAAGTGCTGGAGTCTTGAGTCACTGGGTACTCTGTCCTCCTCAGTGGACCTTCTGTCTGCCTTTTTGTCTGCCTGCTTATGGAATGCGGAGGAGAGAAAAGTCCCAATACTGTAATTTTCTTTGCAATGTTGGTGACATCTTTATTTTGTCATCTGCTGTTGGTTTTCAAGGAGACAAGAGTAGGAAGACTGCAAGACAATGAATCATAATCCCAAAGCACTTATGCTTCATTCAGGGCAGACAGTGTATTTGATGCTGTTTATTTTCAAATAGTAGTTTTAACCTCAGACAGTTTCATATTGCCTCAGGCTTTCTTAGCATAAGCAGAGCCTGTGTTGTGTGCAAAGGAAAATGGAATGTGGCATGAATTCCCATCAAAAAGCTGCTTGACACCAATTTTTCTTTGGTATTCAGAATAGAGGAAAATCAATTTTAGTGGATTTTTTTTTAGTTAGTCCTTTCTAATGTGCCTGTGATTAATGAAGATAGAAAAAGTAAACTAAGCATAGATGCCTGTAGCCACCTGGAGTGGGAGCACTCTAGGTGTTCCTAGAGAACAGACCGTGGAAATCGCCAGCTGGAACACGACAGAGTATGATTTCACTGCTCATAGCTAGTCAGATCAAGGGGTAGGCACGACTCTGTGACAGCAGAAAGAAAGAGTGCAACGTAAAGGAAAGGATCCTCTTTGCTCATAACTAATTGAGTAGCTCTGTCTTTCCATAGTTCTTAAGATTTGATAAGCAATTTTTCCCCTTCCGAACTGAAATACTTTTCACAACTACTGAATAATAGTAGCACTGCATGATTTACTGCCATAAGCAGTTGCTGTGGGAATTTCGTTGTCTCTGCTCAGGCCAGTGGAAGATTTTTCTGACTCTTTCTCTGAAGTTGTAGTTGCTGTAAATGCTGTACCTATTTTAAGACTAGTTCAGCAACATAATGGTAGTGTCAATCGTAGCTTTTCACAGCCAGAAGTGCTATCATAGTTATGTGAAGGACAGAAAGATAACTGTGCAATTATTTTCCACTCTGTAAGGCTTCAGGATACAAGCTAAATTATGCAGAGAACACAAGTGAAAAATTAAATGGACAAGGAGCAGATGCAGAAATACAAGATGAATCTGAATTAAGGTATTGCTGTAATATGTAGTTATGCATCTATGTAAGTTTATTGGATACATCACTTGGAGATAAGTAGGAAATTGAGAATGGAATTTAAAGAACATTTTGAGCTGATGCTCTTTGCAGGAAAGCTGAATGGTGTTCTTAGGCAGAACTGTCTCAGTTGAGTTGGAAGTTTTCAAACAACTGTACCTCTGTATTCCTATCAAAGTGAGGTCTGAGATGCTGATTTTTCATTCTTGCTTAAAGTGGGAAGAAAAGCAGTCTGTGACCTGCATTGATTGCCGATTGATTTGGAGTGAAATTTGAAGTCCTGGGTTTTGAGAACAGGTCTAAGCCTTTTCTCTGTCTAAATTCAGCTGAGGCACATGTGATCACCTGGGACACAGCTTCCTAAAATGGCTAAGTTAAAAACAGGACAGGAGGCTACTGTCAAAAACAGAGGTTATGAGTTGTTTTGCCACAGCCTGGATTTCAGAACCTGGCTTCAAGTGACATTTCTCCGGAGCAGGGGTTTGTAGGTGTGATAATAGCATATGCATTCAATTCAAAGCAGGCCCTCCAGATTCTAGTAGGAGTGAAATTGTGATAGCACACACCGCAGTATGGGCTCATTCTGCTAAGTGCATGTTGTCCCAGGCAGGCTTACAAAGCACACTGTGTTATCCTGTTGGTACCTGAGGTAGGTAAAGTCAAGCAGCCTTGGATACACCTACAGCTGCTGTAGTTCCAAATGCAGCGTGAACATTAATGGCAATGACTAGTGAGGCATGAGGAGGAAGCTCAGACGGAGACACTGAGTGAGATTACAGGAAGGGAGGCATCCTGAAAGTGTCTTATTAAAAGCTTTGTTGTTGAATGCCTAGCCATCATTTTGAGCACCTTCAGTGCTTTTCAAACTAAAACACTTATATGCAGATATTACTCACGGAAAATGTGTGCTAATTTAAAAAATAAAAGTGAGTACAATGGGTAGGAGGAAGGAGAGGCTTTTCACAGCCTCTAACAGAACTGGAATGCAGCCCCTCAGGCTATCGCCAACAGCAAAGTGGGGATGAGAGCAGCACCTCCTGCACCTTTCACCCTTCTTCAGGCTAGGTTGGCAAGCTTGTCTGTTGCAGAGAAAAAGCAAACCTTTGTGCAAGTTTTGACAATGTAAATAAGTGTTCTGAAGTGGGTTTGAATTTTTATGCTATTCATGGGCTGATAAAGAACTTCAGTCCTTTCTTTATTTTAATTGGAAAGCATGCTCTTTATGACAAAACTGCTTTCACAGACTGAGCCCTTTGATGAACACTTGTGTTTCATTTTCACTAACATAGAAAAGATGGACGATGAATAATAAATATTGCATTTAATGTGACAGAAGACTGTATTAGTGATCTCACCTGTTTCAGCCTTGGATGGGTTTCAGGAATTGTTCTTATGACAACCTCTGTCAGATGAACTGACTGGATTGGTAAGATTTTCTAAGTTTATTTCAAGCTTTATTGTTGATAGCTGGTCCTGCAAGGGGCTTCAAACCCTCCATTGCTTCTGCTACTGGACTGTAGACTTTTTAGTGTAGGTGTTCCCAGGCAGTTTGTCCTGTCAGGGAACAGACAGCTGATCTTAAAAGTTTCCATAACCTTTTTTAGGTTGGAAGGAACACTCTGCTAGCTGGGTCCCAAGAATAAGCAATTTAGGCCTAAAAGGGACTGGCATTTGGCTTCCATGCCACGAAAGAGCCCAAAGTATATATGCAGTACCAGAACTTATTACTGTTTTAACTCAAGTATATGGTGGAGGGAGACCTGTGTGGTACATCACAGCTGTATTGGTGCATTCAAATTCCCTTCAGAGCTGGAAGGGGTGCAAAGAACAAGGCAAAAGTGAAGGAGCTGGGATTTGATTTTTTTTCGGCTTTTACTTTCCCTAGGAAGATTTTTCTACTGAAAGATTTTTTCTAGGGGATTTTTTTTTTTTGGCCCAAACTATTTGCAATTTCTGCTCATAGTAATAATACTAGATTGAAAGACACATATCCAGACCCAGAGGTGTGCTTTCCTTCACTCCGCTGTTCCAAGCATGAGTACATACTGAAAATAATGTTCTTTAAACAGTCTTTTAAAAGGCTGTTTCAAAACTTCCCTTCCTAGTAAGGGAGTGGGTCCTTATATGCAGACAGAGGTTCAGGAGGTGGTACACAGGGAGTGGGCTGAAACACCAACTCAAGCAGTTATATGATCAGATTCTCATATGATGAAGAGTAAAGCTTCAGAAGAGTTAATTGCAGTCGCACCTGTCCCCTTTCATGAAACAGCAGTTCCTAAAGATCCTAAGATCTGCTTCAACCTTCTGTCTGTCCAACGGAGAAGCAGCAGTGATATAATCCAAGGTATTTTCTCATCGATGACTGGAAGAGTGGCAGCCAGAATCTTCAGAGACATACCTGGGGCTTTTTATGGGGAAAGTGACCGGGAGTGCCAGCTCTGACATTGGTCTGGAACTCAGTGAACTGAGTAATAACTTTATGAGGTGGAAAATGTTGCAGCCAAGCACTATTGCCTTGGCAGCCGCATGTGGCAGCAGATGTTGTATCTGGAGCACCTGGTCACAGCATTGTGTTCCTGGGGTCAAAGTTATTCCAGCAGTTTTTAAACTGGAAAGACTAGCAGCAATGAATGAGTTGTACAACTGCGGTCTGACTTTCAGCGGTAAGTCTGATACCTTCTGTTACAGAGTCATAGAAGTCAGTATTGCAAATGTACTTAGCTCTTTGTCTGTTGCTATTGTAGTCAGGTAAATTCTGTGGAAAGTAGATAACCACTAATAAATGTATTTAAAATCATAAAGTGGTCTTGAAGCACTTCAGTGGAGTACTGCTGTAAGCCTGGTACTTCCAGTGACCATCTTTTGGAAGAATTTTGTTTTGTTCTCGTTTCTGTTTCACCCACAGATAATCCTCATCACAAACACAGCAAGTGTAATGAAGCACAACTCCCAGTTTGAGCTTAGGAACAGATCCAGGTGACAGCTATCACTGCAAGAAAATTGCCCATTATCTCCGGAAAGGGTAGTGTCTTTAGATGGGAATTGAGAATATAGGAGCAATTGCAAATGAATACAGCTGCTCTCCATTTATGTGGTTTCACATACAGTTTGCATTTGTGGAAATCCTTTTTATTTAAAGCAGAGCATCCAAGTTTCATTTTTACAATTGTCCTTTCTAAAATATATATAAATATATATATATATATGTATTAGTCTTAGCTGGCCCAGCTCTTACTTAACTTCATAAGCCTGACATGCCCTGGAGGACTATTTGAGCTCTGTATTTCCTGCATCTCTTAATAAAAATCCATCTGAGAACTACCCTGAACGAGGCACTCTGAGAAACTTGTTCCTTCACTAGTTCATGGTACAGTGAACATTTCTTCCCTTTCCCCTAAATCTTTTTCACATTCTCAGGCCCAGTTTGGGCTTTAGTGCATCATGTTACATAGAGGGACTGGTGAATTTCCCACTGCCTTTCTTCACCAAGACTGCTTAATGAATTGAAGCATAGAAAAGAAATATTGGAGTATATCATTGGCATTGGTTTTAAACCGCTTTCCTTTGTTTGTGGCCTCTGTTGAACAAAGAGACTTAACTGTGGCATAAATTTGTGTTTCACAGTAAAAAATAAGTGTACAAGCTCTTTTCAAGATTTATAATGCTTAATTTCCTACGAGCTTTGTGTATGTGATGCACAAACACACACACAAAAATGATTGGAGATGGGATTGGCAAAGTTACCAAACCTCAGACATATACTTTGTTAGATTTAGGAGTGGATCCTGTCACTCCTCTCTACTATTTGGGTTAAAATATGTTTTAATAAAAGCAAACATAGCCTTTTTTTTTTCTATCTAAACAGAAGCCTATGTTTTCTTCTGACATAAGTCTAATGAAATCAATACAGTTATGCTAACAGAGAATTGGTCTCTAAACATTTCTTTCCTTTGTTTGACCAGAATCTCCAGTTAATAGCAGACAAATATCACAGCAGTACCATACAGACCATGTCATTTACTTGCAAATGGTAATAGTAAAATAATAATAATAATGAAATCTCCAAAGTTAAGAATGCTTTTAATTTCAGCAACATTTTTACAAGATTTATTTTTTTTTTAAATTTTTGTGTGTATTGTACTGCTTTAAGGAGTTACGTGTTACTCAGCTGTAGTTCGACAGCATGCTTACTGAAATATTTTTTCTCCAGACTTGGACTTAGCAGAAATGAGACTTTTGTATGAAAGCATCCTGATAAATGAAAACATAATTCTTTCAGAGTTAGACTGCTGTATTAATTAAGGAATCAGTTACACTGACAGAACTATCCCAAGTTTTATTAAATGGTCTGCTGATTTGGAATGTCAGAATAAGATTAAGATTTTGTAATTAGATGTGCAGGCTAAATGTCAATCCCTTTTCTCCTCACCAACTTAATGCTTTTGTATACGAGTTCTGTAGGGTTTTGTTTTGCAAATAAGCAAATTCCTTTTTAATTTCAACTGCTAATTGCTTAAATGTGTATCTGCTACCCTTACATGAAGGTTAGAAGAGTTTTTATTTACAGATAATATCCAGAGAATATAGCGCGATTTCTCCATAGGTGGTTTCAAAGAGGTATATCACATAGGAATTTTTTGAATTAAGTTCTTGTGGAATAGTATCTTGGAAGCTATATCTAAATAATACAGTAGGCAGAGTTTTAATTTTATTTCACGGGTCCCTAATAAATGTACTCATAGTTAGAAGTTTTTTAAATAAACTTACTCAACGTGGTTCTTTATTTACCAATCTCTTTCAAAACAAGCGTGTAGTTCCTCTGGCTCTTCAGATGGGCTGTAGTCCTCTGACTTTAAGGGTTTTGGGTGGTGTCTTGGTTTTTCCTCCACCTTCTGCACAAACAGTGCTTGCCAGCCCCAGTCTGAACATTTTGCCCATCTCTGACTGCGAAATTGTTTTTTCCTGCCACCACTCCCAGCTCTCAGAGTCTTTTATGAGTTTTGGGTGGTCTCTATCTGGCCCAATTCCTTGGCAGTGCTCTTAATTAGGTTTCCTAATCTATTCCTCTGGCTCATCAAAGAACAGTTTCTGTGAAGACCTGGGTGGACATTTGAGCCACTTTGTCTCTCTTAACAATTCCTTGTGGCTCTTTCTCAGCTCAATGACCTCTACTGTCATGCTTGTGTCCTGGGACTGTGCTTTCCTGGAGGAGGTGTGCCTCAAAGGGGAGCTGAACTGCCTTGGGTATTCACAGACTTGTAGAAGTTAACCACAGTTGTATGACAGTAAATACTCTATGTTAGCTCATGCTTTATTCATCTGAGTGCTGTTCAGTTGTAGAAAGTCCTGGTAGGAAATGATGCTAAATCACTGAATTCTTAAAATAGGTTTAAATCATGTATACAGCACTGTGTTGTCATTTCTCCCAGCTTTCCCCCTTTTCCCTGCCTGGACCTGGTGGCCTAGCACACTGAAATTTTAGAATTTAGTCTACTTACTCTGAATTATCTATTCATTATTTTTCTAATTCCCCAGAGAGGGCATTTCCTGCCCATAGCAAAAAAAGCTTGTCTGAGGGAGACTGTGGGATCCCTGTCAAGAGGGGTGGTTCAAGAGCAGGCTGCACAAATATCTGTCAGGAGTGATAAGCACACGCTCGTTTGTGCCTCCAGGCACAGAAATGGACCAGATGATCGCTTCCAGAGGTCTCTTTGAGGCTGATTTTCTTTGATGCTGCTGTGAAGCCAGTTCTCTGGCCTGGTGCTCTGCTTTAGTGAGGAGGATCCGCGGTAGTATAATGATAGTTTTAGTCATGCTATTATGTTTCTAAATTGTAATAATTTATTGAAAGGGTTGCATAACCATTGTTTTTAATCTGTTAAGCCTATGAACTTTCATCTTTTGCAGTATTTATAGTACTTTACAAAGCACAGATGTCTGTTTCCAGTTTGTGTGGCTACACTTTTAAATGACAACTACCAAGTCTCTAAGCACGAACAATCCTGGGGACAAGATTGTTTGTTTAAAGTGTAAACATTATTTTAACAGAGAGGCAGAAATTAATGCTAATTATTTTTTGAGATAGGTGGTGGATTGACTACTGTAACGAGTTGGGAGCCATGGAAAAACTTTTTATCCAACTTTTGTAATTTGATGAGAACAAAGCACTGGAAGCATTAAACAGAAGCATTTTCATTTTTCTTTATTTGCTTTGTTTAGCCAAATACATTCTTAGTTAGCCACTGACTTTGTCGATAATTGGCAAAATGTACAGAACAGTAAGGGAAAGTGAATTGTTGCCATGCAATTTGCTGTAGGATAATGCATACCATGACAAAAATGATATTCGAGAAACTCCTTATCCTTTTTGGACCCATTAAACAGAAAATAACTTAATTCCTACTTAAACAGCGACCACATCTGTTCTATATTTTTCACTGGAAGTAAATATGTAAAAATGTTTTGTCAGATAATGAAAAAAGAGTAGCAAGTAAGATTACATTGCTAATAAAATTATAGACATAGGCCATTTTTTTTTTAAGTGCTGGCATGGGAATATGCATTCCTTATATTGTCTCTATGCAAAATTATACCCCTCTGAATGCTCATTATATTTGGACAGCAATGAACTGCACCCTGTGCTGATAGCTGAAAACATTATCCAGATGGATGGCCCGGCAAAAGATATTGCATTATGGGGGAACAACACCTATATCAACCTGATTTCTGTCATAAGAGTGGGAATTTGGGAATTGCCCCTACCATTCCCTTTTTCACCTTAAAAGCACCCAGTTATACACAGGGTAATCTGAGCACAGATCTCTATAAATGTTTCTTCCTTCTTTCCCTCTGTTGGTCCTCCTGCATTGCCCGAGCATGTGGTCTTCATCATGCTTCTTTTCACATTTGTAGGAAGGAAGTGGGCAGTTCCACCCCCCACCCCAGTCCTGTCCTTTTCTCTTGCTTCCAAGAAAATGGAAACTTTGCTGCTTAACTTTTCCTTTAGCCCAGTGTCCCCCACATCCCTTTAGGCAAGCCCTCTGTGGAACTGTATGTCCTTGCTGATATAATGGCATTCGTTGTTTGTTGCTGCTGAGAATCAGTGGTTTCAGAAGTTGCTATAACAGAAATACCTGCAGTTCTAGACCATATATTCTGTAAAACCAAATAACTTTGTGGTACTTAAAAGTTGTTTTTTTTTTAGGGTAGCCTCCGAAGAAAAGACAGTAGTTTAGAGGGTGGTGTTGCTCCATCTGTGTCGCACAGCAGAATTGTCACCTCGCAAGCGTAGTGATGAAGTCCAGTGTTGAAGAGTCACGTTGTGCCTTGGCATTATGGACAGTCCCACCATACGCTCTGTTCTTTCCCCTTTTGCCCTGTCTTTCCTCCCTGTGTGAGTCACATAAGTGGCTTTAAATGCCTTTTGGTGAGTCATATATTATTTCTGACAATATTTTTTTCTAATTCTGTCCCTACTTTAATGTCACTATGTACAGAGGCTCTTTGCTACCTAAAAGCTACCATTTCATTTGGTCATCTACTTGATGCCTGTATAATATGCACTTGCTTTTCTTAAGCTTTCCTTTTTCTTTTTTCTTTTTTTATAATAATGTCAAAAACTCAATCTTTTGTTTATATTCTGAACTGTCAGTTTGATTTTTAAATCCTGTTTCAAAAATGGATCAGACTGAGCATTACATTGGCTGCATACCTCCTCACACCTTCTGGCAAGCATCAGCAGCCAAGAATTCCACTCTGTTGTGGCTTATTGCTTGGCTGAAAAAGATTCTAAATGCACGCAGGAAATTTAATGTGGTGGAAGTGAGAGGAAGAAAAGGTTTGAAGGTTGGAAACAAATGGTAAGAATTCATATACAAGCAGCAGCTGGAATGTATGAGAATACATGCAGTACAAAGTGTTCCTCAGAGCAGTAAAATGTAGGTCTGCCATAGCAGCCACAGTTTTTAAATAGTGAACTAATTTTGTGATGATAACATTGACAAAATTCCTAATCCAATGGTTTTATTCAGCCTGTAAGTGAAGGAGACAAAAGACTGAAGACCTTGTGCATGTGGAAGGGGAGACTAAACTGGCAGATGCCAAAAATCGATAGGTAAATACTATCAGCTTTCCAGGCAAATGGCTAGGCAGGAAAATCCTGTTTTAGACACTTGGATAGACAAGACAGAACTCTGGAAAATACGTGGGAGAGATCCAAAAAAGATGATTTGTTTGAATGCTGTGTTGAAACGTATTGGCATTACAAGATATGTTTTGGAATTAAAATGAAATGAGCAGGGAAATGAACATAGTTCAATGTCTTCATTTTTTTTTTCAGGGTAATCGCTTCTTCCTGAGTGGCGTTTCAATGCTAAAAGCACTTTAGCATTCTTTGTGACAATAAATGTACTTAGAAGTGCAATTTAAACAAAAAATATTAGTTTTCTCCCCACCCAAAATACTGAAACTTGTAAAATAAGCAGTTGAAAACAATGCCTGCATCATAGCTTTTGAAGCTTCTCAGTTTGAAAACCAGAACATTGGTTCTGGTTCAAATGCAGTGATGCTACTTGATGACTAGTGCATCACCATCTAAACTCCAAGAATCATGCTTCTAGGTGCTATAGAGAAACATCAGTGCAAAGTCAGATTGAATTTTCCGTGGTTTTGATAGGCAAACCTTAAAAACAAAGTCGCTTTGTTTTGTAAATGGACTATCAGCATCCATAAAGCCATTAGTACCATCTGTTCTGCTGTTCTTGCATAGAGTTTCTCTGTTGGTAGAGTATGTATTTTGGCCAAAGGTGCTCTTTGATTTACCTGGCTTTCAAACATTTCCAAAGGTAATATAATATAAGATTAGCTCTGCTGAGAGTTACTTGGTCTACAAATGTGTCTTGAAACAACTTTTTTTTTTTCCTTTTTATTTGCAAGATCTTGTCCTAGTGATGTATTCAGATTTCAGTTCATTTTTTCAGCTACTTTCCAAACACCTAATGGTGAGATATGCTACACAATGCTCTCTGAAGACAGAGTACTACATACCATTTATATCAGCCCAACTCTCAAATTCTGTTTTCTCTTACACGTTTCCATCTGTAGTTTAACATGGTTGAGACATTTGGTAAGCTTTGCTGTTTTGCACTAAGAGCCTAACAACACGATTTACAAACATGGGGAATAAAAGGTGACACAGAGCTGTGCAGTGCCCTGAATAGGTTTGTGGGCTTCTCTGTGTAAGTGTTTTAAACCAGTATTGTCATGAAATTTCAAGAGATATATTTTGATTCCTGAGTAATGCAATGTGGTCCTCATAATCCTATAAATAATTACAGAGTTGGCAAATTGACAGAAACATTGGTATTGGAACAAATAGTACAGAGAATGCCTAGAGGCAACTGTTCATCCTAGAGGATGAGCAGGAGGATTTCATCATAGAAGATGAAACAAGGAAGAAATGAATAGGCATAGGGTTACTATTAACTATTAGAAACAACATTCATATCTCCTTATTACTTGCCTGCCAGCAAAACATGCGGTGCTTGTAGAGGCTGTGGTAAAGTTAGAACATACAGAAGGGACTCAGGTGCAAGTAGCAGAGGCTGCATAGGCATGTTTTTCTGGCAGCAGAAATTATAGGGTTAGGAAAATTGAACTTCAGGAATATTAAGATCAGCTGTACTTAGAATTTTCAAGCTCTTCTTACCATTGATATCAACCGTAGCTATCTTTGTGTCACAATTCTGATTCTGTTGCACGCTTCCACTAGAGACAGACTCACCTTCATGATCAAAAGGAAAGTTTCTGTTCTTGTTTCTGAAATTCAGCTGTACTCCCCACCAAAAATCCATCACGTCAAAAAAAGTCTTTTTTTTTCTTTTTTCCTGACTTTTATGAAAAGTGCTAGTTATCTCAAGCAGAAGTTTTGATGGGAAAGAAATGAATACACTCCTGATATAAACAGATGGTAATACATTTTTTGCATGTGTACACACCATCATAAAGTAAGGCTTGCCCAGTCTCAGTGCTTTTACTTTTTACCATCTTTTTCCATCAGCATTGGTTAAATTGTGAAAACAGAAAGACTGGGCTGGTTCGCAGCCGGTCTTTTAGACAGAATCAAAGAATGACTTAAGTTGGAAGGGACTTGTGGATTTCATCTGGTCCAGACTCCTGTTAAATGCAGGGCCAGCTTCGAAGTAGGATCAGTTACTCAGGGTCATCAAAGACATAAAGTCAAAATATATCTATGTGTCAAGCTAAAAAGACTCAAAAGAAGTACGGGTGAACTTCTGCTGAAATAGTGCTTAATTCATCTGAGGCATTTAATAAAAATTAGCAACAGTTAAAAATAATTTTTGACATGAGGAGAGATGGGTTATGAAACCAAACCAATCTATTTTACCATTTTCTATATTAAAAGTGTACTACTTTTATCCTGAGAATTGTTTTTTAAAGTTCTGTACTTCAAATCAGAGAAGAGCAACCCTTGAGATAAACAGATGCAGAAAATAATACTTTTATCTTCAATTGTCTTTTAAGGAAGGGCTGATAATTAGGTAGCCCATCCTATCTCATTAGCACAGAGTCAGTCCATCTGCCCTAGGTAACCTTCTGTTTGTCTTATTTCTCTGACCTCTTAAGCCTCTATCAGACTTGGCTTTTTCTATTGAATATAAACTAAATGTTTGCGTTGATTATTCCTGGGTTTCTCCATGAACTATGTGATGAACTGTTGGGCATTTCCTGTCGGAAAACTGCGGGAAGGTGATACACGATACATGGCCCTCAGAAAGCAGGGGAATAGAGACTCACCTAGTCCTGCAATTGACCGTTTTTTGAAGCTGTAGGACCTTAAGGGTTCATCAGGCAAAAACAAAAACAAAAAACCCTGAAGGAACAAACATGAAAATTTCATCATTCATATAAAAGAATAGAAAAAAAAAAAGATTTTTTTTGCTTTTTGCTTGGGTCCAATCATCACTCTATTAGCATAGGACCCAATCATAAAATTACTGTTTGTCTCAGACTTTGTGTCTAGTAAGAGGCCATTAGTAATCAAAAGCAGTGACATGGTTCATCACAGCTGTATCAAGTTGTGTTGTCACTCGTCACTGATGACTTAATGACTCCAAGACTCGCTATTTCTGAGGACTTTGGCTGAAGATTTTTTCTAGCACTTGATTACAGCCTTGCAAAGCCTGCTGCTTTGACACTACTTAAAAGCTGGGTTAAGAACTGGAACGTCTTGTTGCCCTGGCTCAACTTGACTATGGGACAGGTTAATTTAATGTGTCTCATCCTCCCTTCTATAAATGGGATATAATGTTTATCATCATTCTGCAAAAAAATATTTTAGATGGTAATGGAAGACTTCCACGGGGCTGTTTGGTGTTAAAAATATCTACTACATTGATTCCAAATAGTCAGTCTGGGCTTGTCTGTTAAGTCTGATATCAGGAATAAAACTACCAGAAAAAAAGTTAAATAAAAAACCCACCTTTGCTCTATTCATCCATCAGTGGGGAAGTAAACAGTTTGTCTATGATTGCCTGTCTCACTTTTCTATTACAGTCTATTTGTTCTTCCCACCCTGTAATTACTCCATTTGATCTGCTAAAATATCCTGTGATTCACATTCAAACTATTTTCAGAAACACCCCTTAATTCTGGCTTGATATTTCATTGTTCAGTAAATATGAAGAGATGCTTGAGATTTGCCTTATTATAAAGTTCTGGCTAGCCCTGTGAACTTACTGCTGTGTAATTCTAATTTGGCAGCAACTAAAACTGAACAAACTGAAGAATAAGCTAACTAACTAAATAAACTAAATGATAAATTAGAAAAAAAAGTAAAGTAAAAACTGAATAAACTGAAAACCAAGAGATATAGGCAGCAACAGCAGGAGGCACAGCGGTTGCCTCTTCCCTGGTACTAAGTAACTAAGTCAAGGCAGCCCTGCTTCAATGGGATACTCTTGCCTCTTCTGACATTGCCTCTTCATTATGAGTTCCAGCTTGATTTTTAACTATTTTTTGGTAACCTTTTAACTTTCTAAATTTTGTATTTCTATATTTTTGAACATTTTTCACTTTGCCTTTGTGCCTTGCACGTGAGGAAGGGAGAGCTAGCTCACTGCCCCAGGCGGGCCAGATGCAAAAACCATGCTAAGACCAGCTAGGATGTCAACAGGGGTCACCCAAGAGGGTGGCTGATTGCTTGGCTGCATTGGAGGTGGTGAGCAAGCGCAGGAACACAGCCCACCTCGGGCTGTAAAAAAAAACCATACTCATTTTCTAGAAAGGTGTAGTGCTTGTGTATGCCTGTGTTTTCCTGTGTGTACATTTGATGTGTTTATCTGATCAAAAAGTTTCACTCCCCATCCCCAGAAAGATGATGATAAATGTGGAGCCCCATAGGCTTGCTGGATGTCTCCACGCCGGAGAGACAGTGTCTAGGCTTTGCCTGAGGAGAAAGGAAAACACCAGGTTCAGGTTTTTGGCCTAGTATGCGATCTTGGTAAGCATATAAAAAGCCAGCAAGTTTTGGGGTAACCCATTCTTTTTGCCTTTCTAAGAAACAAGGAATTGTTTTATATATATATATACAGGAATGATCCTTTATATATCAAAGCAGAATAAGATCTCGGTGTGAGATTTTGTGTTCATTTTTTAATTCTGAGCCATGTATTTCCATTGGGAATTTAATGGCTTAATGGCTTTCTTTTCTTTTCTTTCTTTTTTTTTTTTTTCCCTCCCTACTTGCCTTTATCTTCTTATTCTTCTTATTCCTTCTCTAATATTTTTGGTATATAGTGCTGCTAACCTTGCTTTAGCATTACTGATTGTATGCTGTAATTTACTACTGGAGCTGACAGGTTGCTCCCAGGGATTTCTGGGTATGGGGTTTTGATTTAAAAATAGAGTACTGAAAGGTTATAGGGAAAAAATATAGCAAGACCCTTGCCAAACTAAGTCATTACTTTTAGGACCATCTTTTACCCTTACCTTAATGTTTTTTCATATAAAGATTTTAAAAAAATTGGAATATAGATCTACATTGTTTGAGTAGCACCACAGTACATTTTTCCTAACTTTGATCAGGAAAATAAAAATTCTGTAGTGCTCCAATACTCAAAAATCCTCTTTGCTTTTAACAATAAAACAAACAAACAAACAAACAAAAGAGAAAAAAATACTGATAATAGTTTCAGAAGAAACAGTACTTTAGGGAAGTCAACAATTTGCTTTACAGAATTATCACTACAGGCTTTGAATGAACAGTAATGAAAATACATGCAGGTGTGAGCTGCTTATAGCACTTTTAGAAAATGTGTCAGACGGAAAAGTATGAATAAACATTAACATTTTTAAAGGACTACATCAGCATTTAAAACTGTTTGGAAAAAGTTGACTTTTACTTTATGTTATGTGTTTTTCTAGTTTTGCTGCTTTATTTTAATAAACACTGACATTTGAAGAATATTTTATTGTCCCAATGCTTTTGGTCTATTCTCCTGAAGCATGCTTAAGTAAAAATTCTAACTCTTTGCCTGTTATCACTCACCTTGTTTTCTTAGAAAAGGATATTTTCCATCTTACCTGGCAATTGTTTCCTCACTTGTTTGAATATTACTCTTCTTACTGTGAACATACTTGGCATTATTATGGCTAGGATAATGCAAGGAATCATATATTATGCCTCTTTTCATTTGATTACTCAAATAAAGACTAATAGAAATGTTTCCAGCTTAGACTTTCACTTGTGCAAGTTGCTTTTTTTTTAAAGCTATATTTATAATGCTTGTTATCTTATTGATTAAAGATTAATAGTTTTTAATAGTAGGTTCCTTCCTTTTATTTCCTTGGATAGCTCTGTAATCTAAAGTGAAATGCAATTCTGTTTAGAGAAGTTACTCTAAAATAATATTCTGTACTGATTACTTTTCCATCAATATTAGATATCAATAGAAATTAATGGAAAAAGTAAAATTGATTGACAGTCTATTAAAACAAATGTCAAGTACAATGTTAATAATACAAAATCTCAAATACAAAATGGATGATAAGTATGAGAAAAATGAGCTTGGGGTCAAATAGTGCCTTGGGAGTGAAATAAATTTTAAGGCTTTTCACTGCTGTCTATTATTCACTTTTTCACTCTTTTCCCTCATCCACTTCTTTCCCTTTAATTACAAGATATTAGTTCTTACAGAATGTAGTCAGGAGAGGAAAAGATGATAAATACTGAACGACCTACAAGCTTAAATAGCTTTGATGTGTTAAATTATCTATTAAAACTAAATTAAAATACCTGAAGTAAAAAATTAAGCAGACAAATACTAGACATGACTACAAATTAAAACACTTTGATTTGTAAAGCCTTCTATGTAAAAATAAATAAATAAATAAAATTACTTGATACCAGGAAATGTCCAAAAGGAAAGACAAGCAAGATCTACTCCTGTAGTGTTTTTTATCCAGTATATATAGTGCATCTGTCACATTAATGCAGTCTAATGTACAAATAAAGAAAACACTACCACTGCTACCGCCACATCAGGAAAACGTGTGAAAGACAAGGGAAACAATAAATGGAACTGGTGGAATTCACAATTCAAAATGAGTGTTCAGTAATGGAAAGGCTGAGTAGAAGGATCAAGAATTAGGCAAATGGTAGGGGATGAAGACTAATTCAGTGAAGGAACTCAGATTTGTTTAAATGATCAAGATATGACTTTGTGTCTATGTTGTAGTATATTCATGCATTTTAACACATACACAGAAAACAAACAAAAACAAACAAACAAACCCTTTCCCATCTAGATTAAGAGTTGACCACCATTGAACACTGTAAATAATTGTATGGTTTTTACTGGAGAAGATGTCCCACAGCTCAAAAATTCCCTGCCTTTTGAAGAATTGAGAGGCTTTTCTTCCTCAGAGTAATATCACTCTTCTGGTTTGAATTGGCTTCAGGCATAGACCCCAGGGCTGAGACAGCAGTGAAGGCAGCATCTCAGAATGGGCAGGGAGCTACCTGAGCCAAGAGTTCACAATTCCAGATCATGCCTGCGCTGCCCTGTCTACCCTTAACTAGATTTATTATTTGCAGTTGCTATCCTTGCCTTTTCAGTCTTGTAGCTGAAATGCCTGACACGAGTTCTTGCTTCCTCACCTATGTTAGATGAGGCTGTCCTTCTATCTGCAGTCAGGCTCGAAGGTCCACATCACAAGGAGTAGCAACTGAAACAAACTGTCTGCAGAAATCATGGATTTTTTTATGTTTCAGTGTCTTAGATAAGGTATATTTCAGGGCACAGCAGTAGAATTTCACCAATCCGGATAAAAGACGAGTTCAAACCATCAGTGTGGGTGTGCCTTTCCCATGCTGGTGTGCTAAGTTATCCTGGGGCAGGCGAACTGGCTCTTTAGTCAAGAGTAAGTCCTTGAGCTCAGTGCATGGGCAATGACATCTGGCCTCTGCAGTCCGGGCTTAATGGTTTCTACTGTAAATTTATGAACCTACTGAACGTACTCCTTTTACAAGGGGAAAGCAGCTTTACAGCATCAGTTTGCAGACAGCCAGAGTTGTTTATTTGCTACCAATAGATGCTGAAGTTTTGTGAGTCAATATTAGGATGGTCTTTAGGGCATATAGCACTAGATCAGTGATGTGTCTAACTGACATCAGTGATGCTTGCATGATCCATCTTCTCTGAAAGGATTTCCACTGAATCCTGGTAATGGATCTGGCATTTGGTGATAAGGTGAAATAGGTCCTGGGAGCCAGGAATGCTCAAGAATATTAAAAGAAGTGGAAAAAGCACCAGCATGTTCATTTTATCACTAAATTTATAATACTGGCTTGTGGTAAGGAAGTGGGAATGTCCAGTCTTTACCACCCAGACTTCTCTCTTTAAAAGGACATAAACAGAATAAAGATGCTATATCTCAGGGATTCTCATGGAAAGTGGCCAGTATATGGAAGTTATTTCGATTAACTCAAAAAAGGATCCCTGACAAGATAGTATTTAACAACAATTCTTGTTGTAACAAGAAGAGATGATTGCATCTTACTGATGTGCTGCTGTTTAGGGATCCTTTGAGAAAGTTGATGGCTTTATGAGTGGACAGGAAAATACTGATGGAAATTGGCGCTGACCATCAGCAGTAAACAGTCTGTGTGCAACTAGAAAGGTTTTCACATTGGAAATCAATTATGAAGACAACGAACTGTTGAATATGAAAATTGGAAGTGAATATAATGCTGAATAAATATGAACAAAAATTAGCCTTAAATTGAATGTTTGAAATAAGAAAAGTGATACTGAGGTAATAGAGTTTCTTACTTATGAACAAGATTATTTAGTACTTAGTGTTTTTGTTATACACTTATGATTAGTTTAGCAGGGCTAATGAATAACCTTTCTAATTTTTTTAGATGCTTTTCAATTAGATTCAGCAGAAAAAAAAAAAGGCCATTCTTACAGATTATAGAAGGATTTAGATAAATGGAATGGATGGGTTAATAGATGGCAAATGCTATTCAATCCACTTAAGTGTGAAAGAATATGTCAGAACACAGAATAAAATACTGTGGTATCTGCTAATAGGAAGCTTGTTTCAGCACACAGGCCAGGCAGGAGAATTCACATGAGGTATTACAGAAACAAATCGCTAATTCATAAATGCAGTTAATGGGGCTGGGAGAAAGAATAGACAGGAGGAAACACTGTCTGGGGAGATATTTGCTGCTGAAATAGAAAGTAATTGCTTCCCTTCCAGACAAATGGAAGGATAGTTCCCAAGCAGGGAAAACACAGGCTGTCACTTGCTCCGGGAAGATTCATTGTATCATCAGCTCTCTTTAGCACAGGTTTTGGCTTGGCTGTGAAATGATCCTAGAGATTTGTCCTCTGCAGCAAGGAAAGCACGTATATTGTAAAGGTCACAACAGACGGCATTGCCACCTATAGGTGGTGCCAGAGGCTTGCCTCTGCACGAATGTAGCGTTTCTCATTGAGGAGGTGAGAAGGAGATTAAATCCCCTTTGTGCAAATTGGGTCCAAGCTGCACTTACAATTTCTCAGATAAATAATATACAAAAGAAGCTGATGCCTTTGGCTTTAAAATAATGGCCAAACTATTTTGTCTGTGGAAAATATGTGCTGGTTATTTAGGAGATGAGCATTTCTTGGTGCTCAGCAGACCCATGTCTCCCTTGACAAGCAGATTTACAAGAAAGCACAATATCTGGTAAAGTGTTTCTGTGGCATTGCTTAGGGCTTAGGCCCTTTATTGGCATTTTTCTAGTGATGACTGTGGGGTGTAGCACAGGGTAGTGTTGGGCAAATGCTTCCAAGCACAGAGAGGAAAGCAACACCTCTCAACTGCGGCAGGGAAAAGCTGAGAGACAACAAGGTAGAGGTTGCAGGAGGCTTTGTGTAGGATTGTTCCTGTGTTGTTCCAGCTGGGAAATAGCTCGAGGCTGCCTTCTAAGGGAGTTCAAGCCAGAAGACCTTTGATGCTGATGTGAAGAGAGAAGCCACAGAAGGAAAGCTAAAAGCTGCTGATGCAAAAGAATAACTGTTTAAACAATACATGTGAATAGTTGGCCAGATAACGACTTAGCCAGATGGTTACTGGGCTGTTGGACTTCAGATCTGAACAAAGTCTGATCCATGGGATTGAAGGGGTGATTATTATACAGAATGCATGCAGACAGCTGGAGAAATCCAGCTCGTACTTAACTGGATTTTTTTTTCTTGCGAGGAATTGTATTTCCAGTGCAGTTGGATGAGGAATTAATTTTACTTAAAGGCAAGTCAGGAGTTCTGAGACTTTTCTTTTTTATTTAAGCTTGAACTTGGCAATAGTCCCCTGTCTGATGTAGGCAGAAGAACGGATGTGTCCTGGAGGATGAGGGGAGGAAGGGCCCCTGGGTCCTCTGGAGGTGATTGCACCATTCACTGCTCTGCAGACTTCCTAGATTTGTACAAAATTTCTCACAACAGGCATTGCTGGAGTACTGTCATCAGTGAGCATCTTTGTACAGCTGATGCAACATGAAAAAGATTTTAAGTTACTGAAGGAAAGAAGGTGTGTCTTTTGTGCTGTTTCTAAGTGCACAATTCAGAATTTCTCCTGGTTGAATAAGCTGATGACATCAGTAGATGCAAACCTATGGAAGTCAAGTGAAACAGGAACAAGGTTTTCACGAACAAGCTTATGCATGTGAAGGTCGTGTATATTTTTATGTTTACCAGTATACATTTTGCACCACCAGGCTTCCAGTAGGTCTTTGTGCTATTTTGAGTTATGGCTTCTGTGAAAATGGATATGCAAATAAACTTTTCAAGTAAGCCTGGAGACAAACTGCAGTAGAGGATGCTGTCATGGCAGGATGATGGCAGCGAGACTGTGAATGAATTAGGGACACCATTAAAAAGAACAGGCGAAGAATCGTGACTTTCTTTAAGGCACTCACAGGCATTTCTACTGAAGAATACCCAGTATACACTCTGTTTTCAATGCAACTCATGAATTTATTGATTCAGTTATCAACCCACTGGTGAATGATGGTAATAGGACTGCTTTTGCAGCAAGCTTGCAGAGAATGGTAAGCACACATTTTCATGATAATGAGCTATCAGCAAAGTGCAAAGGAAATCAAGCAGTAGGAAGACGTATAGGCAGAACTTCTGCTGAGAGCAGCATACACGTGTTCAGCAGTGGTGGTGATGCACCCCAGGGCACAATCATCCTCAGCGCCAACTGAAGCAACTATTTCTGGAACATCAGAGGCCTCAACTCAGACAATGCTCCTGTATGAGCAGAAGAGTCTGTGCCCTGGTAGCAGAAGAGGGGCTGGGGGCTGCATCTGATGAAGACCCAGAGCTGGGTGAGCCTGAGCCACGCCGTAGCACCAGGGGGAGGCAGCAAGGGACCACAGCGCAGGACGTGCTGTGGTAGGGGGTGGAGGCCCTGGTCAGCCACCCTGGCCTACCATCTAGTGTGGTTTGTTGCTGGCCAGAGGCATGGATTTGAGACATGGAGAAACTGGTGAGGCTGGTCCAGACTATTCTCCCTGCTGCTCTTCCATGAAGTACAGCCAGGAGCATATCAAGTGTGACTACATGGCTCACTTGATGAGGTGAGGGACAAGGCCTTGGGGGCCCAGCTGGCTTTCTCCTTTATCCTACTGGTGGAGGAGTAAAGATTTTTAATTTTGAACAAAAGTCTCAGTTCACATATATCTAGTTACTCCTCTAACTTTCATGAACCTCTTTAGAAATGGAGTAAGTAGGGTGTCTAAAAGTACTTTTGAAAAGAAAAAAATACACTCCCTTAAAATAATTTAAATTTTAAATTGAATTAGCCTTAGTAATGTTCTTCTTTAGGTCTCCAGGATGCGCAGAAGTAACTGTCAATAATCTTTTTCTTTGTTTTAATTTGAATCACAACATTCAGGATTGAGGAATATTTCTTTAACTAGTAGAACACTTGTAAATGAAATGAACTTCAGTAAGTTTTAAACATCTTTTAAACTTAACCTTAATGTGTGCATCTCATAAGCCAAAATACTGCATTTCTTATAAGACCAAAGTCCCATTCTGTGGATTTCAGAACCCCATACTTCTTGTCCTTTCAGTTCCAGGAGAGATTTTATTCACTTAGCTTTTCAGAGCATCTGCCAAAGATTAGGTTTTAAATCTTCATATCAACATTGTGGATCCACAGTGAATGTGTATATTTACTTTAACTCATTTCTGTTGTACATAAATGGTTAAAAAAAAAAAAAAAAAATGTTGTCTCCTCTCCTATAGAAAGCATTACAAGTTTGAACAGTAAAGAAAGAAAAGCCTTATAATTCATATTTGGAACCTAGAGACATAGAGGAACTCAAGATAGGGTATACACTGTGTTGGTGTTATTAGTTATATTTTGTCAGCAAATGTTATTCAGCACTTCTTGCTGCAAAGAGCAGTGAATGGATCACATCCACAACCACCAGAAGTTTCAATTTTCCTAACTCATGCCTCTGCTATTTCAGCATAGACAAAAAGAATAAAAATTGTGTGGTCCCTATAATTTTGCCTCTGTTGGGATGACTGTAGGAGGGTCTTGCATTTTGTCAAAGAAACAATTCCCATTGATATCACTAAATGCTGTGGTTTTGTAAGAGCTGTAAAGTCATTCTCTGTCATCAGCCTCTTCACTACTTTCCTACTTTAAATATGCAAATGTTATGATCTGGAGTTCATTCAAACATCCTGTTACTCTCTACCAAAACATTGGTGAACTTTGTTTAGTTGTTTTCATGACTCATCTCAGAAATCTTTATAGAAATATTATGGAAATGGATTTATGTTTCAATTACTTGGTAGAGGGTGGTGGTAGTTATAACATATTAGAGATACATTTATCAATTAGATGTTTGGTAAATTTCTTTCTCCTGCAATTACTCTAAATTTCCTTGACAACAACTAGTGAAGGCATGGTCTGAAATTAACATTTTTTTTTTCCCCTAAAGTAATTTTTAGTCATTAATTTTGTACTGTAGTTATCTCTGGTAGGATTCCTATGCTGAGCTCTGGGTGTGCTTGTGTAGCAGAAACATCTGGTTATTTGGCAGATTCTGCAGACAAATGTTTTGCCAGCTTCAGGGTTGTCTCCTCATTTGCCTCATGATTTGGCTTTTCTTGGCAAATTGACTTGTCTTCCTTAATGCCATTTTTGGGGTGATTTTCTTTTTAGGATAAAGGCAATAATTAAAAGGTTTTATGTGAGTGCTTATATGCTCAGACTTCTGCTTGGACGAGCACTGAAAGAGCACAAGTGACAGGAGAGCAGGTTGTTCACTTAAATTAAAAATAAAAATACCCTCTTTGTGTTTTCATGCAGCACTTGGTACATAAAATAGCTGAAAGTGCTAGTCAGGATGATGATGGGTGCTGTCCAAGAAAAACCTGATCACCATAATACTGCCCTGGAGAGCATTATGCTCTGACAGTATTTGTACAAAATATATCTTGGCATAGTGTATGTAAATTTTTGCAATTGCAGTTACCAAGGCACAAAAGAAAGCCCTGGGATATCTGGCAGCATTTCTCAAGGCATTCTGTATGCTGAGAAAGTAAAATAGCTTTCCAGGAAAAATAAATGACTGGATGTGGGGAAGTCCTGATAACAGCACTTTGTATAAGGCCGATCAAGAAAAAACATCAAGATAATAAACAATCCCTGTAAAATATACCAAGCTCTATCAATAGCATCATCCACTCTGTGCACACTGAAAAGGAATAATGGATAAGTTTGTATGTTTTCAACATTGCAGACCATTATGATTTTCTAATGTTGTCTAAACTGCCATATCAATAGTTCCTTTGCCTAGTGACAGAGTGCTTTCATATGCTATAGGTAAAAAGATGATTACTTGTTAAGATTCTGAACATGCAGACACCTAAAGGTTTGCCCTGTTAAGCTACTCTAAGTGGACAAGCTTTACCAAAAGAGACACAATCTCCTACAAGTGAATTTTTAAAAGTACTTATATGAACCTACACTATTGCTACATGAAAATGCATGCACAACATCAGGTCAATTATTACATTTTGGTCTTCAACTGTTAGATTGTTTTGGAAGGTGGGCTCATCAAGGGGGCGGGAGTGCTTATTTTTTGGCGTTATAGATAACAATCTGTCCAGGCAGCTGCTTTTAACATTGGATCAGAAATGGTAGTTGCAATAAAATTCTTACTGTAGAATATTATCTTTTTTGAAGTCTTTTATTTGCACAACACATTGTAGATTCATGGAATTGTCTTCTAAGTAATTAGAAAATATTTCTACATACCAAGTAGAAGTTTTCTTTTGTTAATTCACTTTTTAATTACTATTATTATTTTTTGATCCACTCAGGGTTTCAGGCAAGGCAAATTACTAACTTGGGCCTATTTTCAGATTATGTCAGTTTGTGTCTACATCCTTTGACTAGTGATAAAATGCTGGGACCGCTAAAAATTGGTGTAATTGCTTTATAACATAAGTGTCTACTTTGCTGTGTACAGGTTATCTTTCCCCATTCACCTTGTTCAGTTCTTTTCTCTTTTTCTCTTTTTTTTTTTTGAACTATTTTATAAAAGAGTGAACAAATATGTTTCCAAGCATCTGGAGTTCTAAGTGCTCTAAATAGTTGTATTCTGAGCAATTGTATTCTGTTACAAGGCTTGTAAAAACACTGGGAATTGGGTGCCTTATATCCTCATTTGCTTCTCCAAATCAGGCCTGTTTGTACAGAGAGATTATTATGGCTTTTTAAGCTGTGCTTACTTTCATACTTTTTTATTATCATGATTTCTATAGTGAGTTTTTCTTTCCCTAGACAATAGATGAGTAACATAATCCTGCTGGATATTTCAATGTTGATCTCTTTTGTCTCACTCATATAAATGCTATTAAGGAGGCTTATTTGCTTCACATTAGTTTGCTAGAATAAATTTGACTAACCCCCAGGGGCAATGTTAATCTCTTCTGATGCAAATTCTGCTTCACATGCCAAGACCAGGTGGCAAGGCTAGGTATTAATGGCATCTTAGGAGTTTGAGGCAGTTTCTTCAGCATGTCATTCTTTAGCCTGTTTTATTACACCTGGACCATTCATCTGGTTATGTCTGCTGAAAGCCAGTCATGACTCCCCATTACTTCTCTCTGATTTTGATACATAGTGCATGCAGAGATCCTAGGTGCATCAGGGCTGTGTGGTGCGCTGACTGCCTATTTGGGACACCTGAGATCCCCAAATTATTGCTTGTTTGTGGACAAAACTATTGAATTGGAGAAAGAATTTCTAAACTGAGATAACTGAAGATTCATCTTAATGCTTGCTACCTGGTGAAAAAGCGGTAAAGTTGGAAAAGAGTTTGTGATGACCTAAACACTTCTTTCTTCCAGCCTCTGAAACTGATTGACTTTGAAAGTGAATCCAGATTAATAGTTTAAACGTGGCTTGTCTGAATGGTATCATACTTGGCAGTACTCCCATTTCTTTATGTATATAAACATGTGCTATGCTGCTCTTTTAGTGAGCTATCAAGAAAAAGAAAAGCTATGCTGGAGCAGGGTCTGACATTTTCAGATTTGAGAAAGATGAAAGTAACCCTATGTAGCCACTTTTGAATCTTTTTATTTCTAATACACTAGAGCAATTATTCCAGAACATTTTACCCATGTGAAAATATGTTCCCTATGGTGCTATCAAAATAACTGTGACCTTAGCATAACTGCTGCAAAAAGTGATGGCCAAACAAGCAAGTGCTGCTTTAATTTACTTTCCAATTTTTTAAAAACAATGGACAAATACCCTTATGCTATATTTCTTCTTTTTAACCTCATTTTCTTCTTCTCCTCTTTTTTTTTTTTTTTTTTTTTAATCTCTGTTCCACTTCAAGGCACAGGCACTTCAGTATAAATGAATACTGATGATGAATTAATTCAGTCTACACTAAATCTGCATAGGCTAAAAGTAGGTTAGGGTACAAAGTTCTGGTTTCTTGCCGAAGTGATAGTTTGAGGCCAGCAAAGGTACATAAGAGTGAATTATTTCACTCATCTTGTTATTTTCTCAAATGAGGAGTATGACACTAAAAATGAAGCCTGCCTTTAAAAACTGGCTATAAAATGTCATTGCAGCATTCTATTTCTACCTCCTAATTGTGTATCGCTATCTTGTTTACATGCTTTCAGTAATTATGTTATTCTGTAACCTTAATATTGCTCCTTACAGGTATTGATTTTGATATTTTTGAAATAAATCATGTTTTATACCTATACCTCATTTTGGGGCAGCTGTGATTTTCTCTTATATCCTATCAAAACTGCAGTGGCAGTCTCTTGTGCTCTTGATGGAGGGCTGTTTTTTTTTTTTATTATTTATTATTATTATATTTTTTGTCTGGTAGGTGTTTTGTTTGTTTTGGTTTTGGTTTTTCTTTTTATTTTTCTGTTTGGTTTTGTTTGTTGTTGCCCCCAAACAAACAAACAAAAAACCACCACCAACAAAAAAACAAAATAAAACAGACTAACAGGCATGTAAAAGAAGATTATCACGCTTAGGTAGTTTTCTGTACTTTTGGGAAAGAATTGTTACTGTGTAGGACACATCTATTTTCTTCAATAGGCCACAAAATCAAGTCATGAAAACATGTCAGTCAGACAATGACATTTCTTCTGTCACTTTCCAAATAGATAAAGCAGAAAGAATAACACTGGATGTTGAAAGACATTGCACTGTAAATGCTTAGGACTTGTTGATGGTAGGTCAGTTTTGCAGGTAGTACTTGCATGGAGTCTCTGAAACTCATGGAGAAAAGGAACAGGTTTTCATTGTTTTACAAGCAATGAACAGTGAGCCAGAACCACAACTGTGGAGCTTACAGTAAAATTCTTTTGGGAATCCACAGAAGCCACTCAAAGTGACTCCTTCTTGTAAACCCAGTTTCTGTTGTTGCTGTGCAGAAAATGTATACATACTTTTTTTTTTTTTTCCTGTACTGTGCAGTGAATTTCTACAGGTTCTTGTATATTTTAACTTTTAGGCAGCTGTCTTGCATAATCTGTGTCTTACTGAAATTTTGGGGCTACATTCATCCTCTTACAATGTGTGAGTCTAAGAAAATTCTAGGTGTTGGAAGAGCCAATGCAAAAAAAAAAAAAAGTCTGCACAGCTAAATTGTTTGTTTGTGCGAATGTGTATATGTAAAACTTGATGCCTCTGTAACTATCATCTTTTTCCTCACTGAGTCCTTACAAAAGTGATGGAAGTTTAAAAAACACTGAATGTGAATTTATCTAGTAGGTTTTCTGGTCAGGTGGCCATACTTAATTTCTGTTTTAAGGAGACACTATGTGCTGGAAGATTTTTGTCCTACCAGGAATAACTATATTTTAAGCTGTCATGGTTCCACTGCTGCTATTTAATAAAGAGCTAACATGTTGACTACAATAGGACAGAATTTAACTGAAAGGTGTAGTGCGTTTCTACCTGGGAATCTTTTACACTTTATGTAAGTGAAGTGAGGCAAACACAAGAATAGATCTTAGGTGAAGAAATGTGACACTTTTTACCCTTAGGGACCAAAACCGCACGGAGTACAAATTGCAGAAAGTTGACATGCACATACTCATATGGTCTACCTTACTAATTGCTCTGAAATTCCTCACTGGCTGCTGTATTTTTAAAATACGAAGAGAAAATTACTGTGCCATTGCACTTTATAAATAATTCTTGCACATTTAACTCATCATTTTCATCATTAGTCAGGAAGCAATTAACATTTTAAATGCTAATTTTTAGACTATTAGGGGAATATCCGTTGATATTAGACTGCTGAGATGGGAGCATGCCATGGTATATTATTACGGCATGAAGACTGTAGGGAAGAATACTACATGTTTCAGTCCAGTGTCATCAAGAAGTAAAGCAATACAGTTCCATGGAAACCTGCATGATTTACTTTAACATCTGGATAAAAAAATACCAAGGCTGAGGAATATATAAAAGCTTACCAGAGAGAAATTGGAAGAGAAACAAACAAGAAAGCTTTTTTTGAATGTCAGAGTTGTATTGTTTTTAAGTAGAACATTTGGATTAGCTCATTTTTGAACATTTAGCATTAGAAAATTTTCACCCTTTAGCCTTTCTTGTTGTGATCCAGCTGAGATCATATTAAAACAGTGACGCCTGGAAAACTCTGGTACTCAAAAGCAGGAAATAATACTCAGACAGACATACCCACTGATGGGACATACAAAGGGCCATGCTTCCAGTTTACTCACCATATCATTTTGCATTCCAGTCAGCAGAGGAGATTCTGATTAAGATTTTACAGGACGTAAGAAACTCATGTATGAAGGGTGGTTTTAAAGAGAGACAGAGACTAACTCAAAATATAATGCTTAGGGGATGGATAACTGCAGCAAGGCTTGAGAGCTGTTTTTGAGTCCTGGCTTTGCCAGTGACTTGCGCTGTGATGTTCAGTCAGGGTTTCTGCTTTCAAAAACAAGCGTAAAGATACTGCCTTTCTTCTCAGAGCACTTGGAGCTTTGTGTAAGAGCTAGGCATAATTACTCTTTATTGTAAATAATATTAATATTAATAATAATGACTTGCTTATTTGACAAAGACAACTGAGAGAAAGTTATAAAAGTTACAAAACTGTATGTAGCATGTTGTCCTTATCCCCTCCCTTCCCTTTCAATGCTGATGCACTCAGTTTTAGAAAATCCTGGTTCTAGCTCTTTAGACATGGAAGTGTGAGAGAGACTTCGTTTTCCCTTTTCGTTACGCTACTAGTTATGATAATTGGCAGATTCATGTTTTATTAACTACAGAAACAAAATTGCTAGATCCATCGAAAGCCAGATGCTGTTGGTTAGGACATACATTTTGCCCTAAGCAACATCTCATTTCCATTTTGCTAACATCTGTAAAACACCTAGTCTCATAAAAATTTGATGGTTTGATGAATTGGCTGAATGCTGTGGGCTCTATTGTCCCTCAACTCTCTCCTAGATGGCTAATAGAGTTCAAAGTCATTCTTTCAATCTCCTGCTTTAGCAGCAAATTTACTAGTAATAAAATAAATACAGTAAGGAAATTCAGTTATGTCTGATCAAGTTCACTGCTTATACACTCAGAAAGATGCACCTGTGTAGCAAACTGCTGGCAAATGTCCATCTAAATGAGTTTGCTATTGCACACACCCGTTTTGCTGTTTCCAGCAGGTCGCTTCTCAGAGCTCACTGGCAGTGCTCATTTGCCTCCAATAGTGAACATTTGTTTACATAATGATTTCTGTCTAATAGGGCTATCTTTGTTCAATCCCAGTACTTTCACTTACAACCAATTATAACTTTTAAGAACTGCGAAATCTTTGGTTTTCTACTTCCCACATAGGAAATATTATTAACTTACGTGTGACACCATAGTCCAGCTGGAGTTAATGGGAGTGTGAGCACAGGCTGACAGTGAATATTTCATCCAAGCTGCATGGGTGTTTTCCACAAAGCCAATTCCAACTGATGTCAGGTTCACAACAGGGCCATTCAGATGGCTCTGCAAAATAAATAAATAAATAAATATTTGAAGTAATATCTATACATAGTCATTCTATAATAAATATTCATATTAAAAGTTTATTATGAAAAAAATGATGATAAAAACAGCAGCAAGGAAAATACAACTTGAAACTTAACAAAATAAAATAAAAAGTGACTACTCAGAAATTCAAACTCACTTTACTGGAAGAATTTCCCTGTCTAAAAAAAACCCAACAAACAAACAAACAAAAAACACAAAACAAACATACATAATGTTGTATTTAGCTATTTTCCATGGCATGTTGTAATGGAATTATTTTGCTTCATCACTTAGAAAATTAAATATTCTTAGAAACTGGATTGTTACTAAAAAGATAGGAAAACCAATGAAGTGTCATAGCAAGCCTTAGGTTCCCACATGCAATTGCAAATTTCTGCAAGGGCAAGAAATGACTTGTAGCTACAGATACAGCTTCTTGTATGAATACAAGAATCTATGACTGATCCATATAATAAATATGTAAATTAAAAACAAGTTATTCATACAAAGTCCCAAATTCATGATATGTCAAATCAGTGTATACAACCCCTCCAGCTTTTCTTACTGATGTTAAATCACAGTGACCTCTCATGTTTTCATACAAGACAAAAATTTTCTGAGTTCTGCAGGGGAGAAGGCTCTGCAGAATGTCCTGTTCCTTTCTCATAGGAACCTATAAAGTTACTGTGCATTAATTAACACTCATGGCTCTTTCAGACCATCAGATAAGTCATCTCTTGAAACAGAGGTGGGAAGCTAGCATTGTGTGAGATGTTTCTATCCTGCACTGGTGAAATTAGGGTGGAAAGTGCTACTGAAAATAGCATGAATTTTGTTCCTTGGTGCTTTTTCCTTTCTCTCTGCAGTAGGACAGAGTTAGTAGCAGGACAGAATGTGCTGGTACCGTGGGTGACACAAGATCTTGAAGATGAAATCTGATTTCACCAAGACTATTTTTCATTTTGCTCGTTTTCACTGCAAATTAAAGCCATGGTATTAGAAGTATGACTGTTCCAGGCTTTGTAGCTTAATAGCACGTGGGAAGCCTTCTGTGTTCAGGTCAGCTCAAGATCATGCAGATGTCTAGCTTTTCAGCTTTACTCTAAATCCTGGTGTTCCCTTCCTACAAAGTGGGTTAATATGTTTAGAATAATTTTCTCACTGATCTATTTTTGCCAGAAATAGTGAAAGGGAGAGTTTCTGGCTGTGAAGTAAGAGAGGGGAAAATATGTACTGAAATAACTTATACCACGTAGAAGAAGATATTATACTTAACTAAAAGATAAGTCTCAATCAGCTGCCCAAATACAGTGCATGGCTTTTCCAGTAAGTAATTTGTTGCTGCACCTCAATCTCAACTTGAGTTGAATTTGAAACAAACAAAGCATCCAGATATCTGTACTTCCACCATTGTGCAAATCACAATCTGAATAATATCACAGTGGTATCACTATTTTTAAAAACAACAACAAAACAAACAAACCAAAAAGGAATAGAATAAGAATAGAATAGAATAGAATAGAATAGAATAGTTCAGTTGGAAGGGACGTTCAAAAATCATCATGCACAACTGCCTGACCACTGCAGGGCTAACCAAAAGTCAAAGCATGTTACTGAGGGCATTATCCAAATGCCTCTTGAACACTGACAGGCATGGGGCATCAACAACCTTGCTAGGAAGGCTGTTCCAGTTTTTGAGCACCCTCACAGTAAAGAAATGTTTTCAGTCTGAACCTCCCCTGGTGCAGCTTTGTGCCATTCCTGTGTGTCCTGTCATTGTATATTGGGTTCACATGGCAAGATTTTGGTAGCTGGGGGATGCAGGGGTGGCCTCTGTGAGAAGAATCCAGCACCTGCCACATGTTAGATAAAGGCCAGTTTCAGCTGGCTCCAAAGCAGCCTGCCACCGGCCAGAGCCGAACCAATAAGCAATGTTGTTTGCACCTCTGTGAGCACGGGATTAAGAAAGGGGAAAAACAAAACAAACAAACAAACAAAAACTGCTGGGCAACAGCAGCTGGGAGAGCGAGGAGTGAGAAGCAGCCCTGCAGCCCCCAAGGTGAGTGCAGCAGGAGGGCAGGAGGTGCCCCAGGCACGCAGCAGCAGTTCCCCTGCGGCCTGTGGAGAGGCCCCTGGTGGAGCAGGCTGTCCCCCTGCAGCCCATGGGTCCCACATGGAGCAGATCTCCGCGCTGCAGCCCGTGGAGAAGCCCCCGCTGGAGCAGGTGGATGTGGCCTGGAGGAGGCTGCGGCCCATGGAGAGCCCCTTCAGGAGCAGGCCCCGGGCCGGAGCTGCAGCGCGTGGAGAGGAGCCCACGCAGGAGCAGGGGTCTGGGGGGAGCTGCCGCCCATGGGGGACCCGTGCTGGAGCATTTTGCTCCTGGGGGATGGACCCCGTGGTACGGAGCCATGTGGGAGCAGTTCTTGAAGAGCTGCTGCCTGTGGGCAGCCCAGGGGCTGAGAGTGGCTATGAAGGAGCGGCAGAGACGAAGCATCAGGGACTGACCGCAGTCTCCATTCCCTGTTCCCCTGCACTGCTCAAGGGGAGGAGGTAGGAGAGGGTGGATGTGGGGAAGGTGTTCTTAGTTTGTTTTTAGTTTCTCACTGCTCTAGTCTATTAGTAATAGGTAATAAATTATATTAATTTCCCTATGCTGAGCCTGTTTTGCCTGTGACAATAATTGTTGAGTGACTTCCGTCCTTATCTCACCCCTTGAGCCCTTTTCATCATATTTTCTCCCCCCCTTTCCCTTTGAGGAGGGGGAGTGAGAGAGCGGTTGTGGTGGAGCTCAGCTGCCCAGCCACGTAAAACCACCACACATCGGTTACCAGGAAGCAGAGACCAGCACCTCCCTCTCTGCTTCCCCTCCTCTGGAAGTTGCAGAGAGCAATGGGGTCACCTCTCAGCTTTCTCTATTCCAGATGAGACCACCCACGTGTCCTCAGCCTCTCCTCATAGGAGATGCCTTACAGCCCTTTTAGCAGCTTTGTTGCCCTCCTCTGGACACATGCCACTACCGTAATATCCTTTTGGTATCGTGGAACTGTTGTGGTTTAGCCCGGCTGGCAGCCAAATACCACACAGCCGTTTGCTCACCCTCCCCCCTCCCTCTCCGGGATGGGGGAGAGAAACGGGAAAGTGAAGCCTGTGAGTTGAGATAAAGACAGTTTATTAAGACAGGAAAAAAAAAATAGTATTAATAGTAATAATGTGTACGAAATAAGTGATGCACAATGCAATTGCTCACCACCCGCTGACTGATACCCAGCCTATCCCCGAGCAGCCGGCCCCCTATATATTGTTCAGCATGACGTCAGATGGTATGGAATACCCCTTTGGCCAGTTTGGGTCAGCTGTCCTGGGTCTGTCCCCTCCCAGCTCCTGCTGCATCCCTAGCCTGCTCGCTAGCAGGACAGAGCGAGAAGCTGAAAAGTCCTTGGCTTGGTGTAAGCACTGCTCTACAACAATTAAAACATCAGCATGTTATCAGCGCTCTTCTCATTCTAATCCAAAACATAGCACCCTGCCAGCTACTAGGAGGAAAATTAACTCTGTCCTAACTGAAACCAGGACAGGAACCCAGAACTGTACACCATATTGAAGGTGAGGCTGCACCAATGCTAAATGTAGTGGGAGAATCACCTCTTTTGACAAGCTGGCTATGCTGTGTTTAATGCACCCCAAAATGCAGTTTGCCCTCTTTCCTGCCAGGACACACTGCTGGCTCACATTGAGCCTTCTGTCTACTGGCACCCCCACATCTCTTTCTGCTGAGCTGCTCTCCAGCCACTCACCTCCCAGACTGTACCTGTGTCCAGCATTACTCCATCCCATATGCAGCACCCAGCATTTACCTTTGTTGAATTTCATTCCACTGGTGATTGCACAGTGTTCTAGTCTATCCAGATCCCTCGGCAAGGTCTCTTGCCTCTCTAGAAAGTCAACAGTACCTCCCAGTTTAGAATCATTAGTGCACATAATAAGAATGCTTTCAAATCCTACATCCAGACAATTGATAAAAATGTTGAGCAGAACCATCCCTAGAACTGAGCCCTAGGGAACACTGCTAGTGACTGGCAGCCAGCAAGATGCAGCCCCATTCACCACAACCCTATGAGCCCTATTGTTCAACCAGTTCATCACCCAGCGTCGCATGAACTTGTTTATCTCACAGTTCGGCAGTTTGTCTGGAATGGTAATAGGAGGGATGGTATCAAAGAACTTACTAAAATCCAGAAAGATTACATCCACTTCATCCACTAATCGGGTGACCTTATTGTAGAGATCAAATTACCAAGGCAGGATTTTCCCTTCATGAACCCATGTTGAATATGCCTGATAAAGCTTTTTTTTTTAATCTTTTTTTTTTTTTTTTTCCCAGTGCCTTTCAGTAGCACCCAGGATAATCTTCTCCATAACTTTTCCAGGGACTGAGGTTAGATTAACATGTTTGTAGCTTCCTGGGTCTTCTCTTATGACCTTCTTGTAGATGGCTATAACACTGTCTTGCTTCCAGTCAGCAGGGACCTCCCCAGACTTCCAAGACCTTTGGAAAATTGTTGAGAGAGGTCTAGCTATAACATCACTAACTTTTTCAGTACTCTGGGGTAAACCCTATCAGGCCCCATGGACCTGTGAACACTCAGCAGGTATAACTGTTCCCCTACAATTTCAGTGACCACAAATGGAAAGTCACTGCTCCCTCTGTCATGGTCTTCCAACTCAGAGGACCAGGCAGCCAAGATCTATTAGTAATATAAAAGCTGAGGGAAAAAAGGCATTAAATTCATCTGAATTTTCCTCATCCTTACTTGTTAGGTGACCATCTTCATGAAGTATTAGTCCAGTGTTTTCCTTAGACCTCCTCTTGCTCTTGATGTACTTAAAAAAGCCTCTTATTGTCTGACTCCACAGTGTTGTGTTGGGTCTGTCTGGGATGGAGTTAACTTTCCCTGCTGCAGCCCATACACTGCTGTGCTCTGCACGTGTAGCTAGAACAGCAGTGGTATCACACCAGTGTTGTGTCTGCTGCTGAGCAATGCTGGCACAGCATCAGAGCTCCCTCCAACCCCCCAAGAGCCAGCAGGCTGGAGCTGGGGAGGGGACATCACCAGGGCAGCTGACCTAAACCAACCAAAGGGATATTCCGTGCCATATGATGTCACACTCAACAATAAAAGGTAGGAAAAGGGAAGGGGTGGGCTCTCATTATGGAAACATCTGTCCTCCTGAACAACAGCTATGCGTTTTGAGGCCCTGCTTCAAGGACGTAGCTAAGCATTGCTCGTTGGTGGGAAGTAGAGAGTAATTTCTTTGTGCTCCCACATTGCCTTTACTTATTTTTTTTTCCTTCTCCCCTCCCCTTCCCTTCAGTTAAATTATTTAATTAATACCTTTTTTTCCCTTAATAATTATTTTCCTTTAATTAAATTATCCTTATCTCAACCTGTGAGTTGTTTTTTTCCTTTTCTTTCTCTCCTCTTCTGAGGAGGGGGAGTGAGAGACCGGTTGTGATGGAGTTCAGCTGCCTAGCAAGGTAAAAGCACTACAAGTGGCCAATGTCAACTCAAGTTGAGCCTTGACTCTTCTTGTTTTCTCCCTGCAGATGTGAACTGCAGCTCTCTAATCTACTGTGAAGGTGACCTTGTTTCTAGAGGTCATATATTTGCTTTTTCTGCGCAAGTTCCAGGAGGAGTTTCCTGTTTAGTCAAACTTCTGCCCTGCCTAATTGGTTTGATACACAAAGGGATTGCCTGCACCTGGGCTTTTAAGAGGTGATTCTTGAAAAGTGACCAGCCAAGTCCCAGGGGACACTCCTAAAGAAAGAAAATGGAGTTCTGTATTTCTTATCCCTACACATATTCTCCTGGGTAATCCAGCCTAAATCACCCTGATCTATTATATGTTAATGCTGGGAGGTCTGGAGGTATTTCTTGAGACTGTTCATATTAGTGCAGAGGAAAAACAATTCCAAAAAGGGAAAGAATCAAACAATTTAGCAGCTGTTTGGGTCTTGGTCCAAATCCCGTTGAAGTACAAGAAAGATATTGGTAGACACTGAAAATGAAATAATTGTCCTATTCACTTATTTTGTAATCTCAATATTAAAACACCAGCCATGCAAGGATGAAATTCATATTATAATTTGCATTTTGCTTATAAATTGAGCACTAGAGAGATGTCATTTTCATTGACATATGCTCCATCTACTTTCTTTTTGGCAATTGTCCCAGTGTGGTTCACAGAGCAATAAAGGTAGGATAGATTTTTAAGACTTTTATGTAATTTGATTACTTGGAAAAGTAATGTTGAATTGTCCCTCAAGTCACCTGTGTACTATATTCAAAAGCAGTAAATTTGACAAATGATGGGGAGAGCAGACTGTGTTCCAGAAGGACAGATGGAAACTGGAAGAACTAAGGAGACATGTACATGATTTACTGAGGACTGTAGAGAATTTTTATTTTTAATATTTTTTTTTCAAAATATCTACTTTCATGTAGAATATACATCCTAAAACATTTTAACATTCTCTTTTCATTATCAATAGACTCCCTTCTTGTTAAAGGATATTCCTTCTGCTGGTGTTTTCCATAGTCAAGTTGTTCAGTTTGTGTGAGAAGACATTATTTTTCACCTGGATTTAATTTCTAACCATCAGTCATTCAGTAAACAGTTGTATTTGGCTAGTTCCCTAATAATATTTGGGTACTACTGATTTTCTACTTTACAGTCTGGCGTTTTAAATATTTCTACATTTGGTCTCCTTGGAATCTCGGGATATTCATATATTGTCTTTTCTTTCTAAAAATGTTTGTAAAAATATTTTTGCTTATATTCAATGCAACCTTGCCTTTGGAGGATGAATTCATCCCAAACCACATACCTTGGGGGAAAAACAAAACAAAACAAAACATGTAAACAAACAGCCAGCCCCTCAAACTTATCTTTAGACATGTTTGTCTATGTAAAGAGTTTACATACAGTATTTGTGTGCAAGAAATTTTATGACTAGATGCTTTCTGAGCAGCAGTTATCTTTCCTGAATGCCTACAGCCTGAAGCAATTTATGGACCTCTATTGTATGCGCAGGAAATGGAATGAAATCTGGCACTTGTTGCTAGGCAAATTCTGCCTACCAACATAGCACTTAAAAGTAATCTGCAAAGATCTGTCAATTTAACTAGTATGCATGCTAAAATGCTTCCAATACAGTTTGCCTGTGATGTATTTCTAAAATGAATGTAAACTTATTTTCCTAACCAGTAATTCATGCCTGCAAAATGTAAACCCCGCTGCTTCTGTAGGCTGTCAGCTCCATGTGGGAAAAAGAAACGTTTCTTCAGGTTTTTTTTTTCTTTTTTTTTTTTCAGAGTGTACTGAGCACCCCTAATGCCCATTGATTTCAGTAAGAATTAACAAAACTCACAATTGGTCTGTAATACACACAGTTTGGCTTTGAAAATCAGAACCCTTATTCAAATGCTATGGCACGGGGAGGGGAGTGGATGTAGCAAAAGAATTTAGCTGGCATTTTGAGTGAGTTCAACATTTGCTTCTGCTCCATTGCATGCTGTAGACATGGCAGTGCAAGGACAATTACTGTGGGTTTTGAGGACTGGAAAGCTCACAGGAATGCATCCTTTAGGGTGTTCCTAAAAAACACTAATAAACTAGAAAGTAATCTGTTGTTCTATATGAAAGAAAATTGTGTATGAATATTTATGCATTTGGGTAGCGTAGAAGCTATTAGAATTGTGTGATGATTTTTGTGTTCTGTTTGTCTGATCTTAAAGCTTTTCCAAGATCTGAAAAATATCAACTAAGTGGGATTAAACCTAGCAGTGTTTTGCCTGAGTTCGTTTAGATGCACCTTTTTCATGAACATAGACACAGACACACAGACACAGACACAGATTTGTGACACATACTTTTAAAAATGTTTGCAACAGCGAATGTTTGACAAATTTATATTCAATCAAAGAGTAGAACATTCTTTCTTCCCTTATGAAATAACACTGTTTTCTCATGTGGTCTGTTATATTGTAGGTATCTACCAAAGATCCCAGTCATACACATTTTGTAGCTTTGTAACTTTGATTGGCAACTATAATAGAAATGAGATTCTGCTTTGCTCAGTGATTGTCATTCAGACATTCTTTGCAGGGAACATAAATTTGAACTAATGGCAAGAAAATTGAACAGTTCCTCTATTGATTTGTTAATTCTTATTATTATAAAGACATTTCCTTTAGGGTAATTGCATTCTGTTTGAGAATATCTTCTACAAGGCCAGAACTGTCTCTTGATGTGATTACATCTCACCCTTTTGACTGACAAGGTTGACTCTTTTTGGCAAACTATTTTATTATGCTTCTTGGTTTGTTTGGTTTTGTTTGCATTTTCCTCCCCGCGCCACTGCTTTCTTCCGATTTCTTTTAACAATTTCTTCTTTTAACAATTCTCTCTCTTTCCCCACTTTCCCTTTTCATTTTATGTCCTCTGTTTGTTCTGAATCCTCTCTATAGTTTTGTGGCTTTGTTCAATGTATTCCACGTTGTATCCCAGTCCTTTCTACTCATCCATGACTGCTTTTTTTTTTCCTTATTTTATTTATGTACTTTCCATCATTTTTTCTTCCTTTGATCCTAGGTTCACTATGCACCCTGTATTTTATTCTGCTCCCTGCCTACTTCTACAGCCATAATCCTTATGCACTTAAAACAGCTCTGACTTTATTTCCCCAGCTTTTTCAGCCTTTCCTTTTCTTAATATGTTGTTGTTGTTGTTGTTATTATTATTATTATTCTCTACGGGGGATATTGGCTGAGGTTTTTAAATTCTTAAGGAAAAATATGATCTCAGCTTTTAGTATTTCAAGTACCCTTTGCAAAGTAGTTGTGTTGATCTGTCATTCACTTTTATTGGTCTATGCCATCCTTGTTGGTCTTACACTTATCTATATTCATAAGTTTCAGCATGTTGGCATGAATTTGTTGACCTTGTCTAATCTATCTTTCAAACTGATCTACTTCCTAGAACTAGTAATATATCCATAATAAGCAGACATTATTAATTTCTGTGAGAAGTGATTTTCCATGGAGTATGAAGGATGCCAGGGTTACACATTTGAAAAATTTTGTGAAATAAAGCTATGCTTCCAAAAAGAGGAACAAGGGAACTTGGAGTTGTTTATGTCTTTCAAAGTACTATTTTAACAATTTTATTTTCTGTGACTCCATTATGTTCTTGTTTCAAGTTAGTTTCTTTCTTTTTGTCTTCTCTTTAAAACTCTATTAATAACCATTTAATTCTCTGACTGGCCAGGGTCTTATTGTAACTAGATGGGTTTGTGATTATGCCATGCTTGAAGAGGCGTGAATAAACAGCATGAACAGAAACAGAAGAGTTATGAGTGCAATACACGTTATGTTAGAGTTTCTATTATTGTGTCTCATTAAGAAGCTGAAATGCCTTGTTTTCATTTTTGATCTGAACTTTCTTTATTGGCTCCTTTTAGTTTTTCTACTCCTTCTACCCATACCTTCCCCCTCAAAATGTTTCTAAATTATACAATTAAGAGAAGACCTAGGGAAATAAGAGAAAAAGAAATGGTCTTCTATTGTCAAGCCATCTTGGTGACACTTCTTTAATGGTTTGATTCCTTTTTTCTATTGTCTTTAAAATATTCATCATTTTCATCTCAGATTTAGAAGAACAATAGGAGTCTTGGTTACTGCATCTCTAATTTGAGAGAGAGATTTTTGCTCTTCCTTTTCCATCTATTTCCTTCAAAGTTATTTGGAATCTTCTCTTTCCAAAGTTGACATAGAATCTGTCTTTTTGTCTGTGTATGCAAAATATTTCTTAATAACAGTCACTCACATTCTCTGTGAGAATAGCCTTCCTTTCTGAAGGAAAACCATTGATGTTTTGAAGATCCCTTGATCATTTCATTTGATGATAGGGCTTGCATGTCTTGAGCAGAATGATTAGACTTGAGAATGAAACCAGACAAATTAATATCAACATGAGTATTGTCTTTGACTTCAGAAGGACAGTCTCTTCTATTTACTTCTCTCCTTTCAGGATGCATTCTGTATGATCTCTAAGAAGAAAATGCACAGTGCAAGGTGTAGGGAGAAGACCACTGATTGACATGAACTGAGTGTGGAGACAAAGCTTGTCTCATTCTGCCATATGGATACCTTCAGCACATTAGCTAAACACAGTTGTATGTTTTCCACCACATTTAATTCCCAATCTGAAAGCATGGGTAATTTTTTTCCCCCATGATTTTTGGGTTCTGTGAATATAAGTGGCCACACAAACACCTGGTAGTACATAATGATATGCTAAGATGATATGATAATAGAACTATGTAAGTATCTGAAATGGAAAGAATTCAGGACTCACCTAAAATTACTTTGGAACTTTGAAATATACTTTTCCCAGAGTGTCATACTTTCTCAGGAATGGAAAATGTCATTCAATTGTTTGGATTTTTTGCTAAATTCACTACTTATTAGCTCTACACTTAAATGTGCATCAAGGAGAATAACAACATAAAGGAGCTGATTAGTTCAATTATACCACCCACACCCAGAAATAGTTTTTTACACTAGGAATCTGAAATATAATGTTTTAGGAACAAATAAAGCAATCTGTTCACCTTTTATCCATTATGTTCTTCTAGTTTAAGAGATTTCTCTGATTTATTTCAAACCAAGGAATAAAAATAGAATTAATTTCAGTTTGCCATGAATTGCAGTCTCTGGTATTTTAAAAATGTATAATACTGTGCTGATTACTCTTTGTTTAAAAGGATGGTAATCTGTACGTACTATCGCTGTTGGAGCCCTGTTCCCACCTGCCAGCTATTTTCTCCCTGTGTCTCTGGATAAGTAGTTTTTCATTTTTCTCTTCTTTAAGTTGCCTGATGTAAAGGATAAATAATACAGTAGTGCCCACTCTGCAAAAGATATGCATTATTTTTCCTCTCCCTATCTTCTCTGACCTTCCCTTTTAAAGAAAGTTCTGAGCAAAATTGAAACTCTTGAAAGTTCCCACACAATTTTGGTGCCGAACGTGAGGCACCTATGTTAGGAGCACAATAATCTTGCTAAAATGCTTACATAGGTTTTGCAGATTGTGCTGTGCAAATGTGCAAGGGGACTTGTACTATATGTAAAGTTTTCACAAAAGGCAACTGAAGAAATCAGGTTCTAACAAATATTTGACAAAATAGATGGATTTTCTTGAAAAGTATCATGTTTGCTACAAGATGTCTAGGGGTCTGAAAGCAAGAATAATGTACATCCTGGTATGGTTAACAGAGACTGACTTCTTTTCTACAGAAAATAAGCAGGTCTACTTAAGATGTAAATCAAATCTAACCTCTTAGTGGAGCCACCTCTCTCTTTCCCTTTGAGTCTAGACAAGCTTAGGGTGATCAGGTTCAACTTAGCTAAGAAACTCTTGTGCATTCTTTTGCACGGGAGGAATTGAAGGGCCTTGTAATAATTAACAATACCCAGATCCCAGACTAATCTCAAGTGGTTTCATAGTCCTCTCCCAATAAGCAACTGGAAAAAAAAGGTCAAATCTTATTTTTTAATCACCTCCCCTCCTTCTCTCTTCTGTTTTTCCTATATGCAAAGAAAGTGCAGAAAGATTTGTTAAAGAATCCTGTTTTGAACACCTTATTCCTGCTACCTTCTCTTCACTGATCCTCCCATTACTCCATTTGCTGTGCCTTCCTGGTCAAATCAAGTTATTGGATTTAGAACATTCTTAGAAGTCAGGATGCTACCGATCCAGACCTGGCCTTTTAAAAAAATTGACTACAACTGCAAAATATTTTATCTTCCATGTCTGTTAGATTAGGGGTAAAATTTCCCAAATACTGTAAAGCAATTTTTTGAAAGTCATATCTATTTTAGTTTCATCAAGGAGCCAGTGACCAACTTGGTAAATTGGCAAGTCTGTACTTTGGAGACCGTAATAACAACAGGAGGTGCTGCAGGTGGTTTGGCTAGACTGTAGGAACAAACTTTCAACTGAAGGCATGTTCTAGGAAACGGGATCAGTCTTATTTTGCTGAACTTCAGAATTTTCTAAAAAATGTAAAAGAACCCCATGGTCTCTGAGCAGGTTAAAAGTTCTCAGATGTTTATCTTTTCTAAGAACATAGGGAAAAAATTAGACTCTAATGAAAGATGATTAATGTTCAAAATGCAAGGGAAGCAAAACCTAATACCTAGCAGTAGAGTGAAGGAAGAGTATATCCAAAATAAATAATGAGAAGCACGTTTAACATTTGGCAGTACTGAAAAGAGTGGATAAAGGTGGTCATTTCTTAATGTGCTCAGAATTACATTTCACGTTTGACCCATGCTCTTCATTGGAATGCTGGTGTGTGACCGTTAGGTGCTCTGATATTTCCAAAACTTTCTAAAATGAGATTTTAATGTACCTGTGTGTGCTGTTGTTGTCGTTGTTTCACCCCAATAATGGACTATTGAAATTATGTGCAATGCTCATGTGTTTTGTTTTTTTTTGTTTGTTTGTTTACAATATTACTGCAAGCTAGTACATGCATGAATGATGCAGTTTTATACACCTCTTCCTTCCATCATGAATTCTCCCCATGTGCTAACAAAAGTTTTAGAGAGGTTAGTGACTCAGTTTCAAGGATTTATAGCTGGTATTTCACAATTTAAGTCTATGCTGTGACAAGATATTGAACTGTTGTTTCCTATTTGTATTTTCTATGTCAAGTGTGAATCTGCATTGTTTTGTAGAGGGAGAAGCCAGACACAAGTCTAAAGGAGTCAGTTAATGATCTTTATTATTTCAGCTCAGGGATTCATAAATTACTAGAGAACTTTCCTGTTTAACCAAAAGACTGAAAAATATGTTTTTGATTTAAATCTGAGGAAACTCATTAACTTTGTTTACGCTTTCTTGTTGAGATGCTGCTGTGTGAAGCATGTCGACAAAGAATTTATTTTAAACTAAGCTTTTCAACAAAAGCTGTAGGAAGAGTGTACAAGTATATCCTGTAATTTGCTACATATGTAAAAACATCATTAAATAAAATTAATATCCATTCCAATTCACTAATATACTTATCACAAAGAGTTTGGGAGAAATGATGTTTTGCAAGGCACATACACAACTTCAATAGCAAATATTAACATTTATTCTATTATTAGTAGAAAACATTAAATGTATTTACTTCAAAAATGAAAGTACGTCTTTCAGAAGATCCTTGGTTTGAAAAAAAGTCCTTGAATGTCCAGTCAGTCATTCCTCAAAAACAATTACTGAGTAATGATAACTCTTCATGATACTGCTAAATTTCACTTATGCATAGTCATTGTTGGAAGCCCGTATTTGTTGTATGACTGGGTGTCCTCTATTCTCCCCACCAGTTCACCATGCGAAGGAGATGTAGCATAAATTTGTTAGTTTCTGACTCGATGGTGACTATACAATCATTGAATATGCTTTGTGCAGTGAGTTGGCTTGAATTAAGCGTAGGTTCTCCTGTATGCACCTCATATACGGATCACGCCAGGTTTGTCATTTTGACCTTTTCGGCATTAGGTATACCACACTCTGACTAATAGCTAAGGCTCATTTTTGTACTCTGTGGAATTGTCTTACCCAGCTGACATGTTCCGTGTAATATTTGTGTAACTGGCATGTTTATTGCCAGCTTATTTAACAAGCTGCTAACCAGCAAACTGTAGATCTATTTTATTTTATTTTATTTTTAGGAGAATTCTATGGAGAATTTTAGCACACCTGTGCTAGTGTTTGTTATGGATCACAGTAAGAAAGGCACTCAGACTCTGTAAGATATTTGTTAAAATGCCTTTTATTAGAGATAACACAAGAGGGAAAAAGGGTGTAGCACAAATAATCTTAAGCTCCTTCAGATGCTAGAAGCCCCAAGCTGTGCAGCATCAACTAGACCTCTAATCATGGCACAGTAGGCTGCATGGATTCTGTCTGTACTGAGGTTCACCAACATTATGGCCTTTAGACTTCTTAGAGGATTATTTTAGAGGTAAACATCATGGGTCATTTTTGCTGTCAAGAGAAAGGACATTGACATGACAACATGCTGCTTTTATATAAGATACAAGCAAGGACATGCAGGTGGCACCCTCTCCAGACATTGAATGGTAGCCTGGCCATACTTCTTACATAGCAAATCAAACATTACTACAGCCAACTCACCCATTCCTTAAGCAAAGTTTGTGGCGTTGACCTGTGCTCTGCTTAGTCTTCAGTACTAGCTGAATTCATCTTGAATATGCAATATGAATACCATAACTTTACCCCTAAAAAAAATTGTCTGAAAAAATAGATAAATTGAGTGATTAGATAGGCTGGTTACTTTTAAAATCAGTTTGTACTTAACTGTACATGTTTTAGCCTTATAGTCCTTTATTAACTCCTCAGTTTAGTAATTAAGCTCTTAAGGGTGAGCTACAAACTTCACATTAATTCTACTTTTCCTTTACCCACTGGTGAACTAAAAGCAGGCCTTTTGAGAATATGTCTTCCACTACCCCAGGTTTAGAAACCTTGACTTTACTGCAGGAAAAGGCCACTGATGCTACGCAGCTGGTTTCTTCAACAGGCTGTTCTCAGTTTCTGCATCTCTGTTGTCGAGAGCAACTCAGCACACTGCAGGAGTCCTTCCTTCTCCCTCATACAGACTGGAGAACCAGGAAAGCCTTCCGCTTGATATGTTTTTATTGTTATGTGTAGCATTAAATTGTAATAAAATCACTAAACTCATTCTGTAAACAACTCCTCTGCTTCAGATAGTTGGGAAAGGCCAGCAGGATTTTAATGTTCTGCAGTGCTCCTATCATTCAATTATAAATTATCTGAGGAAGTAAATATCATTCTGCAAAGAAAGAGCAACCCATGAAACTTACCTGGTCAGCCAGTGGTTCTTCTCCGCTGACCCAAAACATGGGGTGGGATACGAGAAGGCTGATGGCAGCTGCCTGCTAAGGCTTCGCCAGCTTCAACTTCCCAACACAAATTATGGGAACAGAAGGGGAACTTTGGCCATTTCAATTTGCCATGAAGTTTATTACCAAAATTGCTGCTTTCCCCCAAGTGTTAGCTATAAACAGCTATGCTTGATATCAGAGAAAACCAAGTACTAATTTCAGTCAATGCCTTGCTCCAGTGCTAACCCATCAGCTAGCCCCGCGTGTGGTGGTGCCCTGTTGTGGTGCTGTGCTGGCCTGTCCCACCACCAGGAGCAGGGCAGCTCTGGGCCTCACCACCTCCCTGGGGACAGGCACAGGCTAAAGACCAGCCAAGATGTGAGCCTGTTGGTGGGCTCAGCTCAGCGGGACCCATGGCTGGGCAGTGCAGGGCTGTGAGAAGCTGGTGACTGGCTCTGCTGTGGCATCGCTGGGGCAGGGGCTGACAGCTCCAGGGACTGAAATGGGCTCCTGTGGCAGGAACAGGGTGTATGTAGGAAGTACCATCTGTGTTGGGCAGGGACAGGAAGAACTGGTGGTGTCCCCAGGGACCTGAGGGGCTCCCAGCCCAGTAAAACTGCTGAAGGTGATAAAAACATTGCTGGGAGAGTGGCCCCCACAGTTACGCATGGTCACTGATGCTTGCTCAGAGTATATGCTTAATGCTTCAAGTGATTTTGGGGTGAGAAGCAGATCTCTGAGGCTGGAACATCAGTGGTCCTTTCTCTCTCTTTTGGGAGAAAGATCCACTGCTGGAAAACTTGAGAGCTCTGGTAGAAACATGGCCTCCAAGCTTTCCAGACTTGCTGGTAGGCATACGAACAGGTGAAACTGTGGAAACACAGGTTCCTTTTTCATGCACATGGGAGTCTAGAAGTCCTTTGATGGTTTGGCTTAAGTCAAATAGCTGCTGGGCAGGCCTTTGGAGGCACAGCTGTTAATAATTTTTTGTGCTTTTTTTTTTTTAAATAAAAGCAAAAGCATTTATATATATATAAATATATATAAATATATATATATATATATATTTGGAGGGGTTGAAGCCAAATATCAACTGTTTGATCTCATGGATCAACTGCTTCATTTTATCTCAATGTTTAATCTCAAGAATTCTACTTCAGTCCAATTTGTATCAGCCTTCTTTGGGCTTATGAAGACAAAAGGGCATGTGTAGCCACAGATGGTGGAAGGAGCCAGTGAAGGGTATCTGGGCCAGCTGGCACTGGCTGAGCTGTCATTCCTCAGGGAACCCAGAGCACACACCAAATCAGCTCAGACGCAGGAAACAGGGTTTATTTAACTCAGTTATTTCAGCGCTTGAGTATAGTAACACAAATATGAACCTTCTGGGTTTGTAATCTTTTTTTCCCACAGGAATGTAGTTTTTAGAGTGTCTACAGGTTTTAGAGTGTCTACATGGCTGAATATATTGTTTGTTTTTTTTTTTCCCCTTCTCTGCAAGTTATTTCATAGAAAGGAATTGTTCATGTCTCAGGTATAATTTTGTTTATGTGGAATATCTGCACAAAATTCTATGCTGGGAAAATAATCTACTGAAAAGCATTCTTCTAGAGAAGCCAAATAATTCTCAATCTGCCTATTAAAAGATCTTCCTACTTAATAGTTGATTATTTTTGTTCTTCAAAAAATGAGAAACTATTTGGTTAAAAATAAGTAACGAATCTTTCACGGAACCATTGAATTATTAACAGAAACCTTGACTCTAGACTGTTTTGATTGATAAAACTAATTTACCTCTGTCTTCCTGAGATATTTATATCATCTGTCTAAACAGCATGAATCACATTTAAAATTATATCAACTTGTGCCACCTCTGGGGTAACAAACTGAAGCTGATTCAACTGAGTGTTGCTTTCCTTCATTTTATTCATTCCCAATATCTAATTGATTTTTATTACAGTTGAGTCTGCTCACTTTAAAGGGAATTTGGATTGATAGCCAAGAGAGTAATGGCAGTAATCAGCAATATCGTAATTTTTATTATATTTTGTACCTGTATGACAAGGCGCAGGTAGAGGAAAAATGCATATTGTCTTTGATTCTTGAAGTATGTGTTTGTATACATAGAAACAGCTTTATTTATACTAATTACATTTGCAAAGTAATAAAATACATAGTGCTTTACATATATAAATGTGCAGTTTACGTACTCTTCAAGTAAAGGACTGTGAAAGATAATTTGGACTCAGAACACTGTCCAGCACATAAAAGGGCTAAAACCATACATCAAACTTGCAATGTGTTGCAACAGGAAACAAAATAAAATTGGAATAGTAACCTTTAGGAAATGTGGAAATGTCTTGCACATTAGTTTTCTGAAATGATGGCCAAGAAAGATTTCAGAATTTGCCATGAAATGAACTTGGGAAAAAAACAAAAAACCAAACAAACAAACAAACAAAAACCGAAAAACAAAAAACTATTCAGGTACTCTGTAACTTCTTGACCATAAAAAAAAAAAAAAAGAATTTTATTTTGTAGTTTTGCAAACAATCTAACAAAACTGCATAGAAGACTATGTTTAAATCAAGAGCTGGGATGAAAATGTTTTATTCACTTCAGTTGTGTTTCTTATTCCTGTTATTCTCCCTTTCCCCCCCAGCTATAACATTTTCAAAACCTTGTGGTTTACTTTTAAATATATATATATATATATATGTTTTATTGACTTTTATTGCAATTAAAACATTTTACTTGTAGTCTATAACTTGTTGAAAGTGTTCACAGTAAACAGTGAACTTGTTTACTGTGTCCAGTTCTGGGCTCTGGGTGTAAAAGAGGGAGTGCTACAAGGGAGAGTCCAGTGAATGGTTACTAAGGTAATTAAGACTGGGACATCTCTTGTTTAAGGAAAGGCTGAGAGAACTGGGAGTGCTTAGCATGGAGAAGATGATGTTCAGGGGCATTTTATCCATGTCTATAAATACCCGAATGGGGACTGCAAAGAGAATAAAGTCAGGCTCTTCTTGGTGGTGGGCACAAACTGGAACACAGAAGGGTTTGTCTGAACATCAGGAAACACTTGGCTGTGAGTGTAACTGAGCACTGGCACAGGCTGCCCAGGGAGATTGTCCCAGGGAGAGACTCCCTCTTTGGAGATACTCTGGGCAAGTGGATATAGGTAGCCCTACCTGAGCAGAGGAGTTGGACCAGATGACCTCCAGAGGTCTCTTTCAAACCGCAACCATTCTGTGATTCTGTGATTCTCTAGTCATGACATACACCAATGGATATATAACTCACATCATATATCAATGGGTATTACAAACAACTGCAAAATGTAAAGTGCCAAGATTCCAATTATATCTAGGTGGCTACATTCAGTGAAATGGCTGTAAAATGAAATTCACTTGCCTTCCCAACAACTAAACTCTTTAAATGTTATATGATCACGGAGCCAGAGACTATTAACTAAAGCATGTTTGTGCTTTATCAGATGGATAATTTAGTGTTGGCTAAATAGAACTTTAGGTCGTAAAATCTAAAATAACTCTTCTAGCTACAATGGAGGAAAGCAGACAAGTCTGGACACCCACAATAGCCTCTCCTGATTTTCAAGTGTGATGAACTAAACATCCCCATTAAGCACTGTAGGCTCAGATCCTCCATATTCTTCTATTTTAATATATATTTGCTGAAAACTTGGCTTCTGATGCCATGTGTTAGGTTTAAGCAGAAGAAGGTAGATGGAAGTGTAAAAAGGGCTGAGCAACCACATTACCTGACACACAGAGTAGTATGCAGAGAGATTTTAAGAGTGCGGGAGACAATCTCACCTATAGCTGTCTCTTGCTGTGACTGATTTTCAGTACTTAATAGAACAGTGAGACAGAAAAAAACATTAAAAAAAATAAATCATGTAATGCACCGAGTAAAAATCCTTCCTTGGTGTCTTTCAGAAATTGTTGTTCTGAGCTTCTGAAATATAGGATTAGGCAGTATATAGTAAAAAAAAAAACACGACCAGCATGTTTAAATAGAGGCTTCCATAGGCTTTACTATTAATTCTAATCCTGGCAATTGAATTGCAATAGACAGTAAAATGGGTTTACAATTTCAAGACTAAATTAAATCATGAATAATGAACTCTTTTGACAAAGGAAAATAACTTTAGTCTCAGCAGTGAAGAGTATTCTCTCTCTTTTTTTTTCTTTTCTTTTTTTTTTCTTTTTTTTTTTTCCATTTTTTGGCCATAATTTAGAGAAATTAAGTAAAAGTTCTAATTCTGTAAACAAAGGCTAATACCTTTACCTTCTAGAAGGAGTTATCTGCCAGCACTGTATAACTCATTTTCATGTCTAAAATATCCTCCAGAGGGCAACTTTTTGATTTTTTTTTAATCCCAGTTTAATTTCCTAGTTTAATTCAATTTCTAAGGATGCTGATTTTAAAGTATAGTTCAATCTGATCCAAAGTTTCTCATTTCTAGTACTGTAATAAATAACACTTTTTATCTAATGAAAACTCAGTACTTAAAGATCATGTATGATGTGGATGTGAACATTAGGCACTTAAAATATTCTTCTGCGAGTAAGACTAACACTTTTCATCTCCTAGTGTATCAATACTACTTTAAAAACAACTTCTTTGTACAATTTGTATTGGGATTTGATTGGAAGTTTTAAAAACTGCTGCATTCACATTGGCTTGAATGATAGAGACCACAGCAAAATATTAACTCCTTTTTGAACAAAGAGATTATTGGTATTAATGATATTGCAGACTATGTATAATAGAAATATCTTTTTATAACTATTTGATTTGTAACTTCAAAACTAAACAATGTTAGTGGTCATGCCCTCACATCCACCTCTGGCATATTTTTTATATTGTAATATGTGCTCTGATTGATTTTGTCCTTTTAGTACACTATTAAAAGTTTACTTCTACTAGATTTAACACAATTCGTGACATTTTTATTGTTAAAGCGCATCTAGTAGTAACTAAATTGAAATTGTTTGTCATCACTTTTTCTTTTACCTCTGAAAATCCATTTCAGATGGACTTCAAAGGGGTGGAGCAGAATGCAATCACTAAGCAGAGCTGAGAGGCACACTGTGTTACAGATCCAGCGTGCTCTTGTCACAGTGACTCAGTCACTCTCTCAAGCTACTGTTCATATCTGTTATTCTAGGCTACTTCAAGTTCTGGACACTCTAAATAAACAGAGAAAATGGCTTAACATAAGAACTTCTATGTTCAAAGTTTCTTGCATTTTTAACAGCCTTTTGGGAATACTTAACTAAAGGTTTGGTTTCTTTTCCTCCCTAAAGCCCTCTGGGCTTACTGTGTTCATTTGAAAATCTTTGGTGCAGTTCTTATCAGAACTGTGATTTGATGATAAAAGGGCTTCAGTGGCAAAACTGGCTTGAAAAGTTCCACTATCATCAGGCACTTTCATCTACTTTTTGGAGAGGTTTTTTTTTTTTTCCTAAATGCAAATCAGTTCCCTCAACCAAACTATAGTTTAGCCTCATAAGCAATTGTGTCAGCACAGGGAGAGAAACAAGTCACTGCGAGGGGAAGGAGGAGCCAGTATTTTTGTGAAAACCCCTGCATGGCTGAAACTAATTTCAGTATGGCCAGAATCCCTAGGGTGCAAAAGTCTGGAAGGCAGCTGGAGTTTATTGGAAGTAGCACAACAGAAAGAACCGACACCCTAGGCAAAAAGAAAGATTCATTTGAAGTGTATTGGCATAGGAGAAAAAAAGTAATGATACCTGATTTATTTATTTATTTATTTTAAATTGTAAAAATTCTGAAAAAAGGGACTCAGAGATATGCATCTGCTGAATGCAAGGCATAGTTATGGAGATTCTCAAATGCAGTTCAACAGAATATGCCATATCAGTATTCTTATCCTAGCATAATCTGAAATATTTTCACTAAGTTTACATTGGTGTAAAACAGCAGAATCTGCTTCACTAAGTACAAAAAAGAAAGTAATGCAATTGAAGAAAGTATTAAAACCATCTTCACTGTACTGGTCTAGGTTGAAATCAGAGAACAATATTTTATTTTTTTACTTTCCCAAAGTTTTCAAGTCTTACAACTCAATCATCCTTCCTATCTATCATCCAAATTTAAAGAGGGAATCCATAACAAGTTCTTCATATTTCTTCACCTACTTAATGAAGTGTTTTTTAGATTTGAAAAGCGTTTCATGATTCACTCAGTGGTTGCTAAAAATGAATAATAATGAGCCCAATTCAATTTTCATGCCAGCTGCTGATTTCCTTCTGATGGCTGACTTTATGCTGTAGAAAGAAATCCTTATGCTAAATCTTACCTGCCTGTAGGAAATTGATTCCATTACAATGTAAAACTGAGAACTGCCCAGAACTGTGTTCTTACATAGAGTAATTGCACTTTAGTTATTAAAAATAAGTGAAAATGAGGACATCTGAGAGTATTTTAATGTCTGGTCAGACAGCCTGGTTCTTTGTACTCCAATAAGAAGCTTCTCTTGTAACAAGAGTTACTAATCTATAATAATACTGCACAACCACATAAATAAGTATTCTACCAAAGGCAGTATCTCCAACAGAGTTGCTTATTGAACCAAGGACTTATTTAATAACTTGGTCCTTGCAGTTTAACAAGTACATGATTATAGTTTTACAGTTACCCATAGACAGAGTGTGCTCTTTTCATCTTACAGAGAAAAGGGTGATTGTAGGTGCAAAAGCATGGCAGATAAAAAAACAAGTTATTTGTTTTGAAAGTATTTATTCCCCATTAGAAAGTTTTACCAACCGGATGTAGCAGATCTTTTAGTCACAGTGAACATTAGGAGGAAATCAAAATATCTAAACTAAAATGGCACAAAGGTGGAGAGAATCTTTTCCAGAGGGAGGCACAGAAATAGCACTAGTACTGCAGAATGCTATAATTTCTGCAGGAGCACAGAAACGGAAGTAATGTTCCAAATCAGTTTCTGGTTTACCCAGTGATTGTATAAGATAATTGTTTTCATCAGCTGATTGAGATCAACCTTTATGTAAGCTGGTAGACATCTCCTTCTCTCTTATCCAAAGTATGTCAGAACATTTAAAACCTGACATAGATTATTGTATGGATGAGTGAAGCAAAACCAAAACCAAAACAAGCAAAACCCCCAAACCACCAATGTTTATTTGCACACATACATGTCATGTGTTGCACCAGACTCCAAAGTCACGACACGTATCTTTGTGTATCCTATTCAATCATTGTATGCTTACCAGTAGTTTAGTGAAGAAAGACATCCACCCTCAGAGGGCTTTCCATCCCACACAAGATCTGAGTCACCCTGCAGAAGTGCCTGTCTCTCATGATGGATTATAGATGGATCCTAGTGAAATCAGGCTTCCAAATAGGTGCCTTGAAGAGACAGAGTTCAGTTCTGGTTTCAGAGCTGTGACAGAGATTTCACCTTTACATCTTACTTTTTTACTAAGTACTTAAGAGTTTTATGTCATTGGCAAATGTTGCTAGCCTACTCTGAATTCTTGTTTCAATATCATGAAAACATATTTTTAGTTCCAAAACATCCTTTAAAACATCACTGATAATCTTCTCCTATTCTTGTAACAAGAATCCTAACTTCTTCTGTCCCTTAAACCAAGGTGTGATTCTTTTGCATTTCTGTTGTACATTACTCAGAATAATTTATATTTTTTTCCTAAGTGGTATTGTATTCAATGCATATGTTCAGATCATCTAGATTTCCTGTGTTTATTTTCTTGAAATATCAGTAATCTTATAAAGAGAGACGCCAGGTTAATTTGACATAATGATAGTCTATTTTGGGATAAAGCTGTTATTCATTATATTCGATTTTTCAATACCTCAATGTCTTTGCAAAGCTTCATAGTTTGTTTCAAATCCTTGAAAAGGACCTCATGAGGTCAGAGCCACTTGTTTTTTAGTGGCCTAGGTCATGTACATTCCTTTTTCTTAAAATATATATATATTTATTTTATTTTTCAGACATTTGATTGCCAGCCTGATAGATTCATTAAAAGTCTTTGTTCTTAGACTGGCCTTTCATGTGCAAGTATTGCAAGTACTCTGGAGCAGAGATATGGGGTCTTGCCCTCCTGGTCTAGACACTTCCTTAAAAACAATTTTATGTCTTAGTTTTGTTCTCATCTTCGATGAGTAATTTTCATTTCCACAGTCTGTATCATTAGCCACACTGCATTTGCTAATGTAGTCAACATCCCCATATTAATTTTGTTTTGGACTGTCTGTAAATTATCTGTAATCTTAACTGCTCTTTGCTGCTTGGTGAAGTCACTCTTTTTTTTTCTGTTTTCTTTTTATTTGAATGATGAAAGTACACTTTAGTACTTGCAATTTTGCAAGATCTGACCCTGCCTAACATTTTCCGTTCTCACTTTCTCCATATATTTTCTGACATCAGACAGTTTTCCTTGCATATTAGTTTCATTTTCTACCCTATGAGCTCTCTGTATGCTCCAGATAGACTCTCCGAGGTGATTGCTCATCTAGTTAGAAATTGAGTCCTTTATTATGAAAGGTTTTTCCACATGTTTGAAGCTGAAATTTTTACAGCCCACAGTCACAGATTTTTTCTTAAAGTAATTCTAGAACTTCCTGTAGTCTTCACTATTTCTTTTTTTTTTTTTTTAATGTGAATTTCTGATTTATTTATGCTAAACTTTTACTTATGTTACATTGATTCTTAAAAAATGGTACTCGTGTTGTCAGTTACCTTGAGACAAGCCTTTCTTGATCAACTATTTCATAAGGTCTTATAGCTCATTTTTCTTGTGTTGTGTGACATATCCTGATACCTAGGGCTCACACTTTATAGTAGAATTTACCTTCTGGGAAGTTACAATATCACCTCACAGCTTTCACAGGATGATTTACTCCTTATTTACTATTTCATAGCATTATTTGCTTTCTAATTAAAACAGAAATCTGTATGAGACAAAACAGATTCAACACAAACCTTTCTGAAATGAATCTGAAACCATTAGAAACCTTTTGTCTCCTTTCTAATTTTCTTACAGCCTATGGAATACTTGGCTGATAGTTCATCACATCGCTATTTTTGCCATGAGAAAAAAACGTGGTTGGTGCATGCTGATGTAGGAAATAGGCAAGAAGAGGATTACTGTGGCCACTCACTGCATGTGTACTGCATTGTCCATGTGACAGGAAAGGTGTAAGGAGTAATAAGTAGGTTTACTGCCTTCTACACTTCAGTACAGTCCTCTCACCCAATTTTTTTGAGTAAAATATTGCCATTGCTTGCCATTAAAAAAAAAACTTATCCAATGGATATAAAACTTATCCAATTGGATATAAAATATCCAATAGGATATTTTAAGGGCGCAATCAAGATGACAATCATGAATGCAATCTCACAAATTCATATTAGTTAAATTCCTTATAGTTTTCAGTAACATGCAAGAGTTAATCTTCCATTATTTCACTCAGTTTAATTTCATTAATTTATTTTTTAAAATATACTTTAGTCAAATAAAGCCAAACTCCGCTCTGTATAACTATTCTTATGGAAGTCTTATATTTATTTTCTTGAAGTGGGCTGTATAAATGTAAGTGGCTTTTTTTTTTTCCTTTATGCATCATATATTATTACTGAATATCTAACAGAGATGTTATTGCTGCTGGACCAGCAATACTAACCAGATATGGCTTCTGCTTTACCCTGTCTTTTAGGCATGGGAACAAGAAAATCAGTACTCCTTTAATTAGTTTTTTTTTCTTTCTTCAGCAGACATCAAACTGTTGAATCACAAGAGTGTCTAAAATGGAAAATCCAAAGTCACTGTGATATGTAATCCTTGAAAAGAAGTAAAATACAGGGAGATAGTTATGTCTAGTTTTTTTTTCAGCTACCTGAGGATTTATCTCCATTTTCCAGAATGGCTTATGCTACTGCCTGTCAGTGAAGCAGAGTAATCACAAAAGCAGGTTTTTATTATATATTTTATATCCTACTCGTTTCTCTTCTCCTTTACCACCAGAGAGTTATTCAGCATTTTTTAACAAGGTGGCAGTTCCTGTTTTAAAACAAGAACTAACATGATTCTCTCAGTTGTTTTTGAACTGTTTTTTTTTCCAGCTATTGATTTTTATTTGTCTTAGGACCACCTTGGAATGCAAACAAAATTTTACTGAGCAACAAAAGATACTTCTCTTTCACTTTAAAATGTTCTATTTACAATAGTTATTTAAATTTCTTATTGGCAGCAGGCTGGGCTTGTATTTTCATGTAGCTGACTCTTAACTGCTGGCAACAGATGCATTTAAAATAGACTCTGATAAGATTATATTTTTGAGATGTAGTTATTGGAAGAGAATCTTCTATTAAGTAGATATGCTTTCAAATGGTGTTTATTTTAAAATTGAATATTCTATTTTAAAGGATTTTACAAATGTATTTACATTTACAACACACTATTGTAAAGGAATGCTAAAGAATTAAGTGACAGAAAATTGCACCTAGATTTTCATGTGAAATGTGATATGTAATATGCAACATATGTAGTGTAAATTGTTACACTGTCTATGTATTGGGGTATTTTTAAAGAAAATAAACAGTTCTAGAAAATTTAATCTTTCTTTACTCTTAATTCTTCATGCTATTACATATATTACACATTTTAAGCAACGTATTATTCAGTTGTTTGAAGGACATGATCCCACTGAGCAGCTGCATTGGTTCTTTAAGACACTTCACACTTAAAAAATAATTGTAAGTAAATATAGTCCTATGAGTACTAAAACATGTGAGTTTCCCAATATTATGGAAATACTTAAAGGCAAAACTCAGTTTTGTAGCACCAGCCAAGTAGAGTCTAAGTGGGTGGGAGAGGGCTGGAGGAATCAGTAGCCAGAGGAGGCTTCAGAGAGAGGGATTTGCACCTTTCAGTACAGGGGGAAGCTGGAACTGCTGCTACATGAGGGAGTTACTGTAGCTGGCCCTCTCCATGCACTTTTTCAGGATTTATGCCATTATAGCTAATTCCTGTGTCCTCAGGCTGTAGTTTCTGGCTGTTCTTTGCATACAGCTGGCCAAAGAGGTGAATAGAATCTCTGCACTTCCAGTTGTATTGTGTTAATTAGTTAACAGTTGAGAAATATGGGAATGAGAAAGAGGTGGAAGTAATAAGAAAGCCCATTGTTCACACAAGATGTTTTAGTTCTGTGTTCCATCATAAACATTTTTTTGTAGATCTATCAAAATGACATATATTAGATTTCAAAGTCACAGTGATTTCAGATGTCTCTATATATTTAAGAACATATTTATTCATTGCTATTTATAAATGCACATGAATGATGCTAAGTGATTCTGTTAATGATATTCATTTAAATCTATAATTGATGGAATCTATTTTAAAAAATGGATCAGAAAATATAACTTTCTGAATGAGAAAAAAGGACTTGACACACTCTTTACTTACACTGCTAGGCCATGGGAAGTGTGACTGTGGGAAGTGCAAATGTGATGAAGGCTGGTATGGTGAAGCTTGTCAGTATCCAACTTCTTGCAATCTTACACGGAAGAAAAGCAATGAAATGTGTAAGAATTCCCAAGATATCATCTGTTCTGGTGCAGGTAAGACGTCTTTTGTTGGTTTTGATGGCTTAAGAAGTTCTCTCTGTGTTATCTTGTGTATCATTGTATTTTATTTTCTCACTAAGAATTTTACAGAGTGTGTTTCAAGAGACTGAGAAATAACTGTATAAATACTAAAATGCTTGATTTTCCTTTAGGCCCATTCCTGTGCACATCATGTGCAATGATTCAGAATGCTTACTTCAGTAGTCTAGTTTATCCATAGCTGTTTCAGGTTGATGAAACTGCAGTTATGTCATGAATTCTGCCTATCAAAAGGTAATGGCATTAATATAAATAATATAAATAATGGCATTAAAACAGAATGTGACTTGTGTGTATATATCAGTAGCATGCAGAGATCATATTTGCAAATACTTTTTCAGGATGTTTATATACTATACAATTTTTTGAGACACTTTTGAGCTTATAATGGGTTTACATGGCAGGGTTTTTGTAGTGGGGACTGCAGGGGTGGCCTCAGTGAGAAAAGCCTGGCAGCTGCCCCATGTCATATAAGAGCCAGCTCTGGACGGCTCCAAAGGGACCTGCTGAGGGCCAGAGCTGAGCTGAGTGATGCTGGTTGGGACTCTGGGAGAGCAGATTTAAGAAAGGGAAAAAAACGGCTGTGCAACCGTGACTGGGAGAGAAGAGTGAGAAGCAACCCTGCAGCCCCTGCAACCCTGCAGTCAGTGCAGCAGGAGGGCAGGAGGTGCTCCAAGCACACAGCAGCAGCTCCCCTGCGGCCTGTGGAGAGGCCCCTGGTGGAGCAGGCTGTCCCCCTGCAGCCCATGGGTCCCACACGGAGCAGATCTCCACGCTGCAGCCCCCCCGTGGAGGAGCCCCCGCTGGAGCAGGTGGATGTGGCCTGGAGGAGGCTGCGGCCCATGGGGAGCCCCTGCAGGAGCAGGCCCCGGGCCGGAGCTGCAGCCCGTGGAGAGGAGCCCACGCAGGAGCAGGGGTCTGGGGGGAGCTGCCGCCCACCCGTGGGGGACCCGTGCTGGAGCATTTTGCTCCTGGGGGATGGACCCCGTGGTACGGAGCCGTGTGGGAGCAGTGCTTGAAGAGCTGCTGCCTGTGGGCAGCCCCCGCAGGCTCAGTTCAGGAAGGACGGCATCCCGTGGGAGGGACCCCACGTGGAGCAGGGGCAGAGAGTGACCGTGAAGGAGTGGCGGAGACGAAGTGTTAGGGACTGATGGCAGCCCCCGTTTCCTATCACTCTGCACTGCTTGGCAGGAGGAAGTTGAAGAATCTGGAGTGAAGCGAAGCCTGGGAAGAAGTGGGGGATGGGAAGAATGTGTTTTTATTTATTTCTCACTACCGTACTCTGTTATTAATTGGCAATAAATTAAATTAATCTTCCATAATCCAAGTTTGTTTTGCCTGTAACACTAATTGGTGAACGATCTTCCTGTCCTTATCTCAACCCATAAGCTTTTTCATTGCATTTTCTACCCCCGTCATACTGAGGACGGGGGAGAAAGGGAAAAAGAGTAGCTGGATGGGCACCTGTTACTTAGCCAAGGTTGACCCACCACAGAGCTGTGATGATGATTATTGAAAAAACATTGTGGAAGATCTGCTGAACCATTTTGATGGGGTACTTCATCTTCACTTTTCTGATATTGTGGCTCTCTTTGCTGTCATTCTTTTATTTTACAACTCATCCTAACTTAAATACAAAGTCCTTTCCATGTAAAAATCAGAGGATAAAGAGACAGCCTTTTAGAAGACTCTACTGCATCGTAGTAAATTTTTGAAAGGCATTTGCTGCCTACTAATCAAGGTTTGAGACCAGAAACTGCCTTCTGTTTTTTCCGGACTATTGCAACAATCTCCCAGTGAGAGAATTTTTTAAGAACCCCACTTCTGCTAACTATTGTTGGCCTTTAATTTCTGACTGGGTCCATACATTTGCATACAACTAAATTTCTCACAGGATGGTTGCTGGTGTGCCTGGCATGAGAAAGAATATGGGACTCAGTACAGAGAAGCTAGGCTCTCACAATAAGAGGTGAGAGAAATTTAACTTAAAATTCTAGGCATCCAGCATACTGAGTAAATGATGCTTGTTATTTATGACAGTGATGTAGATTATATGAAACTCACGATTGTTTGGCTAAGATATAAGAAAAAACTAAATGTGAAACTGACTCAGAAATATGCATGGTAAGTTGTGATCAAAGTACTTAAGCAAGAATGATAAGACATTTTCTTCTCTTTCTTTCCTTGGCTAAAGTAGCCGCAGTCTGTTTATTGCTCAGTCTTCACAAGAAAAACAATGCAGATGAGCAATGAAAAGTGGCTAAAAGGGGAGCGTCTGTGAATTCAAGAGAAAAATAAGAGGTTTTGGTTCTGCTGGTATTAAACAGGACAAGAATACCAATGAGACTGGCTAGGGAGCTTGGGGTGACTTAGAGGGGCTGTAGCCATACATATTTATTTTTTGTCTTCATGGGATTGCCTTCCAATCTCCTGCTAACTTTTCCTTTGGTGTCTGAGCTCTGTTTTTTAATTGCTGTTGAAAGATGGGAAGGGATGACATGAGTTGTTGCAAGAACAATCCTTCACTATCACACAGCTCACCATTTATTGCAATTCCTGGCATGAACCAGTCAATATCAATCTTAAATTTAACTTTTCTGATCCAACTATTCCTAATCATTTGTCAGACTGAGTGGGGCATCCTACCTAAATGTAGATCGATTCCCTTTCTAGTCAATATGGAGAAATGGATGCTTTAAGACTGTCTGACCTCCTTAGATGCCCAACTTATGAATCATTTGATCTTTATCTCCTTTCATGTTTGTGAATTATCTCTTAACAAGACAGTTTTATCAAAGTTGTTATTTGTTTTTATTTCCAAGTAACTGCAGCAAATAATTCTCGTTCTGGAGTTTGCTTATGTTATCAGTTATATTATTATTTTATTACTTCAGCTCTTGCACACATTTATAAAGTTGGCTTTTTTAGATTAGCCATGTACATCATGGAGCCTGATTATTCTTCTCTTTGGATGAATATTATGTTTAGTAAAACCTGTACTATAATTACTCATAATGCTGAGAAGTGAAATGATTTCTGCAAACTAGTTGCGTAATGTCAGCATAAAACTTCTCTTTTGGAGGACTTATTTTGTGTTAATAACCATGTTTGCCAGAATATGTTTGTACCTAACAGGAGGTATATGACTTGTGAAATAAGTTTCTAAATGTTTTTGTTTCTCATAAAAAAGTCACTGTCATAGTGATGCCAGCGACTCCTGAAACAGCTTCTACAGGCCCATTGACTACAGGGCCCCATTTAAACATGCTACTGCACAGAGTTTTGTTCTTGCAATTTAATACAGGTTTTAGTTGGAGAAAAGGGGTTTCTCGTACAGTCATGATGGTAATACCTTTGTTTCTGATGTTATTTGACAGTACTTTGGGTTTTTGACTGTGTAACTCTTTAGTATATACATATATATATATATATATTATGACTGTTCTATGTTATCATGCATCATGTTCCAAAGCAGAAGATACTGAAAAGGTGGACAAGAAGGCAGTTTTTTGCTTTGTCCTGGCTCTCTGAGGGAAAAGGAGGGGATGGTTCCTTTCCTGGGAGCAACAAAATTCTTTTGTTTGTGAGGGTGAGTAATAGAGAGACAGCCACTGAGGTGCGGTGGGCAACCAGACAGAATCACAGAATCACAGAATGGATGGGGTTGGAAGGGACCTCTGAAGATCATCTAGTCCAACCTCCCTGTTGAGCAGGATCACCTAGAGCACGTTGCACAGGATGGCATCCAAGTGGGTTTTGAATATCTCCAGACAAAAAAGACCAAGAAGTACATGTGTGACCAGGCTAGAAGCGACAGAAGTGAGATCTGTTTACAAATGCATTTCCATGCTTTGCAATACCTGAGTACTCTGTGATTTCATCACATCAGAAAGTTTTCTGTTGTGGTTTATGTTCTGAGAAGATCCAACTTTCTGATTCCAAAGCATCTGGGAGTCCTGTGCGTACTTACATCAAGGGAGAACCTCAGATAGACCAGCGTCAAACCACCTGCTGGTTTGACATGAATCAAACTCTCATACTTTTGCCTAAAACTTTTCGATTTGTAAGTTTTTTGTGCTGCTGTAGTGGCAAATCAACATTTTTTTTTCATATCTCTTAAATTTCTTGCAAGATCTACTCTCTGCTGAGACATCATCCACAAATTGAAGAAAAATGAACATTAAAAACTTAAAGTTGGATTGGGTCAAAGTTCTGAAATAACGAAATATTATTATGGAGGTACCTACAATCCTTCAAGTGAATGAAATAACTTGAACTCTGGATATCAATACCTCTGGGAAAAAAAGAAGCTATTGGCGTGCAAACTGCAAGTGGTTGGTGGAAACTGTATTAAAATGTGAATAGAGAACACTATCAAGAGTTTTAGTAAATATCATAGAGTTGGCTCTTTAATCCTGGCTTTTAATATGCACTTTGCAGTAAAATTGTTGATATGGTATAATAATACTTAGAGTTTGTTTAATACTACTATGAATGTATTTCATTACAATTAGGTTGTATGTTGCCTAATATACTGGTATGGTAATCACTTTCTAGATTGAGTCTTAAGATTTTTAAATCTTATTCCTCAGATAATAGCTATAGAAAAGGGACTGGAGACTTTAGTGCAAAGGAACTTTGTGAATTTATTCAAAAATATTTTCAGGTGCTCAGTAGCTAAGCACTTGTTCTCATGTAAGGTGGCTGTGGAGCTGGACAAAAGCAAGCTTCATTCTTGGGAAGATGACTAAGCTCAATTTTCTCCTTTTAGTGGGCAGAAGATATAATTTCCAAAGATGACTTCATGTCCTAAGTGTATGAAGTGAGACAGACATCCCTGGGATTGAATTTTACTTAGTAAAATATAATGCTTCTTTTTAAGAATGAACCACTTTAATATTGTATATATTTAGGGCTATGATTAGACCTTTTGTTGGTATGGATTGTTTCAATTTCTTTCCCTATTTGGTTAGCTCATCCTTAGATTTCAGCCTGCTCAGAAATAAAATACATGCTGTCTCTGATGGACTGATGAAACTCTTTCCATAAACTGCAGTCACTGAGTTATATCTTAAATGTTTTCAGGCACATGTCAGTGTGGCAGGTGTAAATGTGCAAACTCAGAAGGAAATGGACTGGTCTATGGTAAATTTTGTGAATGTGATGACAGAGAATGCATAGATGATGAGACGGAAGAGATTTGTACAGGTATGTGTTTTAGTGGGTACAATAAGAATGGGGAAGATGAATGCAGTCTTATAAAATAATTTTATTATGTGGACCTACAAAATGTCTTTACTGAATGCATGAATTAAAAACAAACAAACAGACAAACAAAACAAAGCAAAGAGTACTGCTTGCAAATTGTAATTGGGAGTTTCAGATGCAAAAATGAGCTAAGCAGCAGGTTAGAGAATGAAGAAATCCTGTGACATCCTACTCTTTTTGGAAAAACTGGATAGAGGATTTCACAAGATAATTCACTAGGGTACTTCATACCTTACTGTGTCTGTCTTTGGAATAAAATAAGTAATGTGAATGCTTTGTGGCACAGATGACTGTGAGAGGGAGGGACATAGAGAAAACAAAAGAAAAAAAGGAAAAGAAATTATTAAGAATTTTGGGCAAAGAAGCAAAAAAAAAAAAAGAACAAGAGTAAATGTAGGATGAGAACTCAAAAGCAATTCAGGCAATAAAAAGGAAAAGGAACAAATGAAGAAAAACTCCACCTGTGATAGAAAAGGCAAGAGAATAAGATAGAGTGAACTCTGCTGATAGACATGCAAACAAAATCCAAGCAGTACTTTAATTTCATTATGAATTAAGAACCTAGCAATTAAATACTGTGTAATACACACCATTTATAATATTGTAAATGCTGTTGCATATATTACTAGGGAGGCTTGTCCTTGAAATGAAAGGTACTAGAAATATTTTACAAGCTAGAAATATTTGACACACATGCATAAAGTGTCTATGTGCATACAGGAGGATTCAGAGCTGCTTTTAGAATATTCATACTCTGATTACACTGCATGTGTGTGTGCATGTATGTGTGTAAAAAGATAAGAGTAATTATACCAAGTAACTTTATCTATCTCTATCCACACACAGAGAACAAAATAAATTCTATTTATTTAAGTGCCTTATAAGGCAAGAAGAACTATTTTTTCCCCACAGGATTAGGTAGGGATTTTAAATGAAGGTAAACAGAATGGTCCTTTGAAATCTAAATCTAGGACCAGAGGACAGCATTTCTGGTAATTACCTAAAATAAAATGAGTGGAAGGCAATAGTATTATGTGCCAATGATCCTCTTTGTATTTATTTGATCGTAAACATTAGATATGGTACCAGCTATGATAAAAATTCACCACTTATTTAGTTCCAGTAAATTCTCCTTTTGCAGTTTGTCTTTTTTCCTGTCTGTGTTGCTGTTGATTTATATTGTTAGTTTTCTCTTAGCTTTTATTTCTTTTATTTCCCCTCGTTTCATCCAATGGTGCCATGTCTCAAAACTGACCAGATGCATCTCTGTAAAAAATCTAGTTTAATGTGTATGAGGAAATAAAAGTATGCTGATACATAAGGAAAAAAATGTTGGTAGATTCAAGTCTGTAATGTTTGTAATTCATCAGTACACAAAGCTCTGATACCTTATGTAAGGTTTGGAGCCATACAAAGTAAATATAAATTGTTTGTGTGCTTGACTTTGTTAGATAGTTGTAAACTAAAAAGTTTACGCATTTAGCATGAGTGTTAGATTTTGCTTTGCTTTCTAACATGAACCTCTGCAGTGCATAACAATGTGTTAAATCAGAAAAAAATATGTGACTTAATGATCAAAGGCACATAATTTCATAGCAGAAAAAGCAGACCCTACCCTCATATCTGGTTATGGCTTCTCTCTCCCACCCTGATGTCTACTCTGATATCTTCTATCCTGTCTTTCCTTCTACAGAATTTCCACCACAGTAATCATTCAGGATTATTTATGAAGTAAAAAGAAATGCTGTTCCAACCCAGGCAAGCTGTAATTATCTAGCAATGTCCCCTGGATGCTCTCCACAGAGGGGGGTGAACCTAATCAGTGCCAGTTCTGCTGTCATAGCGTGTGTAGCACCTACTTAGTTGCTACATACTCTTTGTTTCCCTTGAAGGTCTCTGGCTATAGGCAAGTCTTGAAGACTGTAATTGTCTTCAAAGAAAGCCAACTCAGGAGGATCGAGCTAGCAAAAAACCCAAACCTTCTATTTATACACTTGTTTTTAAGGTCTGCAGCTGTGAGCTGGGATTTTATCCTGGAAAAGCTTAGAATGCAAAGCTGAGATATGGATAACATGCATTTTAATCGTCGCACAAGGGGACTGCCTTTTTTAAGCAAGTCACTTATTCATTAGAGCAGTTACAACAGTGCATCAAGTTTTTTTAAGCTTCAGTGTTTTTTTTTTTTCTTCTTTTTTTTCAGTCATTTGTGATTGTTTCACTTGATATTTGAGGTTACACAAACTTTGGAATCAAGCTGTAGCTTATTTTTCATGAAGTATTGTGGATTTTAACAAATTAAATTCTGATCCTGATCTTTTTTTAATCTAAGGCTGTGTGCTTTAATGGAGCGACTTTGTCTTCAGTCAAGGGCAAGAGATAGTGGCAAATTGTATTATTTGTATTAATTGTATTATTTGGAGGTGTTCAAAAACAGGTTAGATGAGGCCCTGAGCAACCTGATCTAGGGGATGGCATCCCTGCCTGTGGCAGGGGGGTTGGAATTGGGTGGTCCTTGAGGTCCCACTAGGAAGAACAGCCTATTTGTAATATGCAATGTGATAAGCTGTATTTGTTGTTTAGTTATATACGTAAGAAGATATTATTCTCTTCTGTTATTGTTTCACATGCCAGCAAACAATTGTAATGAAAATTCTATATGTAATTGTAAAAGCAGAACAACAACAAAAAATGTATCCCACAGGTCTCAATTTGCTCTCTTACAGTTAAGGATATCAGTTGAGTAGATTCTGTTAGAGACAACCAGGTCTACTAAGCTTAGCATACCTAGAGTGAAAAAAGGACAAGATGCTGACTTGATCCTGGGTCCTTGCAATAAAGAAATTAATTTATGACTTTTTAGTAAGAGTTGCAGCTACTTAATTTAAATGCTTTGTGTCATTGAAGCACATGGCATAAGTATCTTACTGGAACAAAATGTTCGGGAGCTTGTTTCATGAAGTCCCAGGTGACCCATGTATCTTTTCAAGAGATGGGAGGTTTGTTAAATGAACATTTAAAACGTTCATTTTCCTAATTCTTATCATTCATGAGCTGGTGCATCTGTGTTCAAAAATGTTCTTGCTAGGTAAGAAGAGGAGCCGTATACAATGTAGACAGTTTGTTGTAAATCAGCATCCCTCTGATGGAATTATCTGAGGAGCTGAGAACACACAGTGCTTTGTTAGATATGCCCAGTATGGTGGGAAAGTGTGTCTCATCTTCGTATTTACAGCTGTGCTCAACTTTAACTATCACATTTACTGCCTTTCAAATTTACCTTTAAAGGTTCAAAAAAAGCTTGCAAAAATAAAAAAGGTTAATGTCATTTTCTTAGTGTTTATTAATGAGAGATCTGTGATTAAATGAAAACATGCTCTGATATAGATGGGGAGAAAAATAATGCAGATATCCTTTGTCTTATTTGATATAGACAAATACAGTCTACAAATTGTTTCTATTCTGAGTCTAGCAGTAAAAGTTTTTAAAAGAAAAATGATCAAAATGGTTAAATTGCTAATGCTTCTTAAAAACTTGCCTCTTTCTCACTGTATAAAATTTGTTTTGGGTTAAGGCCATGGAAAGTGTTACTGTGGAAACTGTTACTGTGAGGCTGGTTGGCATGGAGATAAATGTGAATTCCAGTGTGACATCACCCCTTGGGAGATCAAGAAAAGATGCACATCTCCAGATGGCAAAATCTGCAGCAACAGAGGTGTGTCATTTGCACATTCCTTCTCCACGTATTTATGTATCTTGCTTTTGTTTTAAAATATGTATTTTCTGCAACAGGACATGCATTGTGTTTGTTGATGGTTTCTAGTTTGTTCTCACTGATTTCAAATCTGGATATACATTTCTAAATGAGTGGATGGATACCTGTGTTTCCATATAAACTTACATATATACACACCCATTTTTAGTTGAAACTGACCCAAGAATAGCAAGTTCTTCTTGACCTTCATTTCTGTAGTAAGACCGAGCAGGAGAATTTATCAGTACATCTGCTCTGGTGAGAGACATGTCCTGTTAAATTAAATATTAACAGATTGATGACTGATGGATCAGTGCTTTAAGGCCAACAGGACTGTGTGCTGATTTACTCTTAAATAAGACCAAGGACCTACAACTGAATAGAGAAATAAAAACACAAGGCTCATTTTTTTTTCCACTGCAACCTGAGAGAGCAGCCAAGAGTTGTGCAGTAACAATGCAATGAATGTAAATGACATTGGAAAGGTAGATTTTACACAATAGTTCTAACTACATGAGTTTTTTTTTTGCATAAAGTTCCAGAATTTGAATTTTACCTTATACTTCTGTTTAATTTTTCCATTTTTGGAAAAAAAAAAAAAAGCACAAAATGAGGTTGGTATTCACCAACCGCAATGTTTGGCTTAGTTGAACAAAGAGTTAAAAGAGCATGTTATTTTTTGGCAATAGTACAGAATAATTACAGTAGAATGTAAGTTCAAGTCTCATAGATACTTCTCTTAAAAACATCTCTGCTGACAAAACCTGCTATAGTGTGAACATCTAATTATCTTGAGAGCATTTAGAAAACTCTTCTCTTAATTATGAGGAAATCGAAGTATTGGCTCAAATACAGAGATCATGTAGGCTCATTTAGTTTTGGGACCTCAGCAGTTAAAAAAAAATCTGTATTTCTGGAAGTAATAAATATAGAAGTGTTTCAGATCAGAAGTTTTTTTGCACCAAGAAAGTAATTTCTTGTCAAAGGAAATTTTAAATTTGAATGTGCAAGTATTTCTTTAAATATACATTGCAACTGAGGGAAATTAAGATAGTACAGCTGATATTCTGAATAACTACAAACTCCCATACAAAGATGCATTCATGGGATATTTCCATATTTTTTACCCTTTCAACTATTTATAATTTTATCCACATAAATTTTTTTTAGGCTGTTGACTACGTAAGGTTGTTTTCCAACATGGTGTTTCTACTCTCTTTAGTCCTATTTACCCAGATTTCTGTTTACACATTTTGTGACATAGGTACAGTTCATCTTGTCAGTCATGAGTGTTCTAAAAATTATATTATTGAGGCTAACCTCACTGTCCAGCTTATGTCAGTGCTAAGATCATTAAATTATTTGTATCTCTCCACCAACTGTCTAGTAAACCATCTGAGACCAGATGTGAACCTTTAGATTTTTTAAACTTTGGTGGGATGATGCTTCATATCCTCATATACAGGACAGCTGATCCAAAGTCACTTTGAAGTTGTTTTGGTGAGGTTTAATCACTCCCCAGAATTATTTCCTCATTTTCTGATTTTGTTGTCTTTTTTTTTTTTCCCTCCTTCAGTAAGGTCACTGAATTGTGAAAGAATCAATAATCACATGCAAATTTCCTAAGGGCTGTCTTGGTGGCTTAAGCACTAGACAAGGCAGCATCTCTTCCGGCTTCACATGACAATCAGACATGCATGATTGTGTGGACCTTCTCTTTTTAGAGACAGTGCATGTGTACCATGTAGTCAACCTGCCCTGTTCTCCTCAAATGCATTTTGTTGTTCAGAGTAATTTGAATAAGAAGACAGTCTTCAGTGGAGTAGCAGAAAAGTGAAGCCACTGTCCAGGAAATTGACTGCATGCATCTGTAAGTTTAGGCTGCTGCCTTGTACCTGTTAACATCTCAGCAAAAGCTGTGAATGTATGGCCCTGCGGAACAATCCATAAAGGCCTTTTGTCCTTTCGGAGATGTTGTGTCTATTTGGCAAGCACATTTGGATTTCTGAAGAAGGAAACTGTATTTCTGTGTGTGTCTGTTCTGACTTTTCCTAAACAAGTATCTTGTATGTTCTCTGTATATCGGTAACATTATGCCAAATAAATATCTCTGTCACATATCACATTTTCATTCCTATTGTAAATAATAGGATGTGGCCATGCATACTGATTTGGGAAAAGTGAAAAAAGTATCATTTTCATGTAGACCTGTGCTAATGTTCTTGTTATGTAATTTATCACCTCCCAGCCATTTTCAGCTGGATTAGAATTTGTATTTCCTTTTAGTTTAAATGTTTATGCTTTAACATTCATTAACTATCCACTGTGTCCAAGCCAAAATCATTTAAACATCATTGATTTTTATCGTCATTAGTGTCAGTGCAAATTACTGTTGATGTCAAAGATTTACTAATGTTTTGTGCACTACATTTTTGTTGACTCCTAATAAGGTTCAACAGCAAAAAGAAACTTGAGCAGGAAGCCAACTTGTTTGTACAAAGTATTACTACTAAATTAATCATAGAAAGTTTTAAATCATAGAAGATGAGTATACACTCATGATTAACACTTGCAGCTTTGACACTGCACTCCTGTGAGAGCAGAAAATTCATGAGTGTAAAATTAATGTAATCAAACTATTATTGCTTTAAATTACTCGGTTAATCTTCTGTCTCTGTCTCTCTCTTTTTTTTTTTTTCCTCTTTCCTAGGCACATGTGTATGTGGGGAATGTACATGCCATGATGTGGACCCAACTGGTGACTGGGGAGATATACATGGAGATACGTGTGAGTGTGATGAAAGAAACTGCAAAGCAGTGTATGATAGATATTCTGATGACTTCTGCTCAGGTAAGAAAAATGTAAAAAGGACCTTTTGTTTTATAACAAAAGTCTCAAATTGGTCTAATTCTGCTCTTTCTTACTGCTTCAATTCTCATTTTACCTGGCATAAAATATATCAGGCTTTAGCTGGTTGGTTGGTTTGATTTTTTTTTAAATTTTTTTGAGGAATGGACTTTTTAAATTAAAAGCAAAAAAAAAAAAAAAAAAAGTAAGTCTAACGCTTTCTTAAATATCTTTTATTCTCTGTAAATATGAACTATTTATAGGTGCTCAATTCCCTTTCAATACTATCATCTTCAGTGTAGTCTAACATAAGTTCATGAATGGCTGAAACTTTATATCCTATCTTAGGGAAATTTAAATTAGATTGTGCTTTATTTGTTATTGTATATTATGTGGAAGGGAAGGGAAGAAATTCAAGAAAAACTGAATTAATGAGTTAATGAAAAATAGTACCCTCAGAATACCAATTCATCTAAGAACAAGAAGTGGAAAGGTCAAGATGTGGAAAATATGAATGTGTTGTCCAGCTACACACCACTGTCTATACATCTCAGACACTTTCATCTTCCTTTTTTGGATTGATGCTTCTTATGTCAACTAACGCCAATGCATTCCTTCTAATGCATTCCTCCTGTTTAGTATGAGAGCAATCTTATACAAAATTGCATGCAATTTTGTAAAGCTGTTGTTAAAGATATAAATACTGGGCAAGAGAGGAGGACTTTGAGCAGTACACAACATGCAATTTATACACAGAACTTTGCTAAAACACGTAATGATGGTTTCAAATGGACTTGGCAGATGACAGTTTGTCAACTATAACATGTCCTGTAGAAATCTGATCTGGCCTAATTAATAATAGGAAGAATGCAGTCACATCAAGGAAAATAATGAAGTGGTATATTCTTCTCCTCCTACCAGCATGAGTGATACCTCATAGAAAGTTTATAGGAGGTGTTTGTAGTAGGGATAAGAGGCTGAAATAAACACAATACGTAAAATTCTTACTCTCTTGTCCTGTCTTGTCCTGTTATAAAAGTGCAAGGTTTCTTGTCTGATTTTTTTTTTTAATATTGATAAATCACTAGCTAACAAAACTGAAAAAGAAAGAAAGAAAGAAGCATTTCTAAAAAACCTTTAGTGAACTCATTGTTTTCTATGGTTTTGGCCACCTTCAAATGCTATATAGGTTTACCTAGTTAATATGCTGGAAGGATGTAGAACTGCAGCTATGATATCAGCGAGAGTTTGGGATGCCAATTTTTGAACATATTACTGTGTTCCTGAGTATGTTTTAGCACTCAGGGATTGTTCAAAATGTCAACACCAACTAAGGAATACAAAACTAAAAAGCATGGTGAATGTGTTCTGTAGTTAAGGGTGAACACAGGGGTTTAAATATAGGTTCAAGCAAACCTGTGGCACCTACAGCTAATGCAGCATCCCTTAAACAGGACTTGAACACACTCTTTCTTAGATGTTATTGCCATTGCTGCTGCTGCTGCGCTAAGTGGTAATGATTGAAAGAAAGCACAAGAAAGTATGGACAGTTATAAAGAAGTGGGGAAAGGTACTGCCATTTGACATTGTACTGGGGACCAGAACAGGATTCTTTATAACACAGACATAACTGCAAATGAGAAAGTCTTGAGAGGTATCAAATGATGTACTCATACTACTAGCTTATATAGCAAACTCATTTTTAAGTATAGCTTAGTTTTTCTGTCAAATGAGAAAAAATTTTCGGTACCTCTTCTTATTCTTATCCCTTCCTCTCTCTGTTATGATTCAGAAGAGAAGCCTATTTTAACCTTAGTTAGCCACCCAAGAATTCATTCCTCAGATAGGTTGTGTAAAATTCTCCACATCTTCACATGAAGCAGTGTGAACAGTGTTTTGTTGTCCTGCTGCTTAGTCCTCTTTCAAAAATAGACAAGATGCTTAAGTGTTAATTTTGGTTTATTGTGGTAGACAGACAGCATCTGCAATTAAATCCAGGACTTACTAGCAGAGTTGTAATTGGATAGTCTTTTTGTTTGTTTATATCAAATAAATATACTTAGTGCCCAAAGCATAAACATTAGGTGTATCTGCAAAACATCCTCATTTTTCTCAGGTTTTAACAATTATTTGTAAATTGATTTTAGGATGAATCCAGGAGGGATTATTCAGATTAGGGAGAATAGACCATCTCCGTTTAGACCAACATCAAACCGAACTTTTCCCATCTTGTTCTGCTCACCTAATAGGTAGAGATAGGAAATTCACTTGTCCTGAGTAGTAGGTTGAAATGATGGGAAACCATGTTTACATATAAAGAATGAAATGCTATGTTTATTTCATAAACTACAAGTGATAGGAATTGGCAGCCCTGCTGTGAGGATTTAACATCACACAACAGCAGCTCCCTCCAGAAGTTTCATATGGCTTGGGGTGACTGTCAATTTGCAGCACCTCATATTGGTGACTGGATGCCTTCTTTGAACTTCTGAAATGATGCTCAGGATGTTACTTAATGATTTTCTTTCAGCAGCGTTCACAACATTAAAGTGATTTTCATTCTTTAAAGAGAATAGCCTTCCTGACTTGACATACAAAGGAAAAAGGCTTCCATAAGAAAATTCTTATGTTCACACATCTCATTAGCCTTATTTTCCATGGCTTTAGCAACAAAAGTATTATATAAAAGAACATCATCCTCTCATAAGTATCTATCTATATCAGAGAACATATGTCCAATTCGCAACCTGTCAGCAGGTACACATGCAGCAAGGGACAGAAGAGGCTTTTAACACTTTCCAAGGAAAACAAATAACTGAAGCAAAAAAAGTTGTTCTTGTGAGCTTAATAACACATAATCTGGGAACTACTCAATGCATAGAATGCTTGTTTCCATTTTCACCTCGTGAAGTGCATATATTTCATAAATATAATATAAGCCAATATTAAAATTCAAATATAGTTAGAGGGAGATATAAAATGTGTATTTCTGATTTTCAAGAAGAAACTGGATAGACAAGTAGGCGTCATCAGATAAATGCTTTGGAGTCATGTATCCAGCATATGATGACTATATGGACAGTGTGAGAGAAAATCATAGGAACACAGAATCATCTAGGCTGGAACAGACTTTCCTGATCACCAAATCCAACCATCAACCTGGCCTACTGAGTACCATCACTAAACCATGTCCCTTAGTGCCACATCTACATCTCTTAAATACCTCCCAGGATGGGGACTCCACCACTTCCCTGGGCAGCCTGTTCCAATCACCAGAGACCACCCTCTCTGTGCAGAAATTCTTCCTAATATCCAATCTAAACATCCACTGGCACAACTTGAGGCCTTTTCCTTGCATCCTATCACTTGTTACCAGAGAAAAGAGACCAACAACGTCCTCCCTGCAACTCCTTTCAAGTAGCTTTAGAGAGCAATGGGATGTCCACTCAGCTTCCTTTTCTCCAGAACAAACAATTCCAGTTCCCTCAGCTGTTCCTCATAGATCTCACAGATTTAATCTGCTGTCACAAGTCATGAAAATAAATATTTACTTTTATGGTAAGGGATGTTTTTACTAGTGCTAAAGGAATTTTTTGTATGGTCAGAATCCCACTGCTTGATGCAAAGAGATCATGATTCAAAGGCTCATGATGAAGCTGGGCAACTAGCTTGGGTTTGCTTTGTCTGGATATGTTAGTTTTCAGATAGAGGAAATGGTCTGGTTTCTTAACTTTCTAGCTTAAATTCTCAGGAGGGATCCATCTCTGACTACTCTAATGGCTGTTACTTTTTTTTTAAAGAAATTTCCCATAAAAGCTTCTGTTTATCTCAGTTGCTTTTCTTCATCCCAGCATGCACAGTGAATGTTACATTTATGTTGCCATGTTCAGACATGGTCCGGAAGAGTCAAGTTAGCTAATGAGGTACCACAACCACATCTGACTGCCCTATGGGGATGAGGATTGATTAAGCCCAGCATTTTGTTATTTGCACACCATTATTTAGTAGAAGACACTGGTCTGAGACTTGGAATTGCTGTGGAATTGCTTGTCTCTAGAGGATCACATTGATTGCAAGTACATAAAAGATGGTATTGGTACATTACTTAGAGAATATGCTGCAACTGTGGTAGGAAAAAAAGAACATAGAGGTAAATAAAATATTGCCTTATGACAACCTCACTTCTCCGGACAGTGAGATGTGTATTTGTATCCTCCTTTCCACTCTTTCACATGAGGAGTGTGTGTCAAGTGACGAAACACCTCTTACAGAAAAAAAAATAAAGGAAATATGTCTCAAATGGAATAATATGCAGAGCTATTGTCAGAAAAAAAAAATAGATACAGTGAGTTGACTGTATTTTTTGCCAACTGACACCTTAATAAAAAAAAATTGATACAGTTCATCTAATCATGAGGTATCAATACCTCTCATCAGCATGGAAGTTAATCTTTGATTGTATTCATTGGAAAGGTCACGGACAGTGTAATTGCGGAAGGTGTGACTGTAAAGAAGGATGGACTGGGAAGAAGTGTGAACATCCACGGTCTTGTCCATTGTCAGCTGAGGAAAGTGCTAAGAAATGCCAAGGAAATTCTAATTTACCTTGCTCTGGAAGAGGTAAGCATTTTCATGCTCTAGAAGCATACTTCCATTAAAAGAATTTTTATAGGTTTCCAGCATTACTACAACTGAAAAATGTGAAATTTCTTGGCTTACTGTGGATAAGTCAGACCTGCATAATTTATGAGCTATTTATAAGGGAGGACAAGAATAAAAAGGGCACCTATTTTTACTGTCATCTATTGCATTGTATTTTATGTTACTTGCCTCAATATTTGTTTTGGGAGTTAGGAAGGAAGCTTTGAAGTTTTGCTGCAGTTAAGTCTTGCTAAGGATATATTAAAAACATGAAATTATTCTTTGTATTCTTTGACAAAAACAGCATGAGATTTTCAGTCTGTGTAAAATGCTGTGGCACCGTTGTGATAGAACTGTTCAGATTCACACTGCCAAAGAACTTGCCCTAATGAATGCAGGACTGATTTCTAAAATGCGGTTATTCTTCAGTGCAGTTTCCTAGTTAGCCACTGGCTTTTCATTTGAAAGCATTTCTTTGTGACGCTGTAGCCTTTTCAAATCTCTGACTAAAAAAATATACAAACTCATAGGTACAATTGAAATGCACATTGCAAGCAAAACAAAAAACATTGTTCAGAAGGACAAGGACCTGCTAATTTTCATTCTCACTGTGTGAAATGTATTTCTTGTAGAGAGCAGAGAGAACAGTAAATATGACACAGACTTTTGCTAGAGCTGGCAATTGAAGTTATTATGAATTCTGCTCACTTAATGTTTGCTGGGAAAGGTCTAACGCTGGTATTGAATTATTACATTTGACCCTAAATGTCATTTCATTTGCAATTGCTTTTTCCAATAATACTATCTAACATAGAAATCGTAGGCTGTCCACCCAAGTTAGCACTGTAATAATTATATTTTTCTCCTCCTGTAAATGTGTAACAACTCATAACTTAGTAAATGTGGGATTAATTGTATCTTAAAAGAAATATGTGTTAACAGACTGTTGCTTTCTTTTTTTTTTTTTTTAATTACACTACAGTTTTCCACTAGATCACTTCTCTCTAGTATTGCTAAAAATTCTCAACGGAATTTCTGGGCACAAGTTAGGTGGAACATGGTCATCTCAATCAGTCAACAAGGGAAGACTGACCAATGTCCCAATGTCATCGAGCTGGGCACTTTAGGCCTTTGACAAGGTCCTGCGCAACATCCTTATCTCTAACTAGGAGAGAGAAGGATTTGAAGTATGGACTATTTGCTGGATAAGGAATTGGCTGGATGGCCACACCCAGACAGATGTGGTCAATGGCTCTATGTCCAGGTGGAGGCCGTGATGAGTGGTGTCCCTCAAGGGCCTGTATTGGCACCAGTACAGTTTAATATCTTTATCAATGACATAGACAGTGGGATCAAGTGAACCCTCAGCAAGTTTGCAGACAACACCAAGCTGAGTGGTACAGTCCATACAACAGAAGGAAGGGATGCCATCCAAAGGGACCTGGGCAAGCTTGAGAAGTGGGCCCACGTGAACCTCAGAAGGTTCAACAAGTCCAAGTGCAAGGTTGGTGCAATCCCAGACAGGAGGACGGACTGGGAGAACTCATTGAGTGCAGCCCTGCAGGGAGAGAGATTTGGGGGTTCTGGTGGATGAAAAGCTCAACTCGCGCCAGCAGTGTGTGCTTGCAGCCCAGCAGGCCAACTGCATCCTGGGCTGCATCAACAGAGGGGTGGCCAGCCAGTTGAGGGAGGGGATTGTCCCCCTCTGCTCTGCCCTTGTGAGGCCTCACCTGGAGTCCTGCATCCAGGTCTGGGGTCTGCAGCACAAAAAAGATGTGGTGCTGTTAGAGTTGGCCCAGGGGAGGGCCAGGAAGATGATCAGAGGGCTGGAGCACCCCTCCTGTGAATACAGGCTGAGAGAACTGGAGTTGTTCAGCCTGGAGAAGAGAGAGCTCTGGGGAGGCCTTACTGCAGCCTTTCAGTACATAAAGGGGTCTTAAAAAGCAGATGGAGAAGACTAACCTTTTACATGTGGGCAGAGAGTTACAGGACAAGGGGGAATGGTTTTAAACTAAAAGAGAGCAGAGTTTTAGAATAGATATTAGGAGGAAATCCTTCACTCAAAGGGTGGTGAGGCACTGGAATAGGTTGCCCAGATAAGTTGTGGATGTGTCATCCCTGGAAGTGTTCATAGCCAGATAGAATGAGGACCTGGGCAACCTGATCTAGTTGGCAGCCCATGGCAGGAGGGTTGGATCTGGGTGATCTTTAAGGTCCCTTCTGCTGAGCCATTCTATGATTCTATGATCTGTAGGGAATTCAGTGCATTTCATTTATCATGCTTGCAATAATTATAACTAAAACAAACAAGACTTGTCATTTATTTTTCTTTTCTTATCTGCTTCTCTAGGAGTTGTGTATGTTGAGCAATTGGAGTCAGTTATATTATTTGCATAACAAGGCCTGAACTCTGCATTCAGTGCTAAAAAAGTATCATACATTTTGAGTCAAATGACAGAGAAAAAAGAACGATAGTGATAAGAATAAGTTTGATGTGAATAAAAACACAGTCAAATTATAAAACATTGTTCTGTTTAGATGTTAAATTTTGAAAAGTTTTACAAAGTATAATGGGAAAAGTGAGTTTAAAGCTCACTTTTAATGTTAATGTTTAACGCATGTTAATGTCAATAATTCTATCCTCTTGGCTTTCTGAAAAACAAGACAAAACAAAACAAAACAAAATCCAACTGTGTTATATTGATGCAGTAGGAGGGAAATAAGTCCCTTTCAAGTGAATTCATTTAACTGTTCTGGTGGTCAAAATTTTAAAATAAAATACAAACAGTATCTACTGGAACAAAAGGTTTAATTGATAGCAGTTTTCACTGAACTTTGTCAATTTTCTTTGATTATTTTCTGAGAATACTGAGTGTTAGGAGGAGTGCAAAAGGCGCAGAAGTGTATCTAGGGCATAGTATGATAGGCAACTGCTGTAATGGAGGGACAAGGAGTTTTGCATTCCACACCTGAAAAAAAAAATCCTTAAAAGCTGTCATTTTTAAATGGAATGTGGTATCTCGTTTTAATTCTATGAATAATTTTGTTTATGAAATTTGGAGAGAAAAGGAGAAAGGAGTAATTTTAGACTAATCATTTGTAATTTGCTCTGTTTTGTTTTGCTTTTTTTTTTTTGAGCCTGGACTCCCTGGATTTCCTCTTCTTCCACTATATTCTGGATATAATTAAAATTGTAGGAAGGTTCCTGTACTGCTGAAAGGATATAGGTGTTTAGTTGCTATGAAAAAAAATTGTCATTGGACTTGCACAGTTAAATTCTTTGGTCCTATTTGAAAATTCTAGGTATTGTCATTATAGCTCATCATGAGCAGAAGTTACATAAATTAAGGATTTCCAATCAAAACTTCTGGGAGTGGGAAAGGCCATGTAATACAAGTTTTTCTGAAGTCAGGAGTGAGCAATGTGTAACAAGGGAGGGAAGGTTCCAAAGAAAATTGAAGTGTTTCTTTTCCATTTAAACATTATTCTTTTGATGGTTTCCTTGTAATATTTTTCTGTTGGCTATGGCACAAGGACAGTAAGTGTACATCCATGGCACTGCTGGCAAAGTTGAGTATATGTGAGTAAATATAATGGCCTTACTAAATAGGATATTTTAGTAAGGCAGTTCATATATGGAGTAGAAGACATAATGAAGAACCCAGAGATGCTGCTGCAGTTTATGACTTTTTCCTGTATTGTGTGTCCGTGAAGACTGCTTTCTGCTCACCTCTAGCTTTTGTTTCTAGGTTAGTCAACAGCAATTCTGATAGCTGACACACTCTTTTGTAATCACTTTTATGCTCTTGGATAAAGACATTGAAAGATAAAGCATTCTTATGATTTTTAATGGCATTACAGGTAGCCATAATGTGTTGGGGAAATAGGAAAGAAAGAATTATTATAATTCATAGGTTTTTTTTTTTTTTCTTTTTCTATAGTCTCTGCCTAAATGCTGAGATATGCTAAGATTTTCAAGTAGAGGAGGTTGAAACTTCAGTTGTGATGCCCTTTTCCCAAGATTAACATAATTTATATTTTTGTTGATGGCATTTTCTTGTTGAAATGTTAAGTATGATTTCAAAGTTAAGTATGATTTCAAAATGTGATAATTCTTCACTTAAACAGTGCACAAATAAATTCCTTGCTGCCTCAATAAGCATTAAAAAAATATTCTTTCAAAACCTGTCTGGCCATGTTTTTTTTTTTTTTTTTTTTGTGTATTTTGCAAGACTTTCTTATACGGAAGACTACAAAACTCCCAATGATTCAGTCATTTAAATCTTCAGTAATAATTACAGAAGGTGAAACATAAAAAACAAACAAAAAAAAAACACAAATCCTCTAAATAATTCATAAAAAGAGGTTTGGAATTTATGTATTTTTATGTCAGAGATTCGAGGTGGTGCGGGTTACATAAAAATTTTGTCTTTTGTTTTACCTTATAAATTTTATAACATTAGCACAAAAATCATGGCAAAATTATCCTCTTTAAAAACTGTCAATCAATCTGAGGGACCAAAATCTTCCATCTTTGAACTTTATTTTGAGAAGATGCTTATTTTATACCTTATGTTTTGCTTTTAAATGTAGTAATGATTAGAATGATTAGAAAAGGACAGAGAATGTTAAACTAATATTACTCTTTTTTATGATTCAGAATAAGCTTTTTATGATTCAGTCACCCAATATTTTTGTAATATTAATTTTTCCTATAAAGTTCCAGATTTTTAACTAAGTGTTCCCAAATTTTTATTATTCACTTATAATGCAAATTATGTTCTTCCATAAGCAGGAAAAGAGAAGACATCAGCAACGCTAAGTAAGAAAATTATTTGTTGCATGTGATACCCAAATTTAAAGTTAAGTGTTTAATATATCGGGGTACATGAAAGTTGTACTAAAACATTTAGAGAATTAAAAGGAAGCTATTAAGAACGTGACCTAATTTGATCAGCACTATCCATAAAATGCTGGAATACAATCTCTCAGTCTGCCTTTTGCTCTCCAGAGAGCAGATGAACCAGGGTGCTTCTATTCCAGATCTTAATTCCCTTCCTGATTTTCCCCAGTTACTCACAGGAATAACAAACTGCTTCATGGATGCTGATCAACATGTGGAGATAGCAGAGAAGCTGCCAAAAATATCTTTCAGCATGGTCTTCTATTTCTTAGCTGCTTCAAGTAGGTGGAGATAGAAGGCTTTATATTGACATACTGAGCAGTAAGTGGGAATTTCTGTACTCTCAAATGATGTTATAAAGACAGAGGAAATATATATCCTCTCAGTTACATCAATCAGGCTGTCTTTACTTTCAGTAGTTCCAGTTATATATAATGGGAGGGATCAGATGACAATTTTGGGAATTCAAACACACTATCACTAGGTACTTTCCAAAAATGACTTTCCATAAAAAGCGTGTTGAGGAGGAGGAGAGTTTCTAGCTGGCTTCATTCATATAAAATGCGTAATACCTTCTACACTTTTATTCCTGAGAGTGGTTTTCTTTTTTTCACTTGCTGCCTGACTTTTCACTATAGATGCAATATTTTAATAATAAAAGTCTGTCCCTTTTAAGAACACACTGTACAACAAGACCAGTGTCAAAGATAAAGGAGAAGACATAGCAAAAAGTTCTTATGGTAGGGAATAAAGAGATAGCTTATTGTTATCAGGATTAAGGGACAAGACAAACCACTTTTCTATCTTTATAATGCACATCACTCACTTGAGTTTCCCCTTAGGGCAAAAAGCAGATGTCAAAATAATTATTACAAAAAAGCCTTGAGGAAGAGAACTGAAAATAAAAAGAGTAGATTTTGAGAATACTAGATGATAGCTTTCTTTTTCTTTTTAATAATCTTGTTCTCTTCACTTATCCTGAGTGAAGACAGACATCCCATGGCAGTGATTCAAAGAAAAATAAATGACAAATCTTCTTATTGGTAGTGTCTTTTGCCATTTTAATCTCTTTTCTATAATTGCTTTTATTTATTTTTCATATGGAGAGAATGAGACTATTTCTTTATCCATGAAATTCCCTTTATGCTTGTACTCTAGCAATGGATATCTAAAGTACAAATTTTTTGGATTCTGTATTGATTTTTTTTTCAAACTCTCCTAAGTCCCACTTATCAAAATATTAAATTTGTTATATAGCGTTTTGACAGTTTTTTCACCATAGTTACTTTACAGTAACTTTGCTGTTTCTTCTCTGTAGAATTATCAGAAAGTGTTTGAGTTAGTGTAAGAGCAACAGTGCTCAATGCATTATTACAGATTCCCTGTGGTGAACTGAGACAGTGAGTCAATCCCATGTGTTCAGTGCTGGGTTCTGTAATTTATATTGCTAGTCTGCAAGATACTGTCTCCTGGAGTCTAGAAACAGAACTTAGGGACAAGGATCAGTGACAACCCCGAAGAGCAGTGCCACTGTCCAGTGGCTGCTGCAAAGTCCTAATACTTTTGGGGATATCTTGGCTGTACTATTGTATATTATATCACAGAATCACAGAATCATCTAGGTTGGAAGAGACCTCCAAGATCACCGAGTCCAACCTCTGACCTAACACTAACAAGTCCTCCACTAAACCATATCACTAAGCTCTAAATCTAAATGTTTTTTAAAGACCTCCAGGGATGGTGACTCAACCACTTCCCTGGGCAGCCCATTCCAATGCCTAACAACCCTTTCAGTAAAGAAGTTCTTCCTAATATCCGACCTAAACCTCCCCTGGCGCAATTTTATCCCATTCCCCCTCGTCCTGTCACCAGGCACGTGGGAGAATAGACCAACCCCCACCTCGCTACAGCCTCCTATATATTTTATGTTGCTCTGAAACATAGCTCATCAACACCTCAGTTGACACAGGAGATACTGTAAATTGATACAACATACTATGTCATGCAGAAGGAAAGAGAAACCTATGTCTGTGTATCAACAGGAATGGAAATCAGATATAAAGACGCATGCTAAAAAAAAAAAAAAAAGGCAGAGGGAACTATGCTGTTTTCTTCTGAGCTTTATGATGTCTTACCCAATTGGTCATAAATATGACATAAAAAAAAATCAGTTTGTAAATAAATTTTGGGATTAGATCTTCAACTACTATAGCTTCATATAAACCTATGGTGGATGTTGTTCAGTAGATCTTCATAATTTTTAAACCTGGATGCAAATCAGGTCATCTGCTCAATCCCTGGAAGTGTTCAAGGCCAGGTTGCATGGGGCTTTGAGCAACGTGGTCTGGTGGGAGGTGTCCCTGCCCATAGCAGGGGGGTTGGAACTGGGTGATCTTTAAGGTCCCTTCCAACCCAAACCATTCTGTGATTCTATGATCTCTCTGTCAGATAAATCCCTGCAGAGGTATGATGCCTTACAAGGGCCAAAGGGCTGTTGGTGGGAACCAGTTCTGTGCTTTCATCACTGCAGCCTTCTTTACCATAATTTTGTGTCCTCACAGTTCTAGTTCTTTTGTTCTAAGTGCAGTTATTAATTAAGAACTTTGGGGTTCCTGTCTAGAATGATATTGTCAAAACTGACGAACTGAAAAAATCTTGTATTTCTATTAGGTACCTATCGAAAAATGTATTTTTTAAAGACTATTGCTTATTGACTCAGTAAAGCAAGGCTGTAGTAGAAGTTGCAATTTGAGTAATTCAGTATACTTTGTATATGACAGGATGGGATTACAGAAGATAAGTGTAAACAAACCTAAGGTAAAATCTAGGTTACTATCCCTGCTACCAGATCTTTATTGCAGCCTCTTACTATGCAAATTGCACTGTTTAATTGAAGTGTAAATTACTCTAATATACATCATCTCTGAATTTGGCCTGCTGTTTTCATTCATTTTGCATGACCCCTGCATTCTGAAGGAGGTCTTAATTAAAGCACTATAGTAGATAGTCTGGCAGCAAATAATGTTATTAGCTGGTGTAACAAGAACAGAACATAAATGCAAGTCATGCGTCCAAGTGAGCATCTCTAACTTTAAGATTGAGCTCCGTTATTCATCTGCTCTCTGCTTCAAGCAGAGATGCACTCTTACTGTGCTAGTACTTTAATGCCAGATGAGCAGTGTTACACAATTTGGTATACCCTTATAGGCTGGACTGGCACTCCAAAGTCCACTTGTCATCTGTTGAAGTCTAAGAAAAAAAATAATATGAACAAATAGTTGCACTACCCTCTCTCTTCTTTCTTTCTCTTTCTTTTTAGTTTTCTTTCTTTCTTTCTTTCTTTCTTTCTTTCTTTCTTTTTTCCTTTCTTTCTTTCTTTCTTTCTTTCTCTCTCTCTCTCTCTCTCTTTCTGTCTTTCTCCTTTCTCTCTTTCTCTCTTTCTCAGTAATAAATATATGGTTCAGGAAGTACTTTATTTCCAATTAAGTGTTTTTTTAATCTGTTCCGGTAGAGGTAGGGTGTGTTGGAAGTTGTCTGTTTCTGAGATGTGGATGATATTTGCTAGATTAAAGGGGTCCTCAAAATATTTTGTAATAGAATGTGTGAATGTTCTGAAGTTTCCCGCTGGTATTCAAAGTGGGAAATCTGCAAAGAGGTAAAGAACAGAGAAAAAGTAACATGTCTGTTTTATGATGATACTTAGGAAATACGGTTGTGGGATAAAATCAGCAGTATAACATTTATTGCTTGCAGAATACCTACCATGGATTCCTCTTTACAATGAAAATGACTTGCTCTTTTTCAGTATAGTACTTCTAGATTCAAATACCTTTCTTTTTGTTCTTGCCAGTAAGAAAGAGTGCAAGACAAAACAAATTCTGATGTTTAAATGGATATGCAAGATGCAGGCACAATTATTTATAATATGTTTATATGTTTATATAGTTATTTATATACATGTATATTATTATTACTGAGTAAGGATCAGAGAGCAGACTAACAAAGGTGATGCTTTGGTCTGCTTCAGACCATCTAATCAAGAGAGGATGTAAATGAAGCCTTTTGCAGATAGCGGAAGGAAACCTCAAGATTGTTCTCCTTGCTACACAGAGGCAAATTCAGTCACCTTGATACCTGCTGGATGATCAGGAGAACTCAATGCAAGTAATCCAAATCTCTGACACAGTTGGAAGAAAATTTCGTGACTAAAGTGGGCCAGCATGGGGGTCATGTCATTGTCAGGCTGTTTTCTGTCACCTTTGAAAGACTGTGGTGACTGGGGGAGGGTTCATGATGATTGAAGAAAGGTAAAACCAAAGGCAATTACAGGTCAGTCAGCTTAATCTCTGTCTGGGAAAGTGAGAGAGCAAATCCTCCTGGAAGCTATTTCCAGCTACATGAAGGATAAAATGTTGTCTATAAACACAGAACATGGAGTTTTACCAAGGGCAGATAATGCTTAACTGACCCGATTTCCTTCTGTGACAAGGTGGCCATCTGTATGTATAAGGGGAGAGGAGAGAATGTTGTATACCTTGTCTGTAGCAAAACCTTTGACACAGTCTCCTGGAGTATCCTTATTGTCAAATTGGCAAGATGTGGACTGGCTAGGTGAATGGATGGAAAATTGACTGGTCTGTTGGTCACAAGGAATGGTGATCTGCAGAACAAAGTCCCTCTGGTAGATGATTACTAATGGTAACCCTCTCAGGAGCTGATATGAGACAGTAATTGTTCGACATCTTTGTTAACCTGGATAATGGGACAAAGTGCACTATTGGCAAGTTTGTAGATGATAAGAAATGGGGAGTAGAAGACGATACACTGGAAGGTGAGGCTGCTATTGGGAAGTACCTGGACAGGCTTGGAAAGATGGGCTGACAAGAATTTAAGCAAGGCAAATGGAAAATCCTATATCTGAGAGGATTTTCATCATAAGAGTTAATTTCAGTGGCTAAGAATGGATAGGGCACAAAAGGCACAAATCTGTAAAAAGTTGGACTTCATTCCTTTCACTTCTTGAGAGGAATTTATTTTTCTGATGGCTGCAAGCGTTAACCACATGATAGTTCCCCCTTATTCTCTCAGTCGGTGCCTCTGAAATGCCACCTTCTCTGGACACATTAAAATTTTTCTCTTGCATGTGAAATGTTCTTCCTTGTTCTTGTTCTCTTCATTGTAATTCTTGCTCCAGCAGACAAAGACGACCTCTTTCATCTGTGAAAGACATCTGTGAAAGAACTTGAAGGCCAGGTTTATCTTCTCTCTGACATCTATATTCTGCACATAATCTCTTCTGTATCCCAATCTTGCTGAAGTGTTCTTGGCCTGTATTTTCCCATTTTGGATTGGTGGGATTCTCCTGCTGTTTCCAAAACACTCAGCGATTCTTAGAGTGTCTTCTGACATAGATGGCATTTTTTGTTCAGGCATCCCTGTTTCTTCAAATTTTTGAACTTGACTTCTTGTTAAGCAGAGCAGGAAGCATAATAAAAAAAGGGGAAAAAAAAAGCATAATGTGTTTACCTTACGGCCATTCAATATAAAAATCTTAGCTTTGGAATTATTATTCAGAAAAAGAATATATGAGAAATAATATTTTTGACATGTTATGGCGTGTAAGTTTAGGTTAAACTTTCACAGTGATGTGTATCAGTAGATGATGCATGTACCCTAGAAGAATTTTCCATATATTAATAAGATGTAATAGATCACAGACTTAAGTTATCAGGCCAACTTATGCTGTTTACAGTTGAAAGATTGGGGTTAGTATTCAAAAAGTTCAGGCAAAGCTTTGCATAAGTGGATACTGCAAGTGCTACACTTGGCAGCAGGCTGGCAATGTTGGAACATTTCCCTGTAGTGGATTGCTGTAATTATCATAATTGCCATTACCTAATCAAAGAATGGACTGACACTCATTTATGCTAGACTTCCTTTGAATCTTTTGTCTAGTCTGTGTCTTTCATTTGATTGTATGGTGGGCTGAATATAGACCCACAACACATCAACACCTTTGATGGATAGTGTGTGTTTGCGGAGTCTAGAAAAGCAATGTATTGTTGTGAATGCTAGATGGAAGAATTGCATACACTTAAGTAGGAAGTCCTGATAGTCAGAAGTTTGCAGTAAAATTTATTTAGTTTCTGTTGAAGGATTTCTAACAAACATCAAATATGCTTGTTTTGGTATACCAATATCATTTGTAAAGAGGTAGAACAAGCTATTTTTTTTTTCTAGTCACAGAAGACAAGAACCAATTAAACTTAATAATAATTTTAAAAGTAGATTAGATTTTCACTGCTCCAAGGTGTCATCCTATTTTGATTCACTTCAAAAATCATCTTTAACCTGAAGTCAGGATTTATCAATGTCCTGAGTACTTGCAGAAATATGGGAATGATTCACACTGCAGACAAAGTTATTCATTAGAACGTGCAAGGGCAGTTGTCTGATGGAATATTTATGCAATGCATACGAGGCAAGAGAGAAATGCAGGTTCACCTTGCATCTTTGGAAACATAGCAGGTGTGCAAAACAAAAGTACCTGTAAGTATCATCTCTCTGATTACTTTGGTATATCAAGTATTTGTAGTTTGATCGCAGTAACAGAAGACCTTCCAAAGAATCTCTGCTGGAAAAACAAGAACAAGAAAAACAAGCAGCTGAGGTGTGTGTACATGTTTATATGTGAGAGCTGATTAGATTTCACAGCTTGTTGACCAGAAAAATATCTGATAGAAAGTCATGAAGTTGTTTATTGCCACAAAAATTGAAATGAAGGCCAGTATTGTTGAAAAATTTTGTTCACATCCTCATAATAAATGTATGTATATTGAAACATTACTGAATGAGTCAGCTTGCATTTGCAAATGCAGAGCTGACTGCTGTTTGCACAACAAAGCACTTATTTATTTTTACCTGTGCAGCTGCATACAGTAAGGAGAAAAAAAGTCAAGACATCATGTTAAATATACGTTAGTTATTGTAAACACAGTAGAGTATTCTGGGTGAGGTTCATATCTTGAATTTAGCTAGTTATCCACTTTGAAATATTTCAGCCTTTGTTTTCAGTGGAATGACAGTGCCTTCAGATGTGAGGCAATCTTTGCATTAATTTTATATTTGTGTGTCGCTAAAAGATGAATTGTCATCATTCCTACTTTTCTCTACTGTCCTTAATGAGAGTGACTCTCAGGCTAACCTTCGGATGCCTTCATCTGGGTTCTATGAATTTCACCAGTTTATGAAATTGTTTACCCCAACTGTAATGTTTTATTACACTACAAATAAAATTAATGGATATCTGTGTGGGCTTGAGCGAAGAACCTCTGCTGCTGATACCCGGATATGAGTCCTTGTTCTGAATATGTTATTGTAGTTTATGGATTGTTTCAAGCTGCCTTAGCAGTGCCATCCAGACTAGAAAATTAAACAGTGCTATGGATCATCTCCAGGCACTGCAGCTTGTTTGCCTGTAATGTCAAATTGTTAGAACAATCACTGGTCTACTTCTGCCCTGTGCCAGCTAGTATTCTTTCCAAACCATTCCTGTTTATAGTACAGGAATTAGCGTGGGCTAGTGACTGGTCCCAGCAGGCAGCCTGGATAAGGCCACCTTCAAGGAAGACAGCTCGGTAGTACGGAAGCCAGTTCTTGCGTGCCAGATGGCCCCAGTGCCAGGGAACAGTCCCAGTCCCATTTAACTGACTAGTAAAGAGACATCTATCAAACACCGTGCTGTTGTTATAACAATGAAGAATGACCTTCTTTCTGCACTGTGGTTGGTACGATATGTGTTTAGCCCACAGGAAAAGATGAAAGAAAGAGGAGTCTCCAGCGCACCTTGCCAAAGACCTGCTGCCTATTGTGAAGCTGCTGCCTGCTCTGTGACTTTTCCAAGACAGCAGATTATGTAAAATGAATGGATCGGTGCTGTCCCCAAATTGATTTTGTATAGTGAAACACAAAATTAATAGATTCCCAGGTTGACTGAGTAGTTAGATTTCTTCCTTGTTTTGTGCTTATAAAAAATTCAGTTAAAAATACCTTAAAGGCCGTGAAAATTCAAATGGAAGCAGTCTTTTTAGCTGAAAACTGTTAAGAATCAAAAAGGTTTGGGGTTTTGGTGAATATTGTAAGACACTTTGCTTTCCAGAAGCTGTGTTTTGGAAAGGAAGCCTGCAATGCATGATGTGATTTTAGAAGCCCAACTTTCCATGATACAAAAATTAAACCTCCCTGCATCTACACACTTTTCTTAGTTGGGTTTAGACCAGACCAGATTCCAGCCTGAATAATGCTTGCTTGCTTGCCTGTCTCATAGTTTCCTGTTTGAGGTGTTTGAGATTTCTCTTCAAGTATTTTGCCATGTAATGTTTATGATTGCAGAATGAGCTATTCCACTCCCACAGTAAATGTATATCAGTAAAGCACTTTTGAAGAATACAGATACAAAGACTGAAAAGTTCTTTCAGTTCTGTAAGGGACAAAGACATTAAAAAGCTAAACAATCAATTTTTTATGATAGACAAAAATAATGTGTTTTATCAATAGTTATATTCTGGTTTAGCTAAATTCTAGTAAAGTGCTATTTACTAGCTTTGAATGAAGCACTGATGGATATAATAGAGATGCAGGTATTTGTAAGAGTCAGAAAACTACAAGGGAAATTTATGAAGTCAGTGAATATCATTTTCAAAGTATGTAGGCTTTCCTATCAGGAAGAAAAATCCAACTTGTTTAGTAAAGTACTTTTAAGAAATTAAGACATTTAGTAAGTGCCAAATTTAAGTCAGTGTGATCTTGATATTTTAACTGACTTTTTCCTTTGCTACTTTTTGAGGCTGCTGTTACAGTGCAAAGGAGCACAGTGATCAATTATATTATTTACAAGGAAAATAAATAAATTAATTAATTAAAAAAAAGACAAAAAGAATGGACTAACTTGCAAAAGCATGTAACATTTGATTATTTTTTTTTACTAAAGAAATTAAAAAGGAAAAGTTTATGAGTTGCTGTTAAGTAAGAACTGTCTTTTAAAATATTTTCTTTAGAAAAGCAGTTCTCTAGTGTTTCAGATGTCTGTCAAACACCTGTTGGTGAAACTTGGCAACATTTTCTATATGGATAGTGCTTTTAAGTATTTTGTTCCCCGTGACTGTACAAACAGTTGCAACCTTGCATTCAGTAGAAAACTGAAACAACAGCATAAGCTGCACAAAGAGAGTGGGAGATGTGAAAGTGCTTCCTTACTTTTAAGAGATCTGTGTACTATGAGAACCAAGTACAGACTGGACTAAATATTTTAACTGGAAGCAAGGAGCCTGAGAAGTGAGATTGAAGGAAGTATTCTGATGTCTCACTGAGAGTTTTTGCAGTTATCAGAGGAAAGTAGGAAGTATAATTAGCAACTAGGAACCTAAATACTTTCTGAAGTCTTTGTTAGATATAAGTTTAAGTATCTATATGAAACCTTGGGAAATAACTCTATGGTAAAAATGTTTTCTGCAGTTTATGGTTGAAGGAATTGGTGCAAAGTTCAATGCTGGTTCAACATTAAGAAAAGTTAGGCTAAAAGCCAGTCTTCATGCTAAGAAAATCTTAACAAAATTTTCTTCAAGTCAAAATCTTTGTCCCAGAAGGTGTGAATCTCTTTCTGTGATACTGTTTCTCACAGGCGAACTAGAAATTGCTGTAATATATTATCTCATTTTTGTTTCCTGAATATCATTATTGAATTTCTTTTACAGGAACTGCTGCAGTTTTTCTAAGTAATAGGTCCATTGGTTCAAATGTTCTGCCCTTTCATTGCCATCTTCATTTGTCCGATGTTCAAAATACTTTAAGCAGACAGCTTTGTCAGTTCTGTTAGGAGCATTACTTTATGGCACACTTGAAGTCTGATATTTGTCTTTGTCTGTGTTTTTTTTTTTTTAGTTTTTCATACAAATCACACTTCAGAGAACCAATAAAGCAAGACATGACCCAAAAAACCTGAATGCTTCCAATTAAATCATAAATTCTGTGAAATTTACTGGAATTTCAGCTTTCCAGTTCTAAAATTGAAAGCTTTGTGTTGGGTAAAACAAAATGAAACAGCTATCTGACTATTATAGAGGTTTTCAGAAAGATGTATATCAAATCCAACAAATTGCTGCCACAAAAATGTTAATAATGTCTGAATCTGCTAAGTCTGTAACATGGAGCCAGAGAAGGGCAGCCAAATGAGTTACTAAACATTAATGGTTTTATTTTGTTTCAATTTATTTTATTTTATTTATTTATTAACCTGGGTAAATGGACATGGATTTAAAACCCAAGTACCTGATTCTAATTTACTATTTTCTCATAACACTATATGTACACCTTTTATTTCTCATATTTGTAACATAATAAAATAAGCAATTATTTTAATTATAAAAATAATGTACATTATAAATCAGTCCTTGCTCAAATATCTGCTTCAAAAGGACAACATTTTACTCAATGAATGTTTTAGGAAAGTTGCATTGTAGAGTAGAACTGAACATCAACCTCTGTAAGTCTAATACATTCCTTTTCTCTACCAGTTTACTCATGAATTTTTTGAATGCATCTTCTGCCTCTTTTGGGCAGGCCAACTTTGGAAATATATAAACACACATGCTTTTCTCCTCATTATGAAAGGTGATCGTTTTGTAACTATGCCAGTGCAGTGTATGTGTATCAGACTGTGGAACATACATACAAAAAAAAAAACTTCTTTCTAAACAGGTCATGAAGCTCCTTTTTCCTAGAAGGGACTTGTGTCCAAAAACATTAGACACAATGTCTAGTGGATGTTAAAGAGAAACCTGGAACATAACACCTGATTTCTTAAATGAACATTGGACTCTAAAATATAGTACATAAAAGCAGAAACCTTACCACAGGGGCCAATTTACAAACAGTGCTACTTATTAGTGCTGCCAGTAGATGGCATTCTTTATATTAACTAAATAACCAATGGTTTAAAACCTGTTTGTTGGTGTTTTTGGGGGGATGGGTGTGGGAGTAAGGTTGACAGACATTCCCTCTTCAAAGTATTAGAATTTTCACAGAAATCATGCATATCTATTTTGAAATGGTTCATCAAATTTCATTATTTCAGTTCAACATTTTTTTTTGTCCAAAATGAAACAGTCATTTCAGATTCATGTAAAGATGTAATTCATATGACGTGGTAATTTTTATTTTTGTTTGGGTGAGAAAGAAGAAAGGATTTTTTCTTTTTAGAATGATAAAAACAATATGTAACAAGGAACTGAAAGTTTAATTTTGCTGCTTTCATTCAATAAAATTACTGTAAGAGGTATTTTTTTTTGTGTGTGTGTGGGGGGGGGCTGGCTATTACTTACTGTCCACAGATCCTACAGACTATAGCAGATCTGTCATATGCTTGGGGAATAACCTAGCAACCTGAGTCCAGGTGTAACTTATAGATCACTAATCTTTCTTTCTTTCTTTCTTTCTTTCTTTCTTTCTTTCTTTCTTTCTTTTTTTCTTTTTCTTCCTTCCTTCCTTTCTTTCTTTCTTTCTTTCTTTTTCTTTCTTTCTTTTCTTTCTTTCTTTCTTTCTTTCTTTCTTTCTTTCTTTCTTTCTTTCTTTTTCTTTTCCTTTTCCTTCCTTCCTTCCTTCCTTCCTTCCTTCCTTCCTTCCTTCCTTCCTTCCTTCTCTTTCCTTCTCTTTCCTTCTCTTTTCTTCTCTCTCTTTTTTTTTTTTTCCTTTTGAAAGCTTAACCCAAATCCCAAATCCCAAGGAGATGTATGTTGACAACAGAATGTTTTTGACCTCTTTCAATGGATAATAAAATGAGAGGGCTGCTCACAAAGTAAGATACTTTGACAGAAGCTAACCTGAAGATTTTTAGAGCATTAGTAATATTGGAATCCATGACCTTTACAATGATAGATGAGCTACTGAAGTGTAAAAGATATTTCAAGATATGTTGCATTACAAAATATATCACATATTCCACTGCATAATCCAGATATTGATCCTCGTGGCTGTTGTGTGTGCGGAATGTTTATATCACAGGCACAGCCAGTAGGTAGGAAGTGGACACACCTAAAGGCACGTGCACTACAAGTCTAATGTCTAGGATACTGGAGTAATGTACACTTGGTTAAATTTGGAATCATATGCAAATGGAGTCCATCACTTTGTGCCTTTACAGCCATTGTTTACCCAGATGTGAACCTGAAGTGAGTGTGGGCAGCAGCAGATCAGATTCTAGGCAAATGAGCCTCCTCTGGTTCTCCTCTGATTCAAAATCCTGTAGTATCCCCTCTGGTTGGAGGAGGTACTATCAAATAGTGATGCTGAATATATGTCTACAAAGTAAGGGATTCATATTGGCAATATTTTTATTTCTAAACTTTGAATGGCAGTGATTTTTCAGTCCCTAATAGTAATGAGTAATGTCAAACTGAAGAACTAGGTGGAAAGATCCTCTGTCCCAATAAGTCAACTGACCTGCATAGGCTTAGACTGTGTAATACTGAAGAAACAAAATAATTAGAATTTTACTTTGCTGCACATTTTTCTTACTGGACAAAATCTTATATTACCCTTGAGGTCATCAGAAGTCCTGCATGCAGTAAACTGGTCACAGTGTCACTGGATAGAAAGTAATTAGCTACAGTGGTGATTCTTGTCATGATACTGTAGTTGAGCATCAAGTTGAGAGCCAAGGAAAAACACAAGTCTTTTAATTATGTTTATGATTATGGGCAAAATATCTGTAGAGCGGTTGTTCAGGTCACACGTAATGCTCTGCTACTCAGCGATTATTCCATTTACCTAATCTATATTGGAAATGTCCTTCACAAAGGCTACTTAATTACTGAAGATGCTGGCACATGAATTTGTCCCAAATATTACCCTACTACATGAAGAACTGTGTTAATTTTTTGGAGCTTGAGAAGTCAGAAATTTATCCTTCACTGCACAGAGGTTCAGATTTTGATGCAGATTATGCACTGGAACACATTTGAAGAGCAGTTAGAAGTGTCTCTCACCCTTTGAAGCTTCATATAAGATTTAAGTTAACAGTGAAAGGAATTAATATAAACAGAAATATCACAAACATATGCAGACTTATGATTTTATGTATGTAGCGGCATACTCGAGTTCTGTTTGCTGCAGATATATCAGATTAAACTACATGGACTTCAGTGTTTGTTGTGATTAGCAAACTTGATTCAGTTATCCTTAATCCTTGCCTTTATCAAAAAGCACAGGCTACAAATCTGTGTTTTATCATTATTGAAATGATAATTAATTAGAGCTGGCATACAACTGTTATAAATTCTGGATCTTTTCATTCAAGCTTTTACCTCTACTTACATTTTTTTGGGGCTTGTACCCAAATGAGTAATAGTTCTGTTTTATTAATTTCAGAATTTTTTAATACTTAAAAGCTGTTACATAAACAAGAAATATGCTGATCTTTTTTCACTCTTCTGGATGTACAAAGAATTAGGTGGTTAGTCTGAACAGCCTGCGCTTTATTTTGTGTTAGGTAGATTTTATTTCATATCACAGATTCAATGATGTTTATTGATACCTTTCTGTGACCTTATTACTGATCCATTTGCAATTTGAATGGGATGCACCATTGATTACCATCTGATATAGATATTTGCAGTAAATAATCAACTCAGAGGCATCTTGATCTCATATGTGATATATTGAATTTCATTATTGGCATTTGACACTCATTAGTCATAGGTGACTGATTTTTGACTGGAAATATCACAGTAATGTTATGGTCAAGAATGTATTTGTCTAGTTTTTGTGAGGATGTAGATGAGTAGTAATTGAATAATAAAGAGCCAGTGATTATTTTATAAACATTTCATGTAATTAACACAGGAAAAAAGAAAAAAGGTAATGACGAGTAGAAGATACATCATAAAAAGTATAAATATATCTTTCTCATTTCCTTACCATTAATAGTTCTTTGGTGGCAATGGCAACCAAGCAAAAGAACATAAATAATAGCTCTGAAGATGCACATGGAAGGGCATCATAAATATAAAAATGAATACATTCATTAGTATAGTTTTTTCTGAGGCCTAAAATGAAGTGTATAATGATGAGCAGTTGTATCTAAATCAAATCAAAACCTGTAAGAATCTGTAACTTGTAGAATGACCTACCATGTCAAACTTAAAGCATTAATTACAGTTCCTTTCTTAGGTTATCTCAGAGACCATCAGCCTTTTAGGTAGGAAGCTTGGACAAAGAACTGTCAAGGATGACCTAGTAAGCAGATATTCTATAGTAGGGAACAAGTAATCTAGTAATATTCATTCTCCTGTTCAGCAGTTTGTTTTGTTTAACTTGTAAATTCTTAAGATTAAAGTTTATTTTCTTTATAGCAAACAGTTAAAACTTTGCATGATGGGTTTGGGTCAGCTAGAGTTAGAAATGATGCTGAAATGCAAACAGAACCTCAAACCTTAAATAACATCCATATTAAATCTGTGGCTCTTTTAGATGTGAATGATAATTCACACTGACTGACCTTATAGATCGTGCTTACTGCTATGGCATTGTATATTGACTGTCATTTTGTGATATGGCAAGTACAGCTGCATTTCTGAAGAGATTTTTCTGAGGTGGTATATGTTCTTTTTCAATGGGAGTGACTCATTTAATCACAAACTAAAGATTGTGACATTTTCAGGTTTTATTCTGTCTTATCCTTATCCATGTGGCTTATTGTATACTCTTCGGTGTCGTACGTTGACTGAATTCAGACAGCAAGGTAATGTAATCTTGTCTAGATTCATTTAAAATTTTAAAATTGTCTAGATTCATTTAAAAGGATTGTGGAGCAGTAGTTCCTTTAGATAATAGAGTGTGATAATGATTTGGTCTGCTTAAAAACTTGTAGAAAGGAAACAGAGGGGTGGCTATTTCACAACTCTTTCTTATAAGCTCTAAAAAGGCTATTCCGCCTTTCATAACAGCAAGTTTTCTTTGGGCTTTCACATGCCCAGATTTCCAGTGGCAGGATGTCTAACCATAATGTGGATTATTATAGGCAACACAATTTTCTGAGGTTTTGAAAATTCAAATTTAAAACAATTTCCTTTTGTCTTGCTTGTGCCCCCTTTAAGAACTTGTATCTGTGAATAGATGAGTGAGATTTACTTGCACAGGCACTTGTAGAAAGTGAATCTCATGTTCAAAAGCTTGAAGATTTGCACTCTAATTGCTATACTTTTTTTTTTTTTTTTTAAACAGTTTCATAGCTTGATTCAGCAGACTGGCAAAATTTTTCAGTCTCCTTCCAGAGGCAGTAAATATGCCAGTCAAGGACTTGATTACAATTTTTACATTAAATTACTTTATGTCAGTAAGGACTGCATTGCTAAAGGCTCTGTATATTTTATAGAGAATATGTTCTGGTTTCTAAAACTCTTTGTCAGTATCACAAATACCTTGTGCCTAGTGCAGAAAATTCTGCAGAACTGAAATTTCAGAATGGGTAATACCCTTGCATTCTGCTGAGCATTTTCCATATAGTTTTACATGTAGGAGGCCTTCAGGGAGTTCTTCATTCGTTCATTGGGGAGACAATTATATCTACACTTCTTCAATAAGTTTTTGCAGAATAATAGCCATAGTAATGATAAATTTCTGCCTAATGATAAATTTCTGCCTAATAATGGCAGAAATGTCAGTATAAGGCACTATCATCAATAACAAATAAGTCATATAATAAATGTATCATGTAGATCTTCACTCAGCTTTTTAAAATTCCATTGGGGACAGTGGGGGCTGAGTTCAGAAACCGTTATGGCAAGGTAAATGTTCCTGCTGTATCCGAATTTATATACAGCTCAGCAGTGAAGCACTAAAACAAGAGGATAAACTCTAGATAATGTAAAATTGAACCTAGTGCAACAAAATAAAATGTAAAAAAAAATGCTGGAAAATATCCATCTTATTTTCCTACTGTACTGGGTGCAGGTGCCACTTTCAGCCAGTTCCAATGGCCCCAACGCAGGGCATGGCCAGGTCCAGCAGACAAGATGGTGGCACCTCATGGAAAACACATGTAAGAAAGAGCAGAAAACAATGGATCTGGGCCCATGACGAGCCCACACTGGGACAGGCTTATCCTGAAGGACTGTGGGAAGGACCCATGGTGAAGCAGGGTGAAAGTGGGATGAGGAAGGAACAGCAGACAGGAGCTGTTACAGGCTAACCACAGCCCCATTCCTCATTCTTTTTGCTTGCCAGTACCTGAATTACTAACTAAATACCTATTCTAATTGGAAGTTAATTAATTTTCCCTAAGCTGAAACTGCTTTGCCCACAGTGGCAATAGGTCAGCAATCTTCCTGTCTTTATCTCAGTCCATGAGCTTTTGCACTCTTTTTTTTTCCCTATTTTCTCCCCTATCCCATTTTTGTCTTTAGCATTTGTCTAGGGCAGGGTATCAGTTTGGGCCAGGTGGGCCAAGTCCTTTGCCACTTTATTTATTCTGTGATTTTAAAACATGTGGAACTCAGACTCTTTTTTTTCTCTCCTCGCAAATGTTAAGAGAATGTTTGATGAAGATTGTTAATTGTCAGAGCTAAACCCAAATCTCTGTTGTTCCATAGATTAGGAGACAGAGCACTGTGGTGGTAATTGTTTCTGGGGGAGAATGCACGCTATAGTCTCTTTCTGGCCTCTGAGAAGTGTTCTTGAAAGCTAATAAATAGAGGCAGACCAAATTATGCCTGATGTTGGATCACCTGATATAGTATTGTGTTCTGATGCAGTAGTTGCACTGAAGATAAGCATCATGCGTACAGCTGAATGAGAACAGCCATCACCTAGTAGTGTAAATGTTCTCTATTTTTGTGCGTTTTACTTATACCCATTCAAGGCTTAGCCAAGTTACTCCACAAGGCATTTTTATACAATTTCTGTTGATTGCAAGGGGACTATCTATAGTGCACTTTAAATAATTTTCAGAATTTTTTCTTAAGGTGCATACAGTACGGTCAACAGCTAACATCTTGTTGAAGAATTACAGGATAAGAACATGTGGTTAAGGCTATGTAAAAGTAGGTTAAGTAGTCAATATGGAGTTTCATGTCTCGGCACATAAAAAAAAGGAAGGGTGGGAACTTAATTTTTCCCTTGATTGTACTATTTTTAATTTGGTGTAATTCCGTTATTTCCTGATTTGCTCTGCTGCAAGAAGACAAATATTTCTCCTTTTCTGTTCTCATTCTGAATTTTAGGAAAGTGTTTGGTAAAGATTTGTCATTGACAAATGTAAATCCAAATATTCTTGGCTTTAGTGAATTTAAAGCTGAAAAGACAATTGACAACTCAGATGTTTAGTCTCCATACAGATATTTAGATACTGTGGTCATTAGTGTCTGTTTGATTTGAGAACAATGTTGTATCTTCAAGAAAGGCATATGACCCCGAATGGAAGGTAAATATATTACTTTCTCGGTTAGTGTTTTGGTGATTAAGCAGATCCGTTACTATAACCATTTCCAATATAAATGCCCAACAAGTCATTGATATTCTCTCCTCTTATTCCACATTAGTAAAAGATTATTTCATACTAAGCATAAATACGAAATTTTCTATGTATTTACACAGTGGTTAAAAATAGTTGGAAAGAAGATTCTTTTCAAAATTTTCTCCTCTTCTTTTTTCTGCTTCATGTGATTTAAAAAAAAACAACAGTACTTACTGGTACGTACTACCTTTGTTCAGCTTGTCTATTTTAACCTATGGCATTGGAATTTAGCAAAACTGTGTATCCTGGAAAAAAAACAACAAAGGATAGGCTAAAGTGCTTTCATGGGTAAAAACAGATGTCTTATGAATGAGCAAAGACTTATTAACAGAGAAACGGAAACAACTGAGACTTTCAAAAACTTCTTTTTAATTCCTTGGTCTGGGATTTTTGCCCTCTCCCCCTTCTTTTTTTTTTTTTGCCACTGTCAACTTTGTTATTAACACCCAAATGTTGAGATAATATTCTGGATGATAATAATGCGAGGAATAGGACCTGTCCTCTTTTCCAAAAAGCCTCCAAGAATAGTTCTTTTAATTAGGCATGTAGCCAAGTGTATTAGACACATTTGTACACTTTCTGAAGCTGTTTAAAGTGCTATGAATTTACCAAGCAATACATCACAGGATAGTTTTGTAGTTTTGCTCATAGCTCCAAGGTAACCTCTTGTTTCAGTCTCCTGAGTGGTAGCTCAGATCCTTCTTAGTGTTTGCCTTCAGAAATATGACATTAGCTCTAAGGAAGCATAAAATACATGGTTATGGAAGCATAAAATACATGATGACTGCATGGTGAGTCTTTTAAATCACACTATTTGTGTGAGATTAGCTTGCATAATGGCAAGCTAATGATTCTATTGTGTCTATATGTTTAATAAACTAAATCAAAGTTTATATTTAGGCACTGAATTTAGTCACAGGCTCTCATAGGCCTAGTTTCAGTTACTCCGTGATGATTTATATTCTCTTAGTGCCTCTGATCTCCACTTGTGAGTTGGCAGCAGCATTTCTGTAAGCACTCTATGCCTATGTGGCAACAGGTGATGGCTCTTGTCTCACAGGTTTCTTGTTTAAGGAAGGACTGTTCTGTTTTGTTGACAATGAATAACAGAATATGGGAGACAAAAGGGAACATTGCCTTCTCAGGCTTAGTGGTAGCTGAGATTTAAAGTGTTCTTTTGTGTTGCATGTTATCAATTACAATGTCTATTTCTCTGCTCCAGGCTTGAACAAACTATGTTTTTTTATTGTGAAGCCTGATATTCCCCAGTAAGAAATATATAACAGGGTACTTAAAAACAGCAGGAAAGAATATTCCAAACTTTTAGCCTGAATTACTGAGTAACACCTGCTCTCACTGCTCATAATGGGGCTGAATAACCTTCATAATTGACTACCACTTTAGTGGAACAATGAAGAGTAATTACAAGTGTTACACAATATTTCAGAACAACACGGATGAATTAGATTGCAACAGATATTTGTTGTTACCTTCATATTTATTCTGTCAGAAATTATTTGCGCCACTTTCTATTTAGTATGATTTCGGTTTTCATTTGATGTTAAAAACTTTTGACAAAGAGATGAAGAGAAATATTGGGCAGTTCTAGTAATTAGGCCAGGTTTGGTACCTAGATGTGAAATTTCAACATGGTTATCTATCTGACTTTTTTTTTCACACCTTGAAAGCTTCTGTCAGCTACTTCAAAGAGGACTTTGGGATATTGAAAGGAATAGGAAAAAAAATGAAAAGAAAATGCAGAATTATTTTTCTTAAAGTGCTGTTTAAAGTGCATCTGAAAGAAGGTTTATCTCCATTTTGCAAGGAAAAAGCTTAAATGCATCAATGGTGATGGCATTTACAGTTCAACCCATGGCATCTGTGTACTGAAAATCGTAAAGAAAATTGCATGTTCGTGGCTGAGTTCATAACAGTCCCCATATTAATGGTTGTATTTTCATTCTTTGTACGTTTTGGTGGATTTATTCAGGCTATCACCTTAATGGATACTCCATAACAGGTGGTGCCTCTTAGCTTCCAGTTCATTAACAGGGTAGCACAAGCTATTTTCATTGTCATCTGTAAATATAAATAGAGGATACCTTTCATTATTATACACAATGAGGTTATAGTCAAACTGGTCCTAACTTCTGGGAAAAGAGAAGAGGGAGCAAAACATGTGCATGTAGTCAACAGTGGAGTTCTGAGCCTGTTTATTCAGACTTCTTGTTCCTATTGCAATTACTTCTTTTTTTTTTTTTTGTTCTGAATCACTGTGAAATCCACATTTGTCTTCCCAACTGTTTCAGACACACCCTGCAGATACAGCTAATTAGGAGCCAACCACTGGTTGGAGTTTCCCTCAGTGCTTTCCACTGATTTGTTTTTGTTTATGATGTGTTTTGTGTGCTTCATTTTTGTGATACATTTGTGCAGTCTTATTTAGCCTTCAGATCATCAAGTTATTGGAGCATCAGTGTGCATGGCATGAAAAGAAGTGACTCATTCATCCATTTCCAATCTTTTGTTTCTTCAGCTGATTGAAGGGTTCAATAAATTACTGTGGTTCATAATGACTATAAAAGTTAAACACTATTTTTATCTATTCAGCTGTGTTTTAAATACAGCATTGGGATCTATCATTCTGTCATGGAGAGAGGCTCTGGAAGCATTTGACAACTTATAATCTTTCCTCCTTCACATATTCATGAGAGAGGAAGATTATGCATGCAAGCAATAACTTTACACATTAATTATTGAGTCAGATATCAGGAAGACCATAACTTCATGAGAGACAATGCACAGAAATACTTCAATTTGAAGCAAAGATAAAGCTCAAGGGCAAAAATTGTGTGGCTTTAGTAACAACGGATAATTTCCTGCCCTTCTTCCTCTATCCCTTATCTGCATTGCAGACTAGAATATCTTTATTATGAAAATCACCCAAGGGATAACAGAAGTGAGTTGCAGGAGATACAGATGTTCATGGGGTTCATCAATGGGTTCAGGCCTGGTTAGTACCTATTATAGGTGGTGTAATCTGATTCATGTCTCAGAGAATCAGCTGTGTTTCTTAGCATGAGGAAACAGGTCAGCAGGGCCACGAACCTGTAACTTTCTACACTTTGGCACATTACTTTTTTTTTTTTCCCAGGAAAGAACATGGAGCCAGCAAGCTGCCTTGCCCAGACCATGCAGTGCTAAAGGTGGGATTTGAGTACATCTCTCCCCTCTTTATCACCTGCTTATTTGACTTAATTAATCATTGCTCCTATCTCAGTACATCAAATGGTGCTGAGGTGGCCCCTTTTATTTGTTCATGGCTGTTGGTGACTCACAGTACTAACTCTGCCAAGTAATTCAACTGACTGTATTTTGGAGGCCCGTACATTCATTCTTAGACTATTAGTGCTTTTTTTGATGCTAGCACTTATATTTCATCCTAGTGTTGTACAGGAAAATTCACTGAAATAATTTGTTTGAAAGAAAGAGAGAAAAGCACTTCTATTGCCTTTTCATCTACAAACTGTAACACAGAAACAACGCTTGGCAGGAGTTAACCCATGATCTTGAATAATCTTTCAGAGATTAAAAAATGGAGGCATACTGAGCAATTCTTTTCATTCAAATGACATTTGGATATGAAGCTTCCCACAGCCCTTTATCAGATAACGTGGACTGGATGTGAAATGAATTTAACGCAGAATGAGAGATGACTCTTGTCTTTAACCTGGAGTCTCATGATAAACTCTGCAGAGTAGAGATCCTCTAGTTTAAAATCATAAACAATCTATTTCTAGTCATTTTAGCTTTTCCTGTATTTTACATATGATGAAGAAAGCAATTAGTTATATGCATACATAGAATCATAGAATCACAGTATGGTTTGGGTTGGAAAGGACTTTAAAGATCATCTAATCCCAACCCCCTGCCATGAGCAGGGACACCTCTCACCAGACCAGGTTGCTCAAAGCCCCATCCAACCTGGCCTTGAACACCTCCAGGGATGGGGCATCCACAGCTTCTCTGCACAAACACTTCCAGTGCTTCACCACCCTCTGAGTGAAGAATTTCCTCCCAATATCCAATCTAAAGCTTTCCTCTCTTTTAGTTTAAAACCATTCCCCCTTGTCCTGTAACTCTCTGCCCATATAAAAGGTCCTTCTCCTTCTTTTTAAGACCCTTTTATGTACTGAAAGGCCACAGTAAGGCCTCCCCAGAGCTATCTCTTTTCCAGGGTGAACAACTCCAGCTCTCTCAGCCTTTCTTCACAGGAGAGGTGCTCCAGCCCTCTGATCATATTTCTGGCCCTCTTCTGGACTTGCTCTGAGAGATCCACGTCCTTCTTGTGCTGGTGGTCCCAGACCTGGATGCAGGACTCCAGGTGGGGCTTCACAAGGGCAGGGCAGAGCGGAGGGGGACAATCACCTCCCTCGCCCTGCTGGCCACCCCTCTGTTAATGCAGCCCAGGATGCAGTTGGCTTTCTGGGCTGCAAGCATGCACTGCTGGTTCTTGTCAAGCTTTTTGTCCACCAAAATCCCCCAAATCCTTCTCTGCAAGGCTGCTCTCAATGAGTTCTCAACCCAGTCTGTATTCATGCCTGGGGTTGCCCTGACCCAGGTGCAGCACCTTGCACTTGGACTTGTTGATCCTCCTGAAGTTCACATGGGTCCAACTGTCAAGCTTGCCCAGGTCCCTTTGGATGGAATCCCTTCCTTCTGCTGTACTGACTGTACCACTCAACTTGCTGTCATCTGCAGACTTGCTGAGGGTGCACTTGATCCCACTGTCTATGTCATTGATAAAGATATTAAACAGCACTGGTCCCAGGACAGACTGCTGAGGGACACCACTTGTCACTGGCCTCCACCTGGACATAGAGCCATTGACTACATCTCTCTGCATATGACCATTCAGTCAATTCATTATCTACTGAATGGTCTGCACACCAAGTCCATATCTCTCCAATCTGGAGATCAGGATGTCATGTGGGCCTTGCAGAAGTCCAGGGAGATGCCATTGGTTGGTTTTCCCATATCAACTGGTGCAGTCACTCCATCATAGAAGGTCACTAGATTGGCCAGGCACGATTTGCCCTTGGTGACGGTGTGCTTGCTGTCCCAAGTCATCTCCTTGTCCTGCTTGTGCTTTGACACTGCTTCTAGGAGGATCTGTTCCATGATCTCAGGCACAGAGGTGAGGCTCACTGGTCTGTAGTTCCCCTTTTTAAAAATCAGAGTGATGTTTCCCTTTTTCCAGTCACTGGAGACTTCACTTGTTTACTGTGACTTTTCAAATATATGTATGTAAGTGAATGAACACAGTAGCAATGACACTTGGTACTATTGCATAATTTGCTCTGTTCAGCCATAGTATATGCTGCTATAAAAAAGGGTCGCAGGTAAAGGGGTCTAGGATATGTAACTTGGAATTCCCATGCTTTCCACGCTTTTGTATTTTTGAGACTTTAGGCTACTATCACATTTTTTTTTGACAGAAATGACATATTCCCCTTAGAGTACACTTCAATCTTTTTTTTTTTTTTTCTTGAGAAGGAGTCCATTAGTATCATCGATATGCTTTGAACCTGTCTTGACAGAATACAGATATTCCTCACAGAATTGTACTGTCTTTTTCTTCATCATCATAGACTTGAAATGATGGCATTTTGAGAACTTTGTTATACATCAGAGCTCCTCTCAACAAGGTGCAGAAAAGTGTATTCAAAAACTCTAGTGTATTCTCCAAAAATCTCAGTGACTTGAAGTTGTTTCATAATTGTCTTCAATAGGTGTCATTTACTTCAGTTAAACTTACTTTCCTTGCAGACCATGCTGTTTAAGATCATATTCTATTAGAATTCGCCTATTAAAGTCTTCACTGAGCTTTGCATTCAAGTTGTTGATCTGCTTTTGAGGCTTGTTGCCTTGCTTTGTAAAACACCATAAGGCTGTTTGTCATCTTGATTTTTTTTTTAATTGCTTTGTGTGGTATTTGGACTTCATTGCAATCCATGTATGCTCTTACACAACATCTCTACCATATCCAAGTGCATTTCTTCTGCCTGTGAAGGAAGAGTGCTACCACTTGAGATCTGCTCTTTCTCTCATCCTTTCCAGAAGGAAGTATTTGGTTTTGAGGAGGTGAATTGCTGGTTTATGTTAGGAGATGCTGAAAAATAACTACACTCTTTCCTCAGAGCAGAAAATGGTAATTCTTGTGGCAGTCTTCATGTTCTGTAAATATTTGCTTTCAGATTACAAACCTGCTTCTGAGAATCTCTCACTGTAATGTAGTTTTTTGCTTTGTTTTGGATACAAAAGTGCATTGTGTCTAATCTGAATATAAGACCTTACTGTAGATCTTTACTCAGGTAGATAATGATAGGACAAGGGGCAATGGTTTTAAACTAAAAGAGGGTAGATTTAGATTAGACATTAGGAGGGAATTCTTATCTGTAAGGGTAGTGAGGCACTGGAGCAGTTTGCCCAGAGAAGTTGTGGATGCCTCATCCCTGGAGGTATTCAAAGCCAGGCTGGATGGGGCCTTGGCCAACCTGATCTAGTGGGTGGCATCCCTGCCCATGGCAGGGGGGTTGGAGTTAGATGATCTTTAAGGTCCCTTCCAACCCAAGCCATTCTATGATCTTGTACTAGACCTTAAGACAAACTATTAGGTATTATGGTCAGTGCTCCTGAGTGACTCAAAGATAAGAACCCTGATATTTTTTACAAGCTGTTTGATTCTTTAATGAAAGATAATAGAAAACTAAGTTGAAATTTCTTGATAGGGTATTTAGGAGTTTTAATCCTGTCATAGTTTCATTTAAAAAGTTCACTCTTTTCTGATACTTCTTACAAATACTTAACTTCCCTGGGAAATATGTTCAATGCGGAGTCTGGTTCTTATAGTGTAAGACTGATAAGCAGACTGCTTCTTTCTGCTTTAATGAATGTCACATTGCTTCTAGTAGGGTACTTTCTGAGGCCTCCCACTCAGTCAGGTGAGAAAAGTGATTTACTTGAAGTACATCCTTTATAGAAATTTGAAATTTATCGCTGTTTTAAAGGTAGCTGTCAAAAGCACTCTGTTAAGAATTAATTATTGTGTTACTTAGAAGTCAATAAAATATTTTGCTGCTCTGATTTGCATCCTAGTTTATGTATTTGAAAAAAAACACAACACAACATAATCTATTAGAAATATCACACAGCCTTTGCAAAACAGATACATAAGTGAATTTTCAAAGGAGTGCAGGGTAGAGATGTTGGGTTTTATAAAATATTCCATTTCCCAAACTGTTTCATATTTTTTTTATTAATCATAAGTGTTGAGTGCAAATGCATATTGTGCATTTCCATGAGAAGCTTTTAGGAAGCTTATATTTGTTTTTCCCAGAAAATCTCATTCTCTAATTAATCGACCAACTTTGTTTGTTTGTTTGTTTGTTTTCCTCCTAGGATAAGGAGGTATTACAACCCTTTATGTTAAAATTCTGTGATTTTTTTCTGGGTAATGGAAATCCACAAACATATTGGTGCCATAGTAGATCAGAGGAGGAAAAGGACTAAGATGAAGAGAAGACATTTTTACCATACAAGTGGCCACACAATGACAGGGTTTGCCTGGACATGTTGTGTAGTCCCCATCCTTGGAGTCATTCAGATCCCAGCTGGACACAGTCCTGGGCAGCTGGCTCTATGCGACTTTGCTCTGAGCAGTGACTAGATGATCTCCAGAGGTGCCCTCCCACCTCAGCTGTTCTGTGATTCCTGTTGATTACACTGTTGCTCACATCAGCTGAACACTTTCTCATAAGGGCACATAAATCTGTTTCATTTTGTGGCATCTTTTCATGGTAGCAGTTTCATTTTTTGCCAACAATATGAATGAATTAATTTCAGTTAAAGGCAAGGCATTTCAGTCCTATAGGTGTCAGAGACAGGAATATACGCTTAGTCCATCACTTTTCCAGTTTGAGGTGGTGTGATTTCAAGATACTAGGCTAATGCTTGAGAGTGGAGCCGTTCCTATATTCTAAGACAAAGGAAAAGCCAAGACACTCCTCCATGTGTATATCTCTGGTTTAGTTATCTGTGTGGATATTGCTGTTAATTTATGTTGTGCGATGTTCCCTTTTTACCTTGTGTAACAGATGTGTTGGAATTGGAAGGGTGCTCATCGTTTAACTACTCAGTAACTCGCTCCCTTGCAGTGGGCAATCCCTGCGACTGCCTGGGCTCCTCTGGGAAGAGAGCATTGATGGAAGAGGAGAGCCACAGGGGGCAGTTCGGAAAGCGGCTCCTTCGGAGTTTCAGGTGCTGAAATAGTTCATCCTTTTTAGGCTGATTTACTGTTCACTTCAGCCTTTGTGCTATCTAGCAGTGCTCTCCTTTACTGAGATATTTGGAGTCACAGGCAGTCTTAAAAACAAGTATTTTCATTAAAAAATCTGTCTGCAGCAGACTAATATACAAGCTTCCCCCCAGCCTGAGTTCCAGATGCATCTCCCTAGCTACCATGGATCATACCTAATCAAGGGCTTTGTGTGGCATATACAGCTGTCTAGGACTTAATAAGATTCTTCAGACAAATACATCATTTCAGAAGGAACACAGTCCACAGATCAGCTCGAAACTTTTCGGCATTGCTTAGAGTTTGTCCATAGGGTCTTCTACAGAAAGTCCCCAGTTTGTTTCATAGTATGTTAGCCCAACAAGAACGAGCTCCAGACATGAAACCTCATTATCACAGCAGCATGCTTGAGTTGCTAAACTCTGCTAAAAATCTGTGTTCATGCTGATAAATGAGTTTTGAATACAGTCTGTTTGGAAAGGCTGTGCAGACCAATCCTTAAATGTTTTATCTTCTTCCTAGCAGAAGCAGGTTATCTGGGAGGAAGCTGACATGCAACCTCCTATCCTTTAATAAAGGAGCAAGCAGAGGCTTGCTCTGTGTTCATTATTTGGGTGTACTTGTTGAAATTGACATGAATGAGAGAATTTCACTATTTGACTTGTGAGTGCCTTTCACACTGTTAGAGATCTGTGTGCATGCTGCAAACTGCATCGTACCCGCCGTTTCAAATTTTCCTCCATCTTGAAGCTCTTTTAATCTGACATTTTTGGATGGTGCTGGGGGGTATTTTCCTTATTGACCTTCAGTGTCCTGATAAGCCCTGTGATTAAGTGATTTTTGGTACAGCTTGCTGTGAAATTTCAGCGTTTGTCACTTTTTGCCTTTAAGAAACACTTGCATGCGTGTGTGTAGTCTTGCATAGTTTCTGTGTGTAGAAGATAACTGTACTAATGTGTAGTACACTTTTTCAGATAAAAGTCTTTTTGGGGAAAAAATGCCCATGAAAATAACTGTATTTGCAGTATGGAAATGATGCACTTGGCATCTCTCTTGACATTTGGGTTGTGTTTTTTTACATGCTGATTTTATTGGTTTTCTGGATATTGCACCTCTGCTTAGCCGTGGTGACATTTTTGGGGGTAAGCCTAGATTGTCTTTCAGATACTATAATTGTTTCTTTTGTGTGTAACATTTTATACATATTTCATATACTATACAACCTATTTAGCTTGCTGACAGTTTTCACTTTTGTAATGGAACTTCTTGGGAAAATACATTTCATTTTCATTAATTGCATCTACAAATACAGCAGTGGAGATGCAGCTAGAGACAAGCATAATGTTTCCTGTTGTGATCTTTGAGACAGGAGAGATGAATGAGTCTTTATTCAAGTAGCTGAGATGATTGTGGAGGTTTCAAGGCAAATATGAACTTCTCTCTCTGTGGTCTGTGGCCCTGAGGGTGACAACCTCAGGCTGCCATGGTCTGTGCTGATGCAGCTTGCTCTGGCAGTAGCCTGCTGCTGCTGTGCCTGCTGACCCCATTCTCCTTTGTAACCTGAAATCCAAGCTGCTACTGCAAGGCAGACAGACCCTACTTCCCTGGCAGCGACTTTGAGATGCTGGGGAGGATGCGGGACTGCTTCTCTTGGGAAGGAAGCAAAGAGAGAATGACTTTTTAAAATAAATGCCCCTTTTCTGTGAGTGTACGTGTGCATGCACTGCAGGAGTTTCGACATGTTTTGCATGCTACTGATGTTATAGTGCATGTGGTTGCTGCTGATTTTCAGCTGATGTCTCCGCTGCTCTTTTTCCTCTTGCAACTGATATTCAGTTCCCGCTCTTGTCTGATCTACAATTACCACCCCCTGTAACTTATGCCTCCTACTTTTTCTCACGGAAAAATAATGACTGCTACTGATTATTTTCCTTATTTCTTCACACTCCCTCAGCACCAAGCCTCTCCAGCCTCCCCACACCAAGAGGGGCAAATGAAAATAGCAACAAAACTACCAATTCTTCTTCGGCAGCCTCTTATTTGCTTCTGTCAGTGCTCCGCGCTAACTTAGGTTCCTGGGGAGAAGGGTTAAAGCCCAAGCAGTTGCTGGGACCTTACATCATCCTGCACAGGAATTTAATAATGCGGCTTTTCAACTGCAGAGAACAACTCAGAGGTCTAAATACAATTTTCTTATGTGCTATATTAATAAAGAAGAGCCTATACACTTTTTAATGAAATAAATGCTGCTTAATTCATTATTACAAGATGCTAAAAAAAAAAAAAAGCCTTTATTGGCTTGACAGCAGTTCTGCAGAATTAATTGCTTTTTAAGCATAGCATTAAACTTGTTTTTATTTGTCTGAGTAATTTTGAGTATTTTTCTCTAAAACACTAATAAAAATAAATCCTACATTCATGCTGTGTTTAAAGCAATTTTGACAAATTTAAACTGCTAATACCAAGCCTATTTTGTTTCTCTAATAAGACACTTATGAGAAGTGTGGAATGCTCCATCTAAGCCTGATTTCCAGCTGAAATCAGGTATGTCGGATCTTGCCAAACTCATTGTGTTCAATTTGGTTAGCAGAAATTGTTTGGGGGATTTTATCTTATTTGCTAAACAGAGCTCTGACACTTCCTGGAAAAGGGCTGGTATGAATTTTTAATAGTCTGAAAAAATCCATATGAGAAAACATGACTTTAGTGTTAATCCATTCAACGCTAAAATCAGAGATGGCACCCTAGTGCTGGAACAATGTTTCCCACCACTGTAATTTACCTCTTGTTTGCTCACTCGCACCGTTTAAATCCCTCTCAGTGAAAGCCAGGAGCCACAAATGCTACTTTACGCTTGCTCAAAGCTGCCTGGTTCTGTCTCCAGTGCTTGTTGTGGAAATGCAGGTCAACAGCTGAATTAGGCCCTGGGGGCAGCTGCCTTTCAGCAGGGCTAGATCCTGCCGCTGCTGAAAGATGCTCTGGAGCTCAGGCCTCAGTAGGAGTCACGAGTGCCATCTGCCCCGAGCATCGCCAGGCCACAGCTAGCACCAAGGCTGGTGGCTGGTAAGTGCAAGCTCCTCCGAGCCAGTACTTCTAATGAAAAACAAGAGCTGCAGGCTCTTGTTGCTTCTTTGAGCATAGCGGGAGCCCAGGGCTGGGAGTGTCCGACTTTCACGACAGCACAGGAGCTTCTGTCAGCTGCTAAGTGGTACCTTGCAGTTGTTAAGGGGCAGTTTCCCCCACGTTCTCTTCCTCCATCTGGAGATTCCCTTTATAAACTTCCCCTTCTTGCAAGACATAGGTTATTATTTTATTATTTTCTTTTCTTAACACCACTTTGCACACTGACTACTTTAGTTCTTGGGGTGCTGGTGCTGTGCTCTTGGGTGCTGCAATCCTGTTTCCTGTGTGTAGACAAGAAGGTAGGTTGCTTCTGATTCATCTGAATTGAGATGTAGAATCCACGGTGAAACTCATAAGGTGCAACCATGTACTTCAATCCCTGATACCATTTCTAATTATAAAAAGCCAACATACAGGAATGGTTGTTTTTACTGAAAGAAATATCTAGCTGGATTGAATACCCCAGTCAAATGCTGTTTTTCTCCTGATCGGCATATGCTCCCTGCTGTGCCACCACGCCTCCCAGCTGTTATGGCCACCATTCAGTCCTTATGAGCTGTGCTGGCTCAGACATGATTTGGTGCTGCTGCGTGAGAGGAAAGGTGGCCATCGCAGTAACAGCACAATTGTTCTGAGATGATAAAAATCAACCAGCAAAGTTTTTAAGCATGGTGGTGGAAGAAATATTATTTATTTCCGTAGACTCAGCGGTCTGTAAAATGATACATTGCTTCTGAGTTCAGCAAGGTGAGTATCTTGATTAATCAGAGCTGTCTTCCAATGGAAATGGGGTCTGATTATTTATTATTATGGAAAATGTGTTGGCTCTTTCCACAGATAAAGTAATTTTGATTTGTACAGGAGCTCATTTGCTTTTAGGGAATAACATAGCTTTTTTCTTTCACACCACTAGTTCATAGTTAGTCCTTAATTCTCTTTTAATGCCACTTTTATTCTTCAGATTGGAAAAAATTTCCTAAGAACACCTGGATTTCCACTTTCTGAAGCATATTCCTCAGAACTACTCACTCTCATCCTTTTCCTACTTTTGCATACCCGTGTATTTTTGAGATTATTCTGTTTTATTTTTTCTGAGTGGCAGTCACAGATTTTCACTCTCCCTTTGTTTTTATTTTTGGTGGATCATCTCATTTCTGTTTTCACACCATCTCCCACTTATTCTTCCACGATCTATGGTATTTACCTTCCTCCATTGTCTGTTCCTCATCTGCAGACCTCTTTGCTGTTCTTTCCTTCCATTTCACATCTTGTCTTCATTTTCAAGCTGTTTGGAGCACCCCAAACTTATTCCTCAAGCCAGTTTCTACATGTTTTGTTTTTTATTCTGGCTTAATTTCCATATGTGTCCCATTCTCCTCCTCTAGGGATGTGATGTCAAAATCTTCTTTGCAGATTTGTAAGCTTTCAGTGCTTCCTACTTTCCTTCTTCTCCCATACCTTTTCATTCCCCATCCAAATTTTGCTTTCATCTTCAGCTGTGGCTTTAGTCCTGGGATCTTGTATTCTGTGTAACGTGTTAGATTATGCTTCTTACATATTCCAGTGTGGGTTTACCAAAGTGTGACTAGTCATTGTAATGGTCTTCTTTTCTCTCTAGGTCCCATCTTCCTCTGACTTGGAAACCATTTAGTTAACTTTTCCTACTCCTACCCTTAAATACAAAAGCAGGAAAAAAAAAAAAAAGAAAGAAAGAAATTAAAAAAAAAAAAGGAAAGAAAAAAACTCCCAGCAAGCTCTCCAACCTTTAAACTCACATGAAATCTCCACTGTTTTCTCTTTGTAGACTTTGTCAGTGGCTATCTTACTAGTGAGCTTTCTTTATGGCTTCAAAGTAGTAAAACGGGCTTTTATAGGGTTTATTTCACAAGCTTGAGTTATCTAAAGGACTGAGTTCTTCCTTTTCCTTTCCACTGGGGTAACAGTGCTCCTAAGTTGCAAAGAACTGCCCGTAGATAGCGGGACTGGCTAGAAGGTCTCACCTACCTTCAGATTTCTGTAACAGTAACTATTATCACTGAGAATACTATGTTCTCCATATATTTATTGGAGGGGAAAAGGCAGTTTTAGCTTGCAATTTATTGGACCTGTTTAGACATCTATTTCAGAATGAGAAGAATTCTGCTGTAAAATTTCCTATTTCTGTAAATATAAGTTAAAGAATGCTTGAAACCCTCAAGGTACAGGAATCAGTGATGCATAATCCCATCCCTTGCATCCACATCTTTCTTTAGTGTCTTGATCCACCACTGTCCATATTTATTAACATTTCATGCATATTACAAAGGTAGCAACGTTCTCATAGCTCATAATGTAACTTGAAGATGATTCAGTAGGGTATTGATCATTTACTGCTGTTAATGGATAGAGAGAAGAATGTAAAATGTAACATGTTTAATATGGGTTTTGGAGTTCAAGTATTTGTGGGGAGAAGAGGCACAACGATTCCTACTGTGGATGGCTTTGATGTTTTCTTTCTCTACACAGGGAAACAAAACCACTCAGTCCACTGGCTAGGTTCAAATTTCTGCCCTTAGTTGTTCTTTTGCTTGGTTGATTTTAATATTTATTATTTTTGTTCTAAACTGTTCCAGTGAACATCGCTTTTTTTTTTTCCCTTGAAAGGATTGCTTTTTTAGTCAGCAGTCTCATTTCTGATAAAGTTTTAAATATTTAATAGGGCAATTGGTCTGTGGAAAGCACCATTTGCATTGTCTTTGTGTTCTTTCATGGTGGCTGAGGAGATTGACAAAGTAGTACTTTGTGTAACATCTATACTTATTTCTAAAACAGAAAAGGATAGATGTTTTCAGTTTAGCATAGAATTCCCTACAGTACTTATCAGGCTTTACCTTCTTAACATTTTTAATCAGTTGTAAGAGATCCTCTTACTCTGATTTATATAATAGACCTCGGCTTTTCTATTTTTGCTTCATTTGACTTCAAAATGTTTCCTATGCTATAAAAAATGGACATTTTGTTTTCACATTCCAGTTTTCTATATATAAGTGTTGATAAGAGTCTCACTTTTTAAACAGTAACTTTTCAGGAAGAAAAAGACAAATCATATTCTTAAAACAAGAGAAATGATATTTAATATCAAGTATATTACCCACATCTTATTTGACCATTTCTTCTCAAATGCATCTTGACTGAATTTTTCAAGGGACTGGTCATGTGTTTTGAATCCTACATCTGCTGGAGAGCTTTTTGCATTTCCTGGGGAATGCTGGACTCCTTCTTCTTTCTTTCTCTCTCTAAAGAGAAATGAATTATAGGAGGAACTGGGAGTTGTATAAACCTCCCTTAGCACTACCAAAAGTTCATTTTGAGCAGTAGCATAGCAGTCCTGTGACTTATTTGAAAAATGCTTTCTTCATAGAATCACAGAATGGTTCAGGTTGAAAGGGACCTTAAAGACCATCCAGGTCCAACCCCCTGCCATAGGCAGGGACACTTCTCACCAGATCAGGTTTCCTGAAGCCCCATCCAACCTGGCCTTGAACACCTCCAGGGATGGGGCATCCACAGCTTCTCTGGGCAACCTGTGGCAGTGCCTCACCACCCTCATAGTAAAGAATTTCTTCCTAATGTCTAATCTAAATCTGCCCTCTTTTAGTTTAAAACCATTAACCGCTGTCCTATCACTACACTCCCTGACAAAGTGTGTCTCTCTTTGAGTGAGTCTCCTCTTTCTTGGTGCTTTGTTCCTGTTCAGCCTCAAGCATCTCTTGTTCATCAGTGGCATTTCCTCCTCTCCTGTCCAGTGGGTGACATGGATCAAGGTACGGGGCTCCTCCACGTGTTTCTGGCTGTCTGCCTGTCCTGCCATGAGCAAACACAGCACTTGCTGCAGACGCAGCTCAGGGCTGAAGGAGGGATGGGTGGCGGCTTGGTGGGACTGCAGTGCTCTGTAGCCACAATCCAAGCACAAGGGTAAATTGATTGCTTGTGGCCGACTGGCGAAATGAGTGTCAGTTCCAGTCACAGAAGAAGTCTTGGCAGATACATATGTCTTATTTAGTGGTAACCCTTCGAGAAATTTTGGGTATACTGCACGCTGTTAAGCTGATTTCTTGCTCTGAGAACTTGCATCAATGTTTACATACAGGCAATTTTTTCAGGCTTAGGCTCTTCGCAGCAGTTGCTTGTGTTTGCTAATTAAAATATAAAATGCCTTAATTTTAGTGTTCCTGATTACTGTTGTATTTGTCAGGGAGGTTTGGAGACTGATCACAAATCAATCTTCTCCATGGCAGACATTGTAGGAAGAGTGTGACCTCACTGGCAGGCTTTAATTACTTGTTTCATGTGTTTCAACTGTCTTGAAAACTGCTAACTCTCTTTAATTCTGTGCTTTAGTCAGGTCCTCCAAACAGGAGGCTGAGTATAAATATGTGAAGCTCATAATTACACCTGTTCTGTCTAATGCCTTTTTAACATACAGTGCCCTTCTCTTGTCTACTCACAGGGTCATATCAAGGCAGATGAGCTCAGAGGGTATTGTGTTCAAGAAATTCAAACAAGTACACTTGTAGGGTGGTAGGTAATGTGCCTAGCTGGTCTCCTTTGATAACTCTTGGTTCACTCGTGTTATTCCTCTGCACTCTTCCTGAAATACAAGGAATCAGAGAAACCTGCAATGAAGAATTTACTACTAATGCTTGAAATCAGAGAGAGTGAAAATGAAAGATTGTGTGGTTTTCTAAAGACAAAGATTGCATATAAAAAGCTATTAAAATGGTGCTTTTAATTCCCTCATTATACATTGTTTATTTTTCCTCAAAGCCAACCTTTTTGGGTCCCAGGAAGAAGTGTTTTTTCACAGTTTTCACAATTACACTTGGGGCAAAGATTTTAGGAGCCATAAGGCACTGTCTTTACAGCAGATTAAATAGAAAGCCTTGTAGAAAGAGGCTAGTGCACAATCTGGCCAGTTGGCAACAAAAGGGGAAAATTTGCTTGTGAGTGATTGGTAAGAGCATTTTAACTTGGAACAACTTGGAAGATGATGCAGTTGCTAGGTAATGTCTTTCATTTCTAGAAAAAGTCTTGAGGTGAAAGCTAATCAATAAGGTAGATACAATGTGATGTCATTTGTTGCCATGGTTTCTGAATTTAGCAGTCTGTTATCTGCAAATAATATTGATGGTTGCTATGCAGTTGAATCTTTTCATATTGTTGTTTTGCGATTATACAGCTCTTTAATCTTGGCTAAAGCTTCAAAGAACAGCGTGTCTAGGAGTTTAAACATTATAATAGATAGGCTTGTATTACAACCCTAAAATATTTTGCAATTTACTACCTAATAAACAACAGGCATCAGCAGGAAGTGAACAAGGTTAACATTTTGGTGATTAAACTTCCACAAAGCAGTTGACATTTTCTAGTAAATTAATCTGCAAATTAAATATCTCTGTGGAATTAGTGCTATGACTCATTACATGGCAGATCATGTAAAAGAGCGGTAAGCAGTCAATCCCCTGGATGATAAGGCAGTCAAATGTCTACAGCTGCAAATGGCTCAAAAGTCATCACAGCTTCTTGAACAATGTCCTTATGTTTCATATGTCTTTTGCTGTTGCATTGTGGCTCTTCGTTAAGTTTGGTGTTTGCTAGAAAATATTTCATAGCAGCTTATGGAAAATATCAGGCTGAGAAGCAAATGAGCCCTATTTTTTCCTGATAGTTGTCAAGGCGAAGGAAAAGTATTTTCAAGTCAGGTCCTTTAAATCAAATACAATATTTCATATTCTATGGAGAAGATGTTAGTTTTAGTGGGATGCCGTGTATCCTTTACTTGATTTATTGGCATCTCTTTACAGTAGTTTTTCCTGTTAGTTTGAGTTATTGAAAGCTTTTTGGAGGGAAAGAATGAAGAGATGAAAAGACAGCTCAGTGAAAGCTAGAGAAGGTAACACAGGGTGATCTGAAAGCCAAGGTGATTTGTAGAAGTAGAAAATCCATGGTACCCATCAGTGAAGCATTTTAAAGGGGGGAATGGTCAACTGGAAAAAGTAGAAAGAGAAATAGAGTGAAAAGGAGAAAAGAAGGGTTGATGGAAGAAAGAAACTTGTTTTATTGGGGTGAGAGAAGAATGGGGGGAAGGAAGTGTAGAAAAAATCAGGTTACAGTTTGCTGAATTCTAAGGTTTTTACATCTTCGGAGTGCCATTTGCCATGCTGTCAGGTCTTTTTTTTTTTTTTTTTTTTTTTCCCTCCAACTAATTCCTCCTCCTCTTCCATATCCACTGTTCTTTGCCTTAACAACATATTTCTTTAGAAAGTGCTTTGCCACCTTCTTTCTTGTCTTCTTCACACATCTCTCTGCTGTGTGGTGACATTGACTATCACATTTCTTTCGAACACAGAAGTAATTGCCATCATAGTCCTACTTGTCCCCTTAATATAGCGAGCGAATTGTCAAGGGCGTGCCCCCAGCGGAAGACCCGAGGAAGGTGGCACCGGGAGAAGCGAGGCGTTCCTTCGGCTAAGATCCTGCTCTTGCAAAGCGGGCAGGAGTGTTGTGGATGACTCCTCTCCTGGAACTCCTCTAGAAATCCCCTGTTGGCTGTGCAGAAACACAATAGCAGCCTTCAAGAAGGGTGTCCTCAAAGCACTGCTACTGAGAGGAGGCAGATGGAGGAGACATGCCGGCTTGATGATGATGATAGATGTCAACAAGTTAACAATCTGAAAAGGAAACTAGCAGCACAGCAGTGCTTCTTACCCAAATGTTTAAAGAAAGGGAGGAGGAAGGAAAAAAAAAAAAAAAGCAAAGCAACATGGAAGAGAAGAAACAAATCAGTAGAGATGATCAGCTAGAGCTGTAAAAGACTATCTGATGCTAAATCTGTAAAGTGCTGCTGCTGACTGGATTTGTCTAAAGAAGTATTTCGCTATTAGGCTGCCACAAAGGAAGTGCATTTACTTCAGATGCCATATGCCAACTGTGCAATTAGGCTTCCAGTCATACATGCTGCCTGTACTAAAGCAGGGGGCAAGCCTCAGCCATTTGCAATTGCTGTTGCATAACGCTTGCTTTTACAGCTCTGGATATTCAGTTTCTGAAACTGCCCTGAGATTTTTTGTTGTTTGGGATAAAATACTTGTTATCTTTTATTTCCTCAGGGTATTTATCTTAGGGATATTTATTTTCTGTGGTGTTGTTTTTTCTTCCTTAGGGAAAAACTAAATTGTCAGATAATTTTAAAAACAGTTTCACATAATAAAATAACTCAATTTAAAGCAGATTAAAAAAAGAAAACATTTTCTGTCTTATAAAAAATAAACAACAACACAACACATTGTAATATAAGAGGGACAATTTGGTACATTGTACTAGGGAACAAATTCTTAACACATACATGCAATAGTGGCGAGTCTGAGACAGCTTTAACAATACAGTTTCTTAATTTGTGAATTTTTGAGGTTTTTCTTCGGCCAAGTCCTGATACCAATAGCCATTGCAGGAAAATGAATGTAGGTGAGAAGCAGACAAGGGATTTTTGGTAACTTGTGCACAGTAAACTGTACACAGCAAAGTCCCTAGAGCCACCATGACACTCCCAGCATAGCATATGCGTTGTGATACCTTACAATCTGTTCCCAGCCCTTACACAATGGGACTATGGTGTTTCATGTAGAATTGGATGGCCCAGTGTCACTGAGCACTCAACTCAGATTTGGAGTGGGTTTTCCAAGCATGATATGAACACTAAAAGAAAAACAGGGATATCAATGTCAGCATTAAGTGAAAGTATCCTGGCCTTGGAAGTCACATACAGGCCTAAGGTGATATAATGCAACCTAGAACAAGAACTCATCAGCTATAGATACAAATCTTCTAGCTGTGTGTTATAGCTATGTGATGTAGTAGGTTGACTGTCATTACTATAGACCTGTGAATAGTGCTGAACGTAATACCTAATGCAGTTTTTGCAGTTGACAGCTGGCTGTTTAGACTAAGGAAAATACAGATATTTAACCCACTTAAATGTTTTAGCAACTGTTGGTGCTATTTAATAAAAACCTCAGAGCATGCTGCTACAAGTTCACTTCAGTGTAGAGAATTCTTGACACAAAAAGTAGTTCACAGATCTGAAGTCTGGAAACTTGACTTGAGATTTATTAAAGCAATTTTCATTTCATTTTATGTCTGCATGACTCAGCTAAGCTCTTCTCTGGAGCTTTTATATCTTTAGTTTGGGTCTTGGGTCAGTCATGCTGCAAATAATCTCTTTTTATGAGTAGACTTAAGGCATATGTTTGTTTTTCTGTGTATTGATTTAGAAAGAGTTAGTTCCCAACCCAAATCTGAACAAGTGGTTCTTGTAATAGTTGCATCACACTTTTTCTTGTATATGAGAAATTAAATACACATTTTGATAATTCACAATATACAATATACTGCAGAACAAAGTGCTTGCTGCTTGAACATTGTGAGGAAAAATCAATTCTCACCAGATCTCCAAAAAAAAAAAAAAAAAGCGCCCTCCCAAGGTCTCTAGCACCCTAATAGAGCAATTCTGTGCACACTACGAAAAGCAATCCTTCCTGATTCTTGTAGCTTCTGTTCCAGTACTAAAGAATCATTAGTCTCATCTGATGTTTCAAATGCAAGGAGGTTGTTGTGCAGGATTTTGTCTCCTGGGCTTTCTATCTTTTGTGTGAAGACTCATGAGGTGCAGGACTTGGCAGAGTTAAGACACCACACTAGTAATGCATCTCCTACACGTCTGTTCCTCTCTGTGATGTTCACCACGAATGCACCAACATTGCTACCTGTGATAGCGGTTGGTATGTCATGGTGAACAGCACGGGGCACATCCCTCACTCTGCAGCTACAGCTCAGCACTCTACTGAGAACAAGCCACATTTAGGGCTCTGTTGTTCTTCATTTCTCTGAGAAGGTAAAACAGCCTTTCAGTGCAGAAAGGAGTGTTCAAGTCCAGCAGGAGAATTGCATTTTTAATGTGGATGTTGAATTTTGCTGAAGAGGTAGCACCAGCCCGTCTAGCTATTCTATCAGAAATCATCAGGTATGTTGGAGCATTTGAGACAGAACTGTACTGATATAAGTTCATAAAGCTTTTTTAGAAGAGGAAAACTTTTATTTTTTCCAATATAACTAGAGAATTTCAGGTTCAAATATTCCTGGTAGAATATTGCTCCTCCTTGCCCAAAATCCTTGGAAGAAACTAATCCCAAGGTTTTCATTCTTTGTGTGAGATCAGGCTGATATTCACATGTTTAAAGAGGTTGTAAGGATACTTTTGCATGTATTAAAAATGCTTCCAAATGTGTCCTTTATCTGGCACCTCAGAAACCATCCTTTAGGTCCAAGAATTACCAACATTTTAAAAGCTGGGGATCCTTCCATGTATTGTCCTAATTACTCTTTATAATGAAATATTAAGCCCTCCTCAAATCTCTACATATTCTGTGTCAATTGACTATATGTCAACCATCTATATCAGAACTGAACTAAATTAGTAATAAATTAACAGTTCCTCAAGTCATCTCTATTGTTTAGAGTAAGAGAAAGCATTAATATTCCCCAGCAATGTGAAGAAAACTATAAGGCACTGATATTTTTTATAGGCAGTACCTTATTTTTATATGAGCAGTTATTTTTTTTTTAATGAAAAGCCATCCTAGGTGTGGGAAGCCATTGTAGACTACTTTGGGAATGGGAGATGCTAAATAAACTGTTTGTCCACTGTTTTCTGTTTGAGTTTATGCATTTCTCCACATTGATTAAACTCAACTGGATTACACTTGCTCTTAATGCTTCAGACCGAGCAGGGTATGATGAGATTGTCCACACTATTTTTGGCAAGTGTTGCATTTTTTGTACTCATTTTCTGTACCATTTATTCTCTTTGGCAGTCTTTTGACTCTGCCAGTCAGTGATTTTTCCTTTTGCTTAACTGAAGCTGCTATATTCTATCTATATACTTCCTTAAGTCATATCTGCTTCCCCCCACCCAGCATGTCCCCTGAAACTTTGTGATCTTCTGTGCAAATCTTGACAACCCCCCTTTATCTGATTTGCCATTTCTCAACATTATTTTGGATCAACTGCTCCTGTCCAGCATGAAATGGGTTCTGATGATACAAAGACACAGCAGCTTTACTGAATATGCTCATTGCTCGAAATTGCTTGATAACAAATAAATTGCATTTTCTGTTAGGTAGTGTTTTCAGATGTTAAACCTGGGACAGCCATGGGGCAGAAAAGTCCTTCCTGAAGGCACACTGCCTTCTGTTCATCACTAGTGTGAAATATCATCCTTCCTAGGTGCTGATGAACCTGGTTTGCTTTCAGCACAATCTCAGCTTGGGCTGAAGGTTAGTGCTGCAGTTTGGTACTGTATTCCTTACACATAAGAGAAAAAAAAAAAAAACTAAAAACTTTGTTTTCATTTAGAAGATAAAAAATCAGTACTGTGCATAGAAAGATCATTTATGTTTTAGAGTTATAGACGGGAAAAGACAATGAAGTACATTTTATTATATTCTGTGTTTATTTTTACATTGAAAGCTATTGCTGTTTCTTCCTGATGTTTTTGCGGCAATAACAAAGTAAAAATGTTTTATTACACAAGTTATATACTTCTAGCGCAGTGCTTTAAAATGAAAATTACTTGTATGAAAGAGACTTTCAGTCAGTCCATATAGGGAGCTGGAAATTGGTTTGAATGCAAGCAGCTAGTGTCACAGCAATTTGCATGGCAGCAAATTTAATGTATGTCTAAGGCACTGTTTACTTTAGCTATGCTTTCATAAATGGTGGACAAAAGAAATGAAAACTACTATAGTAAATGATGAATAAAATCAAAAGCTAAATGCTCAAGGCCCAGATTTTTAAAATTCTAGAGTCAGCTACCTAACACACTTATGGGTTTTAATGAGTTGTGGCATTTAAATTTCCTTTATAAACAACAGCAACAAAAAGCCCTAAGCTGGTCTTTTTTTCAGTCTTCAAGTAATAACAATTATCAGTAATAAATTAAGACTCCTATTGACATCAGCGGCAGAAAAGAGTGCGAAAAAATGTTAAGAATGTAGACAAAAAATGTCTTGTATAATTATTCCATTTTTAGAAAATTGCATTGTAAAAAGTAGGTTAAGCTTTTCAATACTAATAGCTAATACAACATCCATCATAAAGCTACCTTCATCTGAAGTCATCAGACGAGGCAATTTACTGTCCCTGTTCAGTGAGGAGAGGAAGCCAGTTGCTATTAAATGTCTGAGGTGAATTTGTTTCTCTTTACTCATAAAGTGTAGCTCTCTCTCAGACAGTTGAAAAGGTGATTAATATTATAGCCCTCATGTGTTTAATTGTTTCTGTATGCCCTGGAATTTAAAGAGAATTTAGGATGTGTTTGGCAGTAGCTTTCCCTCTATAATCAGGTTGCTATGGTAAACCTATTATTCCAGACAAAGAAAGGGTATGTTTAGTGAAGTGCTGATCCTTCTTCAGTATAATGTGAGCTTCAAATTACTTTTGAACGACTGAATTTGTATGGTAAGTATTTTGACACAATAACTAAGAGAATAAGGTTGCAGAATAAGGTGTGGCTTCTGTTATTTCAGTAGCAGACACATTTGACAAGGTAGTAGTATGGCTGAAGCAAACTCGCTCTTCAAACATCTTCTGCTTTTCCCAGGGAAGAAACCTGAAATTTATTGTTACAGAACGATATTAATTTTTTGTGTTTATCTATATGGGGATAAACTCAGCCTTTGAATTTTACATTTGCTGCTTCTCATTTAGTTAGCTGTTCAGAAGCAAAATGGATTTAAATCCTCTGTTGAATTACCTCCAGAGTGTGCCCACCTTACATGATCTAACCAAAACCTCAGTACTTTTGAAGGAAAACATGCTTTTTAAGTCAGTACGAAGTTGCAGTTATTTACTGCCACCACTAAATTCCCTTCTCACGTTCCTCGTGCTGGCTTTGTCATATTTGGAAAAGGAATGGTGAAGAAATAATTTGAGTACCACTTTGAGCATTGTACTAAGCTACTATGACTGTATCTATGAGTATTTCAGAGTGGAGAAATAGCTCGGGGAAATTCTTTTCCAGAGCACTAGCTGACTGAGGTTTCTGTCCATTTTCAAGAAACAACCAGCTCTGCTGAGATCCACAGCCAGATGATCTAAATCATACCTTAAACTCTGTGGGAAGCTAGCCAAAGGAAAATATGAGGCACAAGTACCAACAAGGAACTTGGCCTGTTTGAATGTTGGTGTTTTATTCATTAGCTAAGACGAGATAAGTGAGGAAGTAAATCCCTTTCAATTTTGAAAAAGCAAACTGAGCTTGTATCTCATACATGACAAAAATGTGCCCTATCTGCCTGGAGATGGGATATTCCTCAGGTTTTCCCCAGTGAAACTGTTGCACATGAACAAAAACAAATAAATATTAATTGCAGCAGGGACTGAGAGGAACCTGATCCCATTCCAGTGCAAGTGCCCAAACACTGGTCTCTCAAGTCATTCTCACTTATTAAATTACATATTACAAAAGGTAATGCTTAATTACAGAACATGCAGGAACCTCATTATAGAACCTTCCTTTGCTCATCCCTCTGGAGGATTTTCCATCTCTGCTGACTCTTCTCTTCAAAACAACTTGCTTAAACTGATTTTATTGTCCTTCAGGCATCCTCCTTGTACCATTAGCTGGCCAGGTTGCCACTGCTCAAGACGGTTCTTTTGTTTATTTTTATAGTCTTCACAACAGATGGGTCCTGTTCACCAGGTACCTATCTGCCTAGGGGCGGCTGACTATGCTTTGGGACACTTGGTGATGTAACATTTTTGTAGAAGCCAAGATGTCTAAGATGGATGGATAGAAAGAGACTGAGATCCCCAAACAGCGACAAGTTGGACACATTAAAAGTCTCTGTACATGTTTAAGTATTAAGGAGCCATTTTGTACCAGTTACTAATGTAGCTTTCCTTAGCAAATAATTATAGCTTAGGGAATGCATGCAAATAATATCAATCGTTCTTTATACAATTCTATTTTAAATGTTGACATGATTACCAAATACCAGTGTATTTCATGATATGGTAGGTGAACTTATGAACTTCCTATAATGTTTCTTTCTGGAACTAGTATCTTCAAACAATTGCCAATGCAACGTCGTTTTAGAGTAATGTTTATTATAAAGGTATCATGAAGCATTTGCTATTAATTCAATCAGCATGTCTTTTTTTTTTTTTTTAAGATTACAGCACTTTAGATAATCATAAAGCATCTTTCTAGACTGGATCCTGGCACATACAATTTCAGCTTGAAAATGCAATGAACATTAATGCTTGGAAAGATGAAGAGCAAGGCAGCTATAAAATAAACTTGAAATTTTGTCCAGAATTGATATGATCCATCCAACTCCAGTTTAATTAGACTGATTTTGTTGAAAAAGAATTGTAACAAAGTTAATTTACAAGCTGACAAAATATGGAGTAACAATGATCTGGTGGTATGTTGACCTAAAAGGTTTTATTGTCACAAAGCCTACAGTTAGAAAAGCCCCATTACGGTTCCACTTAACAGTCCTTTCTCATTGTGCAAAATATTACAGCAAATCCTAAAAAAAAAAAATAATACACATGTCGAACTATTTGGGTGCATAATGAAAGGCTGTGCTTAGAGGGCTTTTTGCTTGGGAGCAATACTTGCTCCTACTGTATCTTTGGGTTCTGCAGTCAATGGTGTCCCAGACCTGAGCTGAGTCACATTGATGCTATGATTAGTTCCAGAGAAAAAGCCTTTCCAGAGAAAAGTACCCAATGCACATCTCTGGTGGTCCTTTTTTTGCATGTGTTATCTCTTCTCAAGCCTATCAAATTTGCTATTTTGGTCCCTGGCTTGTGTCATATTTTGTGCATTCTTACAGTAGCATCACGTTAAAAGAATTTACAAATATGCAGTCAAACTTAGAAGTTAGGAAAGAAAAAAAACAATATTACCTTGACTTGAGTCTTCCTTGTATTTGTGTAATTTAAGACTGTCCTTAATTTTATTTATATATTTATTTTTATATCTAACCATTTAACTCTGACTGCTCTGAGAGCTTCGGAGAAAAAAATCTGTGGGTCTTGCTGAATCTGTTCCCCCTTTAAGCTCTGTGGATTTCTCCTGTGAACAGGTTGATGGAAGGGGGAACTATGACAGAGGTTGTGCTTTCTACTTCTATTTCATCAGGTCTGGAAAAGAAAAATCATAGTGTTTTTTTTTCTTTTTTTTTTTTTTTCTTTTCCAAATGCCTGAGAGAGTATTTAAAGAGTTATGATTCTACATGAATAAAGTAGACTGCATCTGTGTCCTGTGCATAAGTGATTTAATTCTAATCAAATACATTAGGAGTTTCTGAGGTTTGTGCTAAATATTTTAGATCAATTACAGAGGTTAATTATGCAGTTAAACATGTGGCATAGCTCTGTTATGCAAAGTTAAGATATGAAACAGATACAATGTCAATGACTGCTTATTGTTGCTGTTTCCATCGGGATGTGACAGTGATATACTTTGCTTCTGGTTGCCATGGAGGAGGGATAGTGGTTTGGCTTTGTTTGTTTGTTTGTTTTGTTTTAGGGCTTATGTGGATACTTTAATTAATACAGAGTGACTTGTAGTTTGTCTTTGGGAGGTAGACTATAGAATAAGTTTGTTGTCTTATTTCAGTTGTTTCATTGCAGTTGTGACTCATAAACATTTGTTTGTTATTACAGGGAAATGTGAATGTGGCCAATGCACTTGTTTCCCTCCAGGAGACAACAGAGTTCATGGTAAAAACTGCGAATGTGATGATCGGCAGTGTGAAAGTGCAGATGGTGAAGTCTGTGGGGGTATGCATTCACTCAATATAATATAATTAATATAAATCTTGGCAGTTTATAATTTTATTTTTCCCTTGATTTCATAACATAATGGCACTATAAGTTATTGACATCATTGACCAGTTATAATGGATTATAGATTTTTGTAAGAAACAAGCCTTGTGTATATTGAATATTAGTGAATATTTATTTAAAAGCTTCAGAAGTGCTAAGAGTGAAGTAGACTAGATACAACTAATAACATATATGTAAGTGCTGTAGTACAAGTCAGCTTCCATCAGTGTTCTTTAAAGACGAATAAAGATGCTCAAATGGAAACTTGAAAAATTAGGTAATTTTTCTTTTGCACTTAGTATAGTTGATTTATTGAGAATGTTGTATTTAACTTAATAATGACCAGCAATACATTTGAATATTTCATATTCAGTAACAGTGATATTTCTATTTTCTTTAAAAGGAGAATGTATTACAGAAGAATTTAAATGCTTGAGATACATTGCCACTGTACATGTATATGCAGATGGTTTTTTTTAGTGTTAACAGTAAAAACCTCACTTGTTGATTTTTCAGTAATGAATGTCGGTATTAAGCAATATTTCAAGTTATTTTTAGATATGTAAACACATACCTACCATATAGTATTTAAAAACAAATGAGTTGTATTTGTCCTAACTTCTATCTTTCTATATTTTATTGGCTTTCTTTTTGAAATATTCATAATATTAACAAAGTAGTCAGTATGAATCTTGACACATTTAATTATATTTCTTATTTCTATGTAAGAAAAAATCATATTGCTTCATAATCCTTGTGTACATATAAATTCTGACTACAGGGAATATTTCTTCAAGGGCTCTGCCAAGCAGAATGGAAAAATTCTTGTTAAAGTCTCTAACCAGCAGTAATAATAGTTTATAACATTCAATGTAATTCAATAATATGAATGTGTAGAAAAAGAACAATTCGAAATTTAATTTTGTTCAAAGGACATAAAAGCAGATAAAAGCACTGAAAAGCTGGGTCATATTGGTTATAAGTTAAGTAGCTGGAAACCAAAAATTCGTCATCTTCCATGATTAAAAATATCCGTTCCATTTATGTCATTCATAATTTACATTATTCAATAACAATGCTTCTGTGTTAATACTTCTAATTAAATAGCGCATTTTGGAAATTAGAGACAAAAATTCCATTGTTCCTTATTAGCAAGGGCACATTTTAACTTGTATTGTTGGCTACAGGACCTCACATTGAAATGATAATCAGCTCAACACTTGAGCTACTGTCCATTTTTTACTGTGTAGGAGACACTCTAATTCACACTATTACCTGAATAAAGTCTCTACTTTAGTCTAAACAGCGTTGTCTGGTGGCAATGACAGAAAATAATTAATTCATTTACAAAATAATACACTTAAAATTTATTTTCCTAATTTTGAAACAATGAATAGAAAGGAAAACTAGCTCATGAAATTACAAATCAAATGTAGTCTTAAGCTCAACTCCTCCACTTTTATTCAAGCTGATAGTTTAATTAGTAATGATAATCTGCAGTTGAAAAGGAATTATATGGGAAAACACAACTCAAGTGACTGTGTCCTGCTTGAAATTGCAGTGCACAGCCTGCGTTGACAGGACTTCATAAGGCCAAGCCTGTGATTTTGCTTTTCTAGGGAGCTGAGTTTACTCCTTATTCTTTCCCCCCCAAAAAACATAGAATAAGCACCATATCAGGAATCCTATTGTCCCGTGCTCTTTTGTAAGTAAAGGGAGAGAAGTAAGCACAACACAAGGTGATGATTAAATCCACCAAGATTGGAGGTGACCTCTGAAATGCCTCAAGAGAGACCAGAGAATTTTTTCTTACCTGTAGCTGACTGAACAAAATGAGGTGCAGCTGGTCTCTAGAGTTTTAGTCTTCCCAATTAGAAGCCACGCCGCTGCTAATGCTGCCCTCTAAAAATTGTTGGATTTTTGTGGTAGATCTGTTGGGATTGCAGTGGTAAATAACTGGCAGATTATTTTTTTCATATTCCTGACATTTTAATTCCTGCTCTTTCTATTGTATTTTAAAATATCAATTTGTTTTTAGATTATTCTACATTTGATTGTAATTTACTCCTTGAATCATGTTCCTATATCATAATTATGTATGATTATATCTGCTCTCATTTTTTTTTCGGCAGAGAATGTTTTCCCCTCTTTCTCTGTTTCTGTTCTCAGGCCACGCAAGTATTTCTTTGTGCTTGTCTGGCTTTTCCATGTGAAGTGTGCCAAGATTCAAATTAACAAACATAGATGTCTTACTAATCACACAGTTCCCTTCCATATAGCAATTTTCATTCTCCTGGTTGCTGGAGCTCAGTAGTGTGTGTTCTTCATTTACTTTCCCTCCTCTTTTTTTTTTTTTTCTCTTTTCTTCCTTTCCCCTTTTTTTTAACTACTGGCAGATCCAGAGCCCTTATTTTCTTTCATCATCCTGTGTCCATCTGTGCTTCTGATCCACCTGCCCAAGAAGCCACCCCTCTACCCCAATAATCTGTTGCCTTTCCACCTCCTTAAATTTCTAGCACTTGAGGGAGCACCTATTTAGGTGTAAGTACAGGAATGTCTGCATATACATTATCTTCAGAGAGTCCCCATTGATTGCAGATTTCTCTTCAACTCACCGTTTAAGAATTGAAATCCCTCCCCTTCAGATTCATAAGATGAGCTTTTTACTCCTTATTCATTTTCTGTAATTTCAGCTTCCATTCTGTCTTTTCACTGAAATTTCTCTTCCCTCAGTTTCTGATGAGATGTAGGAATGTCTTTCATTGTTATCCTCTTCAGCTCCTCACAGTGTCTGATGTGACCAAGAGCTTCAGCCCTGCCCTTTAGGAATTATCAGATATTTTGCTTGACTATCACTTCCGAAAACATTTCGAATGCTTCTTTAGATATACGGTATTTCTCATCTCCTCACTTTTAGGAGATTCTACCAACTTTAGCCTTGTGTTCTTTCCCATTTTGCAATCTATCTATTTAAAGAACTCCCACTAATTTTGTGTTAATGGCACACACATCTCTCTCTCTTCCTTTTGTATTTGCCAATCTTCCATCTCAGCCTGAACCTCTTAAATCTCTTGCTGAACTGCTTATTCCTTCCTCTTTCCGTCTCCTCTTTACATTATTATTTTTCTACCACTGTCACTACCTAGGCAATTACTGTCAGGCCATAAGGCCTTGGTAGTAACTCTGGCTGCAGGGAATTAGAAGCTGGACTCTGATTGTGCAGAGTCTGACAGTGAGCATTGAGTGCCTGTAAGTACACAGAAAGAGGACCAGTGTTTCAAAATAAAATGCATGCTGAAACGAGAAATGTGAATGACAACCTAAATCATTTGGATAAGAATTGTTACTGGCCTCCTCTGACCAGCAGAGATTGATTAATAGCTTGCTTTCCAGTCCAGCTGTCCATGGTAGAAAGACATGAGGCGAAGGATATGATAAATTAGGGTACAACTGAGTGAGACCTTATTACCATGTTTCTGCATGACTGTAGTGAGTCATTCACTTAAAAATTCAGCTGCCCATCACTGCAGTACCAGGAATAGAGACATTGCTTCTCCACAAAGACAGAAGTTTCACGAGGACTCAGCACAGATTCCACAGCACTCTGATAAAACATACATATTCCCCTTCCTTTGCCCAAGCCTCTGCAGAGACTTAATATTCTATGTCTGGAGCAGGTGTCTCATGCAGCTTTTTTGAGATTGGTATGTTCTACCTATCTAAGGACCTGTTCCCTGGAGTTCAGTTTCTTTCAATGATGTAAGATTTGCCCTTATGTATTGCACTGCTGATCCTCAGAAATATTTTACATCATATTTTCTTTGACTTTGGGCAGTTTCTGATACTTTCATGTGCAAATTAAATGCTTTTGGTGCCAACAGCAGCACATACATAACTGGAGAATCACAGGTATGCCAGCACGAGTTCTTTCGCGGTACAGCTGTGTCACTGATATACACAAGGCTTAATCTTTGCATATCCTGTGTCCTGGCGAGAGATACTTTGCTCACTCCTCTGAGGTTATGGCTGTGATACCAGCTGCAGATGTGTCCTGAGCTTTCAAGACTCATTTGTTCCCCTACTGTGTCCAGTAATGTTTTTCAGTGATATCACTGCTGGCTGCTCCACCTCATTGAGCTGACAGTTCCTCTGCATGTTCTGCTCACTTTCAGGACTGAGGGCAGGCAGGCAGTAAGAATTCAGGACAACAGTAAAGATCAATTTGAAATTGATCTGATAAAGCTCGTAACTCCATTCATTTTGATTTGCTCTTTGGATTGTTATTGGCCTTGCTGTGAGTTCTTGTCATAACAAAGCATCATCTATTGAAGGAATCAAACAGAAGCCCTTCTGGGTCCTCCACATGCTACCAGTAGGTGCAGGATTATGCTGCTTAATAATCCTATGATGAAAACAAGAAAAAAAAATTGGTTGAAGCTCCACACAAGCTTTACTGAGGTGTTTAGCAAAGATTGAAGCTTATAACTCATAGCAGGACCTTTACATGGAGAACAAGTCTTACGAGGAGCGGCTGAGGGAGCTGGGCTTGTTCAGCCTGGAGAAGAGGAGGCTCAGGGGCGACCTTATCGCTCTCTACAGTTACCTTAAAGGAGGCTGTAGCGAGGTGGGGGTTGGTCTGTTCTCCCACGTGTCTGGTGACAGGACGAGAGGGAATGGGCGAAAGTTGCGACAGGGCAGTTTTAGGTTGGATGTTAGGAAGTACTTCTTTACCGAAAGGGTTATTAAGCATTGGAATGGGCTGCCCAGGGAGGTGGTGGAGTCACCATCCCTGGAGGTCTTTAAAAGATGTTTAGATGTAGAGCTTAGCGATATGGTTTAGTGGAGTACTTAGTGTTAGGTCGGAGGTTGGACTCGATGATCTTGAGGTCTCTTCCAACCTAGAAATCTGTGTCTGTGTCTGTGTCTACATAGCTCTAGGGATGCTGCCATACTGTTCTGTGTCACTAGTTCAGTCTGTGTCTTATATACTGGGCCACCAATTACGTAATCAGCTTTGATGAGACCTTTTCATATTCAGTCGTGGAAGTTTGTACTGTCATTCATACTAAGAAACAACTAAACCTCTCATCACCCTGGTAAGTCAAATATTTGACTGGTGGCAATAGAATACCTTGGGAAGTCTAATATGTATGTTTTCAAGTAAGCAAATTGACTTTGATGATTTCTTAACTATTTGTTTTGTCCACTGCACATCAAAATATAATGGTAACATTGTAGAGAATGCAGTTGGGTAATGGAATAACTGGCATGTCACATCCTGTCACATCAAAGAGTAAATGCAGCTATCTTCTTTGTTTGTTTGTTTTTACCAATGTATTTAGGCTCATAAGTTAAGGATTCTGGTTGTAGTTTGGAGCCTTGTAAAAGTGGAGGAGCTGCTCTGTGCTTTGGAGAAAATGCTGAGGTAATAAATATCACTTCACTCAGGTCTGCTTTCACATCTCTTTCTCCTCTAAGATTAGGAAATCAGTGAAGCAAAACTCTACATAAGGCTTTATTGGAGGAGAATTTATACATATATATATTTTAAAAATCCCCAAGTAAATTCATTTTCACCACGCAGACACATTCTCTCATTGTTTTAATTCACTCACACTCACATGCTCACATACTTGCAGGCACCGAAATATCTGGATTTAAATGTTTGGCCAGGACCACTTGTGTGTGATACAGAAGATGAATAAGAGCCACCTGCCATCAAGTCCTTACTAGATCTTTTCTTCTTGACTGTCAACAAGCTGCTGGTCTTTAGACATGTCTTTTATATCCTTTAGAACCCATTCTCTTGACTGAGGATTTTGCTTTCTTTTACCTCCCTAAGATTTATGCAGGTCTGGTGCTTGTTGTCTTGACATTCTTAGGACAATATTGTTCCTGTTGGGCTCAAAAGGAAAGGAATGACATACTATGTGCTGCTTTGACGTCCTTTGTTGTTGAGCACAGTCTTCTGTTCACATCGAGTCATCATGACATGCTCTTACTAAAGTAAAGGCCTTGTGGTCTTGACAAAATAATGCATTTGTCAGTTTTTCTGCTATGAACGTGCTGTTGGCTGTCAGTGGGGGTCATGCTTTTAACCTCATTCTGGTGTTTTTTCTGGTGGTTACCTAAACATTTCCATTCATACTTCATTTACACCAGTCTTAAAATTTCAAATAGTAGTGTATGTATTAGCAGAGAACAAGGGAACACCTACAATTTACAAAGCCACAATTGCCAGCTTTCTGTTTTATACTTTTGCAACAGACACAGAAACTTACACATCATGTTCTTAAAATTAGTGAAGGATTCTAGGATCACATAATCATTACCAGGACTTGCAATGCAGGAACTGCCTCTCAAAAGGCTAGTATTGCCCCTAATTGCCATTCTCCTTTGAATATAAGTTTTTCACTATCCAGCCAGGCTAAGTAATTTGATTCAGAGGACATGCTGACTTCCTTTTTTGGAATATAACTATGCATTATTATATGGTGAAGATATACTCCAAAAATGGTTAATTAATGAAGGTTTCTAGGTCCATACTGCAGAAATCATGAATGACATTTATTCTCTCATCTGTGCAGTGAGGCAGAAACATGACATTTTCAGATGGCAAGTTCTTATGAGACCAGTAAGACCATAACCATTAATATGAGAAAGCTATGATTAATGATATGCTTCATTAAGCAAAGCTAATTTTTAATATTATGGTGCAGTTGCTGTCAGACAATTTCCTCATTTCTTGCTTCACAGTAACAGAAGTAACAGAAGTAACTGCTTCACAGTAACAGAAGTATATAGGACATAATATAGCTAAAACGCTTAGGAACACCAAATAGGAAAGAAAAAATGATACCAGCCTATCTTCCAACCACAGACAGCTTTTGAAACTGGCTGGTCTGAAAGTTCAGAAATAAGAATTCAACTCCTGACTCTACCATGAATTTCACAGACTATATGGGGTTGTTGAAAGCCTTCAGTTGTCCAAACATAGGTACTGTGTATGATTTCCAATGCCCAGAGCTATCCTACCTGACCCCAGTGTGGCTCTACAAGGACACAGGGAGACCTGTATAGTTGCCATGAGGAAATCCTTGATATTTTAGGCTATGTCAAATGGTGCTGGGCATCTGAACTGAACTCATAATTTCTCTGTGGTTCCTGTTGCGTTCAAATAACATTTTTTTTTCTTCCCCATCTTTTCTATTGTAAACTCTTCAGAGAAGGGACTAAGTTCTCTTGATTGAGAAATCTGAAGTCAGTCATTGTCACAAAATTCAGAATTTTTATGCTATTTAGTAGAGATGTTTCTGATGTTTATTACTGAAAATGAATGCAGTTGATTCTCTTGAGGAAAAAAAGTTCAAACACATGATTAGAGGGTAAAACTGATGCTGAAAAAAAAAAAAGTAAAAATGACCATACGATAACACTAAGTAGAGAGTCAGTGATTCAAAGCCTATGTCCTTGCTTTTAACTGCATTATCCTAGCTCTGAGGCACATCCAGAGACAACAAATATATTCAAAAGGCAACCAGAACATGTATTAATGTGCATGGTGTATTCTGTATTAAACTCAGTTGGTTTTACTTAGCTCAGTATTTCACATTTTTTCTTTTAAATGTACTGCAGATTTCTGTCCTGGTCATACAGACATTTGTGTAGGTGTAGGTGAAACTTTGCATAGATGCACAGAGAATTTAGTTTGTTCAGCTTTTAAGACAGCATAAAACATGGTTTAGGATTGGAATAAGGTTTCTAATTGAATATTTCTGTTAAAATGAGCAATAAAGAAATTGCTAATGCACCAGTATTTAAGTTGACTAACAGATACTAATTCATAAAGGCCAAAAGGGGCTTGTGTGTTGAACTTCATATATTAGAATATGAATAGCCATTAGACTACAAACAGCCATTACGCTATACGCAGGTTTCGCCTATATTGAAGTCTGTGTACTTTGTGCAGCTAAAGCCTGTCTCTGAGAAGGGCATACAGCCATGTTCTGAAGACTAAGAGATGGGCAGCCTATGCCAACGTCGCTAGTAAGTTAGTTCCAGTAATGGTCATCCTTGTATAAATGCTGTTTTATTTCTGAGATGAATTTGTCAGTACTAGCTTTTCTCTCTGGTTCTTGCTTTGTTTTTCTGTGGTAGTTCAAGAATTCCAAGAAGGCAGTTGAGATCCTGCTGTAACATTTCTTAGTTTTTTTTTTTTTTTTTTTCTCCCACTAAGCTACAGATACAGATCTTTGAAGATCTTTCAACAAGCCATTTTCTCTGCCCTTTGAATTCTTTCTTTGGAACTTTTTTGGGTCTTTTCCAAGTTTTTCAAAATCTCTTGAAATATGGATTATCACAGTGAGTTTCCATCGTGTCAGTGCTCTAAATGTTTCTACTCCTGTTCCTACTCAGTTCTCTCCTCTTACATGCATGTGGGGATTGCATTAGATATTTTTACCGTAGTGTTCCACTGGAAGTTTCTCTTGAGTTACCTGTCTATTGCATTCCTCAAGCTGGAGCTACAGTCCACCTTTACTAGACTTGGACAACACTAAGCAAACTATTATGAAAATATAATAGACAATCAGTATTTTGTTTCAGATTTTTGTTAGGTTTCTCTGCCTGTAGTTGTCACAGCTGTTCCAATCTCCTGGCATTCTCCTGGCATTCCAAGATTCAATAAAAATAAAAGTGATCAAGTACTTTTTTTTTTAATCAACTCGTTTAGTATATGCAGGCAGGTTAGAAATACTTCTCCCAACAGATGATTTTTAATATTCTTTTATGTTAATAATATAATGGAAAATACTTTACTATTCTTGGGTAATAAAAAATAAATCCTGTTTATATTTAAACATATAGAGAAATATTTGTTTCATTTACTGTTTCATTCTAAGTTGGGGATTTTGCACTATGCTGAGATTTTTCATATTCCTAAAACACTTTTTAGACCTGTTATTCATCTGGTTATTAATTTTTCTGGCATCTCTTTGTTTTTTATTATGTCAGTTTTATTCAGAACCAATTTTTTTATTTATATTCATTGATATCTATTTCATCATTCTTTCTTTGGCTGTACAGACTTCTCATTCCTAACTAGTAGAGTTAGTAGAGTCTGACAACATTTGGAGTTGGCTGCATGTGTTCTCTGGAATTGAAGTTCCCCACAGCCACACAGTTTTCTTTCTAAGCATGGTAAGAAATAACTCATTCTAGTGTCTAAGTTGATTTGGGTCAATCGGGGTTACCAATTACCTCTGCTAGTAATCTGTCTAAGCTTTTTTTGTCACTGCATTCATCTTTCACATTTAAATCTTGTGGTTATTGGATTGATTGATAATTCTAAACAAAGTGACAGCTTCTTTAATATGATCTTTTTCTCTCCTTTGCTCCACTATCAGTCTTATTTTTCTACTGAAGATTAATGTTTAAAACATTCTTATTACATATTTAAATGTTAATTAACACTGATTTTTATGAATGAAGATTTATCGTCTCAGAGCCATTGCAGTATGCAACTTGTTTGTGATTTTAAGTGTTTTATGTTAAGTCTGAATTGATGATAGGCCAACACTTTCCAGTAAATCTGTTTGATCTGAACAGTTAAATCAGTATTTCATCACGTTAGCCAGTTCAATTGGGCTGAACTTTACATATTCAATTAGAGATTTTCCTTTTCCCCTTCGCTTTTTCTGTGATTGCTGTATTCTTGAATTTTAAACTCCTCCATGAAGGGAATTATCTTCAGATCTAAAAGGACCTTACATGCTTTTTGTTGCTGTTGTTCATAATTTTGAGAGTCTGAGATTCATTGGAATGAAACCGGGACACTTTCAAAATAATTTGAATATTGCATTCCACTGAAAGCAGTGGTTATGATGTTTTGGCCCTTCTTTTTGGTTGGTTTGTTCAGCCATCTTCAGACAAATGCAAAGACTGTCTCCAAGTAGGATATACACAACTGAACCAAATAAAGCAGTTATTCACAGGCTAGCATACGTGGAAGACAACGAGGAATTAACAAGCATTGGGCTAAGCGCTTGCATGCTCACCACCAAGGTGGATTGGGCCCCCACAGAGTTGCATCTGCCCAAGCTGGCATCAGCCAAGAGGGGACAAGCCAGCTGCCACGGCTTCCACAGAGACCCCACATTCCTGGGGAGCTGCTACCAACCTCTACTCCACTGTAGCACTGATGGCTCAGCCTGGGTCTCGTGGCTGCAAATGTACCACTCTGATATCCACCGGCACCCATAGTCTCTGTCCATTAGGTCTCACAACAAATTTTGGTGTGAGGATGTAGGTCATGCAGCCAGGACAAACTAAAGCTGGCCTTGGTGCCTTTGGACATGGGCAGCAATGGACCTAGCAGTGCAGGGGGGAAGCTTGCAGCAGGGGGAGTGTCATAACAGTGAAAACTATTGCCCTTTGGTTTCTTCTTCCACCAGAAATGGAAACACAATGTCTTGAAAGATTTGCAAATAAGTAGGAGGAGACATCTGAATGTATTGTAGGGAGAAAATCTAATTGAGAGAGATGTAGATAAGTCTTTGATGACTCCTGTACCGATAATTCCAGCATTGTTTCATGTCTCACATCTCATCTCACCTCATCATATAGTAAATATTATTTGGGTAAATTAGACTCCTCAAGACAAAAGAGTTCTTTATGCTTTGGGGATTTATATGGCTGTGCTGGGTGTAAGTGGCAAAGTTTTTTTTGGGGGAAGGGGGGGAGTGATTGCAGAGGTGGTCTCTGTGAGATGAGGAGCTGCCCCATGTTGTGCACAGCCAGTTCCAGATGGCTCTAGAATAGAAGGGAGGGGAGGAGGGGAGGAATGGTCAAAGAAAAAAAAAAATGTATGTAAAAATGTCATGTGGGAAGTTCTAAGCTTTATGCTTTATTTTCTGCAAATTAATGGATTATTTGTTACCTTTTTATTTGACTTGCATGAAAGCTTTACAGACATGATCATTCTGTGCATGCTTTAAATCATAATGACTGTACAAGAAGAATGATGCAAAATTATTTCCTCGGTTAAATCAGCATGGATTTCTTACTATTCTTTGCTAAAATGAGTACAAGTATTTCTATCTCCATAAATAATTTTCCAACATCTAAATCAAGTAGAGCATTTTGCTTTTCAGTAGCTGATGTATTCTTAAATCTAATCTGTATGTTGCTAAGAAAAGAATTAACAAGGCAGATAAAATGCTCTGACAGTAGCTTATCCCATAGTAAGTTTTTGTAGACCATTGTATGCCATCTACCTGGAAGCAACATATGGGAAAGTATGTCTGCTTGTTTTCTTCCTCTTGTGTTTTGGTTTGTGGTATAGCTGTTGCTTCCCAATCCAACACAGAAGCTAAAGTAGCATCAAGTGTCTATTATTAATAGTTATCAATGTATAATATTTGATATATGTTAAATGCATATATGTAAATTTTTAATTCCTGAATGTCAGTTGCAAAAGTGGGCTAGAATACTCTCATAATAAAACTATATGTCATTGTTACCAAGCATTTAAATTTGTGGAGGTAAGCAGACCTAAGAAATAAGGAGCAATCAATACATAATCTGGGCTATAAAAATGAACATTTACATGGCTGTAAATATGAACATCTCCAAGATTTTGGAGCTTTCAGTATTTTTCTAGTTTAAATTAGTGATGTATTTGGCTATCAGTAAAGTCTTAAGGAATTCCACTTGCTGCAGCTACAAGATTTGTCTCTCCTTTGGGCTGCTGTCAGTACTGCCTCCTGGTTTACAAAGTCAAGTTGCAGTGTTGCCTCACTGGAAGAACACAAATCAGAAAAGTAAAATTGCTGGTTTGCATCCTACAGCTCAGTGCTTTGCCAGATACTCCTATTGCTTTTTGCTTTTTCCTTTCTTCCCAGCTCCCAGATTATCTTAGTTCCTTCATTTCCACTCCCATTGCCCTACATAACTGGTGGGATAGGACAAAAGTCGATGGTATATGTAATTTGCTTCTTTTAAGCCCAGTAAACTGAACAGCTAAGGATTTATTTTATTTTATTTTTCCAGAGAAATACAAATCTGTGTTGAAAAGTGAAATGCTGGCTGGGAGACATTTCTTACTTCTTTTTCCCATTTTACATTTCTGTACTGTTTGCATGTGCTGGCACTTTTTCCTTCTTCTAGCTTTTTCACCTCAGCTTACTATTTGACATATTTTCCTTTTTTTTTTTTTTTTTCCTTTAAACAAATAACTCTCAAAAAATCTTTTTTTTTTTTTTTCCATAAAATCAATTACACCATCTAGGCTCCGTATTTGGACAATGTTCTAGGGTTCCTTTGGCCTTTCCCTCACTTGCCATTACCACTTCTTCTTCCACTATGATTTCACAGTCTATTTCTGTCCACTTATGGACACTTCTATGTTTTGTTTTCTGGTCCCTCTTTCCTTTTTGTACTTCCATTTCACCCTCATTCCTCCCTTGTTATTAATCATCATTTGATAGCTGTCCTTCCTACCATATTTTTCTTCTGCTTGTTCACCTTCCCTCTCATTCAGGCTTCTTGTCTCAATTTGGGAGTTTAAGTCTGTCTGTGCCCACCTAGTAGCTGTCTCTTACTTCTTCAGAGGCCTTCCTTGGTGTCATACAATTTGAAGGATACTCTGGAGGATGCTCTGGTCTCTTCCTCCTCCCTGCTTCTTCCTCAGTATTTCATTATAGTATCAGGAGTGAAAGTGGCAAACTTTTTAAACTCCTGAGCTGAGGTAGGGGTATGTGTAGAAGAGATGCAGAAGAGAAACAGGATTTTGTTAGGGTGGTAAGAGCAACTATTTGTCGGGTCCCTGGGTTTAGGTACAGCCAGTTTTAGGAACTGCACGAGAGCCTGGTGGAATGATCTTCATCCTCCATCAGATTTCTGCATGAGTTAATCTATAGTCATTGCAGAGTATGCTGAGTCCAGACTCTGCACATCAGCCGCTCCATGCACTGCAGTAGTTGACCAGCAGTGATGGGCTGCTGGAGGAGATTGCACCTTTTAGCATCCTTGCCTGCTCTGTTGTGTTCTGCATTTCAGTCAGTCCTGAGCTGGGGTCTGCTTCTTCAGGTGACAGTATGGGATATGCAGGTGAGACTTTAGCACAGGGCTGCAGAATAAAAGACATGGGAGGGAAGGGGTTGTGTCTGTCTTCAGTAGGCTGTGGTATCCCATAATGCTGAGTGACGCTTAGCTTTCAGGATGAGGGAAGACTTTCAGCACGAAGGAAAGAAATGGGAAAAGATCTGGAGGTGGTGAGCCATACTTATGCTATTCAGCATGTCACTGTTTTCTGCTCGTTTTGCTCATAACCTACCTTGGTGTCATTACAGGCCATGGCATCTGCTCCTGCGGCCGATGCATTTGCCAGAATGGGTGGTTTGGAAAGTTGTGCCAGCATTCAAGGAAGTGCAACATGACAGAAGAGGAGAGCAGAAGTCTCTGCGAGTCAGAGGATGGTGTATTATGCTCGGGGAAGGGTAAGAACTTGCAGCTGAGCTACCCCATGGCAGTGCGCTGGCAGAAGAAAATGATCATATTGTGGCAGATTAATGTGTGTGGCAGTGGGCTGTTGTTTAGTAACCCTTGCTTTAAAAGGCACCTATTATTAAAAGGATGTTACATTCGGCTCTGTAATGCACTTACATCCATTTTGTCAATGCCCACCACAGCCGTGCACGCTTAACAGTGTTGGTCTCCTATGCAATTTGTTAATAGCAGATAATTTCCTGCATGTGTTTATCTGACTCTCTGTGTCGAGCAGATGTACATTATAAACTAAATGTTGGTGCTCCATTCAGTCAGAGGGACAGGATAACACTGCAGTGGACAAGATGGCAAATCTAATATCTCAGGCAACAGTAAGTGGGGGAGAGTGTTTAGCAGCAACATTTGATATCGTTAACCTCCCTCCCACAGCACAGCAGCAAAAGAAAGGTAGACATTGTCAGCTCCCATGACAGAGCCCCACAAACTCTCTCATTTACTGCTTTTTATTCAGGTGGTTGCATCAGCTTCGGTCCAGCTATAAAAGAAAACGCCAGAGGAAGAAATAAAATTTAGAAAATATTCATAATTAACTGAAATTGTTCTCTGAGGTTTTTACCTTGCAGTCTTTCAGGCTTGGAAATTGCATTACTGGAAAGAGGGTTTTTTAGCTCCCCCATAGTGCAAGCTATCTGTTTTTTATATAATATGTCTAAAAGAGAAGAGACAGGAAATAGGTGGTGGGATTAGTTGGAGGATAGAATGCACCTGGACACAGATGTGACATTTCCTCTGCCCATATATCCATTGCATAGGGAAGAGATTATCTTACCTGCTAGCTGGAAAAAACAGCTAGGACCCTTGTACATCAGGCAGATTTCCAGTCGTCCCTTCTGGTAACTTTTATTTCCATGCAAAGGAAATGTATATGGGCTTTTCAGCCTGACCTTCTTCCATCTGTTTTATTGTCAGAATTTCCCCCAATGCACCATTTCATTTGGTTTTCCTACAGCTGGTGCAAAGCCATAGAAAATGAGGAAGTTGCACTGTTTCTCTAATGCTTTCAGGAGATATGGCTATCTTTAAATAAGCGTATATGAAAGAGAATACTGAATTACTGGAGAATTGGAGTTACTCCGTTCTACTGCAGAAGCTAACTTTTCTCCTCATAGCCTTGATCCTTTGAATCTTTGTATAAACCGTGAAGGTGAACAAACATGCTTCAAATCAATAAAATACACCATATCGGATTCTAAATAAATGTAAACATGAAAAATGATCTTGAATTTTAAAATATTTGTATTATCTATCTGCCATCTTTTTGTAAGGATGGCTTAGAGCTATTTTTTCCAGCCTGTGGGTTTTGCTCTGTCAACAAGTAACTTTGAGCACATATATCAGGGCTACAAAATAAACTTGAGGCTTTGGGAGCAGAACATCTGGTAGGAATTTGCAGAGACACCAAGGATTTTTTTCCCCCTGTTTGCTAGGCTGCCTGGGGAGTGGTTTGGGATCTGGTCACTGATGTAGGCTAGAGCAGTCTGAAAATTGCTCTGTTATCCACAGCTGCATGCAAACAGTGCTTTTAAACTTGGCTGCAAGAAAGGAGGCTGTACAGGCCCAGGTTCTCTACTGTTTTAGTGCACTGTTGAATCACAGGAATTGCAAACCTGGCCCTAAATCCATATTCATGAACACTGGTGGGATTTTTTCTTAAGTTTCTTTGGCCTCTCAGCACAGCAAAGCTTCCAGTGTGATGGAAAGTGTCCCTCAGGACAGTCAATGCAATATAGTTGTGCCAAAAAAGATGCTAGAGCAGCTTTATTGTGGAAACATCTGGACATAAGCAAGTGCTTGCTCCAGCAGAGAAATATCTATGGAAGATAATTTCCAGAGGTATGTAGCCAATGAACATGCAAGAGGCAAATTGCAGTGCTTAGACAAGCTCTAATGTTAGGCACTGATTTTTTTTTTCCTTAGGCACTTCAAACTTGGGGAGCAATCTGTTTCCCTTACTGATGGTGCCTCTGTTTCCTGTGAAGGACAGGAGAGGCATTCAGTGAATGGAAGGATTGATCTAGTCCACCTAAATAAAGGTTACTGGGCACTTTTCTCAGGGAGGAAGCGCCAGGCTACCTCTGTTTGGGTAGGATCCCAAACCTACTTCAACTTCCCAGCTGTGGTAGGCTAAAGAGGGCAGCACTTTCATAGCCATAGGGATTCAGTTGTGAGGAGGAGGCTGCTACCTCATGCATCTTCTCTGAGCAGGAAGGGGATCACAGGCAAAGACAGTCAAATTTCTCAAAACTTTTTTTTCTCTCTATTTATTATTGTTATTATTATTATTATTATTATTATTATTATTATTATTATTATTATTATTATGATTTAGGTATATCTATTGATGCTTAAATATGTCTGGAAAACTTGTCTTACTGAGTGCCCATACTTTAAAATGTTGGTCATAGCTAGTGTGACTGGCAATGTCTAGAGGCCAAAAATAAGAAATGGTTCTTCCTGTTTCAGTGCATTAAGCAATAATTAACCATTACTGGTCAAATAACAGAAAATTTAGAACCTGCGCACTAACGAGAGTGCAGAGTTTGTTATTTCCATCTTTGCTGGAAACCTAGCCAAAGTATGCAAGTGTTATAATGGATTGAGGGAGCTTGAGTTTCTGTGTTGGATTTAATTGTCTAAGGAGTCATGGTTTTCAGCAGGTAACTGCTGCACACTTGCAGAAAATTACACTGTGTAAATATAAGCAAAGTCGGACATCCACATGCCTAGGCTGTTTTCAGAATCTTGGCTTACTGACTGTGCCACCTGTAGTAAAAGCTCTTCCCAAGGAAAACAGCAACACCCACTATACTGCTGCCTCCCTGGCAGTAAATGTAGGGCTGCAGATGGCTACTGTAATGGTGCAGGACATGCAGGCTAAGTAATGAGCCAAATCTCATCCAAGAGGATCTGGCCGGCATCCCAGGGAACACCCCGCAACTCATTAGGCTCGTTTTAATTAAACTGAGGAGGCTCCCAGAGCAGCATGCCCTGTTCACGGAAAAAACTTGGTACATTCATTCTCCCTAACAGATTTTACATTGTCAAGCCTGATCTTCCTTGCTTGACTTGGCATTAAATTTGCTGTATCTTCTTCAAAATAGTTTTAAAACATTGTGAATATCCATCAGTAGCAGCATCAGTGTTTGATTATGCAGAATCGTTTCAAGTTTCTTACAATGATCTTATTTACTATTTTAATTTCACTAAAACTCTGATACTATTCATCATTATTTTCAGCTGTTGGTACCTTCTAGCTTTTATAAACAGGGATATCTGGTTTAATGACACTCAAGTATGTCTTAGTGTAGCTCCTATAGAGTGACCATGCAATATATATGCAATTTTCCATTGCCTATTTGTGTAATGTCATCTTTTATTCTTGTAAGGCATGTCAGTATTTACTATGCTGATGGCACAGTAAGCAATACACACTGAACCCACAGAAAAAAATAGATACTTAACCAAATACTCCCATCCCCAAATGTTCCAATCATTAGTTCTTCCAGTGTAAGTTTACATGTTCCAGGTTAAAGCATTTCTCTAAAAGTAGGCATTAATTTTTGTCAACTTACAATAAACTGAATAAATGAGTTAAATTTTAATGAAAAAATTAGCTACTCTGCTGAGGCTGCTCTGAAGTTTTAAAGAATTAAGTTTCAGTGATCAGAGAGACTTCAGCGCTTATGGAAAAAAATGGGAAAATTGGTTGACGTCAACAAATCCACATTTAAGAAAAAAAATTTGGATTTGATTCAGAGGTCAGTGAAAGGAATGGAAAGGTGTGTCAGCCCCTGTTAAGTAACCCATGCATTCTGTTTAAGTTATGTCTGACGGAATCAAGCTTCCCTCTCTATATAATTTTTTTAATAATGCATTAAAGAAATCAGTGGCTTTGTGCTGTAATCATTCTGGAAATATTGCAAAAAGGTGTGATTTTCAACAGTATCTAACTCGTTTATAAGTATGTCCTGTTAAAGGTCAACAGCCTCTTTGGTCACTTTAAACTCCACCTCCCATAAATGAAAGCTGCAAATGTATTCTTTGTTATCATTTATTTGGTGGGTTTTTCTTTTTTTTAGAGCTTTTTTGTATAGTTTTGTTTTGCTGTGTGCTGTAACGTCCTCTTAGAGCTAGGTCCACAAAAGAATTTTTGCTCAAAGGATTTTTTGCTAAGCTCCTCACCTTGGCATTAAAGTGTCTGAACTCTGTATAGAGAAGGAGGTTCCAGCAGCTGAGGATGGGTTTCATAAAAGCCAGCTTTCTTCAGCCAAATGTTGCAGTCAGCCAGGAGGAAATAACCAGTGGTATTTATAGTTGCAGAAAAGCCTCTCTCAGACCCTTCTGAAACTATAGACTTCTCAACATATGATTGTCCAGGGGCAACTGTCCTTTTTCAGGATTCAGAGCCATGAACCGTCTCCTGAAGATAGGGATGTCTCTTGAGTTTTTCCTTAAATGGAAGTTTCTGGTTCCACCCCACTTCTTGGTGGGTTATGGGTGGTGTTACCTGAATGCCACCACAGAGTCCCTCCTTCGCCTGGGGAGGTGCGACCTGATGTCCCTGGAGAGGAGAGCAGTTTGTCCCAACAAGGGGAATTGGGGTACTGTGCAGGAATAAGCAAACTGCTGAACAATAATTATGTGCACAAACACTTCCTGACCTAGAGAAAATATTTAGTTATTCCATGGGAGGTGGAGCTGCGTATTTTGTGGTGATGAAGGTTTTTTGGGTCTAAATGGTAGACTTTGGGTCTTTTGTAGACACATCCCTAAGGGCATTAGATGAGGAGGGCCATTTTCTTCTTGGTATGATTATATTGCCTTCAGTAACAGTGGGTCAAGGACAATTTGAGCTTTTTCCAGTCAAAAAAAAAGAAAAAAAAATAAATAACAGTTTCTGGGAAGAGCGGCCCTGATTGTAGGTCTCGGAAACCAAAGGAAAGCTTCAAAGTGTGAGTCCTGATTAAGTGAAAAAGCAGAATGAAAGCATTAGGAGGAACGTCCTGCCATACTCACGGTCACTTTCAAAGAATCCTTTTATTCAAAAAGCTTTTAGCTTGATTATTTTCTTTTATACAATAGCTTCCTAGGTAGCAATTCTGTGCATGTGTGTGCGCATGTGTGCACGCATGTCTGGGGATGTTATTTTCTAGCCTGAAAATGACAGTGCTCTTTGACTGTGAGTAATAATCTTTGTGATTTCAGGTTCCTGCCACTGTGGAAAGTGCATCTGTTCACCACAGGAATGGTACATTTCGGGCGATTTCTGTGAATGTGATGACAGAGACTGCGACAAACATGATGGTCTCATTTGCACAGGTGCAGTACGGGCTAACACTTAATTACTCTAAGAAACAAACAGCGCTGATGGGAATTGTTAGACAAAGCCCATCTTCTTTCACCACTTATGGAGGAAGTGCATTTGTGGGTTATTCAAACACACTGTAATTGTTTCTTCATCCGGTGTGATAATCAACTTAAGATTTCAAATCAACATCTGAAAGTCTGAGTATGAATTTAGATAAGTAAAACAGCTATGAAATCCATTCACAATTTCCATTGTAGTAGACTACAATTGACTCTTCTTTGACAAAGAATTTACAGTGGCAGCATTGTCATCATAAGATCTCTTTAACTTTTGCTCTTGTGCTGGATTCTCTATGTGTGTAATACATTTATGTCACAGAAAACATTCACTTGGCTGATGATCTTTGGTAGGTGAGAGGGATAGAGGCGTTGGTTAAGGGATCTTCCTTCAATCAGACAGTTCTCAGTGGGAGGTTGAAATACCTGACAGTTTTCTTATGACGTGATGGCCGGTGATTAAAGCGGTGTCATCCTAACATTGTCCAAGTATTCAGGTGGCAGATGCAAATAAAATTGGGGAGGCTGCCAGCAAACCCTCATGACAAATCTGGTGACAAGCAGTAACAAGGGAATTGTTAAATTAACTTGCTGGCTGCTTCCTGTTACAGATCTTAATTTTAGAAAATCTTTGCTGAGCAATTATTAGTTGTGGAGGAAGTCTGTGAGATGATTAGAGTCAGGCTGACAGTAGTAAATTGTGTTCACAAATGTGGTATCCCAGCTAGCCCAATTAGCAAGGGTCCTTTTCTGGGGCAAGTAGCCAGTACAGAAGCAACAAAAGACTGATTCGTAGCTGCAGTGGCCATTCACAGATCTTCATAAAGTCGGTAGGAAGAGCATCTCACATCAGAAACACAGGCTGTAGAGATCTCCAGGTGAACATCCAGGAGTCATGAAAATTATTGAAATAACATCAAAATATGGGACTCAGTACTTAATGTTTCCCCTTTGCAAAACAGTACCAATGCATTTTTCATCTAACAGAGAGCTTGATAATATATGTATAACACTTTTGAGAATTTAAGTTTAAAGTTTTTCAGGTTCAAAGGGATATTTTTATTATTATTCTGTTTGTAACATTTTATCTCTGCATCATCATTAAAAAAAAAATCTTGTTTCTTTTTGTACCTCAACATACAGGGTGAACAGTGAGCCTCAACAGCTGGGTGCAAATAACAGTGGCATAATTACAATATTTGCAATTCTGCTGATGGCATTATTGAGAGAATGCCTATTAATTCTATGTAAATGTGGGTTTGAGAGTTTGAGGTGGCTTCTTAATGCAATGGTAGAATAATTGCTTCCTTCCACAAAAAAAAAAAAAAAAAAAAAAAAGTTGGGGGAATGATAAAGGAACAATGCAGCTACTTTAACACGTCTTTTTCCTCCTCATAAAACACATTCTGATGTAGCACATTTCAATAATGGTAATTGCCCTTTATTCATTCTTTATTCATTCTGTTCTAGGCAATGGTGTTTGTAACTGTGGAAACTGCGAATGCTGGGAAGGATGGAATGGAAATGCTTGTGAAATCTGGCTGGGGACAGAATACCCTTAACAAAGGACACCAAAGACTTAGAGGGTTTTTTTTTTTTTTTTTTTTTTTTGGGTCTGACTATTCTTTAGGCTGCTAGAACATTTAATTTGGAAGTAATCAGTGTGTGGGTGTGCATTCCCGCACATATACATGGGTGTAAATACTCTAGAACAGTAATGTGAGAGTCTGCTCCTTAAAGAAATGAATGAGAAAACTAATAATAATAATAATTTGGGAGCAGGACAGTCCAAGCTCTAAACGCTGAAATTATAAAAAAACCTGGCCCTCTACAGTGTTTTGGTAACTTCAGTGGGGCTGAGATTACACCCCTAATGCCTATTTCTAAAGCAATCTTTGGGGAAAAGTGTGAGAAAGCCTTTTATTTTTACATTATCTATTTGGTTGTCAGCTCTCCATATCAGTATGCAACAGTATTGCAGTATAAGAGTAGCACTAGTTAAGTATTTGTCAAATACTTAATTTGATTAATTTTACACTGTTTATCAAATACTTTGTTTGACCCTTTTTTCTTTCTAACCATCCTGATTATTCCCCAGATCCAGAAGAAGCAGTAAAGAAGCTTATCAAAACATTATTTTTTTAGTCAAAGAATTGTATTTGTATAACTGATGTTCAGTTATATGACAACCACAGACTGAAAACCCAAAACATTTGAAGAAACCCTTGTCTGCAAAAGAACTTCTTAGTTTCTGTTAAAGTGTCATAAGTTGGTTATCCATTCTACATACTACAATACTTTCAAATGCATAGCCTATAGAAGTATAAGGAATTAAACTAATAAAGAAATAAATGTATGATTAGCTATTCCAAATATATAACCTGCAACTCACATGTACTTTTCTCATACTGTTTTATGTATGTATAGCTGCCTAGTCCTTTTGAAAGTAAAGCAAATGAAAATTTGTTATACTAATAACTTTTAGGATGACAATTCTGTATGTTATTAGCAATCACTGCTTGGAACAGATTGCACTGTCACACATGGTATTCATTGAATTTTACTGTTTTCAGAGAAGTTGGGAGCCTGAAGGTCAACTGACTTGCAAAATCAGATGTGTTGTGCAGTAGTCTGGTCTCCACGAAAGATGCTTAAACAATGACAACAAAGTAATTGAAGTTTTAATACAGTAAATACAAACAAAGTATTTTTGTATGAACAAAAATTTTATTTTTATTTTCCAATGATGATATGCTCAGTGTGAAATTCACATTGAGTTATGAACGATGCACAACTATTGGGACTTCCCTAACTTATTTACATATGAGTCTCTCTTTTTTTTTTTTTTAAATACATGTAGATTTGGCAGCCCTTTAATTCCTCAGAGCAAAAAAATACATACATTTTAGTTTCAAAAGTGTTTACATTTTGTGAAATCATGATTGAGCAAGAAATTGCTTAAATGTTTTGAAAATAACTTCTTTTTAATATCAAACTAACATTGTGGTTTAGGTGCCAAGGTCCTGATTTTTGAAGAGATACATGACTCAGAAATAAGGGAACTATAATATCATTTGAAAAAGGTATTTCCATTATTCGTCTAGAAATCTGTTTTCTTTTAGAAAGGACAATTTTGAAATAGGAAAATACGATGGTACAGAACATATAATAAAATGCAAAAAAATTGAATGAATGTATTTAGTCACTTTCATTATTCCCCCTTCACATGTAGCTTTATCGTTCCCATTTTTTTTCCTTAACCTGAATTCTTTCTTTCTAAAAGTGAAGCTTGTGAAACCTATGTTCTCAGGGAGGCATAGTAAAATCACCAAATGTCCATGCATAACTTATATGGGAGCTATGCACATAAATAATGAGACATGTATCCCAAAGCTGCTAATTGCTCTCTTTTTAGATAACCAAAATATCAGGCAGAGTTCTAAAAGGTATTGATACAGTATTAAGAAACTTCAAAGTAAAATTCATCTTGAAATAATTATTTATCTTTTATACTTATAACTCTTAAACTGTGTATAGCTTAACAGGAATATTTTCTTAAAATCTAACATATATTCATTTTGTCAGCCCTGATATCTGGGTAGCACAGATTGTTGAGTTTGTTTGTATTTATGAATACTGCTGACAATCCTCTTATAATCAGTGTTTTTTACATACATTTTTCTGCTGAGTCAGAGAGCAAACAATGAAAAATACAAAGTTGTATTTGATTTCCTTCCGTTTGTATTTAGTATTGTAATAACAGAAGTATTCTGTGATTCTGTGATAATCAAAACTCTTTCTAGATTCATTGGATGCTTTTGACTTGTTTCCTGGTATGACAAACTCATTTATTTATACGTACCATAGATCAGCCTTGGAATTTCAGGTACTCATGTCCATAGAAAAAAAAAAAAAAGATTCTTTAGATGGTTACAATGTCCTATTTGATGTATTTTACTTTGTAGTTTGCTTTCATTTAAAATTTATATACCTAAAGAGTGTAAGATTATTCTGTTTTGTTTTGTTTGTTGGTTGATTGTTTTTTTAAATCAAAGTCAACATTTTGGCTATTGAGTGGATTACATGGCCATAGAATTTCAAAAGTGTTATCTGCATTTTTTGTTAAGGTATATATGGAAAAACATTAGAATATTCTAAGACAACTACTGTCAGTGGCTAATTAAAATGTAAATTATCAAACCAAATGGTGCTATCACTATAAACCTTAAAATATTTTCTAAGACTGCTAAAATATAATGAATACATATTTTCCTTTCCACTTTTTATTCTGTTTCTTATTATGTTGCTTGAACATTCCTCCCACCCCCTTCATGCTGAGGTAACTGGTGATGGGACTCCCAGCAGTTCTGTTTTGTGGCTCATTTCCTCACTGGAAAAATGAGATCGGAAGAAATAAGATTATTATTCCGTATATGTGAAAATAATAGCTGTATTAATAAATCGTGATTTTTAACACCTCATTCCCTGTGACAGGAATTCCAGATACATAAACACTAATAGTGGGAAGAGGCACAAGGGACTGAAACATACCGGCTGATTCTTTGTATGTGGTGGATGTAAAAACTTGCTTCCAAGGCTAGTGGCAAAAGGTGTTTGTAGGTGGTGAAAACAAATTGGATAAATGGGGAGTTCATAATGGATAGATTGATAAAGCTTATAAACAATGATACTGTAGCCTTGCTTTGTTCTGATAGAAAGAACACAATCCAGAAGTGTGCAGAACGGTTCTACAATATCAGGAGTATGCCTATTGTATATAACATCTGTAAAATTATCTATAAAACAGCTGTGGATTGATTTGCTTGTGCAAATTATTAACCTCCTCATGATCCTTTTTTCCCTGGCCATACACTCTTACAGAAACACATACAGGAACATTTAATCCTGTACCTGCTTTGACATTTCTGATGCACTGTCCTTGTTTCTTGACAGAACAACATCTTACTTTGTAGCTAAATGATACTGTGATGAAAAAAAATCTGAGTATTTTGTCACTAGGTAATAGAACAAAGATTTTATTACATCTTTAAAAATAAATCATAGCATTTGCATTACTCACAAAAAAAATCACACACAAAACCTGTTATTATGCATTTTAAAATGCATTGCACAGTATATGAGTTTATCAAAAGGGGCATTTAAAAGAAAGATAACCTCCTTACTTTGCCTAATATCACTTGCTTCCCATCTGAATGGAACTGAATAATTTCTTATTTATACCAATAAAGAGATGGATCAGCAAGACACACTTTTAATGTGTGGACCAAACTTCCTCCTTTCACACCTCATCACTTACAGTGTTTTTAAACCAAGAGAAAAAGTTCAGAAAAGGCCAGAGTTCTTAACCGTTGTTTCAGGCATATACCACAGTCAAAGTGAATTGCTTTTTATTTATATTTGGGGGTGGTTTATTAAGGACCAACCTAACTCTACATCCATTAAAGTATATGAAAATGACATTATATTAAAAATATGATTTGAGAGTGGCTAAAAATCCTATCATATGAAGCAAAAGCTGTGTTATGTCAACTACAAAGAATTTAAAAGCTATAGACACTTTTCTATAGGCTCTATAATGTCTCTTAAGGATGCTTGTGTATTTATAAAATATTTGAAGTACAACAGAACAGTGCTTTGTTGAAGTGGTTCATATCTACTTAAAACTGGATTTGTAAAACTGTGCAGGTGTGACTGATTTTGCCAAATAAAACTGTAGTTGAAATGCGGGTTAAAAAAATATAAAGAGATGCCTATGTGCAGCATTAACATTTATGTGCATTATGAAATGGTAACATGAAGTTAGATTGCTGTGCAAACAGTCTCTGTGAGGTTAGATAAAACCCAAAAGAACAAAATACAAAGCAAGCATGCAAAAGCTGCAAATTCACAGACAGGTGGACATGTAAGTACAAAACACTCAATCTGTAAATACAAATTAATTCCATCAGGTTTACTATACAGTATGTTAGTAGTAACAGACAGTTGGAAACAGCTTTCACTTAACAGAAAAATTAATTTTGGAGGGAACAAAATGGTGAAGTCTCATCCTGGAGAACAGCAAGAGAGGTATTATATTAAGGAGCTAAAATTTTCTTTGGCATGGTGAAAGGGGAGAATTGAGTTTGCCATCCTATTACATGAAGTTTCACCGAACTGTGGCCAGCGCAATGATGTTTTGCACAGTCTACTTCTTACATAAACTTTCTTGATGTTTTTCGGTATGCCTTCATATAAATGTTTTATTCATCATGTTGAATCTGTGTATACAACAAATAATATTAAACACAAACTGTACAATGCAGATAAACTCTTTGCATGTATGTTTGTAAATTCGGTAATACAGACCAACAATTCTGTGATACACACAACCTACTACATGCAGTTCATCCTTGCCATCCTTCTCCCATGCAATGGATGAGACGAGACAAAATTAAATGGAGGAGCCAAAGCACAAAGACACCTTTGCTAATGTTTAAACAGACCAGAAAAATAAATAAAAATAGGACATCTATTAATTAGATTAAACACACATGAATTTAGACTGTAGAAACAAAAATAGAAATTAAAAATATTATGGTGCATTTCCAGAATATATTAACTGCTTACAAAAATCAAACCTGGCCTTAATTGTAGCCCCCCCCAAACTGGTTCTCAGATTATAATTACCTGGGATTGGAAGTTTAATGTTAAAAAACATACTTATGTAGCATCAGGCTATGAACCAGAAGCTCCTTGCACAACTTAGCCAGTTCTCCAGTCCTGTCTCTCCCCAGGCTCTTACACTGGCAAGAGTCAAAAGACAGCTGGACTGGGACATGAACACATCTATTCCGTCCTCATGAGCTCTCAAAAAAATTAGGCGAGAGAGAGAAAGAGAATATAGCCTTCAGCTGTATTAGGTGAATTGCTTCTCCTCAGAGACCCAGCAGGTAGGACAGTGTCAAGGCTGCTGCCTCTCATGGGTCCTCCTGATGCAAAGCAAGCCTCCAACTCATCGTGTGAGTTGCTTTGGTTTTGTTCTGTTTCCTCAGGGATGGTGCACAAATCCCACTGGACTGGGTGGGATGAGAAGGGTGCACCGAGGTTTTTATCAAAGTGTTGTTTTTTCCCCCCCACACACATTTAGTGCTAGCAGGCAAGGGCACAGTCTAAGTTAAAGTTTTGTTGCATGTTTATCACAGTATTAAATTAGCTTTGTATTATTTTGTTTTCTTTGTATATGGTCAAGCATGGCTTCATGCTTGACTCATTCCTTCCCTGGAAAGAGCCAACATCAAGTGTTCACTTGTTGTTCTCATATTACATATATAAACAAGGAAGTCTGGCCTACCAAAAAAGAAATCAGAATTTAGCAGCTTTATAGTAGCTTCCTTGAACAGTGCACTAAAAGTTGCATATAAAAACAGAACACATTTGAAAATTAGCATGAAAAGTTCATTTAGACTGAATCAGTTATTCAGCTGAGCAGATAGGAAGTTTGAAATAACCAGTGGTCTCTTAGGGCCACTACAGCACAAAGACATGATAAAATAAACTGCAAGAAATACAATAGTAAAAAAGGAATGGATGATTTCCTTTTTTTTTTCTTTTTTTTTTTTTTTTTTTGTCTTTAAATATCAAGATAACAGCAAGAGGCCAAGAGAGTGTTGTCACACAGTTTTCCAGACTGAGGTACAGTTTGGTCCTTGTTGCCCTTTCTGAGAAACAAATACCTTAGTAAGCATACAGAGATTATCCACATTCTTAGTTTCTGAAAGCACGTGACTTAAGTATGTAACACTTCAGTGGCATCTCTGTGGTATTGTTTAAATCTTTTTTCCCCCTAACATCGGTTTCATTGTTCAGAAGTGACAAACTCAAAGTGATGATAGTGTTTCTCATAATATGATCCAAGGCTTCAATTTTGTAATGTTTTTGATTTCTTCTAGGTTCATGTAGGAGAAAGTACAGTAGACAGAGATCAAGGCAAGGCACCTTCAATCTAGCAATTTGGTGGGCATATTATCCTAGGAAGCTGGGTAGAGGTACGTACTGGAATATCAGTGAGATACATAGGACTGGACTTTGCATGCTTAGCTAAAAATAAAAACAAAGTTTAGTAATATGTCCAGTTTTAAAACCTTTTATTTTAAAACACCAGAAATATTAAACTATAATTTTTAACTACCCTTTGCATTGGTGCTGCAAAAAAGAACACAACAACATCCTTGCCCATGCTTTGCTAAGTAGGTGTGGAAATCAGCCAAAAATAACAATGGCATTAAGTTCTGTTCCTTAAAAACAGGAAAGGATTATATTTGAAATGGATTTAGGTAGCGCAATTCTGGTTAATCTTAACTTCTTTTGTTTATTGGTGGTGGTTGTTTTTTAAACAATGAAGATTTAGTAGATGAAAAATGAGCCTTAATTCAGGCCTACAAGGCCTACAAAATTCTTTGGACCCACTTTCCCAAAAACGAGTGGGTCTTGCTCGCTGGGCAAGGCAAATGTTACCATTACCAGTAAGCCTGTGATATGTATAAAACACACACACACAAAGAAACTATAGGGGGATGCCAAACACGCGTTTCAGAAAACTTCTTGTTGGTTGTGTTTGACACTCTTCCCTCCACTATAATGCCAACCTCAGAAGCACGGTATCTGTTACTAAAGAGTATTCACATTGATCAACATTGTAAGCCAGAGACAACGATCCTATTCTTTATAGATATAATTTGTAATAATAGATTTTTGAAGGCTTCCTGATTCCCTGATTGCTTTCAAAACTAAGCCACCGGCAACACTTAAGTTATAGAGAAACACAATCCCTGCAAAAGGTCACAGACAGTGGAGCGAGCAGCCTTATAAAAAAGGGAAGAAGAGAAATCCATAATAGCACAGGTTTACAGCATCTACCTAGAAATTACTTGATTATTTGTGTGCTACAAAATAGAACTTAAACACATGGATTTTGCTGAAACTGGACTCAAAAAGGGATTATGGGTAATTGTCAGCAGGCAAGGTATCAAGTGTACTTGTGAAGTATGTCATTCACATGAAGTGTCACAGTCACAGAAAAGATATTAAAAAGGCATTCCAATATCTGGTAGGGCATTCCATGGTCTGGGTTTAGCTGGTTCGTCCAGGTGTCTTCTTGTTGTGGGGGGAGCTACATGTTGAGATTTATCCGCTTGCGACAACTCAGTTCAGAAACAGCAACGCGCAAGTACTTGCTGCGAGCTGATCCACAGACACTGCAGAGGGGAAGTCCGGCAAGGATAAATTGCTCAACTGCACTCGGGACTCAGTCAGTCACAACACCTGTGAGGATCTGGCTATGTCGTCTTACTCTTGTTAACTGGTTTGCCGCCATTCATTATTGCAGATGCACTTGTGCTTTTACTTGGAGTTACCCCAGCCTTTGGCACTGTTTCTCCAATATCATGCAAAGATGGTTCTCGATACATGGCAACTGAGGGGAGGAAAGGAAAAAAAAAGAGACATTCTTAAGGATGTATCTCATTTAAGAACATAACTCAAATAAGATTAATTATCTACAATAACTAATATGTTAATATACTCCACGTTTCTTTTGCATGCAAGGGAAACTATTTACTTTGACAGAGGCTTGTTTTACATGACTGTTATCTTTGCTTGACCCTCCACATTTCTCACTTCTGCCATGTCTGTGTTAAAAACGGCAGGAAATTGTATGTTTGCCTGTTAAAAGTAAACTATAGAAGCCTCAGAAATTAAAAACTACCATTCTGTCTATGCATGAGGCAGGCATATCAATGTACATATATTTTTATATACACACATATCTACAACCCTTAAATAAATATTCTATGAGTTTTTAGAAGTAAAGTGTTATGAGTTGTCTAGACTTAAATGTCCTTTTTCAGTCCTACATTGCAAGACTAGGCTTGGGTACAGTTGTGCTAAGTTATTTGTACATCTGGCTCCAAAGTCTGAGGACCTTGGCCATGATCTCTTGAGGTGTTCACTGAAGAAGTGTCCAGGTGTGTTCTGCAGAGTCCACATGAAGTTTGGGGGTTTTATTCCTTTCCAAAACCATATGCAGGATCCACTTATCTTCACTGAACAAAGTGTAGAAAACTCCAAATTAACTATTAACAGAATTCTTAGATGAATTAAAACTTTGCCTCTGGGCTTCAGTCCCTATCTAACCACTTCAAATCCTTTGAGGAAAATACATGTGTTCAATTACACAGTTCCAGCATTAAGCTGCCTTAATGACCAATGCTCTTGGATCATTCAATTTATTTTTCCATGTCAGTGAATCAGGTAATATTTCCACTTACGCCTAAGTTCAGTAGTATTTATAATATACCAGAGCAGTGTTAAAAGACATATCAAAGCAGTCAAAGGAATTAATCATCACACTATGATTTGGGGGGTGGATGTGTGCTGTTATAGAGAGCACAATTCCTTCATTCCTTGGCTAATTAGAGTAGGAGGCAGGAGCATCAAAGTACGGGCCTTAATCTTCGGTGGTGTGGGATTTCATAATAAATATGAAATTTGATAACTAATCAAATACTTGTTCTAACATTTCCAGTACCAGTACCATAATCTAAATCCTTTTATGGCTTCTGAAAGACTGAAATTAAATGTTTTCTCTAGAGTCTGGATATATCTGGGTAAGTCTGGATATGATTGTCTTCAGGGCGAGCCCCCATAGCTGTGTTTAGGACAGTTTTCTGGTTAATTAAAGAGCTTGATGAAGTAACACTGTGACCTACAAAAAAATATCAAGTCAAATAACATGAGATGAAACTATAAAGTAAGGAATAACATAGAAGAGCTGTAATATTTAATAACTGTCGTAGGCAATGTAAATATATATATATGTATATATATATATATATATTTCTATGCCTTGCCTGGGCTATTTTGGAAGCATCTGACCATCCAAACATTTACAAAAAAAGTTGTTTATTTCCTAATCCATATGAACGGATGTTACTTTTAAAAATGCACTGGGATCTCCCCCTACAGTTCTTATAATTTACAGAGGTTGACTTATAAAATGTCAATAGAATAGAAAGCTTATGTAAATACATAAAACTTGCAAAACAAGGGAAGCACAAAGGCATCAGCCTGAGTTCAAAGATGAATTTAAAACATAGGATTGTTCAGAGTTTCATCATAAAGAATCTAAAACATTTAACAAACTGATCCATTAATCAAAACTTTCAGTTAAAATGTTAAAAGAAATAAATGAGACTGCTGACTAAAGCATTACTTGTATGTGTTTTAAGATGTTAAGTTATGAAATAATTTTCAGAATGACTGAGGCTGTGTGTAGCAATGATCTCAGTGAAGTTTGAAGTGCTGCCAGGACAGGACACAAAAAGCAAAATAGGTAAGAAAAGGCCTGCAGAATAAATAGGATTGATCATAAATTCTATTTCCAAGATATAAGTGAATGAGTTTTCCAAGGAATGTGTGACACCATTTTAGTGTGTAAGGTCAGTAAGACTTTTATCTGCTTCTACCTTTGTTTAATGTCCAACTTACACAAATTATGTGCATTACATCAACTGGTTAAGTAATACGGTATGATTTATTTTATAAACAGACCTTTGTGTTTTGTATTAGAAGGTTTTTACCTTGAAATACTGACATTTCATCCATTCCAGTTATAACTCCCAACTATCCTACAATATCCATTAATTCATTCTGATTAATGAAAAGAGTATTATCTCACTGCAAGACTCTCAACAATTTTTGCTGCTAGCAAGAGAATATTTTAACGACAGCACAAAGCACTTCCACAAAAGATTTCTTTTCTTGCAAAATCACCTCTTAATCCCTTGAAAGAATGTTTTTAGACCTGTCCTTTCTAGCATCAGTATGCCGAAGCACAAATCTGCTCCATGAATCTTGGCGACTGTCACTTGGAGCGACCCCTGTGTGTGGCACACATATTTGCAAAAGATATTTTAGAAACCATTCCCTCTTCTTTTCCTGGGATTTATAGGAAGATCTGCCAGTGATGGACTGAACCTCACCTTCCAATGGCTTGGGTAGAAAATGAGCTGCTGGTTTTGTTTTCTTTACTCTGTTTCCTTTCATGACCTGCCCCTCCTTGTTCAGCCCCAAGAACCAAGCCCTTCCGGACTCCTGTTGTCTGTAGAGCATGGACGAGTAGATTACATAATAATTTTCAAAAACAGACTCCTTGAATTTGCACTCCGGTGTAAAAAGTTCCTGTGGGAGGAAAAGTAAATGTTAAATGATATCTCTGAAATGCTGTTTCTGTTTTGTTAAGTCATGAACACCTCTTGATTAGTTTAATATAAGACTTATAATAAGGTTCTGTTTTGAGACCAGAAGATCTGTTTTCCTCTAGATGACGTCCAAGTGAAGTTATTTCACCTCTCATGTATGCCTCTCTTTCCCTGTTTGTGCAACAGGGATAGTATATCTTCAAATACAGAGGAAGCAGCACAAACATAAAAACACTATTTAAAATAAAGGTATAGTTCTTTCTTGCTTTTCTGCAAGGATATCCTTGTTTTTCTTGATTAAGAAAGACTGTGCTAAAATAACATTGATGAGAAAACAATTGTTCAGTTTTAGCATACTCAGCAGGTGTAATAAATGCAATAAAGTCCCTCTATGGTTTACAACAGCTAATATTTAATGCTTAAAAATTGATGTTACCAACATATTATAAAATATATTATTTCCTAGAGTAGGCCTTGGGGCCGGTAACACTGCAGGACAACACTATTTTCATGTACAGATTTCTGGACAAAGAAATGTAATTCCTATTGACATCCTCAGCATTCATGTCAATATTGTTAGTGTTTCCAAAAGTCACGTTCAGTAACAGAGCAGTTGTTCTGAACTCTTTATTAAGATTAACCTATGCACTAACTTCTAGACCCAGTAGCCATACTCTTTTAACTTTAAATAAAAACAAGTAGTAAAACAATAGTAAAATAAAGAATGTAAACATATATTGGGACAGTTTACCAAGGTCCTTAGGGAAAACAACAACAACAACAACAACAAAAGAAAAAAAAACACACAAAACAGCAAGTTAATAAACAAAATTACATATTTTAATGTACATTAAATTTAATTTACACTTTTTATCATGAGAAAATGGGATTCTGTGTGAATGTAGACTGATTTTCAGTCTTTGGTCATGTCTGTTGAAGGTTGCGGACAATAATCCCATCAAAAAAGGAGAAGGTGGAAGTAGGAAAGTGGAAGACGGCTTGCTAAGCCTCCAGAGCACAAAGTTCTTAGCCCTAAATCCTCCTTTTTTTTTTTATTCTTATTTTTATTTATTTATATTACTTTCAGTTATCTTTCTTAAGAAATAAAATTCTGGAAATATAATATATATTCTCTTCTCCATCACAGTATCTTTTCTTTCTTTCTCTACTTCTCTCTGTCTGCTACTGGCTCCTTGCAATACTCAGTTAAAGCTCAGCAGATGTTTTCAGGATCTGCAGCCCAACAACAGCTGGCTATATGTTTTAAGAATTTCACAGCTGTTTCTGTCTTAACGGTTTTCCTTTCTGGAAATCAAAGTGCCTAAAGATACACTTCCCCACCTGGGAAAGCAGAGATGGAAGTACTCTTCTGTATTTGTACTAAACGTCACTTAGTGCACAAACAAGTTTTCTTCTAATGTTATGGGGTATACAGTATTTGTATTGTCATGGCTTAAGTTACCACCTGTAAGCAAAGCTGTCTTAAGTGATTAAGCTTTCTTAATTATGGAGTAACTTTTAGCTTCAAATAAGAAGAATTAGTGTATTTTCTCCAACAGCACACTAAAAGCAGTTACTGCAGCAGGCAGGAAAAAATCTGGGAACCTGCCCTGAAACAGGTCGCTTTAACTGTGTGAGCAAGTACACTTAGGGTCTATAGGTAACACCTAAAAATGAAAGACATATTCTCTGATGTGTGCAATGGCCATCTTTTTGCACCACCACTTCTTTACCACCTATGTGCACGGATGTATTTATGTACATATGCAGAAATGCAAATACAATCTGTACTAGAGGCACCAAAAACCCATGAGAGGAAATTTCTTAACAGCAGCTTCTCCTTTGCCACGTTTTTTTTTTTTTTCTCCCCCTGTTCCAAGGCGGCTGCTGTTTTTGCTACTCTCCTTTCCCCTCTGCTGATTTCAAATCACAGTAGGGCTCAAGGAGACTCAAAACCAGAAGGCTGGGTGGCATGCTGGAGGGACTACCTGCTACACCCTAGCACAGGTATTTACATGCAAGTCATGTTCCTCAGCTGTTGAAACAGCAGATGCTAATCAGGAATTGCCTACACAGATCTCCTCATTACCTGCTTCACTGAAAAAGCTACCCCCTGTGCTCCCCACTACATTTTATTTCCTTGTAAAAGCTCAATTACCATAAACACTACTTCTTAGCCAATAGTCACTTTTTGCTATAAACAAAAGCTATTTGTCCTTCTCTATTCCTCCTCACTGGATGACTGCCTGTGAATAGTATTTATTTATTTATTTATTTATTTATTCCCCAAACAATATCCATTAGGACACTTAAAATTCTGTGAAAACCATATCCCACGTTTGAATTAAAACCAGCTCTTTGCTCAACTCCATTATTTGGCATGTGCTGTAGTGTCTCTAGCACTGCACAGCATATGAGACTTTAGGTATTTTACTTTACAAAATAATAATAATAAGAAAGGATTGTATCAATACAGTTACTTATATACTTATATACTCCTGGATTTAGGCTGATAGTGATAGACTGGACAAACTGGCATCACTACTATTCCATAGTTATAAAAATCAAAGTAATAGTCTGATGATTTTTTTTTTATTATTTGAAGGAAGAACCAAAGCTGAATGACAGTGTTCTGCCCCAAATTATTGCAGCTACTACACCAGATGAACTGGTAGTACAGCAGTTTTGGACAGGGTTTGCATTCATCCAATCTATTAGGATGCAGTTCTGCCTGGGATAAACTCTCAATCAAAAAGTCACTTAAATATATGCTAGATTAAAGCATGATGCTAATAGCTTCAGTGAAGTGGAAAGAGTGAAAATTAAGCACCTGATGATGACTATACTGAAATACAGCCACCAATTCCTCTGCAACTTTCAGAAGCGACTTCTGAAATGGGCTCCTCCCTTGGTTTGAATATTTCTGACTTCTAAAGCCTTGCCACAGACACCATCTCAGGTGGCTGAAAAAGCTGCTAGCACATGTATTTTCTCCAGTAAAGCAGCCCTGGCACCTAAAATGATGCTTTTTGCATGTACCTAGGCCAAGTCTAGCTCTGCAGAGCTAAGCCTCAACCCAGTAGGAACTCTCAGAAAAATGACTATCACGGGCTAACAGCACTCTCTTTAAAAAAAAAAAATCAACTACAGCCCACTTTATTTGAAGTCACTGTTAGAGGGAAAACAATATGATGGCATTTTATAAGAAAAACTCAATGAGAGCACTCCCCTAGGCTACCTGCCTATCTATATCCAGACAGAAGGAATCTAAATCTGCATCTGAGTGACATGAATCATTTAGATCTTCCCTGCAAGAATGACTTTTTGGGTTTTGATCACAGGACAATCTTTACATTTTGTATTACAAAATCAATGAATTGCAAAACCAGACATGACTTGCAAACAAGAACTTATGCTCAGGATTTCTTTTCCAAGGTCAGTACTCAGATTTAACCTGTAGTCTTACATAAAATGTGGTTTTCTTCTGTCAAAGCAACATTTGAAAAATAAAGTACATGCCAGCTGCCAATTTCCAAAACCCCAGGAAAGGGCTTTGGCTGTAAACTGCAATCAGTTACAGCTTCCTGGGTCCTATGGAAGTGAAGGATGTATTAAATTGCACCTTGCTGGGAAGAATTGTCACTTGAATATTTTTGCTAGCTTCCCATTAAGCTTTTGCTTGGTGTGAGTCTTATTTGGAGATATTATAATTCTCCTGGTAGCTGTAGAGTTCATAAGTATCATAACACATAGGTTGTAAGTTCCCCTGTTGGGATCAAAAAGTTCTGCCACTGAGGAGACCTTAGTTTTGGGGCTACTACCAGTGTTGCCAAAACTCCTCATTGTAGTATTACATCATGATAGCAGAGCCTTAGCTCACGGAGTCATGTGCTGACGTCAGAATCTGTTTTCATTAAAGAACAAAACACTTTTTTTTTTTTTTTTTAAAACCACTTTATCCATCTCTCAGGAATGCTGGAAAAAAGGAGCTCAGGTAACCCATGCTGTTGATAAAAACAGGGATTGCTGAGAGGCTATTCAGATGACCAGTGAGATGAATTCCCTGCCAAGTAATGTTTATGTCTGTCAATTGGAGGGTACAGTTTGATGAGATGTAGCTAGACCTCCATGCTAATCAAGAAGATGCCACGCTAGCAAAGGGCTGTAGTTCAAAATCAAAGTACAGAAAGCTTTACTGTCCCCAGAATTGTTGAGTAAATAAAAATATTTGAATGAGTTATCAGTGTAACTTCCACTTGCCAGTCTTTGACTATTTCATCTGTTCAATTTAGCTAGCTTTAATACTGCAATAGTCATTTGTAGCGACTGTTTTTCACTTAAAAAAAAAAAGCATATAGTTTTCTGTTACAGCACTCAGAAAGAAGAAATAATTATGCAGCTCTGAACAAGACACCTGTGTTGTGAACCACAGAATTGCAAAGTAAAAGCATGAGCTGGCCATATAACTTCTAGATATTGTTTAAAAATTATATGAACTCCTCCTGCAATTTTAAACTATATCTGTATTCAGTAAGTCAACCAGTAATGAACTGGCAGGACTGTCCAAAATATAGCCTTTCACTGCACACCATGAGGGATAACATAAGGCCATGGCTCTACCACAGTCATCGAAAGGCATGAAAGAAGCCCCATGGACAGGGCCTGCTACAAAAGTTGCCTGCCATCTGCTCCTGAACCTTCAAACCTCTTTAGATTTGTTCTTTATATTGAAATATAGGAAATGAGGGTATCATTCTAGTTACAGCTCACAGAAGTGATATACCTAGCAGTCAGCCTCTTGAACTGCAGCCAGCAGCACATAAGGAGGCAGTGGATTCCCCTGGAGATGGGCACAATGGGACCCGCTCATCCCACCAGGCAGCAAATGCGCAGCTGCAGGTTGAATGAGTTACTCCATGGTGCTAAGCAGAAAACACACCAGTAAGACAAACTCAAAGAGACTGCCAGGTGAGGAACAGCCAGTCTAATCAAGCACAGTAGAAAGACCTGATTACCGATCCATTTCAGAACTCAATACCAGTTTTAATCCTGTTTTAATCGTATTTATTATTTGCACTTTGAAGTCCAGCTGATGAAACAGGGCATCGATGCTTTAGAAGTACAGACCAAGCAGAGTCTGCCTGATGCAAACACCTTACCATTCAAATACAGAGTGATAGAAGGTATAAAGAAACAAAACACCCCAGCAATGATCTCAGCATGCTAGTAGCTGGTTATCAAACATTTTTGCTAGGAATGATGACAAATGAGTTCTAAAGAGAGGCTGGAGAAAAGACAACACTAGTTCTGCAGATGCTTATGAGAAACTTCTGCAAGGTGAGAAAAACAGCACAGAGTAAGCACAAAGGTATTTTGGGGGTGTTAGAGGCTAGCAACACAGGAACCAAAAGGAGGAAGCAACATTTTGATAGTGGATAATAAGGTTGGAAATGACTCATGACGAAGGGCCTTAAAATTAAAGAGAAGCAGTCTGTGTTTAATGAGGAGAAGGCACTCAACAGAGAAGAGAAATACAGTTAAAATAATGAAGCTGGAAAATGAACTTTGTGGCAGGCTTCTGAACTGAAACAGCGGGGGTGGTACTGCATTTGTCAGTGCAGGAGGGGAGGACACTGGAGTAATTGAGGTGTGTAACGATGAGATCCCAGACAGCAGTTGCTGTGTTGTAGAAGGGTAAAAGGCACTGTCATGCAACAAAAATCGGGAGATATGGAGGCTTCACCTGCTTAGGAGAACTGAAAAATACCTAAATCGACATTTATCTGACTTGCTGCACACTGAATTAGATTAGTTAGGCTGTTGTCTTGCAGAATGCTTATTTGACAAATGTTTATATAAAAGAATAAAAGATCTACTCAAGACTTCCCATCCATAGCACCATTTTTTTCCAATTCTTAAGCTGGCCAAAATGTTACAGTTCAAAATCATCTTGTCCAAGAGTTCCTCTTCAATTGGCAGAAAACCCAACAACATATGGTTAGATACTGTCTTGATAAAAGAGAAATTGATAAAGCTTTCCCTGTATATTCAGAAGACATGTTGCTGATCTGTACCTAAAATCCCCTAATATAGATTTCATTTTTAAACATAGTAACAAGAACAAGAAAAGTTGGCAGAATTTTCTGTATGCAAACTGGCTGAGTAAGATACCAAGGAAGAGGAAGACTGCAGGAGACTAGCTGCCATACTATGAACTTCGCAGCAACATTACTAACAAAGCTTCAAAATAAAAAGCAGTAATAGCTGAACCTGCCAATCCTACAGGCACCCCATGAAAGCAGCAAATGCTCAGAAGTCTGTGTACACATATTTCACGCTCTTAAGACAGAAATTTTTCTTAATATACTCTTAACAGTCAGAGAACACCAATATTGTCTTTTCAGAGCTAGTGTTATTTATTTTCTCCGGAAGATTCCTAATACAATTCCTAAATAAATAAGTAAACAAACACAGGACATGATATCATGCAGAAAAGAAACAGGAATGATCCTGATGGTTAAAGAATCATTGAGAGTGCAGTCAAGATGCCAGCATGTAAAAGCAAAACTTTTAGCTATAATTCTTGTCTCTCATCTTGGACCTTCTCAAAGACATGATGACGTGAATATCACTGCTTGTACAAAAAAAAAAAAAAAAAAAAAAAAAAAAAAAAAAAAAAAAAACGACATTCATGTGAAGGAAAGAAGGGATTGTGCATAAAAATTATGGAAAAACAGTTCCCACTTCTTATAAAATATTTTCAGGTTAAGAACTGATAAAACAACAACAATAAAAACCAACTTCTGACTAAATTTAGGCAAAAGGAAATGTGAATCAGTGCTCTTGCAAATATTAGCACTTAACTGGCATTCTAATTAGCAGTGATCTGACTGGTAATATTAATAATGTAGCAATTCTGTTATTCATGTACATTCATGAGATTCACAGTAAGGTCAAGAATAAAAGGCACACAGCATACACAAACTAGCAAAAAAAATATCTTGGACAGGTTTCTGTGTGTTTAAGATGGTGTGTTTAAGATGATTGATTGCAACCTGAATTTAGCTTCATTTTCTGTCCAGATTGAAACAGAACATAAAGCAGTTTGGATTACAAAAACTTCATTGTTTCATAAAAAAGGAAGTTGCTTTGCTTGCAACCAGCAGTGATGGTTGTATTAGAATATAATTGATCACAGGCAATAACGTCTTGTATGGAAGGCGGTACGCATACTCATCACTTCCATAAACTTACTATTTGCAAGGCTAAATGTCAGATAAAAGCGTATTTTAAATAATAACTTTAAGAATGATCCCAAATTACTACTTATAGAGGCTTGTACAACTCTTCTCTCTCTCTCCCCATCCACACACAATATTATATCACAACCAGTGCTGAGATATTTATGTGCTTTTGATTGATACCTACACTTCAGAGTCATCAACTCAGCAGGACATGGATGGAATAGAACAAAATTCCCTTGATGCAAGGGAATATATGATATATGTTATTTAATGTTGTACAGTTTGACTGCAAAAGAGAACTAATGTTTTTGAAATGAAGCCCTTAATGCAGAGCTGAATCATGACTCTCACATTAGAGTAAGTGAATCAAGGTCATTTAAATTCAAAGATATGCAAAAGGAGGTTTGGGGGAAGAGGCCTGGAAAAGGTACCTAATGTTTACAACTGTGTTTTTAGCATTTACATGCCAAAACTAGAATACATCAAGAGAAATGATAAAAAAATATTGCCTCACCTGAAAATTAAAAATTAAATTTAGAAATATTAGTGATAAACCAGATTTGTAAATATGGGTTTAGAATGGGCTGCAGCCCACCCACAACCATCACACATTGTAGCATGTGGTCAAGTGTAACATCCTCCTTAATCTCCACAGACGTATAATGGGGGGTGACGTTATTTTTTTGCTTCAGTCCCACTCTGAACTTCCACAGAAATTTATAGTTTCTGGCTTGAGTGCATCCTTGGCTTTAAAGGAAATGCAGCCAGAATCCTTGTAGCAGTGAAATGATATATTCTTTCTTTCCCCGAGAGCATAATCTCTTCCCCACCTAATCCTCAGCACCTAGTTTCCCTTAAAATTTAAATTTGCAGTAAAAATCTGCTTTAAGGTTTCAGATTAAACACCAGCTATAACTCTTTGCTGTATCAACACAGAAAGACATCTTTTATCTCCTGTACACACCTGTGATTAACGAAATCCAGTATCAGTAAGACAGGTACACACCCCAAGGCATGACTAGAAGAAATTGTGTGCATTGTAGGGAATATTTTCTTCTGCTACTGTTATGGGATGTTCCAGAGAAGAAAATGAGTAAACCAGCCTATCTTTCCCAGTCACTTCCACTCAGAACAGCCACGATTCATCAGCATGTAGACAGCACCAGGTTCTCAGCCGGAAAAGTCCAGTGCCAAGGGAAAAATGGGAAAGCACTAAATTAAGACACTGAAAGGAAGGACTTAGCAAAAGAGCTGTAGAAACTAGCCACAGTGGGTGAGGGAAGAAATTATCATCCATTGCCAATCAATCCACTGTTCAATCCACAGGTAAATAATGTAGGAGTAGCACAGACTGCTCTCAGATTTAGACTGAACCTTTCCAAGTGACAGTGGAATTTTTTGACACAATTTTATCCAGACATTTAGAGTCATCACTGTAGACAATCTTCTGTGTTCAAAATACCTCAAATAATATAAATCATTATGAAAACATGCAAAATAGTTATTGAAATGACCAAGTACCAAAAAAAACAACCCAGAGGATAATTGTTTCTCACCAGTTATCATAAATGAAATTCTGCTCCCCTGCAATACACTGTAATGTTGGATAAAGAAAACTGATTCCAGCTTTTGTCACTGTGTGACTGGTATATTAGCATTAATTAGCTACTATTATGCAATGTCAAATGGGGCAGTATATTTTCATAGACACACTGTTGTTATATAGTATTTGCAGACCTCGTTGAGTACAATAGTATGATATCTCCGTAACTATCTACAAATGCAAAAGTAAACATGACTAGATGGGAAAATTCTGAGGTATTCTGCAAGGTATACTTTAGACTCTTTCAGTTCTACATGTTCCTTCCAAAAGATGTGTGAATTTATGAAATTTTTAAATGGGTGTCATTTACAAGCTGAGGAGCTAGAAAAAGTCACAAGAACACTCCAGTTATAAGAAGTGGCCTACTTTAGTGTACTTTTTTTCAATTTCTTTTTTTTTTTTTTCTTTACAGTTGTGAGCTTGTTTTTCTGCCTGCAGTCTTCTTTCTATGATCTCTCAGTGCATGAATTAAACCACTTAAAGAATCAACTATTATAAAAGATAGGGACTGGAATGAATACAAGCCTATTAACTTAGGTCAGTCATTTGAACTTGTTGATATCTCTTTGTCAGCCTTTTGCTCTTATATGCTGGATGTCCATAAGGATAAGGTGAGAAACAAGACCAGTGAAACCTCAGTCTGAGTTGCAAAACCATTCTGTAAGAAATGTATTCAGTTCTCCAAGAAAATGCGTTAGCTAAGTCTTCTTTCAGTTTCATGACTCAAACCAGCTACAGCTGACCACTGAAGGCGGGAAGGCAAAGGGAACAGAGACCATTTTGTCAGGTGTTTGTTACTTAACTCTTGTTATGTAGAAAATATGTATTTTAGGAGAAAAAGAACTGTTATTTGCTTCTTTCACTGTGCCATGTCTGTCAAGAAAAAGTAACATACGAGAAAAGTTGCCCATCTTTAAATTATTTTACATATAAAATCCCTAATTTTCTTGCTAATATGTCACAATCCAAGTTGCTAAAAATATCTATATATATGTCTCTCATGCAAACAGTAATTTCAAAAAAAAAAAAAATCTTACGTGTTTTCACTTCATATACTTCATTCAGAAATCTAAAAATATTTTCCTGCTATTATTTAATTCTCATAGCATCTACACAACTGTTACTTCAAGGATCCATTTTTAGAAGAACCTTAAAGTACAGAGATTCAGACCCAAACTTTCAAAAGATGCACAGTGAATCAATACCAAAGACAATATAAAATCCATTCTGTCTCCTGTTTTAACTAAACAAATAATGGGAAATAAAATGTCAGCCACTAAAAGATATTTTTGGAATGGCATCACACTGTTAACCAGTCAGAAGTGGTGAAAAGAAACAAGTTAGACAGCTTTGTGTATATCATTACATGTTAAAAAAGAAGAAATTTAATGTATCTCATTAAATAGGAGATGATTATATGCAACTTGTAACATACACTCAGCAGTGATGCTTGTTTTTTTTATGGATGGGTAACAGCAGGATGATTATAGATACATCCTGATGCTCAGATAAAATTCCTCTTTTAGCAACAAGACTATGAAGGTTGATTATGAACAATGTGAGTATATAGATGTCTGGCAAAAATCATAAAAGGATAAAATTCAGAGTGGTGGCAAAGGATTAGGGCTTTTTATTTGCTTCAGTGTTGCAATATGTATTGCAGATTAAAAAAAAAAGTTTGCAAATACTATTAATAAATAGCATTCATAGCAACAATAAACAAAGCAATATTTTTATAAATAGCTGCTGGCAACTGAGTGATAATCAATGTCACTATTTGCTCAAAGTGTTAGAAATCTGACAATTTCCAATAAAATCATTCAGCCCCTTGCTTTCAGGCCTCCACCTACTTCATTGTATTTTATAGCATATTCCTATAATTGTCCTGTGGAAAGTCGAAGCTTAATATTGCATGGATGACAGCATATTGATCCTAGAGCAGTTTTAATCTATTGATGAACAATCGTGGTGAATAATAAGATATGTACAAATCTAACTTTTAACCCTTCTAATCTATATATGAGGAATGTAGACTGCAAACGGGAAAAACAAAACAAAACACTTTTTTTGGCATCTGCAAAACTAATGGGAGTTTTGAATCTTCCCTATATACTATTTTGTATCCCTCCTCTATATCCTATTGTTTTCCAACAGAATTCATTATACCATGCCACACACGCTACAGCTTTTGCAAGGAAGCTCAGCTGTGGTGAATATGTTTCTAAGAAAACAATGTGGTTTTATACAAGACTATAGTTGCCTTTACTTCTGCTTGAAAATGCATTTGTCACCTGTGTTCCTGAGAAGTGGAAGATATTCTCTTTGCCAACATGACCTTAAAAAGGCATTATCTATTGACTTTAATAGCTAATTGCAAAGACAAACTGAGCTGGGAAACATGTATCACTATTAAATCATGTGTGTAAAAAGAACTAGAGGCATAGGACCAGGGTTAAAACAACGGCCTACTTGATAGAGTAAGTCTATCTCTAACCCACCTTCAACTGGCAGAAGAAATGTAATCAATACACTAATGAAGGTGTTCCCTACTACATCATCTGTAAGAAGCAAGAGCAAACTCCCGAATGCAAAGGAAAGACTGGTTTTAGGTCTTACAAACAGCATGCTGATATATAAAGCACGTACATGAAAATATCAGGTATGTTGATTTCCAAGTCCATTGGAAATGCAATTCTTTACCTGTTTCACCAAAGCTGAGGACAGTTCTTCAGCTTCCCAGAGAACAGTTCTTTTACCTGTGGGTTACAAGCATGAATTTATCATTTAAACCCTGGTGCTTTAGACACCAGAGGCTCTTGATAGCTCTCACAGCTTTCCTTTACACCTTTTTTTTCTAATTTCTTATGCTTTACCTAAAGAGCTTTTGGGTTGTTTCTTTTTCTCCTTAGCCAGGGTGGTGAGCCTGTGCTCTAGCATGTGCCTACAGCAAAGCACTATTTCTTATGGCCAGAACTAACAGAAAGAAAAAATGGTTTGTTATTCGGAGAGAAGCTTAGAAGCTTGGCCCTAAGTATATGTATATATATTCTCATCAAGGAAAAGCAAATGGTGTCCCACCATTAGACCATGCCTTAATTCCTCCAATGCAACATTCCTTGTAATTACTTCTCCTAGATATGCAAACTAATTTATGGAGTGTCACATTGTCAGGCACTGTCTACACTTTTGTAACATTCTGCCTTCTTGCTTACAAGATCATGATTTATTTACTTTTAATACTTGTTTATCGAAGTTCCATTTTTCTTCTCCATTTCCTTTAAGTCTTTCAAGAACCTTTTGAACTGTATTTTCTCTTTCTCCCACAATAATAAAAACTACAGCGTATTAAAAACATTGTTACAGGTCATATGAACTTTTTCTTCCTGAAAATGTCACAACATGTTGTACAACTTGTACAACAACTTGTACAACATGCCCACATACACTGAAAAATGTATCTGTTTACCGTGTTCTCAATCAGGGCAAAGATTTGACTTACTGCTTATACTTTTATCTTTTGAGCTATAAACATACTACTCTGTTATCATCAGTTTTATCTCGATTTCCATTTTTTTCCCACTGCGTCCCAAATGCACTGTGTGGTATGTGTCCTTAGAATAGATAAAAATGGTATATGTGTTCTGCTCTTAATTCTTTTTTTTATTATTATTATTATTTTTATCAGTTATTGACCTGAAAACATTTTATGAAAGGTGGAAGCTGTTTTCCCATAATTTTTATGCACAATCCCCCCCTTCCTTCACTTGAGTAAGTCTACTGAAAATATAAAAATCAGGATTTGGAGGGCTCTAATCAAGAAGGTGCCATGATACTTCTTTCTCTATTGTCCCTCTTTCGACTGGGTTAATTCCTTCCTTGCCATTGTATTTTTAAAAGTTCTGAAGAATATTAATTTATAGAACTTGTATCCTTTCATACATTCACTGACAGACCTATGGAATGGTCTCATTTTAATATTATCTCTGCCCTGCTCCATCTTCTCTTCTGAATTGTATGTGCTTTGCCTTCTGCATTGCATCATGACAAGTCTAAGATCTAGGGTTTTGTGGGTTTGTGGAACTGGTGTTTTTTAAATGTTATTTATTTATTTTGCATTAAACTAATTCAGATTCCAGCAAGCCATTATTCTTTCTCAATTTCAGTCCCTGTATATTTTCACATGAATTGAACATTTATAAATTTTTCAGTCTCGGTCTAGAGACAAAAGGCCAAATGGGTGCTGAATATGAATGATCCTTCTGTGCCTAAATGACACCATCCTAGGACCAGAATAATCCAACCAGAAAAAAACAACAACATGTTTTTAGTGTTTTGTTGTTGTTTAATGTTTGAACAATGCTTAAACAGTACCACCTTTATGAACGTTTAGGGTTGCCTTAATGATTACATATAATTTTTGTATAATCCAGTTTGGTTTAGATATTGAAGTCATATTTCAAATACATTTATGTAGCTCTTGGATGTACAGGACAGTGCACCAGGCCTATACCAAAGAAATATCAAACATGCACAAGGGATGGACGAATGAATAATTTTTCTCTTGAATGACACAATGTTTTTTTACAAAAGTCAACTAAAACCAAATAAATTCATTCAGTGATTTCAATTTCTTAAAATTAAGCAAACATGAAGATAAGGCATCTATGCTTAGAGCCAAATTTCAGTGCAATTTATTTACCTTTCTTTTAGTGTCTGTCTTTCACATTGGTCTAGATAGATACAAGAGCCTGATTTTCTGTAAAGCCTGTGTAGAAGAGTCTTTTTTTCAGTACTTATCACAACTGAATTTTGTTCTCCAATTGTATAAATATATAAATAGAAATGGATGTATTGTTTTGTTTTTACCCTAACATTCCCAATACAGTTGCTTTTGTATAGTCAACAGGCAGTTTTTTCTTGCTGCTCATAATTCCTTACAAATCGTGATTTTCAAACATAACTTCATCAAAAAGAAAGTTAAAACAAGCAGCCTTGGAACAAGCAGTCAGAAAAGAAGACATTAGATTAGCAGAATATTTTTCACCAAAGCATTTGCATTTCTCTAGGTCATGGGGGTAAAAGAGAAACCCAGCATCTATAATTCCAAAATATATTTCACCACAGGGAAAGACAGATGGACCGAAGAAAATAGGAATTATTTTTCCTATTTTAAAAATATTTTTTGATAGTGTTGAAGTATATTTTTCATTTGCAGGAAATAGGATAACATGAGATGTCATTCAATACTTTAAAAATATTTTTTCTCCTACATAAAATATTGTACAAGATATTGGGAATGAAAAAAAATCAATTGCATACATTTGTATTTTAAAAAGTTTCTTCTGTATGTAGCTGTAACACACTGAATATTGTAGTAGCCTTTAACTCATAGGTTTAGATACATAAGCTCCACTCAGGTCTGCTTTTCCACTGGGACTTGAGCGGCTGGTAAGACTGAATGAGTGTCACGGCTGATCTCATCTGTGCTACTCTGCAGCAGCCCCAGAGGGATGTCCGGACCACCACATCTCTATCCATGCCCTCTGCTGTACTGACATGTCCCTCATGACAAGGTGCAAGCCTGCAGAAGTGACTGTTTCCACAGTGGAATAAAGGCTGAACATGCAACAAGCTTGCTGTGCCCATAATCTCCAAGTGCTAAGGCAAGGACAGAACACAGCTACATTTTAAAATGTGCAAAACCAATGATTTTTGGAGGAAGAAATAAGAGAAAGGGAACATTGACTGCAATAAATGGAAGATTTTACAAATTATTTTTGGTGTTATGCTGCCTTGTTTTCTTTCTTTTTCTGGAACAGAGAAGATGTGGATGCCCCATCTCTGCAGGTGTTCAAGGCCAGGCTGGATGGGGCCCTGGGCCCGCACACCAAGTTTTGTGCTGATGGGATGCTGTGCTGCATGCTGGCTGCACATATGTGTGCAGGTGGGGCAGCTCTGCTTTTTGAAATATTGTTCATAGAGACCTCTCCACCTATATATCCTGCAACCCATTCAGGTTTGTTTCTAGAGCTTCTTCTAAATTTAGTGACACAGACTGGCATTTTTCTTATCAGAAACAGTACCTGGGACCAGCTGGACAGTAGGTAATGTAAATTTCCCTGCTTTGCCCAAAAAGGTAACAAAAAAAAATGTTTTCTCCCCAAGCTGTGGACCTCCAGACCCATGAAGGGGACATAGCAAGATCTGGGAAGAGAAAGAATGTGTTTAGAGGGCAGTTAAGCCACCATAGAAGTTTTGCAGCCCATGATTGTAAGAACAGGCAGGATTCTGAATAAACCACTTATTTGAAACTTCCAAGCAAGCAGTACATTTGCTCGTGATGCACCCAGAGGAGCGCCGTCCAGCCCCCACCACAACGGATCAATTCATGTCAATGAAGCTATTTTAGAAACTGAAATTAAGTAAATGGATTCTTACTTACAAGAAAAGGGGGATAAAGCCTTCTACTTTATTTTTCTAACCTATCACTATACCCAGAATGTTATTACAGGTATTCCATTATTTGCTCCTATCAATAATAACAGAGAAGTGCAATATTTGAGAAAAAAATAATATAAAAAAAGATCCCTTCTCTACCCACACAGTGTCTGTCTCCTGCCTGACACTTCTGAGGCTCATGACTTGTGCACCACCCACAGTTGGCATACCTTTTTTCTGAAGAGTCCTCCGGTGTCTCAGCACATATATCTGCTAAACAAGCCTGACTCGAACCTAATTTACATTGGATTACAAGGCAGAGATAAAATTTTGAATTACTACACTGATTGGAAAACTGATATAAAATACTTTGGGTCCTCACTGTGGGATAAAAATTAACATTTTAATTACTCATCTCTGCATGCCTAATAAAAGTATATTTGCTTCTTAAACTGAAGGTGAGTTGTTCTCTTTAGTTAAGCTCTAATTTTTTCATTGATTAAGGAAACAACTACACAGCTACCTCTGGCCAGAGACTCCACCAAATACCAACCAGTAAATATATGACGTGGTTCTCTGGGTGTACAACTAAATGCCAGTGATCTCCTAAAAGAGATTGCCTTTATTCAGGGTGGGCACGGCCTCATCAGCATTCATCACCCTTTGGGGGAAACCAGTGAGGCAAGATAGAGCAAACAAGGGGAAGCTTGATAAAGCAAGGTGAGGCAAGATAAAGCAAACAAGAGGAACAAGATAAAGAAGGGGAAGGGGAAGGGGAAGGGGAAGGGGAAGGGGAAGGGGAAGGGGAAAGGGGAGGGGGGAAGGGGGAAGGGGGAAGGGGGAAGGGGGAAGGGGGAAGGGGGAAGGGGGAAGGGGGAAGGGGGAAGGGGGAAGAGGGAAGGGGGAAGGGGGAAGGGGGAAGGGGGAAGGGGAGGGGGAGAGAAGGGAAGGGGAGGGGAGGGGAGGGGAGGGGAGGGGAGGGGAGGGAAGGGAAGGGAAGGGAAGGGAAGGGAAGGGAAGGGAAGGGAAGGGAAGGGAAGGGAAGGGAAGGGAAGGGAAGGGAAGGGAAGGGAAGGGAAGGGAAGGGAAGGGAAGGGAAGGGAAGGGAAGGGAAGGGAAGGGAAGGGAAGGGAAGGGAAGGGAAGGGAAGGGAAGGGAAGGACCAAGTGACATAGTGAAAATATATGTCTTGCCTGATTCATTTGCAGTAGTTTCCCTGGACTTTTTAAGAGGCTTCCAAGCAATGACTTTGAAGGCCCCTAAGTCAGGTAAGGCCCTGAGCATAACCACAAGCAAAACACAGTGTGGGGTTGTTACCAGACTGCCAGTAGATCATTTCCCTAGGACCAGCCTGGCTCCTGCGAGGGATGAGGAGCCTAGTTCAGGAAGCACATGGGCTGTGGTTGGCCATGATGACAGGGGGGATGTGGCTTCTTTCCCTGGTACCCTCTGGGGGTGTGTCCTGGTTTCAGTTAGGACAGAGTTAATTTTCCTTCTAGTAGCTGGCAGGGTGCTATGTTTTGGATTGGGATGAGAAGAGCGCTGATAACATGCTGATGTTTTAATTGTTGCAGAGTAGTGCTTACACCAAGCCAAGGACTTTTCAGCTTCTCGCTCTGTCCTGCCAGCAAGCAGGCTAGGGGTGCAGCAGGAGCTGGGAGGGCACAGACCCAGGACAGCTGACCCAAACTGGCCAAAGGGGTATTCCATACCATCTGATGTCATGCTAAACAATATATAGGGGTGGCTAGCCGGGGTGGGGGGGCCGGCTGCTCAGGGATAGGCTGGGCATCAGTCAGCGGGTGGTGAGCAATTGCATTGTGCATCACTTGTTTCGTACACATTATTATTAGTAATACTATTATTATTATTATTATTATTGTTGTTGTTGTTGTTGTTGTTGTTGTTGTTGTTATTTTCCTGTCTTAATAAACTGTCTTTATCTCAACTCACAGGCTTCGCTTTCCCGTTTCTCTCCCCCATCCCAGAGAGGGAGGGGGGAGGGTGAGCGAACAGCTGTGTGGTGTTTAGCTGCCGGCCGGGTTAAACCACAATAGGGTGCCTGTCCAGACCCCAGATTTTGGGGTCTGTTTGGAAGTTGCCATAGTGTATAACAGCAGTAAAACTTGACTTAAGCTTCCTAGATAAGTAGACAAGGTCTGATGGAAGCTAAATATTATGTATTTCTTCTCCCTTGTGACCAGCTATAGGACTCAAGGGAACAGCATGAGGATTCAAGAGGGGAAGTTCAGGCTGGGTTGTAGGAAAAGATTCTTCATTGAGAGGGTGGTTGGGCCCAAGCCCAACTGGAACAAGCTCCCCAGGGAAGTGGTCACAGCACTGAGCCGGATTTAGTTTAAGAAGCATGTCTCTCTCAGACATGTCTCAGACAGTCTGATTTTTTGGTGGTCCTGTGTGGAGCCAGGGGTTGGACTCAGTGGCACTTGTGGGTCCCTTCCAACTCAGGATATTCTATGATTCTATCATTTATTTTTGTATTCTTCTAAAGGAGCCCACAAACCGGGTCAGTGGGTGAAGGACACTGTTCTTGGCTGGGTCACAGCTTGGTTTATGAACATGATGATAAAATTTCTCTCCCTTCACTGAAGCTCAGTGGATACACAGGCTTTCATTATCTAAGCCATTTCTTTATTATGCTTTTATTAGATTTCTTTTCTAAAACCATGTCCTCGAGCAATTGTGGTTTTACATCTTTCTAATACCCATGGAGTATTTCTTGCTCCTATGTCACTCCTTGTTTATAGCTCAAGGTAAAGACCTTCTGTAAGTATCAACACAGTTAAAAGTAAATAAAACAGTTAAAAGTAAATAAATTGTTACTTTTATTTAATGAAACATTTTTCTTTACTGATAATTCACTGCTTCAAAAGGACAACAGAACTAGTAAATTACAAAGCAGGAGGAATTCTTCTTTAATTATATTCTGTTTTACATGCTTTTAAATGAAACGATAAATAACATGCAAAAATTACAATATTAGCATAATCTTCTCTATTCTAATGTCATGAACATTTTTCTGACTTGCTTAAACCTCTTCAAGGAGTCAATCCTCAGAGCCAATGAGCAGAATAGTAAAATAGAGCATATTTCAAAGCTGAGTAAAAGTATCCTTGCATAATTTATAATCATCAATGTTTTATTTGTCTAAATATAATATTTATGACTCTCATTTATGAAATTACTTAATGAAACATAAAATGTTATGAGCTATAATTTATTTTATTAAAGTGAAAATCAGGAACATTCAATTACTAGTATGGATAATCTCAACTGAATTGAATTGCTATTGCTGGTCACTCTCTAATTTTCTCTAAGGCAAAGAAGCTGCAAACACATTACTTACAGAACAGCTCTTCTTTCTGAAGAATAGAAAGCGCTTGCAGCACTTGTTATATTTATTTTACATGGAATAAAACAGCATTCTTAAAAACTCTCCACGGCCTTTAACAAAGCTCCAACCCGTAAACACTTATAAATATTAATAGCCTTAATTAGTGTACCTGACACTAGGGGGACACTCATATACGGAAACTAAAACATATACATAACTATAATTAATAACTTAATTATTTGAAGATAGATAAAGTATTCCAGGTATTTATCAGTGCAGGTTCCTGTAAGCAGATATGGGGATGACCTCAACTGTTTCTGCCATTGATAAAATCACAATTGAAAACTATCAAAACACATAGATTTATAACCCAGAGATTTGAAACGTAATATAAAATAAAATGCCTAGATTGGGATACATTTCTTTCCCTTGCATAATTGAAAAGAAACTCCTATGCTTTCATAGCTGAGATGCTTATTCCAAAGTGGCAAATGCATTCATACTCTTTATGAGTCAGTTAGCTGTATATGATGTTAGTGACAGTGAATGGAATGAGGTCAGCTGTACTGTTAAAAAAAAATAAAGAGATTACAGCTACACTAAAACCAGAAAGCAAATGGTAAAATTTACAAAAGCACCTTGAATTGTTGAATATCAGCACTTTGAATATCAGTCCATTAATTTTGCATTTTACTCTGTGTTTATATTTTCCTTATATTACAAGTTGATCTTGATATATGACAAGTTGTTTTTTTTTTTTTTTCCTTGGCAAAAGTCAGATACACATCTTTTCAACAGCAAAAAATCTTAAATTTGATTTATTATAGATACACATTATCATCTGATGCAGTAAGTCAATATGTTCCAAAGTCTGCTCTGAAAAAGTACAGACCACTTCTCTCTTGCTATGTTATGTACCTCTTCAAATACAATCCCTTGCTAAACACTCCTTTCTGCCTTTCACTTCTCTGAATATTGCTGATGCACAAGTTCAGCATCACTGCCCTGCCTTTCTGAGCTCATCTGAAATCTGAGTCAGAAAAGGTTCTTCCTCCAGTGGATACTGGATTTGCTTTGCTTCTTGTGCTTCTTCCTTAAAAACCCACTGAGAGATATTTTGGATTGGGACACAGTTTACTATGACGCAAATCCAAATATATGAGCTACTCCAGGAGACCAGAACTACAGGACACCAGGCAGTAACTAAAAGGAGTCATTAATTCTAAGTTCAACTTCATGAAACTGATTTTCAAGCACTTGTTAAAAGATATATCAAACTCTTAAAGTGGAACAGGTAGTAACTAAACCAACTAACCCACAAAACTCTATTCTATTGTAGCATTAAGTGTTTCAGATCCCTTGAGCTACACTCTCCTTGTATTTTGAATGCCTCAGCAGTTAAATATACCAATGAGTGATATTAAAAGGCAGTCAGAGATAACATATTAATCAGAGACTTCCTACTACTTCTAGCTCAAAACATGGCACTCAACTGTAAAATGTAAATTTAAGTTTCACTGAGTAAACTGCATTCAAATGTGAGCATCCAAAACCAAAAATGTAATGACCTCTGCCTCTAGATGATCATGTAATAATATTAAAATTCCAATTATAAATAATTGACATTTTTATATCTGCCCTTTGTTTCTTGACCTCCTTATTAACTTATATAGGTTTCATTTGTCTCTCTAAAATTATACGGAGAAAAAAAATCTAATCTTTTTTGCAATCATGAGGTTAGGACACTTGGGTGTGAAACAAAAACATTGTAACCATGCATTCACTTGCAGATTCACAGATCTTTTATTTGCCTCAAACCCACATCTATAGTTTCATTCCTAAAGCAGGATGAGTAGACAATTGAACAATCCCACACCGTTCTTCACAAGAACTGGTGTCAATCTCTTGGCAAAGCAAAGTTTTATGAGCCAGCCTGAAATACAGCTACTCAGTGCAGATAAACATCAGGGACCCAACAAGAAGTGAACTTCTGTCATCGCAAATCTTTTTTAAAAGAAAAAGATTAGTGCATTCGGCACCAAGAATGAACACAACTGAGCACGATAAATCCTAATAATAATCCTAATCTCCCTATAGGAGAAATTGGTGTGAGATCAAGGTTTAAACCCTATGGAGGTAAATTTCCTGCTCTGTACACTTGCAAAGAAAAGTTGTAAACAATCCCCTACCTCCCACCTTTCAGTATTTTTCAGAGGGGTTATGAGAAAAACCTTGGGAGCAATGAGTTGAATTATTTTATTGCCATATATTGCTAAGGGTTGCCTGGTTGGAAGGGTTTAGCAGCAGAAGGGGCTGCACGGAGCAGGAAGAACAATGAAGGTACATCATCTCCCAGTCAGCCCTTCAAGATTACAGCAGCTATGAGAACGAGTGAAATAACAAGTTCTCCTCTTGTTGTCTTGAGGGGAGGAAATCCCAGCTATGATTTCTAGATGTGGAGGCAGAGCAGGGTGGCCTCACTGCTTATAACAAGCCATTGATTGTGCATTGGGCCAGTGGCATGGGACATGGGACTTGGCTGGCTCTGGCCTGCCTGGAGCTTTGCTAGAGCTTGTTCAGCTGCAGCAGCAGTTATCATAGACTCCCAGAATAACTCGGGTTCAAAGAGACCTTTTCTGTGGAGAAGCACCTGGGGGTCCTGGTGGATGACAGGTTGACCATGAGCCAGCAGTGTGCCGTGGTGGCCAAGAAGGCCAGTGGGATCCTGGCGTGCATTAAAAGGAGTGTGGCCAGCAGGTCAAGGGAGGTGATCCTCCCCTTCTACTCTGCCCTGGTCAGGCCTCACCTGAAGTTCTGTGTCCAGTTCTGGGCTCCCTGGTACAAAAAAGACAGGGATCTCCTGGAAAGAGTCCAGTGGAGGGCCACAAAGATGCTGTGGGGCCTGGAGCATCTCCCCTGTGAGGAAAGACTGAGAGATCTGGGTCTGTTCAGCCTTGAGAAAAGAAGACTGAGAGGGGATCTTATTAATGTTTACAAATATCTTAAGTGTGGGAGATGGAAGGATTTGGCCAACCTCTTTTCAGTGGTTTGTGGGGATGGGACAAGGGGCAATGACCACAAAATGGATCATAGGAAGTTCTGCACCAACATGCGAAAGACCTTCTTCATGGTAAGGGTGACAGAGCACTGGAACAGGCTGCCGAGGGAGGTTGTGGAGTCTCCTTCTCTGGAGATATTCAAGGCCCATCTGGATGCCTACCTGGGCAACCTGCTCTAGGGAAACTGCTTTGGCCAGGAGTTTGAACCCGATGATCTCTCCAGGTCTCTTCCAACCCATACGATTCTGTGATTCTGTGAGACCTCAGAAGGTCCAACTCCCCTGCTCCAGGCAGAGTCAGGTATGAGAGGAAGCTGCTCAGGGCTGTATTCTGTTTACTTTCTAGATTGGTGGAGAGCAATTACTGGAGAATGTCAACTCTCTTATAATTGAAAGAAAAAATTCTAGTCTTCACAGCTCCTAAAAGACTCTGAACAGGTGGACACTCTTGCTCAAAAGACAACAGAAAATTAAATTAAACTTTATGTTTACTATTTGTTTTCAGATCTTGTAATTTTTGAATCAATGATTTCTGACGACTTGGGAGAAACAGTGCACAAGCATACCTGTGACTAACTGGTTATCCATTCTAAGTCATTTCCAACTCATATTTAAATCAGCTTTTAGCAGATGATAATTAGCGTACCACCAACCCAAACTCTTTGAATTCTAAGTGTTCATTTTAAAACACGTGAAATGTCCCCCAAATTAAGTAATAAATATCCCTTTTAGATTGATTTACCAAGAACCAAAGAAAAGCTAGGAAGACATTCATGCAGGATCTAACAATGGCTAAGATCCAGTATTTTATATATATATATATATATATATATATATTTAAAGTAAAAAACCACAGTGAAACCAGCCCCAAATGATACTGAAGTTAATCAAGAAATTGCAAATTATTTATTTTTGTGGCAATCCATATGCTCTACATGTCTGTAGTCATAGCTTCAGTCTACTTCTGAAGTAAATCAGAAGACTAATTCTCTGCCAACGTCACCGCCTTATACTCGCGTTGTTTTCTGGATTCATTTTATAGCATCAGAAGTAAATTGTTGTTTGAAAAATATTTTATTAGTGGAAAGAATAGTAAATAATTCATTTTTCCCATACATTGCACTTAGTTTGGATTTGCAATAAGCTTTTGCAGTATATTAGCCTTAAGACTCCTACTCACCATATTGTTAATACCCTTTATAGTACCATAAGAAATAGAGACAAAATTAATCTACTGTTCCACTGCTAATCACTTACCACATTTAAAACAACATATGGCTGAGGCTGAATACATTTGAGAATTCTGTCTGTTTAGCAAAATTTAATAACAGCTTAAATTAATCTTTCCTTTAAATTTTATCAAGATTACACTTAAATATATTAGTAGTATTCTGATGCATTTCAATCAGAAATAGGTAACAGCAAGGCAAAGTTTAGTGTTGTGCATTATTAGCTGCCTCACAGAAGTGAGCAAACATTGCTATTCTCCCCTTTTTTCTTCTGAAACACAAGCATAGGCAGGTCCCAAGATTAACAACCCAGTGACAAGTAAGAACAAAGGCGTATTTGCATTTTCGAAAATACCCACTCAGAAAAACTCTCTGTCTGCCTAACACTCTGTTTACCTTCCTTTGTTTACTCTTTTATCAGTACCACCCTTGTTTATTTTAATTGCCTGCACCACTTCCCAACTTGTGTTGATCAAATTCTTTAGTATCACTTTAGTGTTGTGCAGTCCCACACTTTGCTTCCTCCAGGTCTATGGGAGGCCCTGGTTTCACCAGCCCCATGCACATCCTGCACAGCACTTTTTCTTGGGGTTGAGAATTAGCCTTTGCCCACTTTCTTCTAGTCAGCACTAGCTGTTTTGCTATGTACTTTCATTGTTCTCAATAAATAAATAAATCCTTATTATTAAATAGCAATTCTTCATCCATAGCAATATTGAAGAAGAAAATGGATGGGAAAATGCAGACTTCTTGCCTATCCATCATTTTGTTTAGACAGCAACAAATAAATGGAAACAATATGACAGAAAGGCACGGGAGCCTTTCTGACATCTCTTCCACAACCAAAAAACTAAGTGTTTACTGTGATAATTTTTGAGCCTGGGATATGAAACCTGTCAAGGATTTTGCAGCATATGTGCAGCATTTCCAGTATATAGAGAAATAGGCCCTGTAATAACTTACAGTCAGAGACCAGGAGTGTTGCCAATCTTTATTATAATTTTTCAGAGCACAAAAAAAGACTGTTTCTGAGACAATCGCCCCACAACACTTGAGAGCAGATTTAGCTACCAAAAAAACAAAAAAAAAAAAAAGAGAGAGAGAGAAAGAAAGAAAAAAAAGACCAAAAACAGGGACGAAGTGGAAAAGTTTTTTCTGAAAGTGTGGGAGGAAGCAAATGAGCATCTTTTTGTAGAGCACATAAGGAGAAAATTCTCAGGTCAGAAGCAAACTGGAGTGCAGATGTATACAATTTACAGTTAAGGAAATAAAAGAACAGCAGGCTATTGTAAAAACTGAGCCACCGTTAGCCAAAATACATCAGCAGCACATTGAGGTTTTTGTCCTGCAAATTTCTGAGCAATCCTGCTCTAACCTATAATGAATGTAAGTGGATAATACACTGCTAACTCCATGAAGACATAAAATTGTTTTCTCTATGGGGCTTTTGGACAGCTTCAAAGCATGTTCTTCAAGAATAACAATCCCGTGTCTCGTTCACAGCTCTAAAGATCATTCAGATCTCACTCTCGACAGATGAGGGTAAATAACTGAAGTGAAGATTATTGCTCAGACCCTAAGAGTTGCAAATGAACTGCTGCACTACCCAGCAGGTTTCCTGTTAGTTTTAATCAAACAATTTCCCAAATCCAAAAAGTGCTCTTTGGAAGGGATCAGCATCCTCTGTCTAAAACCTCCATCATGCTGCAAATGACTCTGGCCTTCATACGAAACAGTTCGCCAAATGATGTGTGCTGAACAACACTTTTGTGGAACTCCTGGAGCAAAGCATTGTACACTGACACATTTCACGAGCTGCCCTATATTCTCAAGAGCAGTGACAAAATAAAAACATGTAATCATTTTGACTTTTTCCTGTGCCTAGTCCATGCTGTTTGGCTATCTAGTGTGAAAGTGAATAGCTGATGGCATTTTTTCTTTTTGTGAAAAAAGAAAAACTCAAACAAAACACATGAACAAACCAACAACACAACAAATCTGGGAGTTCAAAGGACTGTGGAATTGCTCCAAGATGCTTTCTGATGAGTCATTATCCAGCTGTCTGAAGCCATTGGCAGCAAGGACATCAAAAACATATTACAACTGCACAGCTTTAGTGCTTGCTCCATTTTTTTTTCTGCCTCGATGTACTGCTAACTACAATCTTTGTAAGATATTTATTCGCTTAGTATTTTGCTAATATTACAGTATTAGACAGCTGTTGGGTGGCCTCAAATGGTGCTATTCAACAGCAGTAGCTGGAAATGTCACATTTCCTCTGACTACTCCCTCAGCCACATTTTCCTCCTTGTCATTTTTTTCCACATATGCCTGGAAGAACACTCTCATTGCAGCTCGTGACCTACATTAGGGCAGACTGGCTGTCGCAGCTGCAGGGAGCACCTTTTCGTGCTGCGGCTGCCTCCCTCCTGCAGAGCTCCAGCTCTGACTGCTGCTTCTCATGCGAAGTCTCTCACACCCCCTCCAGTCTTGCATGAAATAATCTGAGACTTTTAAAAAATATTCTGAGGAATTATCAAGAAATTAATTATGTTATACTAGTTACCTTTGAAAAATGCTGCCCTCGTGCCAGACAGACAAAAAGCAATCAAGGATGCATACAATAATGCATATAAGCACATGCCTCTTCAGAGTTTAACAACCATTATGTTTTCCACACTTGTGGCACATAGGACATATATTCCACCCTAGCAGTAGCACTGGGTGCATAGGATCCAGTAGAACTGAATATAAAGCATATCTTTAGCTATCAAGTCTTCTTAGATAGCCTGTTGAAAGATGATACCTTCACAGAGTGACCCGTTGCATCCTGAAATGCTGAAAATAAGTAGGTTTAATTGTTCCCTTGGGGTGTTGGTTCTCTTGTACTGGTCATGGAGAATGCCTAGAAGACTGATTCCATATGAATTGTTGAAGTCAGGAAAAGAAAATCCACACCCATAGGGTGAAGAATGAGTATTGACTAGTAAGTATATGACTGCAAGTGTGTCCTTGATTAATTCAAAGTAGTGTTTCACTTCTCTTATTTTGTGTTTGGTGTTATAGAGATCTATACTGTCAGCACCCAATCAGTACCTAACAGAAATAGCTTCTCTATAAAATAAATGCTGGATGAACACCTGAGCACAATCAGCATCAGGGAACCTCAGGGTTTGAAGATTTCCTGATGTTTAGTATCCAGCTTCACCAAATGCTTATTGCAACGGTAAAAAACAAGAACAAGAACAACAACAAATGTATTTCATGCCTGTTTTTTAAAGAAAAAAAAAGAACAAAAACAAACAAACAAACAAAACCCCACAGAGGTGATTAGAAACTAGTTTTGCCCTGATGTCTCAGAAGCTGTGTCAGGATTTGCAACCTGCTCTCCAGTTTAATTACATCGACTGGGAGAACAGGAAGAGTGATATAAAGGTCTTCAGAGTGCTCTTCACTTAATTAAAAAAATAAATTTAAAATACATTTTTATTTAGAAATAAAAATTAACTAAAAAACTGCAAATGGAAAACCCTACACATTGTTCCTACTTGCCTGAGCAGACTGAGGAAAATATCTCAGGAAGAATGTATTTTTAAGAGAGAATTACTTAGTTTTGAGGAATCTTCAGCAATATGTACTTTAATAGTAAAATATGATTCTCCTATCATAACTACCAAAGACATTTTTCAGGGTAGTATGCCTTACCGAAATGGTATGCATCTGAGAACATTTTCTATATACTGGAATAAATTTATGATCAAAAGAGTATATTTAACTAAACATTACTGACTCCTGCTACAAATTGTGTTTATACAGAGGAACCATAGGGTCCACGAACAGGACCTCAGACCTCATAGATACAGACTTGGCTGCTTCAGCTATCAGATGATCAGATGATCAGGGCTAATATCCAGTTTGTCAAAGAGAAGGGGGAAAAAAAAAAAAAAAAAAAACACCAACAAATGGCAGTGGTTTGGTTTGTAAAAAGTGAAGTTTCATATTGCTAAGGCAATCTATATACATTTTTATACCACTTCTATCACCATAGTAACTGCAGCCTGAAAGGTGTTTCCAAGACACTAAGAGCAATTAACTTTCCAGGAGACATAAAGATGTATATTTTTTTTCTTTCCCCCCTCAGGTAAATTAGTTAGATGGAAAGGAAACCTGTGAGCAGCCCCAAGGCAAACAAAGAGGGCTGAGCAACAGCCTGGGTACTGCTGTGGGTAGCGGGGAAAGCAGAGGGCATCACCACCTGGCAGGTGGCACACAGGTCAGAGTGACCCAAGGTAACAGGTCTTTTCTCATGCTCCCAACCTACAGCATGCAGCCATCTAAAGAAACCGTTAGTCTACATAACCAAGTTGGGTGGGAGTGCTGGTTTGTTCGAGAGCAGAAAGGCTATAAAGAGGGATCTGGATAGGCTAGACTGATGGCCGAGGCCAACTGTATGAGGTTCAACAAGGCTAAGTGCCAGGCCCTGCACTTGATGCTCAACAACCCCACACAATGTTACAGGCTGCAGGAAGAGTGGATGGAAAGCTGCCTGGTGTAAAGGGAACTGGAGCTATTGTTCAATAGCCATCTGAATATGAGCCAGCAGTGTGCTCAGGCAGCCAAGAAGGTCAACGGCATCCTGGCTTGTATCAGGAATAGTGTGCAGGACTAGGTAAGTGATTGTCCCCCTGTACTCGGCTCTGGTGAGGCCGCACCTTGAGTACTGTGTTCAGTTATAGGCCCCTCAGTACAAGAAGGACATCGAGGCCCTGGAGCATGTCCAGAGAAGGGCTACAAAGCTGGTGAAGGGCCTGGAACACAAGTCCTGTGAGGAGTGGCTGAGGGAACTGGGGTTGTTTAGTCTGGAGAAGAGGATGTTCAGGGGAGACCTTATTGCTCTCTACAACTACCTGAAAGGAAGTTGTAGCAGGATGGGGGGGTCAGTCTCTTCTCCCAAGCAACAAGTGATAGGACAAGAGGAAATGGCCTCAAGTTGTGCCAGGGGAGCTTTAGGTTAGATATTCGGAAAAATTTCTTCACTGAAAGGGTTGTGAGAAATTCGAACAGGATGCCCTGGGAAGTAGTTGAGTCACCATCTCCAGAAGCATTCAAAAGACGTGTAGATGTGGTGCTTAGGGACATGGTCTAGAGGTAGACTTGGCAGTGCTAGGTTAACGGTTAGACTTGATGATCTTAGAAGTCTTTTCCAACCTAAATGATTCTATGATTCTATAACCAAAAACTTTCTTCACAACTATGTGATATCACTAATGCTTTTGCATACAAGCAGCAACCAAACAGGGCCTGATATTAGTATTTCTGCTCTGAGAACCGAAAACCACTCTCAAGTGTCACCAGCTTTAATTATAACAGCCAGGAGCCTCCCTACAAAAAATCTTACTATAGGAACAAAACATCCTATTAGTCATCACCCCACAGTGTACAGTATTTCAGAAATCAACACACATAAATAACTGTTTAAGATGCTATGATTTCATCACAACAGAGTTTCTTTCAGGACAGATAGTATATCTTCTGGCTGGCAGAGTAAATAACACAATTATGACTAATTAGTCTTAGTAAGTATATTTTAAAGTCTATGTGGTCTTCTAGAGAGAGATTTAGAGGCAAATCCAAATATCTCACAAAAATTCAAGTGGCAACAAAACTCCTCCTTGTCATCACCCTTCCTCTAATGATGTTCTCCATACCACATTTTTTCTTATGTAGTTTATTAAAAAATATATGTTCTTCATCTCTACCTTGCTCCCGATTCATGATAGCCTATCTTGGCTTACAGCTGTCCAACTCAGAAAACAGAGCTACCAGTGAAACTTCAGGCAGAACATTGCACTTTTTAAGTGTATGTTTCCTTTGACAAAGTATGAGAGAAATGGTAACACCCATAAATTCAGATCATGCAATATTCTAAAAGAACGGTAGCTCCAAAGGCCATGGCATTGACCAATCCTGGTAACATTGGAGCTTGCTTCAACAGTAACAACTGGTGATCTTTCCTCAAACATCCCTTCATCTATGTTAATCCAACTGTGGTTTTTTCTGCAAGAATTATTTCACTTGGCATTTCATCATCGTGTGATGAAAAAGCTAATCACCTTATTTCGTTACTTTCATTATTAGCAACTCCCCTTGCCTTCCTGTCTTACAGTTTTCAGAGCCAATCACTTGAGGAACTTGTGATTACCACTGTTTCCTCTTCACAAACCCTGGGAATCTTGTCCTAAATTTATCACAGTGCTTTGCTAGTACTAGTCCCTTAGTTGATTTTCATTTATCCTTTTAATCTCTTCAGGTAGTCAATTATTACCACATACTTACTACTTTACTTTTTACTACTTTGTTTTGTTTTGTTTTTTTTGACATGACTTGGGGTAGGAAGTCCATGAGGTAGATCAGTCATATCTGTGAGGCTATTGCCTATTTTTCTCCCTTAATCTAATATGTTTGTAAATGTTTATCCTAGTTTGATCATGCAATTTTTAGCAATTCCAAATGTAAACCAATGTCTTTTCTGTTGAAGGAATTTCTTAGTTTGTAAGACCAACTGGATGTTCATAGTTATATGAGTAACACAGGAGGAGAAAGGCTGTGTTAATTTCATCTATTTTCAGCAGATAGTCTACATTATTCTCTCCATTAATAGACTCTTAGACAACACATAGTTTAACTGCTTAACAAAGATTAATCCATACCTAACAAAATGCCTTTACTTTCCCTTGGAGAAGTAAACTAGTAGGTTGCTAAACTGGAGTGCCATAAACTAGTAGGTTGTTAAACTGTAGTGCCATAAAAGTCCTTTAGCAAAGGGAGAAGCTTCTTTCTGATAATCGGACAGGTCAGCAAAAGATGTTCATGTGATGGAGCTGAAGAATCCTGTTTAAAACAGATTAGGCAAGTATTTCTTGAGGACATGAGTTATAATAAGGATTATTGTGAAAGGCAGTAACGAAATTACTTATTTGGTGTCATAATAGTTAACTGTTTTAAGACCAGACAAGCTATGCAGGATTTCAACTATTTCATTATTATTTTCCAATAATGTTTTTTCTGCATTGCACATTATAATTTATCATATCTTTAATTGTGTAAAAATAGCTCATATTTTCAATACCAAAACAAACAGAAAAGAATTGGGAGGAATATCATTTTAGGAGATTGTTATAGTGTAGAAGTATATAGTTAACTTACAATATTGGCAACGAGGGTGCAGATAAAAATATATGGCCAAGATTTTGAATGGTGTCTAGAAATATAAATGTCCAGACTGAGCTGTGATGCTTATATGAATCATCTGTAATTGGCAGCTGGAATACTGTCCATCCTGTTCTCCTTTGGCTATAGCAGAACACTGGATGTAGTGGCCTGGAATAATAAATACCCTTCATGGTTCATCATTCTCTTTAAATTTAGACACAGTGTGGGCTCTGAATGTGCCTTGGTCTCTAGTGGGTCATCTATATAGGGATCTGAGCCCTGGCCCCTGTGATCACTGGGTACATAAACCAATGGGTTTGTTATTTACCTCCAATCTACAGTAATGGGAGTGTGTTGGGTGGGAAAATTCTGTATGCTAATCTAAAAACATGGTCAGTAAGGAATAATTATGTGTTCTGTAAGCATGTGCTGCTAAGCGCATATAATTTTTGCTAGCAGAGATTACAGCAGGAGGAGCCTGTTATTTTTGATTTCTGTGGGGCATTGTTTCACCTGCCAGAGCTCAGAACACCATGACAGACTGCAGTGCAGAAACATGGGCACGCATTTCAGAAGATTCATGGACAGAGCTCTCTTCCCTCTCTCTAATTCAGATTTCCAGCCACAGGTCTCTGCACTTAATAGAAGTCAGAGTTGAAGATGACTTATTTACTTAGATCCGAGAGCAGTCCATGGGAAGCAGGAAGGGGCTTTACAGTATAATCAGCAAATGGAAAATGCTGTCAGTAAATAGAAACATCAAGAATAAAATATTTTTTGTTCATGTATTATGAGCCTTTCCAGTTTGCATATCTACTAAATATTATATAGAATATACATTTTTCAGAAATGTTCCCATTAGATATACCTATAAACTAAAAAACAAACAAACAAAAAAACCCAGCCTGTTATGGTATCTTTGCAGTAATTTTCATTTCAGTACAGCACTACCAAAGGAAGATACTTATTTTCAATAAGTAAAATGTTTTAATGTAACATCTCGACTTTAAAAAAAAATCTCCATAGATCACTGGCAATTCAGAATATAGGCAGGAAAATCTCACAGACTCTGTGCCATTACAGAACCCACATTCAACAAAAGAACAGAATGAGGACTTTCAGTTCTTGAGTTTGGAGACTTTCCAAATAACAGGATAGCTTAAAGTGACTGAAGACATCTAGCCACTGTCCAGTAGCTCTTGGGATCACTGTACATCACAAGCTATAGTGTCCCAGAGAAACTATTCTTATATAGTGTCCCAGAGACACTATAGCTCAGTGACAAAAATGTGTAGCAGGCAGCTCAATTCCAACTTGATGCTAGTATGTATTGCCTATGTGGAGAAACAGTCACTTAAATACAAAATAATAAACTTCATTTGCAGACATTTTTTGTTATTAGAGCAGGGAAAAAAAAAAAAGAAAGAAAGAGCTTGAATAGGTGCCAATTATACTCTCCCTTAAGCGAAACAACCTGCAACTTATTGGAATAAGTGATATTAACATAGCATTAGCTATAACATTAACATAGCATTAACATAGCAGTGAGAAGTCTGGGACATGCAGTCATTTCCATGCTTTCCATCACAGCAAGCGCTTTGTCTTCTTTTTTTTTTTCATAGCTCTGTCAAATACAATGTAACCCAATTAACACTTTATCTAACCCTTATCAGCACCTTCTTCAAATGACTTCTGAAAAGGAAATGAGAAAACTTCTTCAGTTATGTATAATAAGGAAGTTAAATAGCGTAGAGTATTTTTCCATACTAAATGGGAAATAACTGATAGTTTTGAAACAAAATGTGTCTTTCCAGATAGATGTAGGTGCATTCATTGATGAGAAAAATTTGTGTAAACTTATATATGTCCTTGTACATACAAATAGAAAAAGGTGTTTTTCATGGCCTACCCTGCATTAAAGAACGTTATGCTTTTAAACATAATCATAAGACACTTCCTTTAATTTGTAGGTGCTACCAAGAATGCTCCCAGAAAAACAAATAAACAAACAAAACTGCTTCTGTATTAGAATTATCAAATGCATGCTACCCAGAAATAGGGCCTCCTGGGAGAAAATCTGAAAACTACTATTCAAATTTCAAGCTGTTCTAAGAAATGAAAGAAGTATGCACTACAGGGGAACACTATTACCACAATTTTAATGAAACTAACTTTTGTGCCTAAAAATCTCTTTACTTTTTCAGGGTAACATGTCAGACTGATTTTATTCTGTGCTTCAGCCATAGTTCTGCTTCAGTAATGGTAAAGATTAAATATTTAAGATGCTTTGCTGTTGTAGTGCTAGAACTGCAGCAAGAATTCAAATGGAAAATTATTTTTGTCTTGGACAAGTGAAGGGAACAAATCTGGAAAACATAAAACGTCTAATTGACTCTTGGCTGTGAATGCAAAAATTGAAAATTACCTGTAACTGGAAATTACAGATTTTCATCTGTAAGTTTATACTGTTGAACCAAAACATTTCTTCTGCTTTCCAGACTAAAAGAAAAACTCCCAGGTACTAAGAATACTGTCAAAGAAAGAGTATATCACTAAGGTAGCACAGCAGTGTGCCAATAATGCGTGTTATCAGGCAAAGTGAGCAAAACACTGAATAAGAAAGAAAGGAAAGATACTTTTTTCTACCTGGAATACTGCTATCTCCAACTGAATTGAACGGTGAACTCACATTCTTTAATTTTAGTCAAAGTTTTCAAATAATGAATTTTGGAAGAGTCCATACCACCATATTAACATCGACTTGCCAATTTTTTCACTATTTGGAAATCATAATGTTACTCCATTCTTTCAACAGTGAGTTAAAAATGAGTCAAAAAGTTTTCTAACAAATCTGAGGATTTCTCTTGATGAAGTGAGGTGTCCTACTGATGATAAAAAAAATGTGTGAATAGCCAGGAGGTGAATTAAAAAAATAAAAGATACCTTCAAACATTAACATGCTTTCCAAAATGATTGCTCAAAGGGAGAGCTCTCAGTCTCAGGCAGGATATATAGAGGTTATAGATGGATGAGCTGAAAGATCTCTCAGGAATCCATAGCCCATGTTTTCCCTCTCCAGGATGCCACATCCATCATCTGAAGATATGATTAAGGGAACAGAAATATGTCTACTTATGAGATTTCCCATCTTACGAGAAAATAAACACATATTTCCTATGCATCTATTTAACATACTTTTTGCATTCAGAATTCCAAGCACATGGAGCATGCATCTACCTTTACTTGTAGAGTCTTACTTCACTTCAAATATAATGGGTGACTAAAATGAAGTTGAAACTTAACGCATGTTTTAAACACCACTGATCAGCAGTTCTAAGACTGTAATTAAAAGGCATGTTTGACATCTGAATTTAACTGACACCCATATATATGGCTTCAGGCCGGTCTCCACTGCCATTGTGGTTTGTATAGCACTAATTGAAATGATTCGCTTGAAGGGAAACTTTCTGACAGCTAAGTGAGTAAACAGCTTGGATTCCAGCTCCCTTCAATCACTCTACTTTTGTGATAAAGTAGGAAGTGATTTTAAATTTAAACTGTCACTAAAGATCAAACCTCAAGGTTAAAAATAAGAAAGAAAGAAAGAACTTTTTTTTTTTTTCCCCATAACAACAGCAAAGGTTCAAGCAGAACTGTGTTTTAGTTATGCCAACTTTGAAACAGAGTGGACTAGTGATAGGCTGTGTGCTATAGAGAGGCAAAGAAATCAGGAAAACCCATTTAGACTGAAAAATGCCATTACCACCAAACATGTTTATTAAATTAAGATTTGTGCTAGAAATGCTGGTTGAATCTGATGGAGATTTAGAGAAGAGAGTTTTGACATGAAAAAGCTTACCAAGAGCTCTTGCTTGCTAAATCAGAATTATATAGATATATGGAAATCCAGTGGCTGTTTTCACAGGGATTTTTAGCTAAGGACAGACAATTCACAAAATATTGGTATGGTGACAGCCTTTTGCACTCCATTGCCTTCACTTTTTACTAAACAGAGGAAAGAACTGTTTGAAAAAAGACAAAATCTCTAGGTTTGTTCACCCAAAGCTTTGCAGTTTCCCCACTGCAGACCAGAACATTCCCAGCAGTCAGGGTGAATTCCTGATTCTACTGTGGAAGCCAATGCCTCCCTAGTCGCTGGAGTGGGGATTATGGACAGAATTATGTGGACAGATTTCTGACAGATCTCTGCCCAGAGAGGCTGTGGATGCCCCATGCCTGGAGGTGTTCAAAACCACATTCGATGAGGCCCTGAGCAACCTGATCTAGTGGGTGGCATCCCTGCCTATGGTAGGGGGGTTGGAACTAGATAATCTTCAAGGTCCCTTCCAACCTGAGCCATTCTATGATTCTACAAATTGAGGCATGCTAAGGTCATACAATTCAGAAATATTACAAGTGAGATTGGACTGCTCAGTGTACTGGCAGTGTTTCAAAAGCAAGCAGGCCAGATACATTGATGTTGTGGTCAATGGCTCTATGTCCAGGTGGAGGCCAGTGATGAATGGTGTCCCTCAGGGGTCTGTCCTGGGACCAGTGCTGTTTAATATCTTTATCAATGATGTAGACAGTGGGATCGAGTGCACCCTCAGCAAGTTTGCAGATGACACCAAGCTGAGTGGTACAGTCAATACAGCAGAAGGAAGGGATGACATCCAAAGAGACCTAGGCAAGCTTGAGAAGTGGGCCCACGTGAACCTCAAGAGGTTCAACAAGTCCAAGTGCAAAGTGCTGCACCTGGATTGGGCAATCTCAGGCATGAGTACAGCCTGGGAGAAGAACTCATTGAGAGCAGCCCTGCAGAGAGACTTGGGGGTTTTGGTGGATGAAGAGCTCGACATGAGCCAGCAGTGTGTGCTTGCAGCCCAGAAGGCCAACTGCATCCTGGGCTCATCAACAGAGGTGTGGCCAGCCAGTGAGGGAGGTGATTGTCCCCCTCTGCTCTGCCCTTGTGAGGCCCCACCTGGAGTCCTGCATCCAGGTCTGGGGCCCCCAGCCCCAGACCTGGATGGCCCCCAGAAAGATATAAATCTGTTAGAGTGGTCCCAGGGGAGGGCCAGGAAGATGATCTGGGGAGGTGCTCCAGGCTGGAGCACCTCTCCTGTGAATACAGGCTGAGAGAGCTGGAGTTGTTCAGCCTGGAGAAGAGATGGCTCTGGGGAGGCCTTACTGTGGCCTTTCAGTACCTAAAGGGCTCTTATAAAGAAGATGGAGAAGACTGACCTTTTACATGTGGGCAGAGAGTTACAGGACAAGGGGGAATGGTTTTAAACTAAAAGAGAGGAAAGCTTTAGATTAGATGTTAGGAGGAAATTCTTTACTTAGAGAGTGGTGAGGCACTGGAATAGGTTGCCCAGAGAGGTTGTGGTACCCCATCCCTGGAAGTGTTCAAGGCCAGGCTGGATGGGGCTTTGGGCAACCTGCTCTAGTGGGTGGCATCTCTACTCATGTCAGGGGGCTTGGAACTACATTATTTTTAGGGCCCTTCCAATCCAACCCATTCTATGATTCTATGATTATAATAAGCCATTTCATACAGCACTCTTAAAATGGTCTCCTCATCATCCAAGAACAAGCGTGAAATGATTTGCCTACACAGCAATCTGCAGTACTGTTCCCTGTGTGAAGAGAGGTAAAGGAGATCATTCTAACCTTTGCAGTTGACAAGTTTTACATAGAAAAACTTTATATAAGGTATTCATGCTTTAACATACAAATAATTTATTTTATACATTTGGAGGAAATATATCAACATAGCTGTTACAGTAAAATTAACATAGACCAGATTATCTTTAGTCAGTTTTTATCTTATACATCAGTTTTATTTTGTTTTTAAATGCAAGGCACAATTTGTTGCCCAAGTATCAAGAGGGGATTTCTTTCCACATTACCTAAATTAAATCTTTGAAGGAAATAGTTGTATTGGACTATTGCGACATATGTCCAAATCAGAGGAAAAGTGATGATAGTATTTTGGGCAGACTATAATATTAACTAGTGATACATACTTCACTAGAAAATGGAAAACTACTTCTATTATTACTATTACATTAATTGAGATGTTTTCTTGCAGAATATATTTTCTATGTACTATATGTTGTGAAGTATTTTTTAAAGAAACTGTCAAACTTCATGTTAAAAGAATTTCATTAGACAGATGTCTCCATCTACAGCTAAAGTACTGGAGCAAGCCAGCCACCTCTCTTCATTACACATCAGAAATCAGCCCTGAAGTGTGTCTCCCCAGAAGTTTGCCTACCTGAATGCACTGAATGATTTACATCCTGATGACAACTGAAACTATGAACAGCAAACACCAGCTTTTTACTTAAATTTTGAATTGAAAGGTAAATATAAAATTGAACCAAACATCACATTTTATAAATCTGAGGGCTAAAATAAACTTTTTTAAAAAAATATTTTTTAAATCATCTTGCACACTTACAAAGGCTTGGAGAGAAACAAGATTTGCCCCAAAATTGCTTTTGACATGTCTTCTCAGACACTTACACAATAAATGCTTCACTGCACACACAGATGGAACCACAACTTTCAGCCTAGGGGAACTTCAAAGTAAATCTTATAGTTCTCAACCTTTAACTGAAAGATATCGTTCACAGTAACCCTGGATCAGACCTGTGACAAATCACTGAATTTTAAAAGGTCAACAAGAGCTACCCATGTCCAAAATTTTTCTCCCTAACATATAGTGAGAAATTTCATGTAGAACTGCTAGCACCAGAGTACACAGAGAAAAGGGAAAATACATCAAAATGAGAGAACAGAAACATACTGCTGCTTTCTCAGAATTAAACTAAAGTTCCTTACTTCCTTAACCAGTAATAAAATTGATAAGCTTTCCCTGTATATGGCTTGAAATTATGGGGACATTGCCTGTTTTGATTTGCAGTGTGTTGACTTCTTCAATTACATCACCAAGGGGGACCATAAAGCAACACTTCTTTATTACTCTTTAGGCATTGCCAGCTACCTTATCTTAATTGGCTTGAGGCCTGTTTCTGGAATGACCACTTCCATAACTCAGAAGCAATGCACCAGCACTTCAAACCTTTCAAAGCTCTATCTCAAATGCTTTCACATTTCAGAACAAAGATTCCCTACCAAGCAGATCAAAAAATCTCTAGCATTCATAAGGAAGGTGTAGAAAGGTACCTCAATGGTTCTTTTGCCTTACTATCCAGGAAAACCATTAACATTGAAAGCTTATAAAGAAGCTATTACAGAACTTAACGAGATAACACTTAGACTCAAAATAAGTGAAATCTTTTATGTAGCAGAAGACATTTAGGTCTGTATTGCTAGCTGACAGATCATCTCTTGATAATGGAAGCCAATACAAGAAAAATAGCACAACAACACTGGGAAGAGTTTATCTGAGATACCTTCCTATGGCTATATGACTAGTTCAGATGAACAATAAAAGTTTCTGTTCATAGTTAAAAGCTTCATTCAAGCTTTGACAACCAAAAAAAATTGCCCAACAGGTTGCACGGTACAGAATGAATGCAGTTACTGGATTTTTTTAAACTATTATTATTTTTTAAGTAATAACAGACCTTTTAGTTTAATGAGTGACTAGAATAAACAGGTCAGACCACAAAGAAAAGGGGAATGCTTCTCATTATCTTCTCCCTCTTTCCATTTCAAATACAAGAATATTAATTGCAGATCACAAAGGAAAATGTCTTTTTTTATGTGCACAGGTGCCTAGGTATATGTCGAACTTCAGACACAAAGTAAAACTCAGTTAAGTAATGATGGAATAAGTGATAACCTTCAACTGCTGCATGAACAGATTTTAAACCACAGAAGCAAACACAAAAATGCTTTTTGAATTTTAAATCCAAAAAACTATAAAGAATTTTCTTCCTCTTCAACACAACTCAAAGTCCCAGTGCAAATCTCTTTTGCTATAAAGTTTATTTGTGTACCTCCCCTTCTCCCACCCAAGGGAACCTTGGAAAGGACTTTGGCTGAAATACCAGCAGGAATACATTCACTGAAATACTGCTTGGTACAGTGACATACATCTGGCTGGAATATCCAACCACTGGATGTCACTGTTACTCCATATGAAATAATCAAATACAGCCTTGAGATCACCACCATCATAGAGTAGATGTCTACTGCTAACTCCTTCAGGAAAAAAAAAAAAAAGGAAACTTTGAAAAGTACAGTTAATTTAAAAGTCAAGAGAACTGTAAGGGAAAACCACGCTTGGAAAATAAATTCTTAGGGAGTCTGCAGTGCACTGGGTGGACAATGTTTGCCTATGTTACCATGCCAAATTTTGACTTTGAAAGAAACTGAAGGAAAAGTTGCCTGAAGAATGGGAAAACAGGTCTGAAAACCCTTACATTTCTGAACTCTGGGGCTGCAACTTGTTTCCAGTTAATAACCATTACATGTAGGCATTTCTCTGAAGGTACATTTCCAGTTGGAAGATGATTAAATACCGCCAGAAAGACACACATGCACACAATCAAAAATTTCCTTAAGTCCTCAGCTAGGTATCCTACTGGTGAATGGCTTTCAGTTCCATTAACTTTCATGAGTAAATTGGTTTCCTGGTGTAAAGGGATGTAAGCAGTTTTAAGCTGTCTCCAATTGCATTGTAAATGGAAATTTCAACACTTGTATTTGTCCCCTATACCCCCCTCACCTCCCCAAACAAACAAACAAAAAGAAAACAGCCAGGGGGTGGGTGAAATCATAGAATCATAAAGGTTGGAAAAGACCTCCAAGATCATCTGGCCCAACCATCCCTCTACCACCATCACCCACTAAACCATGTCCGTAATCACCACATCCAAATTTTCCTTAAACACCCCCAGGGATGTTGACTCCACCACCACCCTGAGCAACTCGTTCCAATGCCTGACTACTCTTTCTGAGAAGAAATTTCTACTGATTTCCAACCTAAATCTCCCCGGCGCAACTTGAGACCATTCCCTCTAGTCCTATCACTAGTTACCTGTGAGAAGAGGCCGACCCCCAGCTCCCCACACCTTCCTTTCAGGCAGCTGTAGAGAGCAATAAGGTCTCCCCTGAGCATCCTCTTCTGTAGACTAAACAACCCCAGTTCCCTCAGCCGCTACTCAGAGGACTTGTATTCCAGGCCCTTCACAAGCTTTGTAGCCTTTCTCTGGACATGCTCCAGGGCCTTGATGTCCTTCTTGTAGTGAGGGGCCCATAACTCAACAAGGTGTGGCCTCACCAGAAAATAGTACAGGGCGATATTCATCTTCTAAATATAATGCAAAAATAAGCAAGCAAACAAAAACCCCTCTTGACCTCAAATGATTTTCTCTGCACTAACACTGAACATGAAACTGCTTTGATGCACTGGATAAGGCACAAACCCATTTATTTTTCCTTTTTCTACCATGCTTTACCAAGCTGTTGTTTTATCCTTATTTTAACCTCCTCACTTGGCTGTCTCTATAATTTCCAGTAGCCCCTGAAAATACAGAAATAACTGAGCTTGCTATTTTTAACATCACCTCCACAAACCAATATGAGGTTTTCTGTAGAATCTGAAAAAAGACATTATTTTAATTAAATGTATATATAGTTGTTCTTAATCAAAAGGTAAGCTCCTAGTAAATATTAATTCTGTATTTGAAAAGCAAAAGTAGTCCTCATTTTTAAATGGCTATGATTTGTTCTCAACATATTCACGTTACCTCTTCGCTATCATTTCAACTTCCATTTCAAACTTTGATAATTTTTGAAACTCTTCTTGCAAATTAAAAGTAAGCATTAGGAATGAAAATAAAATCTGAAGTTAATAATAAGAGTTTGAAACCTGCCTAAAACATACAAGCATAAGTAAAAAATAATGTCTCTAAATTTCCTTAATTTTACTGGTTAATATTACTTTGTGTATGTGATAACAGCAGAAAAGGAACTTTTTAAAAGTCATCTACACATTTTCCAGTTGTTTTTTTTGTAGCTAAGTAAGTTCAATAGTACTGAGTTTGTTTACCCATATTAAAATAGGCTCTCTATATTATCAACATTAACTACAGGGAAACTGTAATTCTACCAAGAAACAGATTCAAATTTAACATAGTGCTTGTCTATTTCCAGTCAACATGTGAATCTGTTATTATGGTTAGATATTACACTATTTTATTGTCTTGCTGCTCAGGTACTATAATTTGCTATGCTTCTAGTTAAACTTAAAGCTTTAGAAAAGGTTAGAAACATATAATCTGTAAAATCAGGAAGAGGGGAATCCCTGTGAATCAAAGACAGAAAAAACATACAGAATGCCTTAGAAAATTATCTGTTCATTTATTAGAATGCAGTGGAAAATACTATTTTAATTATACAAACTGAGGGATTTCCAGAGAATTGAAAAAGCAGAATTCAAACAGCTTTTTCACTATAAAACACAGCAGTGATGTCATATTTCTACATGACAGAAAGAAAAAAGGTTTGCGTCAGTAATTAAATGAGATTGAACAGTCATAGAAATTCTTTGGAAACAAGAGACACAAGAAATAAATAGCCACAGTGAAAACATTTCAGCAACATAACAGCATTTAAACAATCGTACTAGCTCCAGATGAGGGGAGATGAAAAATAATCACAGAGTTGACCTTTACTGAATGGCTCATCAAGCCTAGCTTGCCCTTGAAACCAGCAGGACAAAGAGACCCAGCATTTCATGAAGCATACATGAAACCTTACAAACTGTGGCCACCAAACCTGCCAGCCTGTTTTTGAAACCAAGATGTTGTTCACATTTTGTTAATGAAATTGAATTTGGTAGATAATTCATCAATACAAAACACCATCCACTGGAATAACAGGTTGTAAAAGACAGGCAACAGTAGAGCATGTCACATGTACCCTGGCCATTTTATATTAGCTGTTGTCTATACATTACTCTCATTTGACTTCTCTTACATTAATTGAGTAACCAAACAAAATGTGGGTCAGTCAAAACTGCAGTCAGCAACAAAGATTCTGCCATCAACATTTTAAACTTCAATAGAAAAGCAGAAATGAGTTAAAGAATTTTCATGAAAGCAAAAGATCTCTGAAATTGTCTTTTTGTTGTCTTTAGACTGTTACAAGAATGAATCCTAGGTGATAGGAAGGAGGGGGGGGGGGGTGCGGCAGATGTGCTGGGGGAGAAGAACTCCTGATTACTAGAAGACCTCATACAATATATTACCAGACAGTGCAAACTACTGAAATTCTGTAGATGATACCTTGAGGCATTTCCTGGCCTTATCTAAGTCCTAGTTTGAATTTTTTTGTCTTTAATCTTTTCACACTGACTTTAGAAGACTCCCTCTTTCATGGATGATTGTTAAGCAGCTTGTCTTGTCGCTTGCCACAGAGGAATTCTGACATTGAAAGGGTATTTTCTTTGATGAACTGTAAAAAAACCTGAGTGTGAGACTGCATTGTCTTCAGCCTTCATAATGGGATTGCTCATTAAATGGAAGGTAAACATATTAAGAATGACAATTTCCATCCAATCATTCAATTTAAAAAAGGACAGACATTACTTACAAAGTCAAATAACACAGCAAGGTTATCTCTAATTAGGATTTTACTCTTACAGTACAACTGTCAGCATTCGGAGATCATCTGTTTACCAACAGGTATTGCTGCAACTGTTGTTGGGCTTTTCCCTAAGCAGAGAAGAAAACTGGACAATTACAGAATCATGTACAATATCAATGGCCCAGTATCTGTCAACATATGTCGATACTGTAGAGATGACCACTGTTTTTAGGCATACATTTGCAATTGCATCATTTGTTTACACACGAAAAAGAGATGGAAGTCAAGTGGCAAAGGTGCCAGAATTGCATAATCGTTTAAGTACTGTAGGGGCTGAACTTACAAACACTGCTGAGCCCCATGCTTATTAGCATGAATATCCTTACTTAAATTGTTAGAAGTACTCAAGCAAATAAAGCTTTTAATGACTGAAATTGTCTGAGTCTTGAGGTCCACAGGTGCATAAATGCAGACCATTACACCTACGTGGAGTCCCCTGACTTCCCCAAAAACTTTCTGTTTAGGTGAAATTATCTGCCCACACAGCTCTTTTATTAAATAAATAAATAAATAAATAAATAAAAATTAGAGATGCAGTTTATGGAATAATATACCAGAAAATTTCTTTGAACTTGAAGAAGAAATTGTTTGCTTCTTGTTCAAACAAGGAGAAAATAATATAAAGATACAATGTAGGTGCCAAAATAGGACTGTTTGATGGAAATATGAATACCCTCATCTTCCATATTTTTTCTCTTCTTTTGGTGACTGTAAAAAAACTTCACTTCTATATGTTTATGGAACACACAACTCCAATTTGTAAATTATACTATATTTTGTAGAGGTTTTTCTCATTTTCATTTGGAATATACACATTCTTTTAGAATTGTTGATGTTCACTCCAACCAAAGGTTTTTTCTCAGAACTTCCACTTTACACAGACCAAAGATACAAAGAGTAAAGACCACATTTTAAAGCTGATATTGGATTCACTTTTGATCCAAATATTCTAGTGGTTTCTGCAAAGTATGTCACACCAATCCTTATATGGACTACCTGTAACAAGCTCCACATGGTATGATGTAAATATAAAACTTGCTGGCAATTATTGAAATAACTCATTTTGTCAAAAATCAAAACTGAAAAATGAATGCAACCTGTCACACTAAATTAAACATAATAAATGCATAAGAAGTCTGCTTTCATCTAGACATGAAATATACATGATCCCAATGGGCTTCTGAGTCTCTGTTGACTTACAGCTAGGGAGAAAGTGTGGGCCCATCTGAGTCCCAACTCCAATAGCACAGAAAAAAGCTAACAAATCTACTAGTTTACCAAGAAAATGTGAAAAATGGACATCTGTCTCAAGCCACTAAAGACACGAGGATCATCCTAGCTTTGTTGAAGTAGTGCTCACAATGCCATTTGCTTTGGGTGCAGGAAATTTCTATTGCCAATGTCCTTTTTAGCTTTTGTGAGGGCTAGCATAACTTCACAATTTCTGTCCATGGATGAGAAAAATTGTATGTGTACGATGTACATGCCATGTGTGAATATGCATGACTGATAAGAAATATATATTTAAAATCCTTCAGGCAGCAACTACATTTTCTATTTTGCACTCTTTTGTAGTATCAAAGTTCTGTATGCAACAATAACTATCTACAAATTTTTTACAAACAGCTGACAATTTTTTGGTAATAGAGAAAAGAAGTGAACGTATATTCTTTCTCCAAAATGAAAGAGCTGCCTAAGTAGAATCTCTAACCACTCTGTTCATTTTTAATACAAACGGGAACTAGTGAGGAAATTACAGTTCTAAAGTATGCCAATACTTGAAGAGAGCAAATGGACTCATGCATGTCAGCTAACAAAACATCAATCCCAGGCAGCAGAACAGCAAAACACAAAAACAGAACAGATTCAAATTGTTTTAATTAGTAGATAATTAAAAGTTAGAAATCTAATTAGCTGATATAACATGATATCATATTATCATGTTATGGAAAATATGTCTTGTCAGAGAAATCCTGCTTCATTCTCCAAGAAGACTTTAAATTTGTCATCTGACAAAGGTGTTTGTATACACCATATTCAGTTTGGTAAAGCACCTGACTTGATATTTTACAGCGTATTGACTGACAAAATTAAGACATCTCAACCATGATCCTTTACGGACTTGTCCTAGATGCGTATTCTGCTGTATTCATCAGTGACTCCATGACCTGTTAGCTGATGAGAAAAACAGGTACTAGGTGGACTGTTAGGTAAGTGGGGCAAATTCAGACAAAACACACGCTAACATAGCCAAATGGAGATTCAGGCATTTAGGGACAAAATGCAAGTAATACTTCTAAAATATGGAGGAAGAATTATGGAAAATGCTAAATTTAAAAAGGAAAGAAGTTCAGTGTAGACAAGCTACTTAACTTGAATTCTCAGTGCAGAATGTCACGGCAAACGGGGCTAATAGCAGCCTAGACTTGATAAAACAAAGACCATCTAATATTCAGAGAATGTGGCTCTAGGCTGTATATACAGCATGATTGGAATGATGGAATAACAATGATATAACAAAATATCTGGTATATAAATATTCTGGTATTCAAGCTTTTATATTTGGAGACGTAGGAGTAAACAACTGTGAAGCTGTCCAGTGTTTCATTTACCTGTTCTTTCATCAAGGTTCTTTCTGGAAGATGTATATTACATATTTCCGGAGACTGATGCAAGGGTTACTGTTGAAAATGATGAGATGTTGAGTCCTAAAATGTATAGATCTTGTGAGCAGGTAAACAAACTAGTCAGCCTGAACTGGCTACTTTTGTATCTCAGTGTGTGCTGGACTGTCTCTGCAATTAAAAAAAAAAAAATCCTTCTGAAATTACTTACAATGTATACTATCATTTAAATTCATAGGAAGGCTTCCAAGTGAAACTTGAATGCAAGTTTAGGTCCATGTATGAATAATATATCACCACAATATCTACTGAAGATAGCTGTACAAAAGAAAATCCTTGCTTTGGGGCACTTGGGATCATCCTATACTGCAACACCATGTGAAGATATAACCAAGATATAACCAGACATAACCGAGATAACTCCTACTGCATAGTGTATCTCTACAGCACAGAAATAGCCATGCAGGGATAGTTAGGTTTGGAAAGGAAAAAAGGTACATGAGCATATTTTTGTACCTATACTAATTACTTACATGAGAATTTAGAATATTCTATAGTGCTGGAATGATGAGGCTACAGTGCTGCTGGTAGTTGTGCTAGAGACAGCTCCTCTGCATCTAGCTTGTGTATCTGAATGTTTTTCTGTTATGTGTTACAGGGTGTGCCCTGCATTATAGGAAATGCTACTGAATTTTCCTTCACCTACCTCCCTAGTATCCATGGTTATTACATGATTTTTATTATTATATTATAAAAATGAGGAACTAATATAAAGTTAAATGAGATAACTGATGAACTGATTAAGGTGATGCCTACAGCACAGGCTGAATAATTTCAGGAAAGTTTTGCCTTGTGCTCTGGGGCACAAGGCACAAGACAGCTCCAGTCCAAAAACTCTGTGCCAACACATTTTTGAGCTCACGCTAAACAGTTTTTGGAGAAACAGAATACATCAGCTGGGCATGTCACAACACTAACATGATTTTGAATTAGATAAAGATCATAATCTGATTTGTTGATATACAGGTCAAGTTTGACCACTGACCATCCACCATACAGGTGAACACAGAATATCAGTGGTAATGCCAGAAACACAAGCTATTTTGCATTCCATACCAAGATAAAACTTATTGTACAGAAGAGTTTAGAATTAACTTATTGTATCTTTTGTTGAGCATATATTGGAAAAGTATATGTTTTCAAAGAAAGCTATATAAAAACCTACTTGCTGCATATGGATACAGAAAAGATATTCCTAGCAAAACCACTGAACAAGATTAAGCTAAAAATATGTATTTTAATTTATATTATTTTGTATAGTGCCAACATTTTTATTAATTAATTAATTAATTTATTTTATAATTGCATTATTGCTAAGTCTGTACTGTACTGTTATGGAGCCATGAGTGCTAACCTGTGGCTTCTAGTGCGTGACTGCAGGGCATTTAGATATAAGAAAAAAATATTTTGCAACTTACAGTAACATGACTTATCATCACACACTATCCCATGAAATTGGGAAATGTTTCTACAATTAACTGCATACCCACTGACAAATACCTTCTCTGTTCAAGCAGGCATGCAGTATCTACTCAAGCAGGAAAACAGTACAGTTCATAGCTTTGCAAGTAATAACCTGATATGACAGAGTATTCTGTAAAAATATAACTTTGCAAAAATTCAACAAAATGTTTTAACTACTTTTACTGCTTACAGAAAGGGTTTCAAAACATGGGAAATTGGCTATTATTTTTGACTATCTTATGAGAAGAAAGAGCCAATCACCACTGGGATAGAGCCACTGCATTCTGTCTAACAGAGAGAGACTTTCCTAAGAAGCTTTTCAAGATATGAAATTTCACGCTCCCAAGATTACAGAACTCTGCAGGATGAAAAGAAGAAACAAATAGCAGATAATTTCTACTGATTTCAGGGGACAAAACCAACCTAAACTTCATATCATGAAAAATTCTCATTCCTCAATCTGTTTTGATCTAAACCAGTCATCAACCTTACCAAATCTTACAACATCCTTATTGTTTGGATTCATCTCCTTTACTTTTTTTTTTTTTCTATAAATTTGTCCATTAGATTTATAATATTTCAGCTTTATAGAATTTGTGAGAGCACAATTCTATTTTTTTTTACTGGAAACATTCTCCAAGATTTCCACTGTATCATTACAGAGAAGGATAGAAAAAATCATCAATGAAAAAAGTGTAAAAAAATGGTCTCCATGTCATTGCTCAAAAAGTTTAAAAAGAAAAAGCAGTAGTCCAGGTCATTCATACAGGTCATTCAAGAAAAAAATATAAAAATATATGTGTTTTTAGTGCTTAATGATTTTAACACATTCCTAGTTAGCATTAGATTTTCAGTAGGGAAGTATACACAACAGTGCCAACTCCAATCTTAATTAACAACTTCAAAGCTAATCTGATGGGATAACAACATTAATTAAATTCACAGATAATACTAAATTGAAAGTTGCTGTAAGCTGTAATGGGATTGGGGATATAATAAAAAGGAATGATAACTTACTAAGAGGAATTACTCCTCAGACCTGAAGATGTTCCTGTACCAGTATGCTCTATCAAAAGCTAATGCAAAGCTAAGATTTTAAGTTCTGGTCATTTCCCACCATATTTTAACATTTTATTAAAATGCGCTTACTTTGATGTCAAAAGCAGTAATGATGATAATACAATGACACAGAAAGAAAGCATGTCTCACATACAGTAAACATGAAATAAAAGTCTCTGGAGAAAACATCTTGGAACGTATGCAGGGAAATTTTTGACTACATTTTTCCCAAATTAAATGAGTCCCAAGGAGAACAGGATAGTACAAGTGACATCTCGGAGAGGTATGTGTGGTACCACTCTTTATTAAGGCTCTGAGATTTTGGCTACATGCTGCTATATTCACACAACTGATTTCTTGAATCATATGACTTTGCTGGTACTACACTTGGAACACTATATGCAGTTTGAGGCTCCTCCCTGCTGCTGAACTTGAAGATTTTTGGAGGAAATGAGCAAAAGTGGTTGAAAAGGCTCCATTCATTCAGAAAAAAAAAATATATATATATATATATTTGAAAGGTAAATCATGATGATGAGAGGACAAAATACAAAATTCCACATCCAAGTGTGCATTTAGAGAAGAGGGTGATCAAGGAGATGGAAGCAGGTATAATTAACAATAACAGGATTCACATTCCCAAAACTAAAAATAGATATTACTAAACTAGCTAGACTAATGTGTTTCCAACCATTAAATTCATCCATATTATGCTAGATTTAATTGCATCCATTGTCTAAGAATTAATATTCGCTAATAGACTTGTTATCTGCTTTATTAGTGCTCATTATGCTAAGCTACACTGCTGTATTGGACAGCTGCCATTCCAATTTTATTTAGATTTTGTATACTAAATATATTTAATCCATTACTGCTGCCAAACACTAAGAAAAGGAAAGATCTATGGTAAGAAAAACTGAGGTTATATATCTAAATAAACACAATCCATTTTATACAGTATTATTGAATAACAAAGAATAATCCTACTATGACAAAGGAGAAGACCAGGTGGGATAGATCTTTTATATCATAAATATCAATCAAACTGAGAGTATACTAAATCAATTTTTAAAAGATTTATCCTTTTAAGGATTTTAAAGGATAAAGTTTAAAATGTGCCCAATATTTCACTAGACACTTAAATGTTTTTATCAACAAAAAAGTTGTTGCAAGGATGGCAAGACTGAGTTGTTATTATAAGGAGGCATTTTGAGATGGGACTGTGACAGCCAGCTAGAAGACAATGTAGTTCTTGTTATGTTCACATAAATTTTCTTGTAAAGTTTGCATTAGTTTCTCAGAAGTATGAATTATTATTCTATTCGTTAACTTTGTTCATATTTTCAAAATTATTTTATGTAATCTGCCTGATGATTTGCAGAAAGATAGTTTTGCCATAGACTTGATATCTTGTATTAACTTCACACTCACACAAACCCCAGTGATGATGCTAAGCCGTATTCAAAAAAATAAAAAAAAAATAGTGTAATAGTCTGTTTCTTCATTTCACCACAGGGCAGCTACTGAGCATAATAAAACAATATAAAGCACCTCTAGACTAAATATGTCAACTCCAGAAAAATCACTTATAAATGCGTAGCATTTGTTGCTACTATCACTTGGGAGGTATCAGCTGAGGCAAGAGGGTAAGAAACCAGGCTCAGTTATACCCAGCACTGGTCACATACAAACATAGCTAGACCAAGCTCTCTGCAAAGGATATCTTGAGTTCAATTTCCCTCCTATGCTAAACTATGTGCCTTGACGTAACCTGGCCCATGCTAAAAACAGCAAGTGCAGTGAGTAAGCAAACATCCTTGCCAGTTAACTCAGCTCTCCGTAGCAAGAGATGTGGTATTTTGCAAAGACAAATCACTTTGTGATAACCACATTTTTATTAATTTTTAAGTCTTCATATTAAGACTGCGAACAAGTGGAGAAAGAATGAGAATCAATGCATGAGTAATTCAATAGCATTCCTGAGGAGCTGCACTATCAACAGGTGGGTGCTACTGCAAAGGGACGTAATGGAGAGATGGTAACCTACAGCTTCATCTATTCTGAAGCTTTTTACCCTGTCAAACCAAACAGCACACAGCAGACTGACTGCAATTTCTTCCCCTACAAAAAAAGGAATAGTGTCAAAGATGAAGCACTAGAAGCCAAGAGTATACATGTTTTATATGTATAACTTACTGAATTTGATGACTGAAGAAAAATATATAATGCTTTTTTATAGAAAGTCTGACAAAAATACATTTTTTAACTCTGGTTAAATAAAACACATTCTTAGTTAAAAGTTACCAAAAGAATTAATAAACATTTAAAGAGTGCCATTATCCAAAAAGATAAGTGAAAAAGTCAAGTTGTCTGAGTGTATACCTCAACATCTCAGCAATAATGAGGGCATCTCAGCCCTCATGGAAAGCTTGATTATGCCAGAATTCATCCAATGATGTCCACGTTCACGGTGTAGTTTGAAGGCTAGTCAGTAGAGGCAAGGGCCCCCCAAAACCAAATTCAGCCCTATTAAGTTACTTTCTGGTGGCTCCTGTACCCTCTATCCCACTGTTTACAGAGGCAGATAGAATGACTGAACTCCTCAGTTAAGCATGACAATTAGATACCTGAAGTCAGCTCGGTGAACCTGGGCATTATCCCAGCTGTTTCTCAATGTTCAAGTATATAACAACTATGCTTTGTATAATCATAGAAGAGAATAACACACTTTGCTCACTACTGGCATTTATCTGAAATCAGGCATGATGGTAACCATACAACGTGGGACAATAGACTGGAGTTCAGATGATGTTCTCCAGGATATTATTAGATTAGTAAGTCTTCCTTGTCCTTCTCTCCAGTTCCCACATTTGCGTTCCTCTTGTTTTGCTCTTGTATAGTAAGTGACAACTTAAGACCTTAGTAAATATATGACTGTGTTGGTAAATGCAACTATCGGTCCTTCCTTGTTTCACAAGTTTGTAGGAATAGTTCAGGTTTTCTCTTAAACCCATTGTCCATGCATTACTCTAGGTTCAAGTGAACTGAAATGTACTTTCATAAAATTATGATTAGAAAGCTTGTTTAAAAGCTCTCCCTAAAAGCACAATAAAAGCAGTTACCATTCTCCTTCAGGAGCAAAATTTCTCCAAGAAGCACAAAAAAAGAGAGACGACAGGAATCCAAGGAAAAGATTTCCTATTTTTGTCTGTGGGGTTGACAGCAATAAACAAAATGGTAGCTTTTTTTGGCTTTTTTTTTTTTAATTATTGGAAATTTATTTTAAACATTATAATGGCAAGAGTTTGCCTGTTCATCCATAGACAAATACCTGCAGCATGCTGTGTCACAAAGAATAGCTGAGGTCTCTGAGATGTCAGATTCTGAATACTCCCAAACAGACTCCTCAGAATATGCAGCTACATTTCGGAAACTGTCCAGTCCTTTTAAGATCAGTTGTGTTTACTCTTAATTCTAGCAAAATTATTCACAGCTCAAATTCCTAGGACTCCTTTCTTCTAATTCTTCCTAATTTCACCTGCAGCTTTCAAAAATACTGAAAATCCTCAGAACCATGACAACCTTCACTTCCCCTGCAGTGTTGTGAGGTCAGACCTGTTTAACAGAAATGGTGAAGAAAGAAGGGGAGAAAAAAACAGAGGCATTTCTTAAAGTAATATTTTTGCTTGCCACTGTTCTCTAATACTTTTAGAGATGTACAAGCACAGCATAATCCCCTCAGATCGCCTTCTTTTCATACAATTCAGTATTGCCAAAGTAAGCTGGGTTACTTTGAAATATTTCCTCTCCCTTCACAGCTTTGCTGCTAGACCCATCACAGTAAGAAGCATTCAAGTAAGAAAGCATGACTTCCCAACTGTTTAAATTATGTAAAATGCTAACAATATTCTAAATACAGGAAAACTCTGTCTTTAATGCTCCTCTCTGACAGTTCACCAGAACCGCATCCATTTCAAAGGCTTCCGCTCCCCGCATAGAATTAAATAGCTGCTACAAATGTCCTTTGAATAAGAGCTGCCATCAGTGGGATAGGAACACAAGCAGCCTGGAGGCTGGTATCAAACAGTCCCCCAAAAGAAAGATTATGAAGCAACCAAGGACATCTAAAGAGAGAAATCTAGGCTGAGAACTATTTAAGGAATTATCCTGAGAGAGGTTTCTTCCTGAAAATATAGCAGACACGGCTTACAATATAAAACATTTTCTACTAGTACAGTCCAGGGCATATATGTATTCTAATAAAGTTTCAGTCCCAGCAGCTGAATCCCAGCCTTCTACAAGCAAAGTAATAGTAATTGTTGGAGCTACGTGAGCCTTTTATTGGCACGTCTCCATTGTGGCAGTCTGTGTAGGTGTCTGTCAGCACAAACAGCTCTCTGCCATCAGCCTGACAGTGCCATTGTCTCTGCAACGCTGACTCTGTGGATCAGATTTTCCATCTCTGCTGCCCAAGGATTACATGACTACAAATTCAGGAGCTTTAAGACATCACTGTGTCTTGGAAGAGTCCCTCCTTCACCTTGGTTATCAACACAAGTGCACAGTAGTGCTCCATATAAGCTTTGTGCCTTGATAAAGAAAGGTATCCTGGATTTTTATAACCTGAGGATAAAAAAAAAGGCACAAAAATCTAGCTGCAGGAAGTCATGAGGGACTACAGATATTCCTTCAGACATTTCAAAACAGACAAAATTTAATGGAAGACGAACTTCACAACATGGTGAAAGCACAGCTCTGAAGCAAGAAAACAATGGAGATAAATGAAAGACAGTGCTGCCACATGCTGGTATTGTGTATGTGTTTAATACCATTTTGTACAGGGACTCAGTACCAGTTAATGAATGCAGAAGACTCCTGCAGCACACAGAGAAAGGTTCCCCAATACTGCTTAGCAAGGAATAGTTCACTGGGAAAGGCAACACAAGATGCAGAGCCCACAAAGACGAAGGAGCTCTTTCAGACTCAACAAGACCACGGAGAAAAATGGAGAAGGAAATGATTCACAACTCTCCATACCACAACTATTAAAAGAATAAACAACAAAACAAAATAAACAAACAACACCCCCTACTCTTCATTGTCTCACCATTTTGTTCCCAATGTCCCATCACAATCATGCCAAAAACATTGTTTTCCCAGCCAATCTAGTTTTTTATTTGTTTTTTGTTTTAAAAAGAGGCCGTAAAGTCAGCCAAAAAGTCTGGATTCTGCAAAGAAACCACCTTAATAGAGACTTCTAATGTAGTCAAAAGTAAAAAAACACTCACAAAGGAAATAAAGAAAAAATACGGAACAGTACCAATTCAAGTTAATTTATGTGTGTTGAAAATATCAAGGCATATCTAGAAACAATTCGGCAGCTGAATACCTGGACTTCACCAATTTACAAACATACTAAGAAGGACTCAACAAAAGTAGTGGTTTTATCAAAAATACTTTTTTTTTTCCATGCAAGATCAAAAGTTCAAGTACAAAACAAACTGCTTGCATGCTGCACTTCAGTTCAGTAATCATGTAGAAAATATTGAATGTTGTAAGAACAGAACAGAAGCAACCCCATTCTCTGTAGGGACTGAGATTCATTTTACCTCTTGTATGCTAGCAGACATTTATTTAATTTTCCGTTGTGTAATGACAGACCTGTTCTCTCACTTTTTTTTTTTTTTTTTTTTTAAGAAAATAAGTTTTATCTTAACACAGGGAGGAAGCAAAGCATAGGCCATCCTCTTGTTTAGATGCTGGTAGAGTAGGTGCTGGCACAAACTTTTGTGCCACACAATGTGCTCACGCTCTACTGAGGAAAGACATTTCAGACAGTACATGCCTGCCATTCTTTGCTACTGTGCTCCAGCAGATTACCTCTGTGAAGAAGCAAGTGGCACATGAGAATATGGGTATTTCTGAGGTAGCTTCCAAAAACAGCAGCAATATTTGGTGAGTTAACCTCTGGCTTAGATTTGTGAAATTTCTGCTGCCTACATAATTGTATTCAGTGTCTCTAAACCATCTTGTGCCTGCTCAAATTTGGACTTACTCTTTCTCATCTGCTTTTCAGTTTCCTGAGACAGAGAACAGTCTGGGCACAGAAGAGCTGCCATTGGGATATTAATGCCCTCAATTCCCTTCTTTCCTTATGGTTATTCAGAGTCACAAGTCTGTGGGTCAGAACCACCATTCTGGTGAAGACCATAATTGGTCTTGCAGCTTGCTGTCAGTGGATGATAATTATGCTTACTCCAGATTTTCTGATTTCATACAAACTATCTTTGTCCAACAGCAGTCCCAAATATGACTGCCAGCTATATTTCCATTGTCAAACCATCTTTTGCTGGTCTCACAGCCAACTACGCTGCAGGGGTAGGAGTGGGATGCAGTACTGCAGGAATGATATTCCCCCACACAAAAGTTCTGCAACAACTAAAAAGTAGCTGGACTTTCCACTGCAGTCTGATTCCCACACCTTCCAGTATTTTACAGGATCACAACTACTACCCCACTGTATGCAACTGCTCCACAAATGCCTGAAGCATCTGATGACTTTCATTTACTGTCTTCAGCATGCATCCCTCAAGTGATAACATTTCCATTGTAGTATCCTTGGCTGCTCTGGTTACTGCTTTGAATGACGGAATATAAAAGGCTTGGTGTCTAAAACAATGTTTCTCTCCTCATTTTTCAAAAATCGATTTGAGGAAGTGGTGAGAATACTAAGTCAGTTTGACAAAAGTGGCTAGGAGACCAGTTAGAGATAGTGGTTGGATCCTTAAACAAAACACATAAAAGAGAAGATGGAAAAATGAAATTGTAGAGAGTTTGATCCTGAACACCTATTAATACTCTGAGAGCAGCATGGCACAATGCAAAAATATCCTAGCAAGTTGTAAGCCTGAAGGTAGTATTAGGACACTAGGGTGCCTGCATACTGCTACAATTAATTATTACTGTAAAATGTTGCTGTGAGAAAGGGTTGCCATGGAAAAAGATTCAAAAATCTTTTGAAATCCAGCTTCATAACAAAGGTAGAAGCTGTGCAGAAACTTTGATAGTGCAGTATTCTAGTGCACTGTGGAGTACTTGCAGTGGCACTTGCAGTGCACTTCATATCCATACTGGAGAAAAAATTAATAATGCAGGCTGTATCCTTAGAAATCCTGGAAGAACAAATGTAAAGTACCGAGATATTATATAGCATGATGCATTATATTACCTGAAGTAACACAAAAAATGGGTATCACAAAATAAAATATTTTTTGAATGCATATTAGGATGCTTGACTCCTACTGAGATCAAAGTCAATTGACTATTGACTTATTGACTGCTAGGAATATGAATCTGACTTTAATATAGCATAATTACCAGGGAGTACTACGATATATTTTACTGAGTGTACTAAGATAGCACAGTGTCAGTAACATATCAAAGTAAAGCTGAGATTCGTGATAGCGGTTTTTAAACATATTGTTGTAATTATCACTCAAGACACTGCACAATCCTCACATTTAAAGGCACACAGATATAATGCTGAATCAAAGCTTTTATCCAGTTACTTCATATACACGGAACTCACTGGGGTTACAAGATTTCTGATATAAATATATACAGAATAAATAGCACTATAATAAGCTGTAGTACAAATATTTGGCTCGTTGCCTCATGGTTCATGGACAGTTTAATGATGGAAAATATGCTTCTTTTGTGTTTCATTAACCTTCTCACTGCCTTGGGCATAAGTCAACTGCATTGCTCTAAAACTGAAGGAATATAAAACAGTGAGGTAAAAAAAATGAAATTCAGTTATCAATCATAACAATTTAGTCACAGACATGCATTAAATTCAGAACTGACAAGCAAATGCCAAAGTTACGTACATCACTTTACGCTAGTATTAATCAAAATATTTATACTGTTCAGTTGTGCAAGCTGGCATACACAACTCTTGTGGTGAGGAAAACTATGCAAGAATCTACTAACATTTTTAAATTGGAAGTATTGGAACTGTGCTCCCCACTTTTCTGCAAGATATCTAAACTATCAGCAGCCAAAAGTCTCTTAACAGGAATGCCAATACTCTTTCCTTTTAAAAGCATCACAACACTGAGTGCCTTTAAGGGCTAAATTCAGTGCTGTGATCCAGTGAGAATCTGGAAATCCTCAGATCCCACTCCTGGAAGGTAGTAAGATATGATGTTTAGAAGTGATGACATTTTAAGTTAGAGAAAAGCTGCTATTGACACTAAAGTGATTGCTGTTTGCCCTAGGGCTCAGGCAAATCTAAACCCATATTTTGGGACAGGAAAAAAAGATATTTCTCTGACAGAGTTGAAGAGAAAAATCAAAATGTGCTTGTTCTGAAGCCTCTCAGGAGTCCCGAATAAATCTGCCAAGATCATGATGACAGAAAATAAGCAATGTGTATCTCTCTAGTCTGCCAGTTTTGTTTCAGATGGACAGAAGGAGGAAAGAGAGGTGGAGACTCTATTAGTCATCATTACCTATATAGCTTTAGTACCTATGATGCCTTCTTACAGAGCTCATTTCAGAGGGCTTTCATGCTGGAAATATGTGTATGAGAAAAGTTATATAGCAAAAATTCATGAAGACTATGCAACCACACCCAAATCAGATTATTTTTTTTTGGTTGTGATGGGGAGGGATGAGATTGAACCTAGGTATATCTATGCATGTAAAAATAATTCTTCCCAAACCTGACCCCAAATATTTAACTATTTTATCAGCTCAAACTGGTTCCTAAAAAGAAATGTTTCTGTATGGTTAAAGGACCATTCAGATGAAAATCAAAAGCTGAGAGTTTGGATGTGCATTTGCAGAAAACATTGCTGCAGACAGTATCTGTGTGTAACCTGCCACCAAGCAGATGGATGCAGCTCTGCAGGGTGAACAGAACAAGGAGGCAAGGAAATTCACAGCCTGGTCTCCAATACCACCATTAGGCAGTGCTGCAATAATGCTACAGGTACATAACAAACAAAACAAAACAAAAAGAAACAGCATGTGCAGGCAAGTTGGGAAATAAAGATAAAAGCAGAAGTCAGTTTGGAATATTTCCAGTAATATATATGTTGAACCATTAACCTTTATTTATTTTTTCCTGTTTTATTACAGGGCACATGAACAGAGTAGATTTTGTACTATTTTACATCTGTAAAGCAGCAGAGAAAACAGAGTGGGCTTTGGTGCATTGGAGATGTTAAAAGACATTTCTATTATGGACTAGGATACCTGTGCATGTTCCTAGGGAATCTCCCTTCTCACCTGTGGGATCCTGTCTCACAGACTTCAGTCATCTTGCAAGTGACCTCTGGGGAAGAGCCAGCAGGATTTTTCCACTTTGGTACAGAGGTTTGTTACCACAGATTTCAGGATCTTCCTGGGTCTTCTTGACTGCCCATCATTTAAGGGCATATCCTGCTACTGACAGCAATGCTTACACTTGACTACAAGCAGAAACAAAGCCATTTCTTGTACCTTAACATTTTTGCTCATCATTTTGCCTTCTAGACTCCACTCAGCCCTTGGCATACCTGCTTTGTCTAATTATTTTCTACACTCAACAGCATGTGAGAGGATTCAAGTTGGAATTAATTACACTGATATGAAGCCACTGGGGAATATGTCAGTGCAGATTGCTCATTTGCTTCATGGGATAATGTGTCAAGGAGGAAGTAGCAACAATATGTCAGGCAACCTAATATTTCCAAAGCCTGACACAACACATTACAGGAATGAAAGATGCTGAGCTTTAGTACAATCACAAAGCAAACACAAAAGCACGTTGCTTTGAAGTGAGTTTTATGTGAAAGCACAGTTATGTTTGTGGATAATGTGCTGTGAAGCTTTGCCTTTTGTACTGATTTCCATTGCAAGTTTAAAAATCTGTGCAGAAGATAAATATGTTTAAACAACTTTAAGACTGTAAATATCACCTGTACTAAGCAGGAGAACGGTAGGTTAGTGGGGACAACCTCAAATTCAGATTCTCTATTTTGGCCTACATCTCAACAGAGAAATCTATTTGAAGCTTCTTTAGTGTACAGGGAAGAGCTGAAATGAGGACCGTTTTTAACTTCTGCTTTAATTTTCTTACTTGCCAACTTCACATCACATTTTTGCCTCTAGTCTTCATTACTGGGTTTTGAGAACAGCTTTCTGCCCACCACTTCCCCAACCTATAAAAAGAGCAGTACTTTATATTATTATATATATAAAAGAAAATTTAAACTGGCATTAAAACAAACAGACATGTAACCAATTTTGCTTTGTGTTACATGTTGTTAGGACAAACTGTGGGTTGGATTTTCCCAGGCTCAAGGACTAAAGAACAAGAAAACTCTAAAATTACCTCCTATTTTGCCAGCCAGAATTAACTGTTATCTGCTTCACCTTTAAATCTTTTATATGAATTGTTCAGCAAAACATTCTCCAGTGACTGCTATTCTGAATGAAGAAATTGTCTGATTTCATTGTTCCTAAAAGATCCAAAGGTGATTTCTCTAATCTACATCACTGACTAATGGTCTGCAAAACTGCAGCTTTTAAAAATAAAGTAAAACAAACACAAAAAAATCTTAGGGAAGTATGAAAAAAAGAAAACCAAAAGAGTGTATGAGAAAAGCACTTCATGCTTTCCTATCTCTGAATCTTTTATGCTGATGGTTTCTCATTAACCTGTCTGGTGGTATGAAAACAAATTGTGTGCATTGATCACCAGATCTGAATGTGTTTGGGACCACCTTGGTAGGGAGGAGACAGATGAAAAATACCAAGGTTAGGATTGGTAGGCTGGGGGGGGCTCTTCACAGTCCCAGTTACAAGGGAGAGGAATAAACTTGCTTGGTGGTAGAACTCCAGCTCTAAATGCCAGTATGCCTGCTCCTTTACAACAACTGGTTTTATGTTATCTAGTCAGGGAATCATTCGAAGGTTCAGCCGAGAAAGCATGAAAACGAAATTTTAAAAAGAGCTCAAAAAATGTTTTTTGAAAAGAGTCACCACCTGAGCCTCCAGCTGCTATGCCACTGAGGCTGGACTACTGCTGCTATCTGAGCTGACCTAGTTTAAAGATAGTTATGCCAACATTTTACAGAAATATAGCACAATCAACCAGAAGAGCAGCAGTCTGATACACCAAGATTCATAGAATCATAGAATGGTTTGTGTTGGAAGGGACTATAATCATCATCTAATTCCAACCTCTCTGCCATGGGCAGGGACACCTCCCACTAGGCCAGGTTGTTCAAAGCCCCGCCTAACCTGGCCTTGAACACCTCCAGGGATGGGGCATCCACAGGTTCTCTGGGCAACCTGTTCAGTTCAATTCAGGAATTTCTTCCTTATATCTAATCTAAACCTACCCTTTTAGTTTAAAGCCATTACTCCTTGTCCTATCACTCCACTCCTGATAAAGAGTCCCTCTCCAGCTTTTCTGTAGCCCCCCTTTAGGTATTGGAATGCTTCAAAAAGATTTTCCCAGAGCCTTCTGTTCTCCAGACTGAACTACCCAAACTCCCTCAGCCTGTCTTCATAGGAGAGATGCTCCAGTCCCTTTGACCATCCTTGTGGCCCTCCTCTGGAGTCGTTGTAATACTTCCACGTCCTTCTTGTGCTGGGGGTCCCAGAGCTGAACACAGTGCTCCAGGTGAGGTCTTACAAGAGCAGAGCTGAGGGGGAGAATCACCTCCCTTGGCCATGCTTCTTTTGTTACAGCCCAGAATATGGTTGACTTTCTGGGCTGCAAGCACACATTGCCAGCTCATGTTGAGCTTCTCATCAATCAACACCCCCAAGACCTTCTTATCAGGGATACTTTCAATCCATTCTCTATCCAACCTGTGTTTGTGTGCTTGGGATTGCCCCAGCCTAGATGTAGGACCTTGCACTTGGCCTTCTTGAACTTCATGAGGCTCGCACAGGCCCACCTCTCAAGTCTGTTCAGGTCCCTCGGCATGGCAATTCAACAAATTTGTTATTTCTTACATCTGAAGGGTAAAAGCATCAGCTATCAAACACAGTATAATGTTCCCTAGTGGCAAATTGTAAGAAAGGTTTATCGATTTTTATTATTTTTTTTTAGCAGTTGACTACACTTACTGAAGCAAGCTATGTTGCAACACATATAGTACTGTATGGGATGGAAGATGACATATGACAAAAACATAAAATTGCACAAAGTTTCTGACAGAAAATGGATTGGTGTCTCCTCATTTCCATTGTTTGAAATTGCTGCAGTTTTAAAATTTTTGGTTTATGTGGAAGTTGTAAGACACAGCTTAAGGACCAGGTTTGAACACACTAGAAATCTAAGGTGAACTGAAAATGAAACATAAGCAAAGGGTACTGAGAGGGAGGGAATGATATGATTACGTGTGCACTGAGGAAGGACGTTTCCCAATTGGGCATGGACCTGCTGTTAGTTAAGGTTTCATAAATTTTGTTGTGATGCAACAATAGCAATGACTAGGAGAGGCCAACTGGTATAGTCCTCATTGGCTTGTTGAAGCTGTAACACTGATAACTGCATATTACTACACTCTGCTAGGAGAAACTTTCCAGCCTGAAGGAAATTGTATTATTTGACTGCAAAATCAACTGAAAGTCACAAAATGGTAGTTTAACTAATCACTGGGAAACATATTTTCTTCATTCACACACAATCCGTTTGGCAACTACACATGGGGCTAATTCTATGAACAAGGAGACAAACTGTAGCTTACCGTTATGCCAGATTTAGGTAGAGCTAAAGTCCTAAAGATGACTGCAGAACTAGTGTCTAAAAAATATCCTGGTGCTGAATCCAGCAACTTTCATAACTGGGGCAACAAGTCTCCCAAGGAATCATGAAGAAGAATGTTTAAATTAGATTTTGAATACTTACATGCACAAAAGAGCACTTGTGAAATTCAGTGTATGGTTCTTCTACAGATGTCACCAGAATGCAGCTGTACTACAAAATCTAAGCATATCAGATCATTACCAAAGATAGGAGTTCTCTAAAATATTTTTCTTGATAAAAAGTTTAGCAAATGTTTAAGAAACCCTTTTTACAAGTCATTTATAAACTGGAATGTTAAATTTTACACAAAGGATCATAAATGTGATTTTGTGATTTTTTAATTCATTCCAACATTTGTGCACATAATTCCTAAAACATGCTTCTAAATGTATACCTTTAAGTCACTAAAGTTCTGCCTTGCATACTCATGGAAGGTGTATGGGGAATCAAAGCTACTTCAAACATATTACTCTTATTGTATTGAAAATTCCTATGCTGAAGCACATACAGGAAACTTCACTATAGCTATGACCAAAACTACATGAAGATTTGAAGAAACTTAATTGTGCAACCATTCTCTTTTTTTTTAATTATTTTTTTTATTTTCCCCCCAAATTATTAATCAAAACATCATATTTTTGAAACTACACCACAAACTTTCATTTCTCTCCAACTTAGTTAATTCACTATTTGTATATAACAGCTGAAACAACATGTTTCTATCAATTCTGAGTTTTGAACTTAAGATGTTTAGCAAGAAAAATATTACATTGTTATCAGTACTGGGGTATATGATTACAAATACTTACAGAATGTACCAAAGGCCTGTGTGAAGCAGGATATAAATTATGAACATTTTGAATATATCGAATAACTTACAGCAGAACACCAGAAAAAAAATTTACACCATGGCAGATCGAACAAAAGAGGTAGCCTGCAGCCAGAGTTATGAATGAGTTATTAACACTTATTTTTTTCAGCACAGCTGTAATGAGGTCACATTATCTCTGAATTTCTAGTTATAAATTTTCACAAAATAAATTACTGTATGAAGAAATGCTACAAGTTACAGAAAATACAGAGCTAGTGGAGAGCTTTCCACATAAGGAAAGAACCTCTAAATGCTCTTAGGGTTTCTAGTTGTCTGTTTTGTCAAGCTGACAAAAGTTCCAAAGCTATTTATTGTAACTAAACACCACTTTGTTCTTAAAGCAGGATATTGTGTTACTTTTACTGTGTACATTTAAGATGCTTTTTGTTTCTGTTTTTGATGCTATTGTTTGTTTGGTTTGGTTTAGTTTGATTTTGCTTTTATTAAACAATTATAAGGGGTCCTGGAATGAGCAGTTTTCTTTGTAACAGTAAGAAATTTACAGCAGTACAGAAAGCCAACTGGAAAAAACTGTAATTAAGATGACTTACATTTCTAACTTCATCAATCTTCATATCAAAATTGCACAGCTAATATGCAACCATTTTTAATGGCATATTAAGCCTGGGAAGTAAGACTGTTATAGAATTACATTTTAAATGGAATACATAAAAATAAAAAAGATAATAGAAATCATATCTGTTTTAGTTTTCAAGGAATGGAATGAGGTCAAATAGGAAATCAGCAATGATAACTGAAAACCAGGCAAGTTGAGGTATGTAGAGGTTAAATGTCCCGGTGTCAGCAGTATTACAACTTAATTACTACTTAAACTTTGATCAGATTTGACCACGAGAACCAGCTGCCTTCCTCTTCAAGCCTAAAACCACCTCCCAAAAGAACTTCTTCTACAGTGTGTTCACATGAAGGCGAGTAATACAGTATTTTAGCCAAACTGAGTTATTGGTAGAAGCTTGTACAACCTGCACAATATAGAAAAGCAGAGTTCACCCTACAAGCACAGCATCCGGGGCTGGATGGAGATCTCCCCTTTCCCCAGCAGTACTGATGGCTCTGTATCCTGGAGCCTCACCAAGTCTCAAACTCAAACTCTCTCAAAACCTCTGGAGTCTCAAAATGCAGGGATAATATTTACACTACTTACTACACAATGAAGGTATTAACCAGTGTTAAAACTGACAAATTCACATTTGCAAAAGGTACTGGAAAGGGAAAGTTTGAATTTGGAAGAATATCTATTCCTAGGATATTCAGCTTGCTGAAAGTCACAGCTGATGACAAGAACAGGCTCTTTGAAAAAGCAGAACTCCATAGTTCTATAGTATTCTGAATAACAAATTAAGTGGAAAGAAAAGTGCAGACTGCTTTGAGCAACTTTTTTTTTTTATTTAAATAAATTCTTCTCACTTCTTCCTATCTTCAACTTCAGCATTGCATAAATAAATAAATAAATAATAATAATAATAATAATAATAAAACACATTAAAATTGAATTTGATTTAAATGTCAGTCATGAGAGAGACAGATGTTTTTCAAAAACAAAACATCAAAGCTTTCTTCCCTATAGACAGAATTGAAAAAGATTCTACCTGGCAGCTTAGTTAAACCATCCCATAGTCTGCAAAATCAAAAGCTAAAATTATATCAAAATAGGTAATCTTCCTTATGAAAAAGCTAGTGGTTATTCAAGTGAAAACACAAGAGAAAAACAGGAAAAGAAAAAGGTTACCTTATCATATGTGAAAACAGCAGACTTACACCTAAAGTCAAGACAAAGTATGGACATAATATGAAACAATTGAGTGAACTGTCTTCAATTACACGAAATAATTCAGGGCACCAAGTTTAGACCTACATTAACTTCTGAAACATATAAAATCAGTTATGTCACTACTGTCTGACAGTATTTGTTATTAAAATGTCACGTTAATCTTTTGCTTTAGTTTGAGGTAAATCTGTTTTGTCTAAAATATTAAGTCATTAATAAAAGCATATCCGTGAAAGGAAATAAAACAGATGCATTCTTGATAAATACTGAACAGAAAAGAATATAACAACTATCTGTGTTTACTACATATCCGCATATATGTCACTGTACCATGTGCTACTCAGTTCTATAGGCAACAGACACATCAGCTGTTCAACTGAAGCACAACAAATCATTTTTATAGCATTGATTTGCAAATTTTGCTCACTGAATTTCATGCCGAATTCTGCCTTCAGCCATCTGAAATGAGCAAGATCATTGCTAGTAACAATGATTTCTTTTGCCAACACAGCACCCTCATTAAAAAAACTAGCAATTCAGAAAATCATTCCAGATTCTTTAAAATAAATCTGTCCTTTTATTGGAAATAAGTATTCCTGAGTCCAACCAAAGTTTGCTACCTTAACTTAGTAATCAACATTACCATGAAAATCTCAAACTGAGACTTGGAAGGACTCTTCAAAGGAACTACCTATAGTACATTTTTTTCTGTACGTACAAAAAAAAAAAACAAAAATCAAGTTTTGCATGTACAAAAATAAACCATTGATTTTTATTAGTTCCATAATAACTGCGCTGTTGCTTGTTCTGTGAGCTAATGACTTTCTTTTTTGGATTAAGTCACGTCCTCACATATTGTTATATATCCTATATACACCTACTGTTATTCCAATTGTGTTTGCCAGTTTAAGATAGAATATTTCATACTAATGGAAAAGAATATATTTTAAGATCATATATTTTACTGTACAGCACTTGTTTCTATTTTTGTGTGTGGAAAAAAATAGTAAATGATAATCAAGGTTCTACCTCAGTTCTTTTATCCCTCTTTTATATTTTCAGCCAAAGATTTGTTTCGTAAAGAATTATATGAACCACTGATTATGAACTGAACCAAGCTTAGGATTATATATTTCACATAGAATCATAGAATCATCAGGGTTGGAAAAGACCTCCAAGATCATCTGGTCCAACTGTATCACCCACTAAACCATGTCCCTAGGCACCACGTCCAACCTTCCTCGAACACCCCGAGGGACGGTGATGCCACCACCTCCCTGGGCAACTCGTTCCAATGCCTGACTGCTCTTTCTGAGAAGAAATTTCTCCTCATTTCCAGCCTGAACTTTCCCTGGTGCAACTTGAGGCCATTCCCTCTAGTCCTGTCACTAGTTACCTGTGAGCAGAGGGCAACCCCCAGCTCCCCACACCTTCCTTTCAGGTAGTTGTAGAGAGCAATGTCTCCCCCTGCCCTGAGCCTCCTCTTCTCCAGACTAAACAACCCCAGTTCCCTCAGCCACTCCTCATAGGACTTGTGTTCCAGGCCCTTCACCAGCTTTGTAGCTCTTCTCTGGACATGTTCCAGGGCCTTAACGTCCTTCTTGTTGGCATGCATAGAGCCAACATGTGTCTAGTCTCCTTTATGGCCTGAGTTTTAACAAGTAACTCTAGTTAAAAAAAAGTATAAAATAAATTAAAATAAATTCACAGCCTCCCTTCCCCTCAGTAGCACGCTTCAGTCAGTTTTTGATCTGCAGCTACAGCATGCTTAGAAATTACTGTTTCTGCTGCAACAATGCACGCACAAAGTAGGTACGTCACTCAAGATCTTGCTAATTAAAACTCCCACACAAAGTTTTGATAATACTAGTGGAATTTCCTCGAGCTGGTGCATAGATCTGACATGCTTCATCTATCTTAATGTGGCACAGTCAGGCCTGACACCATTATCACAGCTCCTCAGAAAGAGGAACAAAAACCAAAATGCACTCTTTTCAGCTGTCTGTGCCTAGTTAGACAGCAATAACTTGCATACCTGTCCTCCAAGAAACAGATTTTGAACCAAAGTGCCCCACCAATATCTTCAGACAGGGCAACAGCAAGAGTAACCAGGCCGCACACCACCCTGGTTCTTTGATCTTATAGTGCCTTGCAGGAGCAGTCTCAGTAAAACAGATGCTCCACAGAAGTCAGAACAGCTTCTTAAAGATTGATTATAGGTGGAGCCACCCCCTGTACCCACAGCCAGGCCCCCACACGCTGGCTACATTTTGCAAGAATAATGAATATTGGCAGATCCCAATAAGAGGCAGAAATCTCCCCGGTGTCCAGCCCTGTCTCCTGGGATCACTCTGACCAGGCACGATGCCAGATTCAGAAAGCTCAGAAAACAGATGAGATGGCATCACCTTGACACAGTCACTCACAAATTACACACTGATACAGCTCTCAGCTAATTACTTTAAAATAAATAGATAACAGTAGTGATATTTCATTTTGAAAGTAAAATTCACGGATGGCTGTTAGCTGAGAATTTTTTTCAAATATCCTCTTGAAGCTAGACTTTATAAAATTCATATTGAGTTCTGTACCTATAAAATATGATGGATATCTTTGCATCATTAAGGAGTAATTTGCAGCACATGTGATTGTGATGTCAGTTGCTGGCTAGTACTGATCTATGACCACAAGTGCAGTGGAATACTGCTGTTGCTGAGACAACAAGGATATCATTTGGGGGAACATAAAAATATAAAATAAATATGCTCTTGAATTAGTAACAGAAGATGGAGGGAATGCATAGAGGCACAGCAGAATTATATACATGGCCTTGAAAAATCTTTAAATATTGCCATTACTCCACCTGCCTCATGCTCTGTAGGTAGTAAGAGCATGGGACACAGAAGGCTTGCAGCACTATAAACCCAGTTGAAATCTGAGTGAATATAAGGCTCCACAGAGAAAAAGCACATTGTAACAAAGTCCATCTATCCCTGCAACCCATCTCCATCAGTGGGCAAAACCAGATCCCTAAAGATTAAAAAAAAACAACAACAACAAATCCCACAGTGAACATTGGGTACATAGAGGCCCAGAAGGACTACCCTCTATAAACAAGGGGACAAAAAGAAACCCAAACTCATACAACATATTCAGGAGGTATGTTCCTAGCATGCTAATGATCTATATAAAATGGAAGCTACTTATGAACATTGTATCCCCTCCCATCTTACAAGAGGTACAGCAACAACACATGCATGTATTACAAGGGAGATAGAACAGGACAAAGGCAGAACTCTTTCAGATGAATAACACCTTTCTTTCCAGACATCTTAGAAGACACTGGGCACCATGTTTATGTGTAAACTGGAAGATTAGTTCTGAATAAAGGACACAGTGATGTTATAATTTTGTTTTGGACTTGTAATTGTGGAATTTCCACATTTTCAATTAAACGCTTAAATCAATTTGCTATCCACCAGTGGAGAAGGAGGTCTGGGAATCCAGTGTGCTGAACTACACATACACAACTATAATCTATATAATTTTATATTTTCAGTGATGACTCCAATTACAATACAGTATTCTGCCCCCCCGCCCCTCCCCAATCTTCAAAACATTTAGCTATTGCTGTATTATATGGCTTAATTACAGCCTTATGTTTATCACTTGTTATACTGAACACGCAATCTGCATGAACTGACTTTACAAGCCAATCAAGAAAGCAATGCCACCATGACCCTGCATGTAATTTTGCGTGCCAAGAAACAAAGGCTATCATATAAGGAGAATCTGTATTCTAAATGAACACAAAAATGACAGCACAGGCATCTCTCTCTGAAAGACTAAATTATAGTGTAGGATAAACTACCTGCCCTTGGACTTCATTCAAATTTAGCATATTTCAAAGACAGCTTGATTATCTGTGTGATAGCCTCTGTTTAACAGCACTAACTCAGATTGTTTTATTTATTTTCAGTAACATAACTCCCAATCTATGCCTGTATCAGAGAACAATCAGGTCAGTAGTCACTTTACATCCCAGAAAATGCAGAGTTTTAGATCTCTTCCTTAAGCAAATGAAATCAAGGTAAACTTGTGCTCTACAAATCAGTTGCGAGGAAGTCACTGCATTCATTTACATACTCTTTCAGTCGTACATTCTTGGACCTGATCCATGAAAATTCTGGATCAATATCCTTGTGTTTTGTAGAAAGGTTAGCTGGGTAATCTTCATCACCAACATCTTTTAGCTGATTAAACCAAAGGAGGTTGCAGACTCCTCTTCATAATGGTGGTAGTTATATTCCTTGCCAATGCCTACATATTTATTTTTTGAGTCTTTTATACGTATGTACTACTAAAGCAATCTAAAAAAATGTAGAGAGATCACAGCAGTATGATGGATTACCTCAAATACCTCCTGATCCACTTGCAAAAACTAAAGATGAATAGATTGGTGCACTAGTTTTATGTGGCCCCCATTTTTGACTGAACATGAAATTTTACTTTTTTATCTTTTACTGAACATATCCAAACTCTCTTGGAAAATTTAAGTAGCTATTCTATACAATACAATTTTGTTCTGAAACATTTTCATCAACTTAAAAAAAAGGTTCAATGCTCCCTTTTTAATTTTTGCGTGTTGTGGTGGCTTTTTAAGTCTTGAAGTCAAAACAATCTGTTGGATTGTTTCCTAATCTCTGCAGTATTTCTGAAGTATGTTTTACCTTCACAGCAAGCTCTAAAGGTTGTGCCCTACTGCACATCCATGTCCTATATAACTGCTTTCAAGACAAATTTCTAGGCATTAAGCCTATTTCTAGATTTTGCTGGGAAGTAAGTAACAAAGGAATGAGGAAGTGTTGAAAGCTGCAGAATGCAACACAAGTGCACCCTGCAAGCTTACACTGAAGCTTCTTATGGAGGTATGCTTTGGAATGTAATAAAAAGTCACATTAAAGTTTACAGAATTAGTTCCTCAGAGAATATAAACCTCAGTTATTAATGTTATTTAGCATGCTAATAGGACCACCGTGAACTTAGCTTACTTGTTAGTTGTGACAACATTTCATATATTTACTATTAATGGTTACTTCTGTTCTGTTCTTGAAGAGGTGGAGTAATGAAAAGGTAAGCAGCATTTAAATTTCATCCATGACTTTAAATGAAATATTTCTCTACTCTTAAAATACCTTATCAAAATTGTTTTCCTGTGCTTTCCTAACTTTTCTCCACTCTCAGAAGCATGAAATATGGTATTAGTTATAGGATTATCACCCCATTTCTGAACTGTCATCTGGTCATCATGCCATTCCCTCCGTGAATATTATTTGCTCCTTTTGCAATGAAAAGCAACTCAGACTAAAATGCTCACAGTACACAGTAGAGCTAAGATACTGAAATTTTTGAAGAAACTTTGAACAATACCTAAACACAGAAGGGTCAATTAAAATATAGCATTTGCATAAACAATTTGTTAAAGTAATTAAGAATTGCTCCTACTATCTTTCTTTCACTTCATAAAAATACTGCCTTTCCAGGATATATCTAAAACTTCTCAGACCATAACTCACAACAAAACTAATGCTAGGAAAAATGAAACTTAAATCACAGAATTTTAGGCATTTTTTTTTTTAAAGTGTTAGTAGTTCAGCTACTTCTCAGTACATGGTATCTCATTTTCTGTGATAACATAATTACATCAGAAAATAGGCAATTGTTTCAACATTCTGTTTAATGATAAGGGAAGTAGAGTTTTCAAAAGTATTCACCCTTATCTGGGTTTTGCTCCAACTGAATTTAGTCTTATGCTAAAATGCACATTTTTATTCTTGGGCCATTGGAGCTGCTGAAGGAGGTTAGATGTTTTCTATATAGCTGTGAAATTGTGCTGTCGTTCCATCAGATTTCAGGTAGGGACAGAGGCCACACATTAATTCTTCTTTAAGCTCTGCTGGAGAGCAAATGAAGATCATTGCATGCATTGTTTTCTGATAGATAATTAACACTGTATCCTTTTGTTTAATTCCCCCTCCTCCCTGCCCCAAGACAAAAATGAAAGTATAGAGCTTCATGTAAAAAGGGGCAACACTGAAGACCAGTGTGTTCAAGCACAAATATAAAACAATTTACAGTAAAGATTCCTCTATACTATTTTTTAGTTTTGCACATTCAAATAAAAACTCAAATCTCTACTATAACACTAACATTGGGAAGGAAATTAGAAAAATAACCAACAGAGACCACAGAAAAAAGCAACCCAAAAGAGAAAGAACATGGACAAAACATTAATGGAAGGATTTTCTATTCTCTGTGGAACTAACTGGATTTCATTTTTATTTTGACTCATTCCCAGTCTCCTTTCTGTACCCTTTTTTTTTTTTCTCTGTTAACATTCAAAATAAAGCTCTAGCTGTATTTTGCGAGGAAGGATAAAGATAAAAAAATTGGGGATTGCTATTAGTGATGTAACTATCTCACTGCAGATCTACAGCACGCCAGGCTTTGTTTATTGCCTGCCACTGAATTAAATAGCTTCCCTGTTATTTAACAAATGTGTCCTTTTTCAAAAGGAGTGTATAAATATTGCCTTTGAATTAAATACATTAATACACCTTATCATATCATATGATGACAGCTACCAGTTACAGTGACTGAATTTTAATTTTTAAATAACATTATACAAATCAAGCGACTTCACCTTACTACCTTAGAGTAAATTTAGGTTTTCATATATCAATATTTGTACAGTATTCCTTAAAGTTAGCTAAAAATTCAAATGAAGTACAGCAGATATTAATTCACAGCTTCCAGGACTCAGCGAAAACACTGTTATTACTTACTTTACACTGATTGACATAAAAACTTTGTTACATGTTAAACATGAAAAACACATGGCAGACTTATTTGTACAGTGAACAATAACAACACATCCATGTACCTTCTCTTATAGCTTTTTGCTGTGTGGACATTATAAATATCCTCTCAAAGGGAGAAAAGATGCAGTGCAGTCCTTGCTGTAACAATTAATTGTGATTCTGTTAGTACAGAACAGAAATTTCCCAATTGAATAAAGCAAGATGCTTATATGTAGGATATGGCTATAAAAACCTAAGGACAGAAGAGAAAATAAAATCATAACAGTTTTGTGATGACAATATTTTAGGACACTAATACTCAGGGAGAGATAAGGGGAGGGAGAGAGATGAGTGTCTTAGATGAGGAGGCCAAAATCAGATACCCTGTGGGAAGGAAGGACTTTGCAAACAGATTGCATAAAGAGGTACCTGCAAGGAGGCAGGAGTGGGTGGTGACTGCTGCAAAGCCCTGCGAACAGCTCCATGCTGGGCATGTTTGCTACTGGGCGGGTCTGAGGTTTATAAGCAAAGAAAGCTCTGATAATACAATGGGGAGTTGTGCTGTGGTTTTTTTGTTTGTTTGTTTGCGTTTTGTTGTTGTTGGTGGTGGTGGTGTTTTTTTTTAGAGCATAATTTAACTGTCTGATAGATCAATCCACCACCAGCTCATGTGCTCAAGTAAGAGAAAAGAGGAAATCTGTATTATATACAAAATTGGCAATGACCTAGTATTACCCTGTACAAGCTGGTGCTATGTAATTGCAGTGTTACTTCTTTATAAACAGACACTTTTTTTTTTTTTTCTTCTGAAAGCTCTGCCTAGTGAGTCACACACCTGGAAGTGAGCAGCCTCAGAAATTGTCTCAGCCTCTGAAGCATCCCCTGCTGTTAAATTCACTGGTATCTTTCAAGCCTTCTAGAACAAGTGTGATATCTGTGGGAAATTCTCAAAAACAAATTCACATGGCACCACAAAATGTTACTGACCCTGGAAAAGTGCTCACTAAAAAACAGACGACTCTAGATTTCAGTCCTGTAAGTCTAAATTCCACAGGGCTCTCACAGTCTTCAGTTAAAAGGCTAAATTTATTGTAAAGTAAGCAACCAAAGCATACTTTTAGATTCCTATTTTATATTTCTAAGCAGGAAGTAGCTGAGGGACTCCAAAATAATGATTCAGAAACCATATCAACTATATGGAACTATTCTGATTATGCATGACACTGATGAAAATTTTCTCTGGAAAATATACTAAATACTGACTCAGACAAATTAGTCCAGTGAAATTAGACCTAACAGTCAGAATTGTACAGGTCTTAGTAGAAATAAAGGCAGACATTTACTACCTTTTCAAATCCAAGACATCACCTTTCCCAAATGACAGTACATTGTTCATATTTCCAATTAACTAAGTTTACTAGAAGGAAAAACTCAACCTCAAATCTTTTCATTATTACTGTACTCACTGAAATCCTGCAATGGGCAGTTCCCTAGCTACTTCTTTTTCAATTCTGACAGCTTGATTAAGTGTTGCAGTCCAAATGACAATACATCCAATGTAAAAAAAAAATGCAGTTAGTAATTATTTGGTTGCATTATCTGTCAAGGGCCAAGGGTCATAGACTGTCTAAATGAGTGTAATCATGTAAACGTTGGACTTGAAAAGGCATTTTGGAAGAGAGGTTATATGGTTTGCTGAAGTTTCCAGCTCTGAATCAGAAATAAGTCTGTCTATCTCATGCTGACAAGCTTGTCTAATTCATAGTTAGAAACCTCCAGTGAGATGATTGATAGGCTTTTACCCTGTCCCAGTACCTCATGTGGTTAAAGCTTTTTTTCTTGACTTCACTGATAATTAAACTAATTACTTCTTGTCCTATCTGAAATGAACATAAAAATAGTTGTTTACTTTCTTTGTGCCTCTACAGTACAGATTAATGTAATCCAGTTCCCCAACATCAAGCCCTACTAAATTCAAGATCAACAAGATACGCAAAGTTTTCTTCTTACCACTAGGTGAGCTACTTTATCAAAGATGGTGATGAGACTGATTTCACACAATTGCTTCCTAATAGATTCACGTGGGTTGTTTCTAACTGTATTCATATTTCCACGCTTATAAAATGATTTTTTTAAAAGAATGTATCTATGATATCTGGAAAGATACTGTTTGCTAGATTCTACCTACTCCTTTCACCCCACCCTCATCCCTCAAAACTATATACAATGCTTGGTCTGCTTTGGGGTTTGTGGGATTTACACACTATCCCTTTGCATGTTAGAGGACAGTCAACATCAGGCAGTTCTAATCAAAACTAGTCTAAAAATACTCTAGCTTTGAGTGACTCCTGTTTTGACTCACTCTCTATTGGGTCCAATTAGTTCTGGTGACAAATATCTCTGTGAAGACTAGAAGCTTGGACCACTTTGGCTTTCTTAATGACATATACTGCTCCTCATCCTGCTAAGGACAGACCAATAGGCTCATTATTTCTTCTCCTGCTTTTGGTGTATTTATTCAGGCTCTTATCACCTTCTGTGTTTCCCACTGTAACTTTCAGCTTTATCTTTTCAAAATTATATGCTTCAAATTATATGCTCCATACCTATACTTAATCCCATACTTGTTTCCACTTGTTCTGCAACTTGCTCTACGATTAGTATGACTAATGGTCAAAGCCATCGCTGTCTTTTTTCTCTTTTTTTTTTTTTCTCCTAAATCAGGTCTCTCTTGATAACCAACAGCTCTCCTGAATGCAACAACTCATTGTTTTCTCACTCCATCATTTGTGATCACCTTTACCTGTAAGCAGCCTCCAAATCCAGGTTTTCCCTAAGTCCATCAATTGAAAGTACTGCTGTATTACAATTTATGCACTGAATGAAGGTGCTGAAACTGTTTAAGGTATCTGGAATACTGATTTTTTTGGGGACATTTTGCAGATTTGTGTTTATATGTGGTTCCAGACAGAGCTCCATTGAAATTAAGGGGGCTCTGTTTGAGGTTGTGGTTGACACCTATATCAATTCATTTATATCTCTGTCTAAAAAATGGTTCAAAAAGCCAACAATTGGCATGGACAAAGGAGGAAAGGAGAAGGGAAGGAAAGTGGAAAGACTGCAGTAACACTGACAGGCACTGGCAAAATCAGCATTTTCAGCTATTTCCTCTGGAGGAAAATAAGACACTCCAGCACCTCTATGAGATGAGCAATATACAGATACTGAATTAACAAAATATGTGGCAGATTAATTTGCATTGTAAATATTACTTCTTCCTAAGTAATTCTTCTATTCTGTTTAAAACACTTGTTTCTTTCTATTTAACATAGTTTCTATCTTGTAAATAACCACAATTTCAGATGAGAAACATACATTATAGATAGTATTTTCACCTTTGTTAAGAGGTGTTTGTGAGTAAAAGAATTAAAGAAAAAAGTTTTATTCTTTATAATTTTTCTATCTCATTTCATGGCATAATTCATAAATAATAAAATTCATTACTTACCACTAGGTATCACTTAACACACTTAAGGAAGAAATAAAATGGAGGAAAAAAAAAAAAAAGGAATTCTATACTCGTGATTTCAAGTCTTCAAAACTATTATATTTATACCTATATTAATGTCTAAGAATTACTTGTGTTCTAGTTAATCACTTTTTAATTAATGTAAAAGAATTAAGGTTTAAGGATATAAGTATGTTATATGCATATTTTATGAGATAAAATGCACATTCTAACAAAGTTAGAAGAATTGACGGAAGACAGGAACCAAATTAGAATCACGTAAATGTCAAATATTGTTGCTGTATATTGCTTAATTCTTTGCTAAGGACCAAAGGAAGACCAAATAATGCACATTCCCATGTTATAAACAAAAAACAAACACCAAACAACCTCCCTCCCCCCCAAATACAGTAGAACCAAATCTCAAAAATATAAATCCCCCAAACTTTCATCAACAAATGATTCTCCTGAAGTCTTTTGTCTTTTTGCTAATGAAAAAGTAATATAGATTCCCAAATGTAAAACGTCATAGTAATGGTATTTAAAGAGAAAGGGAGAAATAACTGAAAATCTTCATTACATATTAATAAGCCTTCTATTTGTGCTATAGAGAGCATTCAAGTTTGCATAATAAAACTCTCTTCTATAGTTTACAATCACATTTTACCTTTCAGATCTCATCAGTATGATATATTTATTCACAGGTTTTTCACATCATTTACCTCCAGTAGCAGATTTGATTCAGTATCCTTTTACTCATGTGGGGCTCTCTAATTTCAGAACAAATTCTGCAGCAATTTCTCTTTCATATCTATGGGGGTTCAGGTGCACTTGTCTGCTTCCTACCTCCTGGTAATTGACTTGATATACTCAGAGTTGTGCATTAGAAAACTGTATTCACCTTAGTATCTTATATTTCCAAGTAAACTTGAATTTTGTATTACAGTAAATTTTTTAACCTAACCAGCATCATACTGTGCACTACTGTCTAGGTGGTACAGTGTATCCTGATGCATTCCCTTTAAAAAGAAAAGTTTTTCTTTTCATTTACAACTGATACAAAAGTCTTTTTTTTTTTTTTTCAGCAATTCTTGTGATTATAAGTAATAGAAAATGGAAAAAGTTATCAAAATACTTTTGCTTGCTAACTCCATGTATATACATTTAGCAAATTCTATTACAGAAAAATGAATTTATCTTTGTCTCTGCCATTCTTACCTAGGCTTATGCAGAATGAAAATATATAGCCACCCTTCACACTGGACACAGCAGTCTTAATAAACAAAAATAGAAAATTGGATGATAGAAACTGTTACATACGCACTTTTCCAAGAAATAATTTGTAGATCAGTTTTGCATAAGCTACTTGCATAATTCTCACTGATTTTGACCCCCTCAGGCATTCTGCTTGCAACCTAATACTCCAGCGGATGCAATTCTAACTGCAGTAATACAGCAGGATGGCTTTATCTTCATGTTTACATCACAGTAAAGGATATTGTTTAAGTAGGCTGTACTGCAGACTTTTTCTCAGAAATGTAGTTTTCATTATATATTTTTAGCATTTTTTTTTAGGCAAGGTAAGGATGAAGAAAGAAAACATGTATAAGCCAGGTCCTATGCTCCCCTTTGAAGGTTTGATTTTTATTTTTTTTTCCCCTGAATGGCATAACTGTCTTTGAATTTCCTAATGCTAGTATGATACAGGCTTTTTGCTAGGACAAATGTTCATCCTGCCTTATAGACCACTAATTTTCAACAAAAAGCATCTGAAGCTGATCTTTAAAGTGAGACGGAAAGAGTGACAGATGCAAAATACAGTTTCATTTATTATACTCCCTGTCATATATACATACATGAAACATTTGAAAATATAAAAAGCAGGAAAAATAGCCCCAACAAATTATACGTGGCTTCAGGTAAAAAGTGTCAATAGCATTCTTTAAGCCCCAAATCAATGCAATCATATAATCTGCTCTATACATGGTGAACTACACTTAGGAAAAACATTCAAACAGCTGTATGGAGCTCCTCAGGGACAGAAGCTCTGACAAGCGAGAAGACTGATCTCTTGAGATATCATACTAATGGCTAGTTTTAGATGTTACTTTATTTTATTGGGCAGCATCTTAAAAAGCATAGCAGTTTAAAGCTAAGGTAATGCTTTGTTGTCATATTAGTTTTACTGTACATAATGAGTATAAAACCATTTTAATATAAAGAAATGGAAGCAAAGGAGTACCTTTAATTTCAACCTAAGATGTGACATTATTAAGGCACTTTTAAGGCAAAGAGAAAAAGAGATATTACTAATCTCTATTACTAATTTCTTTTTACTCAACAGAAAGAATGTTGTTCATCTTTATTAACATAACTCCTTTCAAGGACAGACTTCAACAAGTGATATATATTTAAGTAGAAAAGGATGTATAAAAGTATAACTATTTTTCTAAGTGATAGATACTTTTCAAATCATCTATTAATAGTATTCAGAAGTAGGAGCCTAACCTAACAGCAGTGTTAACAGGGTTATGGCCTGCAGCATGCAGCATTTCATAGCATTTCATTTAACTGTTACCCAGAAAAAAAATAGGTTTTATATTTTCAAACTATGGGATTTTAAAATAATAATGGATTTTTCAGTTTACTTGCTTAATCTAACATCTGAAATGATTACTTATGTTTAATCTGTTTAATGTTACTTTTATTTTACTATTCTCTGCTACAGAAGTTCAATCCAGAAGAAAATAGAGTTATATTTAGCAAAACATTTCCAAGAGGTATTAGGACATTAAAAGTTGAAGGTTGGCTTTTGGTACTACTGTTTAGTCTTACTCTAGCACAACTAGGAGATTTCCATCGTCAGGATCAAATGAGAAAAATCATGTTGTGCATTTAGAGTTGTATCTGTGTAGTGATAAGGTGGCTCTATATGAAATTCCCCTGGGAGAAATTATATCTTAGTACAAATATTCAGGTAATCCAGTTAGCTAACAAACCAAGCCTGAGGAAAGAAACAGTCACCAGAAATGGAAAAGAGAGAAGCAAAGATACTCAGTTTAGACATCAGCTTTGAACATGAGGTTTTAGCCCATACCAAACGTTATTTAGAAGGAATATTTGTTTTCTCACTGTGTTTTGACTGAAATGATAAAGAGACAGGACTTTTAGATGATCTGCTTAAAAGACATTTCTGGAAACAGTGTATGGATGAAAAATTTAATTATTCTATGGTTTAGTGGCAGAAATTAGGATATTCAACACTACAATCCATATACAGGCATCCGGAAAAAAATATTTCAAAGTTTTGTTAAATTCATTCTACTATAAAATTATCTCAAATCATCTGAATTTAGGTCAATCATTTTAGAAGTGCAGGTTTTCTCATTGAGAAGATGCTGTGACTCCATTTGAACAACTTCCCATGGCACAGTGTTGAATTTGTTATGACTTCTAAATTTCAGAAAACAATGTCAAATTTGGGAACCTATGTTCTAACCCTGTCAGATCCCAGCTTAAAAACAGTCTACAGAAAGAAACAGGGACTCTGTGCAGAGTAGCTTTTACTGTTACATGCTCACTTATCTCAATTATTTGCTATGTATTTGATATATACTTCTGTTACCATGGTCACTTAAACACTTCTAAATTAAACATCTTCCTTTATTTATTTAATGAAAAAGGAAGATAATAGTGTTTACGAGGATTCCTGCCCAGCACACATGGTAGTTACAAAGCTGGATTCATTCCCGCATGCCAGCTTCTTTGGGGTCCATAGGTGTAAGCCATTAACAAAACAAGAAATATCTGTCACGGCACTATGGGTATTTTCTGGTGCTGCCCAGGCTCTGGTTTCACAGAGATATTTTCACAGAAGCAGTAATTTCCCCCCACTAAGGCTACCTGCAAGTATGAAACTGCTGATGTATATGAGAATTCCTCAGTGTATTCTTTTACTAGTAGAATATAAGATTATTGTTTTAACAGCCTGTCCTAGAAAAACCTGCCTTCCTCTCAGTGTTTCAATTCTGATGTTTAGAATGCATATAGCAAAGAAAAATATGTTAAACCAAACATAAATATAAGAAAATCCTTTTATTATCTATTCATACTCTAAAATAAACAAATTAGTCCTTTTAATATGTATTTGCGGCTAGAGAACCCCTTGCTGCCTACCAGTGAGGGGAATTGAGTTGGAAACCTTTATAAAAAGCACCAGGCCATGAAATGCCAAATAAAATTCCTTTTACCATCCAGAGATAAAGGAAAAGAGTACTGTACTTCTTTAACAAATAGGACTTGACAAAAAAGAGAGAAAATAGATGTGAATGTTTTTCAGCAGTTGTTGCTTTGCTGAATAGAAGAATGTGAAGAAAAAGATTTTTTTTTGAGAAAAAAAAAACATTGCACATGCACAAACATATTTACCAAACTTCTTAAGACCCTTTCTTCTACAAAAAAAACCACCATCCAGTCTGATTAGAAATTACCAAGAGATGGTAATACCAAAGAAGGCAAAACACTTGTCTAATGTTCTTTGTATTTTTATAAAGTCGTTGTTACATACCTTTGAATGCAATAGTTCCTGCTTTGATTATCAACACTTTCCGTTTTATTGAAAGCATGGCAGAAATACACTGAATATACAAAGTACATAGAACCAATTATTGTAAAACTGGATAATAATTTGGATTATTTAGGATGTCTATTAACAGAGAATGGGTTCATTCTTGTAGGACCGATTTTGTTAGTTTGTTTGGTTTTACTTTAATCTATGTGATTAAATTACTCTTTATGTATAATTCATACTACTTTTATTTGGGGGACAGGGACAGTATACGCTTACACACCTCTTTCATATATAAGCAGTAGGAGCATGGTTAAATACGTTCATATTCACGTTGATATTTTCTTGTGATTTTTCTAGAATTCTGACTAAAATTTCTAAGATTTCAGTATTCTCCCCAAGAATAAATCAGAATACATTCCAAGATGCTGACAATTTTGATGAGTAATTCCTGTAAATAAAAGAAACTGTTTACCTCAATAATTACAAAGTACCTTTTTCAAAATATTTTTAATTTATAGTTAACATCTTAAATCACAATATTTTGCTTTTTACAAGCTATCGTTTTTCCTTTTTACCCTGTAAAAATCTTAAGCAAACATCAAGATTTTCCAGTATTTACTACCATTTGGAAATATTCTTAAAAAATTCCAAGAATGCAGGAAACAGGCAATATTTATTTGGATAAGTAAAGTCTTCCATTTTACCTCACACTGAGTCCAATGAGATACATAGAAAATAAATAATTAAATAAATAAAAACACTTTTTTGCTGACTCACATGATGTACATGATGTCTGAGCACAATCAACTTTTCTCCGCTCCCATTAATATTCAGGAATTAGTGTTGTGAACAGCTACAGGTTCACAACCATTGTTCACCATTCCCTCATTCAGTAATACGTTAACAGTTATGCTTAAGGACTTCATTTGTGACTTTTCAATTAGCTAACACATCAAAATTTTCATCAAATTTACGTGACTTAGTATTTTCATTCCACAAATCTGCCCAAGTAATTTTGGCTATTCTAGGCTCACATAGGAATATTTGCACTGAGGTCATGAGGACAAGGCTATAGTATGTTTATGTTTAAGGCCAGAACAGCAGAACTCCATGCTATTTTTCTGAGTTTGGCCTATCTATAGACTAATGAAATGGAACATACCTCTTGACAACTAACAAAATCTGTGATCTGCCAGAATTCAAGGACACTATGTGGAGCTTGTGTCTTGTCTGAATCTGACACCTGAGCACCCCCACATTTCCTACCAGGGTTAATTTCAGCATGTTTTGGTGTGGCTATTTTCACTTTAAATAGTTTCAGGCAAAATATAACAATAAAACTGTTTTCATGTGATTGGCAGAGTATGAAGTAAACATCCTATGATTTACTTGTCAATCATCTAATCCTAATCCATTCTTCTGTCTCCGTCTTTTTCTCAACGCCATACTTATATATTCGGAGCTACGAGTCAAACACAGTATTTTAGACACCATCTCACTATTTCTCACTTCATCTACAGACCGGACACCTCCATACAATAATCATTGAAAATCAAAAACTGATCTATCTACTACTCAAATCATGCCAATTGAAGAAAAGTGGCTTTCACAATTCTTAGTAGGATAGCTCTAGATAGGATGTTGTCAGCTTTCAAAGATACAGTGAAAATTCTACAAGTATTCAGGGGAAATATCAATTTTATCTCTTATTCTGTTTTCAAGAGCTATTCTACAGCCACCCTCAATGCTCAAACAAATGCTAAATGGGTGATAGAATTGCCTCAGTTGATTCTTCTGAAGTTGTCACTTCTAATGCCTGAAAGACTGATTCGTTCATCTCCTTTGCTGCTGGTGCCAATAGATACTTGAAAATAAAGAGACAAGGGCACACTCCTGATCTTCAAATGTCAAGAAGAAAATAGTCAACTCAGTTCCCCTCGTGACCAATATAAGTGTTGAAAAAGGACATTATATGCTTCATCTTGCTATCATACCCAAGCCTTAAAAGAAATTCTCCAGAAAAAAAAAAAAAAAAAAGGAAAAATAAAAACACATGGGATGTACACTGAAATTAAATATACTTTCTACTAACAGCATTTGGATGTTGAATTCCCATCATGAGGAGGGGAAATGGAGAGGGAGCTGCTGATCTCTCTCATAACCAATGATAGAATGTGAGGGAACAGCACAAAGCTGCACCAGGGGAAGTTCGAATTGGATACTAGGAAAAATTTCTTTACCATGAGGGTGGCCAAACATTGGAACAGGCTTCCTAGTGAGGTGGTTGATGCTCCATGCGTGTCAGTGCTCAAGAGACATTTGGATAAGGCCCTTATTAATATGTTTTGACTTTTGGTTAGCCCTGACGTGGTCAGACAGTTGGACTTGATGATCTTTGTAGGTCCCTTCCAAGTATTCTATTCTATATTGGACAGAGAGATTCTCCATCCTATACTTTGTTCAAGAAGAAGCTGAATTAAAAAAGATACTTATACTTAAATCCTTCTGGTACCTAGCAAAGTAAAGCCCAACATTTCCAGATCCCACTGGAACTAATGGAGAAGTTCCTACCAAATCTAACAAATTATTCTATGCTGTTATATAAAGAAAGGTAATTCTTATGAAAGTATGAAATTACAACTGCTGCCAAGTTCACAGACAATACAATCTTTCAATTTGTATCTCCCTGATTTATGGAGATAGCACTTCCAGATTATTCTTGATGAATTATATTTTACTTTTTTTTTTTTTGTGTGACCAGTCTATCTTCACACTACTGCATTAAAATGTGCCTTGTTCTTCCCTCAGCAGGGAACATCCAAACACATTCTAGCATAAAGAAAAAAATATTAAGTATGATTGCTTAACCACAAGCAGGTTTAATTTTTAATTAAAATTTTATAAAAATTAATCCTTTTTTTTTTGAAAAAAAATAAAGATATGCTCAACCATTAATGTAAAACACTGGGGGGAGAAACAGTAACAATACTTAGCAAATGAATAAAGAGTACCCTTGTATACTTCTAGCTATTCATAACATCTTCTAAGCTACATTTAGGAGTAGGTCTTTTCTTAATATTATTCTCTTTCCTGTTGATCTAAACTCTGTTTGATTTTGGCCTGTAGCCTGACTGGCAAAGTGACAGGGTATAACTACTTAGGGGACATCAGTCATAACATGGAGGTCAGATGCTGGCCAAGAGGGACATGAAGAAGAGAACATATTATGTTTTTGAAATGTTGGCTAAATTTTATTTTGTGCCTGAGGTATAAAACAATCTTTATCTTTCTAAAATTCATCAGCTGTTAGGCAATTCTGCAATAAGTAAACAATTCCATGGTGAATTAGGCAATCACATCTCTGTTGTGGAAAACTCTAGGTCTGAAGCTGAGTACATCTGCAGAGCTGCAAAGAACCAAGGTTCTGTTCTGTTTTTATGTTGAAACACTGTTTTCAGCTTTGCAGCCACAGCTACACTAAAGCTTAAGTAATATAATGTAAAAGTTTGGCAAAGCTGAAGAAGCTTTACCAACCCATGAATAAGCCAAAGCCATTTGCAATGTAATGCACTATCGGAAAAATAAATCCACAGGTGCACAGAAGGAATTCAGTCTTCAGCTTTTTGTTTCATTTACTCAAAGTACAGGTTTTCCTGTAGACCCTGCATATTAAGTCCAGAGGTTTGTGTTTTGGCAAGTAGTAGTATCGTGTCACTTTTTATTATAAAATATTTCGTGACAAATGTATCAGGAGAACAGAATGTAGAGAACATTAACAACTGAATTCAAACGTGATGGGGTGAATCACCTTCTCAACCCTTCTCCAAAGTTTTTAGTGCAGGATTCAGGTTTTACTGCTTATTTTCTAAAGATTTATGATTTCTCTTGAGGTGCCCTCAAGGGGAGACAGTACTTCCCCAAGGCTGTATTTGTATTCTGCTAAAAAACAAGAATCCTTGTCAAGTCAACAGGAATCAGTCAAGAGAGCTTCTCATCTGACAGATGTAGAATATGTTGAATAAATATTGCACAGTAAACCTCACCAGTTTAACCCTTGTAAGAGGGATTCTCACAAGTAAATCCAATAGTTATGCCAACCCCACTACCACCACAGTCAACAATCATAACTAGCAACACTTAGGCCAACACTTGCTACTTCTGAAAATTTCTGAGTTCTCCAATATCCAGACAATATTCCAGAACTTTGACACTGGGACTTTTAGTTGATTTAAGATACATTTAATTACACTGAGCTGTAGGTGAAAAGCATCCCGCCATTGCTAGATGTTTTTCTGATGACACATCACAGATATTGCATGGTCAAGTAACAAAAAAGATGATATACATATATTCCTCCCAGAACTCTGCATGTGTCTATCTCTATCCAAAACTGCCTCTCTGGGTACTGAATAGTTTCCTGAATGAGGGAACGATGAGGGGGGAGGAAAGAGTCACATTTGACAAAGGAAAATGTGAAAAATAGATTGTAAGGTCTATGACACTTGTATAAATGAGTACATATGATAATGGACTACCCAATAGGGAAATCTGCCAGCAGAGAGAGTGGAGGATTGAGAAATTTGACATGAGATTCTAAGAGAGATGAAGACCTGACATTTCCTATAACTGTGTAGAAGTTGTTACTGGATACTTACTTTCATAGCCAGTTTTGTATGAATGGATACCTGACAATCAGTCCTAACACATTTAATTAAACTGTAAATAAACTCTAATCAGCCAATAGTCAACTACAAATTTAGCTAAAGGGGGAAAAGAAAAGTGGTGTTATCCCTTCTGAGAGCTTTGCTTCCATGGGAATGAGAATGCTTCAGACAATCCCAGTTGCTTCTGTGGACATATTACCCACAGTCTATCACAGAAACACATGCTGTAATGACATGCTGACACATGCCAGGCACAGAAACAGAGGAAAAGCCATGGAAGCAGCCCCTGTCTCTGCCAGCATGCACACACAAAACTATAAACACCCTAGGACAGATCCCAAATTAATACTGTGTCAACAAGTAAGGGATGGTAAATACTAATCCAGAAAACATCTATGGCTATCGTATTGAAAATAATACGTTCCTTTTAAAACAGTGGTGAAGACTATCATGTTTTGATATCATTTGATATTTATAGAAGCATACATTTTATACAAAACCCTACTGTATAGGTTTGCACACATTTTATAGCATTGTGTTGCAAAGGTACAATGATACATTAATAATCACATACTTGAGCCCACAACTTCATGTTATAGGACATGATTGGCACCTTACCAAGCTCCCTGAAGTTAAAGAATACTTACATAGCTTTCCTTAATTACATAGGTAAATACATAATTTATTGGGTAAAGAAAGCAGAATTTTGCTTGCCTAAAGCCATTCTTCAGCCTACAATAAACTTTTTTGAAAATAAATGTTATATTTAAAAGCTCACAATTCATTTCTCTTCAACCATCCCGGTGTCTAGCCATATATCTTTTAGAAATAGACCTGAATAACAGAAGATTAATTAGCTATTCAACTATGGCAGTAATAAACAGCACCATATGCGTCTAATTGTTATTCTAGTCCACACAGAGTTCATTTTTATTTCTTACCTAGAAATCTTCAAGATGCATTGAGAGGCCTTCATTACATCAAATTTGTTATGGAAAGCATTTCAACTAACCATAAATCCATCTACAATTGTCTTCATTATTTTAAATATTAATTAAACAATAATGGAAAGAAGTAGTAGGTTTTGATAAGAAACATGCTTTTGATAACTTTCTAAAATCGGAGAGATTTTTAAAATCTTTGGTAGCCACTTTTCATACTTGCATGCAACATTTGAATAAGATTGAATAATAATGAAGAGAAAATTAGAAAATTTGAACATGATCCTTTTGATATGCTTGTGCAGTGACAATTGCCAGGGAAATAAAAGAATAAAAGGGAAGAGGGGCATTGAAAAACTATATGATGATAAGAGAGCATTCAGCATTTGGGGTTACAGACAAGCCTGAATGCCTAAATTGAGGGTAAAGAAACATCCAGAAAAGTGTAATTGTATTTATGTAACAAAACAAACATTGGCCAAAGTACAGCGAGGTTACCACAAGAAACAAGAAATGCTAGAAGCACAAATTTGACAGACTAGATTAAGCTGCTGGTCCATCAAGCCTGTGCACAGCCTTTGGCTGTGAACCTTGTGCAATAATTTAGAGGCAAACCTCCCTCAGTGCATCTACAGTTAAGAGATGCCATATACTGAGGAGAGCATTCCTTTTGCTTTCTGTGTCAATCACCTTATTTCCTGAAGCATGAGATTAGATCACCCTCATTTTAGCATGCCTACCTACCGATACTATTCATTGTCATAGAATTAGTTGAAAAATATTCAGCTGTTGCTTCTGACTCTGCAATCTTCCATGCTTTGACAAGAAGTTTGGATGAGAAGCTTTTTAATCTTGATGCATTTACTTGCATTGCACATTTTTGTAATCTTAGGGAAAAAGAATATATATATCAAGAGATCTTTGCATGTGCATGAGTGTTAAATGTGGGAAAGGAAAAGAAATATTTTAACCAAATATGAAAGTTTTTTTTTATAGACAAATATTGTGAATAAATCTTGTAAAGGATATTGAGGACCTCAGTGATCAGGACATATATATTTGGTTTAAGTACTGAGAAACATCACTGCAAGTTTTGAGTCAAATTGTTTTATCCGCACTACAGCATTTAAATGGCAGCAGGGTGAAAGAGCTGCCACAGATGAAGCCAACCTAAAATACTGTGTTCTTTTCTAGTTCTAATGATCTTTGTTGTATATTTAAAGTAGCATACTTCTACTACATAAACTTTATGAACATTAGTTCAAATAGTAACCGCTTTTGTATCCTAAACACAGAGAGTAACAAACAAAAGCATGAGACTCCTGAGCTGTGATGATATTATCATAATCTTTTCTACAGTTCAGTCCCGTTTAACTGTGCTATTTCTCCACTTTCTTAAATCTCTGCTTATCACAGTCTCCTTATATCAGACTCATTCCATTCGCCTCTTTCCTTCTCATTTCTCTCCTGCCCCATCAACTCTCATACATCTGTGCATGCCTCCTTTTCCCTTATCTTGTGTGTCAAAACATTGTCTCAAGCAAATTCAAACCAAAAACGTAGTGAAAACCTAGCACACTGAAAAAAACAAGAAACAAACAAACATGGACTTAGTATGCATTTTGCACCCCTTCTCTACTATGTAGCAGGGACATCTGACACTATCTTGTACATTACAACAGGACTCTGTTATCAGTTGTTCCTTAAGTGGCACCGTAGTATAAATAAATACATTAGCAATTTGCCATATTTATTTTTGGCAGAGAACTTGAGAGACAAATTATCTACCTCCAAACACAGATATAAATAAGCATAAACTATGCAGATGTTTTCCTCCTCCCTGTCACTGCATCTCAATTCCTTCTGGAACATGTTGAACTTTTTATTTTTTTTTATTTTTTTTAACCTCCCAGGCAACACATCCCAACCTACAGAAGAACACATCCCGGAAATGTGCTGTTTAATATCCTCTCAGAGAAACTTTTGTTATATAAAGCAAGTATAGATCACCTTCCCATTGATATCAAAGATAACAGTCTATGTAAATAAGTTACTCATACATAATAGAGCACTTCAGTGGTAAATGTTTAAAATTAGCTGATGATTCTTGCATAAGATCTGAGTGCATACACAGTTAAAAACAGCACTGTTAACATAGCAAGTTTTCAAAACCCTTTACCACAATTAGTGATTTTCCAATAATTAAATTCACCTAATTTCCCCTCTCCAAAGCATGCCACAGTAGTTCCAAGACACAGATAATGACAAGCGAACTGAGGTCCAATTCCTGCCTTACTAAAGTCAACACTGGGATGTAAGATTGCAGGAGCAGGTTGAGAACCTAATGCATAAGACACAAGAAATAAAATCTTATGTTTCTTATTGATCACAGCATTATTACAGGAGTCATTCCATTCTGATGTGCTTACATTCACAAAACCACAAATACCTCAAAAGCAGCAAGATTTACCTTATTCAGTATTTTTCTGACTCTTAACACAGACACCTACCTCTAAAACTGTACAGCAAGCTCATATTTGCCCACATCTCTCTACACAGATGTATTCTTAGCTATTTCTGCCACACCTTGCATGATGTGGGAGTGGTACAATCTCTGCCAAAACCTAGGTTTCAGCATTGTTACAATGTGACGAGACAAAAAACAACAGAAAAATGCCATCTTGATGTCACATTAAGCTCTTTTTAATTATTCTCATGAAAAAAACATATGGATTTTAAAACATCGCATTTCTTCTCTGGTTTTGCCTAGTTTAAACTTCCTTTTGTTCTCTTTATTATTATGTTGTGTGTATCTCTGAACCTTCAAATTACTGCACATGCTAAGCATTAGCATTCCAAAGCACAAATAAAAGGTCTATGAAAAGATACAGAAACTTCTTTTTCATTTGACCTTGATTTAGATACTAGAAATATGTATCACTTCAGTTCACTTTCTTTTGCATGCTGTCTGTGCTCCCGTCTTCTTCCTTGAGGTTGAAACTTGTTCTCATCAGACAGGTCAATTATTTGGGCTTAAAGAAATAGCGGAAATATCAGAACTGAGAAGCTATTGAAATGTCAGGAGAAACCCTTAAAGACTTTTCTTTCAGGTGAGAGTTGTGATATAGCAAATATGATTCACAGTACCAGGTATTGACATTTTCTCTCATTCATGAAGGCTCTCACACAGACTGACATCTTACAACCACAGAAACACTACCTAACCAACACCCTCAAAGCCATGTAACGTGACTGCTCAAACACAAACCTTCATCTTACAAGATTATTTTGTAAAGCAAATATTGTGCTGTCTCTACTTCTAAAATACTTTATAAACATTTTGTAACAAGAAATACAGCCATGCCTCTCCATTTTTCTCCGCATTTTCCTGACAGTCTTCCCACTGTCCTGTACCCATAACGGGAGCCCTGGAGGTGCAGATCACAACTCCAGCCTGACAACAAATTAGAGGAGGCGATACACTCCAAGAAGACTCTTGTATCTTCATTTTAGTAAAACAGGAATTATAAAATGGACTAACATATGTTTTATCTCAGTTCATCCCATTCCAGCAGCATAAAGTGTTAGAAGCAAAACAAGAAGCTGCAGCCCCCACCCCCACCTCCGAAAATTGAATTAATTTTTTGCAGAGTCATTTGATCAAAATTAACATAAAAATCAACAAAAGCATCTGCCACATATTGTAGCACCATCTTCTGCTGCACACAATACCTGCTTCTAATGAGCAATCAGAAGTGTGTGTGCTCATTTTTTTCAGTATATGGATCCTGTTCCACTCCTTTTGATTTTGACAGGCTCAACCCTTGAAATAAAATCTTATCTTGTTCACCCTTCCCAAACGTGAGATCAACGTGAGGCATATTTTTGGAGTTTAACATGAAAAGTCTGTAACTACTAAGTCAAAATCTTGCTAGTAATCAGCATGGTTCTTTGTTGAACAGTCTCCAGTTTCTCCAACTAGCTTTCGCAGTGCTAAAGTCACTCATAAACACTGACATATTCATAATTCACCAATTCATCTGAAATAAATCTATGCTTTGCTTTATAATACCCATTGTTCACTAACATAGCCAGAATTAGAAAGCTGTCACTAAATAAATATATTCAAATTATAAGTGGATATACATATAGTATAGACACACATAAATAATGTTGGATTCAATAAAACCAAGCTTCAAAAAAGCTGAGCTTAATGAATAGTCTCTGAGTGCTAACCCTTAAAAGTGTAAGGAAAAAAAATGAAAAGGCTCTTTTTCTCATATTCTATGCCATTTAAAATAATGAATTATGGCATTATAGTAATTCCTTTACATTCACTGAAAAATAAGCTTTTAATTTTGGTTAAGTATTTTCTCTTAGGAATTCTGCAAAGTCCTGTCAAACTCCAAAGATTTTGCTTCTCCTTTATTTGACAAGGCTTTGATGGTTTCTTTACAGGGACCCTGACTTGATCAGTCCCCAAAGGACAGAACACAAATCTCAGCTGCTGCAGCAAGCAAAACAGGTATGAAGCGCTCTTGAAACTGACTTTCCTACACAATTTGTTGTCCCTCCATTTCTACTCTAAAAAAGAAATATCGTGATAACACTTGTCTCTGATATTTCTTTAGCTTTTTTTTCCCCTAGTTCTAATTCTGTGAATTAATTGAGAAAAGTCTTACACAAATATGGCAGAAAAAAAATACGAGAAAAACAGGGGACTCCAAAACCGGCAAAAGGAACCACAAAAAAAAAAAAAAAAAAAAAAGCAAGAAAGCATTGCAAATCTGCCTAAGACAATCTACACACAAAACTGATCTCTGTTACTGCACCTTCATTTTCCTCTTACTGAATACCTCATATACCTCATCAGAGGAAGTTGTATCACACATAATACCCTTCCTATCAGTGTTGTTGCTTAATTAGTCAACATTATGTGAAGCTTATGATAAAAATAATAGAGCTGGCACTTCCAGTCTCTAAAGAGAGGCATTAATAAGTAGGATATTCTTACAAGCTACAGTTTTCATAGACTGTGAATGGAAAAAGACACTGAGACATTCTCCAGAGAAGGGCTATACAGGACTTCAGTCTCAATTTAGAGTACAAATACTGCTTAGTCTATAGCTTCCATTTTTGGATGTATTTATAATTAGTTGGTAAGATATCTAAACACATGAAAATATTAACAAGTGCTTCTATTATTTGACACATTTTTCAATGATGTCAGTTGTCATACCAAACTTTGAGAAAACTTTTTTTCTCCCAACCTCCCCTAAATCACCAAGGGAAAAACACGATACATAGCTTCTGCATTGCAACAGATACACAATAGTGACGAAGAATAAATAAATAAATAAATAAATAACAGCAGCAAAACACTAAAAGAAAGTGGTTAAAAATATTTTTCTGCAAAGGACAGTATTTAAAATATTTTGCATGCAGTATTTCTTCATCTTGATCCTCAGGGAGAAGGCTTTATTCTTTCTGTTGCTTTGTCTTATTTTCAAATGCATTAGTCTCTAAGCTGAACACAGGCAATTACTAAGATCAAAATATATAGTCAAATTTTTCAATACATTAATATGAAACTATCAAACCTGTATTACAACACTGATATTTTGAAATTACTACCTATAAATTTGCATTAAATTCCAGAATATTAATACTTTTCAACTTTGACAAACGTGTAAGTTGAAAATCTTTTGTAGAAATACCAAAGCCAAGCCTTCCACTCAGTTTTCTGATGTTTCTTCTCTTTGTCACCTAATGGGCCACTCATCTTTTATTCTCTGTACAAGGAATAGTAAGCAGTACATTCCAAACACATACATTTCCTTACCTCACACAAAGTAAAATGACAGATTGAGACACTCTCCCAAGAAATCTTTAAATGAAATATGTTAAAAAACATAAGAACATGCACAGAATAACATTCAGAGGTGCTTAATGAGTTTCCAGTAACCACAGGAATATAAGAAGTCGTTAAGTCCAAAAGTCTTGCCACCAGTGGCAATTAAAAATACACAATCTTGCAATAGATTATACATGGACTACATTTTCCATTTATATCATCTTTTATTCATATCCATGAGATTGTTCACAACCTAAGTAATATGTATTTCTCAAGAAGATGATATAGGAATAAAGCAATTCAGATTCCCACTGGTGTCATGGAAATATCTTGTTAGATGCTTTAAGGGTCATGTTCATGTCTATTCGAAGTTTGGATCCAGCCACCTCTCCTTATCTTGCTTTGTACTTTCCATTCCTTTCCCTTCCCCAGATGACACCATTCATTTAATTTGGACTGTTTCCAGAATCATACATAAGCACAGGGGACACCAGAATTTGTTCATATAGGGCCTCTCCTTGCACAGTAACCTGCCAAGAAACTGATACGTTTTCTGAAATTTATAGTTCTTTCTGAAGGAAGAAGAACTCATTTCAGAAAATTTTGGGCAAGAATATACTCCAACACACAACAAAGTACTGTTTATCATACTGAAGTGAACTCCCTGCATTAAGTGTTGGAACTGAGAATTCAGAAGAGCATTAATGCTACCAGCTCTAGTTTTTTTTTTTTTTCTTCTACCTTTCTTCCTTCTGTCATAAAATATTGCATGTTATATGTCTTCCTGTGATAGATTTTTTTATTATTGTTTTGAACAGAAGATAAAAAATGTTTCAGATCATGCTGCTCGAGTTTCCAACAGATATTTTATGAGCAACAATTTTCTCTTTGTCTTGACATTGACATTCAAGATTAGTTCCATTTTTTTCTCCCTAATTAGGTTTTCCAAGACAATTGTATTTTTGAAACAAACAGAATACTTTCCCTGAGGGCATCGGAAACTTAATCTGTCCAATTTCCTTTCAATGGATATTGAAAACAAAGCAGTGCATTGTAACTCAGTAGGGAATTAAGAACTACGTGACGTAAGAAAAAGAAAAGGTACTATGAAAATAAATTCAACATAGAGGGCAATGAAAATATAGTCATGAAAAATCCTTTAGGACACCTTTTTAAGACTTGACAGAACTGCCTGTTCCTATTAAACTTCATCTGTCTTCTAAGGGAGGTTAAGACGCTAAATTTACACAAAATTGAGGATTTTCATATTCATAACAACACACTGACTGAATAGCATTAAATCATTTAGAATATCCTAAATGATCAGAGGCCTATCCAATCAGTTTATATAGCAGTATTGCTTATGACTCAAAATATTTTTTCTTAAACTTTGATTGTTGTACAAAGATACTGTCTTTCACAGAACTCATATTTTTTCTGACACGACAGAAAAAAAAATCCATTATGCTAAGAATACAGTTATAAGATTAAGATAAAAAGTAAGGCTGTAAATGACTTTTTATATGGAATTTATAAGTCTTATCTTAAAATAAATATAACTGCTGTGGCAGCTTTTGGATTCTGAATAACAAATCCCTAAGAAAATAACTGCAGATCTTTATTTCCAGATTCTGGAGAAATTAACGGAAAATAATAATCTTTGTGGTGTGTTGCATGCAGCCAGTATACCCCACCAGAAAAAGAATTCTGCAGAAGTCTTAATTAGTACTGCTGACACACACTCTCATACATAGGACACAGTAATTTCTACTACATACAATTTACAGATGTACTACATAAGTACATGAGTACACAGGTGTGTGTACCATGTGTATAGATAAATACAGAATGTTACAGAACTTCTTACAAGTGACTACACATCTACGTTACAGTGTAGATTTCAGCTTTAGCTGTGCCTTTTACACAGAGTTCAGAAAGGTACTTACTGATGTGTAGAGGAAACCTTCACCATTTAGGGCTATATACAACCCGGTTTTTACACCCTGGATAGCAACAACTCGAAGTCCCACTGGTATAAGGTTGAATAATGCTGTGAAGAAAAAAACATGACCAGATATGAATATACTATGGTTATTAAAATATTTTAATGAACAACATTGATAAAAAGAAAGACAGCTCTTTCCTTCATATTTTTTCTTGACTTTAAAATTAAAACTATTCAGAAAATATTATTTTTAGTAAAGTTAATCCTTAAAATTAAAGCCTAAGTATCTATTTAGCAGTAAGTCCTGCAATATTTCAGTATTAGGTACAAGTGCCAAATAGCAAATACAAAGCAAATACAAATACAAGCACTGCAGACACAAGTATCTCAAACGATCTGAAAAGAGTCAGAGACCAACATTTCCTTCACCAATATAAATGGATCAGACGGGTAATGCTTATGAGATACCCTGCAGAATACATACCTTTCTGATTCAGGCAATTTTTTTTTAATATTTTTTTTTTCTTAGGCATCTTTATGTTACTGGTTTAAGATGTACTCTCATCAAGATTGCTTTTAAGGGGTCTGTGATTTGAAATCTGAAAAAATTACTTGGTTTTGTGAATGGTATATTTGATACAAGCCTCAGCTAATGGTAGCTGCTTGTCCTACTTCAGGAAAGCACTGAAATATGTGCTTGACTCTGAAAGTGTATCAATATTATTGAGCTGAATATAGAATGTGTTCAAAGGCAGAAGTTCTGGCAAATCATGCTTTGAATTAAAAAGTAGATAATAGCAGGTACCCTAGCAATGATATAAACCTCTGTAACAACAAAAGCAGACACAGCTTTGATTAGTCTGAAGAATACTAGTGGGAAGATGGAGAGTTCACTACAACAGAAGAAAAACTGGTATAAGTAAATTTTACTTCCAATATATAAATTCTATATCAAACCATTTTTTTAATAATGGAAAAACGAGCAAGGAGATTTGAAAAATCTACTTTCTCCTGAAAAAAAAACATCACAGAATCATAGAATGATTTGGGTTGGCAGGGACCTTAAAGATCATCCATTTCCAACCCACCTGTTATGAGCAGGGACACTTTCCATTACACCAGGTTTGCCAAAGCCCCATCCAACCTGGTCTTGAACACCTCCACGGATGGGTCATCCAAAGCTTCTCTGGACAATCTCTTCCAGTGCCTTGCCAGCCTCCGAGTAAAGAATTTCCTACTAATCTAAATCTCCCCTCTTTTAGTTTAATACCACCGGTCCTGTCACTCCACTCCCTGACAAAGAGTCCCTCCCCGTCTTTCCTGTAGGTCCCCTATAAGTACTGGAAGGACACTACGAGGTCTCCCTGGAGCCTCCTCATCTCTAGGCTGAACAACCCCCGCTCTCTCAGCCTTTCTTCATAGGAGAGGTGCTCCAGACCTCTGACCATCCTCTGGACCCACTCTAACAAATACATGTTCTTCCTGTGCTGGGAGCCCCAGAGCTCAACACAGTACTCCAAGTGGGTTTTCACGAGAGCAGAGTCAAGGGGGAGAATCACATCTTTCAACCTACTAGATACACTTCTCACACAGAATACAGTTGGATTTCTGCATTGCAAGCACAATACAGTTGTGCATTGTAAGAACAGGAAGCTAAATGGTATTTACAATTCAGACCTAGAATCACAGCCAGAAGATTACAATATTCTTCAACAAATCTTTTAGACTGCCCACTGCATTTAGTGAAATTACCTGTGTTAGAAAAACGAGACACAGACCAATTCTTATTCTAAGAATTATGCCAGCAAACACACCTATACTAATTTTACTAACTCATCAGGAAATCAGATGCAAAGCACACATCAAACAGTCTCTGAAGAAAAGAGCTGGATGTGCCAGAGTTCATGCTGAGCAGTTTTTCACTGTGGATGTGTCATGGATTCACAACTACTTGGATGAAAACCAAAAGTGCAACCACTGTGTTCAATGTGGGCAAAGATAATAGTTGTACCAAGCCAAGTCTCAGGAACACAGTAATACCTATATTAAGTTCCTCAAACTGTAGGAATAGCATCCATAAGTGCGAGCAGAAAGTGTGCACTATGAGGCTACTTGTAATTAGAATGGTAGTGGTAAAGCCCAAATCAAGAGAAAAAGGGCAATACGTTTGCAGTGGATAAGTGTATTTTCATACAATGTGAAAACTCCTGGGTCATCTAAAGACATAAAGTCACAGATAAAGCTGATGAAATCAAAAGCTGATAAAGCTGATCAAATCTTTACAACTGAGAAAACATGTGGATTGACTATTATAATTTAAAGATAGAAGTGGATGAAAAAAAAAAAAGAAAAAAACACCCTTTCCTTCAACAGCAACATTCTCTGGAATATTCTCATGTAGAAGAAAACATATAGGATCATATGTTCCATAAGATCTTTTTTCTCTTTAGGAAGACACAAAGTGAGCCAGAAATTGTCGTGGCAGCTGTAGAAAGAAAATTGTATTAAAAAGACCTCTGGAACAACAGAAAAGTTATGGAACAGAGGTTTCATACAAACAGAAAAGTTATGGATTTACAAAGAAAAATAGAAGAGATGACATCAGATAACGATTAGCACAAATATGTAGTATTTGAATTTCAGTAGTTTCTGAAAGTCTCAGTCATGCTAGGCTCTTACTGGGCTGGTCTCTGTAAAAATACTGCATACAAACAAGATTCCCTCTCTAATTTATAAAAGATAAATGTAAACCAGTGACATATGGTAGTAACAGACAAGATATCCTAAGAGTATACAGGTTAAGCACTACCTGACTTGAGGACTTTGAAATGTTCAGTATAATTTGGTAGTTTTAAAAAATAGCAATTACCCTCAAATGAAACAATGTCCAAAACAGAAAAACGACTATTCAGGGTGGCGTAGGATGAGCCTGTCACAGTAAAACTAGGTTTTGGAGGGAATTTACCATCAGGGCTTTTTACTCAAGCTAAAAGGACCAAGAAATGAAACAGGAATGGACAGACAGGCAGTTAATTTTGTTTTCTTTCTAGAAGAAAAGAAATTCCAGGATATACCTGGATATGAACACCCTATAGAGGCTGGGCAGCAAATATTTAGGGGATGCCAGGAAGAAACAACAAACAATATTTTTATTAGGAAAAAAGGTGAACATTAAAAAAAAAAACAGCATGAAAAACTGCTAGTGAAAAATAAACTTAAATCACAGAGGTTCAGTCAAAACTTGTGGAATGTAGACTTCATTTACTATAACATCCATAAAAAAAAGCGGCAGAAATAGAAAAAAAAAAAAGAAAAAAAGAAAAAAAAGGAAAAAAAAAAACATTGAAGAAAAATTAGTGACCTGTAACATAGTAGTGTTTTATGCTACCTATAAAATTACTGGAGTGGCTTATAGATGTTGGTGAATTTAGAAAGCAGTGAGGAGGGGACATAATGTATCTTCTACTGCCACCAACTATTAATCAGAGATAGTAAGAGCTGCTGTAATTAGTGTAAGACCATAAAATTTTAGAGTGTGATATGAATTGCTGTAATTCTGCACGTACTGAATATTCAGTATTTACCACAAAAGCTTTCAGACTTTGGAGAAAGTAGGGAGGCTAGTCTACTATTGATTGATAAATGCTCAGCAATGTGCTTCACACTGAGATCAGCAAAGCATGTACCAGTAATGCACGGCATGTGATTTCTGCATGCTCTGAAGGTGGCCAAAGGAAAATCAACTTCCTCCACAGCCAGGCTGTGCCATACTCTTTAGTGAGCAAGACTTCAGTGTCCAACTGCAAATTTCAAACCTTTCTAGGATTTTCTTGTGTTATTCCCCACTCTAATAAGAACCTGCCTTATAAAAGCAGAAAGCTTTCCACAGCTTGCTGGCTTATCAGATCTGCACAGCCAAAGCTCTACTCTTACCTAAGTGGTGATAAAAAATAATTATGCCCCTAGCTTCTGTCTGTCTTTTAGACAATCATCCAAAACCAAAAATAAATGGGGAGTTAGGTCCCTGAACATTTTGATTTTTCTGAACCTAGCCCAATGAATACACTGATATGCTGAGAGAGACAGAACTCTTGATCAGCCCAGAAAATACAATTCTGCCCGGTACTCAGTTCTCTTATGCTTAAGTATAAACCCTGGTAAATCCACCTGCAAATAAAAGGCGGGAACATCAGGGAAATCAAGAGAACCAATAGACAGAAATGGTGAAAATAAAACCTTTTCTCCTCCAAAGCTCTGAGCCTGTGCACACTGCCTTAGCTCTCTTTTGTATTCCATCTAATCCATGACTGTAAAGCAGATGAATTTACTTCCTTTTCTTATGCCTGCGAGCCTACTTTCACCACATACAAGATCAGAACATGGAGGCACAGGGCAGTCAAACGCAACAACTGGCCAGAAAAGAGAAGAATTTTAATTGTTATTCTTTTAGGTGTCATGGGGGAGATTTGCTGGCATTAATTTGAGTTGGATTCTGATCATCCAAAAGTTTTAGCCAAAGTTATAGTAAAAGCCCTCTTTTTGATAAGTAATAACTCCTTCCTTTACTTGAGCAAAATATAAACGTTTCATTTTCCCTATTTTCTGTATTTTCCCTGTGTTGCCATCATAGTATATTAACTTTAAATCTGAAATATCTGAAATTAGATATTTCAATATCCCTGTGAAAGTCTATGTATGTATGACTGACTACAAGAAATGTATGTATGACTGACTACAAGGAAATTGCCATTACAGATCATTGCTTTTCTCAAGAAACTTGCTAGAAACCAATTGCATGAGGCTTATTAACTTGCTGTCTGTTCTGCATGTGCACTGCCCTGGTGTCAGTTAACAAAACTTCCCACAGCAAATTTGCAATCAGATCAAGGCAAGATCAGATCAAGGCAAGGCAAGTATTTCTTTAATTTATTTCCATCTACAGGCCCACAGGCAAAAACAACAACTCCATCTGAACATCTTTTAGACTAATAATGAGTGCAGGGAGGTTGATATTTAGAGATCTGTACATCCATTTCTTGTGGTGCAAACCCATTCTACCTGACAGATATAACACGAGATGTAATTAAAATGCACTTTTTAGTGTGGCGGAACATGGCCTCCATTGATCTTGTCATACTAAGACTATACTGATAGGAGAAATGGGCTTTCCTAAATTCCAGAGGTTGTGTTGAATAGATGACTGGATGCCTGCGTAGTTCTTTGAATACTACAGTAAAAAACTGCAAAATTCAGACTGAAAATATTTCAATTTAGTAACACAGATTTAAAAGCATTGAAAGTGTTGTTTTTTAATTGTTGTATGCTTTATTTCTAATTATCTATTTTATCTTATGAGGATGCTGTAAAGATTATTTATTAATATCTTCAAACCAAAATGTTCTAGTGGTACGCACCTTAGATATTAAAAAGTTAAAAGTTTCACATTCAGTTTGGAAGATATAAACAGAGAATTAGGAGCATGCATTAAAAGATTAAAATAAAGGAATGTTAAATAGGTGCATGATTTCCTGAACTCAAGCTCTTCTAGGTACCAGGTGTCATGAAAGAAGTAAAGTGTGGTGCTACATAATTAACCAATAGATGTGCACAGCATAGCCAAATCAGAGTTGCTTGGGTAATCTTAAATTTCGCACTTACTGTTTATGAAATAGGGCTAAAAATGAGTGATGCCCTTCTAATATATTTTAAATATTACTGTGATTTCATATGAGGCATGAATAGCAACATTTGAATGTTAAAATGAGGATTATCATGCATCTAGGGAAGTATCATAATGTTGAATTTTTTCAGTGGTTGTCTGAGTTCACATATTGTCTTCACGTGAATCAAAATAAGCCACTGGGTTTGAAACTCAGAAATTAAGGAATTAGAATTGCCTGTTCCTCAAATTTGATTATTCTTCCTACTAAACCTACCTTTTATTTGTGAGACAAAATGTTGAAGATAAACTAAAGCCTGAAAATGAGGCTTTTTGGATGGGGAAGTCACAAGGGGAATGTAATGCGTGTTACCAAAAGCACATGGATATCTATTTCTTTACAGTTTCTCTGTGGTAGGTTGGTATTCCAAAACAATAATGGTGAGGTCCCTGGAGATCATTGTGAGCACCTACCCCCAATGTAAGTTTCATTTTCAGCAAGCAATGCTGAGAATTGCTGTAAACGCTCGAAAATTATGACTCTTACTACTCCTGCTGAGTAAGATCACAGTAACCAAGTCTACTGCTTTAACCACAGGCACTCCTGCTTTAATTAAAACAAACAAACAAACAAAAACCATATACCAGAAACTGTAAGGCATTGAATGAAGGAAAAAGAGAAAAACAGCTAAAAGAAAAAAAAGCAATCTAATGAAGCCTCTTTCCACATATTTCTGAGAGTTTGGCAAAAATGCAGACTGTACATACAAGATAGTTTAAACTAATAGCCCTCTTTTGGTCATGTGATTAGAGGAAACTAAGCACCATTAACCAATGGTATTAGTTCATACTCAATCACAAAACGTAACTACCTAAAAAATACATAAAAAGAGATAGCAACAATGAACTGAAACCCATCACTCCATTCACAATGGTTGACACTTTACAATGGGTTACTCTTCAACAGCTGACTGAAACCACAACTCATTTTGATTTCAGATAGAAGCAAAAGACCCCATTAAGGAGGACTAGCAAGAAGCTTTAAAGACAAAAATGAGTGTTAACATAACCACTCAGTCTGAACAGACTACATTTCAATCTTTCTCAGCACTCTCTCTCCATAACTGTGACTCCAATAGTATGTAACATGTTTACTGGCATACATACAAAATGAGTACAAAAAGACCTGTGCTTGAGGTAATTTTAACTTCAAGCAGTGCTCTTACTGCTTGATAAAAGAAATTTCAACAGCACAAAACGTAGCAGCATGACTGAGCTTCAAACAGTTTCCTTGCTGAAAACAAAAACCTCTTCTCTGTCCCTTAGCATTCACTCACTTTGGTTTCTCCAAGACAGTGAACTACTCAAAGGCTGTGCAGGTGATGAGGACTCCTTCACAGGCTGCAGTGACAAGGAATAGTGCAGAACATACCTGGAAGGCTTGGCAGAGATGCATGCTCTTCAGCAATCTCAATTTCCTCTCTTCTTATGAAACACACTTCAAACAGAAGACATCCTCACCACCAAGGTAAGTGTACTGTATGTCCTATTGACAGCTAATAGATGTCCATCCCTTTGCCCACTGGGTACATTAAATAGGCAGACTACAAGCTCACTGGTCAGAAAAATTTTCCCCTCCCACAGGAGGATGAGGCTCTGCTTCTTCCTTTACAGCTGCCAAACCTTATTTACTGGTTTACTTATTTTCTCAGACATGAATTATCATGATAAAGAGCTCACAAAATAACAGATCAGAAGACAAGAAATTATATCCACAAGAAAATTATATTATAAAGTAAAAGAGAAAAGGAAAAACAAAATATGCTGCAATAGAGAAAAGTGATAGAAAACAAAAAGTTCAACAGGTCATGGACTGGGAAGGGAAAAGAACTAAGGAGAAAGATTGACAGCACAAAAGAAGCACACATAATCATATATTCATGACTATACCAGATGGATCAATCTTTTCAACTGCTGATATGTTGTTGATACTAGTCGATATACTGGCAAAGTTCAATGTGAAGATTGTATGTTTTTCTGGCAAACAACATTGATTTTATACATCTTTATGGTGTAACCTAACAATACTATAAAATTGGACTACTGAAGAAATAAAGAGTGAAGCACTCCAGTTAGGGAGTAAAAATCCCTTTGCAGAAAGAATCTCTTTAGCCTAAAAGTCATGTTGAATTAAAACATAGTATTACCTAACAACATTTATCCAAAATATGGATTATATGGATTACATCCAAAATATATCTGGTATTTGGTTGGTTTTGGACAAGTTCTATGTTTCAAAATATTTATACTATAAAATATTAATTCTGCATTTTGGAGCAACTGAGAAGAATAAGAGATGGCAGACCAATGGAAATCCAGAAAGACATGGAAGAGGGGAGAGAAAGGACAAATAATAAACAAAAAGATTTGTGAAGCTGACAACAGAGAAAAGAGGAAAGGAAGGCATGATGGGCTAGTTTTGCAAAGATTCAAAACCACAGATTTCTAATATTAAAAAAAAGAAAGAACATAAAATATTCCAAAATTTTTGCCATCATACACACCTCTTCATTGAAGTGGAAAATTAGAGAAAGACAGGAAGTGAGTGGAGAGGGAGAGAAATAGAAGCTTGCACTCTAAGACACATTACTTAGATCTCATACAATCAAAGCTTTTCTAAAAAGGAATAATCTTGTCTGTACAACATCTTAGTATTTGGTCTGGTACAGAAGTGGGCATGACAGATGAACACGCTAAGGAAATGGGAAGAAAAAAACAACAACAAGGGACAGGGGGAAACAAGCAAACAAACAAAAACACACTTGGAAAACAGAGAGAGAAATATTCATCAAAATAGATTAGTCAATTATTTTTCTCAATTCTAAAAATAATAGAACAATAAGAGAAGATCATGTTATCTGCTGATGAAATGTTAAAAATGACAGCCATGCATTAACAAGTAAAACAAGGAGCATTGCCAAAGAAAGCAGAAGCCTCAAATCCCTTAATTTCTGCAGCCTAATTCCAACATTTTTGAGGAAACTAAAGACTTATTTATATATGCATAATAAATAGATAAATCTTTTGTATTAAAATGCTTTAAATAGACCCCAAGACCACATAGAAATATTACTTAAATGTTCTATTATCATTGAACTAAACAAAATACAAATGCACTCTGCAAAATGGAAAATTAAAAGTCAAGTTTTTCTAGAGGAAGAATACGTTTGTTTAACATTTGCAGCTGAAATTATCAAATGTATATATGTCCATTGAATGAAAATATGTGGCAGTATCATAGGAAAAGAATACCAAAGCAATGATCCACACTGCCCATCGAGACCACTCTTGTTTGGAGTATTTTTGAAAACTGCCTACTGTAGCAGTCCCCACACTGGCAGAAATCCTGTTAAAATCACTGGAACTCTTGCTGGTATAGGGACAGACTGTAGGATCTTTAGCTCCAATTCAGCAAGGCACTTCAGCCTCTGCTTTAGGTAGGACTTTGATAGTTTGACACACATTTATTTGCTTTGTTGAGTCAGGGCCTGTATGATCAGATTTTCAAATATTTTTTTTATTCCCGTCTCTTTTTTTTTTCTTACTTAATCAAAAATAATAAATTTCTGTTAAATGCATAGTTTTATTTTTAAAAGAATACATAATTTTACCATTTTTATAAAATTATCGGAAGACAACATTGGCCTAAATATCTCACCCCCAAGATCCATCGGCACTTACACCTTCAGAGGGAATACATTTAGGCCAGCATCCTGCACGAGACGTGCCAGAGGTTATTAGGCTTCCAATTGACAGAACCCTCTTCCTTTTGACAAAACATATCAGAAACCCTCCAAATACATTAGAAGTGTGTCTGCATGTATACACTTGAATGATTCAATCTGCGTGTGAGATTAAGACATTCCCCTATGACATTCACTTACTAGAATTACTGCTGTCATCCTTGGTTCCATCGAGACTTCCATCGGGGTGCATTTGCAAGTAGTAGCCTTGCCTGCAATATAACCTGGTCACTATACCCTTGAGCTGGGGATCTGAAAGACAAACATATTTTGTCACTAGCCTCAAAACTTTTTCCAAGACTTATCCCTACTTCTCTCACTGTAGAAGGAAGTTTGGTGAAGCAGCATTGCTGTCTTAAAGTTGTACTAGAACAAGATGGTTCCTGATGGAGATGGAGAAAAATCTTTCTGCAGAGTATTATTATGCCAGTTTCATGTCCTGTTCTCTGTCTTAAACATCCTTAATTATAATTAACAGAGGTAAAACGAACATAAAAATAGAATACACCAAACACCCATAGTCAAAAGACTTAAACTAAATTAAATTAAGCCCTACAAAAATTGTAGCTTTCAGCAACAAGCAGCAAACCTTACAGAAACCCACAAAATTAAAATAAATAAATAAATAAATAAACTATTTGTATTTAAGACTTGTTAGTAACTTCCTGTACTTCACATAAGTTCTAAGATCACGTTCTGTCTCATTTCACTCTCTACCAAAAGTCATAAATTTATCTGGTACAATATTTTCTGATAGTACCATCTGAGGAGTTCCCAAGATACCAATCTAGAGGCAGATATGATTCACCTGCCCTCTCCCATCCCCCAGGGAATAACAGCCACAGTCATGGCAAGGTGATTGCCATAACTCTTCTTTACCAGATTATAAAAAAAAAAAAAAAAAAGAAAAGAAAAGAAAAAAAAACAAACAATAAAAATACCTGAGTAAGCTAAAAGTAAATGGGAATTCAGGTAGCTGAACAGCTAAGCTACCCTATCTAATACTCTACAATTGTAAAAATTGCCAAGCATTGAGTAGGGGCTACCAAGCAACAACTTTGTGATTCATCTCAAGGATGGTGCCTTACCAAACCACTTAATAAGCTGCTGAAGATTTGGTTTAGTGATGAAGAAAAGGACATCACATCTTAAAAAAAAATAACAGCACTACATGTGTGATACTGCTCCTAATATTGACAACATAAACTATTAGGCCCAACTATGGCCATTCAGTACAATATGGTATAAACTTGTGGAGATGTTGGCATTAAAATCTTGTATATCACATTATGCTTAGCTCTGCAGTAATGAACGCAAAGACTTTGAGGCAGATATGTAATAAAATGAAGAGATGAAATTTTAAGGCAGAAATTATTTTCATGCAAACCTGTGGCCAGAATATAAAATCCTCCTTGAATTTGTATATAATTGCTCTCACAGTCAATCATGCTGTGTTACTTACAGTATCCTAAGGGAAAGTGAAAATAAACACTAATAAATGAAATTGTCTCTAAGTGGAATGTTCTAAAGTTCTCTAAAGAAGCTGAGTTCCATGAAATGTGCATGAAAACGGTACGTTTTTCTTGAAAATACAAATTACAAAGTCATATGAAACAACAAACACATCTAAATTAAAAATATAAGTTTAAATTTTAAATATCATAGAAACTGTTACTAGAAATATTAACACAAACTGTTGAGGCATGGAAATAAAGTATTTTGTGATAAACAAGTAAGAACATTAAAACTTTTCTTTTGCTTTTAAATGAAAATTTTGCTTTATTCATACTTTAGCAAAAGTTCCTCTGTCTTTATATGAGAATGATCAATTTTATATATATATATATATATATATATATATAAATAGAACAAATTTTATTTTCTTTGAAAGTACTGCCTTATTCAACCATATCAGGCAAACCAAAAATATTTTCATCATTCAAAAATGAAAAGTGAATTCCTCCTACACAGGTGCTATTCTTTTCATCTCATTCTTTCAGTACACACTTCCAAATTGACAATTTTAAACATACTTGCTTTATACATACTGACATTGTATCTTAAAAGACTAAAGAAAATAACTAAAGCAAAATTATTATAATCAGAGCTTTAAAAAGTATTTACAGGAAAAAAAATCAATATTTTGAAAAGCTGTTTCTATATCCAACAAACAAGAATTAAATCTGCTTTTAACTTAAAGTATCCCACAGGAGGGCAATTAGAGTCAATTCACTATCACCAGTTGTTTACACCTACCACTACAAAGGAAAAATGCAAAATTTAGAAGTGATTTTCAAAGTCATTCTTTTTAGTTATTCTATTTATTTTTTAAATTCTCAAATAAAATCTACTTTCTTACAAGAAATCACACAATCACGTCTATGTTTTCTCCAGAAGCATTACTTAAAATTAAACCAAAATTTACCAACTATCCAAAACTGTATTTGAATGAAAATAATTTGGTAAATAGTTATGCATTTCAGTTAGCATTTCAGACTTCATATGGTGGGGAAGGGCATGAGTCCCCCATTTATTTGTTCACTCAAGTTCAAATACAGCAAAACAATACTGTAACATGAGACAAGAGGACCTTAGTCGTGTTTTCTCTCATTTGTACAGTTTTAATGGTTTTAGTTGTCAGAGAACTGAACAAAATAGTTGCAAAACAGCTCTTTCACTCAAATGTTTCATTCAAAGCTGGAATTTATTACTAATAACATGATATCAATTAATATTTTGATTATGCCACATAGGTCTCTATAGACCAAAACAAGGACAAAAAAAGGTCCTTTTTCCCACAAAACATAGCAATTGCAACTTTCTTTTTACCTTTTTTTTTCTACAGATTATTAGAACCTTGTTTACCCACCCTCCTAAGAAGGTCTTTTCTACTTCAAGGTTAAAACTAATTCCTGACAAAAAAATGAATCATAGAATTTTTACAAGTTCTTGATTGTCATATTTAGTTATAATAACACTTCAGGTCTACAAATCAGAGTAAGAGACAAGCTAAATATTTAAGCTGAACAGTGCTCAAAATACTGGGAGAATTTGACAAGACATGGTTGTTTTTATTTTATTTTTTATTATTTTTATTTTATCAAAAAAAATAACCTAAATTTAGTGATGGGGTTGTATACAATGACTCATTAATCTCAATGTAAGTCATAATAAGCAATAGTCAAAAAGCCTACTCTATATAATCTGAAAATGGATAAAATATCTTAAAAGAAGAAACAGACAATCTTGTCAGGCAAGGAATTCATCTCTTCACCTTGCAGAAAGATAAATGATTCTTTCAGGTCAATTTTGAGATACTTGGGCAGCAAGCAGTACAGAGAAATCCTCTGGTCTCTGTATTGTTACACCATTTTATCTATCCATTGTCACTTGATAACATTACAGAAACAGTCTCAGCTTCAGACAGTTTGCAAATGAGTTTCTCAGATCCTTCTCGAACACACTTATTTATTTATTCTCATTGTGTCTTAGAAAGCAGGAGCTAATAGCAATACCCAGTAATACCAACAAAAGTCTACTGCTGCCTGTCCTCAGGTGCACCCAATACCTGATGCTTGTAACTCCCACCACAGTCATGCAGGTAGATGGAAAAGCAACTATCCTCACCCTTTACTCCCCACACATGCCTTTTTCTTCCCACATGAAAGAGAAAGCGAATGGCAAGAGAATGCAACCAAATAATAAAACACAAATTAGCAGGATGAGAATGGATGATCTAACCAAATAGCGCCCATTTCTCATATTTTTATTATAGATTTTATGTTAATGGTTCTGTGGTAGTCCTGCTTGTGTCACCCAGACAAATATGTGGAAAAAAAAAAATTGCATTCAATTCTAAGCACTTTGATTTCAGCCAAAAAGAACAAACAAACAAGCAAACAAACAACAACAACAAAAAAGACCCACCCACCCCCCAAAAAAGCCCACTTCACCATGGGTCAAAATTAAAAGTCAATTCAACATCTCCTAATGGTTTTTATTGATCTTCTTTTAGGTCTATACTTCTGATTTTGAACGGTTTACTGTGACAATAATGCAATGCCCCACCAATGGAAAGAATCATTCTGGCTTGTAATATTTAGAGATTGCCTCTAAAATTTTGGGAATGTTCTCCTGAATGGACAAATCAACACATTCCTAAACCTCTCTTCCACAGCAACCTGCGTAAGAGCAGTCACTTGCAGCCCCTTTTTATTGCTGCTTTCTCTTGTCAGTGGCAGCAGCAGGAGGTATGATTGCAGTTAGCATGCACACTGTCAGTAGCCTGATGTCCTCAACAAAGACAGAGTTTAATTAAGTTGTCTTCTCTTCTCCCTCTAATAGTGGCTACAAAAACTGTTTTGTCATCAAGTCTTGACAGGTTGAGTACAGCTTTTGCTTTAGAACAATTATGACATTTGATGTTTTAAATTAAAAATCTTTTCTGTACACAAACAGAATATTTTTATCATCTCCTCTTCCCTCACCTCTCCTCCTAAGGCTGCCAGGACAGACCTCTTCAGAAATTTTATAGATTTAAAATAAACAAGGTTATAAACTCATTAGAAACGTTACGGCATTTACCTTTCATTTCAGACATAGATGAACTTACAATGCTACAAAACAATGGCAGGTATGCCCATTGTATTTTAACACCATGAAAAATCAATCCCTTAGAATACACTGAAGTTTTAATTTTACATGAAACTCCTTGTCTTGCTTTTGGTGCAAAAGTTTAAGTCTTAAAACTAAAGTTATATTTTAAAATTTATTTTTATTTTTTACCAGAGGGCTTTTTGTTGGTTTTGTTCTTTTTGTTTGTTTGTTTTGTTTGTTTGTTTCATCCTGGCGTAATTTACCTACTCCCTCTCTTGTGTAAATAACCTCCGTATATTTGAGCTGGCAGACAAATGCTTAATGGTGGCTTAATCTCATTCTTATGGAGAATAACCTGCACTAACCAGTTAATTACCAGTCTGCCACAAGTTCCTCAATGAGTCACATGAAAATGTATTTAGAGTATTTAGCAGTATTTAGAGGTAAATTGTGCTCATATAGCATAGCATAAAACTCATATTAACGACTGGTAGCTCCATGTCCTTCACATTTTACTTGCACTTTATTATTTGTATTTCCCTCCTGCAGTTTTTACTTTTGGATAGTTAAGTACTAAAAATACCACTCATGCTGGTCCAGAATAAACCAGCCACCTTTTTCGGCTCTCTGATGCTCCAATAGTCACTGTGACTTGCCTATCTTTTTTTTCTTTTTTTTTTTTTTCTCTCTGACACAGTCTGCATTTGTTAAGAATCTTCTCTCGCCTGTTAAACTTGATTTGAAATATCAAAAACATTTCTAAGCTGTTTTAGGATTAAAAACAAACAAAGAAAACCACAACCATTAATAACCTGTTTTAGGACTAAAACAACAACAACAAACAACCAAACAACAACAACAACCAATGAAACAAAGCAACGCACAGGTTTCTTGGGAAGTTGTGAAGCACAGAACCCACCTGAAGCACAGACCTGTCTCACCCACTCCACACCCACCTACCAGCTAGTACTCAAGGCCCAGGATGTTTAAAAGGCCACTGCTTGTCCCCTTCTCACAAAAGAATTCTGACAGTACTGTTGTGTGGAGTTTTGGACTGGGATTTCTGCAGTCTCTCCTGCTGAAACCATTCTATTTCATATAGTAAATTAACTGCCCACCACAGGAGGCATTAGAGTCTACGTGCTAGATCATAGCTGAAGGCAGCCTCTAGCCCTTCATTGACATCTATGCATAAACTCCTTAATGTTTCATGTTAATGTATGAAGATCATATAAAATTTTAAAATGTGTCAGTACTACTCAGTAATTTAGAAACATTTTCCAACAGGTAATTCAGCTACAGAAGGAGGGACCAAATCCGATGTAAAATAATGCTTCCTTATTTTTAGATTCTCATTTGAACTATCCCTGTCCCTGTTGAAACACTTTTCCCAATTTCAAAAAGTTGTCTTTTCAAGCATACTGTTGATATTTTAATTCCAGCAGCACTGAGGAGCAGAGGTACAGTCAATACAGAGAACTACATCATACCCTTTTCTTCTTGTTTTTGGTGCAAAACCTGCTGTTTCCCAGCACATAGAAAAGCAGGATCTTTTGATCCTTACACAATCACAAAAGACGGCGTCTTCAAACAAGTATCCAGCCAATGAAGAGTTCAAGATGCAAAATTTATTTTGTCCTTCATTTAACAAAGATAAAAACTTAAATGCTCATCTAAAACCCCCATGTTCCTTCATCCTGAATATTAAACTCAACTGTTTGTGATACAGCTCTTGCATTCAAAAGCCTTACACACTCCCAACTTCTTTATAATTGCAACTGTCCTGTCAGTCTGGTCTCTATGTGTTTCCAATGTTTTGATCTTTTGTTTGTTTGTTAGTTTTGTTTTGTTTTACTTTCCATCTCTGATTCTAGTGTTAATGATTTCAATATCTCATAATACACACCAGCCAACTAAAGCTTAATTAAAATCTTTAAAGAAAAATGTCTTTTAAAGAAAATTTTTGCTCTGTTCAGAACGGAAAGGAAAAGGATATAATGTGAACTCAGAAAACCAATAGCCTCCATTATTCCCTGTTCCCATAAGTAATAATAGTACTTATTCTGAAATGCTGTGGCTTTGTTACTTCTCTGTGCTCACTTATTTTTCTGTCCTCTCAATGATTGCAGAGCACTCAACTTTGGTGTTTATTTTTAACTCTACTTTTTGTCCATTCATGCCTAACATCACAAACCCATCTCTCACAGAGCCTCGCACTGAGAACATATTTAAGAGGGACACAAAGTCCTGTCTGTCTGCACTGTCATTGTCATCAACATTTTCACTGAGTTGATGAAATTTCTTGGTAAACTATGAAAGCATGTTGGAGTTCTGCAAAATGATTGCTTTTCTTGAAGGCATAGCACTGTACCATTTGTGCTGCTGTCTTTGCCTTTGTATTGGGAATGTCTTTATGTTAACTGCAAAATCGGGTCTCTTCCACCTGTGTGCACAGACGTTTTGTCTCTAGGACTTACAATACATTTCTAACTACATGAAATTTGTTTCTTGCCATGTGGTTTTACATGAGCAAATGTGATTGTCAATAGACCTACAGCAACTTGACTCCTTGCTGGGATAATTTTCATCTGTTCAAATTCACAAGGTGATCAGATTTAATAGACTCATCTATAGCATAATTATTAACAGTCTCATTTACCAGCCATTTTACTTTTTGCAGGATGGGAAGGGAAGAGGTTTACGTTGTTAAGAGAACACACGGTTTCCAAATAAACATTTTAGACAGATCATGTTTAATTTTAGTAACTTTATTTAATAATTTGCATTTATCTTCCTACTTGACTATATTGTACATTTCCAATATTTTTGATCTTGCAACATATGATTTTATTTCTGCCTAAATACTGTCTTCTAGTGTTGATCCGTGTTTCTTCTATTACACTAAAATTCAAAGGCCTCTAATTTCTCATTATCTAAAATACCTGATGATATGTTACTCAGTTAACACTAATAACATTTAAATGGATTTAACTGTTACCTAACAGGCATCACCTTCCACTGACACCAAAAATTATCTTTGCACAGCTATACTCATGCTCTCAAAGTTCACTTTGAAATGGTAATAAAATTCTATTGTCTATTTTACACCAGCTTTGTTATTGTAATTTTTATTTAACCTTTTAATTTTAGATAAGACAAAATATATCATGTTTTATGAATCATCTTGTCTTTGGAAAAGCATTTTCTACTATTTCGTTTAGGATGCATTTTTATAGTTGAACATCTTAGTTCTACCTAGTATTTTCTTCTTTCTAACTTCTGACAATAAAACATCATACAAAATATTGCTCAACGTTCCTCTTGAAAACAAAAACATTAAACAATGGATACTGGGTTTAAGTAATTTTTGTGTCCTCATTTTTCCAATGGGCTCCACTTTGGTAAACCTCCCAAAAAAGGCCCCATGAAAAAACAAACTTTATTTTAGTCACAATCAAAAAATATCAAGGCACCACAATGTGACAGATTCTATTACCATTTAATTTATGTATAAAAGTTGACTAGTGTGTTGCACTTTGAATCAGTGCATAAGTGGATTTTAAGAATAAGATTTTTCTGAAGATGTCAGTAACCATTGTAAGCACAATAGGATGGACATGAATGATCTTTTCAGCTTTAACTAAATATATGTCAGACAGCACCTAACTTGCCAAAGAATGAATATGATTCTCCCTTTCCTAAATATTTCATATTTTTAGAATGAACTGTTTAAACATCACATTTATTTTTACAGTCTTGATTATTGGTCTCCTTGCATGCTGCATCACAAAGCAATGAAATATTTGAAATCAGTCCGTATTTCTTTGACAAACTGACTTATAGTTAAATTTGGAAAGGACTTAAATAATCTATTGAAAAAGTATTCCGAATTATCATGGCAATGCTCAATGAAAAGAGGATAGCTTGATAATTTGCAGTGCTAAGTATTACATTCTGAACAACATTCCATTTTCTATTGTTACATAGAGGAAGCTTCTTCAATAATACCAAGTGGCAGGGGTCCTTAACTTGTTATTAACTTCATTTAATTCTTGCCAGAATACACAAAAACACATAAAATGAAGCAGTATATTCCCTCTGCTTAGATATGTAATAATATTACTTCTGAATTGTGCACCTCAAGAACAGACTGTATTCTACTTACTTTTAGTTTCTTGCCAATAGCATAAAATATTGAAAGAAGGCACATTACTTCTGAGAAATTTTACATTTTTTTTCTACTGACTAGCCTAAAAAGTGCAGGCAAACAGATAAATCACACTGCCAATAAATGGCACAAAAGAGATTTTATCTGGTTACAAAGCAATAGCTAGGATTTGCAATGTATGTCACAGACTCATTGCAGAGCAAAGAGCCTCAATTTTCTTTGGTAACTGAACAACATATAAGGCTTTCCAGGTTTCAAATGTAGCAGTTTCCCAGTATCCTTTAGTGCAGCATTCTCAGTTTCTACTGCCACCACCACAAACAGATGCATTACAACACTTTATAAAATTATAAAAAAATCACAAGTTTTTATTTCCATTTTAGTTGGGTTGAGTGGACTGAGCTTACGTTAGTGCAGATTTAAAGACACCCATCAGAAAGCCAACATCAATACAACTCTGTGTTCTTTTTCATCTAAGTTGACAGTTCAGTACACAAATGTAAACTTCTGGTTAATAAAACAATTAAAGCATTAACTTGTGACCAAATGCAAACAAACCTGTTTAATACTTGAAAAGAAAATCACTCAAAAGGAGATGAAGAATTACCAAGGAATTTGATAAATTAGTTAAGTTTTAATTTAGTGTTTAACAATGTACAAACCACAGGGATTAGTTATTTACATCTGACAGAATTTACTATAAAAAAATATTGATCAGTAAACTGACTATGAAATTTCAAACAAAAAGTTAAAATTTTCCTTCGTTGAACATGTTTTTTTGTTTGTTTGTTATTTAATTGTTATGCTTTAACATAAATCCTCAGTGCCAAACCACATAATTCACCAACATTATCTGAAGATATTTGTCTACAAAGTAATAAAATACCAGCAAAACGTGAACTGTTAAATGCAAACTACATTTTAGTTCTCTTCATGAACAAGTAATATTACTGGAGATATAAATAGGACTCCAAAGATATGAAGTCAGGGTGAAAAGATAATTGATTATCCAATGTGAAATGGATAATACCATTGTGAAAGGGGAACAAATGCATTTCTATACTTGTTATTGGCTAGAAACTTTCTTTATTGTTTAAAATATTGTATAAAGTAAGCTTACACAGGTCCTACAAGGCAAGCTGAAGTTTGCACTGTAAATATTAATAAAATACGTTAAATATTTAGGAAAAAAATATTTGTGTAGGAAAGCATGAATACTCTGGAATTAATTCACACAAAAACTCTATGAAAGAATTTTAATATCATTATACATACAGTACAATTAATAATTATTTAGTATTTTTAAAACATTCCCTTGTTCTTTCACAAAGTGTTGCTATTTTCAGTTTATCTTTGAAGCCTCTAAAAGCAAGAAACCTTTAATATTCAAGAAATGTCATGAGTTATAGGAAACAGAACTCCTTGAACCAGAAAATAGCAAGTTATACTAAGTATTTCAGTTCTTTACTTTTTGCAGTGTAACTAAGAGTTATCTTGGACTTTTAATTAACAAGGGAGCTGCTGAAGAAATAGTAGACATTTTCCTATATATTTCCTATACTTTATTCTATGCACAAGCGCTTTTACAGTTGTGATAATGCAGTGAGATAGAAAGACAAAAAGGAAAGAAATACATTGCTGTTTTGGTTTTCTGAGATTAAGTTTTCCCCAAAACCTCCCTGTGAGAAAGACAAGAATCCTGGTTAGCCTACAGACTGAAAGACCTCTATGGTATTAAACACAATTGGTAGTTTTAAGAGAAACAGCTTGGAAAACTGATCTTCAGCTAGTGAGACAAGGAAATAATCCACTGTACTTTAAGAACATAGCCTATTCCATTTCTACTTCAGCATTACAGATTTACTTCTTCTATAATCAGCATTACGAAACAGTGTCTCTTTACTGGAGGTAATTCCTGATTGTTTTTTCTGAGTTCAAGATTAACTTGGGCCATGACTTCAAGGATTTTTTGTTGTTTGTTTGTTTGTTTATTTGTTTTGTCTTCCCCCATCTGTGCTACCATGAAAGTTAGCAACATACAGAAAGAAAAGATACTCTTATGAAATTGAATGACTCCAGGAGCTTGGCTTTAAGGAAATCAGTAAATTTTGACATTGATACGGGACAGATCATAGAAAACTGCTGTAGGCTGTCACTCATCAAGCCCTTTTTTGAGGGATATTGGCACAAACATTGTCACCTTGCTTCTCCTGAACTACTTTTGCTCCAAGCCTCACTTTAGCAAGAACAAAATCAATACAAGCGGCAAACTCCTTTGATGCCAGATGATGCTCCTAGAGAAAAACAATCAAGCATTTGTCCCACCATGATTACTCTGGTTCTCTGGCTACTTCCGTAAGATTTAGGTACTAACCAGAAAATAAGAAGAACTATACTTGTAACATCTACTGGAAAATGAGCAGATACAGTTCAGGTCAAATAGATTGTTCACTAACAAGTAGTAAATCCTCTGATTCTAAGTATTTTGATGATATAGTGGAGACAGACAGTAGAGACTACACCAGATCCTCATGAGCTCCATGAACTAGAAATGGTACCTGTTGTTCACCTCCGAAAAAGGAAACCATTCTGCAGATTCTCAAAAGACTGCAAAGGTCTGTTGGGTTTTGGAAGAACTCAGAGCTGGTTAACATTTTGATGGATACTCCAAAATACCTCAAAAACCATTGAAAGGGTTTTCAGTTTCTAAAACTGATTCTCTAAAACTGATCTCTAAAGTTGATTAGAACATGCACCAGAAAAAAAAATAGTTTTTGAATACATAACCTGAGAGTAAAATAAAAAAAAACTAAGGGCTCTAAAACAAATCTCCCATCCTGTGTAGTGCATTCTTGCTGTGACCTCATAACCTGTTTTTAATCTTCCTTTGCTTCCAGTCCAGCTCATCTACTACTTGTACCTTTCTTAAGTCTATCAAGTACCTGTACAGGCTCACCTTGCCCTGTTTCTTACATCCTGTCTTTCACTTCCTACCTGCTGTATTCAGCAATCCAGCATCTTCTCCCACCTGTGTATCTCCGGATGTGCTAAGCAGTCAGGAGGACAAAAGACCAGCCTCCTTCCTGTTGCCCAACCAAATCTTAACCTTAATAACAAAACGTGATTGTAAACTCAAGCAAATAAACAAATATGCCATCATTCACATACATCTTCCTTCAGAAATTTATAGAAACAGTAAGATTATCTTTAGGCTAACAATATATTTAACCAGAGGTACAAACTTCACCTTGTAATTACCAGGGAAATAACACACACTGTAATTTCTGGATGTATACACACAAACAAAGCAACCAGCAACTTATCGATACATTTTGTAGAGCAGTGACTCAGAATGAAGACGCATGGCAGTTCCAAATATATATATTCTTCTAAGATGTGTAATATACAACTGGCAAAAACAAAAACAAAACTAAAACATATTCCTCAAGTCTTCTGAGCCACAATACTTCCATGAAGATGGTTCCCCCTTCACTGTCTTCTTGGTCAAACCTAGTTATACTAGCATCATTAACTGTCAAGGTTGACGTCAACTCTCTTAATTATGGATGACCAATTACATGTAGGAAGGTACTAAACAAAGCAAATTCCATGACTTGTAGTCGGTGTCTTCCAAAGACAAAACAAGTGAGAATCCTCTGCTCAGGTATGGGTGTCTGAGCTATTTATCCTGAACTCCATTATAGTGGTAGGGAGAAATGGGCAGCTCAAGGCATGTTTTCCCTCATTTCTAAAGGAAAGGTCAAAAATGCATCAAATTAATTAAATGCAGGAGAGCCTACTTGTCTACCCAAAATCAGGTATTAAGCAGTATTTAGCCCTGTTCATCCCCTAGAGACACTGAAGTTCTCAAGTCTTTGGATGAGCCTTCCCTCCCTAGGACAACTCCAGTCCCAGACTATTCTCTTTGAACTGGACTTATGGTATAACCCAAATAGACCTTCTCAGATTCTTATTTTGTGTCAGGAGACCCACCTACACTATAAAAATGCTACCATATGGGCACAATTAAATTTAGTTTGCTTAGCACCCTAATCTGGCAGCTGTTGATGTTTCTCACTACAGCGTTTCCATTCCACTCTTTTCTTAGAAGCTTGTCCTGTAAACTCCCTTACAGAACACATATATTCAACTAGCATGTTTTAAACAGAAATGAAGAACAATTTTATTCTCTCAACTCATTTATTTGTACTGCAGCAATACCCTGTTAATTCCAGCAAAGTCTGAGATGCTACTGTGCCGGACAGTACTCAGAAGGGTGAACAGGTATGCTTAGAAAGAAAAAATTAGACTCTTTTCTGAATATTAATATTAAACTATCTTTAAATCTCTTATGCGTCCTGAACATTTGTTATACTGACAACTTAAATGTTATTTGAAACTGAAAGATTAGAGATTGAAAAGCAGGAAATCCAACCCCAGGATTTCCACTGCAACTTCTGTCCATGCCTGGTGACATTCCAATGATAGCACCAGTATTGGTGGATATCACTGAGCAGCTGTAACAACTGGTGCAAATTTGACACTGTAAGGATGTCTTAATGACAGCCTTCAACTGAATGTTTCCCTCAGCTTTCTTTAGTTACACATCTGGCACCAAAGCTTTCCAACGTGAGAGCAAGGCTTGCTGTTCCTCACTGGGAGCCCAGTGCAGGGCAGGCAGCCCCAAGCCCTACCAGCAGCACTGAGCATGGCTGACACCCCCTCAGCTGCAGTCTCATCAGCACACTAATGCACTGGCACACTAACTTCAAAACCCCACGCAGACACAGTGTGGTGTAAAAAATCCCTGCCTGCCATATTTTCATTTTCTAACATTCATACTCACTTAGACAGTTTGATGAGGTGCCTGGGGGTTATTCCATTGTACCTTAACTACAGATGCTGCTGGTGCTTCATGTATAATACTGCAGGTGAAACCCAATAAAGTTTAGTATCACACTACATCTCGTCTGTGTATTTACATGCACCTCATCAACAATATAGCATAGCATGAAATACCCAACACTTCTACTTTTTATTATGATGTAAAATAAAACTTTTCCTCCTCCTCAGTGTAGTCAGAAAAAAATAACAGAAAGGATATCTCTAATTCAGAAAACTGTCTAAAAAATATCTGCTTCCTCTCCAACAAAGCTTACATGGTATATGAAATTTTTGTTTTGTTTTTCAGAGGCCTTCAAGGTAGTTCTCTATTTTTATACACAAATAATAGCAGAAATCTCTGTCATAAACCTTGTTCAAATTTAACACACAAGACAAATTCCATTTTCTACACACAGACAGGAAGGGCATATATGAGCCTTAATTATGCTTTATTAAGTTCTTCATTAAAATCCATGTAAGTGTCTCTGTCAAGCAGGCTACACTTGATTTTTCTAAGAAATTATTTTTAGCTGTGTGCAGTGCATGGATTTACCAGAGAAGGAAGAGCAGGAAAGCGGAAAGAGAAGTTAAAAGCTCTCATCACCCTGACTAATATGCTGTCATGCTTCTGGTGACACGATGGTAGCAGCCAGTCCCTGGTGCAGCAAGCACCCTCCCTTCTTTCTCCACTCCCCATCTGCTTTCACACCGCAGCTGTGGAGTGCTACAGAACTTACAGAAGGTTTTTGTAGTGCATTTTTCTGTGGACAAACCAGAATTCTGCCACTTTGTAATCAAAGCATCACTTCAGCTGTTTCTGCAGAACATAGCAACACAGCAAAGGAAGTGCAGAACATTGGAAAGCAGCTGAGCAATGACTTTGATTTCAAAATAAAGCCTGAAGATTGGGGCCATTCCCTATCTAAAGTAAGCATATAGCCTTTGCCCACTGTATTACCAAAACAACAGTTTATTATTATTATTATTTTTATTGTCCCTTCCCTTCCCTTCCCTTCCCTTCCCTTCCCTTCCCTTCCCTTCCCGTCCCGTCCCTTCCCGTCCCTTCCCGTCCCTTCCCGTCCCTTCCCCTCCCCCTTCCCCTTCCCCTTCCCTTTCCCTTTCCCTTTCCCTTTCCCTCTCCTCTTCCTCTCCCCCTTCCCTTTCCCCTACCCCTTCCCCTTTTCCTTTTTAAAGTTACTTCCTCCTGATAACAACAAAGTAGAGAATTAGTAGCAACTCCTGACACACAGCTCAGAAACTATTTACACCATATGACCAGAAAATTTTTACACCACATGAATTTAGGTTTCGATGATGAGTGCATTGACTCACTCTCTGAAAAGTCATAAACTATTCAGAGAACCCAATGCTAAACACAGAAGTCTAAAGTTAGATGACGTGAGTAAGGGAACAGTGGTGTTACCCACTGTATTTGCAACAGGAAAAGGACTTGTATCTGAGACTTCAAATCACCAGAAACTGACTGAAATAGGACAACTAGCCATTGTTATTAAAACAAAGAGCCACATGTTGTGTTTTTTTTCCCTGAAATTAAAGAGAAAAAAAAATGATATAAAAAGCAATAAAGAACAAAGTAAAAGCTTTTCCATTCATCTCTATTAGACCAAAATGAAAAATGCTGTATAACGTCTCCAGTATAAAACAAAACAAAACAAAATAACAAAACAAACAAACAAAAAACAAACAAACATGGGTCACACCAAAAGAAACAAACAAAAAATCAGAAAAAAATCAGTAAGTCAAAGAATTTATATTATTTAATTTCACAACATACTAAATATTTAATTCAAAGAGCAAATATTTAATTTTAAAGTTGTGTAATATTTTTTTTTAATTTAAATTGTCTGACAATCTGAAGTAAAGAGTTACTTCAAAACTGAAAAAATTAGAAAAATTGGAAATGTCTACTTGAAAATAAAAACCTTACTCCAGAATGCTTCTAGGTTCTCTTCTTTGTCCTACAATGAACAACATGGTTGAACTAGTTTGTCTTTGAAGTCTTTTGTTGATATAAGTTCTGCATTTTAGAATCAGGAAGCTTGCAAAGAAATGTATCTTTAAAAACAGCCTAGTCCTACCTATCCCATCTAACATGAAGAAACACGAAAATCCTTACCACCTGAGCTAATGAGATTTTGGCTTCTGGTTTCATCTACCAGAGCAGTTCTAATATATGTAAAATTATCTAAAACCTAGAGAACTTGTCATAGTGATATGCCCTATTCTAAAATATAGATACATCATGGAAGCTACTGCAAGACTCAAATTCTCTTAAGAGCAGAATCTACATCCTTCCCATTCAGAAAGTGTCATGTACTCATGAACTCATGCACAGTAAGTGCCCTCTATTGAAACTCCTTAGCTGCTTCCTGAAATCTCTGGAAGTCCAGCTCTAATGAAAAGAAAAAACAAAGTTAGTTTTTGATTTCTTGTCAAAATTGCAGCATAAGTTGCCTTTGCATTTCCAGTTTGCATTTCTTTTATTATTACAACATGACTAGTTTTGAGTATTTTTACATAAATATTTTAAAGACCATACAATTATTCATTGAAATTATTATTTCTTTATGCTGGGACTCCGGCAGCATGAAGAAAGTGAGGACTGCCCTGTTCACTAAGCCCAGATGTCAGGATGTGGCAGATGTTCCTGTTCACCAAGCTCAGATGTCTTGGTCAGGAGAGGAATGGATCTGGATCCACTTTGCAGGGGACTGGACTAATCCAAAGCATGTTCTGGAGGAGAATGAGCACTGGCCTGATATTGCAATCACAGTAAAAATGCCCAGCTGCCAGCAGATTCCCAGGCAGATCCTAAACACAGGAGATCAGCATCACCCTCACTTGATAGACAGTAAAGCACGAAGAGGATGGATGTGTTTTCCAAAGCAGCAATGAAAATGAGGTTTTCCGCATTTTAGTTAAGGATGTAGAAGCCACCAGGTACCCCACCAGGTTGTAAAAAAGGATGTGCAATGACTAGAAAAGACACAATTAACAACTGGATATACAGAAACCACTGTTTATAAGCATGTCAGAGGCCAGTTACTACCCTGATTTCCCACTAAATTGGATGTGTTTATTTGTATAATATAACAGCGTTAATCCCAGTGTAAAAGCAGGTGGAAGGTTTTTAATAGAGCAATTTAAAGTGTGGGAGTGAAAGCAAGGGGAAAGACTTGCCACTGTTAATAAAATAAATGGATGTCAGCAAAAATAAACATCACTTATCAGAAGCCTTCTATCTGTGTAGCAGAATGACAGCTTATAAAATCTTTTCCCAGTGCTTTAATATCTAGTGATGAATGCAACTGGAAAGACAATAAAAGACACCCTTGTCAACAGTTTCCAGACAATTCCAAATAAAATAAACTAATTTAAAATTATATTTTGGACAATTCATACTAACTACTGGATATATGTAGTTTGGAATAAATAATTTATAAATGAAATTATCCCCTTCAAAACCTCGCGAAGTATTTTAATGGCAGTGTTTGACTATTTTTAATAGATCTAAAACTTCTCTGAAAAACCTGACATTTAACGCTGGACTAAATTGGAAATCAGTATGAAGATTACCTTATATAGTGTTGGGATACCAGTAAAAGTCTTAAATGTTGAAGTTCTCAAAATCTCTTAAATAACTAAATATCAGTAACTGCTTCAAGTTTCTTCCACAGAAGTATCTGAACTCCAGATATGTAAAAGATAAATGTTAGTGATATGAGCTAAAATTAAGACAATTTACTTATTCCACCATAAAAGACACCTTTTTCTTTAGAAACCAAGCTTCTCTTTGAGATAAGAATCCTCTTCTTTTTTCTCCTCAGCTTCACAGACCTGGGGACTAGGAAGCTGAGCTGCCACTGCAATGCAAAGAAAGGCTCCCCAACAGTTCAGACTCACACTCTGCCAGGGAGCCTGCTGTCAGTCCAGGAACAGGAGAATGTTTTGAAGACGTAGACAGCTTGGTTTTGGAACCTGTAGTACTTTCAGTGGTCTCAGCTTTCCTCAGGCCCACCATGCAGTTTCTCAGGAACCAGAAGCAACCTTGTAGGTCCAAAGTAAGACTCTGGAATAAGAGTCATTAAGACTTCTAGAGTATGCATCTCCCAAGCTCTCACAGCCTCTCTTCCTCCACAGCCAGTGGAGCCCTCTGCTTCTGGATGTCATCCTAAAAATAAATGTCTCTTTCATTAACTGCATGACAGCCAAAGTATGAATTTTCAAGTTTTGGTCAAGTCTGTCAAGTTCGTCAAGTCTTGATGTCTACACAGTCAGCATTTGCATTCGATCTGATGAATCTCCTTCCGAAAGTCTAAAGAAACTCAACTGATGGGTTGGAAAGCATACTGGAACGTCAATGGAATCCAAATATCCCAGAAAAAGTAGTGTCCTACAGCCACCATCCCTCCATACCACCATACACTCTCTGATAATGTCCTGGCATTGGTAAAAAAAATATCAGTAACCTATTATCTGACTACTACAAAGTATTTTGAAAAAGCTTTACAGCTATCTTGATTTTTTTTTCAAGAGAAACAAAACAAAACAAACAAAACAAAACAAAACAAACAAACAAAAAAGAAAACAAAACTTTCTTAAAGATTAATTAAAAGGAAGAGAAAAACAATACCAGATTTACTCACACAAGAATAACCAGAAGTCTAGCAATCTGTATTTTCACTGGAGGTACAGTTTAAATTCTTTCTGTTCAACAAGCGAACCAATAAGAAAAGGAACTCAAATTTGAAACTTCTATATATTAGGAAAGTGCTCTAACCACAGAGCTGTTTGTTACATCCTGGGATTCAACAAAAAACTCTCCAGCCTCAAGACTCTTTTCCAACAAAAAGTTTTTAACAAAACAATCTTTTTCTGATGGAAATCAGGCATTTGTCCAAGCCGAATGGAAGAGTAAAATAGTTTCAGGTAAAAACAAAACATCAGTCCAACAAACACTATCAGATGGACACAAAAGACTGTAGCTTATCTGTCTCTGAAGAACTTCTGGAGACACTTGAAAATCTTGCTTTACTTGCTTACCCTAAAATATTTGGTTAATTCTCTTCTCCTTCCCTGATGATATACAGTCCTAAAAAAAAAGCAATTATAGTTGCAAGCATAAAGAATAAAACCAAATGCAACTGAATATAGCATAACAGAAGGTCATTTGAACAAGTCGCAAAATTAATTACCCAGGGTTTCTAAAGAGTCTCTTATACATTAGGGCAAAGCTTCACCCCACTTCAAGAGAAATAGAAAATCTCAGATTTTACACACACACAGGTGCACTATTCAATCCTCTCCAGCAAAGGTGAAGCCCACTGATCACTGTACTCACTCCATTATAATTATGTAAAAACATGAAATGGCACAAACCCTTACAAAATTTATGTTCAGTAGAGTTGCTGAAAATAAATCTTTGATAAACGATGCTATTTAATTTATTAAGACATACTCTACTCATTTTGCTAAACCACGTACCATACTTATCTCTGCTTCCTTAAGATGACTGGAATGATGATTGGACATTTGAACGTACCCAGCTCTTGATGTTAAGCCTAGTATGTTGCCATACTTCAACATTCAAAGGTTAGCAAGCTTGTTTATGTTTGATAGTACAAGTTCTCTAAGAATTTATGCTAGATAACCAATGGAATGTATTGAAATCTATCTGAATACTAAGCATGGCTCATTTTAGTATGCATCCAGTAAACTTCAAAATGAAAGTGAACTTAAAGGAAGACATACTTTTGATTCAACTGTAATGTGTAGAAAGACAAGTATTTGCTCAGTTTGTTTTATCCTTTAGAAAAACAAAATTACCTCTGTCTTTTATTGCTTCAGAAAATAATTCTATTCTTCTTTTGAAACTGTGAAATGAGTGACCTTGTATCTGCAAGGTTACTGGAAAAGACATATTCCTTATAATCATTCCTCTAAATCTGCTAGTTCATAGAATTAGTACTAAGGTCATCCTGGCTTCTCAAAAAGAGTACAAGTGTTCCCCAAAATATTATTTTTCCCCTCCAACTCCGCAAAGTACAAAGAATATAACCTTCCTTTTATAATATATGAATTACAGAAAATACATAATGCAGCATACAGCTTTTACTGTCATTCACAACATCTTGTGTAGCCTGCATGACTTCCAAGCCCAGGACTAGCCAGAAAGTCTGCCACCCCAGAGCCATTCTTCCAACGTATTTCACATCATCAACTTGTACTAGCATCTATCCACACTCTGCCAGTTCCCCTCCCTAGGCATATCACATTCTAAGACAGACAGCATGCATCTACTAAGGATCATCAGTAATGAAGTATTGTATGCTTTCTTTATCAGTCAGATATGTTTGAAAATAAGAAATCAGGGAAGAAAAGAAGTCTGGAAATGGAAAGATTGATGAAAAATTAAGGCAACCTATTCCAGGTGATTAGAGAATTTTAGGCAGTGCCATATATCTCACCTTTTGTAAGGTACCACTAAGCTTCCTCTAAATAGCTTAGCAAATTAAACAAAATCAGCAGTGTGGATCACACTGAGGTTGTATTAGAAATTTTTACCAGTTAATTGCTCACTGGTACATTTCAGCAGTAGTGTAGAAAGGAGTCAGGTGCAGGAGTCATAATAGACAGGGTAATAACCTTCCTGAGTGTTAGCAACACTGAAGTTTCTGATGTTAAAGCAACAGTGTTAAAACTTACAAATGTAAACAAGGCCAGAAGGACATCAGAATTATCAAAAATTAATGCGCATAAATGTACTCTTTTTCTGAAGTGCTAAATGCATTTTTTGTTGTTGTTAAAAGTCTGTTCATGCATATATTTCTGCCAGGGTTACTTCTAATGTGCAGTATTACTCTCAAAGCATTGCTTGCTAGATCTAGTGATGGAATGAGGAGTAAGTTCTGCAGCTTCACATGCCAAAATTAGAATTTCAGTTTTGAAAGATATATGTAACTTCTGTACCTATAGAAACAAGGAACATGGATTCAAAGTGTCTGATTTAGTTTACCAAAATCTTTACAGAAGTGGGTTGTGGCCACAAGCAGGTTTTGTCCTTACAGTCCCAGAATCAACTGACTATATTTTATTTTCCCTTTACAGAAATGAAACCAATTCCAATTACCTGTTTTAATAGCAGAAAACTGTAAGAAAAATAAACTCAGTGAAATACACTGAGGATACAGGAATAAACCTGCAGTTCAGAGCTGTTTCAGTGAATTTCTAGCCCTTCTGTACTACTCATCATTAAATGCCTCTCCACTCCTAGCAGAACCTGACTTTACTGCCAGCTCCACTCCACTGACCAAAATTACATAATTGCCATTAAGTAGTATGTCACAAACAAACTATTACTCCCCTTGGTTTTGTTTTAATATATGAAATTGCAGGAGCATGGCAGATAAGAGGCATTAAAGAACTTGTAAATTAAAAGTTAAAGCTTGACTACTTCATGTTACAGTACTTTTTCAGTAAGTCCTCTATACCCACCATAGGTTTTTTTAGATGAAACAAAATAGGTATACTCATTTTAGTCTTTTCCGTTGGGTAATCAAGTACCTATCCAATGTGGCTATACAGTCCCGCCCAGGGAGGATGTGTGTATCAAAACAGGTTTTGACTGGCAATCCTGTCCTGACAAAACAGAAAATACAGCATACTTACCAGTGTGAAACCCTACAAAACTAAATGTTAGTTTGTTTTCCCAGAAGACAGTAAAGCCATTTTCTGAACAGCTTTGTTTAATAAGTTGTTGGTATTACTACTACAATTTCCAAGCCACAGCTTTTAGGCAGCCAGTGCAGTTTCCAGTCCACTGTAATGTTCTGCTCTTAGGAGCTGCCTATTAAGCAGACCACAAAACACTTCTCTGCTTTTCCTTTTTTTTTTTTTTTTTTTTGAGTACTCTCAAAGTATAGGCATAAGATAGCATGCTTTCCTGTGATTCACTTCTTTTCACAGCTGAGCCAAGGGCAATTAGGTCTCAACTTCATCACAGAGAGAGTCATATCGTTCTCTTCCAGAGTCCAGGTGCTTGTTGAAGCAACATTCCCCACACTGTACACACTTGTCACAAGTATATGGAGCAATCTTAACATCTAATATCATAACTGATCTACATGTGTTACATATTATAGTTGCATCCTGCTGCTAGGAGAGTCAGACCAACTTCTTCTCTCCTTCCTACTGCTTTTCAAATTTAATTTGCAGACAAATAGCTACCCAAGCATAAGCAGCATATAAACACCATGGTATCTGTTTCACTGCTCCCACTGGAGCAAGAAGTGAGACTGAGCACTGTCTGATATTACTGTAAGGAGTAAACAACAGCCCAGCACATCATGGCTAGCCTTTCTTCAGCCTTACATTCACAACACTGGATGACAAAATAAATCCCCATGACTCCAAATGGCAAGAATGAGCAGCTGGATATTGGGATGTTTGGAGAACAATTCTGTTTCCTTTCAAAAGCATCTCTGCTGAAGTTTGCATGCAAAATTTGTGGCAAAGGGCTTTCAGAGCTATAGAAATTCATATTTCTCCTTCTTTTGTGGGAATGCAAATAGGAAAATTTCTCTCTTGCTCCACACATAGAGTCCGAATGACCCCAATAAAGAAAATTAATTTAATCTTCTCACCTTCCACTGAAACAGCTGCTTAGATGCCAGTAAATAAATAGACAAACTGACAATATTCAAAATGAGCTCACCAATCAACTGCCTTACAATTGTTTAAAAAACACTGATCCAGTAAAGAGAGAAGAATAAACATAACAAGCCATGCACTCAAAATGCAGAAAGTCCAATTGCATCCAGAAGAATGACCAAGGGTCAATTCATCATAAAAATGTTCTCTCAAAGCTCAGCAAGAGATACAAGACCAAAAAAGCCTATTATTTCAATAGTTGTCCCCTAAAGACACTTCTCTGTTTCCATGGTAGTAGACAGAAGAGTCCAAAACTGTGCAATTTTCAAGTTACAAGAAAGAGAGAAAGAAAGAAAGAAAGAAAGAAAGAAAGAAAGAAAGAAAGAAAGAAAGAAAGAAAGAAAGAAAGAAGGAAAGAAAGAAATTAAAAAAAGCCTTCATAGGGATAAAAATTCAACTCCATAACCAAATGGAGGCATTCAGGACTCACTGAGCTGTCAACATATTACAGCCACTGTGTGAGACACTGCTGATACTATGGCAGAAGTGAAGAAACATTTTTTCACTTCCTACACAGCTATGACATATCCCTAAAAAAGAACTCTGTATGCCACAATCTATTGGACTCATGATAAGAGTTGTGCCATTAGTGCTCTGGTGTCACATCTGCACTGCTTTAGAAAATAAACAGTATACACCCAAACTGTTTGCATGTGATAGCACAAACCTATCAGGAAATCAGCTAAAACTAACACTAACACAACTGTTACACTGTCAAAAACTAGATGCATTTTGTTTAATTAAATAGATTAATAAATAAAAAATAAAGACTGTCTCTATGGCAGGTCTTTGTTATAGTAGTATTTGTCATGCTTTGTATGATTAATGGCAACAAAAATACCTAAAAAGAAGCAAAACCCTTATGTTGCTTCAGGCTCCAAACTTTTCTGGTTTCCCTACTATAGTGAGAAATGGAAGTTAATCACACTGCTTACATGAGTAGGAAGCCTAAATTCAAAGACAACTGCTCCAAACAACCCCAGTTGTCCTAGATGGCTAGTAGTATCAGTAGAGAAATAATTAAAAAAAAAATTAAAATGACATTCCCTTTCCAGCTTCTCTTAATCTACAAATACTACAATCTTTGGTCACGTTGATTAGATGCATTAATTTACCCTTTCCACACCCTAATAGGGTTGAATTTTCTTAAAGTTTAGCCAAAACTGCAGTGAATGCTTTTGGAATAATAAAATCGGTAATTTACTAGTAATGCATCCGCCTCTCAACGACTTATACTCTATCCTTATGCTACTTCAGTAGAAAAGAGTAGAATACAAGCTTATATTTCTTATACCGATATATCCCTTGCTATATTTAAAACAAATGCCAACTGAAAAAAAAATAAAATACTGATACTGTGTGAAGCTGGTAACGAGCTAAAAAAAAAACATAGAGTTAAGAATCTTTAAGCATAAACATTTTCTTTTTTAAGATCAGATTCACTATGTTCCTCATGCATGTGCCACTGGTGCTGCTCAAACCCTGTTTTTGTTAGTTGTTATTATTGGAACTCTGCAAAGAAATGGAGAGTTTTAGTAAGTCAGATCCCAAATTTTTGTGTTTATTCACAACATAGAATAGGATCTGCCTGGTGATATCCAACAAGCTAGTAATCTGCCCTAATAATCCAACAGAAGTGTTTTATGCCACAGGTTCATTTCAAACATTATGTCTGCCAACATGAAACCTTGGTAAGCAGGGTGATGACTGGCTGATTGAGCTGTACTGAATATGATAAGCAGCCCTGAGATGGCTATTGGCTTGATTCTGCAACTGTCATCACAACAGTGATACAGCTATTAAACCTTAGTTTAACTACAACCAGATTATTCAGGTTTAGATTTTAGCAGTTTTTAACTATACGGAAAACCTGATGTATGTTACACAGAAGAATACTTTTTATAGAGCACTACATTTCAATTTTAAAGATTTCCAAAATCATGTGCACTACATCAAAAATCTGTTTTAGAGTAGTAACATCACAACCTCACAGTCGCTTAACATTACTCAGACAACAGAATTTGCTAAATAAATTTACATCAACAAAGGACTAAAATGTTAATTTTCCTACTTGTACACAAATTGCAAATTAGGGAGCATCTGTCCTTTAGAGCTGGAATTCAAATATTTGTAACTCCTTTTTTCTTAAATATTGCAACCATCAGTGAGGTTCTGTGGAAACAGGTCTCTCACTTGCCCTACCACAAGTCTATGGACATAAGAAATTGAATGATGGTTCATTTTTCTTTGTCAGAAAAACAAAATATAACTGGAAGCAATAATGAAGCGGGATTTACCAACCTAATGCCTATAAGAGTTCAGCTGTAAAGTAACCTCTGCACAAATCCATTCTCAGAGGGGGAAAAAAAAAAAGAAGAAAAAAGGGTTCTCAGAATCCAGACTGTTAATTTAAGTGAGCCAAAATTATGCTAGTAATGAAGGCAAGACTATGGTCTTCATTTTTTAATATTAAAAAAAATGAAGTTATAAATCATCTGTGTACCAGACTTTGTCTGGAGTTTGAGATGAACATAAAAACTGGATACTCAAATAAAGAATATGCATATCAAAAATATGCATATCAAAGAATAACCTGTTTGGTAGTCAAAACTGCTGCTGATGTATATATATATGTATATATTACATATATTATATATGTATATATATATTGTATATATGTGTATATACATGTATATACATGTATACATATGTATATATATATATATGTATAATATATATATATGTATATATTAATAGTTTTCAAACTGGTTCCTTAGGAGGAACATATGTATTTTCAAATGATTATTTTCAAAATATACACAAGCTAAATTAAAAAATATGTATTAGAAACAACAAAGGCTTTCATTTCTTCAGACTACCAGCATCAGCAGGGATACTTTTCTTTCTATTTTTCTATCCCAGGGACAGTATTCTATACAAAAATCACTAACGTATCCTAAGCTATTTTATAGTTAGTCCTGTTTCTTGACACAGTCACCATCCAAGATAACTGAAAAGATCATGAAAAGGAATTAATAGCAGGAGAAATCCATTACTATTTTTTTGTGCATTTCCAAACAAGAAAAGGGAAAGACAGTCATATATAAGTCTTCAACCTGTAATCATGCATGTACATGTCTAAGGGCAAGCATGGATAACAGACGGATGACATAAGTACATCTCCAGGTACAAGCCTGCCCAGAGCTCTAGGACAAGGCTTGCAGTGAACAAAAGGGGAGCCTTGCTAAAATCAAGGAAAGCCATTTTGCCATGCAAACCTTTTTCTCATATCACAGAATGAGATCCTATAGCTGATGCAATTTTATTTTTGTTGGCTTAAATACCACAGTTTAAAATGCTCTTGAGAAAAAATATACACATTTCATGTGTATTTGTTCTGATTACATATCAAGACAAGTGAAAGAAGGAAATAGAGCAATGAAGTTTAAGAGTTCATTTATTTCGTAGTAACTGGAATACAGATTACAGTGGTAAATGTTTCAACTCATCAGAATTTCATATGAAGAGATACAAACCACTAATTAAGGTAGAGGAATTCAAGTCTCAGTTATACATAAACTACACAGATGAAAATTAGAGAAACATCTGTTTAATCTGGACACTGACAATGCATAAGGTAGTTAAGTGTGTGAATTATTAAATGCTCAGTAAATGTTGCAAGATTTTGGACAAGTCATGAACTATAATCTGTGAACTACACAGTTTAGGTTACAAGAAGGAGTAACTGGAGAAAAAATCTTATTTCATTACAATTATGAACATATCAATTTATTAGAAAGCTGTTTTTAAATACAAAGAAGAAGAAAAAATCATGGATTAAAACAAATATAACTCCCCCCACCCAAATACTCAATTTATTTATCCTCTAGCAAACAGAACATTCTTTATGAATTACCAATAAACTTCATACACAAAAATTGTTTGTTCTTATGCAAAGAACACTGTTGGAAATTCTGGAAAGAAAATGTAAATATCATACTGAAATAGACTTATTGTTGGTACTCACTATTTCACTACAGTGTGCTTTTTAAAAAGCACTAACATAGTATAGGTATTATAGATATATAATTTTTACACACACATATATATAGACATATATAAACATATATAAAGATATCTTTCATTCATGCTATGGAAAACGCTAAAATAAAAGCTTAGCATATTTAGTGGAAAATCTATTGCTCCAGTTTTATACTGGTAATTAAGAACATGAATATCTATAATGCTCTAGAAGTACACATTCTTACAAAAACATGTAGAAATACCTATGTGTTATTCCATTAAGGGAGACCTTCGTAGCAGCTCCTACCTCTAAGTTCATAGTTCCATAAGAATCTTTACTGTGAAGAAACCTGCTAACCTTCTAAGTCTAATGTATCTGTTGTTTGCAAAGTGACTTCAAAATCAGTAACAAAGACACCCTGAGGCTTGAAAAGTCCTTTTTCACTGGGACATGAAATTTCATTCAGATTTACATGCACAATGAACCATTAAAAAAAAAAAGAGAGACTGATTTTAAAAAGATCATTACTTTCTTTCTCACGTTTGCACTAAAAAATAAAAATAAAAAATAAAACCCTTAAAATAGTCTAGCAACCAAAAATATACGTTTTGTGGAGCCAGGCTTTAAAGTAACAAAGCAGCAGCAAGCTACACATTAGCTACATCCTGGAGATTACGAAATAATGTAGAAAGCTTTGAAATGTAAATGATAATTAAATACTTTAGAAGGATTTTTTTTTTTTTTTAACTTCTACAGAGAGAAAGACTGTGCTCTTGTGTTTCATTGTATGGAATTATTCTTACATGAAATAAAACTCTTGACAATATTTTAAACAAATGCTGAATTCCATCATTTAGTTATGCTGATTACTGCCCATCGCTATTCTAAACCTGTTTCATTTACAGGAAATTCATAGCACTCTAATTCTGGTGCCTTTGAAAAGGTCTACACCTGGGCAAGGGATTACAAGCAAGACTATGGATTTAATTAAATTGTTTAATTTAGTTACATCCTAGAGACTATCCTTTATCTTAGAGCAAGGATATACTTCACATTCCCATTTCAGTCAACTTTACCTAGCTTCATCTGCGGAAACCTTACTAAGATAGACAATACCATTTTTATTAGCTTGTGTTCACCATTTTATGAAATGGCAACAGAAACAAACTTGCATCCTGAAAACCTCGGGGGAAAAATGTTTCTGTATGTTTTTCAACATAGTACATCCATTCAAATTTTATATCGATCTTTTATCACTTATTTCATTTTTATGTTAGCTTTTCTTTGAGGTGCCAAAATTATCCACCTTTTTTGTTCACATATTTATTTATCTACAGCAACATAAATTATGTAATGTCACATATTTCAGGATATGCCAAAACCATCTATTGTTTGGAACAGAATCAGAATTTGAGTTCTGAGTTTGACTTCTACATACCTCCAACTTGTTCCAGTTATGTATTGCTAAATCCAGGCACCAAAAGCAGCTGGATTCTAACACCAGGAAAGGATATGTTCCCTAATACTCACTTCCATAAAAAATATATTGGAAGATCAAAACTTCATCACATTAAGGTTACTCTCTGATTTATATAATTGAAATGCAAAACTAAATGTAAACAAACTTTATGGTCTACAACACAATGAAAATAGGTTGCAGATTTGAGGTCACAATAGAGAAATTCAGGGCTTTACTAATTTTCTCATCCTTTTCTACCACAAAATATAGTATCATCTATTCCTTGTATTTTCACACCACTCAGAGTATGGCAGAACGTAAAATCTGAATTAGCACTAACTACTCTAAAGAACAAAAATGTACCAGTTTCAAAGAGTCTCAGAAAAAACTGATGTCACAGTAAGAATATATGCAATTGGGGTATATTTTCCTATGTATTACTAACTCTCTAATATTTGCCAAAGGTAAAAATGAGCTTACATATAACCAACTAAGGCAGGCCTCTATTCACTTGTTCAAAAAAAAAGGTATCTCATCTCACAGTTCTGTGCATTCTTATCAGTTATGTTTAAACTCTAAATCGAAAGACTTTAACAGCAAAGTTTTCTGCAGTAAACATTTTGATTGTTAGCTCTGTATTTAAATTTATTACTGCCACTAATAGATCAGTGAAACTAATAGATCATATATTTTTAAAAGTCTTTAAATACAGCACAAAAAACTGATCTCACCTACAATGTTTCTATCAGTATATTACCACGAAACAGAAACTGCCTGTACTGAAATCTCCCTTAATATAACACTTAACCAGATAAATTATTTCTGTAATAAGTTTAATAGGTACAATACCTGATACACCTTCTAAAAACAAAACAAACAAACAACAACAACAAAAAAAAAAAACAGAACACTATGTGTGGAATGAAACTGCCTGAACTTTGGAGATCCAGCAAGATCACACAAGAATAAAGAGCTAATTTGCAAATGAAAAGTTAAGTCAGCAATTACAAAGTGTAGAGTGTGAAAAGTGATGATTGTGATGATAGGAAAAGTGAAATTTGTTTTCTTCCAATTTTACATGTACTCCAGATAAGCAAAATTCCTGAGGCAAATAAATGTAGACCAATGTTTATCAGGAAGAAAAAATGATAAAAAATACACAGTCCTTTACAGATGAAACAAGCGAGGAATTCAAGCCAAAACAACTATGATTTCAAAGAAATCTTAACATGCAACTACTACCAAACAGGATGTTTAGAAAACATACATTAAAATACTTACTGCTCTCTGAAATTATCTGATTTCTACTTTCAGCATAATATTTTAAGATATACTATGTTTATAGTTAAGTTTTTCTACTCGCTTGACATTAAGATAAGAAATATTTTGAAATAACTTTGGTACAGCACTACACGTAGGTTAAAGGCCCACAAAATTCTTTCACTAATGTTTGAGATATTCTTAAAAACCAATGGTCCCTAAAATTATGTTACCATTTAAAAGTTCTCTTTCCCAATTTCCTCTCAAAAACCTCTCATTCATCACTTTTAGAGCCACTAAGACCAATTCAGTATAAGAGAATTACAGTCCAGCCATTATTAAATTTCTTTTTAAAGCCTCTGTTAGCAAGAACAGAGTCTATATGAAATACTGAATGTATGGAAAAGAAAACTTGACACTCTGTCTAGCAGACCACACATTTAAAAAATAAATTTTAAATATGCTTATAATATTTTACATAAGAAATAGAGTATTTATACATTTTCAATTAGTGATGAGCATTCAATCCCTCGAATAGATAAAAAAAAGATTTTAAAATAAATGTTCTTTTATATACACAGTTAAGATGAGGTCATTAGTTCCAAAAGGGTTGTGGGTTAACCAATTTCATTAGAAGAAAAATATTTAAGAATTAACAACACTAGCTAAACACCCAGCAAAAACACCTGCATTTTCTAGGTTTTATACTTAGACAATGCAGAAACCATGGGCTTTACTGAGCTGTTAAGAATAATTAACTCCAGAGACAGTCACACAGAAAAGTGCAGTTACAGGTTGTGGTCCAAGGAAACTTCAAACAAGCCAGATCATCCAAAGATTGGAGTTAATGGATTGGAATTCTATGCAGGTTCTTAAGTTTCCAGAAACGAGGCATGTCCACATACATTCCATTTATATCATTCTACATGTAAGGAGAACTAAAAACTACTTCAGGCATTATGTCTATGGGGAATTATCTATATCCAAAATTATGGGCCACTCCCACATATGCCTCAAAACATTAATTGATATTCTGAGGATTTTTCCAAAAATGCTTTCTTCGGAGAATTAAATTACCTTTGTAGATGCAATAAAATCTAATCAGCGCATTTTCTGAACATGTTCCCTGGGTTTTTCTTTCTCATAAATATTAATATACAAAATCAGAGGCCAAGTCATTCCAGAATTTATACACTGTATGTATAAATTTAGAACTCTAAATGTGGTATTAACACAGAGAAACACTAAACATTGCACTTGGTTTTTAATACATTTAAATGTTGCATATTTTCCAGTAAAATAATCTCAAGAGACTTAATTAAACAAATGATGACTGTTCAGATTAGCAAAGAAGCTACATTTGAAGATGAAAATATACACTAAGAAGTTAGAATTTGCACTTAGTGGCAATCATACGTTTTTAATCTCTGTACACTGTAGGTGCATGAGGTAAAGTACTGGCTTTTGTTTTCTTCCTGTTATTGGATAGTCCCAGGTTATATTAGGTTATTTCCCATAACGACCTAAAATTTTGTCTGTCAAGCATTCCATTTGTGATTATATTAACATAAATTGGGAAACAATTGGAATTGAACAATCTCTAATCCAGAAGAAGAGGACGATTTATAAGTAATTGATGTCTGGCATCAATGTCAGGGAAGATCTTGGCTTCATGGCTACCTGAAAATTAATGACAGTGATTTCTTCTGCAGATGACAAGTAGAATAAAATGAAGATGAGATAAATTTGAAATATCATAATACTAAACAATATGAACCCAAGCTGTCTGGTGAATGAAAGTGGTTTCACCTATTCAGTAGCTTACCAGACAAGTTTTTCACAGAAATCACTTTGATTACCAGTCTAATTCATTAGCCAAGATTTAGAAAAGCTGTTTAAAATTACCACTGCATCTATCACTGGAGCCAGTATATAAGCAAATAAAAATACTACCCTTTACCCTGAGTGAGCTCCTGGATCTTTCTTTTATGCTACCCTTCCTAACTGTTAGTCTTCCAAAACATATTTCTAAAAGAAGAACTATGCACAGAAAATTAGTCACAACAGAAAAAATATCACATTCAATTAGATATGCATATGATATTATTGTGTTATATATTTATAATAACTTGATTTGTGCACAAATAAATCCCACTCAGCAAAAGTATTATCAGGAATTTTTAAAGAAGAGTTTAGAAATAAAGAATATTTTCAAAAGTTTGCTAACATCTTGGTAAGTGTGCATATATTGTGTATTTGTCTATCACGTACATATGTATACACAAGAGAAAATGTATATTTTGAATTTAAAAAGCAGCATATCTAGGTTTTGCTGTCTATTTTAAAGATGGGTAGACATCTATTTTTCATATGGAAGTACTTTACAAAGCAAAACACTTTTAACTCCATGTGTCTAGCTTTTACTGATATATGTTAAAGATATTTTATCTATACTTCTACACTTCCATTGAACTGAATGAAGAAGCTACAGATTGTTTGTCACATTTCGGTTATCTCATTTTTCACAATGTTCTCATGACACTCTGTATATCATCTACATAAGATTTATTTGTCAGAATTCCATAGTGCCTTTCTGACAACAGATGTTTTGAAATGCATCCTGTTTTGCTTGGCAAAGACTTATTCGGATGGGTTTGACAGTAAATTTCAGTGAAGAATTCAGCAATCATTTAACTCTGGTTAGGTAAACTAACTCTGGTTAGGTAAACTAAAAAGTGACTCACATAAATATTAATTTCTATATAAATTGCACATTTAAAGCAACCAACTTGTTTAATTGTTTCTTCAGCTTCCCTCCTAATAGCATACAACTTTGAATCCACAGGTACTCCAAATATCACTCTATGAATCATGAAAGGTAAAGTTCATACACAGTAAAAGGCATAATAGTATTTTTTCAGAAGGAATTATTGGATGAACAGTAATTCCAAGACCTTTGCATAAATAAATGAACTTCACCATATCTCCATTTGAATGATTCTTAGAGGAAATTATGTTTGATGCGACAGACTTTACAAGTGAACAGCCCTTATTCCAATCATTCTTTTAGAAATCATCTGTATGAGTGGTATGGGTTACAGGTAAGATACATACTAACCAAATTCCCTTATTCAAGCGTGACACAAAGTGCCTTATGAAAAAGGAATGAATGAAGAAGGATGAGTTTGGAAGTCTCTTTTAAGCTTCATCCTTCCTAAGAAAATGTTTGCATTTCAGTGCTGAGAGGTAGTCAGTTAGGAAATCCTCATAAACTTGTTCTCATGCACAAATATCACATACATAAATCCACCATTATAAACCAAGTACTCGAGTCTTCTTATGAAGTCTAGTCTTCTCTCACATGCAGACTGCCTAAAAATAAGCCTGCATCGAATTTACCACTGACATGCAGGGAAAGCGATAACTGATCTTCCCAGTATCACTTACCACTTTACTATCTAAAAATGGCAAGATTTAGGTTACATTAGAAGTTATAAGAAATAATTCTTATAGTAATAGAGCCATGTAAAAATAAAATTGGATTTATTTTGACAATGTATGATATTTCAAATATGAAGCATGGGAAAAAAAAAAGGAGAGATTGATTAAGGCAGATCATTAATTGTGCTTCTTAAAATTACCTTCCAAGCCAGCTTAAAAAGGAGATATAGTATACATACCAAACTACAACACATGGTGGCATTCTCTAATGTAACAGTATAGCTTGCACTTCATCTTTGACTGGTATTATCCACGTTTTGAGTTATATTTAAGATTGTCACTCTTCGTGATACAATTCTTTTGTTTTAAAACTACTTGTTTCCTGAGAATGAGTACAAAATAAGTCATCACAAGTTCTGAACACTGTTGAATATTGAGTATCACAAAATAAGAACAACTAGGGAAGTCGTGTTATCGCTTAACTCCTTTTATGCCTAGTGTCCAGACACAAAGTAGTGATAAAAGGCAGTCCCTGTGGTACCGGTTTTAGACATGTTGGGCTTGTTGACTACTTGCCATCTACCCAGGACTGTCTGCCAAACTTCCTCATCTCTACTCAGAAACCCTAACTTGGAAGAGCAGTGGGAAGGCAGACACACAGAGGGGGATGCAAACATGGGCTCCCAAGGCTGCCAACCATGACATATTTCTTACTTTCGTAATTCGGAAGTTACCGTTTCCTGCTGCTCAGGGCAGCTGGAGTGGGCACCGCTACAGGCTGTATGGCAAAACCACTCAAGCAGCTTAACAAAGGGACTCATTAGCGACGGCTCCCTCGAATTGTCTTCCCAGACACCGGACACATGGAAGGCTTTACGCGCCGTTTACTATTCGTCCTTACAACCACACCAAAAAAAATTTAAAAAAAAATCAAAGGGAGAAAGGGAGATGTGGTGATGCGGGTGGGGTAAGGCGACTCGCCGCAAGCCGCCACCTCGCCCAAGGAGACCTCCGGAGCTCCGGATCCCGCGGCCGGAGCCCAAACCCGCGGCTGAAAGGAAGCCCCAGGAGGGGGCAGCCGGAGCCAGGGAGGGGCCCCCCTCGCCCGGGAAGTTTGTGGCCACAGGTCGCCCCCCCCCCCCCCCCCCCCCCCCCCCCGGCTGCTCCCGGCCCCAGGGACGCACCTTGGCGCCGCAACCTCCGCTTCTTGAGCCCGAAGATGCGGACCTTGGAGAAAATGTCCACCAGGTTGCCGTTGCAGAGCCCGCGGTTCTTGCTGGGGCTGTTCCGCCTCCTGCTGGCCGAGGGCCGGTCCCAGTGCTGCTCCCTCGCCTGCCGCTTCTGGCGGATCAAGCCGCTGGCGATGGCCGCTGCCATGGCTGCTCGCCGGCTCGCCCGCGACGGGCAGGGGGGCGGGCGGCGGGGCGCTCAGGCCCGGCGGGGACCCATCCCCGGGGGCAGCGGGCTAGCGAGAGCCTCCCTCCTTCCCTCCGGGACGAGGGGCGGCTGCAGGGGGGAAGCACCCCCGCCCCGCTACCCCGCAGGAGCTGCGCTGCCGCCGGGGGTCACCGCATGGGCGCCCCACCGCCCTGCCCCGGCGGCTGCGGGCGGAGGGGCGCGGAGCGAGGCGGGCTCGGGGCAGAGCAGCGCTCCGCGGAGTCCCGCTCGGACCGGGGGCTTCGTCTCCCCCCGCCTCAGTTGCCCCCTCTCAGCCCCGCGCTGCCGCCGCTCGCTCGCCCGCCGCTGCCATCGGAGCGGCTCCGGGCGGCTACCGCCGCCACCTCTTGCAGGCTCCCGCCTGATGATTGCCAAGTGCTTCGGAAATCAGCATCTGGAGAGAGCAATCTCCTTCTCCTGGGAGAGCTGTAATCACAGCTCTTCAGTCCCACCCCGCTCCAGCCTCCCTACACACGCACACGCACACACACACCGCACACACACGCACCGCTGGAGCTTTTTTGTCCTCCCGAGCCGAGGGGCGGTGAGGGTAAAGGGGGTGGAGGAGGGACGGGAGAAAGGCAGGAGAATAAAGAAAAAGGGCCGAGGGGCGGGAGGTGTCGTTGACGCCTTTTTCTTGTGGGAAACGGCGAGTTCCCAGCGGATCCCCCACCAGCAGCCGCTACTCCCCCTTTAGCTCTCCGGGGTGCTCCCCCAGACACCCTCGCAAACACGCACACCTTCACGCCAGCTACCTCGCACTCCCTCCGACACCTTCGCAGCGGCTCCCTGCCGCCCTGCATCCCCCGACGCCTTCCCTCATCCCCCCGAGCCTCCCTGGGCGCCGCCCGGCTCTGCTGCCCGCAGCCAGGGCACGGAGGAGGGTGGGGAGGGGGTCTCCGGCGGGGATGCCGACTGAGCAACCCCCTCTGCTCGCCAAACGGAGCACGAAGCCCGGGAACGGGGGTGAGCGGCGGTGACCCGCCGACAGAGTCGACCAGCCAAACCAATCCCCCACCAGGCGCGGCTTTACACAAATATCTCCTCCGTGCCTAAGCCGGAGATGCTCTGGGGGCAGAGGACGGCGGGAAGAAGGACCGCGGTCCCTGCAGGGCAGCCCACCCCGCCGCAGCCCCTCTCCCGGCCAGCCCGCCCGGAGCTGGGCAGGGCACGCGGGTGCGCCTCGCACGGTGGCGGTCCCACGAGCAGGGGGGTCCTGTCGCATGGGAAGGATTCAGAGCAGTGAGAAAGAAACACTCCTACGCAGCCGAAGGGACCTTCCACCGAAACCAGCATGCGCTCATGGTCTATACCAAGCCTATACCAAGAGCAGACTTTTAACTCGGAACGTAATCTGTTTTCGGAGGTTTCAGAAATGATGAAGGATTTCCCTAGGGCACCCACAAACAGACACAGCAGGTAGATTTATTGATCACCATCATAATGTAAAAATAAAATTCTTTCTTAGCGTTTTTTCATAATCTACATCTTGGAGCCCTTGAGCCGTCACTAGTCAGGCTTGTTAGATACTGAGTCTCTGCCCCAATGAGTTCACAAACAACACAGGTGGTAACTACTATGTAAAATATCACTTCTCATCCTTTTTCTTTATTTTTTTTTCATGTTGGGTCATCTCCCATTTCAAATAAGGGCTCAATGTTTTTCAGGTTTACTTTCTGCTAGTCTAATGGTGAAACTTCCTGAAGTTGTAACTAAATACAGAAATAATGTAGAGTTATCCTACAGGGAAAGGCTTGCACAGGCAGATACAACAAAACAAACATATAGCCCTTATACTCTCGTCAAAGTGCTCTACTTTCTAGTTAGATGCCTTTTTCAAAAACAATAAATCAAACAAAAACAACTAGAAGCATTGAAGTGTAAATATGCATCCGGAATAATTCACATCTAGAATATTTCACTGTTTTTCGATATAGAACCTGTAGGTGTATTGTAAACAAGTAGGTTCTTGTTTCAGTGGAGGCTTCAGCATTTCCGATATTGACCATTATTTCCTACATCTTTTAATCTATGAAGGACTATTTTTATACAAAGGGCAAAAGTTTATGAAAGGAGCTCCCTTATACAGGGATTTTGTATTAATTCTAGACCAACTAGGAGCAGAACATGCACAATCGGATCTGGATAATACATTTTAATTCTATTTAAAAGTGTCTCTAAAGAGATTCAGCTAAAACACTCACACTGGATTCTCCGTCTGGCAGTTTTTACAGAGCAGCAATTTCCTTGTAACTGCTACAATTACCTTAACTAATGCAATTAAAGTGAGGGCTATTTTTTAGTTTTTTTACATTTACAGTTGACTGTGCTAGTTTTGCATTAGGCTTCTTTTTTTTTTTTTTTTTTCCCCATATTTCCCAGAAAGTGGGCAAGACATAGTGTTGACTTCTGTAGGTCTTTGTCTAGGTGTAGATGCTCCAGAGGGACTCCCACCGGCCCGGCTCGGCCCCTGCCTTCAGCACCATGGACAGCCGCAGGAAGCCCGACGGCGGGTGGCCCTGGGACGTCGTCCCCTGCCTACAAGGGAGGAGGTTACAGGACACAGCCCACAGACCTGGCTCCTGGCTCCAAACAAAGGAAGGAATGAGAGGGAGTGAAATAAAGCCCATCCCACTGTTATCTTGAATTTTCAGAGGAATTTAGGAATGGTATACAAACAGCCCTAATTTTTGTGTGTGAGACTCCCTCTGTAAAGTTCCACGTTCTTTTGCCCTGTACTATCCATGATACTACCCACTCTATATTATCTATTACTCTCATTCTATTTCCATAGTTTCCTTCAAATACTGGACCTTTGCCAAAACACCCTAACATTTATCAACATTATGATGCTCGGGGTCATGGCCAAAGAACGAAGATAAAGATGGGCAGCATGCCTATAAACAAGAGAAGATGTGTTTCTTAATGCAGAGATCAAAAACAATAGCTTTCCACTTGCATCTCAGAAATGCAGAGCAGTTGTTTACTGTTTGAGGTTTTGCAAAGAAAACTCAAGAGAGCCATCTGCTGTCTTAACCTGTGATAAAATGTGTGCAATTCTAGTCAAAGTGAAGCTTTTCCTAACAGATGGATTGTAGAAGTAGGAACATATCTGCTATCTTAATGACTAGTAAATGCATAAGATTATGCATTGAGGACAAATGGAAATATCTCAGTTATAACATTTGCTACATTAAAATAGAGTTTTATTTCTGATTAACAAAATTCTCAATGTGCAAACAAATGATTTAAAGCAAAAGAGGGAATTTTCAATACTCTTCATTTTTCCATCTGTTCATTTCTAACTACTAACTTATAGATTTCAGGAGTCTACTAAAATAAAAAAAAATAATAATAAAAAAGATTTTTTAAAATTACTTGTTTTAATGAATTTTTGAGAAAAGCATTCACCATATAAAGTGTATGTGAAATACTTGTTTTACCATATATTAGGATATGAAACCATATTTTTTTCTTAATTTTATTTTTGGCTATATTTCTAGGGACAAAACTTTTCCCATTTCATCTAATTTTAAATGTAAATTATAATGTGTCATTTTCAGGCATCAAAGCTTAATAAGTGAAAATGTACACCATTAATATTTGTGTATATTCATGTACTAGTGGTACATAGAATGTTTTTATAGGAGCTTCCATTTTAAAAAAAAAGATTCTATACTTTAAATTGTATCCTAACATAGATCTATAGGCTGCAAAATTTACAGAATCAAAACCGTCAAACTGTCATCGTTATGGTTTAAAAGCTGTGTTCCTCTCTCTCTCTTTGTCCACTTTGTGTATGTTCTCAATTGTTTTGGATAAGGTTACAAGCTACAGATTCATTTCTGGCCAGTACAGGTATGAAGACTGTTCTTCCTTTCATAATTCATTTCAATATAAACAAAAAGGTATTACCATAGGTATGTTTCCACCTACACAAACTCAGCCCATGTTTCCTCCTCCCAGATACCCTGAAACCATTCCACATATCAAAAACAAACAAATAAAATCAGAAAAAATGCACCCTAAGAAAAACACCCCAAAGTCCTAACAAGCATAGATTTTTCTAGAAGTGTAAAATGCCAGATTATTTCATTGCTGCTAAAGATGATTTAGTTTCATGAGAGCTAATTTTTATTACATTTTATGGCCAAGAGTAGACAAACACAGCCTGCTTATCTGGCTAAATAACTTAGAACGTGATGCTGTAAATCCATCTTATTTTATATTCTAGAACCAATTAGTCAAGTATTGTGAATCTAGAAGTTCTTTTGGACTCTGAAGAGCTGAAGATCATTTTGTATCCCTGAAAAAGCAATTATTATTTTTTTGAAGACAGTCTGTGCTATAGTTGCAAAGAAGATTAATTCCTTACCCCTTAAGCTTTCTTTCAAACTGGGAAGGCTTCTTTGGGAGTAAAAGTACCTGTCTAGTCATAACAATAGCAAGGTATGCGTAAAAGTACATCTGGGCAATTGAGAAATTTTAATGTCATTCCAAGAAAAGATGTCTCAGCAGTGAAAAATACTTGTTTATAAATTCTGAAGGATGAATTGAATCAACATTCCAGTATGTTCAGTGAGACAGCAGACTGATTACCACAGTGCTAGGCTTCTGATTCTGAACATTTGTCAGTACTGATCAAAATTATTAAAGGTTGCTGATAATTTTGGTGGAACATAATTCAAGTGTCTAAATTCAATTTACATATCAAATCAAATACCTATCATACTTATCAAATTCTGCATAATGAAATGGCAAGGAAAATTGATACAGTTCTATGGAAAGGATTATTCATGTAACTACAAACTTGTATCTGCCTGAGGTATGCAATGTGTTTACACAGAGGGGAGAGTGGGTGTTGGAAAGCAACAGTAACTTCTAATTCTTTATTTTTCTTCGAGGACAAAGCTAGAATAAGAGATATAACTGAATGACTTGAATAAGACAGAAGAAATATGTCCAAGGGTTTACTCTATAGGCAGCTGGGTGTTTAGTTTTTAAACATTAACAACATAGAAAAATATTTGTTGACATAAAAGGTCATATTTGTTGAGAACATACCAGTATGAACATATGAAATGATAGATAATACATGTTGCTTTTTTTTTTAGAAAGCTGAAGTGCTTTCCATGCTTATAATAAGATGAATATTGTTATCCAATGAGGTTTAAACAGTTTAAATTAGTTCAGTTTTATGTGTTCATGCATTATTGTAAACCTATCCAAAGACAATCCACTGTGAAGTGCTTCAATTTAAAATCCTTAATGCCCCAAACACTTGATGCTGATTAGACTTAGTATTAGTAAACTTAGACATTAGTATTAAGAATGAAGTTTATTAAACATGCTAATATACTTCAGAATTTGAATATCTGTGCTTTTACACTGCTCTGTATTAAAGGCACTCAACTTTCATCTCAAGGTGCACTCAAGGAGCCAAATCCATACCTGCTAAACTGTACTGATTGCATATGAAGTCCTATGTAATATATATATATACACGTATATATATTGAAAAAAAGTGAATCCCTTTAAATAAGATGAAAGTAAGTTTCCAGTATGTGGTTTAGAAGACTGCACATGTTTTATCCAACTTCTCCACAGGCTTTAGACTTACTCAACTTTATGTATCCAAATAATTAGACAATCTGTTAATGAGTAATTAATGTATATATATATATAAAAAAAATCTGCCATGTAAGAAAGTCCTATATTAGGTTACTGGTTATGCAGAGAACTATCGAAAACTAAACATTAATATGCATAACATATAAGGAAGTAAGAGCCATTATATCAGCTCAGTGCCAATTGCTTAGCTAATGCAATAAATCTTATACATCAACCAATTTTTTCCAAACATGATCTGGGATATATCTGCAACTCAAAGAAATAAGTACATGTTAATTACATGTAAGTAAGGATTCGGTTTCATTTAGGGAACTGAATAAAATTGTCTGGTAGATGACAAATAGGACAACACTGAACATTATTATTGGGTTGTTTTTTATAAATTACATATTTTGAAATTGCTTAGCCTTGCTTTTGCTTTTTTGACTTTGCTTTCCTTCCTCTCAATAGCATTGATTATATTGTAGCAATGAGTCTCATGAATAGTGACAACTCAAGGAATATACCTGTTTTAATTGCTTAAATTTTCATGTTCATTTCTGTTTTTCTGTTAGCTAACTCTTCATTCTTCTACAGTGAAAAGAAAAGTGAATAGAGATTCTCACAGTATTTTCACAATTAATCTTACACCAAGATAAGACACACGGTTATAGCTCCTAATTTTTAATACTTCTCCTCTGATATCTTTAACGAATATTCCCAGTTTTCATCTTATCTATCCTCTACTTCTGATATCGCTTCTTCTGAGATTAGGTGAATGAAAGATACCACCTGGATTGACAGGAAAATCTGAACAGCACAAAGATCATATGAAGCTCTCCAGGATAACTCAACTGGGTCCAAAACCTATCTCCAACAAATCTCTTTGAAACAACATTTAACAAAAACAATGAAGAAGCAACGACAACAACACAAACACACACACACACACAGAACAAGACCACTTTAAGGGACAAATCTATAAAAGTAATTAAAAATGAAATACACTGCATTTTCTTCCATGATATCTATATCTATGATTTTAACTTTCCATATTAAATAGTCCCCTTGAAGAGGGATTCTTAAGTACTAATAACAGAATTACATAGAAAAAAAAAACAACAAAAAAAAAAACCTGCCACCAAAGTTCTTTAGAAAAAGCTTCAGTGACACAAGCCATAACAACTTTCATTAAAGAAAAAAAAAAAAGCTACCACACATCTCTAGTGCACACAGATACATAGAGCAGTTTAAGTATTAGAGACCTAAAAACAGTGATGAGCTTCTTTATTAATTTGTAGTATGCACAGCTTAAATCAACATCTGTTGCATTTGCTTATCTAGCCACAACAGGACTGTCTTCTATTTTGCATGAATTCTGAAATAAGCAACAGACATTTTGGAAGTAACTGAAAGTCACTGCAATGTGAGTCTGCTAAATTTTATTCTACAGAAACAAAAGAAACACCATTCCTGAGAAATATAGTCTCAAGCCTGCAGTGAACTTCCTCTGCAGTTAATACAGTTGACAGAGCATGCCAATATGTAAGCTATTATACCTGCTTGACTTAATACTTCTAAGAGGGCTTTCTACTCTTAAAGCAGTAAAAGAAAAAAAAAAAAAAAAGATTGCAATGAACTTATTCGCAGTATCTTGAATGGAAGAATGGAATCACCACAAATGTAATTCTTGACACACATTGATTTTTGCTACACAAGTTCTTGAAAAAAAAAAAAAGACCTATGGAAAAATAGCCATCAATATGAAATTTTCCAACTGCAAAGAAGAAAACATCTTAGCTGCCTTTATAACTGTAACTTGGGAAATGTTTACCTGCATACACATATGCGATTGTTCCTTTCATATAATTTGAAATTTATTATATCACGATATTTACTAGTTAATTAGATGATTACTTTCCAACTAATCTCTTCATAGAGGAGTCAAGTCCTTTAGTCTTTTTGCTCATGAAATAAATAACATCAGTGTATACAGACAACACACAATATATACAATTACAAAATATATGAATATGTAAAATCTTACAAAGAATATTTGACACTTGTATATGAAAAGATGTTTATAAGAATTTGGGATGGTTAGTATGGGGATATTTTTATTCAGATGCCTTGTCTGAGTGACATTTAAAAGTGCATAACCTGTCTGCTCTTTATGCAACATTTAAACCCCTAATTATACACTGAGTTTATATCTTCTGCTTTAAATTATTAGGAAACTCTAAATGCCACCCAAGCAATATATATATTGCTTATATATATATATATATATATATATATATATATATAAATATATCAAGCTTACTGACATTTTTTTTTGCAAGTCTTCCCTAATACTTATTTTAAATCCTTATATAAGGGTTTCTCACTTTTCTTGGAACAGATATGAATGAATAAGAACATCCCTTCCTTTAGGGTTCAGATGCAAGTAGTAATGTTTTCTATAAAAGCCACAGCTGTTTCCTTGTTTCTAAACAAAAAAGTTAAGTTCATTGTCTGCTATTTCTCCTGGAGTAAATTAATGACAGATATAAATCTTTTTTTTTTTTTTCTTTTAATTATTTTATATATTCAGGAGTATCTGACATGATAATGCAATTTATACTAGCATAGGGAGATATTATTGTTTGTGATCCTTAATGTTTCTTTCATTCTGCACTATTTTCATTAATGGAAATTTTTTCTTTGCACTGACATGCTTTGCATTGTTAAGCAAAAAAGCAGAAAAATATTATCTTCCACAAAAATACTAGAAGAAAATTGATTAAAATAATTTTTAGGTACAAGACTTTTCTCATCCTCTCTCTGAGAATCAATCTAATTTTGCTTTATTACTCCTATAAATTATCTTATCAAGATAGAGCTCTTAAGCTTTTACTGTCTCATCCTCAATTTTGAAAACACAACAGTTAGCATATCATGAATACTATTCATAAATATAAAAAATACACCTATTTTCAAGTCTTGAGAAAAAATATTACGATACCTGCTTATGTTACTATGCTGACATTCCTGACTATTAGCTGAAATGCCATAGCATTTATTATTGGCAGCAATGGCATTAATCACTAACATAGTGACCTAGTACTCCTATAATTACCTGAAAAAGTCCAAGAAACCTAAATTATGAAGTATTTCACAATCAAGATTGTTAACTCATCAAAACTGTTCAACAGGGTATCACTCTAATGCGCAGTGCAATTATCTGATTTGCCAGCAGTGGACACTGTTACTCTAGTTATCTACAGATATATTGGCTGGAGAATAACTTGCAAGACATACTGATAAATTTTTCTTTTATTGCTTTCCCTGATGTAAGAACCTAGAGTTATTTACAACAGGCAAAAGCTGAATAAAAATTGTATGATAGGGATATATTTCAATATTTTTCTGGCAGCAGATAGATTGTCCATTTCTTTATATATATATATATATATATTATTTTAAAGTAATTAAAAAAAAATCCCAACTTACTTACATGAGATTTTTTTTTTCCCCATCATAATCATTTTAGGTCCTAGAAGATGTTCTGATACAGAAAAAGAAAATTCCTTCTTTTCTCTCTTTCACAGAACCATGGTTCTCACAATGAAACTGTAAATCCTTCTAAATGCCTTAATGTTTTGCATTGCTTTTATACAATTTTTACATTTAATGAAATCAGCAGGCTAAAAAAAAAAATATAAACAGTACATTTACTTCAGAAGCCTTTACCAGTCCTTGAATAATATAATTGTTCAAAATCTGCAAAGTACAACTCACTGACACTTTTACAGGTACTTTAAAGTTAAGCTGAAGTGTAGATATTGGATAAGGACAGAAAACATGTTGCAGAAGAATTAGCTAGGAGTCAACCTAGCTGTTTGGAAGAGAGTTTCTATTCATCTTAGAGACAGAAAGAAAATCTAAGCATTTAAGAAAAGCAATGCACAAGATTAATCACAGATAATAAATATTATCTTTCTAGAGTTAGAACATTTACAGCAAATCACCTTTTTAATCCCCATGTTCAAATACCTCATTAAGCTCCCCCTAAAATTCCTACCAGTCTAGTATTATGTAAATGCACTTCTCATGTAAATATCTGTAGTATCTTAATAGCGTAATGTTCATTATCTGGCTAATGCAGCTGAAAATTTTCAAATAGGACCTAATAATCTGCTGACAGTATGTATACAGAAGGCACCCAGAAAGTCTCCTAGATCTATGCTTTTTGTCACGTGAAAAGTCAGTTGTAGATCCAACTTTTTTTTTTTTTTAACAATAATAATCCTTTTAACTGCTGCGTTTGATTTGTAAATTGGTATCAAGCAAGGAGAGGAGCATGCATATTTTCAGTGGTAGGATAGTCTCACATCAACCTAAGACTATTTTGAAATCAACTCCCAGAAAACTGAGGAGGTCTGAAATGTTGGTGTGAAGTGTATCTTACAGCTGGCAGCATTTCAATACTTAAGAACATTGAGCATTGTCTGGGTCAATGACTCTTGTTCATAGCTTCTTATTAACTAGATAGAAGTGACTTAGAAGCCATCAGTCAGTGGATGAATACAATCAAAGCAGAACTGACCTACTACATACAGGCCTAGACCGAGAGACCTGCTGAAACTGCTGTCTAGTCCCATCAGCTCTAAAACATGCTCACCCTTGAACACAGGTAGGCAGAACACTGTGCTGCCCCAAAGCTCCATTTTCCCAATCCATTCGTCTTGAAACTAAACTTGTTACTGGTGTACAGGGTTCCTCATACACAAGTCTTTGAGTCTCATTTGTTACCAAAAGTCTCCAAGTGTATCTTGCTTTGCTTTTCAGTGTTCAGATAAGCAAACGTAGTTTTGTGTTTAAAAAATAATAAATAAATATATATATAAGAATTTTCACGAGGTCTCAAAGCTTTTTGATTTAATTCCAGCCCTAGCTTATGCACTACGGCGACTTGCTTTAGCTACAGATGTAAGGAGGAAGATCTAAATTAATACCAGGAAACAGCTTGATGAGTGGAAGCTCTCTTTGATGCAATTCAAAGCTGTGCTCTGTAAATAACAACTGAGTGGTTCTGGCTATGCTACACTGATAAGGAAGAACAGAACTCATTAGAAATGGAACATACTGGCAGCCAAATTGCTGTGAACCATAGCTGCTTGACTAATATTCTCTCTCCAGATACAAAGTAATACTTTCTGGGCCTTAAAAGACTCAAACATAAACAACCTACACATCATTTATTGTGGAAAGAGATACTTATTGCTGCAGTTTTATACATGTGGAATACGGTATGCCTTGCTGTAATTATCACTCATATAAATAAATTTTCAATGATTTTGTTTAAAATTATGTTTCACGAAGTAATAGTGCTTATAAGCACCATATAATAATAATAATAATAATAATAATAATAATAATAATAATAATAATAATCCACATTTTTTAAACTGACTGTTAAAAGCATTTTATACAGGTAGGTCAACTTTCACAGAAATCAATTCATATTATTTTAAATATCCTAATTAAGAACAATAGCAACAACAACAACAACAACAAATGAATCCGTCTGTCTCCCAGTACGTTGTGGAAGTTAAGATCAATCTTGTATATAATTTCCTTTGAAAAATATCAGCACCTTGCACACCAACTTCATTATTTCAAGATTTGGCCCATACTTATCTTAAAAAATTTAACATATATAAAAAGCTAACTCAGAATTTTTTTACTACAAGAATAAAGGAATTACAGGTATGTTATTTGCATATTCAAACTGAGAACACACAAACATTAAACAGACTGGACAATAAAATAAATGAAGATGTTCTTCATATAAACTGCTGACCAATTCAGTGATCCAAGCAAATTTCAAATCCGGTCAGAAATGAAGGAGGCTTGCTTTCTTCATTCAAAGTATTCAATAAAAAAATGAAACTATTAAAAAAAAACTTTTTGGAAAAGAGAAAATTTCTTTTGCAGACTGAAAATAAACTGGGCTTCCCCCCCTCTTTTCTCCCTCCCACCACCATAGAAATGATAGCATGTGTGCAAAACATGGCAGTAAAATCATAATTATCTATTTTCTAGGTGAGGGTATCATATTGTCACCAATCAGCAAATCTGATATTAGTATAATGGAAATCCAGATCATAACACACATAGCAGAGTTGGAGAAATAGTATCTTTAAGGAATGGTAACATTTCAATGAAAGACATAGAGACTGTTCTAGGAAAAGCCTTGCTCTGTTTGTGCCTTTTTGATGTGCTTCAAATAAACATTAGGACTAGAATCAGTAGACTTGATGAGCAAATCCCTTTTATAACGATATTACCCCATCATTAACTATCACAGAGTTTGAGTTATCAGGGACCTTCACAGTGTTATTCAACACCCTTTATGTGAAGTCATTTGGCCAATTTTGAGTTGCTGTGTGCAAGACCTACTTTTTTGTTTGTTTGTTTGTTTTTCTGTTTCTAAAGGGAGTAATTAGATTTAGATTCAGAAGCCTAATTCTGTTTTTCTGAAATGCACCTCTAATTCTTAAAATAGACTAAAGCATTTAAGTTGCTATGGGAGTTTAATAAGAAAGCTTCAGATAAGCTTTCAAAAAAGGAAATCTTCAAAGGTATTAAAAAAAGTTATTAATTTTCAGTACTTAATAAACCATTGTTTTAACTGGGCTTTCTGTATTCTAGCATCAGCTGAAATATCCTGGATTTTCTTTTTTTCCTGTTTAAAATGCTTATACTCACCAGAAATCTTTAGGCCATTTAAATTTTCTCACAAAAGCCAACAAGAATGCTAATTAAAAGATTATGTAAAGCAGTTTTAGTATGTAGGCATTGAAACATTATAAATTATCAAGGATTACTGACTTTCACACTTTCAGTTATATCTGCAGAAACTTTCGTAATTTTGCATCGTAGCTGTGATCATTTTCCTGGTTATTCAGTGATGCCTGAACACATCTCTAGACAAGATTTCCTCTCTCTTCTCACTGCACTTACATAAATAACCTGACATACCACCTAACCAAGTCTGCCTGTACTTAATAGTGTTTTCCTGGGGTAGGAGAGGGGAAGGGGATTGAGAACCTTAGATGAAAATCTGAGGTGCTTTTTGTTGTAAAGCACTCCTGGGTTGCAGGACATTTTCTGAGAAGGAAGACAAACATCAGCCCCCTTCACACACACACACAAACTCTGAATCTAAATGAATATTTCAATTTAAAATATATCCCAGTTGAGGTAAATATTTGTGTTAAAATATTATGTAATTCATTGTGTTGTTTTTTTTTTTTGTATGACTAATGCTAATTTTGTTCACTGAATTATGTTAAATATTAATTCCAAAAAAAGGGAAAAAAATAATGCAGTTCTGCTATGAAACATATTTTATTGAGAAAGATGACACAGGTTCATTCCTTCTAACCAATAGCACATTTTGATATCTCTTGGAAAAATATATGTTAATATCATTTGAATATAAAGGCAAGATAAAGCTGCCCTGCTCTGGGTTGCTCAGTTCCAGATGAACACAAAAGCGCAGGCAAAATATCCCCACTCTTTTTCTGAGACCTTCTTGTGGATACTCAGCTCGCAAATGGAAATTAATGTCAACAAACACGCTTTTCGTAAGACATCTTTTCTTTATCTCTTTTCTCTGCTTGGTGGACAGTAACATTGACTCCCCTGTTAGGCTGCACCATCCCTTTGGCATCATATACTTTGCCTTGCTACCAGAAATACAGTTCCTACACATTGTCAAGATCCAGTTTTTGAATTACTAATTAATTTCGTTTGGATCCATTATAATGAAATCTTATGCTCTGTTTTGTGGTGGGGCTTTCATTTGTATGCCACTGAAGTCCAACCACAGTGATATAACATGATGGTTGCCTGCTGAGCTCTTTGGAGGAGGGTCTTAGACTTGTTCTCTTCATTCCATGTATCGAGTGTGGGGACCTAATTTCTGTGTCAGCTAGGCCAAGATAAAGCTTCCAGTCCACCAATGATCCCCATGTGTTCAGAATTTCTGATTACATCATCTGTACCAGCAATAGCTTCCTCCCATAATAAGATCTCCTTCTATGACAAAAGTGACACGCTTAGTGGATGAGGGAAAGACTGTGGATGTGGTCTACCTTGATTTCAGTAAGGCTTTTGACACCATTTCCCACAATATTCTCCTCAAGAAACTGGCTGCTCATGGCTTGGACTGGCGTATGCTTCGTTGGGTTAAAAACTGGCTGGATAGCCGGACCCAAAGAGTTGTGGTGAATAGAGTCAAATCCAGCTGGAGGCCAGTCACTAGTGGCGTCCCCCAGGCCTCAGTACTGGGGCCAGTCCTCTTTAATATCTTTATCGATGATCTGGATGAAGGGATCGAGTGCACCCTCAGTAAGTTTGCAGATGACACCAAGTTAGGCGCGTCTGTTGATTTGCTCGAGGGTGGGAAGGCTCTGCAGGAGGTTCTGGATAGGCTGGACTGATGGGCTGAGGTCAACTGTATGAAGTTCAACAAGGCCAAGTGCCGGGTCCTGCACCTGGGGCACAACAACCCCAAGCAGAGCTATAGGCTGGGACATGAGTGGTTGGAAAGCTGCCTGGCAGAGAAGGACCTGGGAGTATTGGTTGATAGTTGGCTGAATATGAGCCAGCAGTGTGCTCAGGTGGCCAAGAAGACCAACAGCATCCTGACCTGTATAAGAAGCAGTGTGGCTAGCAGGGCTAGGGAAGTGATTGTCCCCCTGTACTTGGCTCTGGTGAGGCCGCACCTTGAGTACTGTGTTCAGTTTTGGGCCCCTCACTACAAGAAGGACATGGAGGTGCTCGAGCGAGTCCAGAGAAGGGCAATGAAGCTGGTGAGGGGTCTGGAGAACAAGTCTTACGAGGAGTGGCTGAGGGAGCTGGGCTTGTTCAGCCTGGAGAAGAGAAGGCTCAGGGGCGACCTTATTGCCCTCTATAGGTACATTAAAGGAGGTTGTAGCGAGGTGGGGATTACTCTGTTCTCCCACGTGCCTGGTGACAGGATGAGGGGGAATGGGCTAAAGTTGCTCCAGGGGAGGTTTAGGTTGGATATTAGGAAAAACTTCTTTACCAAAAGGGTTGTTAGGCATTGGAATGAACTGCCCAGGGAAGTGGTTGAGTCACCATCCCTGGAGGTCTTTAAGAGATGTTTAGATGTTGAGCTTAGTGACATAGTTTAGTGAAGGACTTGTTAGTGTTAGGTCAGAGGTTGGACTAGGTGATCTTGGAGGTCTCTTCCAACCTAGATGATTCTGTGATTCTGTGATAACAGTGGGATGAAATAAGTGCTGTTGCCAGTATTGGAGAATACAAAGTTCTCATGCATAGTACAGAGTTGTTCTCACTTTAGTATAAAGAGGGCTATAATCTCACCCATGTCTATATGCTTTTCTAGTAGATCAGTAATTAGTATTCCTAGTATAGGAAAAACAAACAAGCAAACAAACAAATAGAAACAACCAGAAATCTGAAGAACAGTAGGTAGAATTTAATAGACAAAATACAGTTTATTCTCTGAAATGCTCATTATTATTGTCAATTATAGGTAATTTCCTTGCTTACCCTCTCCCCACATGGCATGTCAAATAAAAGAACAAAATAAGAAGAAGAAGAAGAAAAGAAGAAAAAGAAGAAGAAGAAGAAGAAGAAGAAGAAGAAGAAGAAGATGAAGATGACATAAAAAGTTATTAAAATTTATGAGTGTACTCAGGGTGCATTCTTTCCAAGCCTAGAGCATAAAGAGTCAGAACAACCCATCTCACTTGTAATCCTGCCATAAGGGATTAATTTGCGATTGAAAATAGTTGCCAGTTTATGACATATATATATACATATATATACAAAACAGGGTAATGCAATCTCACTCAGAAGTTGACCATTAGGATGTGTGAAATGTTATCTTGCTCGCCCCGGCTCTATATATTCTAAAAATCTGATGGCACAAAGAGCAACAATAATGCTTAAACTCACCTAAAACACATTATTATGTACTGCAGTTTCCTCACAACAAGATCAAAGATCATTCTTTTTGTACTGTGTACAACTGATCCAACTCAAGGTCTAAACAATGTTAACATTACACAAACTTTGAAAGAGAGAAAGAAATGAAAGAAAAGAGAAGAAAGAATCACAGAATCATAGAATATCCTGAGTTGGAAGGGACCGATAAGGATCATCGAGTCCAACTCCTGGCACCACATAGGTCTACCCAAAAATTCAGACCATTTGACTAAGTGCACAGTCCAAACGCTTCTTAAACTCCAACAGGCTTGGTGCAGTGACTACTTCCCTGGGGAACCTGTTCCAGTGTGAGACCGTTCTCAGTGAAGAACCTCTTCCTGATGTCTAGCCTAAACCTTCCCTGCCTCAGCTTGACACCATTCCTGCGGGTCCTGTCACTGGTGACTAACGAGAATAGATTGGCGCCTTCCCCTCCACTCCCTCTCATGAGGAAGCTGTAGACCGCAATGAGGTCTCCCCTCAGCCTCCTCTTTTCCAGACTGAACAAGCCAAGTGACCTCAGCCGCTCCTCATACGTCTTCCCCTCTAGGCCCTTCACCATCTTTGTAGCCCTTCTCTGGACACTCTCCAACAGTTTTACATCCTTTTTGTGCTGTTGTGCCCAGAAATGCACACAGTACTCGAGGTGAGGCCATACCAGCGCAGAATAGAGCAGGACAATCACTTCTCTTGACTGACTAGCAATGCTGTGAAAAGAAAGAAAGGAAAGAAATGAAAGAAATGAAAAAGAAAGATGAGAAAGATGAGAGAGAGAAAGAGAAAGAGAAAGAGAGAGAGAGAAAGAGAAAGGAGAAAGAGAGAAAGAAAGAAAGAGAAAGAGAAAGAGAAAGAGAAAGAGAAAGAGAAAGAGAAAGAGAAAGAGAAAGAGAAAGAGAAAGAGAAAGAGAAAGAGAGAGAGAGAGAAAGAGAGAGAGAGAAAGAGAGAGAGAGAGAGAGAGAAAGGGAGAAAGGGAGAAAGGGAGAAAGGGAGAAAGGGAGAGAGAGAGAGTGAGAGAGAGAAAGAGAGAAAGAGAAAGAAAGAAAGAAAAAGAGAGAGAGAAAGAGAAAGAGAAAAAGAGAAAGAAAGAAAGAAAGAGAAAGAAAAAGAAAAAGAAAGAAAGAAAGAAGGAAAGAAAAAGAAAGAAAGAAAGAAAGAAAGAAAAGAAAGAAAGAAAGAAAAAAGAAAGAAAAAGAAAGAAAGAAAGAAAGAAAGAAAAAGAAAAAGAAAGAAAGAAAGGAAGAAAGAAAGGAAGAAAGGAAGGAAGAAAGGAAGAAAGGAAGGAAGGAAGGAAGAAAAAGAAAGAAAGAAAGAAAGAAAGAAAGAAAGAAAGAAAGAAAGAAAGAAAGAAAGAAAAAGAAAAAGAATTTTCCCATGTGTCCTTAAGATATCTTCAGCTAGCGAAACTGCTAAAAAAAACACAGTGTGAATCTGAATACAGGAATGTATATATAACAAGCACAAGCAATAAGTGATGTTTAAAGACTCAGTTTTGCCATTAATAAGGATTTATAAAGACAAAATACACAAAAAGCTAGATTAGGCTCACATAAATTTAGTCACTGGAAGTACAGAATTTTGACTCCCTCTGTTGTGAACCAACCTGTCCAAACAAGACAAACACCAAACCTTTGGAAAATCCTCACAACCCTCTACTGACCATAAAAAATCTCATAAGAATTATCCTAAGAATTAGGTGAGACCCAAGGGAAGCTTGCAACAGCTGTAGTATAAGAGACATATTTTTGCAGCCAGCTATGTACATGAAGGTATGTAGCCATACCCTCCCTTTATTCATCCAGTTCAGGTTCAGTGGTTGTGTCCTCTTCATAATAGAGATCAAGATTTTATAAATTCATTTTGTGAAACCTGTCATTAGCTCACCTTCATCCTGTCTATCTATATATGTTAACTATTCCTTCTCTACTTTTCTGGATCTCTTTCTGTTCCTCTGAGTACAAGACAGGTAATGCAGAAGCTCTTGCAGAAGTTCTGCCCAGAATCAGAGGAGTCACAAGGCAGGGTGAAAGGACTTTGCCTCTGAGTGCCCACACTGTGCCAAACTGCAATCAGCATGATGTCCTTTTTGGATTGTGGTGAAACAGGAGAGGGAATATAGTTTTTTTTAGCACTTTTTTAGCACTGTCTTAGTGTTTAGATGGTCATAAATTTCGTAACATTCCACAGACATGCTTGCCAGAAAGTTCTTCAAATGACAAGTAAAGAGAGCACTCAAAATTTATTAGCTACATGTATTTTGTCTAAATAAACCTTTGTGCAAACTGCTACTTTCAAATCTTTCAGAAGGCTCTTTTCAGTAGAAGATTTGAGATGCTAGATTCGTGACAGGACAATAAGCTCCTGGGGACTAAGGGACAATGACTAAATATATATATATACACGCACACACACGCACATATATACACATATATATATTACCCTGAGAATTAAGAATAACATACAATTTTTTGAGGATTATTTTGCACTTGTTTGATTAGATAGTACTTTACTGATCTCCTGAGCCATTAATCTTTGCAAATCATATCCAATCAGACATGCTTCCAGTACTTAGCAGTGACAAAAGGTAGTGAGGCAGAAGGTACATTACATAATTTCTGCCTCCAAGTTTTTGCTATTACTTCCCCTCTATCCACAGTTCTTACCTTTCCTTTCCACATTCTAAATCCTTCAATATTCACCAATCTTGTAATGGATTTTACACTAAACAGTCACTGAGTGGGGTGAAGAACTGCCACAGGAATAGGAACTCAAAGCCAGAAAACTCTTCTTTCATAGGGAAATTTTTCTTACAAGGCTACTGCCATGCCCATACCTCCCCTCTCCCATTAACTGTGGCACAGGGCTACATCTTGAACAGGAGGAACAGTGTCCTCTCTCTCTTTCCCTGGTTTGCAAACAGTAACTCCCAAAGTCCTCCTGTCTGCAAAAGACTTATAGTTCACGTCTCATGATTCCTATAGTCTCCAACAATTAAGTGTATAAATACAGAGACTATATAGAAAAATAACCATCATTTTCTACAGCACCAGCTGCATGTGAATGCAGGAGAAATTAACTAAACTCTAATATTTAAAGTAATGAAGAGGATTCAAAACCCTCTGGAGAGGGTTTTGGTTGTAAATACCAGCCTAACAAATACAAACATTTTCAGAGTAGTTTATAGCACAATTGCAGAGTAGAAGTAAAATTCCTTTTTTGTTATTAAGGACAAGGAACTACAATTGAAACATTTCATTCACAAAACACATGATTTTGATTGACCAGGAAACTACTGTAGTAGCCTAATAACAGCAATTTTTCACATTTCAAAGTCACATGTGAAAAACACAGGTATTTTCATTTTAGTGAAGAAACAAATAAAAACTTTAAGAGAGAGAAGAAAAAAAAAGATCTGAAAGGTGCAGTGTTCATGGATGACAACACTGGAACATGGCTATATTTTAGATTTGGGGTTTATACTGCTTTAAAGATCATATTAAAGTAGCTATGTAAAAATCATGGTAACAAATGCAGTGGTAATTTCTGAAAATCTCAGTACTCCATGCTGCCTATAAAATGTTAGCAATACCAGCCATTATTCTGCATATCATGGAATAACTATCAAAAAGCTTTTTGGCTAGAGAAGAAACTGACTTTCAGCATTATTCTCCTGTTATTGCTGAAAGATTATATTTCTAAAATTCCATCCTCCCCCCCCCCAACAGAATCCAGAATAATATGCTAGTATACAAAAGGCTTATATTACAGTTGGAAGGAAACAAGAAAGTCTTTTTTTTCCTGACATAGAATTTAAATGCAAGATGTAAATTCAAGTAATACTGTCAGTTGCCTTACAAGCCATTTTAATGAGAAAAGTTCACAGTAGGTTGCACAGCCATTAACAAAAACATCAGTTACAAATTAAAAGGTTGACAAGCAATTCGGAAACATTTAGCCATTCCCCACTTCTTGTATATAATGGTGTGGCAGAAGCAAAATAAATTGCCATGTAGATGTCAGTACAATGTGCATAAGAAATGTTAAGGATTAGTCAATGAATGCTCCCACAAAGACATTCAATATGCGCAGACAGTTTCTTTCCTCCTGTGTGCCCTTTTGTCAGCTTTCAAAGTCTGGAGAGAGCAGTTAAGCATGGCCCAATAATGAAAAGCCAGGAAGAGTAATCCATTTCCTGTTTAAAAAATCTTAAGAGGTATAGAAATGCAACTTGCTGGTCGCTGAATATGTGAATCCAGTTTTTATTTATTTATTTATTTATTTATTTATTTTGGAAAGAAAGCATATTTCTTTTTGCATTTGCTCTTTTTCTGTTTAGACAGGTTCTGACTGAGCTGCAGTTTCATTTTACGTTGATCTAACCATTAGCCTCCAGTTCCCTCTGTTGATCTCTGCTTCCCTCTTCCACTGACTGGGGAGTCAGAGCAGCTCACTGATCTGTTAGTGAAAACCGTTAGTTTTAGCACTTTGTATCTGCTAGTTCATGATACTGATCCTACTTGCCCTGTAGCCACCATGATGCAAGAGAGAGAAGAAGAATGTGAGGCCATGAAGAACACAAGTCCGCTCATAAAAATGGCTTTAAAAAGCTTGACATAATTCATTAAAACGTCTAGTGCTTGGTAAGAGATTACTGCCATGCGTATTTGAACTTCTGAAGCTTACATATCAGTTTAGGATCTGTTAGCACAGAGGTAGTTATCGCTACTAGAATTCTATGATGGTAATATTCTATCACAAAGATGACACTAATATTTTATAGAATTAACTTACCTTTTTTTTTTTTTTTTTGAAACCTCCTATAAAGAATGTTACAGGGACTCTTTGTAAAAGAGAGAGCATAACATGCAAAGAGCGAGTCTATTTCATTAACAATGCCATGAACATAGGATAATTCCAAGACTTCTGTATTGAGAGAAAGAAGATGCTATAGACTCAAGGAATTTTCAGAGACTATTGTAACAAGGTCACAAATGCTCTATTGCTCTATTGTTGTTCAACATTGCATACATTTCTGGATCTGCTAATATCGTCTCTTCAGAATTTGAAGCCAAAAAATATATGTTAAAGCAAAGGGTCTTGATTCTTCCAGTACACTTTCTTATACTACTGAGAAGATGCAGACTAGCCTGACTCAAGTCTCAGTTACAGGTTCTGATGTAAGAGGCTTGTAATAGTATGACCTCTGTACTAGAGTTCATTGATACTTCACACAGGAACTATCACCATGAGACAAGCCCTATGAAGATCTGTGGTACTGTGGGCTTGGCTGTCCTGTGTAGCAAGTACCTATGAAGACTTATTCCAGTCTCTGAAAGGGGAAAAGACTATGAACGGTGAATTAAAACCATGGAGAACAGCATGGGCTGGTGACCTGTAGTTCTGATTAAAATGCAATTCCCTTCTCACCCCCAAAAAAACTAATAGAAGAAAACTACAATGTACTGGAGAGCTAATTAGTCTTGGATATAGAAGCAATAATCAAATCAAATCATCTTTCCACTCTGGTTTTTAAAGAAGATGTTAATGGATAAGTAGGTATGAATGACTGGTTCAGTTAATCCATCTAAACAACCTATAGAAGAAAACCTTATTTATCAACTAGAAAGAATGTTTGCACATGAATTCTGTTTTGAGTTGCTCACTGACTTGTTTTCCCATTTATTTCAAACATACAGATTCAATTGATTACATTGTGAGGCAACATAGAAATTGCACATTTATATTCATTATGAATTTGAAAACCTCTTTCATGCCAGCCCACTTCATAACAAGCACTTTCTTTTTTTTTTATTATAGTGATAGCACTGATGAAGTGACTTCTCATGGAAATCAGTGGCAAAATTTTAATGATTTTCATAGATAAGACCCAAAATAGCTGCCAAATGCAGTACTCCAAATTTATTTCAGATGCATTTTAAAATGTTCATCTCTGTTGGGGTGGTGTGGAGAGAGCCGCTTGTTATTTCTGCTCACATATTTATTCATAAAACAAGAAATATGAAAAAGCATAGTGAAATACTTTATTATACATAGTTTGTATCTTTTCTGTTGTGATGGTCAGAGCAAATTGTGTAATAAGTTTAATGAAAACCATCAGAAAGTTATAGCCCTAAACTGCCTATGCTGAAATAACTTTATTACATATTAAATGTAGGACATTGCTTTCCTCAGCAATGAGATCTGTGCCACCTTCCTCCAGAACCAGATGTGTGTTTAAACTCAGACCCTGAACTCCAGCCTGCTATTAAGTAAAAAGCTGGATGTGTATAAATAGTATGGATAAAAAGAGAAGAAAAAGGAAAGGTAGGGGGAAGTACCTGAGAAAGGCAGAAGAGATAACTAATTGCTACTCAAAAATAGGAAGCATGAAGAAAACAGTTTCCCAGTGAAGGACAAGGATTATATAGAATAATTCAGAAAGGAGGTTTGCTAAGTTACCATAAATGTTTTTGAAGTCTCAGCCTCAAGAAGAAGGTTGATTATTCTATTATTCCTAACTTCCCAATTTGCTATGACCTTTACTTAAAAAGGCATGCTTTTTTTTTCATATTTAATAGTTTTTTGTTTGTTTGGTTGTTTTTTTTTAATAGTCCAAATTAATTAATGGTTAAAGAAATGACTGCTCAGGCTGAAGTAAAGATGAAGTGTTTGAACTTTCTAATTTCAGTTGAAGCCTACTTTACATGTGAATGAGCAGAGGCATGACGTATTAAAGAAGGGCTCTCCTTGCATATGATTTTAGCAGTGTTAGAACCAAATGCATTTTCCATTTAAGGGATATTTCCTCAAAAGAATTAAAAGCAAACAGAAAATAGCTCCTAGAACTACTCTCTTATTCCACTAGAGATTCAGAAAAACACCACTGATCTATTCATTCTTCTGAATTAAGATAATTTGCATTACATTGATAGCTTCACACACAATAGTGACTGTGTGACAATATCTGTCTCTGAGCTCATTCTCAATATCCTATACCATGAAGTGAAAGTAGCCTCAGAGAGTTTCATTCAACAGCTTCATCAAAATTTTATATCACAGTAGATATAGATATAGGTTTTTATTACATGTTGGGGATGAAATAAAGATGTGTGAACTAATTTGCTTCAGCCATGAAGAAATGTTTTAGTTAAGGATTAAGTTCATGGCAAGTTTGAAACTTAAAACCAAATTCATTTTTAATAATTAATGTGAGAAAAGTGTTTTGTTTTGTTTAAAAAAAGAAAAAGAAATAAAATAAAAATGTGAAGTTTCTATAGTGTTCCCAGAGTCAGACTTTTACACTTCTTTTGACACATTCTAAAATAAAGTCAGTATTTGTTTGAGACTAGTCATGGGAGGAGTTATGCACTTAAAAGAATATTCTAAATGATGTTATCATTTTGCTAGTCTTAACAAATCCCATAATCAGAAAAGAAAAATAAGATGTTGCTATGGCTCAAATACCATCAGAACTGGCAGATCCATATCTCTTGTATCTTTAAAGCTGTAGTTACAATGGCAGGCTTACACATCCACACAGAACGAACTGTTGTTTTATATTTGAAACCAAAGGAATACGATATTTTTCCCTGTTCAGCTATAAGAACGCCTTGTTCTTAAACTAAAGGCTTGCAGTTGAGTTTCCCTTTAAAAATAATTTGTTGGACATAAATCATGCACAGCTTGCTCTGGTCCGTAGTATCTAAGGGAAAATTCCAAAGAAACCCTTCCACTTCTCAACTACATAAACAAGAAGCTTGCTCCAATAGCAGATGCTCTTGTATTTATCACCCTAACATTCAAGCTATCAGCCTAGGTCAAAGCTGTCAAAATCAAGCAGGCTTTTAACTCCCGAGACAGTGCTTTTAGGATTTCAACCTACCCATCTCAAATATTTGCAAAGGATGTTAATCTTCATTTTTGGAAGGTCAAACCAAACTCCTTGCCCAAGGTTATAATGTCAGGCACATTACAAGACAGCAAAAATTCCTGTGCCCTTTTCCATCTGTTGTACCAATACAAATTCCCAAAGCTTATTATGATTAAAATATACATAGATAGACATATATTCACCTTAAATACATTTTCTAAAATAACCTCATATTTTGATATGAGAAAAAAGAATGTTAGAACATATATAGTGGAACAAGTTTTGAGGATGACAGCTGTAATACTATTGAATGAAACAGTTCCTTATGTAAATTGGCTCAAAAGGAAGATAAAAAATATTTTTGAAAACCTAAGCTTAGTAAAAATGTATCATGAGGTAACTATTTATTGAAAGCATATTTCTTTCAAGAAATATCTCCTTAGTCTTTGTTGTTCATCTATTGTACCATAATGCTAATGCTTAAAAACTGAGAAGTGAATAAAACTAAAAACAGAAGCCAAAATAAAAAACAATTAAATTATTTTTATGACCATGAAATACATATGGTGAAAACTGAATTTAGATTGGCTGTGGTCCCAAAAGTCCCATTAATTTTGGCTTTCAAATCGAGAAAGGCTGTTTGGAACAGCCTCAGCACAGTGGTGTCCTGGCCTAAGACTCTGAGGCATTACAGGAGAACAGTAACCATGTGTAAATGTACACACACACACATATATAAAGCAGACATGAAGCAATGCAGTAATTCATGCAAAATTCAACATATACATTCTCTGTCTCTCACCTACATTCCTGAAATGTAACAACTTGAAGACCAGATACTTGTCTTAAACACAGCCTACTAGATTCTAATCAGGAACAAGGAAAACTTAATCTGCTGTTAACAGGGCAGAAATTTGTAAGAGAAATACTAAGGCTAGTATGAATGAAATGAATGGAAATGTGTGCTTGTAGGGAAATGGGAGAGGGAAAGAGAATGCACTGGCATACAAGTGAACAAGCTTTGATTTACAGGATGTAGGATTCTGCCCTGTAAAAAAGAATTTGTCAGAAGCATCTATAAACTCCTGCCAGGAAAACACACCTAAGGAAAGCTGCCTGAGCCCTGAAAATTGCACAGAACTCTGAACTTTTAGAATCTAATGCTTGATCTGCAGGCTGTCCCTATTCCACCTCTCCCCACCTTGCACCATTTCTCACTGGACCAAAAGCTTTATTTTTTATGTGTTGACCTTTCCATTTAAAAAGAATAAAGCAAGTGGGTTTTTTTTTGTTTGTTTGTTTTTGTTTGTTTGTTTGTTTTTGTTTTCATTTGACTTTCCACAGCTATGTCTCCACTAGCTTCTGTTGCCTGACTGGCAACATGAGAACAAAGGATCCATAGTCTGGAAGACCATGGGAGAGAAAAAGGTTCCCAACAAAAGGGAATCTCAGAGATCCAATGATTAAATCCAGTGATTAAATCCAGTGATTAAATCCAATGATTAAATCCAATGATTGATCCAGTGATTAAATCCTGCCAGATATAAATTTCCCTGTCAAAAAGAAGCTATTGTACCCCACTCATTTGCTCTGTCATCAGAAAAATACCTGTACTCTACCAGCTGTTGCCCTGCATCTGTGTACTAAAATGTGAGTAATGGTGTAAATTAAAGTAGCCTATATGGTATTTGTCCCTATATCAAATTAAGATGACCTGAGAATGAGAAAACTCATTCTGCTTTACACATTACACACCTATCCATTTAGTTTTGTGTTCAGATTTAAATCATGACTATTTGGAAGACGGTTTTGAGTAGTCTTAAAAAAAATAAAAAAATAATCTTTCTCAGTTTCATTTGTGTTTCTGAAAAAAATCTATAATGTCTGTTACTGAAAGATGTGCTTATGAACTTCTGTTCTTATGAACTTCTAACAGAGATTTTACCCAAAAATGCCAGAAGTAAACTGAAGAAAGGAGAAATAAAGAAGCACAGCGTTAACCAAAAGAGCAATTAAACTAGTTTTGTATCTCCCACCCAAATTGTTTTCTATTTTGATCTGTTGTACCCCACATCTTGATAAATAGTAAAATTAAGGATCATACCTATAACTAAAGTGACAATGAATTGCTTCATTAGTGTTTGCAGGCTCCATTACAGAGCAAAAGTGCACAACTGAGGTTTGACATAAAAGTAAACTGTGTTTAGGGTATACTAAAACCACATTAATGTGTCAAGTATAATCTTTCAAACTAATGAAAGTCAGCTGGAACACATTAACTGTTTCCAGCTGTCAAAATAATACATTTAGCTTTATTTCTCAGGTTAAGATGCAGGCAAAATTGCTACTTTAAATGCTAAAGTTCTGCAGTTGGCCCCAAGTTACAGGTGAGGGCACTATAAGCAAAATAAAACCTTAGAACAAGCTAAATACAGATACACGTAAAGTGAAACATTTTTAAAAGGCACAACATAAGCATGCTCACTGATGTGTCAAATCATAGAACAGTTACTCCCAAGATTAACAGCATTTTCTACTTGGTATATAAGCACTGTGATTGGAAGAATAATTGAAACATTTCCCTGGAAAATTTACATTGTGTATACACGCGTATAGGAATTTGAAGAAAATTGCTTAAAAATAAAATTCATATAATCAAACAAGATTACATGTGGAAAGTTAAATCTGCTGCCCCATGCACTTGAATCAGGGTACAATTTGAGAGATGACTATACAGCAAGAGGAAAGAAAATACTAGCTAAGACTTTTTCCCCTATGATTGTGAAGCCTCATTTGGTAGTGTTGCAAGAGACGTGATATTTTAAAGCTTTTTTTTTTTTTTTCCTAAGTAGATGCAGCTGTAGAGCATTTTGGTACTTGTTTTAAAATAGGCTTGCATGCTCAGAATTATATGAAATTTAAATACTAGTTTTTCTTTCTTTTTTTTTTTTATTGTAATATATTGATTAAAAAATAGCATTTTGTTTGTATTTTGTCTTACTTTTATTTTACTAATTTGAAAGGCATTTCCAAAGATCGTTACATTGATTTTTCCATACAATGCATCATTTCAGCTCAGAATACTTATCTAAATGAAGCAGAAAAAAAAGAGCCATGCTTAGTCAATGCTGTAAATCAGATAATTTTAAAAAATACTCAACACCAAACTGTTCTGATAGTTAGTGAAGTGATTTTCCTATTTACTTGCCTCAGTACATAATCCAAAATTTCAACAACAAATGGATAGTATTTTTATTTAAAAGTTTTGAACAGAGTTTCTTTCCTGACATCATTATAAATTTTATGAAGCTCCTTCAATCTTTCATTTTACTTTCTCTGAGTAAACTTCTTAAGAAAAAAAAAAAAAAAAAAGGCCCCCCAAAATTTGAAGGAAGAAAAAAAATACAAAATTAAAAAATTACAAGTTGTTGATTAAATTTCAAAATTGACAAAAATATATTTCCTTTCATATTAATTTCACAGTAAAAATGGCTCAATGTGAATGTAGACATATTCCTTCCACTGTTACTTTTTTTTTTTTTTTTTGATAAATACAAGTAAGTTTTGCTGAATCTTCCTTGCAAAAGAAAATTAAACAGTTGGTATTTATCAAACAAACCATAAGAACACTGTCTGGTAAAACACAAATTAAAATCAATTGCCTAACTTTATTTTTATTTTCTGGGAATTCAAACTGTTAAATAATACTTGTAGTTACCCCCAAATATATTACTGTATTTTAACGTTTAAAACTACTTTCCCATCTTCCCTTTTCCTCTACCCCACCCCTCCCGTGCCACCAAAAGAGCAATGAACCCCAAAGCTATTACTGGTGCAAGTATCCTCTAGATCATAACAGACTTAAATATATCTATATATTACAGACCATCCATTTCATCTTTTCCTTACCAAAAATAGTAGATTTTTTAAAAATGAATAATTTTAGATAATGCAATTCAACTGCAACAATTTGTGATGGATGAAACTTCATTTTCATTGAAAATCATTTTGATCATGTATACAACACCAAACAGAATATCATTTAAATCTTGTGTGTAACACCGTACAGAAGGTCAGTTTCCATCAAAGGAAAATTAATCAAACTCTCCCTAACTAAATTCACAAATTAGAAGTCTCAGACATTTGATGACAAGCTCTGTGACAAGTAATTTACTTCATGAAGGACACAAAAACACTCACAGTGGGAAAGTGGCATAAACAAGTTGAGGCTTGCCAGCAATGCTCTTCCAATGCCAACTGCAACAGGAGGAGAACCTCAAGGCAGAAAGGTGACTCTGCCTGAGCCAAGAAATCATAAATGTGTGGCAATTATGAGCACATAGAAGGAAGTAATTTGCATAAGAGATGGCATTGCTGGATGCCTATGTGGCCTAAGAGATGGCACATGGATGTCTATATAATCCATGGGAGATACCTTTACTTCAAGGCTTCATGCAGATTTGAGTCAGCGGCAATATTTACTTAGCCCTGGCTTAGATTCACTGATTCATCATTGATCAAGACCAAAAATATCATTGTCGTGTTCTAGCACCCATTTCCAAACTTCTCCTGGTATTTTGTTTGGTTCAGTCAGATTTACTTTATTTAATTTTTTGGGTTTGCAGGCCTGCACAACAAATATAGCTGAATTAATTTGTTGTATCCTGCAGTGAAGTAAGCTACACATGTGTAAGAAAATAACAGCTTTTGTAATAAATTTATCTTTCATTATCTTAGCAAGACTAAGTATGAATACCATAATAAACTAAATATTCATGCAAATAAATGTCTGGAAAAAATGACTAATTTTAAGGCCAAGACAAATAAACATATACTCGCACATTTCTCTATCGCATAAATACATGTACTAAATGGCTAAAGCAACAGTGCAGCTTATTTATGATAACTCTTGTATATTTAAAAAAAAATATTTTTCTTGGTTCCTCTGGATTTTGCTTTTGCCCTGGCTGGGAATGTATTTGAAATCTTTATCTATTTATGGAACCACAGAAAATGAGGTACTAACTACTACAGAGAAGATAAATAAAAGGGTTAATAACAACAACAACAACAAAATCATTTTTTAAAAGTGTGCACCCCCAAAAGTGAGAGGAGTAAATGGAAAAACAAAACAAAACAAAAGCTACAATGCATTTGTTTATCATTAAGAAACTTGATGACACATTTTAAAAGGTGTTTATGTGGGTGTACATTTCAGATGACAAATCATTTCTTCAGGACAACTGTACATTATTATTAATAAATGTTAACACAAATATAACAATTACCTACCATATTCTCTCAAGATATGATGCTGATATTCCACAGATGTAAAATGATTAGTAAATTCAACATATCCAACTATTGAAAGAAGGCTAGAGGTAGCTTATAAGACTGCCTAATATAACAAATTAAATATCAAAAATCTCTTAATGGGTGAAATTTATTGCATTGAAAGAAAGAGGAAAAACACATCCAAGAAGATGTGAAACTTTTTCAGATGGGCTGAGTGAAAAAGTTTCACCAGAACATTCTTTGGTGCTTTTACGCTGAAATTTGTGTTTTGTTTTTAATATGATCCTGGTCTTAGCCAGTGATGTCAGCTTTAAAATATGCTTCAAGAACAGAACTAAGAATGGTGGTAAAACAATTTATGAAATGATGCATAAATAGCCTGTGCAATTTCCCTATGAGACTTGAGAAAACATACTGGCTTCTATCCAGACATCAAAATGTAATTAAATATGATTTGTTATGTATATTTATGGATCATTCACATCTGAATATTTTGCTTGCTTAAACTGTATTAGCGTATTTGGCCCAGATCTACAAAATATTTTAAGTGGAAAACTACATTAGAATAACTCTTCCTGGAGGAAATCATTTTCTCTTTGTCTCCCTTTCCACAGATCGAGAGCAATTAATAGTTTGAGACATTAGATTAGTGTTAGACCATTAATCTAAATATTTAAAATAGTGACAGATGGTGCAAATGCAGCACATAGTGTTATCCTGCAGAATGGAGAGCTCAGCTATAGAAGCAACACCAATTTTCCATATGTTCAGGTCAGTGGTGAACACTTTAAAGAGAAAATGATTTGCTACCAACAAAATTGCCACAATTTCTATATAAACTAACAAGTTGTCAAATTAGCTCAAGAGCAATCCCATGCCACATCTCAACCTTTTCAGGCCTTTAGTCAGAATGCTTTTTCAAATACAGAGATCTCCAGAACAAAATATCCAAAATCTCATCAGTGCTTCCTGTAAAGATGAGAAATCTCTCACCTATAAACTCCTGTCAGATTGGCCTTAACCTTTTCTGTTTGGGCTTAGAAGGTCACAATTTTTATTTAAATAAGTGATATCTGATGAATATCTCTAGCAAAAGAGGAGGGAAGAAATACCCAAACAGCATTGTTCTCCCTTTCAGAGAGGAGCCTGGTTTTCTTTTGATTTATTAGAGTTCTTCAACTTTTGCTATGGCTCAAACAGATTTTATAAGACACTTTAAAACCCCACAATCTGCACAGCACACAGATGCAACAATAAAGATGTTATCATGGTAAAGCTGTTATCCTTGGCCATGTGGTAATAAATACGTACTACTGCTTCCTATATTAAAATACACTTGCTTTAACTTTCTTTTCTACCTCAGACTCTTCCTTCCTCTAAGGTTTTATTTAGTCCACTTTATAGTGACTCAGACCAAATTCTAGACTCTTTAATGTGTCTGCATTTCCATGAAACTACCTTTTTGTTTGGTAATTAACACAGCAGGCTGTCAGTCACAAACTAAAGACAGTCAGGAGCTCTTATAACGCTAACATTAATTTCACCTTTTGCCATACTACGCTATCAAAGTCCAATTATTCTCCCAAATCATACAGATGATTACACTCTGTTCAGTTATGCAGATATGGTGGTAGAATGTAGAAAGGGACTAAGTGTATTGGGTTTATGTAGCAAAGTTTTGGTAGAGGATCTGCAGGGGTGGCCTTTGTGAGCAGAGCCCACAAGCTACCCCATGTCAGATCAGAACCAATTCCAGCCAGGTCCCACAGTGGAGCAGATCTCCATGCTGCAGCCTGTGGAGGAGCCCCCGGTGGAGCAGGTGGACGTGGCCTGGAGGAGGCTGTGGCCCATGGAGAGCCCCCACAGGAGCAGGCTCCGGGCCAGAACTGCAGCCCACACAAGAGCAGGGGGCCTGGGGGGAGCTGCCACCCGTGGGGGACCTGTGCTGGAGCAGTTTGCTCCTGATGGATGGACCCCGTGGTACGGAGCAGCTGGAGCAGTTCTTGAAGAGCTGCTGCCTGTGGGAAGACCCCACAGAATCAGTTTGGGAAGGATGGCATCCCATGGGAGGGACCCCACATTGGAGCAAGGGAAGACAGTGACCATGAAAGGAGTTATAGATGAAGTGTTATGGACTGACCTCAATCCCCATTTCCCATTCCCTGTGCCACTCAGTAGGAGGAAGTGGGAGAGGATCTACTGGGGGGAAGGTGTTTTTAGTTTGCTTTTAGTTACACACTACTCTAGTCTGCTAGTGATAGGCAATAAATTATATTAATTTCCTTATGCTGAGTCTGTTTTGCCTGTGATGATAACTGTTGAGTGATCTCCCTGTCCTTATCTCAACCCATGAGCCCTTTGCATTGTATTTTCTCCCCCTTCTCCTTTTGAGGAGTGGGAGTAAGAGAGCAGTTGTGGTGGAGCTCAGCTGCCCAGCTGGGTAAAACCATCACACTAATTAAAAGTATTTGTTTTAGAACAAAAAATAAATACAGCTGATAAAGGTACTTAACTAGAAAGGAACACACTAAGTAAGCAAGGAGAGTGCTGTAAAAAAATTTAAGCAATAGTAGATAAAACCCTTCCATTTCATAAAGGAAAAAATAATCCAAAATTATTTTTCCCCATTGAGATACCTAAATACTACAGGCTAATTGTATTTACTTATTTATTTGAAAATGCTTAGCATCCTGTAACTATGGTAGCAATTGCTTTGCTGAGTGTATCTTTGTTAATGTACCCTTTCTGTAGTAATGCTTCCATCACCATCTGGCAGTGACACTTTTCTTGCTTTAGAGAAAATTTCTTCAAAGTCTAAAAATGAGGCCATTTATTTTTAGAGGGAGGACTGCCCTAGCTCCTATTGACTTGCAGAGTCCCAGTCAGAACCCCTGTAAATTCACTCATGTGATTTTGATGTCTTACATGAAAGGGACAGTCAGCAGTATATCAAAAAATGACTGTGCTAAAAAGCACAATCAGTAGCCTTTCATAGATAAGGTATATTTTTCAATTTTTTTCAAGAAGAGATGTTTTAAAAATCATGTAGTCCACATCATCTCCTTTGCTTCAGCTTACTTGAACAAAATCAGTTGTATCAAGCAGATGGCAAAATAAATTCCATTATTAATAAGACGGGTTCCAAGAATATTGCGTGAAGACTGGGAAATCTTTGGTTTCCATGGTAAATTATTTGACTCTAATACACTTAATAAACATGGCTAACATTCCAAACTCAGTGGGTCAAATGGAAATAACATAATCAAAATTATTAGGTCAAATAAATAACATAAGAACTCAGAAGAGCAAAATACCAGTTTGGACAGATAGAAAAGCAGGAGTTCTTTCAGCCATGGTCCTCCCTACGTATTAACATTACAGTAACTTCTCTGAACTCTGCTCTAAATCAGAAAACATTATATTTGCTTCACAGGTATAAAAGAAGTATTATGTTTCAGTTTAGAAATAAGAAAAGTGCTACTAAGTATTTAATTAAATTAAACTCCTTTGGTCATTGTTCTATTTTGCATATCTGTTTATTAAAATGAAGTTGATTGATAAATAATTTATTTCTGTGTTAGAAATGTTCTTTGAAGTTGCATAGAAAACAGCCAAATAATCCTCCCAGGTTTAAGGGGAGTATAGGTAAGCACTAAACTGATGCTAGAGCTTAAGATACATTTTACACACATTTATGTCTTCGGTGTACATGCAGAGAACAGAGAAGACATAGGCATGGGACTGCTTTTTTCTAGATCACTCATCCAAGCATGCGTCTCTACTGATTTCTCCCGTCAAAGGTCCAGACCATGAGATCACAGAGTGCTGTTTTGCTCCGTGCAGTGAACATCTAAGACAGGCTCCTTTTTACGCAAAAATTTGCCTTTTTTTCTTTTTTTTTTTTTTTTCTGCATGTTCATATACAGCCACCCTCTGCCTCAGGTGTGTTTTTGTTTTGTTTTGTTTTTCTAAAAGTAAGATATATTCAGAAAAAAAGGAAAAAATAAGTGGGGAGGGGGAGGGGAATTGACAGTAGCAGCTTAGGCTGGCATTTGGAAACAATGCAGAGCACAACATGTAGCTTGACAAGAAACATATTGATGGAAGAGAGATATATTGATGGTCACTGTGGGAGAGTTGAGAGACCACATGACTTTCAAATTCTTGGATAATTCTGTAGTGTTTAAATACTTTGTCAAACAGATGTGTTTTAAACTGAGCATATCAAACATGAACATTTGAGAAAGGATATTAAAAAAAAAAAAAAAAAGCCAGATTTCTCAGTGAGAACTCCTTAAGTTACCTCAGAGAATTGACTAAATGTCTAGTTATCTTTGATGATTCAACATCTTTTAGGCTTGGCATCCCAATACACCTCCTGAACAGCAGTGTTACGAAACCTGCTTTTTTTTTTTTTTTTTTGAGTACTACTGCAAGTTTTCCCTCCTTTACAAGGTGTCTTTGATACACTTTTTTTCTTATGCTCACTGAATAAAAATACAATAAATTAATTAAATATGAACTAAATTATTTTATGAAAGGACTGAAAAGAAAATTCTCTATTAATGATCCAGTTTTATCTTTTTAAAGGAAGTTAACATGTAACACAGAACTTTGGAAAGGTCTCTGAGGAAGACCACTACCAGTTTTCTGACCAGAAAATTAAAAAATAGCATGCGGTTTCTTAGGCAAAAGAATAAAACCTAATGTTTATATTTCATTCTTTATAAGGTAAAGAAACCTAACTTTTATTGAGACCACTAATCTCTCTTTGTGTTATAAACTTATTACGTACACAGTCCACTTCACTGGAAAAAAAAATCATCTGTTGAAAAGAGAAATTTTGCTTTTTTCAATCTCTTATAAACTTAATATTTTTAAAATGCAGAAGCACTTCAGTGTATGAATTATCAAAAACTCACATGAACAGAAATAGTAGAACTCTCAGAGCTACAAATGGCTTGATAAGAAATGTGAAAATAACAATTTACCCTCCCTCCTCCCCAGATCCTGGCCATGGTGCTAGGACAAATGGTTGGGAAGGAACAGCTTTTGATGGGGCCAGTGTCTCTACTGAGCCTGAATAGGTAACCTATTGCCCACCTCCTAACAAGGCTAAAGGAAGATGTGCTGAATCATTAAAAAGATGCTGTGGTGGTCAGACATAACTTCAAAGAAGTCAGTGGTGCCATAACATGAAGACGTTTCTCGAGCATTGTTAGTCTGGAGTTCATTTCATTGTGTACATGGTATAGGTTTCTCTTGCCACACCCTCAGGAAAGATAGTGTATTGGTAATTCTCCTGCCCTAGGAAGTAGATGCAGGCAGTTGCTGCTTCTCTTTGGCTGACATCTCTTTTTTTTCAACATCAAGTCCACAACTAACACTTTTTATAGTACCGTCAGAATCCCATTTTGGTACTTTGAGAAATCTCTTCTCTTATGAGAATTATTAATAGTTCGAAACAGGCAAAACAAAATGGATAGGCATGTTTACAAACATGTTATAATAATTATAGGCTTAAAGAGCAAAAACAGAGGACTCCAGAAATGATTTTAAAAGGCAAAAGTCATTATACTCACAGTAAGAAAAACATAACATGTTTGGCATAAAACAAGAAAAATAAAAGATTGCCAAAAGAATATCCCAGCTGCAAAATAAACAGGCATGGACATACAGCTACTATTAATTGATTTGTTACACCTAAATAGCAGTTTTCAGGTTCTGAGAGAATTTCAGCCACGCCATCTCTCATTAACAATGTGAAATTTCAGTATGACTGAAGAACTAGAATTATTATTATTTTTTAAATATGGTAAACTTCATACTCTAGCTATCCATTCTCAAAATCAACCATTCAGTATTCGTAAATGTTTCCTTTCACTATTTATAATAGAAATATAATAAAAATCTAGCAAATTGCAGAAAGTACAACCACATATCTGTTTCGAAGTATCCACTTATGTCCATAGGAAAGCTTTGCTTGAAAAGGTTTGTAGTAGTCTTAGCAAATTGTCATATCTACTTTGTCACATTAGGAGGGTTGTTGCAAACACTGTTTGCAGGAAATATAGAAAATGCAAGACTGATGTGATGCAACATATATTTTGCACTCACAATTCAGCCAACACAGATAATGGGATCTTTGTTGCTAACCAGGACTTTAGGTGCCACAGTGATGCCACGGGCTCTTGGAGTATCCAAGTTCTTCTACTCCTTTCCATTCCTCCTGGTAAAATAGTCACTACATACCTATTCCCGTTAAAATATATTTCATCCACAGTACTCAGAAAAAGAGAATATAACCCAGAGGTGGCTGCCACTCTGCTATAGTCCAAGAAAACCTCTTGAAATTAAAATGGACAACCTTCTAGGCTGCATGGAGAGAAGGAAGCTATCATTTCCATAGGATTTGTGAAGGTTTTGCAGACAAATCATGATCATATAAAATAAAATTAAATAAAATGAGATTAAATTAAAACAAAAAGAAAAAGAAAAGCAATTCCTTCCTCATCCACCTCAATTAGAACTTAGTCCACAATAATTCGCAACTCTAGAAGTGCCATTTTTCTTGACATCTTAGTAGCCCATACACTCTCTATCAAACAGACAGCTCTATTCAGTATGTGTCATGTCTATGCAACAAAGTTATCATGAAAATTAATGGTAACATTATGAACCTCAGAATAAAAGCAATTAACTTTTTTCCAAATGCCAGAAGGAAAAGACATGCAAAACCTCTACATCTTAATTAGTTCTCTATTATCTTATTTCATATTTTTCCAAAACATCAAATTATTATCTGCATAAAGTACACTTTGGGGACTAATTTCCCAGCATGATGAAGTAGTTTTGCTCAATGTTGACAACACGAATTTAGATTTTACCTTAGACTGGGAAATATTCCACCAAAAGGCTGAATTTCCTTTTAAGTGGACCAGAAAAAAAAAAAAAAAAGGCATTTCTAGTTTCACAATAGAAGGAAATGTTCTGACCAGAGGCATCATTGGTCAGTCCATAAACCACAGCAGCATGCTGAGAATTAACGTAATCCATTATAATAGGTTTTTCTCCTAGCAGATATTAAGATTATTTTACTGAGTATCAAACAGATAAAATTTATTCTACCTTTTCCATTTACTTTCTTGACATACAATCTGTGTGGGTCAGTTAACATACAGGATCTGATCCCTAATGTGCCCTTATCAAAAGGACTACAGATTCACTAATCTTCCGAGGTTTTGTTGGGTTTCACTCTTGTTTTCAGCTGAAATGGAAGAACCTTCTGATCACTGTGGCAAACGCAAATGCAGCTTTCATTTCACAATTATTTCACAGATATTTACGAATTGAATATATGACTATTTTTTTTGTTGTTTTGTTTTGCTGTAGCCGTACTTCTCCAGATCTTAAGGGTGTCATAGAAAGTAGTAATGATTCACTAGGCAGGCATGTTCTCTCTTGGGCAATAGTGAACCAATAACCTAATAATTCTAAGAAAAGTTTCTTTAATGAAGATGGTATCTTTCTTGAAACAAGTTTTTGCTTTTTTTTTTTTTTGCATCATTTGCTTTTTTCTATTCCTTTGATAACTGAATTCAGTATTTTTTCCATAATCTTTGTGCCACAACTATGATGTTTTATATATATTCCTTATAAACACTGCCAATTTGTACCATTTTAACATGAGGGCAGAAGTTAAGGGCACCTTAATAAAGGAAAATAAAAAAGAAGAAGAAGAAAAAAAGATATAATATGGCTAACTTCTGTGGTTTTGAGCAAAATGATCAAACACTACACAGCACAGTACTTTTTAAAGTGCTAGCCTACCCTTAAAAATAATACAGGTCCTGTGCTTAGCAGCGATCTTCCCTTTCATTTTATGAGAAATATCCCTCTAACCTCCAGACAATCCTTGCTGTGCAAGGCTGGATGGATTCGCCTCTTGCCATTCGAATTAATTAAGACTCTGCAACTAGAATTTAAGTTTACAATATTTTAATGAATTTTGACCCAGAAAATCAGGCAGTTATCTATCAGATCTACAGTATTAGCTTTTTGGAAAAATAGCACACTGTATGAATATAGTAGATTTAATTAATAGACAGATAATTGCCCTTTCCCATCACAGCTGTTTTCTCCAATATCTGATATACTGCAGGCTTTTAAAGGTGTTTTAAAAGATAGTGTATGAATAGAGGATATATATATATAGGATATATATTATATCCTAGAGGACTAAGGTATAATAATGGGATATAGAATCTGTTTGGTTTAACTTCAGTCTCATTGTGACCAAGAATGAGTACAGAGTGACCCAACACCTATTTAAATACATTGTATTTAAATATGCATTCTTTCTTAAAATACTTCAGCCAATTAACTAACAAAAGCTGGGAAGTTGTGTTTTTTATAAAAAGCAGAAAATAGCAGTACAAAACATCATCATACGATCAAGAACATTCTGTGTTAAGATTGGTAAGTAGGGAGAGACAAAGGAGAAAGGGAAAATTACATACCACTATTTGTGTTTGTTGTAGTCCTCCCTCTTCTTCCACCCTACAAAACAAGATCCCATACAGCAAGCGTTATCTACCTACTAGGAAGTAGGAGGTAAAAAGACTGTCAATCAGAGGGGTATTACATACAGTAAACTTCCACCCTTTCTCCCCCTTGTAGTCATTGGAGAAAAAAAAGGGCGGGGAAGGGAACAAAAAGAGATTTTTTTCAGATTTAGGAAATATACTAATGTGGAGAAAGTCACTATAATGCAAAAAGGAGAAAGAGGGAGGAAGGTAGGATGGGAGAAAACAAGACTATGACAAACACAATTACTTGTACGTAATTTTACACTTTTGCATGTCCTGTCTCCTCCCATCCTACAAAATAAGATTCCATACAACAAGCAGAAGTGGTAAGAAATGTAGTCAGGAGATGATAGACTCCCTTTTATTGCCAGCCTGAGGAATTCTTCATATAAAATCATCCAGACTAAGTAATAAGTCTTGTTGATAACAATAGTGGCAAGAACTGCATCAAGGATCAAATCTCAGCTTTGCATACAGCAGATGTTGTTGCCTCGTTTCTTTGGTATAGAAGATTAAAATGCTTTCAATACACTGCTCATGAACAGGCAGACAACTACATTTTTTCTGTACCCAGTGGAATATCTTCACAGAACTAAGTAATGCTTATTTCAAGTATTTCTTAAAAATTCCTTTCCCATAGAATAAATCAGATGTCTTTTGAGTGAGGACATAGTGTCATCTAGAGTGTGGTCTAGGTTAAGGAAGATAGAAGCATATGGTGACCAGTGCCATCTGACAGCTCTTAAGAAAACCAAGAGTTATAGCAATTTATATAACGCAGAAAACTGAAGGAAAGAGAGACAAACTACACAACAAACTCCATCTGTAAGTAGCTGACTCAGAAAAATAACAAGGTCTGCCTCTTTTTGTGTAGAAGCAAATGAGCGGTCTCAACGAGACTCATACAGAAAATTTTGGAATTTCCAGGTTTTGAAATACAGACTATCCTTTTCTTAGTGTCTGTCAAGTCCTATCTTGAGTACACTAAGTATGGAAATTTCTGAAGCACAAAGAAGTGGTTTTTTTTGATGTTTGTACTGAAAAGGGGAATTAGCACCCGGTAACTTCAGAGATCACATGCCTACAAAACTACCCTAAACTAAGAGGATTCAACAGCTGTTACACAGCTATAATGCGTAACAAGATAAAGAGAAATTGATGTTAGAAGACAAATATGATGGAATGACTACTAAACAGAGTGAGGCAGGTGGGTCAAAATTGGTTGTAGATAAGTACAAGAAGATTGAAAAAATATTGTTGAAATGCATACCTTGTTGCAGGAGGTTATTTCACTGAGTCTACACACTAAATCTCAAAGTATAAGTGGGCAACTAAGCCAAAAGTAGGAGGTCTGGGTGGGGGAGGTGGGGTTAGATATTCATGCAGTAACAGGTCAAATGTTACAAGATGACACAATGTACATAAACAGTCCCTGTCAATTTAAACATGTTTCTTTTAACTACATGTTCTACAATATAAAAGAGATGTTCTTGAGAAAATCATAAGTCATTCCTTCATTTCACACAGGAACCACGGTTCAGTCACTAAGCTATAGTAACAGGAATGTAATTAAGGTGTACATTTTAGGATAATTATTACAGTACTATGAGCATTACAAACTTTACAGTGATGTTAAAAAAAAAAAGATTTTAATAAAAAAATTATCTACACCAAATGCAAAGATGTAAACATATGAAGGTTAAAATTCTTCAACACCTTTTGAAGTCTCCTTTAGAATAATATAATTAAGTCACAGTGAGTAGACAGAGCAAGAGGGAACAGCAGTATGACGGAAGAAGCAAAATCCAATAAATGGAAATAAATATTCAACATCTATAGGACATTTTTTTCCAAGAGTAAAATCAACACAAGTAAAGTTAGAAGGCAGTCTGAAGATCAAATAAGTCAATACATAAAAGACTAAACTATGAGCTAAAGAAGCTATGAGAAAATAGAAATGTTCCATCAATGCAAGGGAACAGAGCAATTAAAATACATTGAAAGCAAAATAAATGATCTATTTGCCTTGTTATAGATACAAAATAAAAAGTTATAAACTTCTTTTATTTAGGTAGCAAAGAACAGCTATTCACTAACATTGACATGTTAAGACAGTCAAGAAAACTGAAAATGCACAAATCACAAGTGAATAGAACTATGTAGCACCTCCAAATGACCTGCTGGGTTTATGGAAGACAAAGAAAAAGCAACCCGGTAGCTACCACACACAGGCAAGTGATACAGACATATGGTATCCACCAACCTTGGGCTTCCTAAACATACAATTTCTGTCTGAGTTACCTGATGCAGAGTTTTCAAGCGGGCTTAAAGTCAAAATCTTGCTACAGATCCAGAGAACACACCACCTCTACTGTTGTACCTACAGAAATGTTTTCCAGTGGAGAAAGGATCTCAGATAGAAATTCCGTCAAGGAGAAGAACCAGGAACTGCAGCATGGGGCCACATGTGCTGGCTTTTTGACTGTGAAATTTGTTTTGACCCTACCTTGACCTCCGGTCAAGTCTTCCTTACACATATCAGTGACTGAAGATGTAGGATAGCACACTTGGATTTCTCATGCATATTCAAACTCCCCACAGTCATACACATTTGATTAAGCAGGAATATCCTAACAGACCTGGCAGTCAGATTATATCACTGTTAAAAGCAGTTCGCTGCCAGATATACGGTCCTGCCCAGATTAATCAAAATAAAGCCCGCACAGTAAACAGAGTACAGAATACTAAAGAAGGCCAAAATCTCATTGAACAGTTCAGGTAACATGAGCTAGGTCCATCAACTCTACACTCAGTCATCTTATCTTCAAATAATACGTAAATTTTTTTCACCAAAACCATGTTAATGGAATGAAACCCTCAAAGAGCAAAGAAAGATTTGTGCAAAAGAGAGAGCGCAAAATTTGCTGCTCTTGACCAAAAAAATAAAAAACAAGCAAACAAACAACAACAACAACAACAAAAAACAGAAACATTGGTTTTAAATACATATATTTTTACTGAAATGAAATTATCATTCTTCATCTTCCAGAAAAAATGTTGTGTCCCAACAGCTCCACTGAAGTTGCTGGAGCTTTACGGAGAGTATCCTGAGTCAGGTGGTTTCCGTATAGAAAAGATATAACATATTGGAAATATGTTCAAGAGGTTCTTGTGAATTAATCTAAAAATCAATAGAAAGATTTTTTATTTCTCAGAAGAACACTATCCCACTTGGGAGTTCTCCTACAGATCTTCAGAATAATTTTTTCTTGATAAAGTTTTGTATCTATATAGATGTCATCATGTAAACAATGTGTCCCGCTGGGCTGAGTAAAAGACAGCTGTAATGCAGGACCAGAAGCAGGCAGTGCAGAAACAAAAAGAAAAGCAGACATTTCTATGCAGGAAGCCTTTTCTAGCTGGGATGAGCTCTGTTCAGCAAATGGTGAATGTACACAGAATTAAGAGTACAGAATGAATGACTTCTAAAAAAGTGAAAGACTAAATACTAACAGTTACAAAAGTCTACCCACTTTTGTATGGAGATGAAGGACAGCTTTATCTACTGTAAAGAATGCATCAGCTGCCAGAATACTGGGGGAAAATAAAATAAAATAAAATAAAATAAAATAAAATAAAATAAAATAAAAATAATAAAGACAACCAAGAGCTTAGTTATTTAACAAGAAAAAAAAAAGCAGAAAATGAAATTTCTCCCAAAATTATAGAAAGAGACTATATTCACCTATATCTGTAACATTTTAACATGAGCTCAAGTAGAAGACACACATCTGAAAATAACATTCAAACATTGGAATTTCCAGTTTCCTTGAAATTCTGTTTGGTAAAAGAGGGGAAAAGATTAATAGAAGGGAAAAAAAAAAAAAAAAAAAAAGAGAACCATAACCATAAACTGAGGAAATGAGACAACTATAACTGACTGTGCTCTGCTAGAATCTCAGTGATTCAGGACATTTCTTGGACAACACACAGAGCTCAATGCTGGTAGAATATAAATCTTCTGCTCCTCCAAGAGATGGAGGAAACCTGTGACGTGGGTCAATAACTTCAACAAAAGTTTGAATATGATTTATGAGATATACCTCATGCCAGCACACCATTTTCCTTTGGAAGCAAAAGGCTTGGTCTCAGAAGAACAACTGTTAGGAAAACCAGTGAGCTAAGATAACATGTACCTGGATTGTTTATACTTTCCATTATGAAATTTCCCTTATTTCTCCTCATTTCAAGTGGGTGGAGTTATATTACTTGTTGTATGGAAAGTTATTTTGTAGGCTGAGAAGAGGGACATATAAAAATTATGATGAAATCAGGGAAATAGTGTGGAAAAATTCTTTGTGTGAGGCTGATCTGTCTTGAAAGATGATCCAAAATAGCAGTATTGTAATCATCACAAAACAACAGTGTCTTGGATGTTAGGGAAGTAGAAGAAAGAACAGATGGGATAAACTATTTACTAGATGAGAGTATTGAGCTCTGTTTTCAGCCATTTACTCCTACACAGGTATTGCTCAAAAAAGTGAAAAAAAAAATCTGCAACAGTGGTAACATTTATTAAATGCAGGAGACCAGACATTTTTCACAGGTTTCAGATGAACATTAAAGCAACGTCCATGAGATCACACAATTTTGTTTCCATTCTCTAGGTTTTTTGCTTTTAACCATTATCCTCAAAATGAAAATAATCTGTATTCTATTATCAACCTCTTGAACATCTTACTCTTCATAGCCAATGTTTTTGAATGAAGTTTTCTGAACTGATTGTATTAAAGAAACAAAAATGCTTGCTTGCACAAATACAGGTACTTTTTCATAATGAACTTGTGCTTGAGAGGAATTTTCAAGTCAGAAATGGAGGAAAGAATATTCCAGTTAGATTCTAGGCCATGAATCTATTGTCTGGGGCAATTAGGCTTAGTACTACACAGCTCACTAAAAATACACATATCAGAGCATAAAGTGCAATGCAGGCATTTCCTAATTACTTAGAAATGTAACTAACTTCCTCTGGCCCAACAGCCTTTGTAGCACAACCTAAGTTATTAGATACACACATAACAGTTCCCAAATTGCAATATAATTAATAATTATTCTCTAGTCACAACAGTTAATCACTCACTGTACTGTAAACAGGCAATGTGTCAAGCAAATACCAGCTGTAAAAATGCAGGCATATAATTAAATGAGTTTATTTTGTTTATAAATCAACACCTTTTGCTATCTTATGTTTGCTTCATAAACGATTACAGTTTGACAATACCATGTTTAGGATCTTAACCCATTGAAAATGAAGACAATTGTTTTCAAGTTGCCTTGCAGAAGGAAAGAACATACCATGAATTCCCTAGACTATAAACACTGTAGTTAAGTTCAGGTCTGATGGGATGTGATTATGGGGATTGCAAGGAACTCCAGAAACTCTAAAAAAATGTTATAGATATTATTCTACTGGGCTTCTACAAGAAATACAAGAATAATAGCATATTACTACTGACTCGTGTTATAGTCATCCATTTAATATTCTGCTTTGCTGACACATTTAAGAGAGATGCTGCCTGAAGGAAGGATGTCATTCCTCAATTGTACAAAAGCTATAGCACAGAAATTGACTTTACTCTGTTTTTACAGCACACAGTGGGTTTCTGGACCATAACTAGGTCTCTGAGGTACTACTGCAGTATAACACATCTAACTATACAATAGCCGTGTAAAGCTAGTCAGTTATGACGGTTTCTTCATCACGCCATTACTTCTTTGAAAAGACTTCTTGCTTCTTTAAATATGCTTCAAGATAAAGACACTTGCTTGTAATATTTTGAGTTGCTAGCCATATAAATGTACTTTTCTGTTTGAAAATACACAATGAATGATATTCTTTCTAACAACAACAACAACAAAAAACCTAAGTGTGAATCCAATATGATAACACTAGAAAATAGTTCATTGAACAGCATTATAACGGGTATCAGGAAAGAGAGAAGAGAAAATCCTCTATAAAACATACCTTCAAAAGCTTTTATAAGAGAGATGAACTGGAACATGTAATAAGAAAATAAAGTGTAACGTATAAATTTTACATGAAAATCAAGAAGGAAGATGACAAGATCTTCTAACCTAGAAGAGAAAGCATGATTCCCGACTAAAAAAGCTGATTCTCATATGAACAGAGTGAAGAAGCATACACTTGGAGGAGAGAGAAAGATCATGAAGAGATGGGCAAGAGCTGGAGTCAGATTGGACAACAGAATAAAACAAAATGTGTGTGTATATTTGTATGTGTGCCAGGGGAGACCAGTGTCAAAAGAAATGAAAATAGAAAATAATTAACAGAGGATAGAGACAGTAAAAAGATAAAAAAATATATATTTTCAGAGAATATAATTCATCTGTAAAGAATAATGTGAACAAAACATCCACAAAGTAAGTGGAGTGCAGGCAAATTAATAGCACTTCAATATCTTTCAAGAAACTCCAGTATTTCAGCGTATTTCTAAACAACACGCTGTTCTGAATGCCTAAAATAGTGTTCACAACCTATAAAAATTGTGCAATATATTCATGTATTTAGACATAACATTTAAATACCTAACGTTGCACAACTATGTTTGAATATTGAGGTCTTTTTGTATGCTACGACAGTTTAATCTAACATATAATGGCAGGCCTGTTTTTAAAACTTGTATCCCTCCCCTCACTAGAATAGGAACTCAGCTGACTAACATCAGTTGTAGAAGTGTTGATTATTTCTCCTCCATGCATTGCTTTATTAACTTTTTCTTCAGAGAATATTGTGTGCTAAAGCAATAAGAACACATGAGATTAGGCTGTAACAGCTTGAATTCAGAGCTGGCATTTTGACCAGTCTGCATATCAGACAGCTGTTGAGTGGCACCTAACTTGTATCAGCAGTTATTCTGGGTGAAGCACATAGTCTTGCTTATTTCCTTTTTGTAGAAAAAAAAATCTTTTACTGACAAATCTCCAATCTCCAGAATGGGCTCAAAAGTCAAAACAAAACAAAACAAAACAAAACAAACAAACAAACACCTGCACACTGCATGGAAAATGAAGTGCCTACCAGTCACTTGTACCTTTTAAAACTCCTTCTTTTTACTGTATGACTCATCTTTTGTAAGTTTTTGTAACTTGCTACTTAAGACTATTGATCATAGTCTAGGTTTGCACACTTTCCCATGGTCTTGCTACAGTTATCTTTTACATGTCAGCATCAGAAAGGGACATTAATAAATGCTGTGTAGATTTTTTTCTAATTGCACGGCTTCCAGCAAAAAACACAAAAAATCAAAAATGCTTAGCAACTGACATATTTAGAATATTTTAAAAAGCCAATGCCTTATTTTTATAGCTAGATAAGATTAGAGCATCTTGCTGGTGTTTTAGAAAAAGCAAAATCTAGCTCAGGAAACCCAATCTTCTTTCAGTAACACCAAGTGAAAAATACCTTAACAGTACAGGAGTTAGTTTGGACCTTAAATATATTTTTCAGTATGTTATCCATCTCTGCTAACATTGGAAAAAGACAAAGCCTGCTACACAATATTCTAATTTTTTAAAATAATACGGAAGGACACTATAAGGCATACTAAAATTAAGATATAAAGCAAGAACCTGCTCACTCAAATATGGTTAGAGCTACTAAATAAAGCATTCACTGTATTCACAAGCAAGTAAACCCTAATAGTTCCTAATATATACAACAAAAGATTCAACTAGTTTAAATACTTTATTACCATAGACTGATGAAAATTTTCCATTTCCTAAATTCAACTGTCCTTCAAAACAGTATAATTTAATCTGAATTCAGATCCCACTGTCAAATTTTCACTTATAGTTGTCTAGCATTAAGAGAAAAAAAGTTCAGCTGGATTTCTACCTCAAAGAGTCTCAAAATTCCTTAACAAGTAAGGCAAACAAAACAAAATTTGATTTCATATCAGTCAATCACACACATAATAAACTCACTTCAGCAACACTATCCAAAGGCAGGATATCCATATTCCTGCAAATGAAATCTCAGTGTTCTTCCCCCTTTACTTCTCACCAATTTCAAAGGAACCTTTGAAGTAATTATATTAGGATATAGGTAGTTTTACATTATAAATCATCACATGGATGAATATTCAGTGTGTGTCATCACAGTTAACACATAACTATTAAGAAAAATTGAAAGGCAACAGACTACACAGTTATGAAAAAAATGTACCTAGATTTTATACATTTAATTATTATATTCAAGTGCCATTTTAAGATGATAAATTAACTAGTTTTTTCCAACCAGCATTTCAGCTTAATTAATAGTTTGCATAGCAGGCTACAGCTTCAGCACATTCTCTTGATTTAAGCACTTCTAATAATGCAGTGTAAAATGTAGTTAAAATATTCTGTTATAATTTACTATCTTTGGCTCTGGAAAACAGAAAGTTTCCAAATTCTATCCTGTTAGTCATTTTTCAGTAAGTTCTATATGAAAGTAAACTTTCCAATTTTTTGACACTTTTTCATACTGCTGGGAAATTCTATGTTAAACATTAATGCTAAAGGGTCTCACCTAAAAATAAAAATAAAAATAAAAAAAAATCTTCCTCTTCCGAAGAAGAAAACATCTTTCAGCTGGCAGCAGAAGGAGTGACAAATCAGCTGTTCCTGAATCATGACAAGCAGAAATCATCTGTTATTAACATAGAGGACTACTGCAGAAATCACCTGTTATTAACGTAGAGGACTACTGCATTTTAAGGATGCTGCCTGTCCAAAAATGCTAAATTTTGTGGACACTGTGTCCACATAGGACTAACTTAGCCCACTGCAAAACTACCATGTTAAGCCACTTGAAGCATGTGAATATGACTGTTTCAGCCTTATAAAGGCTCTTATACAGAATTTCTGAAGCAAGTAGGATTACAACAGTTTATCAGATTTTTTTTTCATTAACAATCATGAGAATTTGCTGTATTTGAAGAATTTTACTATTGCCCATGTTTCTCACAGTGCTAAGCATGCATGCGTTCTAGACCAATGCCAAGGAATATTCACAAGATGTTTTCTTCTGTACATACAGCTTGAGCTTTTAGAATTGCTCTCCCCTTCAGCTGTTGGGCTCAAATTCATCCTACCATCATATTGTCTTTAAGAAAATATACTGAAACAAAGACTGAAAGTGATACCTGCTTATGTTTTCATTTAAAGCACCTCTCACAATCACTCTCCCACCCCCAGCCCCACCCCTCAAAAGCCCAACTAAACAAAGCCCAAGAGAGCAAATTACTTTCTTATCTGTTAAAAAGTTCCTGTTGATTTAGGTTCAAAGAGTGCTTCTTACTTTTTTTTTTCCTAAGAAAAGCAAAAATAGGTCTTTAATGAAGCTTCAAAAATATATATTTTCACTATAGAGTAAAAATCACCCAGATGATAAAAATTTAGTATTCTCACAAGAAAGGGAGCAAAAATATTTAGTTATTCAATATGGTCAAAACATACAATACAAATGACATGTCTACAATTATGCTATCCCGCTGTCATGGAAAATAACAATCAGAATTAAAAAAGAAGAAATTGAAATTTTTCTTCTAAAAAGAAAAATTTTTCTTCTTTTCTTCTTTATATACTGTAGAGACTGGTTAAATTCAAACATAGATATCATGTCCACCATTCAAAATCATTTGAGGGAAAAGACACAAGAAAGGAAGCCACTGGTTTCCAGTTATTGTCTGTGACAGGAGGATGTAAAAATAACAGTCCAAGGGGTACAGCAGGTCAGACACATTTTTGCTCAGCAACCACTTAATCTGTCACTCCTGATAATAAAGAATGGTTAAATTCCATTTATTGTGGTTAATTTTGTATCCCTGTAAAGACTTTAAAAGCTTGGCCTCCAAAACCTGGTACCAACCAACTGCCCTGCAGCTGGGGACCCCACAGCCTAAAGCCACCTTCAGAGGAAAAAACATCTGATTTTTCCTCATCTTCCAGAGTTTCAGTGGTTCTTTGCCCATTCCTCTCCTTCACTCTCCTTGTAGACCAGTAGTTACCAGAGGATACTTGCACTTTGCCCTGGTATTGCTTGGGGTCAGGCAATAAACCAGCAAGTGGCAGGAGGATAACAAAAGTTAGACACTTCAGCATCAGCCACGTTTGGGGGCCCAGCCACAACTGTTCTGGATATCACTGATTGGATTTGCCATCTCCAATGACAAGAGATGCAAGAACAGTATCTTTGTTAAACAAGCATTTTTAGGTTGTAAATGAATGATGCTAGAAAAATGATGTTTTAAAAACTTTACTCAATTTTTGCTGGACTTTTTTTTTTCTTTTTTTTTTTTGGTGGGGAGAGGGTATGACCACTCTCTCTTGCTGTCTTCTTATCCTCCTTGCTTTTCAGCTTTCCATCTTTATTCAGCTCTACAACTTATTTCTTATTCCCCTGTATCCCCTCCCCCAGATGTAGTTCTTTTTAAGTCTTTAAATCCATCCTAGAACCAGCCATCTCTGTAAAAACAGCAGTATTAAATTTTTGTCACCCTTGCCAAAGAAAAAAGAAAAAAAAGAAAAAAAAAAAAGAAGCAAAATATTTAAGATACCATTTTACTGTTGCAGAGGCAGCACAAATGTTCTTCCAGTGCTCTTTGTTTTGTGCTACAGCTGTATTTTGTGCTTGCACCAAGAATTGTATCCTGTGATGTATGCTGGAAAGCCTGAGCACTTTTATTAACAATGAAGTAAAAAATAGTTCGAGGTTTTGTATCAAATCAAAGGCAACAAAAAGCTTAGTTACTTTCACAGAAAACAAGAATTTGATTTTGTGAAAATAAATTCTATTTCAAAGGTACTTGGTCTTTTAAAATTTACTGTCAGATAAAATTAAAATAGAATTGGGTGAACAAAATATGAATGCACATTACAGAGAAAATGAGCAGTGGAAGGAAAAAAAAAATCAAATATCATACTAGTGATATTGTACTCCATCTACCCAGAAGAATAGTGGGAAAGAAGAAAAAAATATCAGTTTCTGACGTAGAATAATTTATAAAATGGATAGCTATGCTGGCTGAAATAATAAGAAGGGAAAAGTCTGCATAAGTCCCTCTCAGTCACTGTATTCTAAAATTACTGACAGCTATGTTCAAACAAAATGATTCTCCACAACTCTGGTAAAGTCAGGATACAATTAAAATTTAGCAAAAATAATATAAGAAACACAACAAAAAAAGTGGAAGTTGTGATAATTTTTTCAAGACAAGTGACAGGAAACAAAGTGCATGAAAATAATTATAAAAGAGCTATTTTTTCCAGTTGCTCATATGCAGTAGGAACATGAAAAGGCAGGAGGTTAATTACCTTCTGTAAATAATGTTTTCCAGAGAACAACTTTGCTAAGTGTAACAGGTTCATTGGAGCTGCAACCATTACTTATTGAAAACAACTGTCCAGAAATGTATATTACCTGCAATAGGGAGGAAGTGATATAAATCATATTTTAAACAGAAGTCTCAACTCCTAGAAAATTTTAATAATTCCTATGTGTAATTTTACCTGTATTTTTAAGTTTCTCCACCTTCAGTTTTGTGACTCAGTCTTATTATTCCTCTTACCAATACAGTCTGAAACGTTTCAAATATATGACAGCGTTTCAGAAACTCCCATGACACCCAGCTATAACCATGTCATTCATACACCATTTATGTGACTTTTTCTAAAAGCATGTAGAAGAGCGATATAAGCAATATTATAGCTTCAGAACTGCCAGTGTGATGCTTACAATTTCACCTATCTGATTTTTCTGTCTCTGAGAAGTAAAGTTACATTTACTGATATCAGATAGATTTGAAAATGCCAAAATAAAAGTACTGATGATAACACAGCTTAGAATAGCTCACTCTTATCTGTACAGGAAAGTGCCAATGATAAGTTCAAGAGAATAGAATTGATGATGGACTGCAAAACTGCAAATGTTGTTCTATGAACCTTTCAGTCTCTGCCTTGCTAACCAACTCCACGTGCCCACAGTGTCGTTGCTCACAAAACAGGGAAAAGAAGACCATACACAACTAACAGACTTGCACATTATGATGATGAGTAAAGACATCAAATACCATGTCAAAAGAGTAAAATATACATTTTGTTTTCTTTTTCAACCAACATAAGTCAGCATCGGACAGATTTTAATTTTTGCTAGATTACTGGAAGATACCAGTTTTCTGGAGGTAGAGCGGCTATCAGGGACATGCATGGTCACATGAAAGATTCTTGGATTCAGTTACCCATACTGAATCCACCAATCTATGGAATTTAGTGCCTCAAACTTCTACCTTGGTGTATATACAGTACAAGATTACATGGGATAGTTTTGATTCATCTGCTTTAACACTGGAGCAAAAATTGAGAGATTGATGTATATGTACATGCAGATGTATATGTATATGCAGAATTAATTTCAGTTAATAAAACTTGGAAAAAATCTAAAAGCAAGTTATTAAATAGAAATGCTTGAACATTTGAAAAGAACAAACAAATTAACAAACTAAAAAGTTTGTTAAAAATGCATGTGATCTTGTTCTCTTTCAAGTAACTGAAGTACTATACAGTTAAACAGTTCATCTACATGTATACAGAACTGAATGAAGAAAACTTACAGCAATTCAAGTTTCCATTTCAGGTTGGAAATTAGGAGAAATTTCTTCTCAGAAGGAGTGGTTAGGAATTGGAATGGGTCGCCCAGGGATGTGGTGGAGTCATCATCTCTAGGGTAGTTTAACGAAAGGTTGGATGTGGTACTTAGGAACATGATTCAGTGGCTAACATTGGTGGCTCAGAGACCGCTGGAACAGATGATCTTGGAGGTTTTTTCCAACCTTAATGATTCTATGATTTACTCATCCATGTACAACAATATATGAAAAAAAAAAAAAGGAAAAGGAACAGAAAAAAATCAAGCGGAGAGAGAAGCCAATCTTCTGCAAGTCATACAGTCATGAAGCTACTATGAAAAGCCACAGAAATCACCTCATCTGTTAATCTATGGAATAAAGTTAGCTTACTTTAGTGAAAATAAATACTGAATAATACAAACGTGTGTGGTCATATGAGACCTTGAGGAAAACGGGAAAAAGAAAGGACAAAATGGTAAGAAAGAATGGTAATATAAAGCAAACAAAAGAGCAGAAAGCAAATAACAACAAAGCACATTTATTTATGTATTTATTTAGTAGTAGTAGTAGTGAAATCATATTATTTGCATATGTGCTATAAATATCTGCCATTACCACCATGGGTCCACTCCTCAAAACCAAATTCTTCATGTGCTTTTGAAAGATTCTTAGGTTTTTATCTTTTTGAATATAACCTTAGAGCTGATACTTACATATGAATATTTTGCAATTAAAAAATAAAACAAAATTTATGTATTTTACTGCTGGTCTGAGTGTGTCTGTAAGAAAAAAATGCATTGTCCCTTACATACTTAAAACATAAGGAATATAATGGCCTTTTCACTGCTGAAAACCTCATGCTGCCTATGCTTCATGAATCTATATGTCTAGTTGCGCCAAAAGGGCCTCTAACTCCCAAATTTTCTTACGTTGTTCTCCAAGTGCTTTTCAGCAAAGTAATAGGAAAAAGCAAAACTAGAGTTAAACATTAGTTTCATATGTCATGTGTTTCTAACCTCTAAAATCTTTTCACAAAATGGACCGGGCACAGCAAGTTCAAGATTTGGAGCTTTAACAATAAAATATACTATTAATGAGAAACATCCCTGGTTGAACTCCTTGTCTTTGGACAACTTCTAGAGATAGAGCATCTGACTCATCAAGGTTTAGAAGAATATATCTATAACCTCTGCATGGATCCTGAAAAAAAGTCATGGCTACTTTAGAAACTATTAATTATTTGCAGTGCTATTAGAAACTTAAAATATTTGAGAAGGTTAGACTGTAATGATTTTTATTGATATATATATTTATAAGTGAACACACATGTTCTCACCAATAAAAGAATCAAATTTCTGGAAAAAAAAAATACTCTGAGGTGTAATGGACAAAATAAATTCTATCAACTGAAGATAAAGATTTACCCAAGGAAACCAATCAACCAAACAACTTTCAGATGCTCTTTTAGAGCAAAAACATGGGAAATTTGTAAACCTAATCTATTTCTTAGTTTTAATTGTTAAATGACATCTACATAATATAGAAACATTCAGAAGTTTAACTTTTCAATCCAAATAAAATTGCATTTTCAACTGATTATGGAAAAGTATTCTTTTTTTTTTTTTTTAATCAACTGTTCTCATTACAACAATTATTTGCAATATCAGATGGTTCAACATTTTTTTTTCCAATAAAGAATTCCTGAAGTAATGTGAGTGTTAGAAATAAGATCATATTTCATTAAATATGGTTACAGCTTTCTTCAAATCTTGTCTCCACAAAACTGCTATGATACAGGTGAGGTGCGTGTTGGGGGAAGCTACTCAACAAAACAATGAAACAAAGCACCCACACTCTGCCTCTTCTCTGTTGCTTCACCATCTTTTTGTTATTTTCCACACTTTGCCCACTCATCTGAATTTGCTCCAAGTGATATTTAGTTTTATAACTGAAAACAAAAATTGAAATTCTTCTAGATAATATTGAATAAAAAGCATAAATAAAACTAAAGGAATTCTTCAACAAGCTATTCTGTTTGTTTGTTTTCTAAATGCATGACTAGAACAATAAAACTCCAAAACATTTTACTGGTTGCACTTTTCCAATTAAATTTACAAAGTGTTTTGACACACGAGACCGCTGTAAGAACAACTCAGAAAACTGGAACCCAAGACCTATTACTGATTCTATCATAAAGTCTGAAACAATACTGATCAATACATATCAGGACTGTCTAACAAACAAACAAACAAACCAAAACAAGCAAATGTCACCAACATTCCTTTTATTTACTTACAGCTGAAGAAATTTAATTAGAAGATAAAAACATGGACCCTACCATATACACATAAAACCCAGTAAATTGTAAGATCCGCTGCTTTCAGTTTAAGTAATATTTAAAGTTTACTGCAGAATCATTTAGAAACATAAAACAAAGCACGTATTGACAAGAGAGTCCACATAAAACAAAGGCCTTTAAAAATGTGTAAGAAAACAGAAAGATCTTAAACATACAAAGGCAAGAAAATAAGATGTTATCTATATTGTATAATCTTGTGTTTTCTTTCCATATACAGATTAATTAAAACAAGTTCTGTTAATCTAACTAAAAAAAATAATTGGATTAACAGATGAAAGTAATCACATCTGTTTAATTTTTCAGGGTATTTTTGGTGCATCACAATTATCTATTTTCATAGCTCTTCATTCTATTTTTATTATTCTAAATTAATTTTTACTTCTCATGGTGCTGAAACAAGTAATCAGAAGAATAATGCAAAATACTAATACAAGAAATTCAGTTGCTATTAGATCACTGAGACAACCCATATTGACTTGAAATCAAGCTTCACTAATTATCGCAAAAGTGTTTCCTCCCGCTAACAATGGAAAATTAATCAGATACAGGAGAGCTATCTTAAACAAGAGTAATGTGAAGAACATATGAAGGGACATAAAATTAGAAGGCATAACTCTCAGAGTTCCAGTGTTTGTATATTTGCAGTTCGTTATATATTGTGTGTCATTTTTAGGACTCATAATCTAAAGACTTGACAGGTTCCATAGGGGAAATCTGTATATATACCTACATATATATTCAAATTCCATATATGCAAATTCCATGGGATGGCAAGTAGCTTCAGTTCTCAAAGACAGGTGGTAAATAATGGAGGCAACAATTTTGTTGTTTGTTTCATGTGGAAAAATGGAAAAGGAAAAGAAAGAATAAATTGCAAAAAGACTAAAAGGCAAAGAAAAAAATAGAATGAAAACTGACATGACGTTTTCTTGTTTTGTTTTTCCAGTGATGAAGAACAGCTATAAACATAAGTGAGGGGTGAGACAAAGACTAACATCTTTCAAGACTTAGATTTATTTTATCCTCTAGATGAAATTAAGTTACAGGCTTTCTGCAGTTCAGATGGTGAATCACATTTAATACTGCCACGGATTCATTGCCTTATTCACATGTTCATTTCATTACTACAGCTTCTCTGTCACAGGTATTAGGACAAGCTGAATTCTCTGTTTGGATAGCCAACAATTACTCACTACATTCTTTATTTTATGTGTGAAGAAAAAAACATATCAGGCCTAAATGAGTATGACCCATTTTGAACAGTTCTGATTCCAACTACAAATTTCAAGGTTTTCATGAAATGACTTTAAGAAGGAAGAGCTATATAAAGGAGAAGGAACACGCCTGAAAATGGCTATGCCAACTGCTGGTCTGGGGATTTTTTTCTATTTTATAATTCTTACAAAGATCACAATTGAACTTAAGATCATTAGAGGGAGTTGATGGGAAGTGAAAAAAAGGTAATTGATGAAGCCTTAAATGTTTATTTACCGTAAACTGACTTGCAAGTACTAGTCTGCTATGACAACTCTCCATTCCTCATTATCATTATTATTTAACCTATTTTGGCTGCTGCTCAAAAATGTTAATTGAAACTAGAAGCTTTTTCTCACTTCTTGCATATTGCACCTAATGATCTAAATGCAGCTCATCTCAGCAAAAATCCATGCAGTGCAGGGTGATACTATTTATTTTTTTCCTGTCCTTTTCTTAATTTTTAGACAAGAGGGAACAGATGTGAAAAGATGTCAAAAAAATGATTTGCCAAATCCAAACATTTGGCTGGAACACATTTGTCACTTTTCACAAGAATTAATTTATTTATTGATTGATTGATTGATTGATTGAGATGGGAAGGGGAAAGAATAAAAGAGGAAAAAAAGACCTAGAGAAGTGATCTTTAAATAACATTCCCAACAAGGATTACACTAGGGAGATGGAGACTGGTTAAAATCCACTTGCTGTAAAACCTACATCAGGTAATTTAACCCTGCTGTCCATACTTCAGCGAATGCTGATTATCAGGCTCTTTTCTGTTGAAAGACTAAACATAGTAGAACAGGGAAAAAATTACATTTATGTCTATTATATTCTATAATATACATCTATTCTGTGATAGATGCAAATGGCCATCAGCTCATCTCCAAACACTAAGTCCTGCTGCAGAACAGAACACATTTAAATTGAGACGTGACCTATGAACAAGGGAACTAGCCCTCCCAACTCTTCCTACATAAGCTTTTGCTACAAAGAATTTCATATGTATTCTTTTATAGTGTTGCATTAAAATGTTACACATCATGTAATACACTACAAAAAAAGCATCATTTTTAAAGTGTTTTCAGACTCTACTTAAACATAGGTCTCAATCCTTAGCATTTTAGATTGCAATTAATATTTGCAATTAAAATTATTATAAAATAATCAGAATGCCATTACTCAACAAAAGTCAAACTATAATTCAACACATAACACTTTTCCATAGCAACTGCTGAAAAAAAAATATTTCTCATGCACATTCATACACACATGCACATTCATAAAAGGAAAGCTAATTCTTTATCGTTTTCTAATGATGCAGCTAAAAATCTAGGACATCTACAGGGAAAATGAAATTTAAAAATATCTGCTTAGAATGTGTAGCTAGTTTTACTTTAAAAAAAAAATAAATAAGAAAAGCATTACTCAGAATCAGTAAAAAATTGATACTGAAAAGGAAAAAAAAAAATCCCTAGACTTAGACATTGATTCTTTCCATTCCTATAATACATTTTGGATTTGTGGGGAAAGTTCAGATTAAAATCTTTTGAAGAAAATACTGGAAAATATTCAGCTTTTTAATGAAGTTTTACACTGAAATGTAAGGCCTGCTACATAAACTAGGATTCTTCAGCCCAGGCAAAAACACTGCTGAGGGTGAGATGTATAAGAGCTTTCCATAAATTCAGAAGTGACATAGAGAAGGTAAAAAGGGAGCAAGAATACAACAATTGTGATATCAAATGAGTTTAGGAGACGACAGGTATGAAAGAAACAAAATCCGTGGTCAACCTCTTAGTCACTGGATACTGTAAATGAATCAAAGTTTAGGTGAGTTGCAAAACTGCTTAGAATATTTCTTAGTCAAACATCCTCTGAGTCATATTAAATAGAAACATTCTGTCTTTGGCTCCGGAAGCCACTGAACTGCCTGACACTGGAAAATGAGTTTCTGGAAAAAAATCTCTACCCCCACCCCACCCTTTTCGTATTCTTCCCCAAACAACACTTTGCTGTATTCCACCTGAGTGATAGCGTACAGAGCTAGGTAGACCTTTGGACAGATTATATGCCAATATATTTTCAAAGTCCATAACAAACCTATTGACAAGAGGTATTTGCTTTAAGATAGCTAAAGTCAGTACTTTTAACTATACGGACAAAGGCAGCTCAAAAGAAATAAACAAATAGAACTAAGCTTGTGATAAAGCTCACACACTCAACTACTAAAACATGAGATGTGCCATGCACTTATCCTATTTTCCAGCACATTCAACCAAAAATTCAACCACTGCAAACAATGGAAGGATCTAAACAGCCTTAAATGAGCTTGGAAGGATGGTCTGCATATGGAGTGCCCTGAAGGGCTCCCTAGACAGTCAGCTACAGATGTTCCCCTCCTCTCGGAAGACAGCACAGTAAAGGAAACAAACCATCAAACAAAAACTGATCAAAATACTGTACAAAGCCATGTTCGAATATGTTACTTTTAAATGAGCAGGTTTTATTCCAGTTGGTATACACTTAAATCTTTTACTGCATCTTGGTAGAAATTTAGATGATTAACATAGCTTGATATTAATACCCAAAGCACTAAATATGCTGCACAACAATTTGGTTTAAAGAGACGTACGAGTTCCAGAAGGTAGGGGTGTAAACTGTAGAACACATCCTAAAATAAAATAAACAGCAGAGGGGTGAAACAAATGTCTTCTAATAAAAGCAACTTATTTTTAAAATAGTTCAATTTTTGATTCTTTTACACATGTATCTCATGTATCTCATTTTGTAGAGGAAATATAATGATCTTATCAGTCATTTGCATTTCTGGGCTCAGTTTCCCTATGGACTTGATTTTAGAGGTCTTTTCCAACCTAAATCATTCTGTGATTCTATGATGCTATGATCAAGCTCGTTAGAAAATACATGAGTACCAAAATCTCATTTATTTTCAAGTATATCCTGACATTAAGTACAGAGTTATTACTTCCTTAAAAGTGTATATTGCATTATTACCAGAAAACTTAGAACTGGAAGGGAAAAAAAAAAACTTATCATAAACAAATACTACTTCTCTTCATCAAAAGTTAGTTTGCAGTGGAGACCTTACTGCTTACATTTAGATGTTTATCATCATGACTTACAAATATATGCTCTCAGCTTTTTAAATAAACAGTATGGCCAGTCTGTATAACCTTATGGAGTTCCTTCACCAGGAAAAGAGAGAAACACAAGAAAAAAGCCATATTGAAACAAGCAATATCCCCTCCCCCCCCTCCCCAAGAATTTGTCATCAGGCACTATTTAAATTTAAATTTTATATTGCAACTGTTCCTGTGAACTTGCTAGAAGCTGCCATTAGTTATAACCACAGGTTGTTGTAACATGGTAAGGTTTTGTGAGAAACCTCTGCAGCTTGCACAAGTCATTCCGCAGGGACATTTCAGTGTCCCCTAAAGGAAGTTTCACATGAAGCTTGGCAGCCAGGATGACAAAGCATGCTAATATGTCACTGGAGGCAGAGAAGGCCCTGAATGTCACATGCAGCAGATACTCATGCCAAGTTCTTACCAATGTATGGAAGTAATCATAGCTTTCATACTGCACTGTTTTTCCAATATGTCATTCCTATGTCTATGGCTACCCCTACTCTAAGACCTATTCTAGCATTTCTGAGCATAACCTGGTGCCTCTTAACCTTCAAGTGAAACCCTGGAAATGACTCTCATGCTGCAGTGCCCCACATATGAAATGTACCTAACTGGGTGATCCAGCAAGATTCAGTGCTGTTGCTTTTTCTCTTTGGGATGAGTGGTGACCAGCAGTGAATAAGACTATTTCCATAAAGTAAGAGTGTTTAATGTTAGCTCATGACAATAGGAAAGTAAGTTAAAAAAAAAGTAAGAGGTCTACATGTATGTCTTGTGACTGGATACCAACAGTGCAATTGGACACATGACTGTAATAGGCACAGATTTATTCAGGCCATTTCTAATCAGGGTCATTCTGACACCCGTAACAGTGATGTGGAAGAAATGGATTTTGGTGCTGAGCAGATTCTATCAATAACAGTTAAAAAAAAAAAAAGAAAGAAAGAAAAAACACAAAACAAAACAGAACAAACAAACAACAACAATGACAACCAACCAACCAAAAAAAAAAAAAAAAGCCCTGTTGCTATCAAAGACCCAAAGGACCCAAAGGACAAAATGAGAAAACCACTGCAAAAATATCAGTTTTTCCCTTGTTCAATATAAGCCATAGCATTGCCAGTCTTATCAAACCATTGCATTCCCATTAATGACTCAGGGATTTGAAATGAGAAAACAAGCCCAATCTGTTTTTAATTTATTAACAAGGAAACAAACTCTCCCCTCATTCTCCTCTCAAAGAATAAAAACTATTATGTTTTCTTTAATTGTGCTTCAGCTTTGGAATCAAAATAGCCAACTGCTACAGGTATTGGAAAAATTAGTTGATTTATTGCAAAACTTATGTAAAACAACACATAAAGGGAAATCAAATGTTGCTAATTGTTCTCTAAAGTGCTTTCCTATGGGCAGCAGAAGAGAAATAGAAATAGCCACCTAAGACAATGCATAAATATTTTATTAATTTATACAGGTTCTACCAGATTTTTTCTTTTTTAATGAAAACTACTGAGAAAAAGTGTCTTCATTTTTATTCCCCTATTCCCATGCCCCATCAAGACCATATTGATCATATGGCAAACTCCAATAATTGCAAACAAAATGTATTTAAATTCATAATTTTGAAAAACTTTTGCCGCCATAATTTTTAACATCCCCCCCCCCAAGATATTTATACTCCCTGACGTAGATATTACTGATTGTTACAAAGTTTGAATATTTCAGAATATTAAAACTTCCTCATATCCTGCTCCAAATCTCTGTTCTGAACAGAATGAGCTGAACATTATAGTTTAAAAACATTAACCTCAACATCTACTCAGCTCTGGTGCTAGTGATACTGTGCTTTCAGTTTGCTTCTCTGGGGAATCTAATGTTAAATGCATCTTTTTTGCTTTTTAGCCCAGCAAGACCATGGAAGCAAAAGAACAAGATTAGACTGTACACTGTCTCTGAATACAATTTAAAATGTTGAATGAAAACCCAAACTAGCCTCAATAAAAAAGCTGTGTACAGCTCTGGAGCTTGTCCTGCTTCAGCCTCTTCAGTTCTGGACCTTTCAGGAACTGCATGGAAAACAAACTCCTGTGATACAGTGTCACAGCTTTCCACAGTCCCTGATGGCAGTACAGTACAACAGCATCATTATCAAGACAAAAATGAAACAGGAAGAGAAAAAAACAGCTCGAGCTTTTGCCCCATCCTGCCAGGCAAGACTTTGCCCTGTGAAGAAGCTTAGTCTTGCAGAAGCTCATTCTTGTGAAGGTTGCTTTGTGCTGTGGTCTGTGAACAGGTTTGGTCCTGAATAGTCTCATCAGAGAAACTGGCAAATATCTGCAGAAGCCAGAGAACTCTACATGCTATGTGTCTTTTTACTGATTCCTCCAAGATTATGTTCTGCCAATGCATTTTCTTCTGCTGTTGTCCAGGCACATTCAAAACACCTATTAGCCCTTCACTCTCACCAGTAATATATTAAAAAGCTTTATCAGCTCTCTAAGAGCTGATCAACCCTCTAAGACCCATCAATCCATTATCTTAAATTATCATTATATCCTATGTATTTAAAAAATTGTTGGATATTATAGGTAATATTCTTTTGCAGTGCATGGATACAAGCAAAGTGGGGACAGGAGAGGACACTATCCTTTACTGTAGGGTTGGGACAATGAGCTACCACAAGTTACTCTCTCTCCAGCTCATTGAGCTCTATGTGCTGCACTGCCAACCATGCCAAATCACTGAACTTGTTTGCTCATCCCCAACAGCCATCACCTTCTGGGAGAAAGCTAAACATAGCAAGACTTTAACATCCTTAATCCACACATGTTACAGCCCAGCATAAAGTAGGTGAGGAATTTTTGGAAACTTGCTGCTGGAAGACAGGCAAGACAAGCTACTACAGAAAAAGATGTCCAATCCTCATTTCCAATTATAATTTAGCAGCACTTCAAAAAATAGGCAACAAACACAGAAAAAAAAAAAAGCGCACAAATTTATTTAAATCACCTGCATGCATTTGGTACATTATTAACTCTTGAGTGGAGTAGAAACAGGAAAAAAAAAATCTAAAAGGATATATTGAGACATTTCCAGGAGAGAAGCAAGAGACTGAGACAAAAACATCCCCACTCTTAATAGAAAACCTGAATTTGTTTAGTATCATACTGTGACAATAAACATGGCTTAGATGCTGTGATACAGACATGGCTTCTTCGGTCCATTCCACCTATGAGTGCATAGAAGCTCTGGAAGAAATGCAGCACCGTGGAGGAGGGTGAACTGGAGATCACTCTGGAGAGCACCAATTCTAAGTTTTGAGCAGATGCTCAATTCTGTCCATATCACCAAGGTGGTCCTTTTTATATATATTCTCATAGCTCATTTTCAGGTTCAGCCATGGGAGACAGCATCCTACTACCAGGGACATGAAAAAGAGGTAATTCTAAGTTACAATAAGAACCCTTCAAAACAGATGGAAAAAGGTGATGCTTCTAGAGCATCCTCCCCTCCCTGGAGGATAGATATATTTCTTTCACCGTTGTTTTAAGTTTTGAACTGTTCTTTCTAATTACTAACATATTTGTTTCTTGTTTCAAAGTGATTATGCCTACAGAATTTTGTTTCTAAGTTTTGCCATTAATAACCCCCCCCAAAAAAAATAAAAAATAAAAAAAATCTGCTGATCTCATATAGTGGGGATAGGGAAGTAGCAGATAGTTTCCGCTTAATGCAAGAGAAGAAGCCAGGGCAAGGGGCAGGACAAAGAAAAGCAGTCCAGCAAGTCTTGGTATACTACTTTAGGAATGAATAAATGTGCACAAATAAATTTGTGAAAATGTTATTCCAAAGAGATCCAGGCACTGAGAGGAAAAACAAAATTATCTCATAAAAGTATTGGAAGCTTTATAAGTGATGAACAATCCTTTTAATGTTTTTTGTGATGTGATTTAAAGAGTTCTTATTACTTTACAAGAAATCCAGGGAACAATGTTCCTGTCTCCAAGAACATAATTATTAAACTGAAATACATACCCAGTTTCTGAGGCATCAGAGAGCAGTCTCCCTCTCTCAAAAACCTGGTTTAAATCCAAGAGGCTATATGGTCTTTTATTCTACAAGCTTTTGTAAAACTCAGAAGCAGACTGGAGCTACAATAAAACAGTCATCTCTGAACACAGGTAGTAAGGAGGTAATTGGGGTTATAGGCCAGAGTCCTCTAGATGCATCTGAATTTATTTTAACTTCACCCAAACAAACAGTCCTACTGAGATCTGAACTGTATGAGAAAGCCTCAAATACCAATGCCTTCATACTTGGAGATTGGTAGCAGGAGATGCGGTACAGCAGAAAGGTGTTTAAAACACATTTACATAAATAAAATTCAAGAATAGCAGCCCTGCTTCTAGCAGCATTCATTACAGTCTTCTGAAAATGAGTCTGTTACCACAGTAACCAAGCTAATATTGGCTTTCCAGCTTGCAGACATTAAATCTCTTAAATGCAGGTGCAAAGGATGAATTCACAGTTTTGGAACAGGTGAATTTTCTCTGCCAAAAATGTCTGCATTTGGAAGAAAGAAAATGCTACAATTTTTTATTTACTTATTTATTTATTTTTATGGTAAAGCTGTAGCAAATCAGCAACCCAAAGAAAGCAGTGGAGGGGCTTGCGATGTTAGTAAAACTTGCACTGGATGGAACAGAAGCTATAAGTACGCAGTTTTGCTGTTCTTTGCCCAGAAATATCAGACATGATTCAGAGAGTAGTTCTGCTGATGGTTAAGGTGAGCTAGAATTCATTTCGCTCTCTTTCAAATGTAGGAATGACAGGCAAAATATAGATTGGTTTTGGTCAAGTGAGCAGCTAAGGTTCTGAATACAAATAAGCAGTAGACCCGTTAAGACACAGCATACTTCCCAGGGCTGTTTTCCAACGGAGGAAAAAAAAAAAAAAAAAGGGCCTTGGAAATATCTATTGTTTTTCAAGAAAACTCTACTGTGCTAGCCTCTCCTACTAAGCCAGTAGTACAAGTTATATGTAGATGTATGTTGTAGATACCTAATTTTTCCCAACTTAGTGGCTAGTACCAAGTTACAGGAGAACACTCATTGCTAACTCTCTTTAGAATTATTTTCATGGCACTCATTATTACAGCTTTTTATTTTCTTTTTTTTTCATTTATACTTATATTGACCATTTGCCTGTTAATTCCAGTCTAAAGAAACACTTATGAACTAGGAGTTTTACAACTGATACATTCTAAACAATATACATATTCCAAAGAAATTCTGTATTTTATGTTCAATATTTTATGTTCCAAAATGAAACTGTATTCTGGAATTAAATCATTATTAGATAATATTTTTAAAATAGATAAATATATGCATGTTCATACAACACCTAAGCCCACTATCTGTTTCGCTTCTAGTATCATTTCTTGAAAAATCTTCACCAGTCTAAGAATATGGACACTTGGGGAAAAGAAGCCAAAAGCTGCTAGTCCCAGCTGCAGGAGCTGTGGATGCCACCAGGATGCCCTAATCTCTCAGAGCGGTTGTGCTCACTGTAATGTTAATGAGTCACTTCTTTCTCTCACTCTCTGTCTAAAGCATTTTTAAAAAGTGACACAGAGGTGATCAGCCAGCTGGAAAAGCCACCCTTAGACTATGCAGCACACAGGTCAAATTGGCTTAGGAGAATTTTCTGCCTTTTTCAAGTGCACAATCTCACTCTAGCAGTTCCAAGTCCTGAGGTCCAAGTTTCAGAGTAACCAAAATAACCTTTCCCAATTCATCTGCTATTTGTTCAAAATGATTTCAGATAAGCTTTCTAAACACTAGAAAGAAATAACAAAAGAAACATAGTCTATTGCATGAGGACATAAATTATCATTCTTGCTTTTCTGTGGGCATATTCGGGGATTTTACTTAGTGATTCACCCAAATGTTTTTAATAAAGCTTCTTTCCTCTCTTAAGTTTGACTGTCAGAAATGACATTTCAGATTTAAAGAATCTCTCAGGCATATTAGATGAAAACAAAATTTGCAAAGAATAAATCGAAGTTTCTTATAACAGTTAGTGGATAATCTCGCTCAGTTTTAAAAACAGTTGGCATCTTATCCAGTGTTTTGCTAGTGCTCATCTTCAGGATCACGATCTTTGAAGTAGCTATGTTGGTCCATAAGGAGTTTCTGAATTAACTCTAAAATATTTTCTGTATAAACACCATTTAGAATACTGAACATTTTAATAGCAGACATATAACTGAAGAAAATTCAGTTATATTCTGAAAATCTATTCTGAAAATATCTATTCTGAAATCTATTTTTTCCTTTCTCATGCTATAGTAACACCTTGAAGACTAAGCATCATGACAGAGTAAAGTCGCTGTCTTATGAATCGGCACAGATCAGAAAGACCTTTGCAAATACTGACAGCTGGGGTGAACAAGAATCTATACTTACAATTTATTACATATTTATTATATATACAATATATAATATATCTCTTTCATAAAAATATTCGAAGATGTTTGATGCATGGGAAAATGGAATGCATCATGCATTCAACATTCAGAGGAAAATGCAAAATAAAATTGTTTTTCTACATTGAAGTATGTTTTATTGAGTTTTAGAAAAAATTACAGAGCAGCATACTATTAACTGAGCAGATTTCAGCCTGCTACTAAGTCATACATACCATGTTTCCTTTTAATTACATCATCTTCAATCTCTTACCACGGAATTTGTGAAGATTTTATTATCCTAGTCCACAAGCAGTGGTTCAGTGTGCGTAGAAGACCACCAGCATTCAAACACTCAATGTCACTTCCTAGCCCTCACGTTTGCTTCCGTATAAATGAAGGACGCTCTCTGTGCTGCTTGTTCTTCATTCACAGTCAAAGCCATTTGTGCCAATATACCAAGGATATTAGGAGTGTTCTTTTGACCAAGTACATCCAAACTTCAGTTCTTGCAGTTTGTCATGAAAGGTAAATCTATGTAAATGATAGTTTGGCCAAGAGAAGAAAGCCTTGAGTAAATCTTTACTTCAGATATCTGTTTTACTTAATATCTGATAGGAAATCATGACCGAAATGCACATATTTTAAACTGAAATTAAGCACTGATTTACATAAAAAGTATAATAGCAATTATCGGTTAGATAATATCATTGTTATCTAACATAATTTTGAAATGTTTTTCCTTGAAGTAAAAATATTCACTTCTTTTTCCTTTAGATTTTTAATTACAAATTGATATCAAATATAATCTAGTGGCTCCAGGCTTTCAAAAATGTTGATTAAACAAAAATTACTCAAAGTTTTCAAAACTCATGTTCCTCTGCCCCAGGGCCCTCAATATTTAACTTTGTTATTAAGGGAAAAGTAGTTGAAATTATAATAATGATTTTAATAAATCTAGAAAATATCTGTAGTAGTTGTAAGAATGCCTATTAAATTAAAAATCTTCAGTTCACCAAACCTATGCAGCATGGGACTGCTTAAAATCCAAACACCAAACAAAACATGGGTGATCCTGACTCCTGTGCCTTACAGAAATTCAGGAATACAGTCACCAGGCAGAGTTGTCATCTTTGCACGACACAGCAACAGTAATGTTTTTTGTGACAAGTCCTATTTTTCATAAAATTATACTGACTGACTCAAGTCAACATTCATCCTCTAATATCTAATGAACTGAATCTCCTGTGGTGTCCTCAAGGACTGACAATGAGCTAACTGGGTTACAGTGTTCTAAATCAACCTGTATTTACATTTAAATAATCAAAGAATACTGAGCCATTACATTTTACAGCTCTTTTAAATGCATCATTAGTATCATATTTACTAAAATTTGTCAGACTCAAAGCTTTTTGATCAATTCATCTGAACATCTTTAGTATAAGTTGTCAAACCTGCAGATAGAAAAATGCTTATTTTGCAGCTGATATACAACTTCTTTAGCTTCTGCTGAAATAGGCAATGTGGTACTACTTCTCTGACACCCTCACAACTTTCCTTAAAGAAATAAAACAATTCACTGTTTCTGTCTTTTCTCCATCATGCTTGATAACTTCATAATTTAAATTGATACCAGTGCAGAAATTCTGATATGGCAGAGCTTGACTGAACTACTTGCTATGCACATAATCTTTTCTGGAGTGTCTAACTCCTTCAGTCACTCACTCCTTCCTCCCTAAATTAATTTATTTTCATGATTTAACATTCTCTAAGAGTCTGGGTAATGTCACTCACCTCAGCTATCACTTGTACATAGAATATATTCCATTAAATTAACGGAATGTATACTAAAAACAGTGCATATAAACAAGCACTTAAGATTTCAGAACTTTGGCATTTTCCATGTACTTGAAGGAAAACAGAACAGCCTTTCAGCACTTTGGTGCAGTTATGATATTTTAAAAATCTAAACCTGAAATATGCTAGAAATTTTGACAGGTATATGTTGGTTTTACACCTGCAAGAGAAATAAATAGTCTGAAGCAGACACTAATTTCTGACTCTCAATTTTATAGTTTGAGAAACAGTCACATAGTGTATCAACATAGCATAGAGAACTCAAGCTTGCAATTTTGCACAGTGTTGTGACAGCTAAGGGTTCCAACACTGTTTCAAATGAAGGTGATGTATTTTTGGTATGAATTAATAATAAAACATTAACCTTCATGTAAGAAAACTGTTGTTTACCAACAATCCCCAAACACAGGCTTAGTTCATTGTCCCATTTTCTTCATCTGCCTCCAAAAGCTCTGCCTGTTTTCAAGGCTTCCTGCAATATTCCTCCATCATTATCATTTCCTTTTTCTTCACCAGTCACACAGTGTTATGGCATATAATGACATATAATCTGCATTCATTGCAAAAGCAACAACAGTTTCCTTATCACCTTCACATCAGGTTTAATTTCTGGTAAAATGGTAAGTCACAGACTCCTTTTTGTTATTGTAAAGCATGCTGCTGTGTTATGGAATTGTTTCCCTACTTTACGGAAAGCTTGAAAATCCTATTTGTTTTAAAGGAAACTCTATTCTTATTTTTTATTTTTTAATTTATTGAAAAATTCTACTTAAAGTAGTTTTGTCAGATGGGCTCTTAATGGGCAAGAATGTCTAGGTTTTTCTAAGTCAAAAGATTAAATAAATCCACAACATGAAAGAAAGGCATTAAAATACTAGAATAAACAAAATGAAAGGGGGAAAAAATAAAGTAAAAACATTCTAAGTTTTATTAAAGTAAGAATCTTCTTCCCTTCAAGGGTCTATCACTGAATTGATCTAAAAACAGACATGAGGGTAGCACCTCACTGTTCAAAGCTTGCATCACACTTCCCTAACCCTTTCCTTCCCATTGAAAAATGTGTGCCAGTCATCACTCATGCATAGTCAAACCTAGCTGAAGTTAGCAGTTCCCCAGTTTCACAGTGATGTAAATAATAATAATAATAATTAAAAAAAAAAAAAGTGAGACAGCCCACATACTGCTTCTCTGTATAGCCATAATCCCTTTCCATAAGGTTGCTCTCACAGAGGCCCACTTTAACTCAAAATGAACCTGAAACTTCAGTGCCTGGTCAAGTACCTCGGAAGGATTTTCGACATAAGATATGCAGAAACATATGGTTTGCATTGGGAAAACTCTAGCACTTAAAATATTTACATTATTATTTTAATGCACAGATTATTTCCTTCCATTAAAATAAAAATAATAATAATAAAAAGTTTGAAAAAAAAATATTTTTTATCTCCATAGTAGGGCACACCAAATATTTAAATCCAGTTTCTCAGTGAGACCCCATAAATATTCTTATCAAAGATAAATATTGTAAAAAATATGCTACTGTAATTTTGAAACAGCACAAAATTCAGCACAATAATTTCCACTTCACTATGTAACTTTCAGTAGAGGAATTTATAAGTGGTTTCCCTGTCACATCATATGAGACAAGTCTCTAATTTCCAAACATTTCCAATGAAAATATTCTTCAGATTGATAAGGATTAGGTAACAGAGATTTTTCAGTTCTTCAAGAAAGAAAAAAAAAAGAAAAGATTCAATAACACTATATTCACTGTCTTGATCAGACACCATGACAGACAGAAATAAAAGCCCCTCTAGAACTGTGACATGGTAAAAGTTTAGTTGTCCTCTGATCTGTTCACTGACTATATCTCCTTTCCTTGCTGAGACCCTGCAAGAAACCTTGGGAAAAACTTATTAATCTTTCTCTGAAAACATTATTTGCTGACCTAGCTATAGCACCAGGGCAAAGTTAAACAGTTGGTTAATTTAGATTTTTACAGTTCTGCTAAACTTAGTAAAATTGATGTCATCGAGCACATAAGCTGTCTCTAGAAATACACAGCTTCTTTTCAGAGAATGAAATCTTCTGATGGACACAGGCAGAGATGGATAGAAAAATAAAATTCCCCTCAAAGTTCTGAAAATTGTTTTCCTTCTTTAACATTTTACTTTTGACATTTTGTGAAAGAGAAACAACAGCAACTTCTCCATCCAAAGGATACTTTACCAGAACAGTCCCAACACAGATGTGTACACCAAGGTCTCTCACATTTCAAGGAAAGGAGCTAAGCTCTGATATACCACTTGTTCCAAGACAGATTTGTCTCATTTCAAAACAGAAATTAAGTCCTAGAAAGAACTGTTGAAAATTACATTTGGAGACATGCTTGATTTTGATGAAATTTGATGTTTTCTTGCCAGAGGAAAGTGAAATATTGAAGAGCAAGAGCCAACTAGAAACAATTCCTGTCCTGAATACTTGATCTAACCACTAGTGCTGAGACAGATTTCTAAGCTTTACACAGTAAGGATGTAGCAAAACTTGTCTCCTTGTGAATAAAGCTGAAATCACATCATCAGCTGTGCTTAGGCAAACTAGCTTCTCTCTGTCTCCGAGCAGGATAGCTGGGAATCTGTGAATTTTACTGAGGGAAAAAATAAAAATAAAAAAGGCATTGGTGCCTACCCCCTTTTTTGTAGCAATACTACTTAGGATTACAATTCACCTCCCACTGAAGAGTCCCAGTGTTAACATCAACCAGTAAACTTGTCTGAAGTAGAGCTGACACACTAAACAAGCAAATCTTCATAAGGAGGCGTTTTCAAAAGCCAATGAGAATTATTTTGCTGCAGCTCTGCTGCATGTCTCAGAAGTCAGAAAATAAAAGACTTCTCTGAGCGTGCTGTCAGTGATATCAACACTGGGGGCCATCAGTGGGAGGTGAACAATTGAATCCTATACTCAGAAAATGCTTTTCCACTTTTTTAGAGATCTGGGGGGAAAAAAATATCACATTTGCTGAGTTTGGAGTTTACTGTTGCTAACCAGTTTCAGTTTGCTGACTAATATCCTTAAAGTTTTCTGCCACAATCCCACAGTAATAGAAGTGAAGAGGAAAGGTAGCACAAGGTGGCACAATGGCACACACCATTGATGGTCGGAAACAGGGTGCCTAATTAACATGAAAGTCAGCATGCAAAGCATTGATTCCTATCAGTGCTGATTCCTCCATCAAGCTCCTCCTCTCTTTGCTGTGCCTGTGAATCAGAGCTGCCAGAACAGCCCCCGGCTCAGTGGCCGATACCCATGGGAGCGGCAGTGACCAGCAAGGCTCAGTATGAAAAGTGTAAGGAGGAAGGCTTTATGCATCATCAAGCCATCCTTTTTAATGCATGCAGTCAAGCATGAGACTCCACTAGTCCCCCACTCACTGGGATGCAGGGTGTTTTTTGGCATGGTATCTTTGTCATGTTTAGTGATACTTTTTTCCCTAGGGAGCCATAACTCATCTATGCAGTTGGACACATTACATACAGTCCTTCATTCTCCCTGAAGAGGGACAGTGCAAAAAAACCTGCAAGCCACCATATCGCACAAGATAAAAATCTGGTTCTGAGATTCAGTCTCAGAATCTCCCCATGCTGCTTGGCATCTGCCATTAATACGATATTTTCCTTTCCAGCTCAGAACATATGCCTCTTTGTGCATGAGAGAAGATTGGGTGAAAAAAATGACATAATCTGTATCTTTGTTAACCCATTTTCAGGGAACCGAGGTCCCATGACATTAGAAAGATAACTAGTTTTTCCATGTGCTAAAGCAAGATAATCTCCTGTGTTTTGTTTCTGCTGGCATCTTGTTTAGTACTTCTGCAAATAATATAATTTATTTGAGCCATTTGCAACATTGAACATGGAATTCAGCAGACAGCATGCAGGACTGAATTGCACAACCATATGAGAATGAAATGGTTTCCAAAGATAGTTACATTAAGCTTACATTTGCAGAATAAATAATTCAATCCTCATACTCCACATTTAAATATTTATACAAATACAATGCTTGTCACAATTAGTTTGATTAAACTGTTAAGAAAAAAGGAACTGTGCAAGAAATGAGGCTTCATCCAGGAGGAGAAGCTATTTATATTGCGGTTAATTATATGAAATTACAGAAGAAGCAGCAGGTCAGGATGCAGTTCTCCACATCCAGCCAAAGATCTGATCCCTAGGTCATTCAGGGAAGGTTTCTTACACCAAATTTTTGTGTTTATTGAGCAACAGAAGACCCCGAGCTTATTTTGCCTCAGTTTCTCCCTTTCCCCTTCTCCCAATAAGACTTGGAAAGTCTTATTTATAGACTGAAAATGAACAGTGGTTTACAAAATATTCATTTTCTTTCACAACATGCTCAGTACAAATTATTTTATATCACAGCATGCTCACCATACCTCCTTGAAGCAGGAAGTGAAATATTAATTGCAAAACCTTTTCCCTTTAATCTCTGGGGCATTTCTCAGGAAACTACAAAAATCAAACAGAATCAGAGAAAAGGCTGGGTTTGTGATCTCCTTTAAAGATCAGAACAGAGATTATTTCTGATCTCTGTGATGTCCAGTGCTAAAAAGTTTAGGGGGACAGGATGCCACTTGTCCTCTAGGAGCAACTGAAGCTCTGACCACATGTGCAATTTTGGAATGCTGCTGTACCAAGACTCAGGAATGGGTGAATGGGTCACTTTTATTCTGTGTTTTTCAGTGACCACAGGAAAGAAAGGATGACTCCATCCCTAACCAAGGACAAACTGAACAGCATTATGTAGCAGCTTTAACCAAAAACAAACAAACAAAAACAAACAAACAAACAAACAAAAAACTAGTGGGTGGAAGGGATCCTGCAGGACAAACCAAACTGACAACACAGCTTACCATTCAAGCTATAGCTAAGGGATCTGCTCTTGACATCAAAGGCCACTGAACATAGATTGTGTCCAGAGGACAAATCAAAAATCCCTCGTTTCTATCTAGTTATTTTAATAGCATTTGTGGAATACACCTCTGAGAGCCAGATTAAGAATGCTGCAAAGATTTATAAATACCTGTTGTACCTTTCAGCGGTGGGTGGTGGTGCAAGAGCACAGAGATTATAAAGGAAAGCATGAAATACTGCCTTTAACTGACATAGACCTGCCAAAACATGCCAAGGAGTTTTTTTCTATGATTCAATGACACCAAAGAGTGTAGTTGCTGTAACTTTGAGGCAAACTACATTCCTGTATGCACGTGAAATTTTGTTTGTTTTTTTTGTATAGACTGTTAACGTATTTCCTTATACTCCACTTTCTTTTTCCTTCTCCTTCCAAAATAAAATTTTAAAAAGTTTCATATTTCCAAGCATGAACACACAATTACATTAAAATAAAAGCTAGACTAAGAAGAATACTGTCAAAAAGGTGATGATTTAGTTTTCCAATACCAGCAATAAGCTCATGTAGTCTTGGGAAAACTCTTGCACCACCTAGAATTATATGTTTAGAAAGGAACTCTAGTGAGCCTGAACCCGGCCCCCTTTATTGGTGGCATCTGGGAGAAGGTTAAGCCTAATGGTATACACAAAGATGAATACATAACCAAGGACAGAACTGGTGCCCTGTCAGAATGAAAAATAGGTTTATTGTCCAATTTCCCTATTTCTCCAAAGTTTGTGAAGCAAGAAGAAAAATAGATGGACAATTACCCCTGCTTCCCTCCTATGTGGTCAAAGTTAGGTATCTCATAATTGTCAAATCCTACCCTTAAAATGTTTCCTTGCCTCGCACAGCAACATCACTTTATGCAGCCACAGTCCCCAAGAAATCCAAAATGGATAATCAGATAAATTCAAAGAATTGATGTAGAGTTTACTAATAAAAACTGTCACCACAGCGCAGAACCGCTTTTCTTAAGTAAAAGGAAAAAAAAAAAAAGAAAGAGAGAGAGAGACAGAGAGAAGGAAGAAAGAGGCATCACAGACTTCATTCTTGCAGAGAAGTAGGAGGAGAAAGGAAGTACACATGATATGGGCATTTATCAGCTTGAATTTTTCAGGAAATGGATTATTCGGACCCTTCACTTTCTCCCCTTCCATTTCTCTGTCACCAAAACAGAGCAAAGAGCAACATTTCTGTGTCAGAGAAGTCAGGCATCAGGGGTTTTATTGTTGTATTTATTACTACATACAGAAAATTCCTCCCCAACAGCCCTCAAAGCTGGCAGCCTGCTGAGAGAAAGAACAGTAGAATACATGAGCTATTTACTGTATCTGCCAACTTGCCCGCAAGATTTTTACAGGGCTGGGGAAAGGCTTCACTTTCACATTGATCATGTAGTAAATCAGTAAAGGCAAATTCCAGCCAGTATCTTTGTGAAGAGGATTCAACAAACCAAGACTTTTGTGCATCAAAATCATTCTTCCATATTATTTTCTTGACTATTTTAAATTGTATTTGTAGATTAGTAAAGCAGTGGTAGCAGAGAAGACTTTAAACCAGCTTAAACTGGACCTGCTACTGAAAGAAATGTTCATGACAGATCAGCTTTAACATGGAGAAACTGTCCAGCAATGTTACTGCTTAAAGGTTTGTGCAAGCCCAAGGACTTGGCTGGCACAGGCGTAGGAACAAAAGGCATGACAAAAGATTTGGGTATGAGGGGAGTTTAGAACTGTTTTTCAATACTTTGGCCTGTCATTTTAAATATATACTGGTTCAACATATAAAAATGTTATTTCTTATATGTTTGCAATATCTCACAAGATTTCAAGTTACAAAAATATGCAGGTTACCAGGGGGTATTATTTGAAGTCTTATTAATGAATAGTTACCACTGCTCAGTTATTCTTCAGAGAATCACGCAGGACTGCAGTCTGACAGATGGCCATGCCCTTCCCTTTCAACTGCCCGCTCTTCCCTCTCACCCGTTTTTTCCCCTTTATTTTGGTACTAAAGGATGCACTTACTTATCCATGATTACGCCACTTCTCAACAGTCATGCAATCAAGGCATAATTTATTCCATCAGAAATGTGAGAAATCATTTAGAAAAACATTATTCACTGTCAGCTGAGTCTGAGTCAGGGAAAAAATTGTCCAGAGGTTGTAGAAGAGAATGAACTTTTAACCATGTTATTAATTTCTTTGATTTCACAATGTGCTACTGTCTAGTCATTGTCCCTTGAATATAAGGTTTCTTCATATTCAGAACACTTTAAAAGCAAATCCATCATAAAGCAGGAGAGAATGATAATGCTAACCAATATTTCTACAGCAACGAAGGAAAAAGAATCACAGTGACAAAACATATTCCATTTTTGTCCTCAAAACAGTAGTGTCCCTACCATATAAATAACTACAGCTTACTTGTATTCTACATACAATAGATATTTTACTACATATGTTTAATATGTCAAATGCATACAAATGCTAAATAACTCTTTGATTGCTGGAGATAGATTCAGTTGATTAAAACATTGCTTAGCATATGTGAAAGCAAAGTCAGGGTCTGTTCCTTTCTGGGATTAAGTAAAAAGAAAGCAAAAAGCAAACACTGTTTAAAAAGCAAGCGTTTTTAAGATTCACGTTAAGAAACAACTGCTGCTAAGGGCTCTGTTTATTTTACCTTTCCATGTCATGAGTAATGGAAACAATTAAAGTTCATGAAACTAGCTCGGTGTGTCCTGGGATAATGAAGAACTCAGCCACTGAGCCTGATCCATTAAAGCGATCCATCCATGTAACTCACAGACTGTTTTCACACATCCTCTAGGAAGTCAGAACAAGACACCTCGGTCAGAATAAACCTGTATTCCCAGAGAGATCTTATGGAAGATCAAGAAACTTGAAGAAAATTCAGCTTTCTGCAACCATAAGACATACAAGCAGAAGGAACAATAATGACAAGCCATGGTTTTCCCTTACTATTCTGGTTTTGAAATTGCTCTGAAATGGTGACTAGGGTAAAGAGCAGCGCTGAAAAACTTTAGCTTAAGTAGAGATTAAGGACATTATTAACATTTATTCCGTAATCGATTAAATACTGTCTTGCATAATCATCTCTCTACAGTACTAGCAACTGTGTTAAAAAAGGAAAAATAAATAGACTAAGGCTTGCTAAAATATCATTATGCAAAACATACAAAATTCATTCAATTGAAGGTGAGAAAACAGGGTGTTCTTATTAGAGGTTGTTCAAAAGCCAGACATGGAAAAAGCCATAACAGACAAGCAGACTGCAGAGAACAATCCTACCATTACTGCATACTGTGGGGACCTTCCCATCTCTCTGTGTATGTCTGTTTCTCTTTTAGTAGAGTAGTTCCAGAGTTGGAAGAGACCCACAAGAATCATCGAGTCCAGCTCCTGGCTCCACACAGGACCACCCAAAGGTCAGACCGTATGTCTGAGACCGTTGTCCAAATGCTTGTTGAACTCTGGCAGGCTCGGTGCCATGACCTCCCTGGGGAGCCTGCCCCAGTGTCCGACCACCCTCTCAGTGCAGAACTTTTTCCTAACACCCAGCCTGACCTTCCCCTGTCCCAGCTCCATGCCATTCCCTCAGGTCCTGTCGCTGTCCCCAGAGAGCAGAGCTCAGCGCCTGCCCCTCCGCTCCCCTCATGAGGGAGCTGCCATGAGGCCTCCCCTCAGCCTGCTCTGCTTGGGGCTGAACAAACCAAGGGACTTCAGCTGCTCCTCATACCTCTTCCCCTCTAAACACTTCACCACCTTTGTAGCCCTCCTTTGGACACTCCTTAATAGTTTTATGTCCTTTTTATACTGTGGTGCCCAAAACTGCACACAGTACTCGAGGTGAGGCCACACCAGCACAGAGTAGAGTGGAACAATCACTTCCCTTGACCGACTAGCAATGCCATGCTTGATGCGCCCCGGGACACAGGTGATTCTCCTGGCTTCCAGGGCACACTTGCTGTTGACCAAAATGCCCAGTTCCCTTTCTGCAGGGCTGCTCTCTAGCTTTTCATCCCCCATACTGCACATATAGCCAGGATTGCCCCTTCCCAGGCACCGAATCTGGTGCTTGCTCCTGTTAAACTTCATGCAGTTGGCGATTGCCCAGTCCTATAATTTGTCAAGAACTCTCTGCAAGGCCTCTCTAACCTCAACAAAGTCAAAGGGTAGAAAAAAAGGGTAGAAAAGCAAGACCTCATGACTCTATACTGATAGCCTCAAACACATAACATGTTCTTCAAGCTTTGGTAACTTTAAGATTTATCAGATTTATATTTCTGTAGACCTGTTCTGAACCTATTTTCTAGGTTCTAGACCTATTTTCTAAAACACATGAATAGGCATATCTCTTTTTAACTTTCTTACAAAGAATGCATGCTAATAGAAGAACACGTGGTCTTTACAGCTCAGAGATAACTGTTTCAGTACCCAAACAGTTAAGATGTCTGGATGCCTGCATTTGGACAGCAAATGTTTTTGGTTTGCATCCTGAATTAAGTTTATCTCCAATCCTTCTAACAAGAAACAACTTTCTTGTTGCTGCAGTGTAGAAACTTGATTATTAGTGATACAGAAAAATATGCCTAATTATTCACCTAGAGTTTTTCCCTTGATCATTTAATTGGCCTTAGATCACCTTTATTGGATTCAATTACATTTTCAAAGGAGGAAACTGCAACCCATTTAATAAATGTGCTTCCCAAAATTTTACAGATTCTGGCAGTGAGAGCGAGGGTAAAAAAAAAGAAGCTATTGATTACAAGGGTACATTTGTTACAAAAACAGTTTTTTACCAGCTTCAAAGTGTTAGTATTGAAGATGAATTTGTGAAAGGACACGTTCATATCCACAGAATCATGAGATAACTGCTGGGTCAAATAATTAGCATAACTTACATGTATAATTATGCTGTTTTTTCAAATCTTGGAAAGCTCAGACATGACTATGCATGAGAGTTCTACATGCACTTTAACTTAGGCTTATGGTCTGAACATTACCACTAAACATTTTGCACTTTGCAACTGGCTTAAGACATAGTTCTGAAATTTAAAAAACAAACCCTTGCTAGTTCTGTAAGCTGTTCAGATGTGCAGCGGTCCAGATCCAGCTGAGAAAACCTGCCTGAGAAGTCTGACAGACACCTGAACAGTCAGCAAGCAAAGAAAATGTACATATATGTATATATTTGCATAGTGTTTCCACTGTTGTATCTAGTAACATCATGCTCTGTGGTCAAAATTTCATAAAGAAGAATTAAACTAAAGAAAGTCTAAAGAGCACATTGTAGCTTCTGGAAGCATGACTCTATAACCTTCAGCAAATGGACCATACAGATAAATTTCTTGAATGCTGTAGTCAGCAACAAAATAACCCAAGTAGAAGTTGTCACACTTGAACTTAATAATGTATTTCAATAGATTTGTTTTTAGTTTTTTTTTTTAACTAAAACATTTTATTTTTAGAGCAATAATGCATCTAAGTGTTTGAATGTAAATGTTTACTTTAATAGAAAAAGAGATTTATTCTTTTTTTTAACTATTCCCAAGTAAGCTAGAAGGTAGTTAGAAGACATCAACCTCTGTGTTGAGATTAAATAAAACTCAATGCATTTTCAGGGTAATCTGATGCATAGCAAGCACTAATTTCAAATATTATAATTCCAAATATCAGGAGACAAAGTAGATAACACTTTCTCAGACCTCAGCTGATTGCATGCAGCAGTCAGTCCTCATGTCAGTTATGCTTCATCTAGAATTCAACAAACTTTCTAGCCTGAATTGCCAAGTTTTTTAACATTCAGAAGCTCAGAGCTACTGCATATACTGGTGAACCATACTTCTGCATTATTCCACATCAGTTCATGCTTGTTTTAGACCTTTGTCTTCCCACCAAATCAAATAGGCAGAACAGTGGATAAAATCTGAGAAGCCTTACCCACAGTAGCCCATAATTTTTCTACTCAATCTGACAATCCAGACACAGACAACTACATTTGCAGTTACTAGAACAAGAGACATTTGCCACCCATGAGGAACAAAATTGCTCCTGTTTCAGGAGAATGCTCACCACCATGTTTCACATATTCAGGATGTTTTACTTTCAAGCTTTCCTAGACACAAATTTTCTAATGATATTCATTTATTTCTGTAGTGTATATATGTATATTCCATGTGGATTTATTTCCCTACAAGCACATCTCAAAAAAGTAAAATCACAGATTTATTTAACACATTATCTGGTACCTAGGAAAATTAATTAGAACAAGAACATAATACCTACACAGATTTCTGTTACAGAATTTCACAGCATCTTAGGTTAATGCTGGTAAGCATTTGTTGGCCTTTCCAATGACCCTTCAAGCACTTTTACATCAAAGTACAAGTTAGAAAAGTAACCAGCTTCTAGCTGCAAGAAATCATAACCAGGAACCAAGTTAATGTTGTTTCAATTGCAAGCTTTAGTAATTAATTTCCTCTTTCATTATTGAAAATTGCCTTAAAAATACTATAGTCTTTCCATGAAAGAACCTAATTTAGCTATGTACAAGCAAACTTGAAAAACACAATATTATTTTACAATTAAAAAAAAAAAAAAGTTTAAATATTGTATTTTATGACTTTAAGACATAAATATACATTATAGTCCTATTACTTTGATTTTACAAGTAGACCAAGAAAAAATATTTAGGTCTAGTCACAGTGAAAGTCTAAGTGAAGTAGATGGAAATACAAGTGGTAGGTGAAAATTAAAACAACTACTCTTTCAGTCATCTCAACTGACAGACAAAAAGATCACATACTGGAACACAGGGAAGATATTCCTGAGCTCTGCAGCTCTTATTTCTTGTTGAAGCTCTTCTATAACATTTGAGGAGGAGACAAGTGAGAAATATCTAGTGAACATGGTATCTAGAAAATACCCAAGTCCCCGCTTCCATTAATATTTAAGCTGAGTATATATATATAGCAGGATGCAAAATAAAGAAGTAGAGATGGATCTCTCTCCAGTGGTTATTTATTTTCAGAGGTATTTTACTTTGCCTTAGTTTTTGAGAGACTGAGTTTAAATTCTGATCAAGAATCACAAATCTCCATCCAACCTAACATATGAGCTGTAAACCCATCATAAAGCAGACTTTATTCTAATACTAATAATCTCTTCCCTCATCTACTCATTTGTTCATCTTCTTGAACAAGCCAAAAACATATGAAACAAAAACAAAAACAAACAAGAAAAACTAAACAGTGGTGCACATGAGTTCAATAAAAATTATAGCCTACAACGTCCAGATTGCAGAATACAGAACAAAACTGCAGTACTTGTATTTTTACTCTAGTCTTGTGTGCAGATACCGTCCCTGGTTTGGAGAGGGAAGGCAAAGGATTACTGTTTACAAGCAGTCTAAACTGTAAACTAGGGAAAGAATAGCAATAGTCAAGTGTACCCATGATTTTTATCTGGACAAAAAATATTGCTCCCATTGTTTTTGATACTTCTCTCCACATGGCAATATGCAGAATATGCAGATTGCCAAATTTCAGGTCTTAAAATTCACTCAACACTACCAGGAAAAGATAGCTGAGGACCTGGATTTGAGACTTTTGAACATGAAGGAAAAGTCTTTGAATGGAAGAGCTGGCCAAGCTGTAATTTAGACACTGGCAAAAGCTTGCTCTGGAAAGATGGAGGCCCAGCTGCATAGAATCCTATGTTTGGCAAGAAGAAAAGAAAAGGAAAAAAAAAAAAGGATTAAAAGGGTTCCTTAGAGTATCCTCCAATAACTGAGCCTGACCTGTGTCTTCAACCTTACAGACCTTTCCTGCCAGGAAGGGGCACAGAGGAATAAGAGAAAGGTACTAACACATACACGTTATGAAAAATAAAAGGATTAAAAAGATTTTTACTCATTCCCTGTACTGTTAACTACTGCAGGTTCCATGACTTTAGTTTATAAAACATGCATATTTGCACAAGTTCTGAAGTAAAAAAAACAAAACCCTTTTTAAGAATAAAATTAGAACCTTAATCATGTGTATATATATTTTTATATGCACAGAAAATAATCCTATTCTGTGAAGGACAAAACTGAGAGGAAAGGAAGATTTATTTTAGATTCATGTAGCTAGAAGCTGTATATAAGGAACTGTGGTCCTGTTGGCAGAATAAATAAATAAAGAAAGAAAGAAAGAAAGAAAAGAAAAAAAACAGTACTTCTTACTATACAAAAAAAAAAAAAAAAAGACCTCCTGTGCCCTATATATTCTTATCTGCAGAAACCACACATTTCAGTTCAAGACCTCTTTCCATATTTATTTTTTTCCTACAGAAATTTTGCTGACCATTTTATTACTACATAAGCTATTATTAGAAGAAAATATGAATAGAATATTTAGCTATGTTTAATCTTTGGCTATGTGTTTATTTTTGCAGACTGTATTACCTGGACCATGTTCCAGTACTGACTGGCTGGAAAGAAACCTGGCAGAGGTAGAGCTGGGGGTCCTGGTGCATACCAAGCTGGACATGAGCCAGCAATGTGCTCTTATGGCAAGGAAAGCCAACAGGCTCCTGGGCTGCATTAGGAGGAGCAGGTCTTTCTCTACTAAACATTGCTGGTATACCCAGAGAGCTAGATCCAGGTCTGGGGTCCACAGTACAAGAAAGACATTGATATATATAGCACAGCCAATCCAGCAAGTGCTCATGAAGGTGGTGAAGGGACTGGAGCATCTCTCCTATGGGGAGAGGCTGAGGACCTGGGACTGTTTAGCATGGAGCAGAGAAGGTTCATGGGTTCATTTTATCCACATGTATAAATACCTGATGGTGGAGTAAAGAAGATGGAGCAGAAGTCTTCTCAGTGGTGTCCAGTGATAGGACAAGAGGCAATGGGCACACACTGAAACACAGAGAATTCTGTTTAAACACAAGAAAACTTTTTTTACTTTGAAGGTGGACAAGCACATGAACAGGTCATTCAGGAAGGGTGTAGAGTCTACATCCTTGAAATATTCAAAAGCTAACTGGATACAGTCATGGGCAACCTGGTCTAAGTCACCCTGCATTGGACAAGGGTATTGGACTACATGATCTCCTGATTTCCCATCCAACATCATCTATTCTGTGATTCTGTAATTTTTTTTTTCAGTATTTGTCATGTTGTTCTGACTTGTATTTGTTTATAATTTTACTTCACAACATTTGAATTCTTCTATTAGAAATTTTGGATCTGTAGAAAATTACCGTGTTCTAAAATCCACTTTAACATGTTTTCACAGTCATAACTGTCAAGGTTTCAGAAAATTCAGCATCGTATATGGTCCCCTATGCATAAGGTAGTTTACTACACTGCAACAAGTTAAAGCTCAGTTTAGCAATAAGAGAGTCTTCATAACGTTCACTGTTATCTATATCTCTCAAAGCCAATCATTAACAAATTAAATGCCAGTAAGTCTGTAAAAGTTGCCCTGGTTTCTAAACCGATACTTTTTGTTTTCTTATTTAGGTAGAAATAAATGACCATTCTTCCATAAGTGCCATAAAATTAAATTATGTGTATGAGTTCAAAATGATTTAGCATCTTTCTGTAATGACTTAATAGTTCCTCTATCCAAAACAATGCAGTATATTAAAATAGCCAAATCTGCAAGGAACAAGGTTAGTCAGGAGAGTCTACCAGACACCACTGGTCACAAATACTCAAATGACACAATGCCAGGAATATGTGAAAAATAATGCCACAAAAAACAAAGGCAGTCCAAAATAATTTCAGAAATCATCTAAGGTTTATGAAAGCTATATATATCAGGCTTAAACTTTTTTTTTTTTTTTTTTTTTTAAACTACTTGCTCAGGTGCTATTCTATTTTCTTTCAGTAGTCTAACCTTAAGAAAGGGCTCATGCAGTTATGGATAGGGAATGAAAGACATTTATGTTCACTGCTGGTGAATCTTCATGCTTATTTCCTACCAAACTTCTCAAGCACAGGTTGTCTTATACTTAGGATCCTAACACTGCTGTTGTAAAAGGATTGCCCTTTCCTCACCTGTTTGTACTGTGCTTAGCCTGGTGGGGTACCAGTCTCTGTCTATCTCTGTCTGTGTGGATCTCTAAATGTTATACTAACACTACTACCCAACTTTACTTAATATTACCCAGACAATAACTCTATTACTCAGTATTACCCTAACATAGACATTAAATCATAAAATCATTGAATCACAGAATGGTTTGGGTTGGAAGGGACCTTAAAGACCATCAAATTCCAACCCCCCTGCCATGGACACCTCTCACTAGACCAGGTTGTTTTAGAGCCCCATCCAACCTGGCCTTGAACGCTTCTAGGGATGGGACATCCACAGCTTCTCTGAGCAACCTGTTCCACTGCCTCACCGCCTTCATAGTAAAGACTTTCTTCCTAACGTATAATCTAAATCTACCTTATTTTAGTTTAAAACTATTCGCCCTTGTCCTATCACTACAATCCCTGACAAGGAGTCCCTCCCCAGCTTTCCTGTAGGCCCCCTTTAGGTACTGGAAGGCTGCTATAAGGTGTCGCCAGAGCCTTCTCTTCTCCAGGCTGAACAAGCCAGCTCTCTCAGCCAGTCTTCATAGGAGAGGTAATATCTATGTAAAATCACTACATCCTCCAGCAGAAGGTGTAACGTTATACCTACCACATTCTAATTGCACACTGCTGCCAAATGCACATTTCCATTTTATCTCCTGCAATGTTTCTTGTGCACCAGGCCCTACAAACCTCGGGCTGCAGGGCAAGTAGGATAAGCTTGATGATCTACTGAAGCCCTGCACCCTGTGTTTTCATTAGTTAATTCTCCACAAGACAAATCACTGTGAGTCATCTTCACGTTGCAAAAGTGCAAAGGAGACTGAAACTGCAGATCCTTGGGGTTTTGTGTGGGGGTTAGACCCTCAGTTAAATTTCACCAGCTGCAAAACGAAACTGCATTCAAACAGAGCTGAAAACAGCTTTGGTAGGGCTCTGGCTGATCATAATAAGCATGAAAATGAACTAGATGATCTTGTTCACAAATGCAGTCACCAAACTTTATTGATTTTTAGTTTATCCTGCTAATCAGACTACTGATGGTAATCCAAGGAGAGCACATATCAAGAGTGACAGAAAACAGTACATTAAAAAAAATAGTATTTATAAATTAATGATGTGGGAACTACTTTTTCATTTACATGTATTTCTTCACCTCCTCAGAACCTGGGAGGAATTTTGGGCTGACCTCATGGGCCAACCTGATAAATAGAAACTAATCTCCACCAGACCTTCTCCCAAAGGAAAGTTTTTTCCCACCAGTCAAGAGACCAAGGACTCTTGTAAGAGATGTCTTTCATTCCTCTGAGAAATTTCAAACCTGTACTGATAATTTGACAAGAATTACTCTGAGCTGCTGCATATGGAACCAACTTGACTGTATAGATATTCAATCCTATTTTCAGAAACATGAAAATAGGAATCATGCTTAGTTACAAAGCAATCCATTGACACTCATCAATAAAACAAGAAAAGCAACTTAGAAAAACATATACCACGGGAAAGTGTTCTTGATTAGATCCCTAGCCTTGGATGCAGACTCCATTTCTTGCTTTCCTATAAACGTCTCAGGATAATTTACTGTTACTAAATCTACAGGATGACTGAGATTAATGTAACACCAAACATCAGAAGCCCAGAACTTAAAATGTCTGGGCCTGAATTCATAAGAGACTTAAAAATAATCCAGTAAAAGAATTAGCTGTCTTAAATTAGGCATGTCTAAATGGTAATGTCTAAATAATGTCTAATTTGTTAAAGCTCAATCAAAGAGCAGAAAAGAAAATTCAGAGCTAGACACAGAACAAGTGTACAATGCACAAGGAGAACTGGAGATAAGGCAAGGGACTTGTGCTCTGACTGGGAGCTCACCAAATGTCTAGCAGCAGGAAATATAAAAATCAAGAGACAAAAACACGTTATTTCCCCTTCTTTAAATAGTGCCACTAACTGATCTCTAGGTGAACTCCAGATTTCAAGCTCTTCTCCTGTAGTGTCCTCCATGGCCCAGGGGACCAACAACATTGGCCAACATTTGGCTGCACTTTGCAGCCTGTCCCTTCTGTCCCAGCTGCACTGCCAGAGCAAGACCCCCAGTCTGACTACCTAATGGCTGGCCATACCCCAAGGACCGTATTCTGAGTCCTGTTCCCTAAGACTACCACTACAGTTTACAAGAAACTGTCATTAGATAAAATGAGCAATTTTTTTTTGTTGTTTTGCTTTATTGGCACTGGGCAGTAGAGCTGTAGTACAAAAAGAACAAGCATAACTGCAAGAAAAATACTTAGGAAAATGAAAAATCAAAACCTGAAGACTGGATTTTCTCATATCACAGAACCCAATGGGTGTTCCAGGCCATGAAAGCAAGAAACTTAGCCACCTTTCCTAGAATTCTGTCAAACTGCCTGTCTTACAGCCAGCACCAGCTAGGGGTTCAGATATCCAAGCAGAAGCCTGTAGTCATACACTGTGAGATGTCTCTGTAAGGATAGCTTCAGCAACTTCTGAAAGAGTTTTACATGTTGCAGTCTTTCACCATTAGGTTAGAAGTTAAAATGATTTCTTCTTTTTCCCTGTTTTCAGCTTGGTCATCTCATGTATCAGGCGTAGGTTTTACAAAGGATGTTCAGCAGGTTAGTTCTTCTCCTCCCTCCTTTTTAAACAAATAACAGCTAAATAGGAAAAAATAATAGTAATAATAAATTAAAAAAAAAATCTGAGGAGTGGTGGATAAAACCCCTCATCTGTTTCAAAAAGAAAATTAAAAAGAAAAAAAAAACATAGTATAGTGTTGTCATACATGTTGTGTATGAGACCCATGCATTCTCCTTAACACACCTCACTGTTCTTATTTCAGCAAGTTGTGTATTCACACGTATCTCATGATTTAAACCGCAGACATTCTAAAACTTTTTACTAACCATTAGATAGATACCTCAAAGGGGAATGGAGGTGGGGAACCTCCCCACCATCTTAACATTGTTTGTCATAACGTTTGGATATGGTTTGGATAGAACAGACTAAAAAATGTCCATACGATGAAGCAGAAAAAAAAAAAAAAAAAAACAGCTCAGCAGTAAACTTTCCTACTCTTATTATGTTAGCTCTCTAACATTTTATTTTGACTGATGAAGGATATAAGCACTTTTTTTTTTTTTGTCAAAATGTGTCTTAGCATAGAAAAATAACCAGTTACCAGATCAAACTGGGTTTGCCCATTGACTCATTACCCAGTGACAGTTGTTGAGATGTTTTTCTCTAAGCATGTGGTTCACTCACACAAAAAGTTGGGAAAACACAACCTCACTCATTTCTTTTTTTTTTTTTAATTTTTATTTTCTCCACTGCAAAACTGGTTGACAATATGCACTCTTCTGAAAGATTTCAGACACATATGTTTATATGCACACAGAAATTCTATATACTGAATAATTTCAAAGAATTCAATCTGCTTTTGAGCTTTAGTATGAATTCAAAGACCAATAAAGCAAGAAAAAACATTTCTGGCATTAGCTGCCTCTCACATTTTAGTTCAGCTCTCTCATTAGCACTTATTTTTTTTCCCATGAAACTAAGGAACATTATTGCCTTCCTAAGTATACACTCAGAAAAAAATTGCATCGATTGCTAAACCCGGAGTGGTTTGTGAAGGAGCTAGATCAGAATGCCAAGCTTAGTACATAAAAAAACTGAGGAGGAGTTTTGGCAATAAGTACTACTAAAGATTAAATCCATATGAAAAATCTTCTGACATTGTTTGGAGATATGCTACACAAATAGACAAAATCCAGTGAAATCTAAAGCTTTTCACAAATTTTGCACCAACCATCTGTGCTACAAGAATGGTCCTAGAAGAAAAATTACTTGAGTGTCCTCTGTCTCAATAATTAATGCCAACACAGAAATGTCATATTACAATCATTACTTATTTATTTTCACAAATATCTAAAGATTCCAGAAATGTCGATTCAGAATAAAGCTAATTTTCACCTGTGTCCCCAAACAGGAGAGCTTACATTCTTACAACAACAGGAGCCCAGGCTTAATGCAGTGAGAAACTCTGAGGACCCTTATATTCTTTGTCCACTGTAACTCAATGTCAAGCTGTAACATTTTTGAATGAATGTGACAAAGTATATGAGCTATTTTCTGTTTGTATTGCAAGTCTACTGTAATAAACCTCTGTCTATAACTAACATGTATGAAACACATTTACTCACTTAAATCTCCAATACTGTTTTGCAGCAGGAAAAAAAAATAATAATAACCAGGGTGGCACTCACTTACACTTCAATACTAAATTTAAGTAGGGGCCCTCACTAATTTTGGAAAAGATCCACCATGCTGATCATAAACATGTGTCTATACTTGCTAGGATACTATGTCATGGGCCAATTACAAGGCCCAGTTTCCTTCACACAGGACTCAGAAGTATTTTGGTGGCAAAATAATTATTTCTATCACAATATTAGGTAATGAATCCACACGGATCCTGTCATTGAACTCTTCTGAGCACAAATGACACGAGTAGGTTACTCCTTTCCTCCTTGATAATAAAGTAGGTCTTTGTTCTAACTAGAGATCTTAGGAAAGCACTTTATTCAATTAATTTCCTCTGTCTTTGCATTTTGCATTACTGTGCTATGACTTTATTTTTTAATAATAATTCACCTATCTTATAGAGAAAAGTTTAATTCTAAAATATGGGGGGGGTTTGGTTGGTTGGTTGGTTGGTTGGTTGATTTTGGTACAGTTTCCTTTACTTGCTTTTCACTTTAAGTTAACTAGCTTCTCACGCTGCTGTATCCAGAACAAAAGAAAAGGAAATGCATTCTCTAACCCTAGACAAGGCTCTCATTGCCTTTTATTTTATTTTATTTTATTTTAATTTATTTTATTTTATTTTATTTATTTTATTTTATTATTATTTTATTTTATTTTATTTTATTTATTTATTTTAAGGAGATGCAAAGTTAGGTATTCAAGCATTAACAACATCCATTTGAAACAGAAAGTTATGTTTTTCAGGGGGAGATAGCATCCCCTGGCAGTATGAAAGCTGTATGCCTTCAACACTCTCTAGAGAAAGGAATATTCCAGGCATAATGACAGTGAGATCTTAATAGGAAGAAGATTACTCTTCCACTGGGTATTGTTAGTATACGGCTTTCCGTGTCTGAAGATAACATGGTATTACCAATTTTTCTAGGCTACCTTTAGGCATGTTTATTATTTACCACCAGAACAGTAAATTCTGTAATACAAACAGTGTTAATGCTTAGAGTTCAGTCTTTTACATATACTATTTCAAGGATTGTTCAGAGCAGGCACAGTTCACACAGCATGAAGTATTAATTCATTAAAAACCAGTAAATACAAGCAGTATTATGTTTTGCAATAGTTAATCTTCTTGAGATATTGTCAATAACACTATAGGGGATAGTAGACTAAAGCATTCCTAGTATATTGATGTAGAAAGCGCTAATACCAGTTTCACCTCGGCCATCATCTAAAAACGGTTTCACTTTATACACTGAATTTTTTTTCCTACTCAGAATCCTTGGCAACTTTATTATTAATACATATGAAAATCTTAGACAGAACTAATTCCCTTAATAGAAAGGTTTGCTTACAGTTTGCTGTCCTTATGTGCACCCAGGTGGATGATGTGAACCAAGAGGCTGTGGGGCAGAACCCAAAATCTACCTACCAAGAAAGAGAGTGAAAAGACCCAACCATCCCTGTACACATCCACACAAAGAGCCCTGTACCTTCCTTTGCTCTGACTGCAAGATTTAGCTGATCACACAGATGGATTTTGAGCACAGATTTTCCTTCTCGCACAGAGATTTATTGAGCTGTAACAAACGATGAGAGTCCCTGGAAACGGGTTGCTGGTGCTAGTCCTGTGATATTGCTGAACTCTGCTGACAGGCTGGCTGAGAGATGAGGGCAGTGCCTCTGGTCTGATTTTTTACAGCAGCTGCCAGCAGACACACGCTACAGATTTTATGTGTCATGTTATTTGAAACTATGTACGCATACACACACAAAGAAATGAAAAGTGCAATTCTGGTATAAAGCTGTATGTGTCAGCAATAACACTTGCAATCACAAGCTCTCACCCTTCCAAAACTCCCCTTGACGATTCTGCTAGAGCATTAGATTATTTTGATAGCACGTTATCTGTGAAAATACAAATATGCTCATTTCTCACAAGGAGAGAAAATAAAACATGGCTCTTTAATTCTCTCTTTTTTTCTTTTTTTTTTCCTTTTTTTTTTTTTTATAATTTTAACATAGGCTAGAGTACAGACTTTATATGAAAACAGAGATCTATAACACTTCTACATCAGCTATTTTAAGACTTCATGAAAGAGCAATGACCATTCAGCAGACTTTGGTGAAACATTGAGAAAGGCTGAAAACCTCACAACTGCATGCCCTTCATTTCCAGGGTCAGGATACCTTTCATTCCAAATCCAAACACTGTCCTAATGATTCTCTTCAAAGGCTGAATTGCAGCCAATATCAGTTGATACAAGCAGTCTAGAATCATGACATGCTGCATAAGTACTAAATTAGCAGCAGCAAGACCTATCATGAGATTAATTAACATGAGACCCTACTTCCCTGCTCTAACCAAACAACCTGAAAACAGTCTATAAAACAGCAACAGAGAAAACAGTTAAATACCAGATCTAGTGAAATTTCCATCAAGAAGAACAGTGTTTTGCAAATTCTGCAAATTTGTTAATATTAATTAGTATAACTATAATTTCCTTTACTGTGTATATAATCTCATCACTGTCTGATGGTCAAACAATAATAACAGTTAATCTATAAAGATATACTTTTAAAACAATTTTCAAGATTTTTTTTCTCTCAGAATTAATTACCAAACATTTGTCAAAAAACAGAAGAAGAATTTAAAACAAGCAAACAAATAAACATAGTTAACTGCACTGGTCCCATGTGGTGATAGTTATTACGTTCAACATGAATACAGTAAAACTAACTTACCCTCCACAACCAAGATACAATTAGTTAAAATCAATTTTTCTTAATTTAATATATATATAATTATGTTGGAGGCAGGGGAGACTCAATTCAGCCTACAGCCACTCAGCTTCATTCCCAGAGCTAATAAGTCACTGCTATGGTGAAAAGTATGACCTCACCACTTGCTTCATTCAGTGTGTTTTGACAAATTACTGAAGAACTCCAATTCTTCAGTACTGCATCTAGTCAAGAATATTTATAGGCTCCCTGTACCTGCTCATCCCCTCCTTCTTACTAAAAAATACGTCTCCAAGGATGACTAACTGGAAAGGGGAACACAGGCATCCTTACTGGTAATTACAACTGCAGTGGACTGCCAGTCTTACAGGTTTGCATCTTCCTCTAGGGCTCCAGGCTTCACAAGTGAGACGATGAAACTAAAAAAACTGCTGAGGGACATTTACCATTTTACTTCAATTTCCAGTATATTATCCAAGGGGTTGATGACTAATTTCATTGTGGAAGCTAAAACTGAAAAGAGACACTGGAAAGTTGGAATGGAAGGTGGTTAGACCTGGGAGTAGGATCTCCTCATTAAAAAGCTAAAGGAAGGCTTTAAGTCCTAGTGCTAACTAAAAGGCCACCTAAAACCTGGAGTTTTAAAATCATAGAATCATAGAATCAGAATGGCCTGGGTTGAAAACGACCTTAAAGATCATGTAGTTTCAACCCCCCTACTCTGGGCAGGGTTGCCAACCACTGGAGCAGGCTGCCCAGAGCCGCATCCAGCCTGGCCTTGAATGCCTCCAGGGATGGGGCATCCACAATCTCTCAGGGCAACCTGTACCAGTGCCTCACCACCCTCTGAGTGAAAAACTTTCTCCTAATTTCTAACCTAAATCTCCCCTGTCTTAGTTTAAAACCACTCCTCCTTGTCCTATCACTATCAACACATATAAACAGGCATTCCCCCTCCTGTTTATATGCTCCCTTCAAGTACTGGAAGGCCACAATGAGGTCTCCCTGTAGCCTTCTCTTCTCCAAGCTAAACAAGCCCAGTTCCCTCAACCTGTCTGCATAGGAGAGGTGCTCCAGCCCTCTGATCATCTTAGTGGCCCTCCTCTGGACCCATTCCAAGAGCTCCACATCCTTCTTGTGCTGGGGGACCCAGGAGGAAATGCCCAGGAGGAAATGCCCAGGAGGAAAACAAGACTGCAACATCTCAGTACACACTGCTTCCACAGTGAAAACAGTTTGTTCTCCTGCTTATCCAAGACAACAAGTTGTTGACCAATGACAGATTTTCTAAACTAAAACTAAAGTTAAAACATACTTCTAAGTATATTATCACAAATCCAGTCTTTGGAATATACTTAACTTTGTACGTTAGGACTATGTAAAAACAGAGAAGTGAACTTTCAATGATATGAGACATTTGAGTATGCTTCTATAATCAAGAGAGAGGTAGAATTTGCTTTCTCCTATTAAACATTTCATTACAGCAAAGCATTGAACCAGAGGTGCAAATAAAAAGCAAGTATTTTATTGTTTGTGCAGCTACGTATTTCCTATCTGATTCCTGTTGACAAGAACTTCCAAGTCAAAAATCTTCCACAGCAAAGATTCAACAATCACCTGCATTTTTATTATTTTTATTTTTATTTTTATTTTATTTTATTTTATTTTGTTTTATTTTTGGTGAATGATAGCAGTACAAATGAAGAACCAGATTTTTGTGAGTGCCCCACCACTGAAGAGCTTGAAAGTTGATTTTTCTCCATACCAAATCAAGAATATAAAAACCTTGTGTAAACAAAAATGGAATGGAAGACCAAAAATTTCTGTAGAAAACTGATGTAGTAAACATCAGTCGGTAAACTTATGTTTAAAAGCACAGTGAAACCAGAAGCCATTCTGCTTACTTAGAGGCAATATGAAAATATGGCAAATGTCTGCACAAGCAGTTTTGATGTCACTGAATGATGGGAGCAACAGTACAAGCAGAAGCGGCCAGTGGTTCATCCCTATGATACATCCTGGAGAGGAATAGACAGATAGTAAAGCCCTTCCAAAAGAGTTTTCTTTCCTTCATTCAGGTACCCAACATCTATCCACTCTCTCTCTGGCATTAGATTTGGATGGAATTTTATAGACAAAACATTAAAAAAAAAAAAAACACAGAAACTTTCTTGGTTGTTACCTGTCCATGAATATTTTGAATGGGAATAACTATACATATTAAAAGCCCCAAACTATTAAGTTAGGAAAAGATGGATTAAAATACTTGCAATTAATTGTATACAGAATAAGGAAGAACTCCAAAGGTGGTATACCACCATGAAATAAATAAGCTTTTCAGTTTTTGTTGTAGTACATTTTTAGAAGTGAAACTATGGGTTCAAGTGCTTCAAATATTGCACATGGCTGGGCATTTTAACAGCTTTTACAGGTAATACTCTTGACATCCATTAGAGCTACCTCTCCTAAGGAGCATAAAAAGAAAGAAAATCCAACAAAACCTCCAACAAACTTTTCAAATGTAAATTTAATACAACAGCAATCTTCTAAAAAGGTTTGCAATTTCAGAATTTTCTACCTAGACCCAAACAGAAATAACATCAAACTGGGAATAGAAGCACTGATGCATGGGTAAGCAAGGAGATTTCTCAAGCTTTTTTAAAAATAATTTTGTATATATACAAATGCATTTCACCTGTAAGTATCAGATTTTTCAGCAAAGTAATAGAATGCATAATAAATTATAACATTTTTAAAAACAGTGTACTGACTCACTTTCATTTCTTAAAAACTCAATTACTGACAAATAGATTTCATAAAGGAAAGAAGGAAAAAAATCCAACTTATCTATATTAGTCAAATTACAGAATGTATTGCTTCATTAATTCAAATAAATTAAATTCCTTAATGCAAAGGCATCAGACAGATCTTACAAATGTAGCATGCCAACTTCTGTCTACTTTTGATCTACTATGAGCATTTAGTTAAATTTCTGCTTTCAAACAGCCTCATCTTGGAAAGATTTATTGCTCTTTAATTTTTACGCTGTAAAACACTCCCAGATCTCAGTAGAACTATTCATGTCATTAAATGTAGAGCATACACATACATCTTTTGCAGGACTAGGGCCCAATTCTCAGACTAAGCTCCAAATTCAAGTACTAAGTCAATATTTCAGCAGAGGGAAAAAGGCTGCCAATTGCCTATATCATTCATCCAGATTTCATAATATAGGAAAAAAAGGGGGTTGAACTTCCCCTTTAACAAAGTATCTAGGCAAACCATTCAAGAGAAGATATATCCTAGTTAAAGATTGACAAGTTGCGACTCTGTGAAAAAATTAGAAATGAATACATAAGAGAAAGTCTGGCTGTTTAAGGCAATTCATATTGTTACCTCAATATCCGAAAACACAGATCTCATTCTGTTACTATTTTTTTTCCTTTTGTAGATATAGACACATTTTTGATTGAATGGAAGTGCAGAGAAAGCATTAAAGGCAAATGTAGTGAAAGCAAAAAAATGAGGGTATCTAATCCTCTGAGGAACAAAATCTTGAGCTAGGATTAAGGAGAAAAAAAAAAAAGAATTTTATTGTTCTTTTAGGCCTAAAATTCATTCTCTTGACTTTGGTAATTTAGAACTTAGGCATCAAGTGCTGGGGTGCAGTTCTTGATTCAAAGACCTAACTTCAGCTGCCTGTAGTCCCTTTACAACCACTGGAGATCTAGTCAGTATCTTCAACAGAGACACGAATTATCATTTCACCATAAGCAACCACCCATGCTGGTCAGCTCAGCAGCGGTCTCTGGTCCACGACGTATTGACTGTACCTCCATTGACTATAAGAGGTCCCAGAAACCAGCTCCAGACACACTGGTATCTTCTTGGATGTCTCAGTTTGGATCTGAGTCACATCCCTCATCTATGTTGGGACTTCAGGCTTCTATTCTAAACCCAAGGAGAAAAATAAACACCTCTCAAGGAAAGCTCATCCCTTCCAAATCGTATATAGAATAAATAGGGTGAACTGTCTCACGGAGGTGCCTGTCCTGCTTCAAGCACAGCAAGGCAAGGTTTTCTGACTTACTTTGGAGCAGATATACTGAATGAGACTTATCACAGAGCAGAAACCTTCAGTGCTATCATTTAAGCTCCAGAGCAGCAAGATAAATCCCACTACAAGGACTGTCTGGAATGGATGGTCCTTTTGAGATGCTATTCCACACGACTTTTTCTTCTGAGGCCCAATGCAGCCTGACTGAACAGCAAAATTCAGTGGATGTGCAAGCTTATCTCACTTTGGTGCCCACATGGAGCCAATTTGTTCTTAGGGAACCACAGCATTAATGCTCACACCCCATCTCCAAACACAAAGTTTTGATATGTTTACTATTAAGGGGATGAGTTTCCTTTCTGTTATCTGAAACTCTTCTTTCATCCTTGTTATTGTCAATATTTACCACAGTTTCACTTCAGAAACAGAAGTCATTACTGTTGACCACAAATTCAACCTCTTCATTGGCTTTTCACAGGTATGTAATTTTCAGTTTCAAATACCACAATGCTATTTGTGTTATGTGCTTAGGAACTAGAGCTGAATACAGGCTGCATTATCCAAGTCATAAAACTAAAGCACTCTGCGGATAGAACTAATGCCTCAAATGTAAAAAGAGAAAACTAGTGGAAGACCAGTTTTCTCTGTCTACAAGTTAACTTTGTCATCAAATGTATTTACTCTGAAGTTCAGAATAAAGCCCAGTGGATATGAAGCCCTCTAGTAATTTTATAATATAAATGACCACTTGGAGGTGCTAAAGCAATGGCAACTGTATATTCTAGTTATCAGGAAATATAGGTCTTATCCAATATGACCAGGCTAAGAGTGCTGTTTTTCAAATGTCACATCACTGTCTCAGCACGCGTGCGTTATATTTTTAGTCTCTGGCCTCTTTCCTGGACCTGCTGTTTCCCTCCAATGGCAAGGATGTGGCCTCTCTCAGAGGGTCGCACTGTCAGTTTGTTTGGGGCACTACAAAGTGGAGAAGTGCTTTTTCAAACTTACACTCGCATGCATCGATTGCTTGCCTACTATGGAAATGCTGCCACCTCCAAAAGAGAGCAGTGAAGCTACAAGCAGCTTAATGCCAAATTCCTAGCAACTTAGGGAAAGGTGACATTGTGATAGGTATTTCAGTAGTGGGTTAAAGCAGCTGTGCAGTATACTGTTGCTCGAGCTAAAGAACTTGACGAGAATTTCACCAAAACCCTGAAGTTAGAGCTCTTACGAGGAGCCTGTTAGGACTACTATGGCATCACTTGAAAGAGACTGATGGCCCTGGTGGGGCTTAAATAGGTTTCTGGATGATGGGCAGGGTAGGGGGGACCTCAGGAGAGGCTGAGAATGGCCAGAAGATGTACCGGTGCTCTGAGGACCCTGACAATGCATTTTTTTGTGGAGGAGGTTCATCACATTTTGGTATGACAAAGCCCTGTTTTCATTTTTGAAATCTGAGCAGATTGCAGTTCAAGGAGACACAGTTGCACAGGGAATCAGGCTGCGCTGAACATATCATATATTCTCATCACTGCATCTGTGCTTGAAAAGTGAGTCTTCCTAATGAACTACTTACAAAAAAAAAGAAAAAAGAAAAAGTCCATGCATAAAACTGAATGGGCCTGGACAGATCCTTCAGTTGAGCCAGCTTAGACCATTATGGTATGCCACTTAAATGACGCTGAGACTCTTTTGGAAAGATTTTTTGAAAATCTTTCAAAGGAAGCAGCATCTGCAGAGCTTCTGCAGCCATTGGTGCCAGAAGCGTATTCCTACCACCTGAAACCCTGCACTGCTGGCAAAGCTATGAATTCATGGTGTGATGATATAAGGGAGAACTGAAACAAACGAAATGTCTTTGATGTTCCAAAGTTAGAAAGAACTTTTTAAGTCTTTCAAAGTTTTCACAGTTTATTATCACTCACTGATTAATAAACTAGCAGTTCTATAAATTATCAGCCAGTGAAGTAGGTAATTTGGAATATATTTAGTAAAGATGAAGATACATCTACCCTGCCCCTTGTACACCATTTCTGACACTTTAAGATACAGGCGGAGTCTTGGCTCCACTGAACTCATAGGAATTTTATAACCGATCCCTGAAGTGATAGAATTCACCAGCTATTCTGTTTGTTCATACAGGTATTGAATTCCTGACTTTGAACTTATGCTTCTGTGCTGGTTCAAGTGTGTTCCAAATGCACAAAAAAAAAAAAAAAAAAAAAAAAAAAAAATTCAAGCAGCAAGAACATACACAATATACATTATTTTTGACACTGAAGGCATCCACAACAGTGCAAATTATAGCAGTGAAAGTCTGTAATTTCTAGCAATATTGGGATTTATATCAAACTTGAACAAACAAATAAAAAAATGGATAATTCTGATAGCGTTAGAACACAGCACTGTGTCCTGAAATCTCCTTCCAAGACCATAAATGATGTTTTTTTTTGTTCTTATCATTCTTTGAAAAATGCTATTTCTTTACAACTGCCACAATCAAAAGGTAGAAAAGTCGTATTACAATAAAATAAACAGGAGACTGCCAGTTTGAAATCTCACACATAACATATTGTAGGCGCACACACAGGTGACCTGTGGGGACTTAATAACTCAAGTATATGCAACATAAAGCAAAGTTGCATAGAAATGCAGTTATTTTATAGAAATCCCAATAAGAATTTTAATAAAACTTACATTAATTGTAATAAAAATCATCTTTGTAAATGTTACCTGGTAAGCTAGTGCTGCTGAGTTGACAGGCAGTAATTTGTTAATCCAAAGTGGTCAAACTATTATGAATCATGTGGCTGTACTCTTTTCATGAAACCACTGTTGAATAACAATTACTTCATACATGATATTTAACTTAAGATGGGAGAATCAGCCTCTCCCACATGAAATAATTGCGGCTCAAAATGCCTGGATCACTTCATTGTTTTTCTGATTGGGAGTAATCACATTTCATGCAATTTATATTAAAAAATGTTTGCAAATGCGAGGTGAAACTGACAGTGCCAAATGCTACCAGGACACTGAATTTACAGGTAAGAAAAAACTTTCATAAATCTTCATAAATGCACTCCTCCTTATCTCAATTTAGAGAAAAGTGACATCTACTCAGATGCATAAAAAGTACCAGCTACATTATATATATATATATATGTATATATGTGTGTGTGTGTGTATAAAATAATAATAAAGACATTTGCTTTGTGCTTTTTGCTGCATCCTTATAAATCACTGCCAATGCAACAAGTTTATTTGCTCTACATGGATGAAGATCACTACCTGTAACAAATTCTGAGAATCTGAAGTTGCAAAAGCAGAGTTGGATTTGAGATTCTAGGCTTTACATATCCTAGCAAGACTTTGGACAGATTGAAAGGTATCAATTATGTCAATATCCCAAATACCTAATTTGAACTAGAAACAGTCCTATTTAGTGATATTGTTTCCTCTCAGTACATTTGCAACAAAACAGCAGTTCTTACTCTTTTTGTCCTACATTTCTAGAGCTGGTAGCAGTGTAAACACAACATGGCAAGAGCAAGCTGTCCTTAGCTACACCTGAGCTGCAGGGCAGGCTCAGGGAGCACCCAGTGCTCACCATAACCCCACTGCCCCTTCCCCAGCAGCCTCCTAGTCCAAAAACCCAGCCTGCTTTTCTAGGGGAGGAAAGAGATGGAGGACAGGAGATTGGAAGAGGAAAGAAGAGGCTAGGTATCCTCTTTGCACCCCATTGTGCTGCTGGGGTGCTGGGAGGCACCCCTGGAAGCTCAGAGCTCCCATAGCTCAGATGGACACCCACTCAGAATATCAGCTGCCCCATGGCCCCTGATAAATGCATGCATTTAAACGTGCAGTCCCTGTAAAACATCACATATCGATGAGGGCGTAGATTGGCATACAACAAGGTTACAGAATTGAGCCCTGTGGGCTGCTCAGTTCTCTTCTCATTATGGCTGGCCATATTGCAGCAGCGATATTGACAGTGATCACGTCGGATCTCTTGCACTGCACTGCATGCAGATACACAAGATGGCAGTTTTCCACCCAGGAAGGTTTTGTGTTCTAAATTTAAATGAGATCCCATTTATAAATAGCAACACAATAATGTGGCTAAATAGTTTCATTTGCCAGCATCATAATGATTCCAAATTACATCAATGGAAGCAGAGAAAATTAACAGCTTTGCCTTAATCCTTTGTATGTTATGCTGGGGAACTTGTCAATATGACTGTTCCAAGCGTTTCTATTCCAGTATCTTGATATAAAGAAAACAAAATAAAATGTCCTCAAAGACAATCATCTGAAATAGAAAGGGTGTGAGGATTAAGATAAAAAGTCCAAAGTTGAAGATACTGCTCATGGCAACTACTGAGATTGGCTGTGCTTCTTAAAAGAAAAATAAATAAATAAATAAAGCAAGAATCACAGAAAGCAAAAATTAACTTCCCTATATTCTAGTGGAATTCCCCTACAGTTTAATATTGATTCCTTTTATTTAACAGTTGGATACAGCTTGCTATACAACTTGGTTTCAATGAGCTGCTCAGTAGAAACTGTTGGTCTCCATTATATTGCTGAAGCTTACGCAGGCATAGCTAAATGCCATGTAAATAACAATCCATAGCACATTTCACCAGATGGCTGTTCAAAAACTTGTGTAGGCATCCAGAAAGCCCACAAAGATAGCATTCATAATGGGCATAGTTACTAAGCACACCTCTAGAAGCAGTACAAATATGAACAGCTAAAAACAGAATAGGTCTGATTTATCACTACCCAAGATTCACATGACTCTAATTTCAGCAGTTTTCCCAGGAATCAGTCCAATCGAGTTCTGGTGGACAGAGTTAGAGTGGCTTTAGGCAGAGTTACATAGAAACGAATCAGATTCTCTACCTATTGCTATTATAGATTTCTCCCTCTCTAAAACCAGGAGGAAACGAGATATTTTTGAGGATAACTGCAAAATCATATCTTCTTAATAATCATGATATAGTAAGAAAGAAGACAAAGATGTTTCCCAAGGCGAAAAGAAAGTGGAAAATGGGGAGATAAAGCACTACCTTGCAAATCAACTATATGCATATACTCCAAGAGTCTGACAGCTGGTGGTGGACACTGCCACAGCCACTCTGGGGAACTGTTGAATTATATACAATAACAACAACAACAAAAATAAAATATATATAAAAAAATGATATGCCGTTCAGGAAGGATCAGGCTTGCTAGGGAGGCTGAAGTAGAGACAGGCTCAGTCTGTAATCCATCCAGTAGGCTGCCAGCCTCATTGCCAACAGCGATTCAGAAGGCACCTTGCACTCTCCCTAGCATCTACACAAAGACTAAAATATCTTCATCTTGTTTCCATGGGCTCATTGCTCCCCCAAGACTTTCTTATTCTTTTTGGGTTTTTGTTTGTTTAACTTACTATGATCAGTATATGTCTAGACACTAATGAAGAACATATGATAGTTCATTTCAGCTCCACTGCAATTAAAATTTCTGATTTCTAAAACATGAAGATGAGCACAAGCTTTTGCTGAAACTTAATAAAGGTAATTATGAGAGCTTAAATTGAGAGAATATCATACGTGAATCTTTGTAGGGAAATTTCTGGCTTGAAATTAAAGCCAACGTTGTAAACTTATACACAAAGATTCCGGGAACAAAACAGAATCAGATAAAGTAAAATAGATAAGAAACTAAATAATACAGTCGAATCATGAAAATGTCCCCCAGTTAAACACTGAGTTCTCTCAGTAAGTGCAACTGAAAAGAAAAGCTGACCAAAACAAAATATAGGACTTTTCTTCTGTTCAACACTATGAACTATTTCTGATGACAGCTAGCAAATATCAACAAGTCTTGTAACATATAAATCAGATTTTAAAAAAAGAAATGAATGTTATAAAACTTTTCAATACTTACTCAGAAAAGTGCCAAAAAAAAAAAAAAGAAAGAAAGAACATTCACTTGTGTATAATATAAGATTACAAGATAAAAAGCATTTTTTTTCTGTTTAATCCCTGCCTTTTATTATGCTTTAGTCCCCAGCACAGTAGGCTGGTACAAATTACATTTTTTTAACTTATTCTGGAAATAAAAATGTCGCCCAGTGTTTTTTTTTTTTTTGTTTGTTTGTTTCCTGCAGTATTATAACCTGGTGTATATGCATTCTAATGGTAAAATGTTGTTTTTCTGGTTCATCCATACCACAGTTTAAATAAAAACAGCTGTACGGGCAGGCATACAATCATCATCACTTTTGGTCAGGGGTTTTTGGTGTTTTTGGAGCTGAGATGACCTCAGAATCAAAGGAAGTGAACTTCTGACCACAGAGAAGAAAAATTAGATTCAAAAAAGAGGTCTTTACTATTATCACCCTTATAGCTTGGTTTATGGGGGTAAGAAAATGGTAAAGGTATATGAAATGGGAGACCTTAGAGAGTAGGACGAAGAAGGGACGAGAGAGCTTGGTAGATTAAATGGGGTCAACCTTAAGAAAAAGGAAATAGTGTGGATAGGGGTTTAGAGGAATATATTCTGGAATCTGGGTAAATGAGGCAGGCTGAACTTCAGAGTTGATCTACACCTGCCCAAGCTTTAAAAAATCACATCTAAAGACTCAGTTGTAGCCATACATATTCTGATCATTGAATTTACAATGGGTTCAAAGTAACTTAAAAGTTCAAAGTTACAGAGGAGTGCTTTGTTTTGAAGTTTTTTTTTCTTTTTTTTGTCATTTCTTTCTATTTTTGTTTTTTGAAGTTAAGCCTTGAGCAGTAAGAAGTCAAATATTACTTCCCCAAAGTCATAATAATCTGCCCTTTCTTCAGTTTCTTGTTTTGGGCTTCTGTTTTCACAGAGACATATTAGATATCTCAATATCTAGATAATATGCAGATGAGAAGTGTAGAAAGTAGTTAATATCTAGATAACTATAAATAAAATAAACTAAACTAATCTAAAGTAAACTAAACTAAATTGTTGCCACTGGGGAGGAGAATGGATGACATGAGAGGGTGATCAGGCACTGGAACAGGCTCCCCAGAGAAGTGTTCATGGCACCAAGCCTGACAGAGTTCAAGAAGGACAACGTTCTCAGACGTATAGTCTGAGTTTTGGGTGGTCTTGTGTGGAACCAGGAGTTGGACTGCACAATCTTTGTAGGTCCCTTCCAAATTGGGATATGATTCTCTGAGATAATATCAAAGGCTTGGACAGAACACAGACACCCTGGTAGAGTTTCTATCTGTAATCAGGACTTATCCTTACATCTCCATTATACATTAAAGTAATTTATTGAACTTCTCCTTGGTTCATGCTCCTTTTCCCAGTGATTCTTCAGTATGAAACTTTCTTCATGGTAAAATCCTTTTTTTTTTTCTTTTTTCTTTTTTTCAGAGCAAAACAAATATTAAATGAAACTACAGCTACAACTAAAGCTACAGCTTTAAATTGATTATATTTCTATAGCAGTAAGAATAACTCTTTACAATTTTTACTTTAGATTTTCCTTATTTATTAAAATATTTCCTTCCTCATTATGCACCCTGTTTTCTCTGATGCTCAGGGATGCCTCTTCATTTTAAGGCTATCCACTATGAGGCTGAGAATACCATGTGCCTTGAATAAACTGTAGTAAAACTTTGCACACCATGCAAGGAGAAGCTGAGGCTTTTTCCTGATACAAAGAGGAAAAATAACTATTAAAAAAAAAAAAGGATAAAGAAGAAGAAAAAAAAAAAGAAGAAGAAAAAAACAGATGAATTGTGGGATTAAATGTAATTAAAAAGAAAATGAAAATAAAATAAACTATTAAAGGTGTCCAAGTTATAATACTCCTAATGATCTAAACCAGTGAAGGCAGCATAATCAATGATCAGAGGCTTGCTTGCAGTGCATTTATTACATGTACAGCTGCATTTTTTTTTTAAAGTGATAGTGTATGTTGCTGGTCTAAAAACATTCTCACTGAAAAGATAAAACAAAAATGCTCATGTCAAAATCAAATTACAATCTGTTTTCATAAAAAATATTTTCTATGTTTAATTTGGTTTACATTTAACTGTTTGCTTAACTGGAATGTGATCAATGTAAGAATAAAATCTAGACTGTAAAAAATTTTTTGTATCGCTCTACGTCAGCCATCTTTGGCTGTTACTAATGTTTAACCATCCTCCAAGAAGCACTGAATTTGCTATAATGCAATGCGAAAGGACATATGAAGCAAAGATATCAATTATTCTTAAATACAGAACCTATAAACTCTCAATTTATTATCATTCTAACATAGACATAATTTATCAAGTACAGCAATAGCTGTTTTCAACAAGAATGAAGAATAATATTTGCAAACCTAAAGCTGACTTGGCATACACAATGGTATTGTCATAAACCTAAATGCTGTTTTCTTTGTACCAAGGGCACAAACATTACCAAATGAAAGAACAGACTGTTAAGAAGGAAGATTTTGTATCTTCCCATCTTTCAGACAATTGGAACCCTTTATTTAGTCCTTTTGAAATACACATTTTTGCCTTTGAGTCCAGTTCAAGAAATGTTGTAAGCCATTCAATGTCTAGGTCACAGAAGAGGAAAAACTGAGAACTAAGCTCGTGTTTCTCATCCACTTTCAACACAGCCTATGCCCTTGCACTAGTCACTCATCTACTGGCAAGTCTGCACTAGAAAATGGACCAGTCAGGGTTAGAGGCTTTTATATACTTCTTTGACTACTGTTTGTCTACAACTCTGAGTGGATGGATGTTGTTTCTTAAAAGAATCAATGCAAGAATAAATAGGTGACATCATAACCAAACATGAACTTCTTGTTCTTTGAAAATGGCACTTTCCAGTAAAGCCAAATAAGAAGTATTAAAATTATTCTATGCTTGAAATAAGAAAATTAACAGGTTGCTCTCTGTTAAAACCAAGAAACACATATGCCTTAGTTTCTATAAGGATTTGCTGTTGGTAGACTGTTTTTTTGTTTGTTTGTTTGTTTGTTTTGTTTTTTAAGTAGTTCCATGATTTAAATAATATCTGAGATTCACGTATTTCTGCTAATGACTGTCTGTAGGGTTTTTTTAGTTTTGTTTGTTTGTTTGTTTGTTTATGTTTTTTTTTTTTGGGGGGGGGGAGGGTGAGTTTTTTTTGCATGTTTTAAAGAAAGGAATGATCCAGCCACCTTTAATATAAAATTTCAAATTTCAGTACAACACACACTCAATTCTGACTCCTGGCAGTCTTTTGAGTTATTTTCTGATAGATATATAAGGAAGACAGCTTTTGTTCTTAGGATTTTACCCCAAATCCAACATGAGTATGAGGTGTCTCCCTTCTCAATCTCAATATTCATTTGTGTTTAAGTATCATTTTTAAAGTGTACAGGTTGATTAGAAGGGGAAACATTTCAGTCATGTTGCTAGATACATGTGATTATGTATATGATAAATCCTAAAAATTTTCAAAGCCATTTCCACTGTAAATCCGTGAATTCAAATAAATTATTGAATAAAAGCCACCTGAGGATTCAAAGGAAAACAAAGCAAAACTAAACAAAACAACCATCATAGAGGAGGAATTAAGATAATAATGTAATCTCTCATACTTCTTGTGATCCCTCTGTGCCTTGTGACAGGGCACCATATAGCCTTACCCTTTAAAAGGAAGGTTTGGGAGAAAAGCATTCTGTCTCGAGTAGGGCCAGAAAGGAGCACACGCTCTACAAAGAACGAGCTGTGTCAGCCTTCTGTACCTCTGTAGTCTTTCTCTTTTCTCTCAAAAGAAAGAGGGAGATTCCAGATGAACCTGCCAAAAATGTAAGGGTGGTCAGAGAATGTCCATTGACCATTTCATTAATAACCTTCTCCAATAGCAGCACTACATTATTGCTGATACTAGGAATTTTTTAAATTGCCAGTCTCACAGATTAGCCAGTGCTAAACAGAATGAACCATATTAATTTAATACATGCTATTGTTTCACACCCATCTGCATTACTGAAAATGTTTCTATTCTATAATTTTTTAAAAAATATGTAATTGGTGTAATAAAGAAGATGTCTGAGCCATTTGCTTTGTACCAACTTCCTTATTCCTTTGGAAATCCTAAATCAAATGGGGTTAACTGGCAGATCTTGGCCACCATAAAACAAAAAGCACTGGTTTTGGATTGCTGTTTCCTCCTCCCACAAAGGCCAGTAGGATTCCTGGGGATCCTATAAGCCAAACCTTCAGAGAATAATCCCTAGCGAGTTATAACCAATATTCCAGGTGCAAGTGGGAGATGGGTGTGGAATAACCTAAGACTTCAGAATTGCACACTTGTCATTGATAAGAAAAAAAAAAGGGGGGAGACAGAAGTAAACCAATTTAGCTGAACAAAGCAAGGGTAAATACAAGAAAACTGCAGTAAATCCAGCATATATACTTTGTTGAAACTGACAGTTCTGACAAGAGAACAGGAAACACTGCCTTAAATTTTTCTGTTCTAGTATGAACACCTGAAAACCAGTACACTGCAAAAGATATATGCTAAGAGTAAGCCAAAGATGTTTGGCAAATAATGGCAAGTAATAAAAAGCTGACATGGCTTCCATACAAGGGAAATTATGAAATTCATTAAGTCCATAGGATTACTCAACCTTGATGAAACTGAATGGGGAAACTGAACATAGACAAGATAAAAATAAAAATAAAAAATAAGTGTTTATGGTCAACACTCACAACCAGGTGCTCCATCAGGCTTTCTATAGGACAACTAATCAATAGACAAGCTCCCTCCAGATTCACTAAAGAAAACCTTCACACTGCAAAACTTAAAATGAACCAGAGTTTGTTTCTTTTTGTTTTCTTCTTACTTTTTGAGCCTTTTTACTCATTGCAGGTTCCATTACCAACATTTTCCCTCCTAAAGAAAGCATCAGAATGTAATTTCCTAACAATTTTAGTGTCTTGACAGACTTGTTCATCTCCTAAAGCTTCAAATGAGAAATGTGATCGTGATTCACATGATACAGCTGGAAGAGTATCCAAAAACCACTTCATTTTCACTGAACTTTTGCCAGAAGTGGACAGTACCCAGTACAGAAAATCCTGTTCACTGCTGCTGACCATGACTATTTCCACTGCAGAAAACAGCAGCTGCCATGGACTCTCAAGAGCTTAGCAGATTAGTGGAACTAAATGCTTTGCAATATGAGTAGGTTGCAAAGATGTTGCAAAACTAAAGGATCCTCGCAAAACAAAAGTTCACTGATATGTTGATGTAGTTGTATATACAAAGTAAATTGTACAAAAAAGTATAATAATAAAAAAAATACACGAGATAGTTCAGGCTAGATAAAGCATACTTTCCCATGATAGTGGACTATGTAAAGAACAAAACGGGTGTAAAACAGTACACAATGAGTACCAGACAGAAGAGTCCACCTACCATGTGAGTATCCGGGTGAGGACTGATTCCCCTTTGGTTGGCTCCTCCCTGTAACTTGGTGCATGTTAATACACATTTAGATGTTCCCAAGAATTGTCTAGCACAACAGAAATACTAGCAATTATCAGTTGTTGTGTTTTTTTTTTGTTTTTTTTTTTTTTTCAATTTTGTTTCGTAAAAGTAGCAACAAAGTCAGCCCTGTTCTCTTTAGTCCACCCCACAGCAGGTGGGTCCTGCAAACAGCACAAGGCGTCGCTTTTCCTGTAACAGATTGATGGAGAATGCGGGCAACTCAACAGCCAAGGCTATGAGAGCAAGAATGTGAGAGCCTGAGTGGAGCAGAAATAGAAATTGTATCACTGTCACACACAGCGTACAAGAACACTTGAATACCAGGATGGTAAAAAGGTCATAACCCATGTATGCCAAGGCAGGACAGGGAGGGGGCTTTAGACCCACTTGGGAATATTGCAGCCATTGAAGGAGGCTACAATGTCTTCTATGGAAGGAGCATAAGTAGAACAACAGGGTCCTGACCCCTGGACATGTGAGGCTTTTAAAAGTCTATTGAGTATAGTTGTATGAGTTTTGGGGAGCCTTAGAAAGACAGGATTGCTTATGGGAAAGGAGGAGTTAATGTGGAGGGCAGCCTGGGCTGGAGGAATGTTGGGCAACAGGCAGCAGCTCGTGAGAGCACATGAAGATAAGAGCAGGGCATTAGGGGGAGAACAGCAAATACTGTGGGGATCTCAGTGGGGAGTACAAGGCCAGGGAATGTACCTTGGCTGCAGAGGGGCTAAAACAGCTGCTGCTATGAGGGGATGGTGAGCGTGGGAGAAGAGACTGAGGAAAGAAGTTTCAGGTGTAAAGCACTGTGAGGGAAAAAGAGCAAACAGTGAGTTTGATCAGGCTAAAACAGCTGTTATAGTGGTATTGGGTAAAATACAGGAGGGGAGACTGGAGGGTGACAAGCATGACTCTTACAAAAATATAACTGATAACCTGGTAAAACAGGTAGAGTGGCTGCAGTACAAACCAGAAAACAGCTAGCAAAATGGGTTCCTGAGAACTGTCACAGAGACCCTGGGATGATCCCAGTCCATCTGAGCATATTGCTTGTGAAAGTAAATTGTCCCTAGTCAAGCACTGACACTAGATTGCATGTGCCCCTTTGCATAAAGCGGGACAGACATAAAAACAAAGGCAACCTGTAGTGGTAAAAATAGCAGGGGAGGGAAAAGCACAAGTGAAGAAAGCTACCAAGACCTTAACCATTGAAACACACCTGGCTACTACTCAGATTTGAGCTTTATCTAAATAACTGGGGCTTTTGAAGATCAATACCTATGTGGGGGTCTGGTGGTTTAAGAACCACAGCTTAGTTTTACTGGTGCCAATCAAAATTACATGGCTAAAACAGCCTATGCAGCCACTGATTGGGTCATGTGTAATGAACTCGCAGAAATACCAGCCATAGGGAATTAGAATGGTTGCAGCCAGTGTTGAGATCTGTTAAGGCAGCTGTATTTGTGTCTGCAGAGCTTCATTTGGAAGAAAAAAAAAAAGACCAAATGGGTCCAGAGTCACACATTGTTAAAAAGCAGCTACTGTCTGTAGTTAAACTGTTGCTGTAGTTGTTAAACTGGGGTCTGTAGTTATGAAAAGCTATTCAAAACTATGGCATTGGAGGATTCACTCATCCATTGCAAGTGATTATGGGACCTTTGAACCCTGCTAACATAAACTGGGTGGATTGGGAAAGGCAGGTTGAGAGGGAGAGGAAGATTCTCCAGGAAGGAGAAGCGCTTAAGAAACTCAACCAAAAAGGATAAGGCAAATAAATACAATAGTAAAATAAATACAAGCAGTTATTATGCTTGCTAATACAGGCCCTGAGGGCAAGCAAGCCAGGTCCCTGGAAAGCAAGGACAAATCAGACCCTCATGGTTCTAGTTACAGGGCTTGCCTGCAGGAAGACACAGAGGTTGTTTCTTTTTATTTTATTTTTCCAACAGTGCTAGATGAGTCATTAGGATGGCATTTCAAGGGTGACAATAATAGGGTTTGGAAGAAAAAATCTGAGAGTCTGGGTGCAGATACAATGAGCAGAATAAGAAAACACCTACTGCCTTTATGCATAGGTTGGCAGAACTGTATGCTAGAAGTGAAAGAGAGGATCCCAAAAGTCAGGTGGTGAAACCAATGCAAGTGATCTCTGGAGAAAAGAAAGCAACACCTTCTTCATCTTCATTGGATGAGAAACAATTGGATTTTAACACTGGCCATGGCCACTCCCTCTGGGACACATTATTAAGTTAATGTATGATCAGCCAGAGGATGCTAATAGTACCAACCCTGCTGGTGTATCTGTAAAAGTAACGCGTGGCCCTATCCTGTTAATAGAGTCTGGCACTGTTGCTAATGTCTCAAGGCACACTGAGTGCCCAGCATAATGGCAAGTTTGCAGAGCAGAGTGGTGGTATTGTATTCAGGAACACAGGGAAAAAAAATGGCATTTTAGGCAATGGTCTCCAGTTAGGAAATGGTTTCATTCCATATTCTTCCAACAATTGTTTATAGGGGAGAAATACAGAAATAGAAAGCCCATAGAAACCTTGGTTACACAATGGCAAACAGCAGTGAAGCTCCAGAAACACTTGAAACACAGGGTAAGTGGCAAGAGAGGTTGCACTCTCTTGAGCACAAGTGTGCTCAAGATAAGTTGGAGAGTAGAAATATTAATACATTTGTATTAATATCAGGATCTGATCCAAAACCATGGAAACTGTATGTGAGGCTGAGGAAAGATTGTGACCCACTATTATGGTGGATTATGGAGTGCTAGCACAATGACCCACTTTATATCATTTACCAGTGTGTCAAAGACTGATGGAAAGATGCGAAGTCTGAATTTCAGGGCAGTAAACACTGTAACTCCACAAACAGCTCTTGTTAAAATGCCAAAATGCATGGCTACACAATTACAAGGACAAAAGCAGTTTTCAGTCTTAGGCCTTCACACTTTTTTTGTTATTCCCCTAGAAAGGAGGGCTTGTATAATTTTGCTTTTAAATATTTTTAAGGAAAAGATGAAGTCACATGAATTACTCAAGTTTCACATGAATTACTCAAGTTTCACAATGGCCCTGCAGTTTGCCAAGCACACATCACGTGAATGTATGATAAATTAATCGATGAGTGAAGGAAAGTGTAATATCAGGTAGCAATAAAATACCACAGATGTTGTAGTAAATACTACTTGGTTTTGTTCAAAATCTGTACATTTTTGATAACTAATAAAGTTCATATGTCATTCATGTATAAATGCACAATATTACATGTTAGGCTAATAAGGAACAAGAGATAGAGCATTCATAACTCCTGTGACTACTAAAGGGGCTTAGGGTACAATTTAAAAGAGGAACGAAAACCTTTACAATATTTGAAATCTACTAACACCTGAAATATCACTCAAAATTTCTCTTTTGTATTCAAGAGCAGGAACAAAGTAAGGTTTTATATAGTGAATTGTTTAAAACTCCTTTTTCCAAAGTATACATCATGAAAAAGATCCATTTTCCAGACCTTTTTTCAGTATAAGAGGCAGCAGCCTTAGATCACTTTTTATCACTAGACATTGATATCACAAGATGTATTGTGCAGCAGTCAGTTATTGAAAACAACAATTTGGCTTTTTATAAAGCAATTGAAGCTGCAGTTATCTGAATGGCTGCTTGACAGGAACTGCTTGCAAACTACCTTGGTTTCTGCTTCCTCAGAAATGTTTCCTGTGGAGTCTCAACCCAAATGCTATCTAAGTGGTAAAATTAGACAGGAATATTTTCAGAATTGTACTGTTAGTGTAACTGTAGAGTTTAAGAATTATTAATAGCACCTGTATTTTAGTATTTGATGTTACTAAGCGTTTTAAAAATAGCACAGGACAAAATCCAGATTAAATGAAACAGGTTAGTGATAATATTAGAGTATTAGAATGAAGGTTAAACTTAAATTGATGTTTTGCTTCTGTATTTTTATTAACTCGATAATTTTTTTCAAAGGCTCTGTAAACTGCTGAATTGCAAAAACGCAAGGATAGGAACTTTAGGTCTAAGAACTTTAGACTGCCTGTATGGAGATGACCCTACATTTAACAAACTGTAACCAGTAACGTGTAAACTGCAGTCTCTTAGGTTGATCCCAGCCTGGCATTTATGATGTTTTCTAATGTCTTTCACACTTGTTTCTTTAAGGGAGCAACGGTAGTATCAGGGTGGTATTTGGTATTTTGCTATTGTGGTGTTTTTTTTGTCTGAAGACATTTGAAATAGCACCATAGTGATATGACATTATGGCATTCCTATTGCTAAGAAATGAAGCTGGGAATGACATGGGGAGAGGGAAGCCAGCATTTCCTAGCATCAGCATGTAAAAGGGTTTTCAAATGTTCTTATGCTCATCCATAATAACAGCCTCTTTGAAAGGCTGCAAAAACCTCAGCCTCAGCATACAGTCATAAATCAAAACAACAGCCAGATGCAAAGCAAGGGTTTATCCCTATTCATCTACCAGCTCAGACTGCTGTAGTTTTTGAAGGCAGAAAATAATCCTCAATTACAAGATAATTTTCCATCTATAGTTTTCTATAACAGACACAAAGGAGAATTCCTAAGGTGCACTCATCATTCTCCACAGCATTATACAAACAAAAAAAATCTGTCAATGCAAAGACCACCATTGATTTTAACAGCCAATCTAGTATCAGGTACAGAATGTTTGCTGCATGGTTTTTCACCCCCTTTAAAAGAAAGTCCTGATGCAATTTTAACAGCAGTTGCAGAATCACTACAGCTTCATGTTGTCTTGTTAATGAATAGAAAGAAATGCCAGCACAAGCTGGTACATCAGGTCTAGGAACACCTTGCTTCTTCAGTGGTTTTAAGACTCACAATCTATGTACATTAAGTTTTTTCTACTCTACAAGGCAGCACTTCCAAGAACAGATTTTGTACTGTAAGAGAAATTGGCTTTTTTTTTTTTTTTTTCAAAAATATAAATTCTAATTATTGTGGAAGGTTATAGCAGCTGATAGCTTAAATAGCCTATGTCTAATACATTTTCTTGAATACTACCTAATAGAAACCTTCAAGGTGTTCTATCCCATACAAAATACCACTTCAGCATATTAACAGAGACAGATAGGTTTAAGGGCATTGAATGCCTATTGAGACATGTCTATTGAAAATGTCTCCTTAAGATCACCTTCATTAAAAACATAATTATTTAAAACAAGTTTGATTTTCATTAATCTTTTCTTTTAACTCTTTGTAGGGTTTACTTTTTATTGTACTTATTTTCATATTTTAGTGCTATGCATGTGTTATTAATTAATCCATATAAATTTTCTTGCAGTTGTAGGAATTATCCATTCACCTACAGAGAGAGGGAGAAACTGAAAATTCTGTCAGATTTAAATGATGAATTTTTAATGTAGATTCCTTTTTCTGATAAAATTGTTTATCTTGTGATATAAAATTAAATAAAATAAAACTATTTTTAACTGTGATAAGCGTAATAGAAGTTATATCTTTAAGAAACACCCTGGAATATCTCTCTACTTGCTCTGTAAATTTTTGTATGCCAGGAGGACACAGGTCTGAAGAAAAGGGAAACATTTACCCTCATTATGGGGGTTACATCATACACACAGTTCTCTTCCAGACTTAAAACACCCTTTCAAATGCATTCTGGTTGCAGGTTTTCCCGCACCCATTCTTTCCCAAAACAACAAGTATTAATACTAATAATTTGTATGTGTGTATGTGTGTGGCTGTTTTTTGTTGTTGTTTGTTTGTTGTTTCTTTTTTTGTTTTTTAATGTGCATAGCCTTTGAAACCATGATCACCTCACTGACAAAGGTGAAAATGTGCCTGTAGGTTTAGGTGGGCACAGGCACCACCACAGGACCAGTATGTTGCAAGCTGTTTCCAGCTCTGGTGCTGCTCAGCAGTCTCCATTTGAATGGCTGTGGGTCTTCATGCTTGGCCATTCAAACTGTCATAAGATCATTTAAATGAATGGTCTCTGGAGTTGCTGTCTGGACTAATAAATAATCTCAATTCTCACATGCACTGTAATCTAGCAATGTACTGGTAGCTTGGCTGTGAATATCTTCATTCAGAAAGCAGAAAGCATTTGACGAACTTGAGATACTCCCACCTCCTCTGCGATCTTGAGCCCTTATGCTGTGTGTGTACACAGTGCAGGCTTTTATGCCAGATGATGACAAAGATTTTCAATATACTCCTGTCTTAATAGAGCTGCAAGTCCTACATCAGTGGTAGAAGTATAAAGTCCAGTGTAACATTATGGTAAAGTCCATTATTTAACCTTCGGATTTCATATACTGCAACCACTTGAGCTTTACGCTTGCAGTCTATGAAGTAATAACAGTCATTTCAGTGAAATTGCAGCCTTACAGATCTCTGCTACATACACAGCCTTCCTCACTGTAACACAAGTTTTACAAGGCAATATGTAGTACCTTGAACATTTTAAAACCTGATGTGAATATTTGAAAGAGCAAAGCACTTTAGAGTAGTTAACAGTAGTGGATGGATGACAAAAATGAGTTGATAGTACTATTTTTCTCTAAAGGTGAGAGAAAAACAGATGTTTTCTCCTTTTTCTTGGTGCTCAAATAGATATTCTTTTTCAATATATTCTTTAACAAAATTTGATGTATTTCCATTAAAACTTTCCATTGTTCCTGTCTCTCCCTGCAAAAGACAGCAGCCACAGCTCCCTTACTCCCAGCCTGCTGGCAGCTAAACACATTGGGTTTCTCATGTGCTTGTAGGTCCCTACGTATGTGCAGACTGCCCAGAACAGAAACAGCAGCCTGGGCTGGTGGCACAGACTGTATGCCATGCTTTTGTGCCTGTTCCTTTTCTTGGAGCCCTGAATATTTAATAGGAAAAAGAAAATCCTCACCCTGGCCTGCCCAGGAGCCAAGGCCCAGCTGCCTAGTGGCTTCACCAACACACTCACTTTCTCTTACAGATGTTTTATCTAATCAAAGGTCTGTTTTCTTTATTCTGGAACATACTCTACATGTTAATACCAGCAAGCCATGTTTAAATTAGAAATGAAAGGAGATAATTTAAGAATGAAGAAATAACTGACCCAAATTTTCACACTCTCCCCAGGGAAAATGTGTTTTGTTCCCTCGAGGATCATTGTTTTGCCTAGGGAAGCAAAGCTCCTGAAGTCTGCGTTCTGTATTCCACACGTCTAATGTGAAGTAAGAGTAGCTTGATGTGAAGGACATCTTGAAATATTCTGCCTTTGTGAATATGAATGTAGGGATCTGCAGTAACTGTGAATGAACATTTACAACAAACTGTGAGCCTCCTACTGATACACTCAAACACAAAACAGGAGGCGAGAGAGAGAAGGAAAAGAGATGAATTTGTTTTCCTAGCAAACAGCTGTCTTCTTTAACAGAAGAAACTAAAAAGAAAACAGTGTGTGAAGAGGCCAAAAGCTGCATTAATTACAGTATTTTTAGATGCTACAAGCACAATTTTGATAAACAGTCTAAACTGAAAAAACGGTACTGTCACTGCAATTAAGTCTTTTTTCTTGGTGCAGCGTCATCAATGCATGTGCCTGCTGAGAATATATTGTAGGCTGTGCAGTGCAGTTACCCTTTGATTAATGATTCAAGGCAATCACTAGGGACCACACAAACTCCTGGGGAATGCCGCAGCAAGCAGCACAATGTCATCATTTATTTTCTTCTCTTGACCTACATTAGAAAGAGTGACGATACATTCAGTGTTAAGGGCCAAATTTCAGCCATGGTTATACACAAGAAGTTCCCATGGAGGTAAAAACAATAAGCACATGGTTTAGCAGCAGAATTTGGCATAGAAAGGTTATTGCTTGGTTCTAGGGGTGGGATTTATTTATTTAGATCATTTGGGAGGTGTGGGAAAGTGTCTAACTATTCTGTTAGTTTTAATGTCTAGGACTGCTGTAAAATGCACACACCAAGAAAAAAAAATCCCTCTAGGTAGAAAAAGCTAGATTTCATTTCTTAGCTGGCTAATATTTCTGTTTAGCCAGAGCATGGCATTAAAGCTGGTATTTTATCAGGACAGACTTAAAACTCAGCCTGAAATAATCTTTTTGCTAGAGGCTCCTAAAACTAGTGACATCAGCCTGTCAGTTGGATTGTTTTTCTGCACTGACATGAAGTCCTCTATTTCATGCCCATGGGCAGTGATCATATATTCTCATGAAGTATGCAGAGCTGAGCAAGTCAATGCAGCATATTTGGTTTTGTAGCCTTCAGCAATTAGAAAACACTAAAAGGCTCAAAATATCATAGCACATCATTCAAACAATACTGTTTACGTTTGGGTAGCAAATCTGTTCTCTGCTTCCTGATCTGGTCCTCTGTATAGTATTTCTCCTTGCCCAAGGTCTGAGATACTATCTTCAAGGTACGTCATTCTTTCAACCAAGGTTAACTGAAAGGCCAGCATTAGCAACGCCGCCAACAGCACTGTTCCTCTGACATAGTGAAATTTTCTACAGTGAGGGTGAAGCTCGTCTGCACTAGAGACATCATTTTCTCCAGGGCTAAGTGTTTGAAGTGTATTTCCTGAATAACCAAAGGACATCTATGTGCCAGAGTTATTTTCAGCTTTGACTCCTTTTATTAACTCAAAGCATCTCCAGTTCTCTCATTTTTCCCATAGGGGAAGAACGCAAGAACAAATATGGTCGATGCTAGTCACATTACTTTCTACTCTTCAGAAAATTGCTCAGACATTACAGTAAGAAATTCTACATGATATAAAATGGAACAAAAAAATATAAACAATTAAGTATATGAGAGTGCAGTTAAGGAATATTTCTGTTTGTAGAGAGAATTATGAGCTTATGTAGCTTCAATGGGATGTTAAACAGGAATGTACAAATCAATGGAAAGTTAATATTTTTGCTAAGTAAAAGTATTATAAAAGTTTCTACATTATGAAAAAAAAAAAAAAAAAAGGTAATTAAAATTCCTGTGATGTACTTTACGAAATGTAGTCCACTGGGTCATATACACTGAAAAGTGACTTCAAATCTGTGAATTATCACCCATTAAATATTTCCTCTGAGCATGATCATAAAAAATATCCAGAACAAAACAACGTACAAAATTTTAAATTGACCAAAACAAATGAAGACATTCATTACTGGGGCATTCAACAAGAATTTGCGTTTTTATCTTCTACTGCATAAAAAAATAGACTAAGTTTGGCAAGTCAAAGCAGCTGCTGAAACCATCTTCTACATATTTGCAGGTAGTTGACCAGCTGGCACAGGCTGCAATGGCTTACCTCACCTTCAAACTGGAGATTATTTAGTTTCTACACCTTTACAACTGGAATGGCACACTAAGTTTTCTGTCTCATAGATATAATCTCAGATTCATCACTTAATTTTTATGAAATATTAAACTTTATATGTTATTAAAAAAGTTATTTCTACTGAAAAAATACAAGTGGATTATATCTCTTAAATTAATAATGTATGTCTTCTGAATTACTTAAGGGGAGTTACTTTTTTTTTTTTTTTTCCCTAAGCTTTGCATGTAAATAATCTGCTTCGGCTATAAAAATACATCTTTTATCCTTTTTTCCCCGTCCTTGTGTATAATCTTTGTATATAATATACATAATCTATATAATCTTTCTTTATATAATAAGAGATATATTTTCCCTGAAAAGAGTAAAGCTTTAAGCCCTCAAAATCCGGTTTTCAAAATCCTTCAGGTGCCTGGAACTGTGCTTCTATGCTTAAGAAGAACTGAGAGAGTTGAGGAGTAAGGTTACTTTATTGGCAGACACTCCCCATTCCAAGGATTTCTCTCTTATCCAATAACTATTTAATATAAAAATAGGTCCTTGGACCAAGCACCAGAACCACTGTATCCTATTTCTACTCCCCTCCCCTTGTACACCCTAACAGCCAGAGAGTTCTGTTCTCAACAGCTAAAAGAGAGAAATTGGACCAGTTTCAGTGGAAGGAAAAGGGTAACCCAATCAGTGTACACTACAAATTTATATTTCCCTGATTATGCACTTCAGGGACTTAAATCCTTCATCACCTCAAACTTATTGATTTCATTAATCCTTCATCACCTCAAATATGTATTTTGCTATTGGAAAAATAACTTAGAAGCAGCCAATATAACATTATACATCTGAACATAAACTGGTTCACCTTGTTCCAAAGAAAGGGGGATTAATTGTTCTTTAGAAAGGCCCTTTCTCTTTCCTTCAATGATGGAGAAAGTCAGGGTGAATACAGGCAGCATGAACCCCGAACTCTGTTGCTGCTCCCTTTCTGCCTCATGACCTCATGTCTACACTCATACACTCTCAGCATTCACCACACTAGAGAAGCCCAGTTTGATAAGAATCAAAACTGACAAACTACCTGATCAAGCACCTCACTGTCCTTAGGGACTAAAATTCAAGGCCTGAAAACAAAGAGTGTAAGACATTACTAATCACCCAGATAGAATAACAGCACTGGTTGCTATGCCATGAGAGATTACAGGCAGGAAGGACAGGAACCACAAGAACAGTAGGAGCCTTCAAATACTTTTAAGAAGATTGGAAAATGTCATACTGGAACATAACACAGAGATCATATGTTTACGAGGCCATCGATGAGTACTCCTTGAAGCAGCTGTGAAGGCAGTCCACAAAGTGGGAACACCCCTTTAGCTTTACCCTGACTATCACAGGTGGCTTTGCTCAAAACAGCACATGGGAATCTAAATAAACTTTGTAGCTGCAGACATAAGGTGAGTCAATATCTCTACAGGCACAACAAACACCAGAAAGATACACTGCAGTTTTCCTCTATTTCAAGAGATAGAAATGCACAAGTATGAAGAAACTCGTTTAAAAAAGAGCAACTAAGATAGTTAAAAACTTACAGACCGTTTAACCCTTACAGAATTATTGAGGGACCTGTACTTTTGAGCACTGTCATAGCATATATTTTTTAAACCATTGTTACAGTTACTTTCATAAAACTACTATCTCAGTAGTAATCAGAAAATAAATCAAGTATTAGGAATTGATGGGAAAAGAATAGAAAGCTACACAAAGAGCAAATTCAAAGTTTGCAAGTCTGGGGGTCACCCACATCTTGAACACTGCACAGTTCTTATTCTGTCATATCAAAAAGGACATATCACAGAACTGGAAAAGATTCCAGAAGAAATAGTGCAGGTAGTCAAAGGAAAGAACAGCTTCCATAGAAGGAATCATGAATGTCATGGCAAAAGGGATAGACAGTGAGTATTTGCTGCCTCTTCCAATACAAAAACTAGAGGCATCAAATGAATCTAGGAGAAGTTCATTCTCAAAGAAACAACAAAGGTGGTTCTTTGTGCAATTCAAAGCAGACAAAAGGAACTTGCGGATAAGAAAAGTTATGAATGATAAAATTTACAAGAGCTCAAGGAAGGAATGGACAAGTACTTGGAAGAAGCATCTGTCAGGGGTTAGTAAGCACACAGAAACTTCAGGCTCTGTAAATCAGCTGAGTGGAAAACATTTGGAAGCTAGGAAAGTATTCAGGGGAAGTATTGTATATGGCCGTCCCTGTTTGTGTTCTCCCCAAGCAGATGGCTATAGCCATTGATGGAAGCAGAATACCAGATGAGATGAACCCTTGGGCTCCCATAGTACTGATGTTTCTAATGAGGAAATTCAAGAATATAACTTTTAGATAGCTAGAGTTAGACAAGATGGAACTCACTCGGATTTCTAAGCAGTAGGAAAAAACTCCAGCATGGCTATTTCAGGGAGGAAAAAAGTATGTGTTTCCCCTGGTAAATGCATCAGTTGTCATATCATCTCTGTTCATACAACTAGACATACAAGAGATATTATATTTTGACTTGGAAAAATATTTTATCCAAAACTAAAAGCATCCTTTAAATATATATATATATTCATAATATGCAAAACTAGAATATAAAGGAGTGCTCTTTGAGATCAATTCTTAAACCACAACCTAAGCTACCATTTCAAGTTCTGATTAATATATTAGCCTTCTTCTTACTGATGAAGATAAAATAATTTCTATGTTGCTTAAGATATAAGGGTCCTTGAACCAAACTTTATGATTTTGATTTTTTCTTATCTATTTACTTAGATGTTGTATAATCCAAAGCCTTGCTTCTCCCTAACACCACCCCCCCCCAAAAAAAAAATAAAATAAAATAAAATAAAATAAAATAAAATAAAATAAAATTCCAGGATCCTTTGCCAAAATCTCACATTCTCTAACTCACTATTTCTTTGGTTTTGATTAAAACCACATTTTCTGAACTTGTGGAATTAAAATTATTGGAAAAAAGTTGAAAATAACAAAAATATTAAAGTCATTTGCATGGTTTGTGCATGTGGAAATGAGCTCTACAAATAAAGCATGACTTTTTTTCTCATGTATTGACTTCTAACTCATATAATTAAGGAGAAAAGGGAGAAAATCTCCTGAAGAGTGACAAAATATTGGTTTGTCCATGAACAAGCTGAACACTTGCCTAGCACCCTGATTAGGATATATTTTACTGCTGTCCTGAGCTTACAAGAGGCTTTCAGCAAGCCAGGTGAAACTTGGTATGACAACCATCCAGGCCTAGGGATGCTGTAATGAGTCTAAGTTTTACTTTTCCCTAGGGAAATATAAATCCTGCATGCATTCAACTGTTGTATTTCTGATACACGTGGTGTTTTCATAGAGAAGGTAATGAGATATTTATAAGTGGCATGATACATTGCCCTGTAAAATTGATGAGTAATCTGTGCATCATGATCCAAGAGAGTCAAGAAATTAATCAGTCACAAAGTATCTCTTGCTTCTGAATTTTAATTTTAGACGAGCTGTGAAAACTGTAAACTATTAAGAAGACAAAAGTTAACATTCTGCAATAACACGTGTTTTCTGCATCTGGTTTGAAAACAACCTAATAGAAAGATTTAAACACTTACTGATTTCATTAAATAATACGGGTGAATAATACCATCAGTGGTGCTGTTGATCCACCAGACAACAGGAAAAAAGGTAAGAAAACATCTATAAAAAGAATATTTGGAAGGTTTTGACAGGGGGGAGAACTATCCAAAAACATGAATTTATACAGCCTTGGGCAGGCAACCTTTTGTAATGAATTACACAGGTTACAGGATTATCTTTCACAAGTGGCTTTCAATCACTTATGAGGAACATTTCAAGAGCTGGAATAGACCGGTGACTAGACAGAGCATTCTTCTACTGTTACAAAGTAACAGCCAGAAACTTAGAACACGGCTTTGGACCTTAGAGTTAATTTTCCTTTGGGCTTCTCCAGAAGTCACATAAATATTACCTGTTTGCCTGGAGATGGACCTAATTCAGCCTTAGATAAGTTGTACTAAGAGTTTTTTCAGAACCCTGCAAAGTTCAGAAATATTAGCATCAGATAATCACACCACACTGGTGTAATGCCTACTTTAAACAAACCTACAGTTTCTCATCTAAAAATACCTTGGAATCTTTTCAGCAGGAGTCATGATATTGAAGAGATTATTCTTAAATTCATTGATTCCATTGCGTTTTGGATTGGTGTGTAATCCTTAAACTTTATGAATAATATCACAGATTAAGGAATTAATTCTATCAAGTACAACTGCCAGTCATTTTGTTGAGAAAAAAAAAGAACACAGTAAAGTAAGCCAAACCACATTCTTCTGAAAACATTGATTTCATGGTTTGTTCTTTTATCTCTCCTAGAAAGATACTTGTTTTTTAAATTTAGTATCAGCCTTCCGACACCTTTAATTCATTTTTTCTTTCAGACTTCAGCTAAAAGACAATTGAAGATCTAAGAAAATCTTCTCTTAAAAGACTTTTAGAATTTATTTATTTTTTTCCAAAAGGAAATCATGACTTGACCAAGTTATTTCAACTAGAAAAATAAGAATCCTTCAATGCTGTAAAGACTGGAAAAGTGTTTAAAATGACTTGGATGTAAGCATCAGATATACATAAGAGAAATAAATGACAAAACCTTGAGCAAATCACTGTCTCTCCAAAAGGCACAATGCTCATCTGGTTAATGATATACTCTTGAATCTCTTTGAAAAAGTTAATATTTTCCTCCTCATCTCTGAACTGATGAAAAAAGACACAGAAGAACTCAAATTCCTTCAAGCCGTACAGATCTCCATCAAGAAAAAGAATGAATTTTAGAGTTAAATTCAAAGACACCCAACCACATACTGAAAATACAGTGCTCATTCAGTTGCAAGAATACACATGTACTCCACTGTATATTCATTCTACCATCCAATGTGGAAAAATTTAATAGCCCTAGAAGATGTAAAAGGAAATGTTAATGACTTTTTTAAATGTCCCTTTTTCCATTTTAAGACATAGAATTGCTAATCAATTTATTCCTTTCTTTCTGACTTTACGTTAGGGATAAGCAACACAAATATGGTTAAATCAGAAGTAATTCTCAATCACAAATCAAGTACTGGAAAGCAAAAATTAAATTGTGATGAAAACAAGAGAAAAAGAAAGAGAAGCCTGTGCATTTTAACTGTAAGATGCAAAAAAATAAAACAAGTCAGCTGGCTAACAAGAAGAGGTAATGATCTCTGCTGCTGCTCTCCAGAAATAGATCAAGAACCAGAGTTTCTTGATTTTTAGAACCCTTTTTTTCTTACCTAAAAGTAAATTACAAATTAATTAATATTACGAAGAGCAAGGCTTTTATGAGAATTACAAAGATAATATGCTGAAAAACTAAAACAGCAAATCTCAGTGCCTTTCTGAACTTTCTATTCTAGATTCCCTCTAATTTGCAACAACTATTGCAATAAATAAAGAATACATTTCTTTTAATCTAAACAGATTTCTCTACTTGCATGTTTTTGTGCAGTTCAGCAACTATTCGAAGCATCCCAACCTGTCCTTATATCCCTCTTATTCATTTTCTGATTTGATTTTTTCCAGTTAACTCCTATCCTCTCTGATATGACTTCTACACTTTCCATGTGATGTTATCAAACAATACTTTTAGAAATAATACAAGATACTTATTAAAGTGGCTGTTTTATAGTTAATTTAGCAATGACTATGCAAATGTAATGTCTGAAGATGTCGTTACAGTAATTTTTCTCAGGAGGTTTGGAGTTTCTCAAACTTACCTTCACCTCTGATTCTTCATTGGCAAGAGGTTATGATTCCCTCCATCAACAAGTTCAAAAATTTGCCCTCATTCTCAGAATTGTCTTTTACTGAACCTCTCTGCTGGCTTTATTGATAGATTTGAAGATAGATGTTTTCTAGTACCCTTTTCCAGAGAGGAAATGACTTCGTATAAAATGTGAATATCACTATGGGCAAAACAAGAGAAACAAACAAAAAAAGGTCAAGAACAAAACTTCACTTTCAACCAAGATCATTTTCTCCTCTTTCTCCTGACATTTTCAAAAGCAAGATAAAGATTTTTAGTTTCAATGAGGTGTACAATGACAAACCCTAGCTAGTTGTCCTAGTAGTTTCCTTTGGGGAAAGCCTCTATTTGAGAGAAGTGAGTCATTAGTTTCTGTGCTTTCCAAATGATGAAGTAGATGTCTTCACTGCACTTCCTCAAGCACTGTACTCTAGTTGCCTTATATAGCAATAAAGATATGTCAGCAATAGCAGTTGGTTTTTTGCTTAGGGATTGGATTTCTCTCCAAGACCCTCTCTCCCTCTAAAAATGGAGATGAGGTTCCATAGAGAAAACATAAAAACATGAGTAGACTTATTTCTATAAACTACAGCAGAATTGTGTATTTCTGGGAAGTACTAAAACGGGCTAACAAAGACAGGATATTATAAGCAGAACCAGTTCTACTCTTTGTGTAACAACTGAAAGCAGCTATGCTCGTTCCTGAAGCCGGAGATTTGCTAAAGCCACAATACTTGTACCTGGGCATGCTGTCAGCATTTGTTCCCTACAAAAACCAGTACTGACAGGAGGAAGAAACTGATAGATTTAACTTCTCAAAGTAAGAATTTGCATGGTGGAGCCCGAGGGAGTGCAGTGACTAGGAAAGCTGAATTTGGATCCTGGCCCTGCAAATATGCAAATAGTTCCAGACCTCACCGAAGCTAGCGAGATGGAGTCCAGATTTAGGAGACCTCTGTGAGGATCAGTAAATGGCAACATAATCATAGAATCATAGAATTGTAGAATTACAGAGTCATTTAGGTTGGAAAAGACCTCTAAGATAATGAAAAGAAAGGAGAGCAACAGAGTGTATGGGAACAAGATAGATCTCACAGAAATGTAAAAAAAAAAAAAAAAAAAAAAGGGGCAAAATCTTCCCCTCAAACACAGCTTTTGTGTCCCCCATAATTTTATAAATTTAGAGTCTAACTATTTGAACCTAATCCATCAAAAAAAAAAATCGTAACTATGCAGTGCTCAGATACAAAACTCTCAAGAACATTAATAGCTCTGTGGATGAATTTAGAGGCACATTCAAAGGCTGGAATGCAGCTGGCAAAGAAGTTGTCAGTGGAAACATAGACATTTCATCCTCCAGCTTTCCTTCAAACAGCTACTTTCAGTTGAGAATTTCTACTGTTTCCCTCCACTGTTTACACGTGGCTCTTCAAACATTCACCACTGGACGCTGCTTAGTAATTACTCTTCCTGCACTGATGGAGGACTCTACCAGAATTCAACACAACCTACAGCTACCAGCTCTATTAGAATGACATCCAAGCCCTTTTTAGCACTGCAGGTTCTTCACTGACTTCATGTTCATCAAGAATGGTGACTGCCCACAACTAGCCTACCTGTCCAATCAGGAACTTTGTCCCAGTAGATGACTCCCATATTGTAATCCCATATGAATGGCATGCTTCCCAGGCTACTCCTGGGATAGCACCCTTGTCTAAGTACTCAGAACTTTGACCAAGTAGCCTTCAGGTCAGGCAGCTCCTCTCATTTTTCTCTTTGAACCTTTGTCATAGACTGCATTTCTGTTTGCTGTGAAAAAAAATGTCTTTGAAACACTTTCATACCCTGAATAGAGAATACCCATATAAGGTTCCTAATGTGTTTTTAGCAATGATTGCACTGAGGCTCTACTTCAAATGTGAGAACAGGATGCCTCAACAGAACAGCTCCACATCTCAAGCCCAAGTGTGGAGTCTGCCACCATAAATGTTGTGATTAAAATAGAAAGCATTATTGAGCTCAGACAAAAAAAATAGACCATGAAGTACACCTTGCTAAGCTCATAAAGCCTCTGCAAAATGGGTCAGCAAGGTTAAATTTGCAGTACAGATGTTAAAACCAATGCTCCAGCGCCAATAACAGAATGTTTCTCAACATTTTTAAAATGTTTTCTTCCAAAGTGTTCATATGAAGATGAATTCTCAGTATGGACTAATACTTTCAAAAACCTCAATGAAGTCTTTTTAAACAGGCAAAGCACTGACATAGTAGATTTTGATGTTGTCCTTATAGTTACAGCTTAAATATATTTTCAGATGAACACAAAACATTTTAATTAGGAATCATTTCATGAATACAAACCTTTATTTCATGAATACAAACACTAAGCTCTTAACTCAGGATTTTCTCAACTTGGAGCGCCTATGAACTTTCCCCTATGCCCTATTTCCACTGTGTAAGTGGCACACCTGTCATTTCTATAGCACTTTGTATGAATTCTCCCTACAGATTTTTCAGTTAAGATATAATGTATTATATCAATTAAAAAGAGATTTAAAAAGAAGAATTCTACAAAAAGGAATAAACTTTTGAAGCCAGCCATGAAAACAGTAGCTTCACTGTCAATTGTGTTAGCTGAGAGTAACCTGTTGCCAAAAATGTGAGATATCAGATCATATAATTTGATATATTAAAATACACCACCTGCTTCATCTGCTTGCCTTCATTAATAGGACAGTTTCTTTACATATTGAAGTATTTGTGGGATTTTTTTTCCTTAATCCATCAACTATACCCATGAATAGTTGTTTACTGACTATAAAGTAACATTTTAATGTTTCATCTGACCTCTCAGTTTCCCTTCATGATGAGGGCTTGCTATTATGACAGTTTTCAGATTACTCAGGGTAAAGCTCAGGACACATTTGTCTAGAACTGCTGAAAGAATAATTAATATGTATATGTCTAGTTCTTTAAGAAACGCTTACTAAATTTGTCTAAATGTAAAGTGATATTTTGCATGGCCATGCTATTGTTTATCTTGATTCTTTCATATGAGTTCTATATAACTACCTCCTAAATTACTCACCTCAACATATTGGCCAACTTGAAACAAAACATTGGCTAGAAACAAATGAATTCTTATTAATGAAATGGAAAACAATAATTCTTATTACTGAAACAGAATACATACAGTACCATTAGGTGAGGGCCAGTGAAAATGACTGGCAAATATCTTTTGATGTACATCATACTCCTGAGTCCAGGAAATAAAGCCCAGGCTCAACTCTTATCAGTGCTCCTTGGACTCTGCCAAAGCTGTGAGGGTAATCACACAGCAGTGCTACAGTGTCAGCATGCTGTCATGGGGGCCTTGCCACTGGAAAGCAGAGCCCTTGTCTGTCCAGGTGTAATATCTAGAACAGGCTCGGCAAAGCACAATTGAAGGGCTAATAATCTCTGCCCTAGAGAGCATGCCCTCTGACAGTTTATGTAGCATTGAAATTCATAAGCAAGGCTCTTCAGACCATGCCAAACCCTGAAATAGCCATAAAACTCTGCATAGTCTGTATCCTCTGCTCGTGAAATTGAGAAAAAGTCAGGGCTTTAAAAGAAAAGCTACAGATAAGAGGTAGCACAGGAAAACAAATGCAAGTGCTTGAATTATAATTTTTATTCTTTCTCTCTCTCTCTCTTTTTTTTTTTTTCTTTTTCTCTTGGAAGATGTTCCCTATCATGTGATGAAGGAAATGGCTTGATGAAATACTGAAAAGACCATCAGCTCTGGGTTTTGTTACCCTACCTTAGTTATCCCACCCAGAATCCATGAAGCTGGCAGCACACTATATAATTTCTCTCTTTGCTCTTTTCTTCCCCTAGTCCCACAGGCTTCCAAACGGTGAATTGGCTGTACAAGATAAAATATTCAGATAAAAAATTGTAAAATAGTTCAATATCTTTTTTTCACAAGGGAATTCTTTTTCTTAGTATTTGTAATTTTTCTTATGATGTTTGGTTCAACCTGTTATCTAGTGAATAAAGGAAATCACAGAAAGAAATGTCCTAATGCACCAAGGAACATGTCTTTATGTGTCTTTATTACAACATTTGCGTGTTTTGGTTACAAAGAACAATAACTACCTCCAAAAACATTGTTGCATATAGACACTGTAGGTAGATAGTTTTTAAAATGGTACACACTAACTCATTCCCCAAACACCCTTGCTGGTTGCTCGCTTCCCATCCTTTCTTTTTTCAGGAGGTTCATTGAATCACAGTTTTTTGCCTGCCTGAGCTTCACCCACGCATTATCAGGAATGAATCATATACCCGTAGCTTCTTCTCTACCCCCAGCCAGAGTCTCCAAACAGAATCAGCAGCCCAGAAGACAGCTCCAGATTTCAGTCATGCAAGCAATTCTCCCACCCTGATAGATGTGGGCAACCACCCATGCCGTTGACACAGTTCAGATGCTAGCTGCGTACCACAGAGCAGCAAGGTTGCACTGCAACACAGGTACCATTGGAGCATTTCCTTCCACAATCCTTTTCCTCACCCGTGAAATACCCCCCCTACTACGCTTTCATCCAGGAAGATGGCTCTAAGTCAAAGTTTCTAACCCTGATCATAGTAGCACCACCCATATGCATTCAATTCTCTCTCCACACTATTCACCCATGCAGGGTGACTTGGATTCCCAGCTGATAAATGGTTGTTGTTTTTTTTGGAAACTTGTGAAAGTGGCTTACAAACTGGGGTTCAGATTGTCCTATATTTTAAAAAAGAAACAGATGTTCTACTCATATAGAAATTACTGATTGGTGTAGTCTTGAAGTCATGGACAAGAATCAAGCTTTTCTACTGATGATAAAATATATACATTTGCACTAACAGCTTTTTTTTTTTTTTTTGACTTTTTTTGCTGTTTTTACTTGATGCACATCTTTAAAAAGAAGGAGGCTTTATTGTCCAGAACTTTGTTTCCAGAACCTATTCTTTTCTATAATATAGTGTCAAATAAAGTAATAGAAAAAAAACAGGGACAGGAGACAGGGAAGCAGGAAAAAATGGGAAAAAGAGGAAATGAAAAAAAGAGAAAAGAAAAGAAGCTCATGAGCTCCTTGAAGTATTCATGTTCAAGTCATGTCAATACTGAGGAGAGAGGCAGGCACAAAAGCTGTTCACAGATCAGAGTTTGGAGAGACATTAGTTCCAACTAGCTTTAAAGTTTTAGGTGCCTCATTATGAACATGTGATTTGGGAAGATCATTTTCTTAGGCTTCTTATAGAATCAAAGACAATACAGAACTTCTCTAGATTCAAAGTATATCTTACCTGACCAGAAGGCCAGTCTAGATTTCTGTGGTAGGTGTATAACTTGGTGGTATGGATGTCCCAAATGAGATATCTACATCCTTGAACTTAAAAACACAATTTCAGAGGAATGGACACAAGAATTTAATGATACACCTAGACAATATAAGCATCACTGTGTTACTGATTACAGCAGTATGTGTTATTCAGATTGCATTCTCAAAAGCTGTTTGAAGATTCATAATGCTTCCCAACGTTGCAATATTAATAGATTTATCAAAAAAGAAGAGCAGGAAGGCAGATCTAGCCTGAAAAAAAAAATAATAGTAATAATACCTTTGATGGAAGAAGTACAAATTGTGACAGATGAACAAAGGAATGTCAATAAAGGTTTAAAAGAATAAGAAATAAATTGTAATTTAATTTAGATTAATTTATGTGTTTTGGGGGGTAATGTGGGAGAAGACTGTTGGGAAGCAAAACTGTGGAAACACGTGGACTCACAGGGTGAACAATCTTCACCGCTATTCTCTTCCTCCTCTGGAGTCACCGGCTCATTAGGAGAGTGAAGTGAACTTTCCTACTTTTGGAAAGTTGTCCCAATAAGACCAGCAGAAAGGCTATTAAAGATTTTACTACCACACCCATCATCTCTGCCGAAATCTTGAGCAAGTCTTGGGAAATGTCTTTTTTCTACTATTCCCTATTTTTCTCCTCTGAGAATGTCACTTGGACATGCAAGGCCACCTTTTTGACAAGACAACTTTTTTTGTGAACTTGTGAGAAATAAGGTAACTCAATAAAACTCCCAGCAGCCCAATCCTGATACAGGTTTGCCACATCACGGAGCAGCTGATGAGGCCATGTGTTCTGCCTACATTTTTCCAGCACCTGAGACAAGAATGGCTTTTTCTATTTTTACTACTTTTTTTTTTCTAGTACATTTTGTCTTAAGAAAAAAACCTTAAAGCAGTAGTCCATATCAACTAACTTTTTCTCTTCCACCCCTTCCCTAATACCTAAGAGAATAGTTATTAAACAGTTCTAAATACAGTAAAAGGCAGTCAAGCATGATGTTCCTCTGTTAAAAACAAAAACAAAATGAACTCATGCACTTCCTAGGGAAAAAAAAAATGTTTAAAAAGGAAGACAAAAATGAAGAAATACTGCAAAAATCAAAGCCTCGATTCATGTTTAATTGCTTGCCATTGCTCGGCATTACCTGTTCTCGTCTCTCATCCATCCTGCCCAGTCTTTGATAAAGGTTGCTAATATAAGGTAGCCCACAGCACCCATTGGCATCTACATTAGCATGTAGCCTGCTGCAATAGGAATGGATCTGTGCAGCAAAGCAGCTGTTGTTAGAGGCCTGGCATCCACTAAAATGTTGATATACATGCACGCCTAGTTACTTAAAACTGCATATGATCTCTGAATTCATCACCCACAGTGAGAGAGACATACTAAACTTCTTTGATTCACTAGGTTTATTAATAGAAACATAATGTAACTCTGCTTTTTCTATTACACAAAAAAAAAGAAAGAGAGAAAGAAAGAGAAAAAGAGGAAGAGGAAGAGGAAGAGGAAGAGGAAGAGGAAGAGGAAGAGGAAGAGGAAGAAAGAGGAAGAGGAAGAGGAAGAGGAAGAGGAAGAGGAAGAGGAAGAGGAAGAGGAAGAGGAAGAAAGAGAAAGAGAAAGAAAGAGAAGGAAGGAAGGAAGGAAGGAAGGAAGGAAGGAAGGAAGGAAGGAAGGAAGGAAGGAAAGAAAAAGAAAGAAAGAAAGAAAGAAAGAAAGAAAGAAAGAAAGAAAGAAAGAAAGAAAGAAAGAGAAAAGAATGAAAGAACAAAAGAAAGAATGAAAGAAAGAACAAAAGAAAGAATGAAAGAACGAAAGAAAAAGAAAGAAAGAAAGAAAGAAAGAAAAAGAAAGAAAAAGAAAGAAAGAAAGAAAGAAAAAGAAAGAACGAAAGAACGAAAGAAGAAAGAAAGAAAGAAAGAAAGAAAGAAAGAAAGAAAGAAAGAAAGAAAGAAAGAAAAAGAAAATACAATATTGGTAATATTATAGTAACATCAAACAAACATTATACAGATTTCAGAATTACCCATTGTAGCAGGTGAAGTACTTGAGTAGTAAAGTAGCATTTGTGACACTGTAATGTTTCCTTTCACTTCAATAAAGTCAGAAGACACTTTTCTAATATTTCTCTTTTATAAAGGTAATTCAGCTTATTAAAAGTTCATGCATTTATTATTTTGTTGTGGTGGAGACTGGGTTGGAATATCACTCTAACTTCTTTGAGATAGTTTACTTCTAAATTTGCTGGATAAATACCTTTTATTAAGTTCTGCTTAAATACATTAAAAACATTCACGCATTTCAAGAAATCACACCCATTAATACAGAAATCACATCCATTAATATATACAGAGAATAGTTGAAGAAGAATTCTAATTAAGGTTCCTGTGCTGTCTGGCAGTTGGTAAAAGGAAAAAACAGCTACTGTGGCCAGCATGCCCTTCCAGATATGTCATACTCTGCTTATCTTGGATTTGTGACCCACCTACAAGGATAAATATATGATCGACACAAAACACATAAAACTAACATTCCAAATATTAAATAAGAATGTGCTATAGTTACAGTTAACAAGCAGTCAAAAGTTAGAATATTGAAAAAGAAAATTTGTCTATGAAATATTAATTCAGTGTTCTCTGTATAGGCAAAATGCATCAGTCATTAATTATACTTTCATTTCCACACATGACAATCCCTTCTCACTATTAGCAGAATGATGACAGAAAAAGTTGTGCTCAGCCATTTCAGATCTAAGATGAGTCACATTCAGCTAACGGTCATCAAAGACTTGTTGAATACATATAAATTTAAATTCTTCAGAATCACATAACTTTTGTTTCCACTCAACATATTTCATTAAAAAAAAAAAAAAGACCACTAATCAGCCAAAGACATTCTTAGACAGACGCACTGATAGTTTCAGTCCAACATTCACATTTGTCAAAGTTGCAAAACCTCTCAAAGCACAATCTTCCAATGAAAATAAACAAACAATCACACAACAACAAAGAACACCCCCTGAAAAGCCATCGACCATCCAAAAAACCAAGCCCCACACCCTACCTGGTTTCATTATTTAAAAAGGTTATCATTTGCATGTTATAAGCCATCTTAACTGCTTAAAAAATAAAAAATAAAAAAAACAGATGTGCTTTACCATGCTCTATTTTCATTTAAATAATCTTCTGCAAGCGCCTTTCTGATTACCTTATGAAGAAATATTCTACCTGAAACTTTTCTTGTGCCAAGTGAGTATTCTTCAAAAATCTTAATGAATGCTGTGGGGCTCTGGATGACTCTGGATGCCTCATGGTAGCCTCGGTGGAGGCTCCATTGACATGCAGAAGCACACTCTGTACAGAAGTACAGAAACCTCCTCAGTCCAGTCCAGGTCTAACTCCAGAAGAGAATTACAGGGTTGTTTAATCTTGTGCAGTTTAAATGTATCTTTTCACCTCTGAAGGAAGAGAGACTGGCATGTATTGCTAGCTTCTCTGCCAGAGTTGAGGTGTACTACATGATCAATCATAACAGAGGAAGTGAAGAAAATAATATAATAAAAACACTTTACTGTGTATAATGAGTGGTTTATTCATACGATTATGGAAAACATTTTGAAACAGGTAAGATTAAGCACCACAGGAAACTGCTGAGGTACATTATTTATCAATATGATCTGTGCAAGTATTTGGCCCCCTTTTCTTATAAATAATTTTCCCTATGCAGCGTTTTACCAGGCACTAATTGGCAGCACTGTAGGTAATCATATATTTTCCCTTGCCTTCAAAAGTCAAAGACTGAAGAATAATGTTCTTAGGCTGATATTTTTATCCTCATTTCTTCTTATTATTATTATTACTTAAGGAAAGGCTACAGCAATAACAGCTAAAATTTTAAATGGTACATGAGGTCCTCAGTGACTACTAAGTTTGTATTTCATTCTGTATTTTATTTTATTTTATTTTTTTTGTATAAGCAAAGACATTCACAGCTTTTGTAAATATAACCAGAAATCTTTCTTTAGCATTTAAGTGAATATATTTTGAATTTGATTTTACCATCACTTTAATATCACAGTAACTTTATGCACAGTATTCTGTAACTTAATGGCCCTTGACTGTTAAGTTACCAATGAACAGTTATCATTTGAAGTGTTATTCTGACCCAAAAAGTAAAACTCTTTGTGATATATCTTCTGATAACATGCATTTAGAGATTCAAATGCAAAGTTGACGGACAGCACTTGTGTCATCACATGCAGTGGCTAAGCTAACCATGTTTATTGAATGAAGGAAGCAAATTTTGAACTTTTCAGGCAGCCTGTCATGATGAACACCAGGGAGAGGTGCTGCATATATTATGATGGTAAAACTCTTCTGCAGTTTGCTAAAGTTTCTTTTTCCAGCAGACCTATGATCTGTTGCTTACAAAAAGGCTGGGAATCTGAGAAGCTATCTCCAGATTAAGTGTTTTAGGAAGCAATCATCGGATACATTCTGAAAACACAAGCATCCAGAATTATTTTGTTGCTTTTGTGGTATACTTCATTTCCAACAGCTCAAGGTTAGTCAAACTGCTTAGCTGTCTAAGGACTCGAGGTTATATATATATAATATTATATATATAACTAATATATATAACTATAATATATGTTATAGTTATAACTAAGAGGTTATATATAGTAGTTCTGCACTTAAGAATTCAGTTTTTAGTAACTATGACTGAAGACAGTTGGAAAGAAGAGGGGAAAGTAGCAATTGCGGGTAGAATGTTGCAGACTTAGGAGGGATGCCAACATCACTTCAGACCATGATGCTATACTACAGGTTGGGTAGAGTTCACCCAGGAACAAAGAAGCAGGGTATTTGTAGGAAGTCTTATAATGCCTCTACCCTGGGAAAATACAGTCTGATTGTGGTGCTGGGCCTTGAAGGTGTAGAGCACAAGTGTATGTACTAGTTGTGTACGCTTCTAGACATGATGGATCATATTCTGGAGTTACAACTAAGGACTTGATCCTTACATTTTAAAATCAGCCTCATTCTTCACAAAAAATCAAAATCTAAGAGAACTGATGCAATAGGATATAGGAAACTAAGTACATCATTTTCAGTTTACTCATCCCAAAACGCAATATCTAAAAGGACAAATTACAAATATAGAATACAGACCTGAATCTATTTTCTGTCCCTTCATTTGTGTATGAAAGGCTTTCTTTAAGTGCTTGTCTGAACATAGCTATTTCACAGGATATCATTCTCCTCACTGTAGGCAGCCTTGTAACCCCCAAAATTTTATTTTGATGATATATCCACAACAACCAAGGCACCAAAGAGCCCTTCTATTTAAAATTCTCCTACTTGGCTGGAGCAGCTGCCTTCATGAATCTGATACCTTTTTGTTTACCAGGTGAATGCAAGGGCAGGGACAGCGACAGAGGAGGTACAGCAGACTGGCTTCTCAACTGTGACCAGCTGGTATTTATCTTGAGCAAGCTCCTGTCCTTCAAAATACACATAGCATGGTGGCAATTCAATAATAACAGCTTTGCCAATTTTTCCTTCCTTTTTCATAACTTCTTACTCCCTGTCCAGAACCTCATATATCCATAATATGGTGAGGAATCTGCAGACTGGAGGTATACCTTTTTCTATTCAGACAATAACACAAATGTGTATGCTAATGCCAGCTGTGCCAAGGGTACTGAAAAGCCGATTCAGCCCTCTGTCCCCTCTCCAGAAGACAAGATACTTGAACACATGTTAAGCAGAGCACAGTCCTATGCCTGTAGAAAGCTGCTGCACTTTAAAATTTCTGTACTTTGCAATGTTTGTAGCAAAACGTTCCCTTCGAGCATTAGCCATCTGGCAAGGTTTGCTTATCGAATCTTTCTGTGTGCCTCAGGGGAGAGCTGTGGGCAGATCTAAGGCAACAACAAATATACCAGATTAGGCCCTTGGTCTTTTTAGATTGTTTTTATTTTAATGGAAAGTAGAAAGTAGAATATTCAACACGATACCTTAAATTCTCTACAAAATTGCCCTGTATTGTGGTAGCATGTACTTTTTTTACACAAAGAACAGTCTGTGCTTTCAAAGCACTTACATATATTTAGATTGGAAACACTAACCAGAAAGGAACCACACAGCCAGGGTAGGTATAATTATCATACTAATATTCAGATCAACCCAAAATATCTGAAATTGTTCATCACATCATAGTAATTTATAAAAATCTGACACCTGAAAATAGGCTGCTGGCCTACTTAGGGAATATTTGTGTGACTAAACAACCATGTGCTTGAATTAAAGTTTCAAAATCAAGCCAATAGTTGGTAATTTATTCTATTTCACAGAGTCTTATATTTGCAAAACATGGTGGCAATTTTTTTTCCTTCACTCTTCAGAAGATACACATTTTGTCAGAAGAAAATAATATCAAGCTCAAGGGAAGACAAAGCAATCCAGTTGTGGATTTATGATTTTGTTGTTCAGAAGGCTGCTAATTCAAGCTTTCCCTTCCCCCCACTTTTATTTTTGTATGACTACATAAGAAATCTCTGTCAGAACAATCAGTCAAAGAAACATTAAACACTGTGTTATATGGAATACATGCAGTAAATAATCATACTGGAATCAGATTATCTCAAAGAAATTGAAGGGTATGGGCTCCATCTCTTATGTAAAATACTTTATTTTGACTGAAGCCAAGTGAAGACACCACCAATTTAGGAGATAAATATCCTTCTCTTCTATTCTGCTTCTGCCTACCCAGTACTTGTTAATATTGATGTTCAGATTCTGGAAAGAACACACTTTTCAGATTAAGATACCCAAATCCTTAACTTTCCAATTTCATGTGTTCATCCCAATTTCAAGTGGTCAGCTGTGAGACATGACCAGGTTACTCAGGTTTTTATCCTGTTGCATCTTGAAAAATTCCAAGGATGGAGCCTGAACAACATCCCTGACAACATTTCCCACAGTCTGACTCTCTTCCTGGTGAGAAAGTTTTGCTTTATAAAAGGTTGGAACCTCCCAGTTTTCAGTCTGTAGCCACTGCCACTTATTGTACACCTCAGAGCCTGGTTCAAACTTCCCACTCCCCTCCCTGTAGGCATCATGTAGCTGCTGTTATTTCCTCTGAAACCATCTCTACCCCAAGCTGTACAAGCCTCTCTCCCTCAGCCTGCCCCACCACCGAATGACTTGGTGGCCCTCTGCTGGAATTGAATTCATCAACGTCTTCCTTGTCCTAGAAGAGGTAAGGACCATGGGCAAGATTCCAGGTGCTATGTGAAGCCAAGAGGAAAGACCACTGCCCTGACCTCCTGGCTGTGCTCCCACTGATGCAGACCTGGATGCTGTCAGCCATCTTCACTGCCAGAACTCCCTGTTGGCTCTGTCCAGATCACTGTCTGCCAAAACCTCCAGCTTCTCTCCGCAGAGCTGCTCCCCAGCCTCTTTCATTGCAGAGGGATGGTTCATATTGGCTGTGGAACTTCATATTTCCTTGTGATGGATTTCATGACTGTCTTATTGTCTCACTCTTCCTGGCTGTCAAAATCCCTTTGGATTACAGACCTACCCTCAAGTGTATTAACTCCCTTATTTGTTGATGGTGCCTTCTATCTCCTCCTCCAAGTCATTGCTAAAGTTATTAAATAGGATAGGACCCAGGATAGACCCTTGCAGTACAGCACTTGTAACTTACCTCCAGGTAGAGAACAATCACTGACCTTTAGCCTGACCACCCAAATGTTTTTTCACCCATTTGGTAGTCCATTGATCTAACCTGTATAGAAGAATACTGTGGCAGATGGTGTTGAATGCTTTGCTAAAATTAAGGTAAATGACATTCGCTGCTCTCCCCTCATCCACAAATACACATATTATCATAAAAGACAGTCAGGTTTGACAAATATGATTTGTCCTTGGTGAATTAATGCTGACTTCTCCCAATAACCTTCTTTATTTGTCCAGAAATGTGCTCCAAGAGGACCTGTTGTATGATATCCCCAGGGACCACAGTGAAGCTGACTTTACCTAGTCCCCCAGGTTATCCTTTTCAGTCTTTATGAAGACAGGTGCAACATTTGCCTTTCTCCACTCATTGGGTTTGTACCCTAGCTCAGCGACTTTCAAAGGTGATAGAGACTTTCCTTTTAAGATCATAAGTCAGTTCTCTCAGCAGCCTCAGATACAACCTGCCTGATCCTATGGACTTGTATGTGTTGTGCTTTTTCAGGTAATCCCTGGCTCAATCCTCACCCGCTGCTGGACATTCTTCTTCTGCCTGAAGGTTTTCACTAAGCACAGAGGCCTGTGACACCTTTCTGGTGAAGACCAAGCCAAAGAAAGCACTGAGTCTTATCTGTGTTTGCAAATGTGTTACTAAATCACCCACTCTGTTCACCAATAGACTTACATTTTCCTCATTTTGCCTTGTACCATTAATGTACCAGTACCATTAATGTAGCAGTAGCAACTCTTCCTTCCTTGAATATCCCTTAACATTTTCAACTCTAGTAGAGCTGTGGTGTTCCCAACACCATCCGTACAAGCCTGGACAGTGTTTCTCTATTCCTCCTTTACAACTATCCTTGCTTCCATGTTCTGTGTACTTTCTTTATGTGCTAGAGCTCATTCATGAGTTCTCTATTTAACCGAATGGGTCTCCTTGCTAGCTTTCCTGAGTATCATGATGGAGAATTCTTGTGCTTGAAAGATGCTGCCCTTATGGAACTTTACATGTTGTCCTTAAAGACCTGCCAGCAATGCTGAGCTGGTTTGCCTTTCAGAGCTACCTCCCCTGGATTCTACCTACCAGTTCTCTGCAGAAACCAAAGTTTAGTCTCACGAAGCCCAGGATCTGTGCTTGGCTAAAAGCCTTCTTCACTCCCCTTTTGTTTTTAAACTCCAGTATTTCATGGTTCCAACAGTTAAGGTTACCATAGATTAATTATCACATCTCTAATCAATTCTTCCTTGTTTTGCATAGCAGATCCAGGAGACTATCATCCTTGCCTAGCCAATCTTGCACCTGTGTTACAAAGTGCTATCTGACATCTGTTCAAAGTCTTTTGGATTGCTTGCATACCATCTTGTTGCCCTTCTAGCAGTCTGTCTTATGATGGGAACATTTTTCCCCAAGAGGATTTCTAAGCAAATAAGTCTTACTTTATATTCATTTACATTTAACAGGTGTTTTGATCTTGTGGTTGTTTTTTGTTGCTGATGTTTTGTTTTGATTCTAGCATCTTAGTTCAGTGTCTTTTGAGTATACCTCAAGCTCCGCACTCTGTTTTTTTATCCTACACATAACTTTATGGGTAAGCTATGTTATTAGATCTTTTTCACACCAAAATGAAAATTTTACACAGGTCAATACTTGAATCCATAGGAGCATCTTTACTTCCTCAAAGAGAGCTCTTCCACACTCTATTTTATTTAAATCTTTTCAATTGTCCGTACATTACTTTTGGTATACTCAGTACAGTAGTTAAACTTCCTCATTTCCCATCTCCCAGAATGAGAGTTCAACTTAACAGCCAGATCCTGCCTCTAAGTCCATAAAAGCACAGAAGAGCAGGATAACATAACCATTTCAAGACAAAAATATTTTGCAGAAAGGTGGTTCTACCTTCCACTAAGCCAATTTGGTAACAAAGATCCCAATGCCTCAAACAACTTCCTCCACCCCCCACCCCCATGCCCATTTGCAAATGAGATAATAAAATCCTTCACATACAACAAGGCTCAAGTTGGGAGAGGATTGGCAGCTGGTGAATTTTTTAAAAGCCTAGGGGATTCACGGTTTTATGTTAGGATTACTGTTGGCTTGTGAGACTCCATGTATCATTATTAATTCTCTAATATACTTATTTTTTTCTGTAGGTAGAATAATTTAATCTATTTTTCTACACAGTAAGAAAAGGACTACGTAACTGTGTAAATCAGCTCAAGCAATTATGTTTCAGGTTAACAATTTCTTTCCTTATATGCCTGTACTCTGAATGCAAAGATCATTTTAAGTAGTGTAAATTAAATCTGACTGCTCTGTTAGAACAAATGTTGCTTGTTATTTTGAATATGTCAATCTTCAGTACAATCAATAAGCAACTGTATAGAAAAAGGGGAGCATGGGAAGATTTGCTTCTCAGTTGTTGCTCAGGCAAAGGAATCTCATGCAGAAAAACAGCTTAGGCAACTCTGGCTGGTAAAGGGACACAATGCAAGGAATGTAGGACAATCCTTTACCTGTTTGTTTCAAACTTTCACTAAACAACAGTAAACAGACTGAAAAGACTAATATTAAAAAGTAACAGATTCCTCAAGCAACAGGTTCCAGCCTTAGAAACCAAAGATGACTGTAAAAGGATAATCAGAATTCATTGCTGCAAAAATAATTCCTCAATAATGTGAACACACATTATATCAGAATATCAGAAACAATTTCAAGATTTGAGGATGTCACTGCAGCACTCGAGCACCTTGGAAAACAAATGTGACACATTTTTATTTGAGCATAACTCTTTGCGGAAGAGGGTGATCAGAGAAAGTGCTAATTCCAAACAAATAAGACACACGTTACTTCAAAAATAAATCACTTTTGACATTGAATTTTACAAGGTAATGGGGCAAGTATTATTATTATTTTCCCTACACCTGAGTAATGCTCTGATCAAAAAAAATTTTACCTTGTGCTTTTTAAACACCTGCATGAATGTCAGGTCAGATGAATCAGTCATGTCTGAGTTTTTCCCTCTTCAAAAAAAAATTTTTTTTTCTTCTACACAATAAGAAACCTTCTCAGAGGTGACTCATGTACATGTTTGTAGTTCAGTTTTTATGATGTGGACTTTTTACTCATTCCAGAACAATTTGTAGCTTAGTAAGAAATAAGCACAGTGCTCCACCCCTCAAATGCAATCCACTAAGTCCATTTGAGCCAAGTACTGCCACAGCAGTCAGTATAAACCTACCTGGACAGTGTACAACCACATTAGTGTAAAGGCAAGTCCTAATTCAGCTTTGCTGAGGCATGAAGACTTTAGGAAAGCACTTAGAGAAATCTTCTTGATCAGAGTCACCCTGATCATGTCCTAGTGTCAGGTGAAGTGTCCTAGTGTCACTGAAGAATGGCTTACTTCTCTTATTTGAATGGGTATGAGAATAAATCCAAGGACTTCACATATACACAAACATCAGAGGATCTGCATTTGTACATTCTTGGGCACAACTACATTAAGCAATTCTTGGCTGTTAAGTTTTTATTTTTATTATTTCTTGTGTTGTGAACTCAACCCATACATTAAGTGCTGTAAGAATAATCATTGGTTTAGATAGGTTGAAATCTTGAGCTAATTAATTTAATGCTTTGTTGACTAACAGTGATATGGAACCACCTAAACCAAGACCTATTCAAAACAGTCAAAACCCCTATGTTACTTGGTAAAAGAGATACAAAGCACACAAATTTCAAAATTTCATCTTATTTGTATCTCATAAATTTCCATTCACCCATATAATTTTCCCATTACAGGTTTGTTCTCATTTCCCAGCTGAGAACTCAAACAATAGGACTTCCAGCATTGCATTAGCATAGTATACCTTATAAACCTGAGTGAAATCTTAGATGGCCTCCACCAACCCTCAATGTGATAAATACAAAAACAAGTGGAGTCTTCCCCTCCTATCGAAAAAAGAAACAATCATAATAACCTTGTTTTAAAAACAAAACAAAGCATTTTCAAAACAAACCAACTGCATGTTTAATACCAAATTACTTTCAAACATAAGGTTTCATTGTTTTGAGGTAGTTTGGACAGTCTACAAATACCCAAATGCTTCTCAAGTTCTTAAAACCTGAAGAACAAAATTAGTCCAATCCTCGAAGTCAGAAGTGCTTGAAATTCTGTGTGCACAGAATAAGTTGGCAATAGAGTAGAAGACAGTGTTTAGCCTAGTTGTTGATTTGATTTCCACAGAAAAATTAAACCAATTCAAAATATGCATTTTCCCTTTACTAATATATTCATATGTATAGTTTCACTAATGTTAGCTAGAAGCACAGTTCATTAATGAAAGATTATGCCTCAACATCCTCTTCCTGAAAAATTTTAAAAGACAGCAAATTTAAACTCTCAGAGTGCATTAAGTGACTGAAATATCTCCTCAATACCACAGCTAAAAATAATAATAATAAAAGAAATCATTTCTATACTTATACAAGTGTCCAGTAATTCAAACTGGAATCACAAAAGAACCTCCTTTGGTTAGAAGCTATTAGCTACTGCAGTATTTCCTTTCTGTCTGAAATTGAGACAATTATTTCATCAAAATTAAAATTATATAACTGTTGTTCTTTTTCCAAAAACTGATACAAAAAAGAGACTTTAAAAAAAAAAAAAAAGAAAAACAAATAAATAAAAGTTTGATTAATTTTGTAGTTAATACTCAAGAGAAATAACTTTTTAACCATTCTAACTCAGCTACCGTGTTTTAGTAAAACAAAAAACCTTGCTTTTCCTGCTTCATAACATTTAAAACAAATCTTTAGAATTATTAGAAAGTGATAAATCATGAGAAGATGCTTATCCAAATTCCCAGCTATTGAAGGATCACTGAGAAGGGGCAGATATGCATTCCTATTTCTTTTCTTTCCTTCTTGTTCATTACAGAAATAATTTAACTAATACACATCCAATGAGCATATTTCTAGCAAAAATAGGAAATGTATGTGTTACAAGCCAATACCTTCTGAGAAATTTGCAATGAATTTGGTAAGTATACCACCATCCTAAGTATCAAATCAATATAATATTAATATCCTCTCAGTCTGTCATAAAAGTTTATATCAGGATAAAAACTATGTTCTTTTATCCTCTATAGGGAATCTCCATTATAAAAACTTTATCTCATGTTTTACTCAAAAATAAGATTTTAAGCATGATTATTTAATAAATCCATACAAAACACAAAAACGTACTTTACTCAACTTGCTCTACTCTGAAAATATTACTTGGCAGCCTACATTCATTCCTTTCTTAGGGAGTGAATTGTCTTACCAAAGAAACTGAGAGGTGATATTGCATCTCTCTAAGGCTCTTTTGCAGCTGGACCTTCTGTTGGAAATGAGATGTGTGCACTACACAAACCTCCATTATTTAGGACTCATAGATTCCCTCGATGCTCATCATTCATGCCTTAGCAATTTACCAAAACCTATTCAATCTTTTTAAGGAAAAAACACCACTGGGCATAGACAAGATTTCACTGGCGACAGCCTGGTTATTGGAAATGTGATAAAAACACATTACTCCCAGTCCTGACACTGTTTCATGGCCACTCCACTCTCAGTCCCCTAGACCTGCATCCAATATCTTCAAATCTCCAAGGTTAATCCATATCACTCTCTCATGGTCATGGCAGCCACCCCTGTCTCTTCCAGATCTAACCTCTGGCTGACCTTCCCCACTGAGGGACACTTGGGTGACAGCCTACCCACCAGGTAGATCTGGCAGGCAAGTACAGTGTATCCAGGGTTTAGCTTTGCACCTACACCTCATCAACATGCCCACCCTACCTGCCACACGGACAAACAAGCTCACGCTCAGCCCCAGCCAGGCATTTGGCACAACTTTCCAATAGATGTCTTTTTCATTGGTCTTAAAATCTGATTAGGAGCTGTATCATCACCATCCAAATACATGATAGCAAGCACTTCCCTTCTATTTTTGACTTTGAAAATCTATCATGAAGAGTCATGCAACACCACACTGAAAGCATGCCTATCCTGTCAAAAAAAAAAAAAAAAGAAAAGAAAAAAAAAAACCAGACTGATTCCCTTCCTTGAATTTCTATAAGAAGTTGAAATAATCTAAAAACAAAAATTAGGATTTTAATCTGTTTTTCTTTCCCTCAAAAAAAAAAAAAAAAAAAAAACAAACAGACACAAAAAAAAGTTCATTGAACAGATTTCCTCAAGTTAGTTTTCTATTTTGACAACCCCAATGAATACTAAAACAAGTACACCCAATTTAATACTATAAAAGAGACTGAAAAAGGAAAAAAAAATCTTAGGAAGTGTGCTTACATGAATAGTCTAATCTTTTCTTACCTATTTTTTTCCATGTAATATTTTTCACATTTATTTTGTTTTTAGATGCATTCATCAGCTCTCGCTCTACTTATGATACAGGAAAAGTTATCTTTTTGGATTTTGTCAGGCAAAGATTACTTATGCCAAAAATTCACTGAATGGATATCCAAATGGAAAAAAAATATATATGTCAAATATGTTAGATGAAATTCATCACACAAAATTTATTACCTTTTATCACATTCAACTCTGACAAAATAAAAGAAAAAAAACGTGACAAATATCAAATTAGCAAGCAACGTATTGAAGATGCAATTTTGGGAAAGAAGAAAACAGTAGTTAAAGGAGAAGAAAAGGAATACAACTGTTTAATTCAGTTACAGATGCACAGTAGGTTAAAAACATTGGCTTGCAGAAATCCTAAAAAAAAAGAGATACTCCCAGGTGGTATTATTCAGTACTGCTTTATGCTTCATCTTAATAAAGAGAATTGTGCTTCGCCACATCCAGCAAACACCCATGAGCTCACAAGAAGAAAAGGACGGCATTTTTTGGATTATTATTGTTAGTTTCTTTTGTATACTGTTACAACTGTCACTTTTTAAAATATTAAATACCCTGGAAGAAACATTGACAAAGCCTGAGATTTGAAAGAAAGAGCACTAAGGTGAGCCCACCAAGCCAGCAATTTATAGCTACAGCTTGTATTCACCTCACCTACTCAGCAATTTAAAGATCACATATACTTAAGGAAGTCAGCTACCCAGGGGAATTATGGCATTACCCTTTACAAAATAGAATAACAAGGATTTTGCTTCTTATCCATTAAACATCAGGAGGTTGTAATAAGTCCGATTACTATAATAGCCAATTCTAACATTTATTCCCAAATCCTGTTTTATAATCAATAACATTATTTTATGGATTCAAAATTTATTTTTCTTCCAATATTTAAGAGCCTTTTCAGATGTACACATACACCATATCAGTCAAGCACACATTGTTCTCCCTGCTCTTCAAAATGGTGCTCTAATAAGCTTACAGGCTTGCCGACAAAATGAAGCTGATGAGGCTGATGGGAATTTACAACTTTCCATCTACTTCAAAGCAACTCAATACATCCACATCATGAGCATGCAGTAGACACAACCACCTTGTAGCAGAACTAACCAAGAAGAGCTGCCAAATATCTCCTGTGCATGCCTCTACAGGACAATATGATCATGAACAACTGATGCCCATCCCTGTTCCACTCAGCTGGAACAGTGAGATGACTTCCCTGGGTCATTGCAGGATTTTGTTCAAGATCCAGGTTGTGTGCCCTGGTGGTGTGATGTCAACATGCTGGGTGGCCATGTCAACACACCTGCTTTGGCCAAAGCCTCACTGTAGATCCATTTAAGTCAGTAGTGGAATTATACATTACCCCATTTTAATATTCTTCATCGTGATGTCTTTGTGTTACAACTTCTATCCAACTTGCTCAAACACAAGAACATATGTATATCTACACAGGTAGATATCTACATATCTACATTTGCAAGAAAAGCATAAGACAGTAAAGCCCAGACAGAAAGAGAGGGACTTTCCTGGAATTAATTCAAGATGTGATTTGTTGATAGCTCCAGCTAATTTATGGTGGAGCTGCCACAGTTCCTCACTTCCTTTAGCCCCAAAACCAATTTCACCGGAAAAAAAAGAGAATAAAAATAGAAATCATGCTTGCAGAAAGCAGTGCCATCTACAACTCCAGCTGACACTGCTTTATTCCAGCACTAATACTGCAGCTGCAGGTTGTTTGTAAGAATCAGCCAAGTAGCAGGCCTTTCCGTGCTTCATTTCAGCACAAATACAAATGGCTTGTATCTCCCCCATGCCAATTTATAACAGAGCTAAACCCCATGTAACCTGTGGCTAATATGAAGTATATTACCTGCACTGGGCTTAGAATTCTGAGCACGTAAGTGTGGATTACAACCCAGGAGGGGTTGTAATCTTTCCAAAGAGTATGAGGAAACTAAAATCTGTATTCATGACTGCTGTTATATGCCTTAGTGTTCTGAAGGGTGTGTCAAGCGAGAAAAAGCTTTATTAAAATGGTAAGAATCTGCACTTCACCCTGGTGCTTCCTTACAGACTCAATGTTCTCTGACTGCATATGATCACACTCATAATCCTGTCACTTATCTACTGAAAGAGACTGACCTACTAGGAGATGAGAAAGATATGAGAACAACTTAAGGCATAATTCAACTCAGAGCAGAGAATTTTCATTACGGACTAATTTGAAAATTAACCATTACCTAGAAATTTAATGGCTTTGCAATCTTCAAAAACTCTTACACTCAGGTTTGTAATTATGCTCTTGTATCACATCTTGCGAACAAAGTGATAGCTATCCAGAAACTACTTTGGTATGTAACTACTCATAGGAAAAACTCAGTTACTGATTTGGGGTTAGGCATTCTTTTTCTTCCTGTCTACACTGCAGCACAGTTCTTAACAACACAGCAGACAGCCAATCCATCTGGGTTCACGTCACTTGGTGAAGTGCCAGCTGATCCTGTCATTTCCGACCAACTTTTCCTTTAACTGCAAAACTACGAGTCTGTCAGTCACCCTCTGAATCTGCTCTTAGTAGGGTCCACTCAATTTAAAATTAACCCTAGCATTTCCATTCCCTGCTTTCCACTCCAACATATTAAAAAGTGATTAAATATGTATTTAGATTATAAAAAGTGATATTTATCTAATAACTAAAATGTGTTATTTTCCTGTTAGTTCAGCTTTTAGTGCAATCTTGTACTAAGCTGCTTTCAGCATTTGAAGAAAAAAGAAAAGGAAAGAAAAAATAATAATATTATGCTTATAACACTCAGCTAGTCAGAATCAGCATACATTTGTATGAAAACTATACACCAGCTTTCATATGAATTATTCTCTAAGTATAAGATTCAGGGAGACATGCCATTTGCAAAGGACAAGCTGCCAAATACTCAGTTCACAGAAACCTTTTTCTTCTAATTTTATACCTTTTTATGGTAACTCCATTTTTTTTTCATCTTATATCACGTAGTTATTTCTTAGCCTCTACACAGTGTTAGTTACTACACTTCTGCCTTGAACACACTTTCCACAATGACTATGATTATTTTTGGCATTCAGAAATGAAAAAAGCATTTTAAATTATATTTATAAAGAATCTGATTTTTTTTATCAATTAGGATTAATATTTTTACTTGCCATATGAAAATTACGATATTTCTCATTTATAAAATCATATGCACATGTATTAGAAAACTTAGCCTTCAAATTAGACTCTCCACACTTCTCTGCACAGTAAATTTGAAGAAAAGCTGTGATCTTCAGGTAAAGACCATAAGCCTGCACTAGAACCACCTATAACAAGATGAAAAACCTCTGTAATTTCCCTGTGTCTTGCAGCCCCATTGGCAAAATACAAATAATAACTATATGACTACACATGTCAGTGGTGCACAACAAAACTATGAATTAAGAAGATACAGACATCTGTGAGTTAGCTGTGAACTAGCTAGAGTAATTTCTGCGAGATGTTGGAAATCATGACCATATCTGCAAGATATTGGAAACCTTGACCACTCTACTCTGGATCTGTTTCGCAGCAACCCAACTTCAGGAGCTGAAATCATCCCCAGACAAGTGCCCAACCTGTCCGCACAGGTGGTGAGGAGAAGATGCCTGGAGAGCAACCACTGCTGACTGTATTCAACACAACACAGGGAATAGGACCTATGCGGTGCTGACAAAGCTATCAAGATTCAGGATGGGGGCTGCTGGTGTCAATATGTGTATGTACCATACTTTTTCACATTGGCAGCTTCTACCTCTTGTATGGATGCCTCTGTCAAATGTTTGCAGGAAAATGAGTGCGCCATGGTTGATGAATACTTCAGAAATGCATAATTGTAAGTAACCCTGGAGGACAGATACACCATCTAACTAACCTCATCTACTTAAAACAAAGAAATGTCTTAATCATGTTTATTATTTTTTTTATTATTATTTTGCTATTTCAATATAGATTTAGGAACCCTTGGTTTTTGGACACCATGTTGCAAACACTGTTGCTCTTCTGTAGAGTACAATATTGCTTCCACAAATATACTTGTCTGAGATAAATCCAAGAGTGAAATTTATCTTAGAAAAAAATATGTATATGCTTTACAGAAGACAATTACTAAATTGTTATACATTATTAATACATGTGAAAGTCTGAGGTATAAGATTTTTACTTCAAAAGGAAAATATGGCAAAACATTTACAACTAAAAATTGTCTATTTATTTCATGTGTGATATTCTAACAAGCATTCAAGTACACTGTGGTGGTTGAATCTCTGGCAATGCATATTTTCACCATTCCACTCTGAATATCAAATCAGCCTTACACTGATCACTGCAATGAGAAATGAACCATTTTAGAACTGCAGCAGTTATATTAAATTAGTATTACTTAGGTATGTCCCTCCATAACTTTTTTTTTTTTTCTGTATGTATAGGCCTAAAAGCTGATGACACAAACTAGAGAGAAAGCATACAAAAACGTGGAAAAAATGCCTCTCAACTTACATGTTGCCTCTCGATTATTATATTCCAATCCCTATAAGCAATCTCGTCTCGAGATTCTGAAGTTAATACTGTACGGGGTTACAAAGTACTGTGTAGTTTCAGCCATATGAGACTATATTAAGGTCAAGATTAACATGGCTTGCACAAACTGTTGCAAATGCCTCCTGCAGGGAGAAGCAAAAAACATTGGTTTTGTTCTCAAAAATAATGAGGAGCAAGATGGACTTAGAGTGAGAAGAGCAGGGGGGTCCTCTCCCTTGGGTAAAGAGCCCTGTGTTACTGGGCTGCCTCATCTCAGGATACGTCTCCCTGCTGGCACACTTTCCATTTGGAGGACTGAGCTAGGTCTGATAGACCCTTGAGATGCAAGAAATAGTTTGTTTTACTAGGAACTGCAATCATAAACAGAATGCTTTCTAAAGAGCACCACATTTCTCCAACAGGGTCATTTCCAGAATCATCCCACTGTGTTAATGGTGTTAAACCACAGCAGTCAATGCACTTGGAATTAGAGATAAGCAAGCACATATTTAGACACCATTTGCTCTGGACTTTGAGAGTGTTTGAGGGTCTCGGGCTATTCCTCTAGCTGAAGTTTATACATCAGTCCCTAACTAAAATGACTTGACTCAAATGAGTAGAAAGCACAAGTAATTACAAGGCAAAGTGAAGCTTTGTGGTGGATGGCTGGATTGCCCAGCACAGCACATGTAGCCCCCCTTCTTCTCTTTTCCCTTATTTTAAGTCTCTTTGTATAAAAATGGCCTAAGAGCCCCCAGAATAAGTTAGGAATAGGACAAGAGTGACTGCAACAACTACTTCAAGGAACAGTGGTCGATCAGGACAGCTCTCCCTCACAAGCACCCAGAGGCCAAGGTGTGCACAGGGTAAGCAAAAGCATATAGTCACTTAGCTATTTCAAATCCATCGGAAATGTGTGTCCACTTGCACGGGTGACAGCATTGCTGAAGAAAGGTGAAACAGCTCTGTGAAACGTAGCTCTTTCAAGAGTACTTATCTGCTATCTAGTAAAAACCTGTTCTGAAAGCAAGCTGGAGGCTCTATTGTGCCTTTATATAAAAACACCCCCCTTCAAAATAGACAAGTTTATCTTTGTATACCACTAATAATCTTCCTGTTCATCAGTAGTTGTTTTTATTGCTCCATTGTCTTGTGCTTTGTGAGCCACATTTAATGCTAGCTGGGGGAGAGGGGGGAACAGGGAAAAGAAAAAACCCACTGTCATTGTGCATTAGCTTACTAGTTAATGCTTGTTAGTTATGCCTGATTTTGGAAAATACCTTAAAATTTTACACTTGTATGGAAGAATTTAATTACATATATGGGGAAAAAGTCACTGTGTAGGTCTTTATATAACGAGACACAATGAACATAATTTAGCAAATTAAAGCAGTATATCCAGACAAGCCTATAGCTCTGAGAATACAGCAGTGAAATTGAACATAATATGTCCTCTTAATTTTTCTCAGCCATAAGAAAATTATTTATTTTCTTATTAAAAGAATTACAGAAAGAATAAGTTTTTTTGAAGGCACTAAGTATTTTAAGAAAACATTAAGGATAGTATAATATGAGTCTCTAGGACTGTTTTTTTTCCTAGGTGTTGAAAAGTTAGGAATGTTAAGGAACAGCTGACACTGCCTAGAGGAAAATATTCCTATCTATTTCATTTCAAGGTTTCAGGACATATCCCCCCTGACAATTGACAATTGTTTTGTCAGCTTAGAAGCATAAAAAGAAAGCCTCCAAAATTCTGGCTACTGGAAAATGGGGTAATTAATGAAAAGAAGGTTCATAGCATGCTTGTCCTGTCTCCAGCAACTTCTGCAGCTGACTCCTAGCATGATACTGTGCTAGATGACAGACATGGATTTCTTTAATTACCAAGTTATCTTTCTCTAAGAATACCTTTCTCTCCTGAAAATGAAAGCATGAAAACTTAGATTTGAATTTCACTCATAATAAACAAATGCTGCAAGCCACAGATATGATTCATCATCAAAGATGAGAAATCACTTTTGTTAACACAGAAGAAATATTTGGAATTCTGTAGAAAAAAAAAAAAGCAATTATTCAAAACAATCTGAGACTGAGGTCAAAAAACACAAACATGACCACTAAGTTTATAAATAGTTTTGTAAGACCAGCTTTTATTATTCAGTCTTTAAACACATACAAAAAAATATTTTCTCTCTGGCTAGAAACTAAACTTCCCCTGCAATTTATGGCTCAGTCCCACTCTCACAGAAATGAATCTTATGAGTGTATTAATTTTATTGGAAGACATGAATCTCCTACTCAAATAAATGTATTGATGAGTCTTAATGATTTTTGTTTGTTTGTTTGTTTTTTCAACAAGACAGTATTATTATTTTCTAAGCGTTCAAGATTTTCACTTAGGCACTGGTTTCCAGTACCTGTTCATAACGGTGCTGCTTCTGTTTCCTGAAACTGATATAGCTGTTCAGGGGCAACCTCCACCGCCCAAGGTACTTCTGTGATGATGCTGCACATGCATATTTGAACTATGCTTCTTCAGAGTTAATCTCTCCTATCATTTGTGTCCAATTTGGAACAATGTAAAGATTAATCTGGCCCAAACAGGAGGATTTTCAAATTTCTCACAGCTAGGTAACATCTGATCCACTTTACATAGATTTAGATCTATGTAGATTTAAATTTATAGATGGTTGCAGTTGGCTGAATGCTGAGACATTAGGGACATAAACATACACATGTTTCTTAAAATAAATAAATACAAAATAAAATAAAAATTGAGGATGGGCACTTTCAAAATAAATGAATTAACTACTTCATGTTGTATTCACCCCCCCCGAGACATTACCAAGATAAGGGTTAGGCCTCTAATTATTAAAGATGGGAATATAACTTCTATTTCTGTTCCTCGATAAAAGCAAGACTCCGTTCTGATTCCATTAATAAAAACTTCTGACATCTTTAAGAAGATGCCTATTCCGATTAGTAGCATATATAAATCTTCATATTTGCAAGAAAAAAATAAAAAAGGAGAAAACAAAGAAAGAAAGAAAGAAAAAAAAAAACATAAAAATTAGACTTACTTTTTGTTGAACCAAGTACATACTAGAGAAGTCTCCCCAGTACAGAATGCTTTGGCAGCAAGTGGAAAAGAAGTATCAGTTTCTGGCAATACATGAGTCTGTGATCCAAGATGCAGAATTAAAATCTGACTTTCCTGCTTTTGACTTCTGAAAGCTCGAAGTGGAGTTTCTGATTTGTGTTTGGATCATTGGTACTCTTGTAACCTGCCTTAGTGTTGCTCTCATTGATTTTTACCTAAAATTACACTTCCAGAAAGTGGTTGTTTAGCTCCATGTTGAAGCTGAGTAGAACAATCTCAAATCTTTCCCTTTGAACACTGCAAAACCTAAAATCCAGCTACAGGTGTCAGTTGCCACTACTCCATAGCCCCACACTTTGATTCCATGCAGTGAAGGTAACACAAGATCTAGTTTAGAAAATGATTCAGTCCTCAGTAGTCCATCCAGAGACAACATAGCTAGACCAAAGAGAAGGTAGTAAATCTGTTTGTTGCTTGTATGAAACAAGGAATAGGTGGCAAAACAAAGGCACAGAGATTAAAAGAAAAATCATCCAAAACAGCCAGATGTTCAGCTCGACAACTTGTGGTTAAAAATGCTGGGACAGTCTCATGGGTCAAGCAACAATTCAAACCTCTGCCTTTTGTCTTCCCTCTCCTGGTACAGAGTGCCAGAAACAATGGTAAGAGAAGTTCAATTAAGGATGAAACTAAAGAGAGAAAAAAAAAAAAAAAAAAAAAAAAAAAAGGAAGCTATGTGACTTACAGTCAATCAAAAATAAGTTGTCTTGCATTGTTTTCAGGTCTAATTCAGGGCATTGTATTTGTCTGGGTAGCTTTTCCACGCTACCATAATAAGTCTATAACACCAATATAGAGAATCCTGTGACTGGTATGGCATGCTTCTTTAAGAAAAAGATTATCCCACTACTGTGGAAATTTCTCATTACCACTGTGGAGATGTTTGTTTTGGTATGGGATAGAGGAAGGGTGGAGGGCCTGTTCCACAACAGATATTACAGTATAAAACACCTCTCACAGGAACATCTAGAGACATTTTATAAACACTGATGAAGTCTCTTGAGACCGTGACTGCTTTGGGAAATAATATGCTTGTATTGTGGAAAGTTACTCTGCTTATCTGGAGGAGTTACCAAATTGCACAAGACCATAAATCCATAACAAAGCTCTCAGTAAATGTAGGTTATTGCAAAAGAACTGTAAGAGAATATTGTGGCAAAAAAAAAGCCAAGGTGGGAGGGAGGGAAGTTCTTGCAGGGCAGCATGCGTCAGTGGAGCTCAGACCTCCCTTCCTGCTCTTCAAGCTGCTTCTTTCACAGTGCCTGCGACAGGCACCCGTTTTACTTGCCCCTTCCTACAGCTCCATGTCTTCACATGCTACAGCAGGAATGGCAGAAGGAAGGCTTGCTTTTCTGTGTGAGAGACTGATGGTTTAGAAGATGAGCACCTGAAAATGTTTTTATTTTTTAGAGCATGCAATTTTCCCCCACAAATACACTTTTCTTAATATGCCTTTAATTTCATTAGTAGGCAAGTACTTGGAAGTAAACTTCGAAAAGTACATTAAGTGTCATGAACACTCTCAGCTTAGGTGCAATTTTAATTTAGCTAATGTTCTTTAATAACATGGCATCTGACAGGCAAAACTATTTCCATTCAAAAAAGAAAATGCATGGGAAATTTCAATGACTGTTAATTTTATATGTAACATTAAATAAATTATATTATTAAAAATTAGGTTGTTCCACACAAGATCCTATTGCCAAAACAATATCTCTCAGCACTAATAGCATTTTGACATTTATACCTATAAAGTTATTATTATGCACCCATTCTGATACAGTGATTATAGTGATTTCTCATATAATCAAACAGGGAAACACTCCAGACCAACTGGAAAAATAAAAATAAAAACAGAAAGAATGGACATGTCCCAATGCACCACAAAAAGGCAATTAAAACTTATGTTTCTTTTTGTTGAAGTTATTGATATTTTTAAAATGAGCTCTCAGTTTGCACACTCACTTCAAAGTGGGAAAAGAGGACAGCTCACCTATCAGTGCCAGCTTAGATCAGTGAAAAAATCTGTGTAATTGCTTGCATATATTTTCACAGATTTTCCTCCTGTGATCCTGGACAACAAGGACAAAGGTTTTCCAATGCAAAGAACAGAGAGATGGACACAGTTATTAACTTCCAGAGAGAGTTAAACCCTAAATTGCCTACATACTCACTAAAATTACCACACTGCAGAGCAAGCAGTGTAAGCAGAGTTGTTCTTAAGCACCTCAAAATGCCTCTTAAATACCTAAGAATATAAACTTCTCTGGCTGGGATGTGTTTCTGGGGGACTTGTTCACTTGCTTTTTAGTATTTTATAGACAGTAAAATGACTTGATATTGTATATTCAATGAAACCATTCAAAAATCATTTGTGCTTGGACTTCTTCAAGTGAACACCCAGATGGACAGTGACTTAACCTGTTTTGCTTTATCCTTAGTTATAACAACTGTCACCTTAAAAAAGCTTTCACAGGAGACAAGGCTTTGACAGACAGGCTGTGTACTTTCCAGAATGCAGTTCATTAGGAAATAGCTCCAAATCTTCAGCAGTTTCAGTTATAAATTTTTCTACTCCTTCAGTTCAGTGAACCTCATACTACTTCTTGTTAGAGTCTGTGTCAGAACTGTTTAAGAAGTGCAGAATAAAATGCAGCTACTACGTAATTCCGGTTAAAAGTTAATCATCAATTCACACAAAGTTGATCAGTGTGGACTAAGCTCACTAGATACCAAAGATGAAGACCCATTTCAGATACAGTAATGAAAAATCCCAGCAAAGGGAAATAAAACCTTGATATTGGAAATGAAAGAAGTCCTAGCAGGGAACAGTTTGAAAAAAAAAAAAAAATAACACACACACACACATATGTAGTGTATACATATGTATATATGAGCATATGATCATCCAAGATCTCAGATATAAGGATTCATTATCCACATGTTTATTAACTTAATGCACAAATAGTTCTCAGAAATCAGGATGATACTAAATTACAAACATTTGTTGTTCTCATACAGAAGCATGGAGAACAGGCATTTTCCGTGTGTTTTGTTTTTTTTTTCACATATTCAAATCACATCTTAATGTGAAAATAATAAATGAGTCTGCCTCAGAAGGTTCCTTATTTTAGAGTTCAGAAACGATATTGGGTTTTATTGATTACTTGTATTCAATAATTGTGAAAGTGCACACATATAATATGTACAGCTAGAATGACACAGAAACATCTGCCAACAAAAAATAAGTTGATATTCTCTACTTCATAGGGGCTCACCACGCATATCTTTGATGTTCTCCTTTCAAACCTCTGCCTCAAATGACACATGATTAAGCAGAGTATGAAATGCGATTAACAGCTCAGATTAGATAAAATAGTACATATTTTTAAAAGGCAGTGTTGGCTTTATTAGCAACATTCTTGGCTTTGTCTTTTACCCATACATAAGGAAAACAAACTAATCTGGAACACCTTAAACTGAAGCTCTACATTCTTTTTATACTGTTTAGTTTTGGGTGGCTGTGAGGATTCTCCTCTTCACTAACCTCTAATTAATGAGATCAAATAATCTCATCTGTTTTACCTGTCTTCCTTTAAACCATCCTAACATTTTTTCCCCTAAACTCATTTAACCCTTTTACTGGAATAGGAGCTTGGAGCACTCTGTTCTTCCTAAGAGGGCTTTGGCGTCCATACGAGTATAGCAAGGGAGAAGACCTGCTTTGTATTCATCAGTGCTCTTATCCCCTCATCTGGGATTATGATAAAAACAGAACTAGAATAATCATTAAAGATCATCTAGTGTAACATCCAGCACTGAGACAGGATAAGATATACCCAAATAAATGGAGATAAGATAACAATCTAAGTATGCCATTAAGGTCAGTTTTCTTGTAGTTGAACAAAATAGCAGTGCATTTGAATTCATTTCTTAGCATCAGTTCTGCAAACATGCCTGTGTAGTAGTCATTAAACAAATATTTAATTCTCTTTGAGTCATTTTAACCACTTGTGAAAGAAGTACAATAACTAAAAATACAAAACATTAACTGAAAAAAATAAAAAATATCCTAGTGCTGAAGGCACTTACTTTCTTGTGCTTTGTCTTGTTTAATGTAAAAGAGTGAATTAGGAGACTTTTCTTCTCAGAAAGAGCAGTCAGGCATTGGAACGGGTTGCCCAGGGAAGTGGTGGAGTCACCATTCCCGGGGGTGTTCAAGGAAAGTTTGACCTTGGTGCTTAGGGACATGGTGTAGTGGATGATATTGGTGGTAGGGTGATGGTTGGACCAGATGATTTGAAGGTCTTTTCCAACCTTAATGATTCTATGATTCTATTAAAAAAGTATGCAGAAAACGTTCTAAATTATCAAAGAATTATAATTCCATTAACAATTTAAAATTATAAAATTACTGCAATCTTTGAAAAGTCTCTAATGATATCTGCTTACTGTATGTGTAAAGAATAACTATAGATGACATATCTGTATTCTGACCTAAATTGGTTCACTTCCTCTACCGAACTGTTTTCTTGACACATATCCAAGCTCCAGCTGTAGAAAAAGGAGATATGCCAAACTTGGCTTGTACTGAACTTAGAAGAAAAATTACAATAATTTTAAGTTTGTGCTCAGAATCAGAAGACATTTCAGTTCTTAGAACAAAATATTATAAACAGAATAATAGCAGTGTCAAACTGTTATTTGTAAAGACTGTATACACAGTTATGATTGCAGTGAACTGTAAACACACTATTTTAAAAATGTTATGATGTCGCACATAAATTGTTAATTTAAAGAACATTATGGTTGCAGAAGTTGTTTGCTCATATTTAGCCTTTAGGAATGCTAGAACTAAGAGTGTCCATTTCTTTAAAATGTTTCTCCACAATGCTTAGGTGTTATTAAGTATATCATCTTGACAGCACTCATCTGATCAACAGCTATGCAGCATTTCATTTCTTTTCCTTGTTGTTTAAGGCTAAGCCCAATAATTTGTTTATTATAGATGATTTAAATCCTGGTCTGAACAACAAAACAACATTTCCTCATGGTCTTTTTGAAGGCTGCCATCATCTATGCTAATCAAAGTCCTCAGGAAAATTCATCTCCTTTGCAGGTGAAGGCCACCAGAGAAACCCTGATTTCACATCCAGGAAACTGACACAATGACATAATGTTAGAAGTCTCCACAAATACTGAATGAAAACTGACAGATTCCTGCTGTGTCTCTGTGAACCAAAATACTCTTCAGGCAGAACTCAGAATATTTCCATGGGACTGACAAAAAACTGATATGAAGATAACCTTATCCCTCCTGCAGCAAAATTTCATAATCTTCCTCCTAATCACTGAAGTGCAGTAGACCTCCTTTATAAGTGGGGTGCAAAGTACTTTAGCACATAGAAAAACTTGGTAAATCTGTTCACTTCCCATCCCATCCCCCTCTCTCCTTACTGAGTTTTTTTTGTTTGTTTGTTTGTTTTTTCCCAGAAGCTCAGAGGAAAGTAAAAACTGAGAATTAAAAGGTTTATACTTGCAAATCAAAATGGCTGCAGGATGATTGGGAGAGCCATACACATCTGCAGCACCCACCAGACCTCAGCACACAGCCTGTGGCGCTGTGTAGGGAGCTTAGGCCACTATCTCCAACTGACTGTGTCATATGAAGAAGCAAAGATGCAGAGTAAAATGTAAATACAGAGAAACTGCTGTAGTGCTGATGATCTAGAGCTGTCACAATGATGCCATTCAAGCATTACTTTACCACTTAAGCGGTATTCTTTGGGGCTGCTTATATCTGGCCAAGCCAAGATATCTATTATACAGGTATTTAAATCTGAGTTACTTGCCTTCGGCTCTCTTTACAGTCAAAGTAGAGAAAGAAGCAGTTCCAGGGCATGATTCATCTCCTCCTAAGGCAGGCATCCAAAATAGGTCAGATGAATCATGCCCTAAAAGCATCTGTTTCTTTCCATTGACAGCAAAGGGGCCAACACCAACGAGCTCAAACACAAACTGCTACCACATAGAAAACTTCTGAAGTTAGGGAGAGCTGAACCCCACCCATGCACTACAAACAAGTCGAGGTACCAGAGCTCCACTTTACCAGTTTTGGTCTTGCTGGGATAAAAGGCTCTTTCTTACTCATTCTCTAACCCATTCCTAAAAGTACATCTTTATCTTTTCCTCTTCACATAGCAACTGTTTTCCTATTCCCTTCTTTCAGAGGCTCATATCACCTTGAGCTTTACAGCATATCCTTCCAGCAGCACTCTTCTAAGCGCTCTCTCCTACTTCCTTAAGCACACACCCCGCTTCTCCTAAGTGCATTTATCCCTTCCAGCTGCATTTCATCATCCCATCTGTCTTCTCAGTGCCTGTTAACCATTTATCTGCCTGAAAGAGGCTAAAAGCCCTACCTCATGCTGCAACTTCAGATACTCTTATAAACCTTTATCCAACCTGTGCATACTGAGATATATATTTTCTCTGGAAATGTGATAAAACAATATAAAAAGTATTTTTTTTGGCTCTTTGGAAATAAGAAATTCGTATTTTTCCTTTAAAAATATTCTCTAGCATTCAAGCGCACCCTGCGCTGTAATAATGAAAATACTACAACAGGTGATACTATAGCTCAAGTACAATTAAAATAAAACATGCAAGTATACAGAAACATATTTCATGAATGAAGAAACTGTGTCTTTTTTTCCTTCCAAGTGGAGCCACAGTCTGTACACTTCAGGGAAAAAAAAATGCTAACTGCGTTTCACACAAGTTAGAGGTTACATTGCCATGCACCAACACAAATAGCAGCAGCAGCACAGACAGCCCCGCAAAAAGGGAGACAGCATGTCTCATGAAGTTTAGTTCGGTAAGGAATAACTATACCCCTACAATTTGTGAAGGAATAAATCTGTTCTGAAGAATAAAACATGGCACATTGTGGAAAAGGGAAGTATCTGATCATTTTCCTTTTGATCTGAAATAGCCTTTTAATGCATGACTACATGAAACTTAAAGAAGGCCAAGAAATGAAGGTAAAAATAAATCTATAGATGTTAAAGTCTTTATTAAAAATGAAGAGCAAAAACAAACAAACAAACAAACAACAACAAAAACAAAAATATGAAGTTTTTCCAGTTTCTAAATGGTAGCTATCACATTAAATTGTCTCTACAACATATGAATTTTTCTGAGGTTTTTAGCAATATTTTTTCTAATTCCAAAATCTTCAACACACCCACAAAAGCATAGTGTACTCTTAGGCTTAAAAAAAAAAAAATCATTTTAATTTTATATATATGAAAAATATTACTGAATGAAAAGGAACTACTACATTTACATTCAGATAGGTGTATGCTTGTAGGACTACAACCTATTTTTGACAAAGTATATTTCAAAACCCACAACTCCAATGTTTTTTTTCATATCTAATATTTTCTCTTTTTTGTATGATTCAAAGAAGATATGCAAGTATAAGTTTAAGGGAGAAAAAATGATCAGAATTGAAATCAGCATTTTTTTCTCTTCTTTTCAAGAGAGAAGAAAGTATCAGATATATGAATAGAAGGATAATTTTAATAGAGCAAGAATGTTTGAGGGTGACTTTATGGCGAAACTGCTTTTATAACTTGACTGTTTCTATATAGTTTTAGTGCTCATCACCAAGAGCATGAGTACTGACAGTCATTTGCATGATTAATAAAAATTCATGCCAAAAGCAAATATATGACTTTATTACAATCTATAACTGGCACACTGACGCTGTGACCTGGGAAACTGTGCTCCAGTGGATGTGAGGGAATTGACATGCCCACCTCAAGTTCTTCTATGGGAGATAACTTTCACCCCAGGAACAACAGTCTGTCCCAGCGACCCAGCTGCAAGAACTGAAGCTCCATATTTTATCCAGAGTTTATTGCAATGCATTTATACTTTGGCCTTAAAAAAACAGATACAGAAACGTTTTTTCTAAGTTTAAGAGTAGATATGGCTTGGAAGATAGAAAAATTAATTTGTTGTTTTAATTAGATGCTGTTACTTACTCCAACTTCCAAAATAATTTCTTAATTTTTTAAAAAGTTATTGGCACATTTTTTCTTGAACAGTGTACATATCGTCCCCATAGTACATGTATAAAATAAACTCATGACACCATTGATATCTACTGCATGGGACAGAAATTTAAAGGGATATTATAAACTTGAAAAACATATTTTCAGTGTTATCAGTGATATTTTAGTGCTCTTCAAGAGAGAAGCTTGAGCTAGGAAAAAAAAATAACTTTTCTGAAGTTATATATTAAATTTTCTAAAGGCTTTTCAAACCCAAATCACATATTGACCTTGATAGTATTTCTTTAATCTTTTTATTCTTTTTCTTCCCAATTCCTATGTTAAACATTGCTTTACTATTATTTAAATCTAGCAGAACAAATCTGCACTGACAGACGTCAATTTCTGACTTGAAAGACTTCTAAGCTTTTAACATGGCTTGTGTGAAACAGCTTAGTTTCATTCCCTTTAAAATCAGGCATACTCGTTAAACAGGTCGATTTGATTGAATTAAACCATGTTGTTCACCTATAGTTTCCATGACAGTATATTTGTAATTCTAACATTAATTACGTTTGCTAAAGATTCATATTAACAAGGATGAAAGTGCAAGATGGTACTCCCTTGTGTGAGTTACTCAATAATGCATGCTTAAAGACTAACCTTATTGAAATTTAACAAATTACCGAAAGAAGTTCACAGATTTACACCATAAATATGTGTCTTAACCCTGCCGTGATATCCGTGGAAGCAGCCCTCTGCAGTTGTTACGTCCCTATGCTTTTACGTCACCTTCTACAATGTTGTCTTACAGCTTGATCTCCTTTATACCAGGCTATTATTTTGGAGTTCCAATTAATTTTAACTTCTTTTGTATTGCACAAGCCAACCTTCATGCAGGTAACACAGTGAGCACTCCAGCAGGGTGCAGTCCCATAGCATCACCAGGCAGGATGGGGTGGGAATGGGTCCCACCACAGCCAGCAGGAAAAGGCAAGGGGAGATGTCAGGTTCCAGGTCATGCCAGGATGCAGCAGGGAAAGAGGCTGGGAGCTGACCTACCTACAGTGTCACTGAGGCAGGGACTAACAGCCCTGCTGGGCTGAAATAGGCCATGGCCAAGGGCAGAGGCCCCAGCTGTGCCTGGGCAGGGCCATCAGGGCTTGTGGGTGCACTCAGGGCCCAAACAAATACAATATAGGAATGCGGAAAAAAAAGTTCCAACAAACATCTTGTCTAAATTAATTTTATCCATCAGAAGTACCTGATATAATTAACGCCAAATTACCATAAATCCATGTCTCAGTTATCATCTTCTTTTACAATGTAGTGGAATAGGACCAGTTTGCAGATCAGTTCAATAAACCATGAGGAAAGGAAAGGTTCAAATTGTCCAAAAGTTTTGAGCAGATAATTAGTTCATTTCTGCCAGATTTCCGAGTTACCAAGAGAGCCTTAAGTGGGAAATTGAACAAAGCAGAATGAACTGGAAGGATATTACTTTGAAAGAGATTGCTTATATCAGATTTGTTAAGGAGATTGACATTTACAACAATAAAATTTATTTATGATTTGTGCAGCCACCAGAAAAAGTAGATCAGATTGCAGCTGATGTAAGTTGGCCAAATGCATTCTCGGGAAATGAGACAAAGAGTATCTCAGTATCAACATACCAACTGACAAGTCTTTTAGCAAAATGATACTGTTAAGTGCCTTCCAATGGACAGGTGCCAATACTGTTATCCTGCCTCTAAGCAGCTAGCTGTCTGTTACAGTTATCTGTCCAAAGGGAATATCAGTAACGATGTTCTGAGTTTCTTTTGATTGTCTTGTTAAGTAATGTCTTGGTACTACCAGCACCTTGAAAAGGAGGTCAAGGTATTAAGGTATCTCTTCAGACTTTTTAGCCAGTGCTTTTGGTTAATACTATTTGCTCTTAAATTTCAGGAATAAAAACAATTCAATAGATATGAATATTGCTGTGAATTAGCATCCCATTCAGATTTCTCCATCAGTTCCTCACGTCTGTTTGTACACATGTGCTAGCACCAACATAATTGAATAATTTAAACAAATAACTCTTTCTGTGCTACTTCTTCCCATACATTTGCCATTCTGAAACAATACTGAGGCCATGCAACATTCAGTACATAAAGTTACAACCAGCCAGAGCATTCAACATTCAATAAATAATAATTATTTTAAATTCACGATATTGATGGCATTGGGAATTGTGGAGGGGAGGCTGTTCAAGATTTCTAGCCAACACATACCCTTTTGGTAGCAGTATGAATCCTCTGTATAGAAAGTCCCAGGACCAAGGTTATTTCTTCCAGTACTAATTATTTCTTTTTCTCCCTCATTTATTTTATTCTCCTGAGCAAGTAGTACAGTTTTCTCATTCCCTCCATGGCATTACAGTCTCAGATGCCTACTCACTATCAGCAATTCCCCCAACCCCGTGATACAATCCTTGTTTCTAAGCAGAAAATTTTATCAATATATTAGGAATTAGTAATAATAATAAATAATAATAAAAGCAGAAGCACTTCCCAGAGCCTTCACTTTATTGCTGATGTCAGATGTTCACAAGTTCTGAGTCAGGTCGCCACATACTACAAGGCAGTAATTAAGGTGAGAAAAGTATACATTTCAGGTGCCTTTATGTCCTGGTTTCAGCTAGCATAGAATTACTTTTCCTCCTAGTAGCTAGTAGGGTGCTGTGTTTGGGATTTAGGTTGAGAATAATGTTGATATCACACTGATGTTTTAATTGTTGCAGAGCAGTACTTACACTAAGCCAAGGACTTTTCAGCTTCTCACTCTGTCCTGCCAGCAGGCAGGCTGGGGGTGCAACAGGAGCTGGAAGGGGACAGACCCAAGACAGCTGACCCAAACTGGCCAAAGGGGCCATACCATCTGACGTCATGCTAAACAATTAATATGGGGTCTGGCTGGGGTGGGGGGCTGGCTTGGCGATAGGCTGGGCATCGGTCAGCAGGTGGTAAGAAATTGCATTGTGCCTCACTTATTTTGTACACACTATTATTAAAGTACTATTATCATTATTATCTTTCTTTATTTTATGTCCTCATAAACTGTCTTTATCTCAACCAACAGACTTTTTTTTTTTTTCCTGATTCTCTCCCTCATTCCAGAAAGGAATGGGGGAGGGTAAGCGAATGGCTGTGTGGTGCTTAGCTGCTGGCCGGGTTAAACCACAACACTTTATTATACTTTCTTGATTTTCAGTATTAAAACAACATTTTTGAATCATGTTTCCTGGCTTTTTTGTTGCAAGCCCTACAGCAAAGAACATATTAAAAACTGTAGCTGGTTTTCTGATATTTATATGGCTCCAATATAAACCAGAACCTTAAGAGCACTTCCTAATCAATGATGAATTTAAGACCTATGGGCAATACAGTTCTTTTCAGTCTATTTATGGAAAATATCTTCTGCTGAATGTTAAATTACCATATCTCAGCTGATTTTGTACCCATCATTTACTCCAAAAAATAATTAAACACAAATTTTCTTAAGCTTAATCTGTGTTGAAATAAATCTCTGCAGAGCAAATCTTTGTTGATTTTGTAACAGCAACATGGAATCAAGAGGGTTATTTTCTGACAGTAACTATTTGCAACAATAATTCTCATGTCATTTTATCAAAAATTCCTCCAGCATACCAATACATACTTGAAAAACAGTTGGAGATAAACTTTTGCAGAGGATTAAAAAATAGTGTTAGTTACTGTGAACACGTGTGAAAACATATGCATATTTACAGTTGTGTTCATTCATCTCATGTTATTTCACAAAAAATATATTGGATATAAAATGATAGGCATTTCTCTCTGCTTTTCTTTTCTGGATACAAGCCAGAGCACAATTTTAGGCTTCACTGAAATACTTGTTTAAGTTGTTTGCACAATTTTCCAAACTAAAATGTTACTGCCTGTACCATTCTTTAAATAAGCACTTGGCTTAGCCAAACTATAAAGAAAAGACTTTAAAATTCAGGTGAAAATAAACAGATTTGAAACTGCTCTGTGACTAGGAGATTTAATTCTTTCCTCTTCCCCATTCACTTCCTAGATTTGGCAGTCTACTTAACACTTTTAACAAAGGTGCTGGAGCCATGTATAATTCCTAAATCATGTAACAATTGGTATACAAAAACCTGACCTGGAAATGATCAGCAATCTTGAACAATCTACAGCACAACTACACAATTATTTTGCAATGCAAATTACAATCCTCTTAAGCAAGATTTTATGCCTGGGCTGAGCCTTGTCAGTAAGATTCAATCTGCTAAACTCCAGCACCTAATTTGTACTCAAATTTGAGGCAGTAAAGCCATTAACTAAGGAAGCAATCAAGTTCCCCATATTACAAATGAAGAAGGTGAAATGCCTCCAGAGGAATAGCATGTACATCTGACACAAATACACAGATTCAGGCAGAATGGCTCTCTCTTTGAATACCTCTAAGTTATCTAACTCTTTGCACTTGTACTTCTACCAAAATATTTTAGGAGACTAAATTTATGCACATTAGCCTATATTAAGTAAAGGTCCTCACCAGTTAGCTCTATTTGGCAACAACATTTACCTGCAACAGATTCTGATGCCCAACCTCAGATATTGCTATTGATTAAATATTTATTCACTTCTGTGATGTTAATGCATTCAATTATTGATGCATAGTTGAGCAGAAAATTTAGAGAGAGGTATTCTGGTATTCATGAGAAACTTGGTGACAGGAGTCTCATGCAAATGCATCAGTAAACTTGGGTGAAAATCAGCAGATGCGAAGGGAAAGACGAGAATAAATATGTGGTTAATAGTGTATATTGTAAAAGCTTTTTTCATATTCCACAGAGGTTGAGAAGAATAGAATCTTTTAAAAACATCTAAAACAAAACTTCAAGAAAAAGAAGGCATATTAATAAATTAGAAGAGAGATTAAATTAATGATGCTTCAGTAATGGTTGCAATACTGAAATCTCTTTTCAAATCTGTCTTTAAAAAGATGACAAAAAGAAGCATGAATAAATGGAATGTACTGTAGACACTGTAAAATAAACTATTAAGAAAATGAACATGAAAAAAGGCATGCTACTTTGAATGAAGCATATCACACTGTGCAGCTGTCTTGGAAAAGCCGCAGGAAAGTAAATGCTGGAAAACTGGAACAACACCTTAATGGCTTACAAGGACAACATTTTTCAAGTACAGGCACAGCAGTCCCAGTAAAATGTGAGTGTAGGTATAAAAATGCAGGTAATGTCCCCTAAAGATTTTGTTAAAATTTAAAGCATTCCAAAGAACAAGAGATTTTGCAAATGAATGCTTCTACTACAAATATTTAGTTAATTTAGAGGGTATTATTATATATTTAAGGTTTGTCATTTGTTCTTTTTTTTTTCTATTTAGAGAAAATTTTATCTATTCCTTTTTCACAGAAAAGATATTTGAATCTTTCTAAATACAAAGACAATTATTCTACTAAAAATGTATATTTCTGGTAGCTTAAGAAAAGCCCTGTGTTTTCTCCAGCAAAACCTGGTGGAAAAAGAACACGAGAGACAAGCCAAAGTACCAACACAAAATTCTTGAACAAATAATAAAAAGAAAAAGCTTTCATTTACCTATAATAGCAACGGTAAGGGCAAATGAATGCTCAGATGACATGAGCAACATTACTTGCAAAATAAAAGGCAAAATTAACACTAGAGCCTGTCACTCACAGCCATATAAGCTTTGGGCATTACTAACAGCCTTTAAATGTCAGGGCAAATGAACATTCAACTAATGTGTCCACGTTTATATCTTTCAACGCTAATTTCCCAGACACACAGAATAGAGTCCTCATGATTCTGTATCAGAAAAAGAAACTCTTATTAGAGGTTAGAACTAAATCACACATTGTAGAGAGCTTTGTTTCAATACAGTTTATGTTCTTATAATTTAGTTAATATAACAGGTGTGCATAGACATTAATTTTGTCTTGTCAGCAAGAGACTATTTTAAGCAAATTCTGAATAAAGTCAGAATTATAGTCAAGGGGATAATGCAAAGATAACTTTTTTTTCATTTTGATATGTTCAGAAAACACTAGTTTCCACTTCCAACATGAATTTGGTCTTTTTTTTTTTTTTTTTTTTTTTTTTCTGCAGAGCCCATATTACAAGGCAGTGCTTTGGCCAGGAAAAAACAGAACTTCAAAATGAAAACTAGTTTTAGCTTCAGGCTGTAGTTCAGTAAATGTAACTCTAGCTAAATATAGCTTTTCATTTTTTATAAAAACAAACCTGAAAGCTGTGCAACTCTATCAAAGTAGTTGCACCAATTTATTTATTAATTTATTTTTATTTGGTGGCAAATGATACTGGTATTCAGGTAAAAGAAATTAATGCTTCACTGTTGAGCAAAAAAGATGCTTTTTATGGAGCTGAGATAAAGTGGGATGTTGCGGAAAAGGAGATTGAAAAGCTGGGGGTTCCAAGAGAATAAAGGTTAGTTGTTAAAAAGAATAGACAGCTATAAAAGTGGATAAAAAAAAAAAAAAAATACTGTCATGAGAGAAACCATAGGTTGGAGGGAAATGAGGAAAAAAAATACCATCAGACATCTCTTAAATTCGTCTCAAAAGACCACCAAGACACCATGAATTCATACTAAGTTAAATCGTTTTTTTCAACCTTGTCTTCTGAAAGTTACTTACCTTACCACAGGTAGCCTGCTCACTTTTATAAGACACTTGCTGTATATCTGAAAAGACGATTTTCCTCTACTGCTTTGAAAAACTAGACCAATTTTACTGAAGTGCTTAAGACATGTTTGAGAGTTTGGCCAATATTTAATAGTTTTATGTGTAAATGTAATTTTTATAACTATTTTATTACATATATTTAATAACAGATGTTCATGCATGCTCAACGTGCAGCGTATCACTATTTCTACCATTAGTTATCTTTATATTCAATAACAAAGTTACATTGACAACTGCAGAAAGGCTGAGTCTTATGTCTGGATAATGTTTAGTCCTTGTTTTACACTTCAGTAACTGGATACCTGGTCTTAATAATCTAAAATGGGATAACTGATTTTATTGATGAAAATTAACTATATGTATTAAATACATGTATTTCATTTTTGCATATATTTCATTTTTGATTAAAATTCAGTTGGGTTAAGATTTGAACTCCAGGAAAGTTAACTAAAATTCTTAGATATGAAACTATACTACATGAATTACTATCAAATTTCTAAAATGAAGTACATTTTAGACATTTTGAATATGGGGGGGGGGGGGGGGGGAGGGGGGGTGGAGGAGGGGAGGGGGTAATAAACAGAATTTTCTTCCTGTAATAGGTGTAATAAAAAACCTGAATTAAATTTATATCATGATTTCAGTCTAAGAAAAAATCACCTGAAACTTAAGGTTTCTTAAGCTTTAAAAAATAAATAAAAAAAAATTAAAATTGAATGTCACCAGCAGAAATGTAAAACTACTACATATATTATCAGATGTAGTTTCTTAACAGTGTGTCATTCAAAATGTTACAATAAATGATGCAGAACATACCAGATTCCAAAATACAGAGACTGCCATTAATAACAGATAAGACAGCAATAATTACAATTTTTTGAATACACCATGAAAATTTTCACTATTGTGGATTTTTTTTTCCAGTCCTTTAGTAGGTAGAACAATCTCTTCTTTTGATTTCCAAAATTTAAACTCCTGAAGATATTCTGATGCAAGACATATGCTTAAATATGTGCATGACTTTCGGAGGTGGTGGATATGCAGAAACTCCCACTATGTCAGTGCTAACTTCTGGATTCAATTATCTCATCTAAGACATGTGGCATCATTTTGAGCGTTGTGAGGTATCCTGTCTAACCTTAGCTGTCACTCCATAAGGCAAAGAATTTCCTAAATTACTTGTGTTATGTTAGCCAGCAGTATTTTAAATGGCACTTCACCTCTGTTTTGGCAACTGAACACTGCCTGAAGTATTTAAATTTCAGAAGACTGAAATTTGTCTACAGATATTTCTTATCTGTACTAATAGGATATATTCTGCACCTAAGAAAATACTACGTATTTCGTCTGCTTAAGAGGTTATGCCACAGTTCCAAGTAGAAACTCTCATCCTAGTATTTTTGTTGGCAAAGGCCCTGAGTCTGCATGGATCCCATACAAAAAGTCACTTTTGCAGACTTGGAGTTTATCCTGGTGTTTCTCTTTTTCAGTGTGATTGCAACTAGATTTGCCCAAATTATGACCAAATTTGCCCAAAATGATATATAGACAAAATTCATGAATACCTACCACTGCACTAAAATGTATTTATCTCTGTCTTTCTGTAATAACCTGCAAAAAAAAGAGGTTGATATATTCCTGGAAAGTTTTCCTTTAAAAAACAGTAAATTGCTTCACATTTTGACCTCCTAAAGTTTATATTGCAACTGCAATCCATTCTTATGGCATGTTCATCTGGTTTGCATTAGCTAGCTTACAAGCAAAATAATTAAAAACAAAGGGTGATGTTAAGAAAGTGGGTATTAAATTAAGCTATTCACAGAAAACTTAGCACCATCTGCTAAGGTACATAAAGTTTCAAGGAACAGTATAAACTAGCCAAGAGTTAATCATGAAAGATAGAACTTTGTTTTATTTTCTGTGAAATGCAATAGAAGTGTAGGAGCTAAGTTTTTACCGGGTGAAAAATGAAATGTTTTGACTTATTAAGTACCGCAGGTGCAACTTTTTTTTTCCAATCATTTTGGAAGCCTAAGCAGCTTGTTTGAAAGGAAATGATTCAATGCCCCTACAGCTTCATCCAGGGCTCAGTCAGTTACTCAAAGAAGAGGTGCTAGTGCATAAAGTAATGTGTTTCTAGTCTAATTTCACTGAAGTAGAGCTTCACTGGAAATGAGAAAAGGAAGTCCAGATAGGATACGTTTACATATGAGGCATCAACAAGCTGTATTTTATCACATAAGAAGTCTGCTATTGAGTGATACTGAGAGGTTTCACAGTGTGCCACATGACAGCCTTAACTGAGAAGATTGTAGAAAGACTACAGACTTTGAGGAGAAGGGAAAGTTAGTAGAATTACCCAGTTAGTACAACTGTGGCAGCCACAGGAACCAGATCTGGGGTTTGGTTTCTTATTTCCATAGCATCCTTCTTTGCCCTTCATGCTCTAATTTCTTAGCCCATTTCTCTACAATTTTGTATCCCTTCCTCACCTGAGCAGCAGTGGATGCAGCGTAGCTGCGTGCAGCTCTGTGCCTACTTATATGGACAGTGTATGCTGCTCAAATAGAATTTTGTCATTCTTTCTGGGAAGAACTTGAAGGATTGGATTAATTTTTTGACCACCAAATCAGGTCCCCATACTCAGTAGTTAAAGCATATTTTGGCAATGAAGCCTATAACAAGTGTTAGAGGTTATAGTTAAAGAAACTGAGACATGTTCTCAAAGAAACTGAGAAGTGTTCTTGAAGAAACTTCAGCAAACATACTCTCTGCGATGAATGCTTTATGGTAATGACCAACCACATATTCCACGCGGAAAAACTCGCTTGGTATCTTTTGCAGAGGGTAGACATAAGACCTGGAAGGAACTGTGGGTCAGGGGCATATTTCTTAATACCTAGGGCCACACAACAGACTTTCAGCATGAGAATGAAGCCACTAAGGTCTATACAATTTAACTGGAAACTAATATGTTTAAAGCTAGGTATGGCTGTCATCCTGTGCAATATGGAGCTTCTTACCAGTCATGGTAAGTATCAGTTGAATTTGAAAAAAATTGAGGCAAACAGAGAAAATCATTTAATGCTTATGTACATCCCTCCACGAGAATAACCAAAACTAATTATTCGAAGTTCAGACCTGTCCCCCCAGGTGAAGTAGAGCTAGTTCTGCTGCTCAATTAGACAGTAGCACAACTGAAGCACAGAAGAAGAGTGATGAACTGAATGCAACTCCGTGGGAGATCAGTTTTCTGCAAGGGCACATATTAACTTCCTTTCCCCGACTCCACCACTTTTCCACCTCCCTGCTCTTCTGATTAAAGGGCAAATCCTCCTGGTAAAGTGACTACACAAACACTATCATTTACATGCAACTGTATTATTATTATGCATAACTGTAACAAGGAAACTTTGACAGCACTTGGGCATGAAACACTTGCATCAGCTTATAAATGTTAGAGCATCACACAAAAACTGAATAACCTCTGTGAAATTAAACATGTTGAAATCTACATTATGCCTTAATTCTCTCACTATTAGCTGTGTAATAGTCACCAAGCACTCCAATTACACAAGACGTAAAGTCCATTATATGTGTTTATTGAGTGTAGATCTCTTCCAGCATCAAATTTAAATATAATTCCTTTCAAATTTCTCCCAAATACACATCCATCTTGACAGAACTTTGCTGTTGAGTTCACAGGAAGGCTTATGAGGAGTCAAGTCTTCTTATGAAGTATTGCAGTAAAAGAAAGTGCTACTTCATTTCTTAAATTTGTCTATAGATTATGGAATTGCTCTGTGTTATCCTGACTTTTCAAGGTTAAAGAGGGAAGGACTGGATGTGACAGTATTTGGAAGGAATTGTGACAATCAGTGTCTGTTCCACAGGATAAAGAGGCAGAAAGAGCTGTATGGCATCTCCAGGCTTCCAGCAACCTACTGCAATTGCAAACAGCAGTATCGAACAGGAGGGCAGATGGCATCCCTTCTAATGAACATCTGCAGTATAACAGAAGAACTGTACTAATGGAAACCTCTAAAAACTCACTATATCAATTATCCATTCATAAGTCAAGAGCCTGTACTAGTCAGGAGATAATTTCAATTTTCTATTATATTGTTATTTGCAAAATAACATAAGAAAATTGGAGTACAGGTACGGATGAAGTTAGGACAGGTGATTCTGCTGAATTACAGTTGCTGTTAAGTAATTTTCATTTTTTTCTTTACAGTTCTTCTGCTCCTTTTCTAGAATGCTTACCAAATAACTTCTTATGTTTCCCAAGGTTTTAAACGAAAGAGGGGCAGTTAAAATGAAATTTCTAACTGGCTTCCAAGTCTGAGTAATGCTTCCAAATTCACAATGATGAACACTGAGCTCTTCTCCAAATACTAGCTCTGCAAATCTCAACTATCAGAAGTGGCCTGAATCTATTCAAAAATCTTTCTGGTACAGAAGCAGAAGACACTTTAGAGCATTCTTCTAGGCAACATCTCATACACTTGTAACAACTGATCTGTAATAGCACAACCATAGTGATTTCACAAGAGTAAGCAGAATAAATTTTAAAAGCCAACAATCAGCAAAAAATCGTCATCTTTTTTGACAAGTCTAGCCTAGAAGCCACAAAACGTTCCAGAACCTAAAATACTCAGCATTGCCTCATCTAGCTGAGACAGAAGCTTTTAGGAAGAAAACTGCCACATCCAAGGCTTCACTGAAGTTTAAATCTTCCAAGGTTAAAATTACGGATGACGGCTAAATTTAGTTGGTGTTATGACAGTGACAAAGGCTGTTGTGATAGATTAGGTTACGTCACCCTTATAAACTCTATAGGAAATTAGGAATTTTTGAGTCCTCTGCTCTCATCATAGCGTATCTGGGTGCAAATGTACTCCCTGCTGCTATATGAGGAGCAGGAATGACTGTTACTTTCAGAAACAAGGAAAAGAGACAGTCCTGAGGATACAACATGGTACAGTTATCACAGGACAGACTGGAAAGGTGTTCAGATTGCAATTATGAGGGGCCAAAACTAACATAAAGATGCTTGTTTCTTTTTGTAGTCATCTCAGGAAAGTGCTGGCTGCTTCAGCACCTGTATTTCAGCACTTCTTGAGCTCTGGCGGAAAAGCAGAGCTCACAGCAGTAAGAAATATATTGCCCAGGATGCTGCATGAAATGATTGGGTATCTAAGATCTAGATGCCTTCCAAGTTTTGCATGACTGGTAGAGATAAGGTAGATTTCACAGCATACTTCCCCTCACTATCAGAACTGCCCATCTTGTGCTGATGCAAAGAATATATTCCCAGCCTTGACCCAGCTGATTAACCCCAGCATTCTTTTGCACTGCGTGGCTCAAGAAAGGTGATGAGAAGGCCTACTCCCTGCTTTAGCAATAAACACACACACACAAAATCAAGAGTCTGTGCTTGCTCTAGAGAAGGTAGCTCAGTATTTGATGCTGTGCTTTGCCACAAGGGGACTACTTCCAGACACAAGGCCTGCAGGGATGTACATGCTGCCACCAATCCTCCCTCCAGGGACCACCTCTGTGAGGCTACCTGAGTCCTGTGGTGTTATCCTGCACAGGTGCTTTATCCTCTGCCAGATTAAGAGGCACAGGTCATCTGTGAAAGACCCATACAGCCCCCTGCTCCCGAGCAATAATATGAGTCATCTTGTTTTTAATATTCACACCTCCCGCATGTCCTCCTGGGGAAACAATTCTTGAATGCAGACCCACCGCCTCGTGTCCCAGCGGCTCTGAGGAGCGATGCCTTTGTTAAGAAAACAAAAGAGTACAGAATCTGTTACATAAAGGGCTGGAGATGAGAGGTGGAGGAGGGAGAGAGGTATCTTCCCATAATATCCTGTCTCAGAGAGACTGCCAACAGACAAAGCAGGCACTTTGGAAGCAGTTCAGCTTCCTGTGTTGTTGAATAGGTCTGAACCTATTGTGTTCCTACTGTCTCTCTTTAGACTCGAGAATTATTGGGTATAAAACAATGAAATTCTGCCCAAATGTGCTCTGCTGCACAGAACTGCAGAAAGAAGTGCGCCTTTGTCCACTGTCAGGTTTCATCAGAAAAAGCAGATCAAACACTCTAGTCAAATGAGTTAACAGACTCCAGTGCACTTTCAAAGGATGCACAGCAACATCAAAAGTCACTGTTGAGAAAAGACATTTGGAACCTGTGGTGGGTTTTACCCTTTGATCCGCCTCTGCAACGAGGCCCCCACCCTCTAAGGTTTGTGCCCAGCTGCTATTGAAATCAGTGGTAGAGCAGCTGGACTCCCATTAGTAATCTCTCAGTTTGGTGTGTAGCCTATGTTTCAGCACTGGACAGAACAGTTAGCAGATCACTGATTGTTTTTTTAATTTCTGAATTGACAGAGAATCTGTTTTTAGCACCCCCCCTTGATTAGACAAATTTCCTTTAAGAAATGGGGGTCAGCTGATGAAGAAGAAAGTACCCTAAAGATTGTCCAGTCATAGAGTAGCTTGCCAGAGTAAAGTCGATTTGCACTGCATGAGCCATGCTGTACAACTGTTTACATACAAAGTAAATAAATAAATAAACTAAATAAATAAACAAACTTGGACTAAATTTATTGCTTCAGAATAGTTGCCTTGGATATCCATGGCTAGTTTCCTGATCCTCTTAAAAGTCCTTGACAAGATCTCAGAATTATATAGTGGCTCTTTTATTGCCTTTAGGTTTAGCAACCAGCATGAAAAGAGCCAGATACTTCCAAAAATTAAAGGGGCACTCACAGCACACATGCTTTTCCCTTAAAGCTTAATCTGTCAGCAGAGCAATAATTGTCAAAGCATGCTGATTCTTCTGTAAAGGACTAGTAGATTTATGATGAAAAACAAAGTAGTTCACTGTTTTATTTGAATTGTTTTTTCCTATTGCAATTTATCATCCTATATTTATCATCCTTTCAGTGAAAACAGTAGAAACACAAGTCTTTCTGAGCTTCCAAATATCTCACTGATTCCACAAAAACTTTGCATAAGCTCTTCAGAACTGGGTCCTATCACAGGGCAGAAACATTTAATGACATAAATATTGCTTGTCATGAATAATTATTTCCAGTGAGGAACTGTGAGAATCCATCTAATGGCATGAGTAATGCAAGACAGTGACACCATTCCCTTGAGGCTTTTTCTGTATTATTGGCTTTCCCAAAACATTTCCCTCTACTGGCTTTCAACAGCATGATGAACCACTTACTGATTATGAGTGATCTCATCAGCACTAACAATGTCCTCAAGACTCAGCACTATATCTCCTTTGAAACACTTCTATCAATAGCCAGGGATCACATAGTAATTATCAACAGCATCAGAGGCAGTTCAAACTATTTTGTCACTTATTATAGGCACTTCTGATATACTGCATACTTTCCTGTGTGTAGATGACCCAAATGTGTTCTAAACAGTTCCAAATTTAACATCTCTGACCTATGCAAGGCTTGCTCATAATGCAAAATAATATACCTCTGACTTCTGTACAGCTTATATATTCCAAGAGAGAATATATCCCATCACCAACAACAGCTGAAGTTAAAGCAGTAAATAGTATTTGTTCTTCTTTAAAGTTCTTTATAAGAAGCCTGTTTACAAGCCACACTAATTCAGCAGTTACCCCTCGAGTTCCTCACTTTTTTCCTTGTTCATTACCTCCTCCTCCCTTCAGCACCACAGTCCTGGCAATTCACCCCTTCCCAGTTGCTTCGCAGGCAGCAGAGAGAAGCTGCATAGACACACAACCACCAGGCATGTGCACAGGCACTTGTGTGCACCTCCCCTGCTCCTGATGCTTTGGCACAGCATGCTGCCTCCAGAACAGGACCCACACAGGCCCACCATGTGACCGAATGTGATGGTAGAGCCCTGATGATTCCATCACATGACAATTACAGAGATTAAAAAATAGGAAATCTCTTTCAAAGTAGGCTGTGAACACACTCTGATTGGTATCTGCATCTTCATTGATGGGGCGGCACGTTTGTTGCACAGTTCAAGGTGGAGAAGCTGAACCATATGCTCTGTGACCATTTGTAAACCCAAAGCACTTGTCCAAAGAAAAACACACACACACACACACACACAAAAAAAAAAAAAAAAAAAACCTGCATGTATACTGATGAGATCTAACACTTTTCTCCCAAGTAACCTCATTTACACCCTTGCACTGTGTATGGGGAGAGGCAGCTGATATATAAAACACCTTTCTACAAGCACAGACCCATTTTGAACTGTCATTCTTCACCCAGCACAAGGTGCAAGGGGAGGGGGGGGTGCACAAGAAGGATGTTGTAGAAAGGCATAACAGCAGCAAACCGTTTGGAATAATTTAATGACCTCCAACCCAGCACATCCTTTTTCTCACAGGTACATCACCATCAGTGTCCTCAGATTGATGCCTTTGCATTTACAGACTGAGGAATCTCTGCACTGTCATCAGGCACTCTTTTAAGCAGCAGAGACATTTAAAGCAGGGGCAAACACTGCAGAACAGCTATGCTGCACAGTCCTGTTGCTATTATTTGTTTCCTCAATATGCTTCCCAGGGGAAAGAAGTGCACTCCACAGTGTACAAACAACATCACACCATTATCTTCAAAGCATGAAAAAGATACCAAAGCAAAATGCAATTCAAAAGATGACCTTTATGCACTATTATCTGCAGTGCGGTAATTAATTTTATCTGCTTTGCACAAATGAAATGAAGAGCACTTTTGCAAAATACAGAAATGAATAAATAAGTAAAAAGGAACCATCTGACATTTCTTCCAACACATCCCTCTCTGTTCCACATTGTAATGCTGTACACACGGGGCAGAAATGAAAGACAACGCTAGCAACCCTATGTCCGAGCTTTGAAGTGCTCACTTGTTCACTCTCAAGTGTTACAAAGAATCTTTCAGCTTCTGATGCCAAGAAAACCTTTCAACAACCAGGACTTGATTCTACCTGTTATGTAGTATCAGACATTTCTTGTGAAACCAATCTGAGAGAGTCCTGCTGGTATAATTTATGCTTTTAGATGCAAACTAAAAATTTCTGGCCCAGGGTGGACCTTGTTGTATTGCCTGGGTAAGGGCCAGCTTGGTCTACTTGTGGATGACATGTCTGGCTTGCAGTGAAACTGGGAAATCAGAGGAAGAAACTTCTGCAAAACTATGAAAAGGTTTCAAGTTCCAGAGAAGAAAGCCTAAGTATATCAAAAAACGACTTCCCTTTTTAACAAGGCACACAGCCTATTTGTTCCTAAAATAGGTCGCCACAAACAGAAGTCATAGAAGAAACCCAAACTGACATTCTTGCATCTATTTTAAAGAGTTACACAGAATCACAGAATCACAGAATGGCTGAGGTTAGAAGGGAGATCTGGAGATCACTGGTCCAAACCCCCCGCCAAGCAGGGTCGCCTAGTGCATGTTGCATCCATGTGGGTTTTGAATATCCCCAAAGAAGGAGAGTCCACAACCTCTCTGGGCAATCTGTTCTAGTGCTTTGTCGCCCTTACAGTAAATAAATATTTCCTCATATTCAGTTGGAACTTCCTGTGTTTCAGCTTGTGCCCATTGCCTCTTATCCTGTCACTGGGCACCGCTTAAAAGATCCCATCCTCTTGACACCCTCCCTTCAGATATTTATACACATTGATAAGATCCCCTCTCAATCTTCTCTTCTCCAAGCTAAACAGGCCCATCTCTCTCAGCCTCTCCTTGTATGAGAGATGCTGCAGTTCCCTAATCATCTTAGTAGCCCTCCGTTGGACTCGCTCCAGTAGCTCCATGTCCCTCTTGTACTGGGGAGCCCAGAACTGGACATAGTACTCCAGGTGTGGCCTCAAAAAGGCTGAGTAGAGTGGCAGGATCACCTTCCTCAACCTGCTGGCCACACTCTTCCTAATGCACCCCAGGACACCATTGGCCTTCTTGGCCACAAGGGCACAATGCTGGCTCATGGTTAACCTGCTGTCCACCAGGACTAACAGGTCCTTCTCCACAGAACTATTTTTCTCATATCATATCCCTCATTTCTAAATTTTAGCAACAGACATGCTCCTGAGATTAATCCAAGGGAATGAGGACTTGCTGATTACAAATTGTAGAGAGCAGTTAAGTAGAGCCAAGAGATACACTTGTCTTTGTCTTTTAAAATGCCATTGGCTCTGCCCTCTGATTTATACTAGCAATCAACATTTACAAATACTTCCAAGTTAATTTGCCACCAAGTAATTACAACAACAAAAAAACAGTTTTTGTTTGTTTGTTTGTTTGTTTGTTGATTTTTCCCATCAGGAATATATATAAAGTTTTGTATGTAACAAATACACAAACTCAGTGTTACCTGCCTTTTCACCTTTACAGTAAACTGAGTGCTATAAGACGACTAAATTTGTCAAAGAACAAGATAGTTCACTTCAAAATATCATTTTAATTCATTTATTTATTTTTAATGACATACCAATTCTCATTGAGGTCAGTTTGCACTTTCCTTTTCCCTCTTTCTGTTTTTAAAGGAGTAAGATGCCATGAAGTGCTCTGGGCACACTGAAGTGCTCTGTACAATTCTGAAATGCAAAAGAATTATTTTTAATACTTGACTACAGCCATGCAGTGCATGTGGTGCTAACTCCACACTCTGAATTCCTTGCAAAATTTTGGGAATCCAGCTTTTGGGATTGTCTGCACATTAGGTCAATGGTCCTTGTCAATATCAAATTTGCACTGATCATTCAATTATGTAGAGCACTGTGTTAATATGTTGAGCAGTATATTAATTAGGCCAATAACCGAAACATATTGCAGGGAGATTTAAGCTTTACAAAGCTGACAAAGATTACTGAAATATCAAACAGAAGAACAGAAGAATATGTTTCAATGAAATAATTAATTGTATGAACAAATTATTTTTAAATTATCATAAATGTTTTTTTTATCCTTAACTGAAAAAAAAAAAAAAAGTTAATTAAGATCACAGAAATATTTTTACTGCTCCACTGCCACAAACAGTGACAATTCTTCAGGCCAGCAGTGCCATAGCAAGCCATCAGTATACAGTATAGTGGCTGTCACTCATTACTTTATAAAGTCATTCAATATTTTAGAGCTTTTTTTTTCCCTTTAAATTCTGTAATCATGAAAGCTCATTGCAATTACAAGTTTTATTAAAATATATACATATAACAAAAATGAAAACTTTGTGATTGTGATGAAAAACTTGAAAACACCACATGAAAAACAGGGAAAAAGAAGTTGAAAAACAGACAACAACAACAAAGGAATTGTAAAAGTACTATTTTCACTACAAAATATTATTTTGTACGTTTGAAATTGACTTCATATTTTTAAACAAATAATATGAAAAATTGTTTTTTGGTATCTTTCATTGTTTACAAATCTTCAAGCATTTAAGCAATGTGCAGTTATGACTTCCATTACTTCTGAACCAAGGGTTCAGAAATGTTCGCTAGCTTTGAACCCTTTTATATTATGTAATTAAAATGACCTACTACAGGCTGTAGTTTTGAATATTATTGCTCTTATTGAAGTTTCTGGAGATTTCTCAATATAGAAAAAAAATAAATGTGCTACCTTAGGCTGGACATCAGGAAGAGGTTCTTCACCGAGAGGGTGTTCGCACACTGGAAGGGGCTCCCCAGTGAAGTAGTCACTGCACCAAGCCTGTCTGAATTTAAGAAGCGATTGGACTGTGCACTTAGTCACATGGTCTAAACTTTTGGGCAGACCTGTGCAGTGCCAGGAGTTGGACTTCATGACCCTTATGGGTCCCTTCCAACTCGGGATATTCTATGATTCTATGACTCTATACCAAGGATTTTTATTTTTGTTTCAGAAAATGCTCATAACTTTCTAATTGACTCCAAATATAAAATGTATATCCACAGCACACTTCAACAATTCAGGGCTTTCTGGGGCAATAGTTAATTTTTATTGAATTGTTGATATTAACTCTTGCCCCAGAAAGCCCTGAATTGTTGAAGTATGCTGTGGATATGTTTCAAGGTTCATCCCTTTTGAAGGAAATTGCTGATTTTATGTGTCATGCTTTCCAAATGACATTATGTGCCTGTGTATCTGTAGACTGATTCACCTGTTTTTCTTGATGTTAAAATCTATTGAGAATTCTTGCATTCTTGGGAGAATAAACATTACTTCATCCTACAAGTGATCTCAGGCATTATAGTAAGAATTTTAAAGGATAAAATATATTACTCAATGTGAGTAAAGGAGGAAAAATCCAGTCAAACTTAAATGTGAGGCTTTCAAAGAGTCTTAAAAGTCTCGAAAGGATTACCTGGTTAAATAATATTGCATTTGAAAAACTTCTGTTATACTCTATGTATAAAAACATATGGGTTAGGCCCCAGCAATGGAGATATGCTAACATGAAGAATCTATCTGTTAGTCAGTCTCAGCTGTATTTTAACCCCATTTTGTTTTGTTAGATCAAGTTTATATTTTGCATTCTTTTGAATGAACCCATTGTGTAATGCTGTCACCTCTTTTTTTCTACCACCATGTAGACACAAAAGTGATTGCCTAATTAAATAGCCCTGCTAAAAGAAGCAAATTAGCACCAAGCCCTTTAGAAGAAAATTACATAAAGAAATAAATAATCTGTTAAGAAATTAGTAGAAGTCAAATAAAGCCGCTTACAAAAAGATGCATTTCAACATGATGTCCTCTCAAAGAAACACTACTTCAAAGCAGGCTTATATTTGTTCAGCCAGCTTTCACATTGTTTGGTTTTAAAATGTTATGAAGCAAATTAGGACTTATAATTTAAAAAGAGATTTTTTATTTCCTTTTTGCTGTCAGTAACATGCTGTATATCTGATGGGTTCCATTAGTTCAGAGTCTGGTCTTTTTACTACTGAAGCAAGAAAATACTTAATGTATTTTGCTTTTATATATCCATTTTTGTTATTACTAGTAGATGTTTCTTGCAGCTAGTCAAGACTGAGGGAGATTTACCCATTGATTATTGCATTTTACCTAGCATAACAATTTACTGTTAATTCTTATTTCGATAATAGGGTAAAACTGGAGGAACAATATTTCTTGGATGGAAAAAAAGACAATGAGATGAAAAAGGATCTTTTCAAGAAATACCATGTAACATGTACTTTTCCTGAAATGTACACTTGTACTGCCTCCAAATATATTGTTCAATTATTAAAAATCCAATATAAATTTAAAGTAGCACTTATCAGTTTTAATGTTTTTGAATACATCTTTCTTCATTCACAAATCTCAGGATACGAAAAACTGAACTTTATTTTAATTGGAAGCTCAAGCCTAACAGAATCAATACTCAGCAGGTTCTGCAAACTGTCTACATCTGTGGATGACATGGTCTTTCCACTGTTGTGTTCAAGGTAGGACTGAGCATCACAATTCCAAAATGGCTAAGAAATTGAGAGGAAATAGCAAATGGCTAAATCTGGTTAAGATAAATTTTCTCATTAAAATAAAATGTAAAGGTAGTTATTGAAGTGTTAATACATTGTAGAAATAAAGCTTCTCCGTGTCTTTCTGCTTTATAATGATATGTTTCTACAGAAATCTTATATTTATCAAATAGTTTTCAGGAATAGTTTGCTATAATTCATTGTTCATGTGACTATATTATGTCATACACTTTACCAGGTATAAAATAGATTTTTCTAGCTTTCAAACTGCTTCATAAAAACTTTAAACACACTGTGACAGAAACAGAAATTAGTATCATATTACTGACAGCATCTCTTCATCTTTGTCATGCCTAACAGGATTTTAAAATTGCTATTTTCATACAAAGTAGAAAGCAACTTAGACCACTAAGAAAATATTTGCATATACTTTCAGCTGCAGGTTGTAGATACAAAGTCAAAGGTGAGGGAAAATTTCATGGTATGTTAGCAATTCTGACCCTTTTGGGACTGATAAAAAGAAGGAAGTAAAAATTCTCACTATGTGGCTTTGTGTGCTTTGTTGAACATTGAAGCACAAGGAAAAACAAGAAAACAGGTACTCATCCTAAACTTAATTTATCTTTAGGCAAGATAACATTTAGGGTCTACAACCAGTAGTACTATTTAGCTGCAGATTAATATATCCTGTCAAACATGAAATCAGTTGATTTGTATGCATCAGTTGCTACAGGATGTGTTCTTATATTTTTAAATATTCCTAATACATTGTCCTTTCATCTCTTAAATAATAACCACAGAAACAATGGATTATTTTCACAGAGGTTATATGATAACTGTTGTGGTTTAGCCCGGCTGGCAGCCAAACACCACACAGCCGTTCGCTCACCCTCCCCCCTCCCTCTCCGGGATGGGGGAGAGAAACGGGAAAGTGAAGCCTATGAGTTGAGATAAAGACAGTTTATTAAGACAGGAAAAAATAATAACAATAATAATAATAATAATAATAATAATAATAATAATAATAGTATTAATAGTAATAATGTGTACGAAATAAGTGATGCACAATGCAATTGCTCACCACCCGTTGACCGATGCCCAGTCTATCCCCGAGCAGCCGGCCCCCCACCCCGGCTAGCCACCCCTATATATTGTTCAGCATGACGTCAGATGGTATGGAATATTAAAATAATTAATTTGGAAACATTTTGTTATTTCCCTGGTTTGAGAGAGCAATGGCCATAGCGAAAAATATATCCTTTCAGAGAAGTCATTAATTCTGAGAAGAGCTGGTACACGAACGACTATTCTACTGTGTGAAAAACTGCAACACTTAATTTTCCACCACAATTAAGTGGTCTGTGTGAATGATTGTGCATAATATGTAGCAAGCCAACATATTTTCTCCATAATTCCCCTTATCACTTGCTTTATTTTCTTATTCCACAGTTTTAGCATTGCAAAAAATTCAAGACTTCTGTTCTTGAGCTCTGCCACAGTTGCATTTGTGATCTGCTTGATTTGCATGCCGTCCTACATCTGACAGTCATTTCTAAACGATTGAGAATTTTCTTCTGCAGAAGCTCCGGTAAGCCTTATGACAATTACTGCTATCTCTGCAGATGCATGAAAACTGCTCTCCTACTCATCTTGGAGAACGTAAAGCCTCTCTGTTTGTACTTTGACTCACCAACTGGATGTTACCACCATGGTAGTAGCACTGAATACAAATATGAATAGATGGACTTAAAATATATTTATAATATCAAAATGTAGGCAAATCATTGCAGATGTTTTTTCTTCCATCCCTTATGGATAATAAATCTGAGACTCTGTACCCTACAGGGGTGGTATTGAGCTACATAAACTGCTTATAGTCACTCTGGAGTTTTTTAATGTATATAACATTTCATATTTAAGTCATTTACCATTAAATTTAAAAAAGATAAGACGATGGGGGGTGGGGGGTAGTTAGTTAGTTGGTTTTGGTTTAGTTTGGTTTGGTGTTAGTTTTTTTGTTTGTTTGCTCTTAGCTCAACCTCAAATAGCAGGGTGATCTGGAGAAGAGAAAAAAGATTCAGTCAATGGAAAAAAAAAGTCACAGTTTACAATCTCTTTTTTGTTAGGTCATTCAGCCTCCAAACTGTAGTCCCAGTTTTGGAAGTGAGAGAATTGTTTAGAAGCAGTCTTTCAACTCCATTCTCTTCAAAACTCTCATTCAGTCCACTTTTCAGGGGGCTCATTTCGCTTACCACTTTTGCATCTTTTTAACTAGCATCTCTTTAGTGACTCAGAAAAAAAAAAAAAAAAAAAGGGTGTAAATTATTGCCTTATATTCCTGTGCATGGCCAACTGAGATGGGATGAAAATTTCCTGAGCACTGGTGAAGGAAGAAACATTCAGATTTAGCTGGAAGGAGTAGTCTCATCCTGTTGTTCACAGCCCAATCACATTTCAGAGCAAAGAATTGACCGCACCTTTTCAATAAAACACAAAATAAAACATGGATAATGTGGCAAAGATTTACCGTTCACGCAGTCACTAGTGACCCTCTCTAGGAGTTTAGTTCTTTGCTCTCCATCACCCTAGCAGTATGATAAGTGGAATTTTCATGTGTAAAGCCACATCTGTGATCATTATTTCAGGTATATAATTCAGCCTTGTGAAACACAGGAAGGCAGACTTAAATCTGCCTTAAAAGCCTGGTAACTTAAAGTTTACCTTAAAGCTTGGTAGCTGATTTTTGTCAAAAACATTATTTTCAGGCTTCATTTTACCCTGGAAAGGAGGTTTAATCAACACTGACATTGCTCTGGGTTGTTCTGCAAAGGTTTGATAGATTGTGCTTTCCAATCACTCATAGGACAAATGAATGAGAAAATCTGTGTCCTGTTTAATTAGAGTTTTTTTTCCTCTCACAAAGAAATTGAAGAATAAATGTCATAAACTGTGGGAGGAATGGTCAACCAAAGTCCCCAAACCTCTAAGCATATTTTTCTTAACACTGGGCAAAAGCAAAGACAAACTGTTTTTCAGAGACCTTATTTTCAACAAAATGCTACTAGAAGTATGATGAAGAGGAAGACATGGAGAAGAGTAATGAAATAAGGCCATGCAGACATCTAGCTTTTCTGTTATGTCTTGATGGAATAGATCATATCAAAGATTTTATTCTTAACAATAAATAAAACCATTTCACTCTGCCATGATCTAGCTGTGATGGATTGTTGAGTGTTTTCTGTGCACCACAAAAAAAGAGAGAGCCACAAAAAAAAGGGCAGCAGGTGAAAAGATATTTAAACCTTAAAAGCTCCCAAAGGTTAAAGGAACACAGCAGATAGTGCATAAGCCTTCCTAGAGTTAATTCATTTAAGTAACGTCGATAAAATACCTTCCCTTCAAAGGACTTTAAAATTTCTTAAGAGAGCTTTAGGAGAAAAGGAGAAATTAATGATATTACTAAGAAGTTCAGAACTTGATAAAGAAAATAATTCAGCCTCTGGAAATTACAATTAATTATCAAGAGATCTGATGGAGTTTTTACAGCTTTTTAATATAACCTCTACATTTCATATTTATGAACCACAGCATGATGTAACTTGCACTCAGATCACACTTTTTGGATTTGTAACTACATCAGCTAGATCTTCCTCATTAAACAAGCAAAATACCCTTAAAAGGGGCATTCTGAGGAATAAGCCAAGATAATGGTCTAAGCCAAGATAATGGTCATCAGCTATTTCCATGGCTTTGTATCTCTTGCTTTTAATATTCCAAAGTTTTCTGAATATGAAACAGATGTTATTTCTTTCCTGCATCCCTTTTGTTCAGAATATATTTGTTCTGCATTTTTGTGGTAACTATCTCTGAGGTGAAGTCCCGGTGAAGCTGAGGTTCTGGTACTTTTAAAACCAAATTAGGACTTCCAGGCTCCACCCTAATCTATCCTTTGAGCTGTTATTGTATTTGAGAGCTATAAAAAAAACTTATGTTCACTTGGCTTTTGCATCATCCTAGCTAAAGAAAGATTGCAGCTTTCATCCTATGGAGAACATGCAGTGTTAAGAAAAAGATGTCTTTGTTAACAGAACTGAGAGACCATCTGGGCAGTGTCTGTCCTTAAATTCATCATCCTTTACACTCAGTTTTAAAAATACTAGGAGAAAAAGGTCTCCTTTCTTAAATATATATATATATATATATAAGAAAAATTGTTCAAAGTAAAACTTCAAGAATAAGAAACTATCAAAAATAGGGAGTAGAGGTTTGAACAAAATTTCAATGAATTTTTTCACCACTTACCACTGTATGCCACACCCTTCATGAAACACTAACCTACAGTCCCTGCACAGGGCACTCAGACCTTCCTTTTACAACGAACACAGCATGAATGTAACTGGCTTCTAGTTCCAGTTTTCTGACATTTATTGAAAGAGAAAAATAAAGATCAAGGAACAAGGGTGATGGCAAACGTAATAGGAGGCAGAAGAGGAATTGTGTGTTTATGTGTGTTAGAGAGTAGAACAAGTTCTGAAGAAGAAAGTAGTTAGCCTTAAATTTCTTTTGTGCCTTAGCCCAGGTGTCTTTGCATCAGATTTCAGTTCAGCATCCAGCACCAATACTCATTTTCTGTTAGAAAGCTGAATTATAAACCTCACTTAAGAATTTTTTTTTCTTAGCAGAAACCGTATAGCATAGAACTGAATGAGAAACTGCTTCTTATGCTGGTAGTAGTTAGGTTCAGGAAGCTGAAAGAAGATCAGGATTTGAAATCCTCCCAGAAATCTGAGAAGATGGAAGAAAAATGAGAGAGGAGGCAGATGGGATAATTGAAAATATGCAACATATATAAACGTAACACACAACAATATATTTAAAGTACAAGAAAGAACCTTCCTGGGCCATTATTATTTTTCTTGTCATGTTTTTAACGCCGGTAAATATTATGGGAAAGATACATTGCAAAAAAACTCACTAAAATTTTCTTTTTGAAAGCATCTGAAACTTATGATTGCTAATCAATATTTTTATGAAATTATTAATTACTGCATTAATTTTATCCTTCCTGGGGGCTGCAGGATACTCAGTGTGCATGAACAGCCTAGCAACAACACCCATGAGTCTTATTTCCATAAAAAAAAATAAAATTAGTTTGTTGAAGGATATTTACATTTGAAAGATGCAGTTTAATTAATGATCACGACAACAAGCTGAACAAAATGAGAAAAGGTGACTGCTGGCTGTGTTTTGGGTGCATTAATTTTGAAATAAACCTGACATCTTAAAAACAAAACAACAAAAAAAAGTGCGTTATTTTGCCTGGATAAATAAATGAAATTGTTCATCATTTTTAGTCCTCAGTTGTGAAAAAGACGACTTCGTTCCAAAAAATGAGGCTAAAATTGGCAGATAAAAAAAATTACCTTTCAGGAGAAGCAGGCTTCTAAATTAGATTGTCCCTTTATGAGTAAGCAGAAAAGATTACTATGAGACTAAGCAGATCTACAGAAAAAGGCCTGGAAAAACACACCTTCACTGGAGGAAGAGTCTTAAATACAACAGCTCATGACTCGTGCCTTACAGTTCTGGAACCCAAGGAACTGGTTGTGAAGTCCTAGTACATGAAAACAAATATGAGTGAGAAAATAGCAGTAGCAAAAGGAAGATGTGTTGCATGCATGTTTCTGATGATTTCTGTGTATATTTCTATGATGATTTCATGTTTATTTCTATGATTCTATGATTTCAGAGAAAGAGAAGTATAAAATATTAGTCTTGCAACAACCAACAGCTCTGGAGCTTTTGTTAACACTTAACAGTGAATGGGCCTGACTTTAAAACTAAATTTTAAGGCCAAAGACAAACCAAGAAAAATACAACAGCACTTCTATCATTTATTTCCTGCCTACATGAGAAAAAAAAGAAAAAGAAAAAAAAAAAAAAGCTTAGAGTTAAGCTTGCCAGAGTTAGCAGAAAGTTTCCTCAAGAGTCTTAGACAAAAATCAAACTCCAGCAAACGGTGGGCTTGCTGGTAGCAACATTGTACTGGAACTCATTTGTCAAGCTGTAATTTGATTTTTAAAAATAATGAAGAAGACAAGGGGAAGAGAGACAGAAAGGAAAGGCAAAACACTGGATGCTTTCCATTTCTCAAAGTTAAGATCCAAATGTAACATCAAGATGATGCTAATATTATACAAGCTTGCTGCACTGCACCAAACTCGCAGAACATACTGCACTACTTAAAACACTGCCACACTCTCTCTACAGCAGGCTGACATAAAAGAGCCTCCTAAGTTATTTCTAGCATTAAGCTGTTCATCAGATAGAGAAAGTATTCATTTAATCACCTTCAAAGTATGTAATATAGTGCTTTGTTGTCTGTTCATTGATATGTATCTAACATTACAGTGGTACGTAAATCTAAAATCATTGTGCTTTTTTCCTACACGGAAGTTTCCTTTTGTGAGAGAAAAAAAAAAAAAAAGACTGAGTCTTCACCTGCATCTTTCACATTAGTCCCAGAAGGACTTTCTGTTATAGAGAAGTTTTAGGGCAAGGCAAAAGATCATTCAGGCAATAAATAGAGTAAATGTCACAGTACACTGCAGGAACAACAACAATAAAAGTTGAAATATTTATAGAACATATATCAACATTTATACAGCTAAAACATTGAAATCTGCTTAATTCTAAATAGAGAATTAGTAACAGAACACAGGGAGAAACCTCTGCACAGGAATACAACAGAAACTTGCAACATTTGCCTCTCCCACCAGTCTAAATTTTATCAGTCATGAAAGTCTCAGAGTCTAATTTTCAAATCCCAATCCAATATACTGGCAGAGGATGCAGGACATCAAGCAGATCTAGTCACATGCCCTACATTGCACCTTTGGATCAGTACAGCTTGGGCTCTGCCCATTTACTAAGACTGCACTGGCATACTCCATAACCTTAATGTGGGACATACGCAGTTCATCAGGCAGATATTAGACATAAACTGGCTAATTGACACCTAGAAAAGGCCCAGAGACCTTGGTTGGATTACTGTCTATCTGTTGGGCATGAATATATATGTCCAAGCATTGGCAAACTTTCAATCAGAGAATTAAATTGCTACTTTTTTTTTTTTTTTTTTCTGACAAGGTTTTGTCTAGGTCTGTGTACCTCCGTTTTAGGAAGGAAGAGCATCACCATAGGGGTACAAGGAATGTTGCACAAGGTAGTTTCAGGGCCAGAGGCTGGCTCCTGTCTCATTTTATTTACCAGTAAAAAGAAGCAAAATCAACCCACAAAGAGACTGAGTAGTCACTAGTTATATATGAGGAACAGGAGAGTTAGACATGTAGACAATATCTAAGACTCTTGCAATGGCAAGGAACCAGTCAGATAGAAGTAGCCATATGATTTCAGCTGGTGTTCTGTGGTCCATGCTGAAGAAAAAAGTGCAAAAATCCCCAAAATATGTGCCTGCCAGAACAGGGGTTTCTAGCTTGATCACCTTGAGTCTTTATAGGGTCATATCTTCTCATACTATTCTGTTTTGGGTAACACTGTAAGAAGATTTTTTTTTTCTTTAAACAAAACCCTTCCAGTATTCTGTTTTCCTTACTAGCAACCTAGACTCCATCAAGAATCACAGACACCCACAGGGAGGGTTGTGCAGCACATGGCAGATCTGCTTGAAACAGTGATTTTTCCACAGACTACCATAAATCTCCATTTTAAGATTTAAAACTGATGACAGATGCTGGGCCAGATAGCTCTCCCTCAGGTGCACTGGGGCAAGTGCCAGGGTCAGACAATTTTGTGCGAGAAACTGGATGAGGAGCATGACCTAATTCTAGCACATGTACACTTCCTGTGCCAGAAGTACCTCCAGTGATATTACTAGCTGTGTCCCATATGGCCTATTTCTGCTCTCATTTTGATACAAAAACACCACTCAGTACCAATACCCTTCTTATGAGTCACATCCAGTGGTTTAACTGGTTCTGTGACCAGATTCATCTCAGTCAGGAAATGTAAACCAAAATTTAATAGAATAAGCTACAAGGTACTAATGAGATTATTATATTTAAGCCAAATTTGTTGTTAGTGGTTTTCCTTAAATAAAGAAAATAAAGGTCTTTCTGCCTTTAATGGTACACTGAAGTTTGATGCTTATAACTCCTTGTGATAAAGTGTACATGAACACTGGAAATATTCCACAGATGCTTCCACAGCCATGAACTTGCACTCGTGAATGCCCTTTGAGCAATTGGAAAAACTGAAGATTTGAACATACAGTACAACAGTGAAAAAGAATAGAGTAGCTGACAAGAAGTAGAAAGTTAGGGTATTAAAACAGGAGGGAAGGAAAAACAGGTGAAGAAAATGAGAATACCATGCTGTAGTTGTACAGAGGAATCTGAAGACCTTAAATACTTGTCACTCACTATGCAGAGGAGAGGAGAGAAGAGGAGAAATAAGTCAAAAATATATTATGTATCTACAGGCAGGGTATTTTTATATTTAAAACCATCTGTCTTACAAAAGTTCAGGTCGCATCATTCAGTTAGATAATTATAAGCCCTTCCAAAGACCCAGTTTTAGTAGAAAATGCTAACTTGATATGAGTTCCTGCCCTGAAATAACTATAGGTTTTGCTAAGACTTGGTGGTGGGAAAATGGATGGTGTCAAAAATCCTTTAGTAACTTCTGCTCCCTAAGGAAAGGTAGATTTGCACAGCTGCAAGGCTGCCCAAGTCACTGGGGCCCCAGTAGCCCTGGCATCCGTGAGTCAGAGTGTCAGAGGTGAGTCAGTGAATGATAACCCACAGTAGGTCTGCATACTGGGGCTTATTTAAGAACCAGTGAGGTGAGAGTTTTACCCTATTTTATTATCCCAGGCATCCACTCCTTCGTTGCCCCAGTGCTCTTGCCATGATTTCTTGCTATCCCTTCCCAGCAGGGATGTCACTGCTGGCCCATGACAATCAGGCATCAAGTCAGATGAATTCCAGCTGTGTTGCTGTACACTGTGACCAGTCATAGGTTTTATGGGCCAGTGTCCCCAGGTGTCCCCTGTCATCCATCTCCACACAGCTCTTTGATGAGATCTTTGGTCTCCAGGATCACTTCGAGGATCTTTCTTCTAGCCAAGGTGTTCACCTTCCTTCCAAGCTCCCTTCTTTCTTTTGAGATTGTTTCATCTTTTCAGAAACTCTTATTGGCATCATCTCTCCTTTCCAACATCTCAAGCTCCCAGTCGTCCCAAACTAAATTGTCTACATGCAGAAGCACAACATGGAATCAGCCTCCTCATTGCTGTTTCTGGCTCATGTCTCTCTTAACAGGAGGACTGAGGTGGTGACACTTGTTTAGTCCAGGTGTTACCAAAGTTTATAAGCAATTTGTACTGGTTGCAGGTAGTGAGTAGCAGGCTTCTGCTTGACAGTTCAAAAGTTCAGCTTTGAACGTCCACCCTCACACATATATACATCCTACTATCTGCCTCATGGCATTCACAATTCAATCCATTTTTTTTCTCCTTCAAGAGTTACCCTATCTCAGATCAGGCAATGTCACCTAAAAACCTAGAAACAGAGAAAAAAAGCCACGTATGCTGTATGACTACACCAGATGAGGAACCCATGTGCTTCCATACTCTCCGGTCAAATTAGGTGACATATTGTGACACATCAAGATGAAGCCTGGATGCTCTGCCTTTCCTCTGGGACTTTCTTCTGCATGGAAGATACAACGATTTTAATTACTCACTAACTGGGATGATTGGAGGATCAAAATATCCTGCAGCATACACCCATACACACAAAGATAGCTTCTTGTCCTGCCTGTGCCTTCAGATGAACAACGTAGTAATAAATAAATAAATAAATAAATAAATAGTCATTTAGGTGTTATATGTAAAAAATCAGTGATGCAAAGTCTCATATCCAGAGATACAGTGCACGGACAAAGGCAAAGGTAGTTAAGAAACAGACACTGCACAAACATATTGGAAAGAGTTCTTTGCTTAAAATATTTAGATTTATAGAATAGAATCATTAAGGTTGGAAAAGACCTCCAAGATCATCTGGTCCAACCATCACCCTACCACCAATATCACCCACTAAACCATGTCCCGAAGCACCACGTCCAACCTTTCCTTAAACACCCCCAGGGACGGTGACTCCACCACTTCCCTGGGCAACCTGTTCCAATGCCTGACTGCTCTTTCTGAGAAGAAACGTCTCCTCATTTCCAACCTAAACCTCCCCTGGTGCAACTTGAGGCCATTCCCTCTAGTCCTATCACTAGTTACCTGTGAGAAGAGGTCGATCCCCAGCTCCCCACACCTTCCTTTCAGGTAGTTGTAGAGAGCAATAAGGTCTCCCCTGAGCCTCCTCTTCTGTAGACTAAACAACCCCAGTTTCCTCAGCTGCTCCTCACAGGACTTGTGTTCCAGGCCCTTCACCAGCTTTGTAGCCCTTCTCTGGAAATGTTACAGGGCCTCGATGTCCTTCTTGTACTGAGGGGACCAAAGCTGAACACAGTACTCAAGGTCAAAGATTCAAAGACACAAGACAAAATACTGTTGAGCTTTCCAGGGATCATATTAAGAGGACTAGACAAATCTGACAAAGTCAAATACAGGCCATGACAAAGCTGATGACAATCACCACAGTATTTCAAAGAACTCAAGATTCACTGGACACAGAGGAAGACAGTGTATTTGTAACTACAATACACACTTGGAAGTACACAAATGCTATTTTCTGCTCTAAATACTCATATCAATAGTATTAGATGAACATTTCTTGACTGAGACAGGGAACACAGCAGTTTCTTCTCATATGATAGTGAGCTATTTACATGAAGGTATGAAACGGGAAAGTGGCGAAGCTTCTCTGCTCTCTACTGAGCCATGCCTAGTGAGCAGTATTGAGCCCTTTCCTGGCAGGTGGAAGATTTGGCTAACTAAGGAACTGAACTGACCTTTGCTACTTCCTGCCTGAGCACTTCACCTGATGACCCTCTCTGCAGAGTTCTCTTCCAATCTCCTTATACTCTCCCACCAACTGCCTTTTTCTTCCAAGACCTCTTGGCATGGTCCTTCACTTTCCCCACACAGTCTCATGTTGTCTGTCCTATATCAGATTGCTTCTCTTTCCTTCTCCTTCTCTTTCCCATGACCGCTTTCAGACTCTAAGCTAATAGTATGAGCAGAGCTTGAGAGTCTGAGCTCATATCTGCACCATCACACAAACACACATATCTAATTCTGGTCTCCTGCAACCATTAGAGATTTGGGCTTTGGCTCCAGAGGTATCAGGAAAGCAGTTTCTGCCCCAGAATTTCAGCTCTGTTTTGAACAGCAGTGGGCACTAACACTTTGTGTTGAGTGTGTTTACTCTATGCTAGGAGTGCTCCAGGGGTTAAGGAGAGGAAGTTCACATCTTTAGATCCAAATGGGGCTTAAACACAAGCTTATTTGGCCACATCAGGAAAGAAACAGCCTGTAGTTGACAGAAGTCAGATATCAGGTGTCTAAGGAATTTTACAGAAAGAGCAGCATTCATGCTGCTTTTCCAGGGTTAGGGAGCAGATAAGCAGCAGTTTCCACATCACAATTTTGTGTACTGGCTTCTGAATTCTTCCTGAGACATATTTAGATTTTGACATCTTTCTTTTGGGTCCAGCCCTTTCTGTTTCAGTCAGATCTAATGCCCTCAGTACTATCATTAAAAAGTCTCAGCCACAAAGCCAGTGATTGATGTGATCAAATAAGGCATCCATATGACTTGCCAGATGTAATACTGTTATACACTCCTCACTTTAACACAGATGCCAAAACAAGTCTGTCTTTCTCATTTGCAATAACATGGGAGAGACATACAGCAGACAGTCAGGTTACAGAGGCTAAGGCAAATAATAGGAGGCTACTACCTATTGTGATACAGTGACGCATAGTGCCATCAGAAAAGATAAAAGGAGTATTCGAGATTCAAAGAGACCAGGAAAGAAAGGTTTTTCTGTTTGGAAATAAAGTTTAAAAAGAAATTCTTGCCAAACCTTATATATCTTCTGCTTTCATAAGATTCTGAAATGCTAAAATTATGTTGCAGTCATTATTCACAGCCGTCCTTCCCAGAGGCGTACTGCAAATACACTTAGAGATAAAAAAGTTCGTGTTCAATCCTTTTCCAAAGCAAAGCAACCCTGATAAGTTACCAAGAACCTGTCAGAACTTCTTCTAGAGGCCAGCCACTTTAACTTCTTCCTAATTATAAAACGGGCATTCAGGTCAGTGAACTCTATCAATCTTCTCAGAAAACAATGAACTCTAATTGGATGTTCGCTCTTGATTATGCAGCTTAAAATCTGCCCAGATGTGTCCTGCCACAAAAGACTGTTCATCACCCAGCCCAGAAGCTCAGTCAAGGAGTCAAAAATACACCAGTCTATTTCTGAATGTGAACTGACATCACAAAATGTTCCATCAACATTAGTGACATATTTTTCTAAGGTGCCAAGGCAAATCAAACACAAGGGTTAAATTTCCTTTTACCTTCAGGGTTGAGGACTAGAATTTTTGTTACATGAAATAGCATAGAGCAACACGGCCCCCAGATTCCTCTGTAATCATCCACTTTTGAGTTAGGTGTGTGAAGGAATAAAAAAACATGTATATCACAAAGTTTCAGTACATGCCCTCTATATATAGTTCAGACCGCTAATGCTACTTTATCAAAAATAATCAAGAAATGGCATTATTCTTGACTAAAAATCGATGTCTTGAGAGTGCAGTAGAAATAAAAACCTCTTTAATAAACATCTGTTTATTACACTGAAATTTTCACAGAATCACAAAAAGGCTTGAGTTGGAAGGGACCTTAAAGATCATCTAGTCCAACCCCCCTGCCATGGGCAGGGACATATTTCACTAGGTCAGGTTCCTCAAAGCCCCATCCAACCTGTTCTTGAACACTTCCAGAGATGGGACACCTACAGATTCTCTGGGCAACCTGTTCCAGTGCCTCACCACCCTCTGAGTAAAGAATTTCCTCCTAATAGCTAATCTAAATCTCCCTTCTTTTAGTTTAAAACCTTTCCCCCTTGTCCTATTGCTAGCTGCCTATGTAAAAAGTCTCATTCCATCTTTTATATATGACCCCCTTAAAGTACTGGAAGGCTGCAACGAGGTCTCACCAAAGCCTTCTCTTCTCCAGACATAACAACCTCAACTCTCTCAGTCTTTGCCTTCTTATCCTCCTCGTAGCCCTTCTCTGGACCCACTCCAGCAGGCCCACATCCTTCTTGTACTGAAGGCCCCAGAGCTGAACACAGTACTCCAGGTGGGGTCTCATGAGAGCAGAGCAGAGGGGTAGAATCACCTCCCTCGACTTGCTGGTTGAAGCTGAAACTCTGAAGATCTCAAGGTGCCACCACAGGCCAAATGATGGAGATCATAATCTGATCATATCCTCTAGGTAATAAGCAACTAATTTAGTCTTGCAGGATATGGAACAGCAACTGCGTCAGAACTTACACTGGTGCTGTAATTGCATACTATCCAGATTGAAAATGAAAGACAGGCTAATAACAACCAAGATCTTCATCCAGAGAAATAGTATTGATTCTTTCCATGCCAAGAAGTCACAATGACAGCTTTAACACTGACCTATAATACAAGTTACCCTACAGTACAAGAAGAATTATTCGGTCTATAGCAACTACACAAATCACAATATCTATACAATGTTTGTGAAATTGCTATGCTTAAACCACGTAATGCAAACCTAAACAAACCGTCCTCCTGTCCTTGTAAGTGATTTCAAAGGACTTCTGCTCCAGTTGAAGGTCAGATGAAATCATGGATACAAACACTTGAATTTCTGACACAGTATATATGAAGAAGAGGTATGGGCTGATAATTATTGTTTTATGGTTTTTGAAGTCCCTAAAGCAGGGTATGCAGGAAACTGGACAAGGCGTACACTGTGTGGAATACATCATTCTCCTCTTGCAACTAGCAAAGACACCAAGGTGTATGTGATTCTGAAGATAAGCATGTGTTTATACAGGAGTCATAAAAGAACGGAGATGAGGAAGGAAGGAAGGAAGGAAGAGAATGAATTTTAAAAATCTGACAGTTTTACAGTCCCATCATCTTGTCTTTTGTCATGTATATGTTGAAGTTCTCCGGTTTCTTTTGAAGAGACTGGGAAGTTAATGCACTGATGTTTTCTGAAAACAGCATGAAAATTCCCACACAGGAGCCAGAGAGATTATCAAGACAGAATAGAGAGATCTTCATGTTCATATGATGGCTAATGAGAACCAACTGCACAAATAAGCAGCTGGCAATTCATTCAGCCAGTAATGGGTGTTATCAAGGAAAGTTTAAGTATTTCTATACTGCCTTGTTCCTGGGCACGTCTGTATGACACAAGCAGAAGCACAGCTGAATTCAATGCCTTGCTAAGGTGATAATACTGCTAAAGTACAGTAATAGGATTGTGGTTAGACTTGTGTAGTTAACACCGAAATCTGTGCTCCTGTCATCCTCTTGTCAAATACAGGTCAAAGCTAGTTTGGGGATATCTGTACCTGCTGTGATTGTGTCTTCTACCTGCAACATAAAATAACCCAAACTGGATGAATGCTATGAAAAGAAAACAGGCAGCAGGAACCCAGACTGTCCAACCTCCATTTATGCTTTAGAACACTGTTTAAGCATCACAATAGAAGTACCAAAGATGTTGATGCAGCCAATGGATAAGAGCCTTTAAAAAACCCTGACAGAGGCCAGTTTTGGCCTTTTATTGGATACCTTAGTCTGGCCAAATCTTGCATTTTTAATATGCATTTGTATAAGCTGATGAGCAAACAATTAAAATATGATTCAAATATTCATGGAAATCAAGGTATCTGTATTAACTGCACATAATGCAGTCTCATTTTCCTACCACATAATTTGTGATTATTTCAACATCCATAATATCAGTATCCTCGAATCCTAAAGTCAGAGTGCATACACACATGTACAATGAAAAAAGATTAAAATAGCTAATTCAGACATTAATCTAGCCTGCCTAGCACTGGATTTTGCCTCAGTCTGACTAACTAAAATCTGCTGTTATTCTGATTTCAGTAAGACACCTTCTCGTGTTGGCAAGAAAATGCATTATTTGAACTAGTGGGGTTGATTACAGTTGGAGAGAAACTCAAAGCACATAGTTGCTGTGTCTGTCTGTCCTAAAGGTTACTCTAGTACAGGCAGTCTGAGGTCTCAGACTGGAAAAACAAACATATAAAGATAAGAGATAAAATTCATTATTATTTAGAGCTGAACAAAGTCACTGAAAAAAAGTAACACTTCCAGTGACAGTCTAGGCAATTTTGGAGCTTACATCTCATTCTCAAGCAACATTTAAGAAGACAGTGCAATAGACTGATGTACACTATTGTGCCTGAGGTAGTAGACAGACCTAGATGAGTTTTAAGCACATCCAAGGAGAGAAATCCCGTTGATTTCAAGTAGTTCAGAACTGTCACTAGACTGGCCAACATCCTCAGTAACCATTTCTTGAACAATGGTGAAACTCTATTATGGGTTATCTGCAGTTACTGGTGAAGCTATTTTACTAGATTTTTGTAATGTAATGAAAGACATGGATTCCATAGCCAGTCTCTTTCTAGTACTGCCTGAATCCCTATGCTGAAAATTTATTAGGATTCTCTGTTTGAAAAACTGCAGGTGGTAATAGAACCTGCAGAAAGGTAAGATCTTCACAGTTTGATGCGGTGGAGTTCATAAAATATAATTACTGTGTGGCCATATGAACACTGTATTATGAAGGTGTGAATCCTAGTCTTATTTTATGAACTCTCTTTATATCTTTGTAAAACTACAGCTTATATTTTCATTGTAAGAATAACCTGATATATCTACTATATTTTTACTTCCATTTTCGTATGAAGTCTAAGGCAGTGGTGACATCACCAACTAGTGGAGATTCTTGAATCTTGAAAATCTCTTATTTAAACAAAAATGCCATGAAAGAAGATGTATATAAAAAAATAATATTAATAATAATAATAATAAAAAAAAGTGAAGCCACGCAGATTAAAAAGAAAAGGAAAAAAAAAAAAACTATTACAAGACAAAGTTATCTGGACCACACCAGAAAAGGAGGTTGCATTTTTTAAAGATTGACTCTCCTTCAATTCAAGGAAAATGATGCTGGAAGGAAAAAGTCAAGCTAGGAGAAAGAAAGGAGAGTAGTAAACCAGATCCTGCCTCTATATTTTCCTTGTACTTAGTGAAAACTTGGAATGTTTGCAGAATAGGAGCTGGGTGTTTCAGGTGTTTCATGAAGTGACAGGCAAACCTGAGCCCCTGTGTGGTACTGGTCTGGGATGACATTCTGCTCACAAGACCTGAACACGTCCAGTTCATGCTGCTCATAGTGCAGCCAAAACATCAGCCTCATTTTGAAGCATTAGCAGTTGACCCCCCCACCTCAGGCCCCTCTGTTTTTTTTAAATCTTGAAGATGACAAGAAAGAGACTGGGTACTGGAGTACACCCAAACTAAAGGAAACTTAACGGAAAACATGGTTTCATTTGCAGTACACCATATGGCAGTAAAGTGTCCATTCAGAACATCCTTTCTTGTAGCTAAATTAACTAAGGTTGTTCTGTGATGGTGTGCAATTTGGCATTAACCTTTTTTGATATTTATGGCCCTTGGTTTGGAAGAGTATGCTTCAAAAGTGATCTCAGAATATTTCCCATTTATTTATTTATTTTTATCTCACTCTTCTTTGAGAGATTGCCACTTTCCTTGCAAACAAGGAAATAAGATGCATGAGTAATTGTCACTATATTCTTTTGAAATGAAAAACATTTTATTATTCAGCGTATTTGTCATCCTCATCCTCTCTCTTAGCTGTATAACTTCCAGCCATAAGTACCTATTTTAAATCATGTGTATAGATGCTGATATTTCCAGCATCTCAGAGTATATATTTTCCATGTCTCTGAGCATCCTGAATCGTTAGGGGTATGAAACATGTAGCAGAGAAACAATTTGTCTTTTTACTGAATCAAACTCTTAAAAAAAAAAAAAAGATTCATGCTGAAAGAAGCTATAAAAATTCCAGTAAAAAGAGAAGACTAAACAATGAATAAATTCACCTCAATAAATTGTGCCTGCAAAGACCAACTCAAAGTCACTGTTTTTTCAATGACAGAAATAAATTCTAATATTCCACTTAAGAAAAATTTTCTCCTGATACTTCTAGGCATTTAGGGGAGACACTTGATAAAATTTCAGCAAGACTGAACACACAACTATATAGATCACCAACATATGGCAGCGAGCTCCATAATCTCAGCTCTGTTTATTTACCTTCTTGTTACAATCTACTTTTTGAAAATCTGTATGTCTAGCTCTTTTGATTGAATGCACAGTTCTCGTTTGGATAGGCAGCTGACAACACAATGTTATATGTATGTAAGTGGGAGCCAACATATCTGAAAGGCCTAGGGTCTGGTAAATTAATTACCAAACCTATATAAATTGAGCATTCACATCTGAACTCTGGACATCTCCTCTTCCTGACCCTGGTTGAGCTTGTCAAGTTATCCTACATGGGCGGAATAATTTATGCCAAAGAAAAAAAGGATGATCTAATATGAACCTGTCCTGTAACTTTCATTAGGAGCACAGAAAACCTGAGTATGCTTCCAAGTGAATTCTCTGCTAGGAGCTCTATTTTCCTCTTTATCTACAGAACTGGGTGAAGAATTGCAGTATGTATTTAAAGCAGTGTTTTAAATCAGTGACTGCAGAGGTACTTTCCTGGAGAAGGTGAACGGCTCTCTGACACTAGCTGGACCATTCAATTTGAAAGCAAAGCATGACAATTCTGCAAAAATATTTTACCCCTTAAAACCATGCCTCTGAGCAAAACTATGAAACTAGTGTCCCTATTTGTAACCTGGAAGGAGGAGAAAAGTCATATTAAAGAGCAGAAGCATCAGTAAGGACTCACTGGGGACTATTGAGCTGCTGGAGAGAAGAGCAGGGAGGGTTTATTAAGCCGCAGCAGCACCAGCTGCAGAGATTTCAAGCTTGCTGGCTGGAAAGTGAAATTTGCTTGCTATTTTTCAGGCAAGAAAGTCAGGCAGAAGTGAGCAAAACTACCTGAGAAAAAATGCCTTTGGAGAGAAAGTTGCCTAGGAAATCTTGTCTTCTCAGAGCACACTAGAGAGCAAAGCAGTTTAGCCATAAACCGTCAGACAGTTTGAGGTTATCAGAGGGTAAGGAATTCTCCTATTGGGGCCAAAAGGGGGGCTCTGGGTTTGCAGACTGTCAAAGCAGATGAATAAAGCCACACGCATAAAACAAATTAATTCCTCTGAAGTTCCAGAGTGATTAAGAAACTCTTGTTTTAGGGGAGAATGATAAATTATTACATTAACTTTAAAACATATTCTCTAATCCCACTCTTCAATCTAGCTGGAGAAGCATCTTTGTGCTTTATTTTTTTTGTTATTTATCTAAAGATGAATAATTTGCAAAATCCTTAGGTGTGCAGAGAAAGGACTACGGTTCAAGACGAGAGCAATGAGTAGACACCCCTTACTCCCAGCAACACATCTTTTGACAGTTCTCTTAACTGACAACATTAAAAGTAATGTTAAAATGAATTTTTGAGCTTTACATTTTATAACATGGCTTGTTTGAAAAATATCTAATCTTTATTAGAGCCATTCCTTTCAGACGTTCCTTTCAGACAAAATTGGAGGTTGTTGAACTGTCATTTTAAAAAAATATTGCTAATACTATAATACTTAACACACCTCGGGAAGTAAATAAGCATCAGGTTTGTAGTGGTCATGTCACCTGGAGCCTTTTTTTCCAGGTGCCTTGGTGACTTGGCCCAAGAGTGCCACTCTGCCTTCTGTTGAAAACTGGTTACCCAGGTTCATTTGAAAGGATTATAGTCTTGGTGGTTTTCAGTTTACATGTAAAATGAAGGTCTACTTTTCAGCCATTATCAGTTCTAGTAGCTTGGAATGATGGAAAAGAGAAAGGCATCAAAAACATAGAGAAATCATCTCCCATCTTGGGAAGAAAAGAAGGCAAACTGTCTGTTAAAAACATGATATCTCTTAAAGCATAACTCCAAAATTTTTCATACATTAATCAGTTGACCTGATTAATCTATGCATCATATACCTACATCAAAGAGTTTCATATTGCACATTTCTGGACAAGTCTGTAACTGTTACCAACAGTGTAATTTAACACACATTCAGGTACCAACCTCAGTGTTCTCCCAGGACACTGTACAAGCACAGAGATCCATCTGCTTGGAGATTTTGCCATACCACGGCCAGTTATAGCCCTTACCAGACTTAGGCAGGAAATTTGAGGTACTGGTGAGGAGAGGAGCTGGATAATGCACCTTCAACATTTGCCTCACTGAGAAGATGAGGTGCCAAATACTTGTTGAGGGATAGCAATTTTTCAAGAAATAAAACTTGTTTTTACATTTCACTTTCTATATACTATAGCAGAAAGCAAAAGAAAATTTGTCCTGGCAGAAAAATTATGATGACTGTTTAGCAAGTTTCTCTTCAATGTCACTTTGTTCTGTCACAAAGACTGCAGTGCTGCAAGGCTCAAACCTCACTGTAAGAATTAAAAAAAAAAAAAAAATCACTATACATGACTGGAAAGTCCTTGGCTGCAGTGCATTTTCTACGTATCCTTACCAAGATGTAGTTTGCAAAGGACTCATAATCTAGAGAAAGTGAAAACTAAAGTGAACCTCTTTCAGGTTGTGTGAACTTTCTGATTCATCGTTTTCTTTATCACAACAAAATTAGAAGGGTTGTGCCAACAATAAAAAGACAGGGATCGGGGATGGAGAGTAGAAAGAATATACTATGCATTTAATGCTTCTCACTTTTTGGCCAAATGTAACTTCAACACATACGGTAGGAATATAGAAAGAGATAGGTTATCTAAAAGGCTAGATGAAAGTCCTAGAGGAGGAAAACTGTCTTAGTCAAAGGGAGATCCAACTGTGAATGCTCCAGAACATGACCTGTAGGACGGATACAATGGAGCTTACAACAACAAGATGGAGTCTTGGTAACTTGACTAATCTCTTCCAAGAACTATAAGGCATAGAGTTCAGCAAGAGGAAACAGACAGCCATGCCTATGTAGCACCAATCTGATATGAGAAGCAGTACAGTCATGTTAATGTTTAACTCCTACCTTGCTTGCAGCAATATCTTGCTTGCAGAAAAATTAAATATCTCAGAAGCCCACAGTGTTACCTCAGCCACTCAGTTCCTTCCTCAAAGATTGCATCAGACTGGGTTTCATACATGGAAATTCTGCTCTGATGGGCTGCAACACATTCCCCATGCAAGGGCCCAGAGGAGAATCAAAGGTAGGTACCACATAGTTTCCAGACAGACAGTCTGCTCTAGAGGAGCTAATTCTAAAGAAAATGGATAATGAACTATATCATTATATCAATGAACTAGATCCCTGTCTTTCTTTTATTTAGACTGTATCCTTAGTGTCTACAAAAAGTCACGTAGCCAATATTTTGAGGATGCAGACCCTCACTACAGAATGAACAGGGAAGGAAAGTAGGGTATTGCCCTATAACAAAGGGACACCTTGGCAAGAAGATTAAAATCAGCTCTGCACTGCAAGAAATGAGTCCAAACTCTTTTATTTCTGCTGCCAAACTATGTAGGAGGGTTGAGAAACTTGTAGGCAAACAGATTTGTCCGGGGAGAAAATGGTATTTTCTTGAAAAGGTTTTTTCTTTTTGATTGGTTCTCATTTTGCTTATGTAATGGACTTTGTAACCAAGGTGGGTAGACCTGGATAGAAGTTATTTAGGGGTCCTGCTGAAACAGCTAGTTGAAGACCTAAATATGCCACAATAGTCTTGATCAGTCTTAGTAAGGTGAGTCTTTAGAAAGCTAGAGAATTTTCAGTGGCCAGAGTTTTTCAGAAGTTGGTGACCATGGTCCTGTAGGCTAGATATCTTCCATGGACATTCTTCACGACAACTCCTTTCCATGCTTTCCCATCTCTCTCATCAAGAGACATTTGCAGAATTCTGGCTATGAAATTGTTCAAATACCTAATCTTCAAGATGGAAAAGTGGCTGATCTGGCTTCTATCGAGATTTAAAAAAAAAAAAAAAAAAAAACTTTTCCTATGAGTCAGAATAAAATCAAATTATACACAGACTAGATTACATTAGAGAAGGTCTGTTTCTTAAAGTTCCTTATCTGTTCATTTCTTATTGTAGTCAGTGAAAGCAAGCAGATTCACAGAATGCTGTTTATAATTGTGAGCCTCACACGTGCATAGAGATCAAATTCTAATCCAGTAAAAGTCTAATTCCAACAATGATACATATAATTTTCACCTGACTCCCAAGCAGAGGATTTTAACAGAATAATCAAGCACACTGATATGCATTATGAAGTGCATTAATGTCTCCTGTTAAGTCTAAGTGATCCTATTACAAGTATGCAGGCTACAATGGATCCACAGTAGAGAAGTATTGCATAGCAATTCATGTGTAGCTCTTCCTGATGACAAAGCAGAGACAGTGCTTGTCAGGAGTATCAGGAAATTAAACTTCTTTTAGACATGGCTTAGATGTTCAGAAGGTGCCATGGAGGTCTAGTGGTATAAGTGTGATGAAAGCTCACCTTCAAAGGAGCTCAGAGTTTGAGGACTCTGCCAGAAAGGAACTCAAGAAGCCATCTCATCCAGTCCCCAGCCTGAAGACAAGTAGCAGCTACATCTCCATGTTACATGAGAACAGCCCAGGTTTCAAGGAGAGGCTGTATATTTTATTTGAGCACCTGAGTCAGGAGCTGTAGGTGAGCTTTCAGCCTCAGACACCAGGGTGATAAGTGCATGGGAGTTCACTGCTTTTTCTGACTGTATCAGTTGAACATTCAAAAGATAATGTCTCTCCCTGTGAAAAGAGCATCCTTTATGTTATTAAACCATCACCCCTAAAACAGAAGTTTCTGTGCATGTTGTAATCATACTATTCTCTTCTCTTACATGAGCGAGGTTGCTACTAAAATAATTTATATTCTGGTGGACACAAAGCATGGGAATTGAAATGCTTTAATAAAATATTCTCTTGCCACTGGAAATAACAAGAGTTTTAGTTTTTAAGAGTTTTGAACAAAAAGGAGTTCCTCCTTGACCTTTTGATAGGAAACTTGACCCTCTAAATAAGTGAAAATCTAGATAAGTATTGTTATATTATCCCTTAGTTAAGGGGCAGCTTACGAGACTTCTCAAATAGTCTGTAAATCAAAAATTTCACATCCAAATCACAGTTACACCACTTTTCTATATAACCATTTATCACTTTTTATCTTTGCCACCCTCCCTGATCTTGTGTTTTCATTTGGTCCATTTATTTCTTTTAAACATTTTGATTAACTAGACAGGCCTTTAAGTAATGCATAAAATAGAAATAATAAATTTTAAATAATCAAGACACCATTCTTTTAGCACTTTTAATTATGTTTATCTTGCCTTAGTTTGTAAGCTATTTCTATCTTTCTAATACAATAAGCATGTTCACTTGTAGACAGCTATTGTTATCAAGTTTTTTTCATTAATGTCTGTAAACTAAATAATTTTAATATTTTATGTAAGCATTTCTAAAAATACAAATTATGTTTAGGACCAGTTTTTCAAAGAAGATATTTCAGTCAAAATAAGTTCAAATATGCACCATTTAGAGGTAGCCACTTTTTTTTGTGCCTTATACATTTATACATAAATATTCATTTACATATAAAAATGACAGTTTTTAAGTCTAATATCTTTCTGATATTAAAGAACTAATTAGATAATGTTCGACATCCATATATCTAAGACCTTTCCAAACTATAAGTAAAACCTCTGCCACAGTGAAAACCTTTCAGGAACATGGGAAACTAAACTCAACTCTCACTCATCTAATTTGAATATCATTATATCATTTGAAAATGCAGTAGGTGGTTCCATATTTTGTACAGAAGGGGACAGAGTACCATATATTGCCAGAAGAAAGAAAATTATTTGTAGCAGGTATGTATTTCTTTAAAAGTCAGCCACCTGAAGCAGCTGAGAGGTTTAGAATATTAGTGTCTCTGGCAGAGACAAATTAGTGGGCAAGTGAATGGTCAACGGTGTTTAAACACCATTCATCTTCTAAAAGCTTTCTCATGATTATCAACTCCACATCTGCTGGATTCTCACATACCTCACCTAATTTATATATGAACACTGCTCATGACTGCTGTTTGTTGGGAACTTAGGTCTTGTACAGTTAGCTACCACAAACCGGGGGGGGAGGGGAGGGGGCAGGGGGGGCCGGGGGTGGGAAGAGAAAGAGAAAAAGGTAAAAGAAATTCAACACATGAAGGACAGAAATATGGGACAGGGATAAATGCTTGAAATGTTATTTTGTTTTATTCTGAGAAGTCATGAAGATCTGATACTAGCTCAGAGCTGAATGATATCATCTCAAGGATAACTTATCCATCCGCAGTAGCTTGTACCTTGCCTAGAACTTTTTTTAAGAACAGGGAAAAAAAGATAATCATAAAATAAATTCAGGTGTTGAAGAACGAATGATTGTTTGATTATCTCAGTTACCACATTATTTACTTGAATTAATCTATCATGTATGTGTATATCCTAACAGCATAGGTTCTTCACCTTAGTCCCTTACCTCAGTGTAAAATTCATTTGAAAGCCAGGGCAACATTATTATTATTATTATTATTTTAGTTCTGATCATGAGATAAGGAAGTGGAAACAGCTAAAAGCTTTGTAATTATAATATCAAGCATCTCAAACACTGAAAAAGCTATACAATAAGTCATCAGTTTGAATCTGAGAAGTCACTCACTCATAAGACAACTTCAGCTGTTAAGAATTGACATTACAATAACTCAGAGATCTCTACAGTGATATGGAATAGTATCAAGTTCCTATGAAATCTGAAGAAATACAGTGCAATTTTAACCATGATAGCAGTCCAGTCCAAACCACCTCAAAGCTCCAAATGCATCTTATAAAATAGCACTAGCATTTTTGCACACAAACTGGCACAAAAACATTTTCAGCAAATAACTACATGTTCCTTAATACAGTTTGGTCACTAGAAGGAAAAAAAAAAAAAATCTCTTGAAGAAATTGTTGCATACAACTCTATTTAAAATCCTCTTTAAATCCTGCCTGCAGAATTGAAGCCCCCAGTATTAAGGAGTCACATCAAATGTCCAGCATTGTGCAGCATGCACTTAAGCAAACTAAGCCTTGGTAAAACGTAAAACTACACAGTAGCGAATGTAATGAATAGATAGCTGAATTATTCTGACTCTAAGGGAAGAGGTTGACCTATCCTAGAGAGTGACTGAAAGAATATTTGATCCCTCCTCGTTTCCTTTGGAACCCCTTCATTCAATTGATTCTAGATGCCAACTATGAACTCTTCCATTACTATGAACAAAATTTAGTATCTACAGACTCTCTCCTGAAACTCTGATAATCAAGCTAGCGGAATTCTCACTGTATTACTTATTTTAAATAAAGCTTTTCTAAAAAAATATATTTTAAAAGTGAGAAGCAACCCAGCATGCTGTCTTTCTGTAAAAGCTGCGGTCAGATTATCTCATAAAAAGTTCTCTCTTGAAACATCCAAGTAAGCAAATATATTAATACAAGAAAATCAAGTAGACCGATGTTGTACTTCGGTAATCTCATTTTAATAGCCAGATCATTCATGTTATTTGTCTTGTGATTACACATTGAATTTCTTAAACTACAGAGCTACTTCCCAGCTACTCCTATTTGCTGTCTTATCTGATCCAAAAAGTGCTCCAAGCCATGGTTCCCTGGGCTCTGGCAGGCAGACCATTTCAGGGTCTGTCATGGACAGAGCCCCCACAGTAACCCCACTTCTTTGCTGATCCAACAGGACAGAAAAGGGACAGCAAACTCTTCTGGGTATACAACCAGCTACCCCACACTTACAGAGCTGCATGGGGAAGGTGCTGCTGCTGATGATGCTTTCTCCTCCTTTTGCTGTCACCCATGGATTCATATTTTCCTCCTCCCTCCTTTGGCAATATTTTATTCTTCATAGGACCAGTTTGATCTGAGTTCTGATCACCCCCATATCAGCAAACTCTATTGCACTGCCCTCCCCAGTCCTCCTGCATGGCACAGAGGCAGCAGAGCCGATGGCAAAGGACTGCCTGCTCTGGACTTCCTACACACAAGAGCACTGGTGGTGAACAAAGACCTTCAGATGAAATACTGAGCTATAGTGCAGAAGTAATAAAGGGCTAATTTAGATAAGTTTTCATTTCCTTTTATTATACCACTATTTCTTTTTGTAGGCATACATTGCTTTCTCTCTGGCTCTGCAAAGCAGGTCAGACCTGCACCAGGGAAGAGCTATCCTGTGAGTGCCTTGACCTTTTTAAGGATTGTGCAGCCTGGAAAGCCAGAAATTATATCTAGATGGGTTTCTCTCTATTTATAAACCTTTTTTTTTTTTCCTGCTTCCTGTGAATAAGATTATATAAACCTTGTGGATTGAGTTAAAATTATTTCATGATTTATTTCAAATTAGTTTTGTAAGAAAATAGGAGACAAATGCCCAAACACAAACCAATGTATCTTAGGGAAGAAACATAAAAAGGATACTATAGAAGAAGTCTCTTTATCCACATGAGAGAAATTGATAATAAATTGCTACATCAGGCTCTACATAATGCTTTTTTTAAGATCTCTGTAATCTCTTTTGCAACACCTGATTTATTTCTTTTTACAACCCACATAAACTTGTTTCAAGTCTTTTCTTGAAAACACTCTGATATCATTACTAATCTCTCAGATTTTGAAATCATTCAAAACAAAATGAGAAATACTTCATATCCCACAAGAGCAAAACAGTTATATGCGTGTTTAATCATAAGTATTTAATTAGCATTCTAATGTACACGTGAAACTGAAGCACCTAACTGAGATGGGACACAAAATGAACATAGGAACTGTCTCCAGAATACATTTTTGCTGTTGAGCATAGGCATCAACAGACTGGATAACTAACATAACTTCAGCTGAAAAACTTTTCTTAGGGTTGGACCAGAATGATGTTTATTTGCTGTTTTAGAAAAAAAAAAAAAAAAAAAAAAGTCAACATTAATCCATTTCTTGTCTGAAGAAAGCAACAGGGGTATTCAGCTACAAAAAAGGAGCATCAATCAGGGGATACATTACAGGCGGGCATGAAAAAAACTTCCCAGAAGCAATGATAATCTGTCTAATCAATGCCTCATACAGAATACTTCTGAGAACAGAGATTAACACATTTACCAGATCAATGTTATCCCTGGCCTGAGCATGTCGCAGTAAAAGCATAGCTTTATACATATATAACCAAAACATACCAATTATGATCTGAGTTTCAAATTTTTGAAATGACTAATTGAGGGAAATGGGATAAAAGAACTCTGCAGCAACAGAGTCCTTTAAAACATTGGATTTTCAGCGCGAATAAGATGATTCTTATAAGTCGTTATATCATCAAAGCAGAGCTGCAGCCAAGTCTAAATTTTCCTACTTATTTGCAGTAAACTGTACATATCTTGACCCACTATATGGATGATCACTTCAATGGTGTTGCTGCCTGGCCAAATCTCATGCAAGACAGACAGCTTCCTGTCCAGCTCAACATGCCAAGTATCATCAAAGGTACATCTCCTTTGCACACGTCTTTCTTTCTGCCTAGAAATTACACTAATGCAATACCCGAGGAGGGTTATGAAAGGAATCCCAGTGTTTACCAGGTTGGTCAGTACAGTAACAGGAGCCCTGTCCACATTGTCACATGTTCAGAAACTATAGGTAAATGTCCACTTCAAAAATATAGATCAGCTCCAAACGCGTATGCACAAAGCCTTCCCTTTCCAGGATGCCTGCCTATGCACTTAAGCAGACTGTATGCATACAGATGCATTTTTGGTGTGCACTCTCTGCCCATGGCCAGATCAACTAAACGGCACATAGTTACTGCTACCCTAGATAAAACAGACTCATTCTGCAAAGGACTAGCATATGCTCTTATATTTATGACACCCGTAAATTTTCAGTTCTCTGAAGTGCTAAGATAGACCTTAATGGAATATAGGCTGTTTAAAGTTACAGCAGATCTTCTTATGCTGGTTATAACCTTGTCCAGGATCTCGTCCTTTCCATCCAGGAAGGAAAAGAAAGGACCATGGGCTTTTTTTTTTTTTTTTTACTTCCAGAAAAAAAAGTACTGTACCCATACACTACCCTTTGCAAGCTGTTACTGGTGTTTTTATCTGTTGCAGAGCTGGTGAAGGTGCAAGGCAGAATCTCTTAAAGATTCAGTGCCAAAATATGCATTTTGTAGTTTCAACTACATTCATCTGCACAAAATATCAGATATAGAAAACAAATGGCAACATTGTAAATTTCCATGACACATACAGTGCAAGAGAGCTTGTGTATTAACAGGAAGAAGCAATACGCTGTTTATTCCCAAAGATAAAGTCTTTGTTAAGAAAATAAAAAAATAATAATAAATAATTAGGAATATGTCATATCTTCAGGGCCATTTCCCTTCATCAGTGAGTGACTCATTAAAATAAATAGCATCTACAGAATACCTACAGGAAAAAATAATTCTGTAAATATATTGCTTGAATTTTTAGTAAAGATTTTACAAGAAGAGAGATGCCAGCAATCTTTACTCTTCCTGAAAAATAGGGTGCCCCTACTTTCTACTGAGATAGTCTTGAATTTTGGAAGCAATCAAAAAATACACCTCGAGTAAATTGACTAAGATCAGTGATTATGTCACTTGTATCTGTGGTATTCAAAGCCTACCAGCACTAAATGTCCCATGTTTCAAAATTAAGTATGCAAGTCCTGGACTCTTAAAGTATACTTGACAGTGGAAGATAAGTCCCACTGACTGTTCCAAAAATAAAACTGAAATGTATTATTACTGAAAGCTAATATTAAGAATATAGACAAAAAAACAGTATTTGCTTCAGTGGATTTTATGCCTGAAACGTGTTTGTTGATGCTGAACTTCAAGCTAGTAAAGTCAATGATGATGTCTTTCAGATTTTGTGATGACTAAAACATTTCCTGCCCTTTTCAAACACCTTCTTTAGCAATTGGTGCATGCCATCCTTAACACTTGAGTGTGACTACCTTTGAATCATCAGATTCAATTAGAGGCACCATGTTATCTAAACAGCAATGTTAAATCAGATAAAGGGGATAAGAGGGAACACAAACTGCTTTAGTGTGAAAAAAAAGATTAGGTGCATTCATTACAAAATAGCTGGTTATGTGCAGGAGTAAGACAGTGTCCTACTAGTATTTGAAGCCTCTTAAAGCCATTTTGGGAGAGAGAGATTTTAACACGCAAAGCAAATAATATTCTTCCTTTTTTTTTCTTTTTTTTTTTTTATGTTAGGATTAAATTAGGAAGAAGCACATTTTTTGCCTATTTACAGAAAATGCCCTCTGAATTCAGCCACTGAATCATCTGGCAAGAGAAGTAGTACAAATCTAATTTTCTGGGACTTTTAAAACAGAAGTCAGTATCATTTCAATAATACAGTAATAACGCAGTCATTCTCTACTGAAATGTAGGAAATGATCTTATGTTTCCAGGAGATAAGCATGATAGATCCTCTTATCCTTGCAGCCAGAGTAACAGCTCTGTATGTGATGGGACCATCCTCCTCTACATGCCATTTAAGTAAGACGGAAACACCAGAGATTTGTGTAGTCAGATTTTTCTCACCCTTACACTCCTTACAGTGATACTGATGCCCCAAATGACAATGTTTACTGTTTTTCTCTATGCCAAACTGGGCATGTCTTAACATACCACTTAACATACCACTTTAAAAATAATAATAATAATAAATAAATAAATGGTAATATTAAAAAAAAAAAAGAGAGCGAGAGAGAGAAAATTATTATGTACAGCCTTGCTGTGGCTTGCGTATTGGTACAGCACAAAATAGAACACAATGTGCACATCACAGTAGGTAGAACTTTACCTTACATTCACATCAGGAGGTAAACATGCCATTTTACAATCATTTTATCAAAAAATTCAATTATCTAGTATTGAACAGATGGCCTAAATACAGTCTTCCATAACCATATGATATGCAAGGTGGTCAGATGAGTGATCAAGACTGTTCTTTGTCTTTTAATCTCATCAGCCAGCCAAAAATAACAATAAATTAATCAATAAGCCCTTCAAACTTCCTATGTATGCCCCAGTTATCTCAGACAATAATAAATACTGTGGTAGCCATTCAACAATCTACCTGACAAAAACATTAAGTTTTAAACAGTTTCATCAGTTGAGATTAATGTCACAAATTTTAGAATTTCTGTAAAGCTGCTATCTTCAAGACCATAATCTCAGTGTTATCTGAAGATCTCAGAAGCAGCTGAGGCTGGTAAAATGTTATCCATTCAGTTTCTTGTTTTGCTCTGTTTTGGTATAAAGAAAGTGCAGTTCAATTTATTTTTCCCATTATTACAAAATAAAAACCATCAGTTTATATCAAGTAATCTTGCAAACACACTAACCTACTACATTTATTTATTTATAAAGTGGATAGCTGAAAAGGATTACGTTGCTTTTCTCATGGTGCTTTTGAGCACATGAACAAATGTGTGCACCGTTTCCCTACACAATGGAACTGAGAACTTGGTTGTTGGACTCATCGCATTGGTCAGGCACAACAGGTGTGCCAACCCCTGAAGTCACCAGCCCAGCAGGACTTTCCCTGTGCTTGAGAAGCAGTGCTGAGAAGAAACTAAGCCTACAGATGCACCAATATAAGAATGATGGAGCCCTCAGCTGCAACATCTTGCTTGCTAGACTTCCAGCTTGTGTTGTGGTTTCTAGCAATGTTTTTTTCTAAGCTGTTTCTAAGAGTATTTGAGACCATCCATTACCACAGAATCACTTTTTTGTTTGCTGTCATTACTGTTAAAGGCATTTTTTCTTTACCAGATCTTAAATCTTTCAGACTGTCTTCTGAAATCTTGAAAATTATGCAAAAGAATAAGTCAAGAAATACTATAAAAATGTACAGATAGATGTTTTCCCATAATCAATTTATTTCCTAACTGTTTAGAACTACTGCCAGACCTCACATACATGTCCAGATTAGCAATAAATAAGTGGATGCATCTTGTACAACATAGGAGCAGTAGGAATGAGCAAAAATGGATTAGAAACCAGACAAAACTCATGTAGAACTGCATAGCTAAACCAGACTCCATTGGTTACCTTCCAAGGCTGATCTTTATAAAGCTAATATATCCTGCTGTATTTAACATTTGTTTTCTTTGGCATATGTCTTTTGACACAAAAGAAATACAATTTTTGTAAAAATGTAAAGTCACTGAGGTATTATGGAAAATGCAAAAGGCCCTTAAGAGGCTAAAACATCCTGTGAAGAAAGAAAAGTGAAATTTAATTTGGAAAAATGCACAGGAAAATAGAATGCCTGACAGAAAATAATCTGACAGAAGTGTTCAACAATACGATGCTGACACTTTTTACTGAGCTAACACCTTTCATTAGAATATCTAATTTGTTTTACCAGACGTTGGGAATAATTCTTCTTTCTACACTTGGAGTAGACAAGGTCTCAAAATGTGGCATGGCTTGCTTAAGACTAAACAAAGGAAGAGTGAATTACAGTGCAGATAGCAGAACAAACACAGCCTGTCTGCGGTGCCACATGCATGGTCACAGCATCAGAGGATGTTCAGAGACTACTTTGGTTGTGGTGAGATTCTTCTGACTACATCTTTCAAAACTACTCCCTATCCTTATCAACTGTTTTTTTCCTTTGTTGTTTCTCTTTTCTGCCTTCTCTTTTCTGGTCAGCTTGTGAAATACTCTGTTCAACCATTCTGTGATTCTATGATCTCTACTTATTTAAAGTATTTACTTTCTCCGGGGTCCACAGAAGAAAACAGGTGAGGCAAACACACCTTCAGTCTGCCTGGAGATGACAAGAAACCCCTGGACTTAGACAAAAAAGGCTTTTCTTCAAATCTCTGTTCAAAACAAGAACAAAACCAAACAAATAAAATTATCTTTTAAAATATTTCCTTTTTTGTTTGTTTGATGTTTGCTGTTTTTTGGTAGACTTTTTTTTTTCCTTTCTTGGCTCACTTTTTTTTTTTTTTTTTTTTTTCTGGGCTTTTCACAGAATCACAGAATTGTAGGGGTTGGAAGGGACCTCAAGAGATCATCAGGTCCAACCCCCCTGCCAAAGCAGATTCCCTAGAGCAGGTTGCCCAGGTAGGCATCCAGATGGGCTTTAAATATCTCCAGAGGGAGACTCTACAATCTCCCTGGGCAGCCTGTTCCAGTGCTCCGTCACCCTCACCGTGAAGAAGTTCTTTCACATTTTGGTGCGGAATTTCCTGTGATCCATTTTGTGGCCATTGCCATTTTTGTATCTCGGCTTCTAAAAAACACTTAGTTTGATGAAAATCTGGGCAGACATAAATGCTATGTACATAAAAATCCTTCAGTGAGGCAGAGGGTAAGCATTTACTTACTATTTTCTGGGCCAATAACCAGTCCCAGGCTAAAAAGCAACCAGAATGTTCTGTAGACTATGTATTTATTTAGGCTATCATAATTGAAGTCAAAGCTCCATTTTAGGAAGCATTAAGCCCTGGTGTATTGAGAAAAGAGCTCTTTGTTACTTCCCTCAGTTGTCAATAATTGCAATTCTGAGCAAGTTCCCAATTAGTCAGAGCTAAATGCTCAAACTTTTCCTTCATAGCTTCCTAAATGAGAATCTCTGAGCCTAAATAAATATAATATAATAAATATAATATATATATTATATATTATGTTATAATATAATATATATTATAAATGTAATTTATTTTAATTTAAATACATAAAAGATTTAGCACTTACTTTTAAAGATATTCCTAGGACTACTGCATAAGTAATTCACACCTGATCTTTATCTGGCTGTTACATTCATCTAGAACAGCTAAGTGCTTTGCTGTTGTTTTCTGGTTTTGTTTTTTGTTTTGTTTTGTGTTTTATAAATCTCTATCTCATAGGTTTGTGTTTTACTTTTGATATATATATATATATATATAAACTGTCATAGAATGTGGAGAGCTTTTAAACTGATTATATAACTCACAGAAAGATCCATTCCATTCTTAGTCATCAGTAGCATTATTAAGCTAGCAGCTGCAATCCACTCACCCTTTTTGCTTTTATCATGAAAACAGAATGAAATTTATCAGTTATCAAATACAATGCCTTCTCTGTATGAATAAATTATCTTGTGGTTATAACTTACAAAATGTTCCCATCTCTAAATGCATCAAGTCATTTGGATGACACTACACCACAAAAATTATCTGAACTGTCAGAAAGCTGGAATGACTTATTGTATAAAAATTATTCCAATTTTTAGAAACTCAAAACAGTAGCAAAGAAGAAAAAAGATAAGTCTTTCGAGAATATTGGTCATATCTAGCTCAGAGTGAATCACCATTGAAGAAATCATGTTTGTTCTTTCTAAGGAATCAGTGATTTACGTTTTAATGACACTTGAAAGGACAGTCATGATCCCGTCTTTCAAACAAATCTTCCCTCAAAACAGTACTGTACGAAATTTTGAATTTATCAATTTTAACACCGTTAAATTAACAACAACGAGTACTTTCTTAGTTTTGCCACTCAGATAAAGCACCATGAAATGATGCAAAGCCCAGATTGTTAGAGTTATGCCTGTTTTTCGACTTTGATTTTTTTGCTTGATTCTGACAAAAGACTCTCCTACTCAAAAAGCCCCACAGATGAGGGAGATGCATACAGAACTTATTGATAGAGCTGGAAACTAATAGAGGACCTTATCCTATTTTTTTGTGACTCTGAAGATGGAATTTGGCCAAAATGTGTTTGATAAATATTTGCATAACCATTAAAAAAAAAAACTACTAAATTTATATAAAAAATTAGAAACCTATAAAGAGGTGTTTAGGTTTTCTTCTGTCCATTTTAGTGACTATAAGGCCACTGAGGTTTTGGTTTTCACAGTAGACCATAAGTCTTTTCAAAAAGATTTTTCATAAAATAAAATTACAGCTTCTTAAATCAGTAAAAGAAGGTTAAAAATAAACTTTTTTTTTTTTCTAAAGACAGCAACTTCTCCCTCAACTGCAGAAACTTCAAGCAGTTTTCACTTGAGCTGAGTCAACACAGATTGAGCTAAAGCATCTGGTCCTATGAAAGCTGCTGTGAGAGCTTGCAGAATGTTAAATCCTATTTCAGGAACATCGTGGTGACACTGTAATTATCACACTGCACTACTAAATAGGCTCATGTTCCATTTCAAACACACAGAGCTTCTGCTCCAGCATAGCACAGAAACCATAAGCTGGGCCTGGCTGGTGACCTGGCTGGTGGCCTTGCTGGTCCAGTAATGTCTCTTACAGCAGCTTCCTAGGATCTCTTCAGAGGAAAACACAAGAAATCCTGAAATAGACAATTACGAAAGTACATCTTTGGAGGGAAGAAATCTTCCTAATCCCACAGAAATAATTAAAGTTTGTGTTATTCCTCAGAGTGTTGAGATGCTAAATTTTCCAGAATCCCAGAGGTGGATCCTTGGCATGTAGGCTAGTGTCACAACACTGAAGGCAAAGTGGCAGCTGTAGCTGAGGCACCAGCCTAGTTACCATTTTTTCTTTTCCCACTCTATGTCTGAATGCTTTAAAGTCCATATAAACCTTCAGCCATGCAGTTAATCTTAACTCTTTTCTTTGATGGTTTCCTAGTTTATTCCTGGGCATGATCAAAAATATTTTAGTTGTATGGCCTTTGCAAAAATTATTATAAAGATCTTTGGTTTGTCAAGCATACCTACTTTTTCCTTTTACTTTAACATTTTTCTTAATGATGCTCTCCTGAGAATCATGGGATTAACTTAGTGTTTCTGCTGCTTCAACCTTCACCCTGTCTGCTTTGATCAGACATTATCCAAACTAAAAATAAGACAGCTGAAAATCCTTCTAGATGATCACAGACAATATACAAAATCGTGCCTTATAAAATGACAGACAAAACTATAATGGGTCTGGTCTACCTGTGTATGGATGACTCAAGTAGCAAGAGGAAGGTAAAGTGAGGCACTGTTTGGACATCAGCTACTCTATTGTATGTTTTATGCATGAGGTAATAGGAATACACTGCTATGATAGTGGAAAAGCAAGATGGAAACACTCTTGATTTCTTGCCATTCATGGAGGTTGCGGATGTAGTCCTTTAGAACGATGCTCTCTAATGTCAAATAGTGTAAAAGAAAACATTTTTTTTTTCCATCACGTATTTGCATTTGTCTGCTAATACATAGAAGGAAGTCAAATGCTGAACCAGGTTTCCCAGACAGATTGTGGGCATTCTTGGAAATATTCAACACTCAACCCTGAGCAACCTCATTTGGTTGAGCCCACTCTGAGCAGGAGTTGGACCAGAGGGACTCCAGACATCTATTCAAACCTAAATTACTCCATGATGCTGTAATAGATTTCTATCTTAGACATTTCATTTTGATGGTATTGAAAGGTAAGATTTTTTAATTTAAAAAAAAAAAAAATCTTTTTTTTTTTTTTTTCCTGTAAGGAAGCAGGTGTCAATGATCTACAGATAGCATTTATTGAATAGAAGGCCTCAAGTCAAAGGCACATGATCTATACATACCATCCAAGGCTACTGTGAAAATAAAATATTCAAATGCAAGTTTTTTTTTCTCTGAACCTCTCTCTTACTTATGGGAAAATGGAAGACATCAGTTTACTAGAAGCCATAAAGACGTGCTCTTAAAAAGAAAACTCTCTTGTTTTCAGATTTTGACAATCTTAACCTTTCTTACATTTCAGAATAACATCTACTTGACTATATGAGAACAGTTTCTTTTGTATTTTAAGTATCTAACTATCTGATCATCTTTTATCTTATATCATCTTAATATGGCTTGAACCCACAGAAGTCTTTGATAAACTGGGACATGTTCTAAGTATGGAGAAATAAAAAAAAACGAGATGTATGGAATCTCTGAAGGGCTGAAAGGCAAGATTACTTGAAAGAAAGAAATTTCTGTTATTCATTTATGAAGGACAAAGCAGAAGAAATTGATCTATGTTTTTAAAATGTAAGACTAAATAAGGCTAATACTGAATTGTGAACTTCAAATCTAAAATACAATGTGGAGATTAAAAATTCAAGGAATGAAGGCATCCAATAAGTGATTAGATTTTAATTTGACCATGCCTGTCTAAATATTCATTACTGAGTCAGACAATATTTATAAAAGTTGTTGCAACATGAATCTGCATGTGTAACAAAATGGAGATAGTATGAATTGTGGTTAATCACTTTTCATGCAAGTGGCAAGATCACGTAGACACAGGCTACATTTATGCCAAACACTATCAGTATGAAGCTTCAACAAATTGGAATTCGGAGGCTTTTAGTGAAGCAAATACCACCCTGTAAATCTGTCCATAACAAGGACTGATTTTCTTCTCAGTGTTTCTCATCACAGTGAACATTAGTGGGAAGAAATTACAGTACTGTGCAGATGCTTCCTCCCTGCCAAAATGAAGTCATTTAGGGGAGAAAAAATAGAAGTTGCCTACTAAGGCGTTTGTTTCATTCTATCATTTGGGTAAAAGTAGAGGAAAAATTATATAACAGAGAATCCAACAAAAAAATACAGATATGTCATTTATCTAATACTCTAATTAGTCAAAGACCTTAAAAGCAAAAGAAAACAGACAACAAAACATGCGTTTGTGCATTCTTCTCTTTTACCATGAGCTTAAAGTTGTGTTTTTAATTAGAAGTGATAAGATAGTCAAAACTAATCTTAATGATTAAGACAAAAACTTCCTGACAAAGGGTGTTGTAGTCTAAAGTGACAAATGGGTTCACTTTCTCAACTGTTAAACATGCCAGGAACCTAGATATATTTATTTTCCCTAGAAATGGCCACAGAAAAATGGTTATCTGACAAGTCCATTTTCTGCTTGATATGATATGAAATCTCAAAGATCCCTTATTAAATAAAGACATGTTTTAAGGGGTGAGGTCAGAAGAAGTGTGATAGGAAAATGTTATTTTAAAAACCCTGTAGCCTGTAAAATATATCAAACAAGATGAAAGGCAACAAATGTGCTTAATTTAATAAAGTATGTTTCTTTCAGGCCAAAGAAACCACTACTTTGACTTCTAGGCTGGCTTTTCAATTATGAGTGTGGGGAGAGATATCAGCCCAAAATACAGAATTTCATCAATGTTTAGGGTAAAATATGAAAATGCATGAGAAGCCATTAAATGTGTGAGTGGTGCGGTTGATAGACAGGAGGAAGGGATTCCGTCCAAAAGAACCTGGACAGGCTTGAGAAGTGGGCGCACATGAACCTAATGAGGTTCAACAAGTCTAAATGCAGGGTGCTGCACCTGGGCCAGGACAATCCTGGACATGAGTACAGACTGGGTGAAGAACTCATTGAGAGCAGCCCTGCAGAGAAGGACTTGGGGGTTCTGATGGATGAAAAGCTTGACAGGAATCAGCAGTGTGTGCTTGCAGCCCAGAAGGCCAACTGCATCCTGGTCTGCATTAAAAGAGGAGTGGCCAGCAGGGCAAGGCAGGTAATTGTCCCCCTCTGCTCTGCCCTTGTGAGGCCAAACTTGGTGTACTGTGTGCAGGTCTGGAGCCCCCCGCAAAAGAAGAATGTGGATCTGTTAGAATAGGTCCAGAGGAGGGCCACAGAGTTAATCAAGGGGCTGGAGCACCTCTCCTATGAAGACAGGCTGGGAGAGTTGGGACTGTTCACACTACAGAAGAGAAGGCTCTGGGGTGACCTCATTACAGCCTTTCAATACTTAAAGGGGTCTTAAAAAAATGATGGAGAAGGACTCTTTACTTGGGTAGATAATGATAGGACAAGTGGGAATGGTTTTAAACCAGTGGAGATTTAGATTAGAGGTTAGAAGGAAATTTTTCACTCAGAGGGTGGTGAGGCACTGGAACAGGTTGCCCAGAGAGGTTGTGGATGCCCCATCCCTTGTGGTGTTCAAGACCAGGTTAGATGAGGCCCTGAGCAACCTGATCTAGTGGGTGGTGTTCCTGCCTATGGCAGGGGGATTGGAGCTAGATGATTCTTGAGGTCCCTTCCAACCCAGGCCATTCTATGATTGCACAGAACCACAGAATCACAGAATGTTAGGGATTGGAACAGACCTTGAAAGATCATCTAGTCCAATCCCCCTGCCGGAGCAGGAACACTTAAATCATGTCACACAGGAATGTGTCCAAGCAAGTTTTGGAAGTCTCCAGAGAAGAAGACTCCACAAGCCCCCTGGACAGCCTGTTTCAGTGTTCTGTCACCCTCACCGTAAAAAGGTTTTGTCTCATGTTTAAGAAGAACCTCGTATGTTCCAGCTTGCACCCACTGCCCCTTGTCCTGTCATTGGATGATCCTATGATATGATTCTAAATCACTTAGAATGACTTCAAAAATTCCCTCTTAAATTCTTAATTCAAAACACAATTTGAGGCAAAAGCTTCCATAAATAAAACAAATTGGTTTACTTTTATAGGCCTTGTGTGGAATGTCACAAGGGAATTCTGCATTCCCAAAGCAGAGTATAGGGTAAGGACTGATGTTAAAGATGTCCAAGAGGAATAAGGTAATAGAAGAAAAGGAGGAACGCTACAGGCAGAGTATATAAGAGAGAAATGCTTATGGTATTAGCATCAGCTCATTACTTTAAATAGCTTTAAAACTATGGGAAACTTTGTTAAATGTCCTAGCCATAAATAAATAAATAAATAAATAGATAGGTAGATAGATAGATAAATAACCTTGGGGAGGGGTTATTCACAGCATTAGCCATAAAGACAGCATGCAGCACTTTGCCTAGTATGGACAAAGATAAAACAATCCCTTGCCTGTACCCTAAGCAATGTCTGGTGACTCAAGGAGAATTACAATTTAGAAAAGCCACCAATCCAAATACCTTGGTTTTAAGTTAAGCATGTTTTCCAGAAAGGTGCCCTATCTAGATACGACGACATAAGAAATATAGTCCTCAATAATTTGTTCTAACCATCAGTCACTTTCAACATAAAAAAAAAAAAATTGTTTCTAATAAGTCTGTCTGGTTTCAGCTATCAGCCACTACTTTCTGCAGTCTTCTCCAGCTAAACTAAAGAACTTTGTTTCTGACATTTTATCTTGAGCTTGTAGACTGTAATCGAGACACATTATAAGAGCCTGAGTTTTGCAAGTACCATTCTAAAAGGTATTTTCCCCGGCCTCAAAGCCCTTTTCCATATTTTTCTCCTGCATCATCTTCTTTTGCTCAAGTTTATTCAGAAAAGTGACATCAGAACTGCACATACTGTACAATTTATTAGCAATCAGAACAATGCTGTATCCACCTGCTTTTACCCCGTGTTCACACAGTGTTTATACTAACTTGCTCAAAGACTGAACATAGTCTTTCTGTAAAAGTACTACTCTGGTGCCTATGTTGAGGTGTTCACCCACCAAAATTCCCAAGCCTTTTTGCAAGTTGCTACTTTCCTGTACACAGCCTTCCATTTTATATACATGGTCTCCTTCCCTTGTCCTCATGTATATTTGTTCTAGGAGACAGACCTTCCCAGAAAGCCAAGCTGCACTCTTCCTGGAATATACATTTCTCCAGTTTCTATAGTTTTCTTTTTTTGTTGTTGTTGTTTGTTTTAAATCAGCAGTGACTTTCATATTTCATTTTGAAACTTTATGATTAAAAAAAAAAAAAAGTTTCTCAGGTCCTAAAAACCCCAAAGCAAGAATGACATGTAGAACTAAATGAACAGCTTTATGAACCTGCATCTTACCCACACAGGTTTTTTTTTCAGCATTTCAATCAAATTTATAATTCGTCCAAAATGAAATAAGGCTTGTTTGATAAGACTTATTCTCCATAAAACCATGTTGACTGGCCTTAATGAACTGCTTATTCTTTAAGACTTTAATAATTACATCCAATATCAACTTTTCCATTATTTTGTCCAGGACTGATGTCAATTTACCCATGTCATATTTCTCTAATGTTGCTCTGTGATAGTTCTCTTAAATTGCAATATTTTCCTAATGTTTATTAAAAATTAACACAAAGAAGGTAGACAACTTCCCAGTCAGCTTCTTACAAGTTCTGCTGATTTAAAACTGTTTACCCCTAGCAGACATTGTTTAACATACTAATTGTCTATCAACGAGGACCAGAATGACTAAATTATTTTCATGCAACAAGAACACATATCCCTATTCCTTTCCAAATACAAAAAGAGAAATATTTCTTGAACAGTTTTGTTTCCCTTGAATCATGTTAATAATGTGATCATTTTCATTCCACATTGGACTGGCACCTCTGCCAACATTTCTTTTTTTTTCTTTAGTAAAAAGAAAAAAGAAAAAAAAAATCTAGTGCTGTTACATTTTTCAGGTTTAGGTTTTTCCCTGACAACTTTGACCTTCCCAACATAGATGCAATAGTTCATAACCTCTAATAGTTGCTTTATTTATTTTTTGTCAGCATTTTATTTTTTAATTTATTATGCCTGCTGCTGCCATCACTACACCAATAGCTCAAGAAAGGATGATAGCCAGAACTTTGCCTATGGTTGTCACTTATTCCTGTCTATACTTTTAAAAATATAGTTACTTGTTCTCACATGTTCTTCTTTGCTTTCAGGGTTTTGCTCTTTTGAGACACAAAACAAATTCTTACTGAGATTTCCACTTTTTTCTTATAATGAACATAATTACATTATGATCACTAGTCCCTGGTCCCCAGATAGCCACCACCTTTGAGTACTATGGCAAATTCATCTTTATTCATCACACCAATGACAATTTACTTTGTTTTAAAGACAATATTCTCCAGCTCAGATATGACATCCTACATTTTTTTAAAACTATATTTTGCTATCTGTTGGGGGAAACTGAGCATGTACCATCCAAACTCAGTTTCTCCTTCCTCACATTACACACAGTGAGTTGTATTTGAATAGGGACAGGTAAGAATTCATACTGGGAACTGAAAGCATGACAGCAGAGCACCTGAGGTAAATTCTGAAAAGTAACACGCTGTGGGACAGCAGGGGCTTTATTCAAATAGTTGCACCATCCATAATAAAAAAGGTAAATATCAGTATGCAATGGAAGAATCTGAGAAACAAAACTAGGTGATTTAGTCTGCCTGGTAATGATATAAGATATCACAGAAACACAGAAAATGAATATATATGCAGGTAAATGTAAATCTCGACCCTAAAACATATAGGAAAGACAGAGTTTTTGTATTGGGTGGAAGGAACATTATAAATGAAAAATATGAGAAGAAAAAAGTGAAGAGATACCTACAACAGAATATGAGTGAATACGAATCTTGAGACATAAATACATCACAAAGTGCATCTATTTCAAAAATCAATTGAGCAAGAAAAGGAAATCACTTGCACAAATTTAAGGGATATAAAAGCAGAAAAGAGAAGAAAAAAGAAGAGAGAAGAGAAGAGAAGAGAAGAAGAGAAGAGAAGAGAAGAGAAGAGAAGAGAAGAGAAGAGAAGAGAAGAGAAGAGAAGAGAAGAGAAGAGAAGAAGAAAAGAAAAGAAAAGAAAAGAAAAGAAAAGAAAAGAAAAGAAAAGAAAAGAAAAGAAAAGAAAAGAAAAGAAAAGAAAAGAAAAGAAAAGAGAACATGATAATCAAAAGGATACAAAAGTAGAGAATGAGTACAGTAAACTTTTTAAACAACAGCATAAAGAAAACTCGGAAGTTTTTAAAAAGCGTAGGTGGTAAAATACCAACAACTAGATCTCTAAATAGAACAGAAGGAAGAAAAAAAGAGAATGAATAGGAAAAGGCTAAATACTTCTATAGTATAGGAAATTAATTTTAGGCAAATTAACACGAAGAAATGATAGAAAGCAAAATGTGTCATGGGAAAAGACCATGGGCACTGTACTCTGCATAAGAATTCAATGAAAACCTCTATGCACCCTGCAAATCAATAAAACAAACAATGCTAAGAAGTATGATACTGAACAGAAAATATCAGCATGATTGTAAGGTTGCTACTGAAATGGTATAGCCTTAAATGGAACAATGCCTTTAGTTCTCTGAAAATGCAGAAAGCTCCCATCTTCTTCTAGAGTCACGGAAAGACCAGAGGGTATGAAAAACGAAGATATTAAAGGTTAAAAAGGAAAATAATCTTCTACTCAGTTTCATAAACATTTGGATAAGATTTGGATAAACTGAATAATTGCAAAATTAGAAAAAACTGTTGAACGCAATATAGAACAAATCCATAGAGTTTGCTCTTCTCTTTATCGGGCAGGAACTCTTACAGTTAGTTCACAGAGAAAGTGTTTTTTACAGGTAACACTGCCACAGCATGCATAAAGTTTTAGGCAGTGTTTTGGAGAAGTTCAAGTAGAAGCCCTTCCTAGCTTAAGGAACAAAGCCAAAAATATTTGTTTGATAACTGACCAATGGAAGATGCATATGAATATCCTAAGCCAAATAGATCTTAACAGTGACTGTCAGATAGAATCATTAGCAACAGGCAGTGACAGGCCTTGAGAAGGAAAATAAGGTGTGCCAGGGAGAGATGGAGAGCCCAAGAATATGGTCAAAGTAAGAGCTTAGAAAAATAACTTTTCAGAGGATAAATATGTGCATGGAAAGACTGTACTTGGCAAGGTCTGCCTCTTCTCTTTTCCCATATTTCCCAAAAGGTGTTACAAATGTAGGTGAATGAGAAGGAGGCAGTTTGAAGAGAAACTCTGGCAAGTGAGATTATACTGTGCCCCAATATTTGCAGTATACAGTCAGGAAACATCCATAAACTAGTGTGACAGGATAATATAGCTTCACATTATATATACAATATATTCAACATGTTTAAATCTTAGAAGAAAGAAAAACTAATATTTCAGATAACTGCTGGAATTTTGAGAACCACATTATATGTACATGACATAGGAATCTCCCGCAACATCCACACATAGATACAAAATAATGTCAGGGTGTAAGATTTTTATAGAATTACAGAATCATTAAGGTTGGAAAAGACCTCCAAGATCATCTGGTCCAACCATCACCCTGCTACCAATGTCACTCACTAAATCATGTCCCTAAGCACCATGTCCAACCTTTCCTTGAACACCCCCAAGGACGGTGACTCATCCAACCACCCTGGGCAACCTGTTCCAATGCCTGACTATTCTTTCTGAGAAGAAACATCTCCTCATTTTCAACCTAAACCTCCCCTGGTACAACTTGAGGCCATTCCCTCTAGTCCTAACACTAATTATCTGCGAGAAGAGGCCGACCCCCAGCTCCCCACACCTTCCTTTCAGGTAGTTGTAGAGAGCAATAAGGTCTCCCCTGAGCCTCCTCTTCTCCAGACTAAACAACCTCAGTTCCCTCAGCTGCTTCTCATAGGATTTGAGTTCCAGGCCCTTCACCAGCTTCATAGCCCTTCTCTGGACATGCTCTGGGGCCTTGATGTCCTTCTTGTAATGAGGACCCCAAAACTGAACAAAGTACTCGAGGTGTGTCCTCACCAGAGCGGAATACAAGGGGACGATCACCTCCCTGGTCCTGCTGGCTACACTATTCCTGATACGAGCCAGGATGCCGTTGGCCTTCTTGACTACCTGGGCACACTGCCAGCTCATGTTCAGGTAAGCATCAATCTGCTCCCCCAGATCCTTTTCCTCTGCACATCTTTTGAGCCACTCTGCCTGTAGCACTGCATGGGGTTGTTGTCACCAAAGAGCTGGACCCAGCACTTAGACATGTTCAACCTCATCTCGTTGGCCTCTGCCAATCGGCCCATCCTGTCCAGGTCTCTCTGCAGGGCTTTCCTACCCTCCAGCAGATAGACACTTCCCCCCAGCTTGGTGTCGTCTGCAAACTTACTGTGGGTTCACTCAGTTCCCTCATCCAAATAATCAATAAAGATATTAAAGAGGGTGGGCCCCAACACTGGCCCCTGGGGAACACCACTAATGACCGGTCGCCAGCTGGACTTCATTCACCACTACTCTCTGGGCCCGGCAGTCTAGCCAGTTTTTAACCTAGCAAAGAGCGTACCTGTCCAAGCCATGGGCTGCCAGCTTCTCCAGGAGAATACTGTGGGAGACTGTGTCAAAGGCCTTGCTGAAGTGTAGGTAGACTACATCAACAGCCTTTCCCTCACCCATCAGGTGGGTCACTCAGTCATAGAAGGAGATGAGGTTGGTCAGGCAGGACTTATCTTTCATGAACCCATGCTGACTGGGCCCGATCCCCCGGTTGTCCCACATACATTGCATGATTGCATTCAAAATGACCTGTTCCATCACCTTTCCTAGCACCAAGATCAGGCTGACAGGCCTGTAGTTCCCCGGCTCCTCTTTATGACCCTTCTTACAGATGGGCATCACATTATCAAGTCTCCAGTCATCTGGAACCTCCCCGGATGATCATGACTGCTGATAGATGATGGAAAGTGGCCCAGCAATCACATCCGCCAACGCCCTCAGCACCCTTGGGTGGATCCCATCTGGCCCCATGGACTTGTGACAGTCTAATTGTTTCCACCTGAACTGTGGGGGGGTTCTTCTGCTCCCTATCCCAGACTCCCAGGTCAGGAGGATGAGCACCCCGAGAATAAGTGGTCTGGCTAGTAAAGACAGATGTAGAGAAGGCATTAAGAACCTCAGCTTTTTCCTCATCCTTAGTAGCTTAGTAGTCACGTTCCCCCCTGCATCCAGTAAAGGATGGATGGCCTGATTGATCATTACGGAACATTTTTCTCTGAATGTTTAAATGTTTTCTGATGGATTAGACAGAAACACTATGCTTTTTTTTCTTTTTATTAGTGACCTTTCTTTTGTCTCTCAGAACTGTCCTTTATGTGAAGAAACAGTCTGTATTTAAGAATGAAGTAAGTAAATATTGACTGCTCCTCTTACTGAGTCATATGGTCACTGAAGATGTACTAGAACCAGAATATCAGGAAAAAACACACTTCTTGATCAAGTCTGGATCAAAGTTTCCTGTGTCCTACAGTTCAGGAGAAACTCACCACAGAAATCTGCTAGACATCCACATCTGACTTAATCAACCTGAGCAGTCTGCACTCAATAGAGAGAAATTGGTGTTTCCAGAGAGCAATAGAGCTCAGCCCAAACAGGCTGTCTAAAAAGATCAGGTAAAGCACTTTCTGCAATTGTCCAAGGATTACCAAACCAGATTTAGAGATTTAATTCTCAGATATCTCCAGCAAGATGCAAGCAAAACCTCCTTGTCTTTCCCTGTATTCAGCTCTGGTGAAGCCACACCTTGAATACTGTGTTCAGTTGTGGGCCCCTAACTACAAGAAGGACATCAAGGTGCTGGAGTGTGTCCAGAGAAGGGCAATGAAGCTGATGAAGGGTCTGAAACACAAGTCCTATTAGGGGCAGCTGAGGGAGCTGGGGTTGTTTAGCCTTGAGAAAAGGAGGCTTGGGGGGATCTTATCACTCCCTACAACTACCTCAAAGGAGGATCGTAGTGAGGTAAGGGTTGGTCTCTTCTCCCAAGCAAGAAGCAATAGAACAAGAAGAAGTGGCCTCAAGATGAACCAGAGGAGGTTTAAGTTGGGTATTAGGAAAAATTTCATCATTGAAATGGTTGTGAATCACTGCAACAAGCTGCCCAGGGAAGTAGTTGAATCACCATCCCTGGAGGTATTCAAAAGATGCATAGATGTGGTGCTTAGGGACATGGTCTAGCGGCAAACTTGGCAGTGCTAGGTTAAAGGTTGGACTTGGTTGTTTTAGAGGTCTTTTCCAACCTAAATGATTCTATGATTCTATCTTTATATGTCTACCGTGAATACTAGAATATATGTTTAACATTCTTTTCCTTCACCTTTTCAAGGCTTGTCATGCTTTATGACACACAAATTGTCATAAAATTGGTCCAACCTAAAAAAGGGAGTGGGAAGGGAAAACATTGAAAATCCATCTGCTTATCCCTTGGTGATCTCTGTAGAATGGCCTGACTGAACAAAATTCTTGGCTCCAAAATCTTTGAAATTTCCCAAAACAAACATCAAGAGCTGGGGATCCTACATATTTATGCCTACATCCTGATGCATATTTTTCCTAAGAAAATACCTACTGCATTTATTTATGCATTTCTTTTCAATCTGATAACGTACAAAGAGGTTTCATTTTGGTTACTTTTAGGACAGCTTCTACAAAATCTTTTATAATGTTCTACATTTTTGTGAAACACAACTCATTTGCCTTGCTTCACTTGACGTTTGAGCAGTGTATGTCTTAAGATGACAATGTGTGGAGCCCACAGCATACGGTCTCTCTACTCAAGACCTGAGCTCAACTGCATTTTGATAAGAGGTGCATAGTAAGATATCATAACTCTAAGCAACAGATCTACCTCAGAACAACCTGTGCCACTGGTGTACCAGCCCATTTTCCACCAAAGCCTAGCATTACCATTCAGTTAGCAAAATGTCACTTCACTTTGCCAATATGAATTACATTTCCACTTCAAAGTCATCTACTCAGATTATTTTTAGAAATACCTGCAGAATTATTTTACTACCAGAAATCAAGTCAGAACACATATAACCCATCTTATTCTCTCCCTTCCCTGACTTCACACACACACAAAAAAAAGGGGGGGGGGGTGGGAGAGGGGGAGACAAAAGTCTTGGTGTGGTGGCAAATTATGAAAAATTGCAGTGGAAGCAACCCACACTGTTATGCTGACAGTTCATCAGCATCTCCTGGCCAGCATCTCCTGTACTGTTCCCTCATTATTTTACGGCTCTAACCAGGTAAATCCACCCTACTACATGAAATATCTTTTGCTCTTCTTCATGTTTGTCATGTACCTCCTGAAACAATACACTTCTGTTGAATAAGAAAAGGAGGGATGAAAATCTGAATAAGCTTTGTATGCAATTCACAGAGCTTCAGTGACAAGTATCCTGATGACTATTGGGAGCCAGTGCAGTTTTTGGCAGACTGGGGACAGACGGCTATGGTAAGTCTTCCATTTTTCTGCACCAGCCTCACATAGCTCCATGCAGCCAAGATACTGAAAGGGCAGATTTTCTCTAAATCTTTCTCCAGTCTTACAGACTAGCCATCATCAGGCAGTCAACAGCTGGCCATAGGTAAAATATTGGAGGGTGGAAGAAAAAGCTACATTTGCAAACATACTGTACTCAATAACCTAAATGGCTCAAACTCCCAACCTCTCTTACAGAAGACTCCTTTTCTGATATTGGGTGATTTTGTATGTAAATTATGTGCAACTCCAAAAAGTTTGTTCTTCAAAACATCTCAGACACTTACTTGGGAAGCACATTAAGAGTTTCTACAAAACATTTACCAGTACATGATTTTCTTATAATTTATTGAATGCTTTACATTGTCATTTTTAACCATTTTTGAACTAGGATATTTCTGTAATGTCTTATAAAAGATTTTTTTATGTGAAGAATGAAAGGGAAGAATTTATCTGAATCAAATTATGTAGTCTTGATAAATAACATATTTCTCCTTGGGAGCTTACAAAAATCTCAGGGAGGAGTTAGAAGAGTAGGAGAATGGAATTTCTCCTTGCCTTTTCTGGGAAAAAAATTACCGGTCATTTCTACAAGTAGCAAAGAAAGGAGGTTGCTTGTCTCCAGAAACCACATATACAAGGTATTTTATCAATTTGTTTGGAATTCAGTAGCAATGCAGGGAATTCTGTTATTAATGTTAAAAAATGAAATTAGTTTTAAAATTAACCTAATGTTAAAAATAAGTAATAGCTGATTTTTCTAGTGATTTTTTTTACCTGCACACTTGTAAACAAAATGAACACACAGCTATTGTCTTTTCAACAAAGACATTAGAGGCATGCTCAAAGGAAAAGAAAACAACTTCCAATATTTTCTTATTTTTGCTTTTTGAACAGGCAACTGAGAAAAAAATAGCTGTAATTGGTGAAAAGAAAAGGCCTTCAGAGATGGGGCAAGCCAAGCAATACAGTAGAAACCACAAGAGTCACTGTATTGGAGCAATAGGCACTGATGGTCAAACAAAACAAAGCGACCCTTGTTCTGGTGTCCTGTATGATAAGTCAGCCAAAATGTTGTCGAGGAATTACTCTTCTTCCTGTTGTGATTTCAATAGTTTCTTTAAAGAATACCCTTATTTCACCTGACCAAAACTCAAGGTTGACCTAGCTTAGATTGTATTATCCTTAATGGAAAACATAACTAGTTTCGATAAAGAAAAATAGCCTAATTTGAATGGAAGATTCAGATATATGTTCTAACTTCTGACAAAATAGTTCCCAAGTTCCCTCCATGAGTTAACTGTACCTAAATACTGGTTTATATTAGTCAGAACTTATCAACTTTTTCCTACAAAGGCCATTCTGCTCACACATGATAGATGAAATCCTTTAACATTCTGCTCATGCACAGTTCATTTTTATTGCTTAAAACGTATTTAAAAAGACTTTCCACATTACCACCTCCATTGGAAAAGTCAGTTATTAAAAAAAATACACCTTGGAGCACCCCTTTCTACCTTATGTCATCAATACATTATATATTTTCTGCATGAGTTTTGAGATCTAAGAAAGAAACATGTATTAGTTGAACCAAAGGGGAAGCAGCCATCATTAGGCATTGTTTGCTTTTAACAATCCTCAGTATCTGTAGGTAATGATAATGCTGACAACCAATAATCTTCTTCTAATGAAGGTAGAGGTTTCATCCCACCTGGATCCAAAGTGGAATGTGGGAGTTAATCCCTGTAGAGAAAGATTTATAGGCATCAGAGACCTTGAGAAAAATGCCTGGAGTAATAACCACGGTAGGCTTTAATGTCCTGTTACTTTCCTCTTTTAAGGAACTGAAATTCTGTTATCGAATATCTGTGATAGTTGTGTAGGAACATCAATTCATCACAAAACTTGTATTTGATTTATTTATTTTTTAGTCTCTCTCTCTCCTTCCTTAACAGATAAGTGGATTGGAATATCATTAAGAATGTGACAGGTTATTTTCTTATGAGTTAAATTTAGTCTTCACTACAACTTTAGGACGACATTTTATATTGCTTACAGAACCAAACTTTTAACAGCTTCTGGTAAGCTTTGCAAATTATATCCTTCAAGTATTGAAACCATTAATGCTATGTAATATTATATCAGTTTCTATATCTCATTGCAAGAGTTAGAAAATATCTGTAACTGCAATTTTAATTTCATTGCCTACACCTCTGAAAAACAAAAAAATAGGAAAGCAAGATGATAGCCAAGATGAAAATAATTGGTGAACTGAGCAGTGGATAATAAAGTTGAATAACTGAGTCCTATTTCCAGATATTTCCAGTTAAATCAACAGAAGTAAAAGCATAATTTGAGAATTCATACACACACACACACACACACACACAAAAAAAGAGGATTTTATAGTCATTTTGTATCTTAGTATGAATCTTCGTTCCTTTGAACATGACACAACATAGGGAAACTATCCACAAATGCGCTGAAAGAATATTTTTTGGACTTTTTCCAAAAAGTGCTGAAATTATAAAAAAACATGTTTTTATGAAAAAAGCAGTGCCATCTTAATGCATTGAGTCAATATCTTTCTTGGCTGCAAAGTATTTTACTTGGTCAGATTGATAAGGTTGCTTTTTTTTTGTTTGGTTTGGTGGTGGTTTTTTTGTGTGGTTTTTGTTTTGGTTTTTTTTTTTTGGAAGAACAAATTCACCACTAATATTATGCCAAACAAATTATTCAAAGTACAGTTTTATTGGAAAGAACCTCATGAGTTTTTGTACTGACAGACAATGAGTTACTTCAGAACCAACAAAGATGATTTTTTTTCCTCCCTGGAAAATCTTTTCCTATTGATATGCTGTCTTTTCTACCATTTCTGCTTTGCTCCAACCCCAAAATTACCCATTTCCAGAAGGCTGTTATTGCATTTAAAATAATGCATCTTCCTTTTGAAGCCTATAAAGTGTACCATACACAGCACAGTAAATGTACCAAAACACTTCTTTTAAAAATCTTGTCTAGAATTAACCATTCCTAGTAGACTTACTCATCTCTGACAAGATAAGAATAACTCTTACTGAAGTAAGCCAGAGCCATAGATAACAGTATGCTTGGGAATAACAGGAGATCTCTTCTTGTCTTAAGCTACTTCTAGATGTGTTTAAATATATATGCATGCTTATGCAGTATATGCAGTCACTCACTGCTGTCACATACTGGAAACTACTCTCAAAGGTAGCTTTAATTTTGCAAATAACAAACAGCTGAGAAGCCTACTCTCTGGAGAGACTTTTAATGAACCTCCATAAGTCCTGTTTTGTGCCTATCTGACATCATAATTTAATCTTGCAAATATTCATCAGGCCTGAAAATTGCTAGAGAACAGAAAGAATATTCCCTCAAAACCTGAAGAACATTTAAACTTAATTAGTTGCTACAAATAAATTACTTATATTTGCAATGCTAATTCGATGACCATAATATTAAATCTTGCATATAATATTTTTTTCTTGGTTAATTGGGAGACAGCTTGCTGTTACCTAGTCAGTTACCAGATTTTAGTCTTTCTGAAAACTTATTAATGATCAAGATTAATAACAATTTGTATTGTAGCCAGCATTGTAGCTCAGCCCTACTGCCAGTTGTTTCTGTGAGTTTTTGTCCCACTTGACAAGTACTGGGATTTTTCAGATGGTGACTTCAGCAGGATGAGGACATCTCCCATGTGTGATCGTTCTCCATTTATTGACTAGCTGTATCTCCAGAATTTCAGGCTCTTTTTCTGTAGAGTAACTGAGGGAGTTCTTCTTTAACATGAAAGGAAGGTCCTGCTGTTCTGAAGCACTTGGCCAAGATCTCTGGTTTCAAACCTTTAATCACACAGAATTGATATGGAGTGGGGAAAGCAGTTAGCCATCAAAATCTCAAAGTCAGACTATTGTCAGGCTGTGGTGTTTTGTTTTGTTTTTTCTTTATACTTTCCTTGTTCAGGTTATAACCTTAAAAAAAAAAATCTGTTCTTCAGTATTTCATAACTTGTGCATTGAAGTCCCACTGATCAGTAAAATTTGCTCCAGTAAATATGAATACCTTAAGCCAATGTTTTTTTGATATCGAGTGTTCAGAAATAACTCTTTCCTAAACTGTTTCTCAAGTGACTAATATTTATGATTCTCTGTCTATTGCAAATAGCAAATTGTGCTATCTCACAGTATTCAAAACCATCTTTGTCACTTTTCAGGAGTCAAGTAGTCTTGATTATTTTTCCAATCAAGGTTCAGCATCTAGATATAACAGTAAGAAATGCTTTAAAAAATCCACTTTATCAATAGCCAAGACAGATTTTTTTTTATATTAACAATCAGCAAGCACTTTTCAAGGCACAAATTTAAGAATCCATGAGGATTTGAAACTAGACATGATTTTCTATCAACAAAGCTGATGAAAAGAAAATGGAAAGAAAGAAAAGCCACAAAGGGGAAGCCATTTTCCAGTTGTCTCTATCCACACATGCTTTAGGTGACCAAACTAAATTTTGAAGGTGTTACATTATTTGTACCCAGTGATCTCCTGCCATCAACCTGCACAAAAATCTACTAAGAACTTGCAATCTCGTCTGAGAATATATGGAATCTACTGAAAGAAAGCATTGTCTGCAGGCTGGGTGTCTGCTTCTCTTCTTCTACACAGTCTGAAGGTGGAATATAGACACTGCTTCCCTGCTATTATTAGCTCTGTCACAAATACAACTTAATTCGTTATTAATTTGTGAGACGTTTTACTGATTCACCTTACAAATTAAAATAATAATAATAATAATAATTTTAAAAGAGTATTTTTAACCCTTGCAAGCAGCCCCCCAGGCTCCTCTCATCCTGAGCTCCACATGAGCAGCGTTTGCAAACCGGATGGTTCCCTGCCACAGCCCTTCCTTCCTGTTGCCTTTCCCCAGTGCCAGACCATGCTGCTCAGCCAACCACAACGTGGGTGTGCAGAGCTGAGAGGCTGGTCCTACCTAGGAAACTGGTTTGTGGAGCATAGCAGGCCAGGACATAGCTCTGTGTCATGACATGAGCTCCGGAAATATATTTTCTTGGAGGTAAAGCCCATTTAAGAGACTCCCACTCTGGCTTCAGGTCCCTGTACATCTGCCACAGTTCTCAGATGCATCAGTTGTGCATTTTTTCTGAAAAGGTATTTTTAAACCAGATTATCTCCCAGTCTTAGTGTGCAGAACAGATCTGCAGACCACTTGTGCCAGTGCAACCACAGAGCTTGAGAGCTGAGGTGGGAAGGTTGGGATAAACAGGCAAAACCTGAGATTACATCAGCTAGCTTAACTTGTGCAAATGCATCCTGAAAGTGCACCACTGTACTATCTTCAAACTAAGCTCTCTTTTTTTTTCCTTATACTATAAGAAAAGAATTAATAAGAAATGAGGTCAACCCTACTAGTGATGTACTGCTCATTGCTTCAGCTTCTCACCTTCCAGTAACACCATTAGATCATCAGCTACAGTGTAAAAATAAGTGTAGCTATGTCTATACAATAAAAAAAAAAAAAAAAAAAAAAAGTTAGAACAAGGAGGCAAAGAGAAAGCACAGAGAGGGGATGAAAAGAAACTGAAAAATTCAAGCTATGTGGAAAAAAAGAAAGAAAGAAAGAAAGAAAGAAAGAAAGAAAGAAAGAAAGAAAGAAAGAAAGAAGGGGGAATCAAAGCATAGGATCCCACTTCAAATCTGCTTTCTTTCTAGCATGCTACAATGGACACCCTCATCCTCCTCCTCCTAAGAATTAGTATAGCGTGCACAGGTACAAAAATATATTTTGATAAGGATAAGACATATTGCCATAACAAAAAGGTGGATGTCTTCAATCCTTTTCAATACTTTCTTTCTTCCGTGAGTTGCAGAGTTCTTGTGTTTGTCCCTTTGACTTTTTGAATCATTAGAATGATCTTTTCTCTACAGCACACACACAGATTTACTGTGAATTTTCCCAGCAGTTCTATATAATATTCAGTAGAACGTGAGCAGAAGTGGCCACATAAAGCCATACCATATTATGCAGGGAATAGTGACTTGTTTGAATGCACCCATCCTGCTCAGTTCCTAACATGCACAGTACTGGTGATCTGCGCCCAGGAACATCACTGACCTGATAAGAGCATTTACATGAATATATCAAAGAAAAACACCAGTGTTTGACATGATGAGATTAAATGAATCATGATAAGTGATTTTACCACTATATTTTTATTCATCCTGGGCCACTGATTTAAGGACCACTGATGTTCACTGAAAGTTTTTCAGGTCAACAATATTTCCATCAACGGTCTTAGCAAACCCACAGTCTCATTTTCATCAGATAACGTGCAACCAGCACACATGATCAACCCCATCTGATTTAGCTAAGGGCATGGGAAGCCCTGTATCATTCCTTTCCCCTGGCCCATATCTGCTCACTCTGCACTCAGTTGGCAGCAGGTACCTGTGGCCCTGAACATGCTGCGCTGATCATTTTGTTGCCTTGTGCACCGAGCACAGCATTATTAAGCCTGACAGATATAAAGACACATGCCCTGCCTAGAACATATATATCACAGAAGTGGACAGATTGTCCAGGGGATCTGTAACTTCACAGCTGCTCTGGTACTATAAGAGTGCCAGACAGAGACTTACAAGAAGAGATTCCCAGTGCGGGTATCTCTGAAACATGCAATCAGCTGGCACTGCCCTCCTGTGCACTCTGCTGACAGACCCATCTTCAGTTCACTGCCAGCACTTCCTCCTAATGCCTATAAGGAAGAAAATGTTTTTGGACAAAGAAGTGATGATGTACCCTACACCATAAACTGCAGAGGAGAAAAGATGCAATCTATAGTTTGCTTTGCCTACATTCATGCGCCATATGCAGACTTGATAAAGTATGGCTTTGTGATTAAGCAATACCAGCTGCTAAACTGATAAAGTGAGGAAAACATCCAAGGATTTCTCATTTTTTAACTCATCAAAAAGGAGGGGGGGAACAACATAAATTGACATAATTGTTCCATTTGAGTGGCGCTTCATTTTGCTCATCAATATGAAAAATAAAAGGCTACATTAATAGCAACTACAGCAACCGGATTTTTCTCCAAGAGCTGCCTGCCTTGAGCCCTGGAGGAGTTCTCTCACCACTCAGACACATGGTAGAGGAGCAATAACACATCTTCCCCCAGCAGGTTTCAAGCCTCTCAGCCTTCTCTTTTTTCCCCAAGCAGAAAGCACGTAGAGAATCTGGCCTCATTTGCAAGTGTTTTCAAGAGTGCCCACACTGCAGCTTCCAGAGGATACACTCCCAGTTCCAGCACAGCACATGTAGCACAGCTATGGCTGTGCATCGGGCAGCAATACACTAGACACAATTTTGATGGTAAGCAGTGTTTCTCTCGTGAAAAGCACTGGCCCTTACAGTTTCACTCCTGGCTGCACCATAGCCCAAGGAGTGGGATGCTAGCAACTGTTACACATCCACACATTTTGCCCCCTGCCTCATGCCTGGTGTGATGGTCTTGATAATTAATGAGAAATCTGTCTTGGGGTTTAGGAGATGAGTTTTGTCACATGAGGACTGATCAGCTGGAAACCATTAGAGGAAAGAGCTCAGGAGGCAGACACAAGCAGGAACACCAGCTCCCTGCCTTCTAGCTGCTATTGCCAAGAAGCCCAATTGAAGTAGGTCTCTACATGGCATCTTATGTTGCAGGTCAAGCCCTAATGCATAAAATTCTTTACATATGGGCTAGTTCCCCATTTTTATACTTGAGCAAACCTAAACAAGAGAAATAGTACAGCAGCATGTTGTTCTTTTGTTTACTTCTTCAAAATGCTTGTAACAATGATTTTCTAATTTCTACTTTCTTAAAGCAGAAATGTAATAAATCAAAGACTTTGAAAATACAGACTATTCCTACCACAAATTAATTTTATCATGTCCTTCTCTTAAGCACACTGGCATAACTGTTGATGTGCTGGATAGATTAATTTCCTTCGCTACAACAAACCAAGGTCATTAGTCAGAAATCATGTTAAACAGATATATTGTTGTTGCAGAGTACATTGTCTTTACCTTCAGCATGCTCTGGCAGCTCTCACTACTCAGTCTGACTCAGTATTTCAAAAGTACTGTTCCCACACCTTCCTACATATACTTGGCACAGCCCTTTGACCTGCTACACCAACAGGAACCTACATATCTAACACTTGGTGAGAAGGAGCTCAGAAAGGCTAAGAAAAACATGTTTTAGTCTAATTAGTGGTTCCCAAGTAGTCTGGACCAACAGATTGCTGTCTTACCGTGACATTTCTCATGAACTCCTGAGTACGGTGCCACTAAGCAATGTGCCTACTGTGAGGTAAGAGACATGTTTAGTTACAGGCAGAAAAGAAATAAAAGTATATACTAAATGAGTTCCAGATTGAGATGAAGTATTCCACAGGACTTCAGAAGACCATTACGTATAATATTAATTGTGCAACATTACAAATCAAAGTAAAGTAATACAAACATTGCAGGAAAGAAAGGCATAAGAAGTATAAGTTTACTAATTTATCAAAAGGAAGTCTTACTGCTATGTAGGTTGAAAAATGTAAATAAACTTTGTGACAAATTTTCCCTAAACTTCCCTGAAAATCTCACTTCTGGGGTGAAAAAGTGTCCCATTGTGCCTGCAACTGAGAACTGAACATGAATATGAGTCTTTGCCAGAAGAACATTGCTCCAGGGCAGATCCAATCTTTTACTACCTGATCGATAAAATTAAGCTGCTTTATTATAAATAGGATGAGTTGTTGCAATTATAGTATCACCTTGTTTCCAGGCAGATTCCATTTAAACTTAAACCTGATTTTTATAGCCTACAGTTACCTAAATCATGACCTTATTTGGTAGCCTGTTATAATTGTGCAGACAAAAATTTTATTCCTTCTACCATTTCTTACCTGTGAATATTTCATTTTGCTTTTCTTCCCCTGACATCTCCTTCTGCTCTAGGTGAAACACAGAAAACAATAGCTTGCAGTGCATTCTATAAACATCTCCAAAAGGCACTGCTGCACCCCTTCTAGCATATTAGGAACTTTATATCTTAATTTATCTTTATGTCTTCCTTGATGTTTTTTCAGCCATTATAGTGTGTTTTTGAGGTTCTGAGGTACTCTCTAAGACCTAAACTCTCTGCTGTGCTATATTAGAGCTGATGGAGGCACCAGCAAATATCATCAGCTGTTTGCTTCCATGGGACAGCTTTGTACCATTTAGCATGGCCTTAAAGACTTCCAGTGATTTGTTGACAAAAATTAGATGATCAGAGAGCTGGAGCACCTCTCCTGTAGAGAAAGGCTGAGAGAACTGGGGATGTTCAGCCTAGAGAAGAGAAGGCTCTGAGGAGACCTCATTGCAACCTTTCAGTACTTAAAGGGGTCTTATTGAAAAAATGGAGAAGGACTCCTTATTCAAGTAGATGATAATAGGACAAGGGAGAGTGGTTTAAACTAAAAGGGAGGAGATTTAGACTAGACATTAGGAGGAAATTCTTCACTGTAAGGGTAGAGAGGCACTGGAACAGGTTGCCAGGAGAAGTTGTGGATGTCCCATCCCTGGAGGTGTTCAAGGCCAGGCTGAATGGGATCTTGGCCAACCTGATCTAGTGGGTGGCATCCCTGTCTATGGCAGGGGGCTTGGAGGTAGAAGAGCTTTAAGGTCCCTTCCAACCCAAGCCATATGATTCTATGATTAGGAAACTACCAGTTCTAAGCCAACCAGAACATGCTAATTAGCACCTAGAAAGTCAGTGTTCCTTATGTTTTTTCTTGATCACAATTCAGAATTATAAATTACTCTTAAATCTCTCAAACTCTCCCTAACTTCTTTGTCCCCAGATAACATTACTCACATTTCCAATCTGCATTCAGCTGTTAATATTTCTGGCTTTAAAACTGTGTCAAGACACTGAAGCTGTTTTGACAATGAAGGCTGTAATGTAGGTTTGATGCAGCTCAGAAAGAGGAAGAAAAAATATATTTCAAATAAATGAACAATCAGTTTTAATATGTTTCGTCAAGAAGATCCAGGCCATGATGGCAGCAAATGACCCATAGACTTTGAAACGCTGGTTGGTAGATTATTTTAAGATAGAGTCTTCCTAATACAGAAATTCTGCAGTACATATTATTATGCACTCAGGCTCAAATTTTTAAAACATGATTGTCCAATGTCAGCTTCCTAAATCAAACTTAAGTGCCATATTTCCAAAAAAAGCTGAATGCCAGCAAGTCCTGCTGCAGTGCTTTCTACTTCTGTGGCATGCTGACTTCAGTATGATAAATACTTTGATAAAACCAATCCATTTATTTAGATGTCTAAATAAGGGCTGAGCTAGCATACCAAATTTCAGACTGATGAAAATGATTTTCCATCAAAGTATGAAGCATATCTGCAGTGAAAATGCTGACACATTCTTAACAGTAACAGCAATTCAAGATCCCAGAATAGAGAATACATTCACTTGTTCTCAGAAAAACAGTTAATTCCATTAAACCCATTATGACTGCTGTTTGAATCCCCCACTACATGAGTGGGACTTGGTAAGCAGTGATTTTTTGTTAAAGCATGTGTATAGTTCCTGAGCAAATGAGCAGATAATAGACAGTTTTTCTAGAAGCACAATCATGTCCAGAGGGTGTCCTAATAGCAGTAAAATTGTGCAGCCTTGTGTGTCCCAGAGAAAATGCCAGGATTTCTGACATTTGCTCAAACCATCCACATCTCCAACATATGAATGCCAACAGGGGTTTAGGGAGCAGAGGGGCAGGGAAGTGGAACTGGGCAACATGAGAAGTGCAGAATCATGTATTAGTAGATTCACAGTGAGTCACATCCTAGCATATCTTTACCTCTTTTTTATTTTAAGAAACAAATACAAGAGAGAAAACCTGTATTTTTACAAAACAAAATATGGTGTAGAATAAGGACATATTCTGAGGCATAAGCAATATGGATATGTTTTTGACTAGCTCCTTACGTTTAAGTCATTGCTTCTCAAGTTCAGCCCTTGATTTTTCTCCTGCTGTGTATGGTGGCTGCTGAAGCAATTGCCGTATTCTGTTGCATTTTGTTTGTATTCCAATAAGTAACTGGACTGCAATAAACTAAATGTTAAAGATGGATCCTTAGCAAACAATGAAGACTTCTATTTCAAAATAACAAGGTACTGTACCATCTGTGCCATTTACAAAATGTTGCATCACATCTTCGTGAATTAACCATAGCATGTTGCTGTGACTCAGCTGAATCCTTGGTTGCAACATACTCTGTGAGCCGATGGTGTAGACAAATGAAGAAAGAACAAGAGTTTGATGGATTTTTTTTCCTTTTTGGTGACTAGATACAGTGGATTGAAAATGTAATGGTAAAGCTGTGGCAGCTAGGGTTATTTTCTCTTAGCAAAGCAGGCATTTCAGGGCCATAAGAGGAATCAGACAGATGATGAACCAATTCAGAATTCATAATTCTGCCAGCCTTGTCATGTTTGTGACCATTTCACTTGCTCTTAGTTGTCTTACTGTTCCACAGCATTTCTTAAATTCCTCAGCCCACGTTCAAGACTTTCTCTTTCTTTGGCACTACACAGAAGAAAACAAGCAACCTTTAACAGGACAGCCAAACAGTAGCCATAAAGTTGGTGCAACCGGCTTCTGCTCTACTCTGTCTTGGAGCCTTCAGTGTAGAAAAGGCACGGCAGAAGCCTGCCAGAGTAAAAGATTTACAATACATGCTGTGTTACAGTTCAGAAGCTATCATTAACTCACTGGGAGAGGAAAAAAAAAAAAAAATCTCAGCTCCCTCACTAAACCAAAATGCATTCTCCTGTCGAGAACAAAAAAATACCATAAATATTAGGCTCCTAATAAAGTATTTTTCTTCCCTTTCATCTGACTCACATGAAGCCCAATAAAGAGGATGCTATACTGCAGAATTGTCGAGGATTGTGATGTTTCCATTCCTACTAAAAACTATTGCATTTACAGGACTGAGAATACCAACTCTCTTGAGGGTACAAAGCACTGAAATTCCAACAAGAACACATGCCTGAACTATAGCGTAATCCAACCAGTATTAAAACCATGACTGTCACAGTAACCTCAGATTAACTGTTGCCTGGTGAATATACTTTGCATTGCTAGTCCAGTCCCCTGGGAAGTCCAACAGAGTTTCTGCCCTGTTCTCCAAGGTGCCCTTGGAGTCACAAGGAAAAGGCAGACAATGCCTGTGGCAGTGACACCCATTCTGTTAGTTATATGTGGCACAATAGATACTCAACAATTAAGGCAAGCAATGGGCTGAAGAACTGAAAGCTAGAAGGACTAAAGTAATGTTGGCAAGGAGAAAAGTAGATGGAAATACACAAATTCTTCTGTAATAGCACTCCTCATGATGAATGTGTGCCCTGAGATCACCAAGACCTTCTGTAACCAGGCTGTTCACCTTGTTTTATGACTCCTTTTGTGTATTTGTAACCACTGCTACAGAAACAACTTCTTTCCAGGGCTTAAAGAAGATTGGACTTCTTCTTGTCAAGTGACAGCTGGACTATCATGCCCTCATATGTAAAGCCTCATTATTTACATAACTACAACTCTGAGCAGTCTCTACAGTTCACCTCTCTATGGCACTTCTATCTCTAAAGGACCTAATTCAGTCAGAACAGAGAAATAAATAACGTGATTAAGTGCATCACTACCAGTCTACCCTGTTAGATAAATCAAATTCAATAATATCAAGACCTCCTCCTTAAAAGTTTATTGTCATGCAATGATCTTCATGTGATCCTCCAGAACAACTATATCACACTATAGCAAAAGGACTTCCATTTACGTTATGGAACAAGCAAAGGTCCAATTTTGTTCTTCCTTGTACCTTTTCTCTGCAGATTAAAGCATAAAGGCAAGTTGTTTGAACTGACTACCTACAGGTTAAGAGGGAAGTGCATAAAATGGTGAATACATACTTAGATATGTGCAGAAACCAATGTCAGAAGAAAATCTTGTTGGCTTTGTTGATCCTCACTAATGGCCATAGCCAAGACAAAGTCAGTTATTTAGTTCAAGCCACTTTTGTGATTTTTTGACTTTTCCCTCCTGTGAAAGGTACAAATCACATCTGTCATGACTTTTCTTGTCAGAGCCTGAACTTGGAAAATAGATAGTTTTCCCTCTTTCATAAATTGCAGATGTAGGAATGAAGCTGTTATACTCCACAAAAACAGTATTTCCTCAAAAACAACAAAAAGGCTCTTTAATTTAACATGGTTTTAAACTAAAGCAATCACTGTTATTGCAGTTACAGACTTCACAGTGCTCTTTTTAATCTTGAACATAGATTTATGGCTCCCCAGTTCTATACGAATAAATCACAATCTTTGGTCTTGTTATTATCAAGGTTTCTATGGAAAAAAAAGGTCTTCTTTGGAAACCAATGACAGATCAAAGATTATACATACACCCACATGCACACAAATACATATTGTTTTTCTGGATATATTCACCTCCTATCTGAGAGAAATGTATGTGTATATATATATATTAAAGGAAGGCCTGAGTGTAGAAGACTATATGTCAAAGGAGAAGGTTATTTAGAGGCCTTGGTGTAAGCCATGTATTATGCTACCTGCATCTTTTCACAGCCTCCTTGATCCTCCCAACATATTTTGCAACATCACAACCAGCAGCAAAAGTTTTGGTGTGAATGTCACCACCAGGCAGAGCCTCCCTATACCTGAGGGATTTCCCAGGTAAGGGTATACACAGCACAGCCCAAGCTGATCAGCTTCAACTCTAAGTTGCATCTGCATGGCCTCACTGAAATCGATGTTTGTGCACCTGGCTAATTGCAGGTCATTTTCTCCACAGTGAGTATTATTGACTCAATGGCAGCTATGTGTTTGATCTTTCTTTACACTCACCTGGGAAAATGAAAACACATGAGTGAACTAGTCTTCAGCCTTTTTCAAAAGGATAGGAATGAATGATAGACACAATAGATAAAGGAAAAAGGTAGCAGTTTTTCATAAATAATCAAATTATGAATAACTGTGGAATTCTATCTATAGCATACAGGTGCAAACAAAAATCTGAATTGCTAGTGACAAAGCCTGGCTTTATCCAGGCAGTACTACAAAAATGAAAATATATATTTAATAAATAAATAAATAAATAAATAAGCAGCTACAGCAGTAGGAAGGATGAAGACTAGAAAAGCCTTATTTTCCAAAAAGGAAATTGTGACTGGAACTAAATAAGAAACAGGATAATACACATACTTTGCTTAGCAGCCTGCTGTGTAAGCAAGTGCTTTAGCGACATGTAATTAAAGAGTTGCTTTGACATTGTTTATCTGTGTGTGAGAATACAATATTTAGCAGTATTTCAAGTGCTAACAATGCAACTTAAAGGAAAGAAATAAAATGAATTATTCAAAATAGTAAGAGTGATCAGAAGAACATAGGCTGATAAAAAACAAAAAGCTTGTATTTATTGCAAAGTGCTGGTTACTAAATATGTAACATTGATAAGCACCAATAATAGGAAATGCATTTGTTGTTGATAACTCTTAAATAACTGAAAATGTTGAAAAAGAATAGATCACAGTAAGCATTTATGCCAGTCTCATAGAACAGTGGGTATTTTATGTCCTCTATCCATTTTGAATACGTCATAAAATGCTATAAAAGAATTGCACCTTTAGAATTATAACCATATGGCTGCTGCCATTATAATAAACAGATTACTGGTATGAATATTTAAATCATATGCAGTATATATACAATGAAATTAATTCTGATGTTTACAGCATTGCATGTCCTTAAAGCAATGCAGGCAAAGTACCTGCAATGCACCCGAAAGCTGTTGTACACGTCAATAAATCGTAAGATTGCCTGAGCTTTAAAAAGAAACAGAGATATCCAGAGTCTGAAACAATTGGAATACAACACAAAAAGCATATACACAAAACATAAACTCCAGTTTTAACACTTTTCTTCTTATTCTTATAAGGACAGTTGGCAATATTCACTTTTATTATATGTTTTAAATTAGACAATGATAGACATAACACTAATAAATTACAATACTTGCAATGTTATGGCTGTGAGTTTACCCTGTATAAGCAAAGTATATGTAAAACAATTTCATTTCTTCAGAGATCATGACATTTATAAACTACTTTCTTATAAAATGAGATTAAGGTTGTTAAATGACACACGTAGACACATTTTACTCCAAAATGAGAAACATAACTCATGAATTGATGTTGGTAGATGGTATATCCATGTATTATCCATGTATATAGGTATATTCATACAATGCACTGATCCTTTTTACTGTAATGGGCTTCCAATAACACCGCTGACTTCTGTCATGTTATTCCTTTGACATTTCTTCAGTCATAGACATACAGCATAGCATTATTTCCAGAAATAGATTTCACTAAACACAGGAGTGATGAGTAGAAGTCCTAAAGGCATTGTTCCTCCTTCTCAAGCAATTAATGTGGCTCCCAGACACAAGTCATTTCACAGCCATTGAAAAAAATAATAATAATAAAAAAAAATTATATATGTTCACTGTAGTGTGAAGGCAAGAAGCTAAAGTCCTCAAAACACTGTACCTACAACCACGTACATTAATAAAGTATTAGTCTGTATTAGAAAGACACTCTTTTACCCAAAACAAAAGCAACAGGATTTGCTTATCAAATACAAATGCAAAGTTTGCACCCTTTCTGAGCACATCACCTGGCATATATTTATCCTTTCAATACCACTGGGTGGTAAAGAAGTATCCACACCACTTTTTACTTGGAAATCTAAGAGCGGTGATTTGGTTTTCCCAATCTTCAAGAAAATACACAGAAGAAAAGGAATAAACTTGGTCTCTGGTGCCAGCTAGCATTCTTCCTATTATAACCAGCATCATTTCTGACATTTAAAGTTGAACATTCAGTACAAAGTACATAGCAATCCACACTAGCAGCATTGCATTGATGTTATTAATTCAGTTTTTCTGTCTGCTTTTTGAAGGAATTTCTGAACAGCTGGATATACTATGCTATTCAGGCACAGAAGATGCTGTGCATTCTGAATGTCTGAATTTCCTTTCCTCTGTGCCTGCATGTTAGATCTCAGAGTTATCAGAAATTTGTTTGTTGGGGGGAGGCTGTAGTTTGTATTTATTGGAAAGTTATTTTGTTTCAATCATATGATTCAACGTGATAACAGAACTTTGCACAGTCTAAGCACCAAAATAGTGCACTCTGCAATGTGAAATACTCTGTTGTTGAAGCAGGGAGAAAGATACAGTATCTCTCAAAATTCAGGTATAGGTTTTTAAAAATCATGCAATAACATATGCAAGAAATCCCTGGTTTTGTTTTGTTTTTTGTTTTTAAAGTAAGTTCTATTAGTTGACATGTTGAAGAAATATTCTGCCACGGCATCACTGCAGTATAGTTATGTTGGGAAATACCCACAAGTTTCAAGAAGTCAGTATGCAAGCATCTCATAATGGTACTATAAATATTGTCTACATACAGAGTATGTCATGTACCAGTTGCAATATGCAATACGTCACACTGCAATTAAACATAACTAAAAATAGTATACTTCTCCTGCATTTTGAATTTCCAACTTACTTTCTCATCATGATTAGCTTCTGTGACAAAATCATACCAGTTCTTTAAAATCTAATTACTGATTCTGTAAGGGAAACAGACTGACTTATGCAGCAATGATCCTGAAATCAATGCTTTAAAATTTCTCAGCCTGATTATGAAGATTGCTAGATAATCTACCCTAGCAGTAAGTCTTTGATAAATGGTCAAATACTTTCTGTTGAGAATTACCATGCTTTGGACAGTTCTATCATCAGAACTACAAAGAGCTATTCTTGAAAACACTTTTTGGCTTCTTTGCACAAATATTTTTCCAACACAAGAACTGGTAATGACGCACACTCTTTAAATCCCCTTCAATTTATCCTGTGATATTTTTTTCCAGCAATATAAAATGTGATACTGCAAGATACTGAGTGTTATAAAATACTAAGTGACTTTTACTCCTATGAATGTCAATTCTATTTCTCACAAAACTGGGATGATATTCCTTATCTTCTGTGAATAAACAATCCTTGGGGGGAAAAAAAAATCTAACCTGCTGCATTCAGTATATTTCCATGAGAAAATACCTTCTCTCAAAGTCTTCTTGAAGATGTTGGCAAGTTCTGAAAATAGTTTTGCCAACAATAAAGCAATAGCTATTTGTAAGGTACATATCTGCAATTCAGCATGCAAATCCCCTTTCTTACAGTCCACAAAGTAAAATGAAATCCACAGAAATTTTAAGAATCTGATGCAAACTTTAGCAGACTTTTTATGAGGTTCTGCACAGAGTGAACCTTAGAAGATCAGCCCCTTCTGATGTTCACTGTTAGAACATTTTAATTAGAGGTCGGCATGTTTGCAGTTGATCTTCATCCTTGATGATCCCTGCCCTTATTCTTAAGCTATACTGAAGTTGACGTAGATGCAAACCTATCATTATCTATTCATCCCAATACTTCATCGCTTTTAACCCTAAAACAATAGAGGTACTGCACAGTACTAGTACCATTCCCTCTAAACATTCAGATGGAGTATCCAGCAAAACTGAAGATTTGCAACCAGATGTCCTCTTTTTATTCATTCTAGATATTGAAAAAATTCAATGTGTTATTTTCAAATATAACTGAGTCCCCATATAAGTATATGATCAATGCTAAGAGTCACTTAAACTGTTGTCATCAACAACAATAAATAAACATGGAATATTTTCACTTAACATCTATGCATTGAACCTAGTCTATAGAATCTAATAAAAATAACATTTACTAAAGCTTAAACTCTGAAGGATACTATTATGCAATAAGAAACGATTTCATACAAACTTTTCAGCATTCAGGTACATGCAATTTAAAGTTTCAATCGATTACATTATCGTATACTATCCAGAAAAATATATAAATCAGCTGTAATGGAAATGCAGCTATTTCATAGACCCTGATATGTTTATGATGCTTTTAAACAAGTCAAGGCAAAACATTTCTTGCATAACTTAACTGAATTTAAGAATTATTAGGGAAAAAAAATTAAAAAAAAAAATTTTTTTTCTTAATGCCTGATGGACAAAGCTATCAGCAGCAGCCAATATGTCTACCCATTACATGATTTACATTGACATTGCAACTATAACACTATAAATCTGGGTTCTGAAAAAAATTAATTCTTTGAAATAAGCTCATATTTATATTCATCTGAAAGACATGGGGGGAAACCACTCCTAACAACTTATTTCAAACAAAATATGATTAAAAAAAAAAAGAAAAGAAAAATAAATAAATAATAATATGTAGAAGTGCCTGCTAGACTAAAAATAAATAAATAAATCTAAATATCTCAGTGCAACCAGTTAGCTTTTTCTGACTTAATGTAGTAGTTTCAGACTAATTGCCAATATGTGAGAGTTTTCCAACTGAAATATAGAATAAATGTTTTCCAATGCTTCCAGTTATGGAGAATAAGATTTAGGGGAAAATTTTAAAAATAAATAAATAAATAAAAGAAGGAAGAAATACTATTCCAGCAGTGAGTGTCTGTTGCCAAAACAGACTTATCAGGTCTGTGACAGCATTTTGAACAACCCTGAAATTTTTCCAAGTCATGCAAAGATGCACTTCACCCTCAGCAGCATAGTACCAACACAGTGTGCACCTGTACCAGCCACTTTATATAAAGGAGAGGCTTTTTTTAGGCTTTTTTTTTTTAGGCTGATATTTGCATCACACTGCAGGTGTGCTCCACCCCTCCACCCTCCCGGTAGTCCAATGGCTGAAGTTGTGTGCCAAGGTGCCTTGGGGCACCCCTCCTGCTGTGTGGACACAGGGTCCTCCAGCAGCTGCTGCTGCCCATAGGCTGCCAGCAACCCCAAGACAATCTTGGGGAGCTGAAGAGAAATCTTCTTCTGATCACCTATCAGTACCACAAAGTAATTTGAGTTGGAAGTGACCTCAGGAGGTTTCTAGTCCAGCCTTTTGCTCAAGCCAGACCTGACACCAGAGACCAGGTTGCTCAGGGGTTTGACCAATTTGCACTGGAAAACCTTTGCAAATGCAGCCTGCACAAACTCCCTGGGCAGCCTGTGAGCACACCACAATGGGTGTCTCCAGTTGTCAGCTGGCCTGAACGTCATTCCAGTCTACACATCATGTGTCCTTTGAGCCCTCAAAACAAAATAGATCGCTCTTGTCCTCCCCTCTCTGTGCTGTACCAGTCAGTAGTGGAAAAGCACACACTCTGTGCAGATGAATCACAGTGTATGAATCCCACCTCCCCCTCAGATGTAGTACGTGGAGCTCTGCTGCAGCACCGAAACTGCCTTCTGACAAAAGCACTTTATTAACTGTAACTTCAGGAGAAAGGAAAATCTTGAACTTACCTGAGTTACATGTTCATACACTAAAAAAAAAAAAAATCAATGTTAATCATGCATTTGCACCTGCCCACTACAGAGTGCTTTAAAAAGCAGCTTCCAAGGATGATTCCTGGTGTGCAGGAATGGTATCGCTCTTGGTATCACTCTCAGGAACTAATTATTTTCACTGTCTCTTAGGGAATTATATCAACAAGAGACAACGGAAAAAAAGAACTGGGTCCTTATTCACAAACTAAGCCATAAAGGCTGTAGCTCCCATAATAACAAAAATAAATAAATAAATAATAAAAAGACCTTTTGTGAATTTAATGTTGCTATTTAAGAGTATTTTCTAATGAGTAAGGCAAACAAAATAAACAATTATATTTTCATAAAGCAGCTAAAATGTTAGTATGCTCTCAGGTTTTATAAGACAATCACATAAACAACTGGTTAAGGTCTTAACAGAGAAATTATTTTGCCTGTGGCTAAGGACTCCAACACACAGTCTGAAAGGTCTCTTGCTTATGTCAGCTGTACATCGCTGTAGCACCAGTGACTCCCCTCTAGTTTAGAACAGTTATTCCAGATTATGATAAATCAAACCCAAATCCTTGCTACACTAATGAGATCCTTGCACTTCGAGAAAAATACAGGCTTTTGAAACTTGAAATTAGAGCTTCAGGTTTTTTGATGACTACTTGTAATCGTATTCTTTATTTTTGCAGTATTGTCTCAGATATGGAAGGGTGTTGCTCTTTTATGACTTTGTACCTATCTATAAAAAGAAGATATCTTTCTCAACAATTACTTGGAGGAAAAAAAAAAAAAAAGTGGGGGGTGGGGGGATGGGGAGGCTGGGGAGGGGAGGTTTGCCATGTATCCTACTTGCAACAGTAATTATGCCTGGGAGTAAAAATAGGGATTTCATTTTTCCTCTAAGGAAAACACTTTTCAAGAAAGCCTTATATAAAGGTTACCTTTCTTCTGAACAAAAACCATTATAGAAAGATCATTTTAATTATAAGTACATTCATTTCTATCAAAACTGCAGGTACGCACTTACAAGTGTAAATTCCATGAGGCTTACCTGCTCCAGTTCTTACCAGGTACAAATAGCTAGTCTGAAAACTCATCTTTTAATTGCACCTCTTGACATGCTGAACAGCGCACAGGTATTGTGTTCAAAGGCAGCAGTGCATAATCAGGCCGTGTATAACCATAGAAGTCTACCTTCTGGCGTATAACTCTACGTGTGCATACGTGATGGCACGTATAATTGTAAGAAATACTTTCTCTTGCCTTCCAGACTGGATTTGAAAAGATGATGCATATGTAAAGGTATACGTCTGTGTGTATGCATATTATACACACAGAACAGCAGCACAAAAGACTGGTGCATACTTATTTGTCTAGATAAATGATGAGTTTACTTGATTTTCCTTACTGAAGTGAAACTACATTTTGCTTACTTTTTAGCTTGTGCGTCCTGCACTTCCCTAGGGTGTTTATACTTTCAGCACCACTCAGCTGCCTATCAGCCACTTAATCTATACAGAACAGCAAATGCCAAGTGATACAGCCTAACAGAGCATATCTCCATATCCATTTTGACCATATCAGACTTTGTTTTGGATTGCGTGCATTTTCCATGGAATATCAGGTTCAAGGCCCTAATCCCTATTTTCAGATCACTCAATGTCTGAGCATGAAGATATCTAATAGCTCGTAAGCATTAAGGCTCTGGTAAATAAGTTCACCCTTCCAGCAGAGTATAACTTGCTACAGTAAAGGCTTTCTCAGTAAAATGAATGGCCACCAGAAAATTCTCTTCAAATGCAAGGTGCATTTCTTTGAGTCTTCTCTAACAGAACCACAGAACAACCATGTCCATCTTTCTAATAATCCAGATCACTCAGTTTCACAACATGCACTCCCCATTTAAGAAAAGGAAGAAACAATTAATATGCTGTTTTTTGAATATATTAATATATTAGACATTAATAACATTTAATGCATTTCTGAAAGGAGCAACAATGAAGAAGGAAAATATTTCCTGACATAAGAATTCTCAAGTGCAAAACAAGGTTGTGGTCAACCCCCTTTCCTTACTCTACAAATGTTCTGCTTTGCTCAAGCACAGTAACTGTTAAATATTATTATCCTATAACAAGAACACAGTAAATTAACTAAGATACTGTGTGCAACATTACAGATTTTTTTTGTATCCTATACATGGCCATCCAAATGTGCCCACATCCACAGCCCAAAAGCCTAGTTAAAGATATATTCGCCATCTCAATGTACTCTATTTTTTACAATACCTGTCTAAACTGACTAGTTTAGTTAACTGATAAACTAGTTAAACGAGTTTAAACTAGTTAAACTAAACTGACTAGTAAACTGACTGTCTAGTTAATACATACAGGTTTCTGTGCCCAAAAGAGCAACTGAGAGCAATATAGTGCCTATAGCTATAACACCTGACTCTCTTTGTTTCACAGGCACTCATGATTCACTGCCCAGGCAAAACTGGATCAAATCAGATGTCTTTGGCACAAACTCAGAGTAAGTCTCAAACTCTCACCACTGGTTTCACATACTGACTGTACTGCTCCACCTGACCTCATGCCATTACATTAAATTAGAGTCTCTCTGCATTTCAAAGATTTACCAAGATATTTTGGACTCACCTTATTTTTATAAAGTGCATTAGAATGTATTTCTCAATAAACAATAGAATCCTTGCTACTTCACCTTCTTTTTACTTAATCTCCAATTCACTAAATAGGGTCATTTTCAATGGCTTTACCACGTGGAACAGTGAGAAATAATAACTATCAACAGTTAAGTCAAATTTAGCACTTATTACTCAGCAAGAATTGCCTAGAAACAAAACATTTTCCATAAATGCATTTATTGTTCAAAAACATTTTGAACATATTTTAATGCATGCACCTCCTGCCCTACAGACTTTAATAACCTGTCCGTTGCAACAATGCATCATAAGATAGATACTCACAATTCAACATTCTGGCAAAATTGACAGGTCTCAAGGCAAAGGTCTCTGTTTCTGATTACACAAGCATAATTCATCTGATTTGCAGTATGTCAGTTCGTGAGCCTGAATGCAATATTTACTTTTCATGAATATTCTGCTATAATTAATAAAAACATTGTTTTTGTAACTGCTTCTATGAGTAACCATGTCGTCCTGGGCAGAGTCAAATTATATGTAGGGAGAAATCGAGTGAAACAGCTTCGCCCAGCTCTGTTCCTACTTTTCAGCACAAATCAAAGGAGTTGTGTACCTCAAATATGTCAAGAAAGTCCTAAAGAGGAGAAACATTGCCATGAAATTAAGATCATTCTGCTTCTCTGTTGTTTGTGTAAAAGAAAAAGTATGAGCTATTCTCTTTCTGTAAGTGCCAAACACTTAGTATCAATCATTAATAATTTCATAGCAAACACGTAAGTGAGCCATTTGGTATTCATCAGCTTTGATGTGCTGCCGGCCCTCAAAGACCTTTTTAAAATATGTACAAAGTCCGCAGTTACCAGACGTATTTCTGGACCATTTTCCTTCTCAACCCATAGTATAACCACAATGTAACTACAAAATTACAGTTTGTCATCTCTCTCTTTTTAATTTCAATTATAACTTGTAAAAAAAGTCAACATCCCCTTACAATAGAAATCATTCAGGTTGAATACTCATTATGTGATCAAAATAGAGAGCCGGGAATTAGAATAGGTACACTGTATTTATAACGCCCTTTGAATGTATCCCACTTTTAGTTTCCCAGCACAGAGAATCAAGACTTTAAGTTAAAAATAGTCCTTCAGTCTTTGGTCTTTAAGTCAAAATTAGCACTCGAAAACATTCACACTTAGGGAATTATAGCTCCAGCAACAAATCTCACCATTTCAGTTGCAACATGTGACAACATTCTTCTGCAGCGCACAAAATGCTAGCTTAACGGGATGTTCTCTCTTAGGTAGAAATTCAGGAGGTGCCGCAGCTCCCGGCTGGGAGTGAAGGGGGCTCTGAGCCAGAACCCAGAGCACGGTGCCACAGCCTCCATCCAGGACTTAGGAGAACAGTGCAAGGCGGTGGCGGTGCCAGAAGGTGGTGAAGTCGATCTGCTTTGGGTCCATGTGGCACATCGCCAGCCCGTGCACTGTTTCAGTGCGAGCTCGAGGAGGTGGCAGAACCTGCTCCTTGACCTTCATTTTCATTAGTCCCCTGCTGAACTAGCATTCAGTATGCATTTTACCAACAGATATAGCTATGGTGATCTGACTTTGATTCAAATGGAGCTGATTTTTGAAAGCTACACCATAAAATGTATGCAACACGGGCATCGATAATGTCACCATCCTTCATTCTGTAAGTTGTGCAGTCCACAAGCATGCAAAATGAGAGTGCAATAAGAAGACAGACTGGATTTAATACCATCCTTATGCTTTGCACAAATATAGGAGGCCTCACACTGAGCACAGCAGTAAAGTCAGCCTAACGTTTCTCCAATTTGTTTACCAGCTAGCTCTCACTCCCACAAATTTGCAGACTGCTAAAAATGACTTTTCTTCATTTCAGCTTGCTCCTACTGGCTGCCTACTATGGTTTGAAATTTCCAATCTGACCACAGAATAAAGTGGGAGCCAGTAATGAGACAAATAAGCTGCTAGAGGTCTGTTTCCCAGTCACCACTTGGCACAAACCAAAGCACCTGGCCAGTTGTCTAAAGCAACTTATTTTTCTGGGTTGGCTCGGATATTCATTCACCAGGACTCACTTCAGGTAATAATATTGGCTAAGATTTTCAATTGTCTTCCGATAAACAAGAGCATATGGAAGAATACAAAAGACAATGAACTATACCATATCTGTTGTCTAAACTATATAAGCTTCTGCATTGGAATGTTAACATCAGTTGACTAATACCTGATGGCAGTAATGAGGTACTTTGTCAAAAAGTCAAATAAAGGCATTAAGTTAATGAAGGAATAGCTAACCTTTCAGAACTTAAAAAGAACAGTAACAGAGAAATGCTCTTAAATGTTTTTGCTTCCCCATTTTGCTCACTGCAAATTTTCTCAGATTTTACAGGTATACACATACAATATCCAACCTCACAAGATTATAACCCACAAGCAAAGCCTAACACAGTTACAACGTTAAATAGAGCAGTTCTGTCCTGGCTTTGGCCATTATTAGGAAAGGGCTATATCTTTTTGCTGTGGAGTATTCTGGGGAAGCCTTCCATAGGGACCTCCAATTTTCTGCTTATGGTGGTGTGCTTCCCCTAGCTCCTTGTTCCATGTGCCACTCCCTGTAGCCCTCCAGCCCCCAGCCTTGCATCTTCATGAATTCTAGCACCAGGCACTGTTACTGTCCAGTTTCACATCTCTTGTAAAACTTCTGCTTTCCTTTTTCTCCACCCATTGTGGCTAATTAAAGGACCAGCTCTCCTACCTCCTGTTCCCTGGATGTTATTTCCTAACAGTTTTTACCCTCTCTCTGCTCACCTTTTCCCTGTTGGGATATGATTACATGCAAACTGGGCTAAGACTGGGAAACACACAGATACAAGGCACCTGCTACACATTCTCCTTTGCTTCACTCTCTTCCACTTCACCCCAAGTGAAGGGAGAGGGTGTGCAAGGGGATGTAGCAGACTTCTTGTTTTGCCCCACAGGTTGCAGCTCTCAGGGCAGCAGGAGCAAATGCAGGCTGTGCAACAGCTGCCTCAGCTGGGAGCATCCTGCACCCTGTCCAAAGCCATCCTCCAGCCTCGCGCTCTGGCAGCCATCCCACCCTCTGCAGCCAGCACTGAAGCAGAACTGCTGAGCTGTCAGCAACTTCTCACAAGAGGCCAATTTTTACACCGCATAATTGTAGCAATAAAAAAAAAAAAAACATGAGAGTTGGCAACCCGTGTTAAATCTGCATGCATATCTGATTAGCTGAATCTTTAGAATACACAGTCTTAGAAAATATTGCAAAATTATTCAGTTTAATTTTTCAAAATTCTGGATTGAATTCAGTCAAAGTATAAACCCTGTTTTCTTCTTTATTCCCTCCCTCCAAATGAGTATAATCCAATTTTCCTTTGAAACTGTGACATTTTATTTTGGATTGCTTGGGATTTATGAACAAAAACAGAGGAACAATAATAGGAATGAAAAAAAAAGAATTTGATAGCTTCATCTTTATTTAAGCAGCCAGAGAATGAAATAGGACACTTTGCTCCAGTTCATTCTTTTTCTTCCACCCATTTTCCCAGAATGTATCCAGAAAAGAACGCTCCAAATTAGTTATTAAGACTTATAAAAAAGAGTCTCAAGGGCAGTTTTGTGTACCTCCTACAGAGCCTTAGTCTAAGAGTTCAAACTGTTGATATCAGAGTGCAGGAAAGGAACCAAGGTCTTACAGATCTAGGCACTGATGGGAAATTTACTCTGGCTTGCCTCAACAGCTGGCATCAGAAGGCCAAAAAGAGGTGCCATCCAGGCTGGACTGCAAAACTTGTAGAGGATTACCAACAGGCAAGATTCCCATCCATTTGCCAGACTGACTTGGACATATTTTCCAAGACAAGAAACCATAATATTGCAGAAAGTTTGGGGAGAACAGCTAGGGTCACATTTTCTGACCCTACAGAAGTCTGGCCCTGAGATGCTGCTATTTCACCTTCGCTCGTGAAGGCTCACATGATGAATGCTGCATTTCATGTTGTGGTGAGGGCTGCCAAGCATCCATTTCTTCTGGCATTGCTGTCACACAATCTCAGCTCACAGCTTGCTTTCCTGCTTCCACCAGAGCTGCCTGGGCAGGCAGCTGACACCCTTGCCATTGGTTATCATGACATATGGGACCCATGCATACCCCGACACATCCTGTCTCATACTGAGGAAGTCAAAGTAAGGAAGAACAACCACTTTCATCCCAAGAGGAAGGGGACAATTTTATTTCCTGACTCATTATCCATCAGGCTACTGCATGTGACAATCCCTTCCAAACCTGCCTTGTGCCTCAAAGCTGCCTCAAAACTTTCTTCCCAGGCAAGGAGGAGTAAGCCCACTGGAGTCATCTTCCTGCTCACTGGGTCCTCGCAAGAAACAGAAACTTCCAGCAGGACACAATCTCCTATCTTCATCCCACCTTCCCTAGCAGCTTTCCTAGCACCCATGGCCCTATAAGAAGACTCTCCACCACCTACTTAATATCTGTCATGTTTATGGTTATGTGCAAATAACAATCAAATGCACAAATTGTCATGAACATTGATATTATGTCACTCATACAAAAACTGAAAATCTGCAACAAACACAAAACTAAAAATGTATGTCTCTGTGCATGAGCTAAAACTGAAACCTTCCCTTTCCTTTGTTGTTCCAAAGGTATACATCTTTTATTTCATAAACATTCATTATGCAAACTGCCACAGGCATACTATAAGAAAAGCTGTATCAAATTGTTTTACTATAGTCCCAGTTGATTTAAATTTTCTTTAAAATATTTCAAGCAGCATTTTGAATATTGTATTTTGCTCAGTGTGACTATGTGAGCACTGAAACTACTTTCTAAAAACAATATTGAACAATTTTATAAACCTCATTTCAAGATTTCCATACAACATGCCAGGTCTGGTTATATAATACTTTCTTTTAAAAACAGCACTGCAAAACCCAAGTTTCTGTTCAGAAAGTGCATAAAGGAAAATGTTGCAGTGGCTACACTGGTTTTGCTTCAGTACTTTGAGACGTAGGTGTTTACACACACTTGAGAAAAATAAGCCTTCCATAAAGACTTCCTAGAAAAGCCCAAAGTAATGAATCATTCCCAAAGTCTTAAATAAAATTCATCCATTTCTGTGGTAAAAAAAAAAAAAAAAAAAAAAAACTTTTTATTTTTAATTAACTCTTACAGCTTTAAATAACGTGGTTCTGCAATTTCATAAAAATAGACTGTAAAGTTTTACCACAACAAAAATATTTAGTCAGCATCTAGTCATGTTGATGCATAAGGGGGGGAAGCAAATCACAATAGTAAAAAAGAAAATCTAGTGGTAAAAATAAACTATGGATTCTGCATACTTTCATCAATCTACATACAGTAGCTGTCAACTCGAACAGCAACTGCAACCATTTCTCTTGTCAAAATCCACAGAGAAATTCTATTCAGTTAAGTATGTAATGGTCCTCAACCCTGAAAGGTGTTTGGACATTGAATGCCCAGTAAGAAGCTGGCACTTACATAACTACCTTCTCTACATGGAGGAGACGCCTCCTCTCCACAGCTAGGCTCACACCAGAAACAAGATACACGAGGTACCTGGCATCAGTTTGTAACCATTAGGGTTTTTTAGCCCTAGATGAGCAGCAGTTTCAGATGAATCAAGACAGCTTTGCTTGGAGCCACTTGGCCCTCCCCACATTGCACTCTTCAGGACGGCAGGTTATTTGAAACCTTATTCAATTGGGCATGGTATAACACAAGTACACACAGACAGCTTGGTTTCTAATCACACCTGAACTAATAAGCCCTCCTGAGACTTATTAGCGTCAGCTTGAGCTGTCTGGAAATATGTCTTGCCCATATTTAAAAAAGCCTTTCAGTCATTGCTCTGATAAGGTCTACTGCATCAGTGAAGTAGAGCAGACGGCTGAAAAAGCACCACAGAAAACCTCAGACTGTGTATTTATAACAGACTTAGGAGAATTTAGCAGCTTACGTCTCTGAAATTCTGGTTGTGCTGTGCATGCTTCAGCCCAGGGCTTTCATCAGTGGGCAGGGATGATTTTGTCTCCAGTTGCTCCTGCCACCTGGGATATACTACCTCCTGTGCTCTTGTGATGCTCAGCCAGCGAAGATGAAAAATAAAAAGCAACAGGCAATCATGTAATTAAAGCCCAAATCTATCATAATTAATATGCATAATGAAGATCGGCTAAGTAGAAAGTTAACTGTTACAACAGGAGATTGCCTTATTCCAGGGAACCTTATTCCTTCCTGGTACAACTGCCTGGAAACCAAGGGATTTAATCTTACTGCTGTAGCTAAAGCAACATAGTTTTCTAAAGTCATTTACACCTAACATGAATGCTTGGATTTCGCAGCTCCTTCTAATGTATTTTAATTTAGTTACTTGTTTTTAATAATGTATTGACAAATATTGTCAAGCAGCAACAAAAACAAGACAAAAACAAGCACTGTGATTGCATGCAGCAGGTTTAACTGCCTCACATCCCTGGTAGCTATTTACTTTCTTTTAGATATCTGGATGCCAGGATATGAAGACTAGTGAGCAAAGAATAGTTTTTTGGTTAATGCATTGAAAAATAAGGTTGTGTTCTTAGAAAGAGTATTAAAGAAAAACATTAAGCTGTTATACTTTTCTATTCCTCATTTCCCTATCTCTAGATCAAGGTTAGTAAGACTTCCTGAGCCCATAGAAATTTTCAAGTTCTAATTAACATTTTCAGAATAATTTATGATCATGGATGGATGAAACTACTTTAAAGCAATTCATTTTTATTGGTTCTCTCGTCTATAGAACATCTCAGAAGAACTGCATGTTGCACACTGAATTTCTGTCTACCATACAGAACACAGAAAAATGCAGAACTCCTTGCTATGCCCTGTTCTCTTAGAACATTCAGAATACTACTGAATTAATAGAGTTAAATGGACCTGATTTTACATGAAGAAAATAAAAGTACAACTATGATACATCTGAGTTTCCATAACACTAATTATTCTTTGCACTACTTTCTCTTGGAAAAAAAAAAAAAAAACAATAAATAATATATATATTGATATTGGCATTATCAATAAAAACAGCCAACAACTTTTATCCCTTCTCAAAACCACTACACTTGCAAAATATGCTGGAGCATTTTTCATTACTTCTATTCATACAGAATAAAAAGCAATGCACTTGTTTCAGATATTATACCATACAGCAGTCCCTCTGGGAAGTAAGTGCTGTTGTGACAGCAGCAAATCTCCACAGTATCACTGATGTGAAAGAAACCCGTTCAGTTTTCATCAAAAGAGATGTTGTTCTATGGTGAGGGTTTGGCTAATTCCTCTCCTGAGGCTGTTGGCATCTTGCTGCAGAGCCAGCTGCTTAAACATAGGAGAATTGTCAACTTTGCCTCCACATCATATAGAGAAATGTGTATGGCTCTTGGGCAATTTTCTTTCACATGTTCGTAGAGGGAAGGTTAAGGCCAGAGGAACTGGGGCATGCTTCTTTTCTTTGCTCCTCCACTGTCATCTGAGCCCCTTGGGGTCAGCATTAAATGACATTTCTAAATTGAACCAGAGAACTAGAAACTCTTTCTGCTGCAAAGAAGTATATTTACATCATATTTCTGTGCACAACCTTCATGCCACAGACATAGTTAAGTATCGGGTCTTAAAAGCAAATACCAAAAGTACCAGAAAATGGAGTGATCTCAATCCTGCAACAAACAGGAGGTGGTTCTCTCTTCCCTCAGTTTGTTGATTGCCAAAGTCACTCTCACTCAAGCATAAAGAACTGAAAATACACCCCGTTCTTGCTGCCTGCATTGCACGTGCTGTGTTAGAGTCATCCAGAGATCAAGCACATCCAGCTCTGAACAGATGCTCGCAAAGCAGTGGAACAGGTACTATTGCTTTCACTCCTGTAAATATTGTGTGTTACAAACTATATATGAGTCACAGCTTGAATTCCGAGATGAAAGATGCTAAAAGTCCCAGCCATTCATCTCCTTGCTTAGAAGTCAGTATTTGTCAAATATTTGAAATAACATACTGTAACTTGTTATTCTTAGTTTCCACAAAATATGACAGTAGCCTACACCGTCAACAGATCAGATAAAATGTGGAAAACTGGAGACTTTAATTGCAGCTTAACCAGAATTATTCCTTACAGCAAAGGGACAAATGAGTGAGCAGTGAGAAACTCATGTTCTGCCACACAACACTTTGAAAAAATACTATGAGCAGCTGTGGCAGAGTTGTCAATTTTAATTGCTAGCTGTGGTGAAGCAGAGTAGTGACTTTGTGGTTGTGTCCCACACACCACTGGGAAGCAAGTAGTCAGGAACCTTTTTAATCAAGAGGATTGCACAACTCCATGTAATATCAGAGTCAGATTTGTTGTGACTGGGAGAAACGGGTGACTATTCCACATCCTTCAGCCCCACCAGTGTAGCTCTAGTCTTCTGGCTGCCACGGAGAGATCAGAGGCATGTTTTTTTTCCACTTTGTCAAGCAACAACCTCCTGGACATCCATCTATGCTCAGAATAGAAGAAATAAGTTTGTGCCAGCCACTGCTGGAAAACAACGAAGAGAAAGAGCTAGGCACTGCCTCATCTTTGGTATGGCAAGTGACAGGCCATGTGAATAGCACTGTTTAAATGAGTGAACATTATTGTATAGGGATTTTTTTTAGATGCATCTGGCAGAATCAGAACATATTTTAGTGCTTTTCTGTCATAACAATGGTAATACTATGCAGGTAAAGTAGAGGCAGTCGGTAATAAAATTCTATCCTTTGTCACTGTCCAGTTTGATGTTGAATCTGGATAGAAAGCAGCAAGCTTTGTGGTGTCTTGGGGTGAAAAGCAGAGACTGTCCATTCTATTTTAGTCAGATGATATTATTCCTATTTTTTTTTTCTCCCCTGAAAATGTATTTCAAGCAATACAGTTTCCAATCTTGGTTCTAAAAGCAAAGATGTATATGATCAAGCCTTCACTGCCTCCACTCCTATAGCTCCTGTGACCAATTTAGTTAGTAAGAGAGAGCAAGCCACTGATAAGACAAATGAAGAGTTACCTGCCTTGTATCTCTGGAATATTTTCAAAGACTACCAAAGACTCAGAAAGAAATTTCTTTAGGATCAAGGCTACCTAGAGTAAACAGTGAGTAATCACTAACTCTTAAAAGACATTCTAATGATTCAGGTAGTATATGTTCCTATTTATATAATTAAAATAACCTTAGGGTAAAAGAGAAAAAAACATAAATAAAATACACTTTTCATCCATTTTCATGCTGCTTGTTAAATGTGAACATTTTTCTTATTCTAGGCAATAAAAAAAAAACTTACAATCTTTAAGTTTATTTTTTAACTTTTTTTTGCTGCATGTTTACCACCTCTATTAATAAGGTTTTTTAAATGACTGTATTTTGTTACTTGTTTATTATATTAGGCCTATGGACCACTCTCCAATTGAGTTTTTTAGTAAAACTATACACCACATTCAGTGCCAGTTTATAAAGAGAGAGCCCCTAGTAAGTCAATATGGTTTGATCTGTTTATCTGAATGGCAGTTTGGCCCAGCAATCTCAGTGGCTCTTGCATCTCCTCAGACTTGCATGTAGGCAATATTTTTCTTTTGTATTTGTAATGCAGGATGTGAATGATAAGTATCAGCTCAAGCACCAGTTTGTGAATGTAGGAATTGTCATCTTTGCACACACAGTTCTTCAAAGCTACAGACTGAGATTTGATTTGGTGGCACAGTAAGTACAGCGTGCAGCTCAGTGTGTACATGCTGCACTGAGAGCCGCTTAATGCAGGAAAATCAGTCTTTATCTAGGCCTTCTGAGGTACAATACAAGCTAAGTAGAGTCCAAACCTGTGGAGAGAGAGGAAAAGCAACCTGCAACATTTTTGTTCCAGTCTCCAGGAGCAGAGGGGAGAAAAAACAAAAAAAAAAGAGAGAGAGAAGAATAAATAAATAAATAAATAAATAAATAAATGTAAATGGTGGGAGGAAAGATACTCATAAAGAATAATTTCTTGGTGTCTGAAGCATAAATACAGCATTTGGACCATTTTCAGGAAAAAATTATCTTAAATACATTGAATTTGCACTTGCTTTTTGCTACTATTCTTTGTAACACAATCAAAGAGTAGCAGCTTCACCCAAGCAGAGACCGAGATACAGACAGGGCTGCCAACCTCCTGCTGCTGAATGGATACAGTTTTGAAATGACTGAGCTCTTCATTCAGTCTAATGCTAAAATGCACTGGTAAAACTATGCATTGGGAAAGACTGGTTAAGAAACTGAATGTTAATATTACCCCTTAAATACAAACAGGCCAATTGCAACTTCCATTTTACATTTTTGCTAATTGAATAAGTCCCATGTATTACATCAACATAGGGCAAGTTTCTCTTAAAAACTCATCCAGGACTACAGTAGTGTTCCCTCTTACTGAAAAGCGCCTTGGAAGGGGTTTTGAATGTTCCATACAAAAAGTGTTGGTTTTTTGTTTGTTTGTTTGTTTGTTTGTTTGTTTTGTGCTCTATCACGTCCTTGTATATCCATCATAAATATGATTATTTGATTCCTGTTTAGACATCTTCTTAAATCCTCATCACAATATGCCCAGAAACGGAGCGAAGTTGAGTGGACACAGTTGAAATGGCTGCTGTATGATGAAGAAGAATCTAAATAAAGGTCATTTTATAAGCATTAACAGCCTCGTGCTATCCATGAGCCTGGAAGAGCAGGAAGGGAGGAGCATACTCTGAGTACTGTGAGAATAGTACGTGGAAGTGCAGGAAGGCTCTCTACAATAAAATTAAAGCTATCTTTCTTTTTTCACCTTCTGTAGAACCGAAAAACTTTTAGTAGTAATAGCTAAATATTTGAGATCTCAGGAACAAAACCAAAGCTCATTTGTAGGACATCTGGGTACCAGTGGATTTACTGGGCTTTGTTCTTTCCTCACCGAACTCCCAGCACACAAATCCCACTGCATGCAGGCTAGCTGCCACAGCGAGCAGAGCTTGCACTCTCTCTAGAGAAATTTCAAAAGCCTTCTCCCTCCCATCTGTTATTTGAATCTACCCTAATTTCTTCTGAGCAGAGCTTGCTCTCAGAAGGGCAGTATTTGCCCCACAGTAAAATCAACTCAAAGTTCAAAGTCTCTTCACTCCTAAAACAAAGGTTTCCTCCATTACAAAACAGTTTCACCATGCTTAACCTCATCTGGTAGCGGGGCCAAGCGATGCACTCTAAGGATGACAGTAATTGTCACTCTAGCATTAAAAGCAGGCTTTGTATACTTCCTTTCATCACTGGAGAGAAGTGAAGGAGAAAGAGCAGAAGATCTGTTATAGAGCACAGCAGAGGTGTCCTAGCTCTCAGGTTTTTTAAAATCCACCAGGATTTTAAGTACATGGAACCATTCAGTGCTCCTGAGGCCCCGCACTGCAGGGAAAGATGTGAACTGACAGGAGCTTTGTACGGTACCCGCAGAAGTGGAGAGAGCAGCGGAAAAGCCTTGCTCCAAATCCCATTCCCAGGTGGAAAAATGTACCAGCTGGTTGCTCTAAAGCAGGATTTTCACTTTGTTTCCAACAGATTTGCCTGAAAGGAGGATGAGAAGTGAGAGATGAAGCAGGAAGGAGGGGAATAAGCAGATGGACTGTGGGAGAAACCGCTGATAAAAGTAGTTTCCTCATGCTTATGTCTTCTGTGGTCAAAGAAGGGGAAACACAGGAACTCTGTAACTGGATAACTTTTATCAAAAATTAAAGTATTGCCTAATCTCTAACCAGGTTACTACGCATCCAGGGACAGCAACAGTCCTCCTAACCATCCGCTGTGGAATATTATGACAAAAATATTGTCTTTTCACAGGACTATGACAGGAAACATAGGAGTTATGGCTAATTTTTGACCTTGAAAATAGTGTGGTAGCAGTTTGCCTAGTTATGAACAAAAGAGAAAAAAAAAATAAAGTAAAAAAAATACACTGAAGTAAAAAGAGGTTGTAAAAATATCTGAGTGAGAAAGCTCCAGTGTAGTCCTTTCTGTTTGAAAGCATTGGGAGTGACAAAAGACTTGCCTCCTCTTGAAGCACAGCTACAATTTGAGTATGCAAAGTACCACACTATGGACACTCCTCCTTGTTAGCACTAAGACAATTGTTAATGTAATACTGCTCACCGTTAATTCAAACAAATTGCATACAACTGGTTCCTATAAACTCGAGAAAATACCATTTCACCACCTTGGCTGCCTGAGTGCCTCAGTGCATCCTCAGTTAAAAAGGTTTAGGCACTGGCAGAGGATGGAAAGAACAGCGTGTTCAGTACCACGAACCTTCTGCTTCAGCTGCTCTCTAAGTCAAACAGCATTGAACTTCAAGCAGGAATTTTTACATTTTGTTTATGTGATGAACCCTCATTTTGTAATTAGTTGAAGAGTCAACTCAGCATCATGTTACCTACTGGCCCATAATATGTGTTAGTACGTGCCAGGGCAGCCATTCCAGCAGTGCTCTTTCAGAAGTTTATCATAAACTTACCATTAAATATAATCCTAAAAGGATTAGTATTCTTAGTGGTACTCTTTGAAAAGTACCATTTATAGCAACAGACGCCACATGTTTCTGCACTAGCCAGATCTTTCTGTACTGGATTAAATAAATAACTAAATAAATGATCATACTCTGTTATGTATTTAGGACATTGTTTTTGTACACAGCAAGGACTACCACGTGTAGTCCAGGCTTACTAATTTGCATGCTGCAATGTTTGCAGTTTGAACTTTCATTTTCTGATATTCCCTTTTTTGGAAGGATTTTTCAAAAGCATTAGAAGTTCCAGCTAACTTGGGAAAGCCTTTCATTTTATAAGTTTGTTTTGAGGTCCTTCGCTGAAAATCACCAGCACAAAAATCCCCAAGGCAATTCTGCTCCTGGTGGTCAGCGAATGCAAGATGAAATAAACGATGAGGCCATGGAAGGACTTCAAGGTCCTTCTGTCTAGCCATAGACAGCAAATTTTCTCACCTTCATCAGGGCTGATGCAATGAGACTTCTGAAATCTCTTTGCGTAACCACCAGTTTGTGTTGGTTTCCTCTGTTGCCTGCACCTTAACAGTGAAAAAATAAATGAATCCAAAAAACAAACAAACAAACAAACAAACAAACAAAAACATACAAGCAAACAAAGAACTTTGGGATTCTGAGAAAAAGCCCAGTTCTTTTTAGAGGGAAAACCCAAAAGGACTGTGTACATGTGAATGAAGAACTGTTGTTCTGTCTCAGCTGTTCATTTGCTGCATTTTCTACCGGGTTTCTGTAGATCTAGATTACTTTCATTATGTGTTAATTCCCTTGGATGCAAACTGGAGAAGACATGCTTGTTCTGCAAATTAGCCACAGTAAGTTAAAATAGACATGAAGATGGAGCAGGCTGAGAATGATGTTGTAAGAATTCAAATAAGAGTAGATTAGGCACAGATCCACTTAATCTGTACAATTAATATCTTCCATAGGAAAAAAAAAAAAGGGGGGGGGGCCTTCTCCTTATGGAGACCAAAGAGTGGTGTACTAGGAAGAAAGGATTTGGGTTAGCAAGATTTGAAAAATCCAGAACAGTGTGCTAAAGCCAAAAAAAAAAAAAAAAACCTCTCCCTTTCCTTCCTTTGAGCGCAAAGATAACTTCTGTCACACAGATGGTCTCATAGTCTGATCATGGAGAACATGTACCCATTTTTGCCCTGTAAAACCTTCTCTGGAGATCTTTGTTGACCCGATATGACACCAGAGCACTACAGCATACAGCAAACAGCAAGGATCTTCCAGAGTAAGTGTTAAAGGTGGCTCATACAGCTAGCCTGCCAAAAAGAAAGGCACTGTAAATAAGGAGGTAAAAGAAAACTATTGCCCAGCCCGGAAGGGGAAATGACGAAGGAATATTTGGGCTCTTGGAAAGAAGCTCAAAGTATTTAGACCAAGTTAACCTAATTGCAGTGCTGTGTGAAAGGTCCTAGACTTGTTACATTAGTGTTATGCTAACTCAAGAAACAAGCTTTCAAGATACCTAAGAATTTGAGAAGTATTTGTACTGAAAGTCTTTTACTCTATTTTTAGCTTTACTACTAAAAAGACTTTGACAGATTAGAAGATTTGACTTGATTTCCAAATGTACAGAGTGGTTTCAGAAATCCCATCTCTCTGTAACAAGCACACCTGCTGAATACAGTCCTCCACCATGGTCTGTTTTAAGGCAACAGAAAACTATGTCCCATCATCAAGAGCATTCCACAATTGGTTTTATTGCAGGCAATGCAAACACAATCTCTTTTCATGTTAAATGCAACACCTTTCTTTGTCACAAAGTAATGACACTTGGGTTTCTTAAGATACGTAATTTGCGAAGAAAGAGTTACACTAAGAAAAAACCTAAGGTTCTCAGGGAATTCATGAAAGGAGAATCCACTGCCTAAATTCAACCTTTTGGTATTTATCATTTAATGCAAGAGTAAACATACCCTTCGGTGCCTCAGAGGAAAGAATTAAGAGATTCCAAGTGCTATACACTGATTTTACTAAAGGTATTTAAAAAAAATGGTTTATGATCTCTAATTCTCATTAATGCAGGCAAAATGCACACAAATATACCAGTGCATGCTGACAGACTGTAAGCCAGACCCTTTCAACTCACAAACCGTGACTAGTTTTAGCCTGTTAAAATATACAAAACATCAACAATCAGTAAAAAAGATTCTTTACTCACTCTTCTCACAACTATATAAGGAAAGGGAAGGACCGGTAGCCATGCAGGAAGAAATATATATCCTTTTATTAAAAGGAAGATTGAGAAGCACGTGCAGCAGTAACTCAGGGTGGTGTCAAAGAGCTCAGCAAATTGAAGATAAGCATGCAATAAAACAACAGCTTAGTCATTTGACCTATAATGTTGACCAGTTTCGTTGCACATGCACAAACAGATGAAAGGGTAACGTCAGTGAGGAAGAAGGTGAGTACAAGTCAGTGAAGTGGAAGAGAAAGGTTTCTTTTAGAGACAGAGGAAAACTCTTGACCTTCAGCTCTTCCTTACCCTGGAACAACATCTTCTGTTTGTCAGGGAAAGGAGAAAGGAGAAATCTGTTGCTTTCCCCAGAAAGACTGAGCCTTCCCTCCTGGCTGGTTCACCTTCCTCAGAAATCCATTATGATTTATTTCTTGTCAACTCAGGTCTCTGCTGTTCAGCCGCCAGACTTACTCCAAAGCTGGGTGCTCTGTTCTCTTTTCTTCACCAGCTTTCACAGGGTTAATCAAGAACACATGGAAAGAACTTTCCTAGTTGCTTCCTTCTCAGAGCTGAGATATATCCCTTCCACTTAAGCTTTAATATCCCCTTTGCATGCCTGGGATGGTGACATATGCTGGTATTAGTCCAGGTGTGTTCCCACTCTAAGGCTGGGGGTACAAGTAAATCACCCTACAGGTACAGCTTGCTCTGACTTTCCTTAGAGGAGTCAAAAGGGGTTCTCTAATTCTCTTCGGCTGTGCTTGTACTGTAAATAAAAGTGCTAGACCCCTGGTCACTCACACTTGTTATTTACGTCACAGATGTTTTTGGACCACTTCAGCTAGCTTTCTCCACCCAAACCTGCTAGGGATGGCAGTAACTACTAGTAATGTGTATATGAGCCAGCCATAGCCATTTGGGCTTGGATTAATCCATCTTCCTTTTTAATCAAGCAATATAAGCTCAAGCTTAGGCTTCTTGGCAGTTAGGAAGAGCTTAAGGTGGGGGAAGAATATGAATGCCCAAATGAAGGAGTATAGTTCTTTACAATTCTTACTTGCCACCTGATGATAAGATGAGATTGACTCTCCCCTCAAAGTTACTTTAGGGTCTCCAGAATAAGCTTCTTTAGGCAGATTTATGGTGATCTGGTTTGTCTGGATGGCACCTAAAATTCTTGGCCTACTTGGCTGTGCACTTAACAAGCTATTGGAAGAAAAAGTCAAATTAATATTGAACCTGTACTAATGCCTGCAAGTGTGCAGAAATGCCTTTGAAACCTCTTGCTAAAGATAAAATATAGTTAAATGCTTCTGGTGTTGGATACCTCTACAGTTTATATTGCCCATTTCATGGTGTCTGATAAAAAGATTCACAAAGCTGAAGATCCATAAAAGCACACACACCACATTTTAAAAACTGTGCTGTAAATCAGATTTAGGGCGGAAAAAATAACACATTTCCTCTCACCAGCAGATACTGTGGCAACTACACTGATGGTTTAGGGTTAGCTTCATTTACTGTTAGCTTGTTGGCCACCCTCACGACCAGACTCGTGTGCCATCTCTAGTGAGCCCGCAGGTGTTAGCCTGGGCAGCTGGGGCACACGTAGGACACCACATGCCCATGCAGGTTCAGAAAAGTAATGGCTGCCAGGCATGCTCACGCAGACAGACGGCAGACTATCCACATGCCAGCAGGCAGGAGGTACTGGACACTCGGTCTAAGGTCACCCTGGAGGCCACTCCTTCAGAGCTGTGCAACAACAGATGATAGACTCATGCGAGTGTGGGAATGCCTTTGTTTTATGAAAACAAAGTAGCATTTACAAGGGTATCTCACCTTTAGTGAGATACCTATAAATGGAATACGTTGAGAGAAGCCAGACTCTATCAAATATAACTCCTATATGTCCTTGGTAAAGGAATGCTTCTAGAAATAGATGTTTTCCATGAAAATGTCCTTAAATTTAAGGTCTATTTGCTCTTCAATTGATAAGTAGCTTAAAGAATTTCTAAATTCTGTTTGCCTGAAGGACTCTGTCACTAACCTCTCTAAATGACTACAGATTCCTTTAATCCCTGTATTATTTACTTTATAACTTCTTTTGTCATTCTGGTTTTCCATCTTCCTCTGAGAATAAGTGGGAGAGAGATCATCCCACACTGTTCAAGTATCATCCACACTTAAAAAAAATCTAACCTAATGTACTAACATCGCATTCTGACTTACTTTTGTTTGAACTTCATCAAATTCCACCCCCAAATTCTTAGCCTATATATATGACTACTCGGTCTTAGTAATTACCTTTTCCCCATCTTCCATCTTAATATTATTAGCAAGTATTCTTTTTGGCAGCCAACTTAAGCCATAATGACTCCAGTTAGTCAATGAAAGGCAAGAAAATGGGCCTCAGCAAGCATAATGAACTCTCATCTTGCCATTTCTCCCGATATTTTGTTAAAAGGTTTTAACCTAACCTGCACAACTTAAAGTTTACTTCTGCTCTGGTTATAAGGTCCCAGACTGCTACCTCCTCTTTCATTCTGGAGGAAGCTGACACAACAGGGATAAAATATTTCTGATCCAGCATTTAAGAGGCCATAAAATTAAGTAGATAAATTACCATTCTATTCATCTGTACATCCTTAGGTTCAATTATTTTTTCTCATTGTGCTTACAGTTTTTGTTTTTGTTTTGTTTTGCTTTGTTTTTAAGAGCACCATGTCTAATTAGGCATCTTGAGGAGCTGCTCGTATTGTATTTTCCTCAGTGGTGTATGGCAATGTTCAAAATTGATGTGCGTGCTTTGACAGTGCTCAGACAGCCAATGTCTTCTAAGATAATCTTTCTCTGAAAACCTTCAATGAGGAGAGAATATCTTCTGTGGCTTACAAACCTCAGGACTCACCTCCATTTCATGTCAGTAGTACCCCAGATACATCATCTCTTATAAACTGCAAAGACAAACTGAAATAAGGAAAGACACCAGAACATAAAATCACAATGACTCCATTCCCAGTTCTTTGGCACACATTCCTCCAACCATGATTAAACTCATTGATTTTACCCAGATAGATATTGCCTAGGAAGCTACAAAAGCTTCTTTTTTTTCCCTTACACTTCCACAACTCCACAAACATTATCAGGGTTTAAAGTCTAGATACAAAACAAAATACAGGCTTCTTCAAAAAAAAAAAAAGTGTCTTCAACACAAACACTACATAATGACATATTTGCTGTAGAACAATCCTATATTGTTTTTAGGTGCTGTTCCATGGAAAAAAGAGTTAATGATACAAGTTTCAAAGGTGAGAGAACTCATCTTCAACATGTTTCAAATTTTTTTTTGCAAGTAGACAGAGCTCAATACTTCAAGACACAGGCAGAAATAATGCATATAGTCACCTGCTTTGTCACAAATGTTCCTAGTCAGCCGGAACCCTAAAGTATGTTGCACTGAAGTGGCATATTATAATCTTCTCACACAATAATGTCTCCAAACTGGACTACCAAAAGTGAACTCAATTAAAGGTGAACAAGGTGAATCAAAGGTGAATCAAAGGTAAGCAGGACCCAGACTACAAGTTCATTCTATCTGTACCCTGCTGAAGGTATAGACATACATGGCATGTCTTGCACCTGCAAAGGATTTGCAGTTCTCTGGGAATTCTTGGGAGCAGCTTTAGTAGGGTACCATGGTCACAAGCTTCTAGGAGACACATGGCACCCATGTGAACAAGCACAGCCAGGCCCCAAAATCTACTCTGTACCAGGTCAAGTAAGAAGAGGTCAGCAATATTATCCAGAAAATTTTCCTGGAAGCTGAGTTGTCCGGCTTTAACTGCAGAATCCCGCATAAAGCATTTTATCCTCAAACAAGTAATATGCTCAAACAGTCCCCAGGACAATAGAAAGGGGTGGCATTTGTTCTTGGGTTTTCTGATTCCTCCTGCTGATTTTACTGTCCTTTCCTAATCAATCACAGTTGCTTTGCTGCCTCTACATTTATGTACTTCTGCTACTGTTCTGCTATTGTAAATTAGCAGCAAGAGGGAAACCAATCATTCATACAGCTCATGTCCAATAAACCAGGATAGTTCATCAGCCTACCCTTCATCCATCATAAATATCTATTACTTCAGTAATAACCTGTAAGATAGCTCTGCTCACTGCCACTAGCTAATTATTCAAAGTGGAGAGAACTTAAAAACATCAGAAAGAATTATAATTAAGGGCTAATTTTCCTCACAGATCCTAACCCAGAGAGCAGGTGAAAGAACTGAGAGATGCAAGATGATATTATGGAGACCACGGTGTCTGTGATGGGCCAAAACCATATTCACGGTTATAAAACAGGTCCCAGTAAAGCCAGGAGATTAGAAGATGTTTTGGGTGCTGGAAGTCTGTATAACCCTGTTTTTTGAGACAGAAAGTCACCTTTACATGGGGACAAAGCATCAGTTCCAGGAGGAAATCCCTGGGGGGCACAAGGCTTTACAGATTTTAATGCACCTGTTAATGCCATTTAAAAACATGGATTTTAGTAAAAGCTTAAAGAGTTCAAGCCACAAAATGACATCTGGGTTTTAGATAGCCTAAAGTTAATTCACATCTGAGATCTTGTGCTGATCTCTTAGTGGGATAATCTGTCTAAATCATGCTTAGGTTGTTTCTTGGGGACTATTAGTAGTGCAGGTATCTACGTGCAGTTTATAGTTGCAAGAATATCTGAACTGTAAAGTGTTTTCTCATACCATGAGCCCTATGAATTAATAAGTACTACTATTAATTTAACTCTTATCAAGATATTCCTGATAGGACAATCTATTTTATCATCTAATGCCATACTAATGATTTCACTGCTTTTTTTAAGCAGTTACCTACTCTATATTTTTTCCATACCTTTTTCTGTATTTTCCACTATGTTTTGCACTGTTAGTTCTTGGTCATGTCATTTGGTGTCTGTAAATTTACCTATCTTAGCAATGTGTGATATGTGTAGAAAACTACCAGACAACTGCAGTGCTCCATAATGCACTTCTCTGACAAGAAGTAGAATGGGAAACTGTTACCTGGGAGTTTTGTTTAAATATAGAAGGACATGCTTAGAAATGCATTTACTGAAAGAGTAACAAGTCTGGCAAACTTGTTTTCTTTAAATTAACATTTTCAACTCAAAGCCTCATTAAAGGACAATGAAATTCTTCAAATTTCCTTTGCTAGCATTGCTGAGAACCAAGAGATTTATATGTAAACAGAAGTATCTGATTTTATATGCAAGCTCTCTCTCCTGCTTGAACCATTTAACAGTGGTACAAATTCTAGTTTTCAGTGACACTAGAACTTACTTCTTTAAAAGCTTGTTCAAGGCAGCAATATCCCCCTCAAGAGAAAGGACTTTGTGAAAACATGCCCTTTGCAGGAGATACTTCTGTATCCCATAGCCTAGAAAATATACAGGAATGAACTCCTTCTAGCTGGATGAAAGCAGAAGCGACCTGTAGGTGCTGGACTCCATCTTCCTCACTGCGCTGTGGCTCTGTGAGCTTCTGGGCTGTGGTGAAACCATGGGCAATGCTCTGAAGACACCTCCACACACAACCAAAAACCTCCACTGGCTTCAGCAGGACCACAGAGGCAGATTCCCCATGCAAAGGGATGTGTCAGCTGCTGTTTCATCCTCTTCCTCTAAAGCCAGAGACAACTTACTTCCTCAGCAAAGGCAAGTTACACTGCATGGGAACTGAGATGATAGAAATGCTGAGTATTTTTCTGACCATTCAAGGAAGGAGAAGGGACCATGAGGGAAGTGCTCTTCACCTTACATATGAGATACCCCTGAAAAATCCCCTGAAAAAAAAAATACTGAAAATTTCAATAATCAAGAACATGAAGTGACAATAGCAGTGTTAGCTTCTGATTTTCAACAAAAGTCAAGCAAAGGAGCACTCACAGAAAGTACAAACCCCTTCACATACCCCTTCCACACATGGTTACTTGGAGCTCACTGCCACACAAAGCTTTTGAAGAACAAAGTAGAAATGCTCTTTGACAAGTTCCTTCATAGGCTAATAAATGCAGAGGCCTGAATAAAGAGATTTCTGACAGTCTGGTGATAACTGAAAACTGTGTGGATAGGTTAGGAGAAGGATCAAACACAGATTTGCCTTGTTTGTTTTTGTTTGCTTTTTTTTTTTTAACTCCACCTACTGCCCAGTGCTGGAGATAGGATACGTTCAAGAGCTGAGGCATTAGTTGCACACATTCTGCGTCCTCATCCTTTTCTTAGCTTTCCAAATGAGAAAGCTGCATGAAAAAAAAATGATGACATGATGAATTTGCAGAGAACAGCGAAGTCTATTCCTGTATGAGACCTTTCTGGAAACTCCTTAAAACAAATCTTTCATATGGGATTACAGCTTATTTTGGATCATTCTTTGACAGTAAAAGCGAAAATAATTTCAGTTAAATTAAAATGTTTAACCCTGCTACAATTCTACTGTCTTCTGAGACCTGGTTAACCTTAGTGCCACCAAAAGATCAAGCCAAATAATTTCCAAGATGCTACCTTCTGTATGCAAACATAAAACTTGTTCAGTGCAAATCCTTATGCTGTTTCCAGCTAAAAGTAAAATAAGCAGGTGTCAGAATGAAAACACAGGATACGGACATCAGAATTACACCATCAATTTCTGCCATCAACTGAGTGCCATTTATTGTCATTTACCACACACAACTATCCAATATTAACTGCCAAACTATTAAAATTTGTTTACGTTCTACACGATATGTTACCTAGACTAGTCCATTTACTACAGGTGTTATTATCCTGACTTGTGCATTGAATTTTACTACAGATATTATTATTCTGACTTCTCAGTGCTGTCTCATCAGCAACTATTTACTTCTCTTGCTATTATTTAATGGGAGTGCTTATAACAGAGTATGCTACGGACATACAAAGCCTGCATTACATTTATCCATTAAAAGCCTTTCACTTAATGATTTTGGAGGGTTTGCCCTTGTAGTGGGTTTACGTGGCAAGGCTTTGGTAGCAGGGGGCCATAGGGGTGGCTTCTGTGAGAAGAATCTAGAAGCTGCCCCATGTTAGGTAAGGGCCCCACTGCTGTCCAGAGCCGAGCCAATAAGTGATGTTGTTTTGCGCCTCTGTGAGAGCATATTTAAGACGGGGAAAAAAAAAAACGCTGCGCCACACAGCAGCTGGGAGAATGAGAGGAGTGAGGAACAGCCTTGCAGGCGCCAAGGTCAGTGAGGAAGGAGGGGGAGAGGTGCTCCAGGCGCTGGAGCAGAAGTCCCCTGCGGTCTGTGGTGAGGACCATGGTGAAGCAGGCTGGCCCCCTGCAGCCCATGGAGTACCACGGTGGAGCAGGGTTCCACGCTGCAGCCTGTGGAGGAGACCACGGTGGAGCAGGTGGACCTCCACTGACAGAGGCTGCGGCCTGTGGAAGACCCCTGCCGGAGCAGATTCCAGGCCGGACCTGTAGCCTATGGAGAGGAGACCACGCAGGAGCAGGTGACCTGGCAGGAGCTGCTGCCCCTGGGGGACCCAGGTTGGAGCAGTGTGCTCCTGAGGGATGGACCCTGTGGTATGGACCCATATCCAGAGCAGTTCTTGAAGAGCTGCTGCCTGTGGGAAGCCCACGCCGGATCAGTTCAGCAAGGACTGCATCCCGTGGGAAGGACCCCACAGCACAGGGGACGAGAGTGACCGAGAAGGAGCGGCGGAGAAGCAGCACTATAGACTGACCATAACCCCCATTCCCCCGTTCCCCTGCACCGCTCGGGGGGAGGAGCTGCTTTTGGTTTCTTCCCTTTGTTTCTCACTTCTCTAGCTTGTTAGTAATTAGCAATAAATCTTACTGTCTCCCTATGCTGAGTCTGTTTTGCTCATCACAATAATTACTGTGCGATCTCCTCATCCTTATCTCAACCCTTGAGCCCTTTTCATCGTATTTTCTCCCCGTTCCTCTTTGAGGAGGGGGAGTGAGAGAGCAGTTGTGGTGGAGCTCAGCTGCCCACCTGAGTAAAACCACCACAGCCCTCAAAAAGGTCCCGTTCAAAGACCATGCGTTCCTTATTTGAACAGCAGTTTTGCTGGTTATTTACCTTTGGCGCAGAGTATATTCAAAAAGACACATCCCTTACATATGTTTTGTTCATTGTGAGTTCAGTCTGTCATGGTGCCAAACACCATCAATTCCCCTTGCAACTATAATTTTGAGTACTTTTGAGTGGTTTAGAACCTCTCAGGATCCACTTTGAGAACATGATAAATAATTTTTGAAATATCCAGTCTGAAGATGAATATACTCCTTTGAGCACTTCATCACGTGGCCTCCAACAAAAATATTTTCCTCGCAGCCACATTGTTCTGACAGTTGAAACGTGCTCTTTGATGCTGGCTCTTTCTCAACTAAAACATGGTCCCAGTTCTGCAAAGTTTATTTCCAGGTACACTGTTTGTCTGTTGAATACAGTCTTTCCATGCAGTGGCAAGTAGCTCTCAGGTACTTTAATTCAAGCCTGTGTTGCACCACAACAGGTTTGGTTTTTTGTTTGTTTGTTCTTTCCCCACAACAGAGATTTTCCAAATTTAAAAGCATTTGGTGTTTTGTTACTCGGTAAGTTGTTTAGTGGACTAGTAATTTGTCTTTAAAAAGCTATCATTCACTGAAACACAGAGAAAAAAAAATCAACAACATACTTTTGCAATGTTGGACATGTCTGCAATATTTAACAAGCCAACAAACAAGGCATAGGGCAGTAATAGTGCGTTCAAAATGCCAAGGGAGATCTTAAACAGAATTAGGTATAGAAATGAACCCATAATAATGAGACCAGCCCTGACTACCTGAAAACTGCTCTACTAGGACTCAGCACTCACAACCTCATTTGGCTAACTTCTGTGAATATTCAGCACAGTTTAACTTGCACACAACCACTTCATTTGTCCAACCACCTTCTAGACTTGCAGCATCTAACTCTACAATTACAGAGAAATTTCGATAATGACCCCATAAACTACAAAATACCATCCCACGGTTGCTGTAGTGCCCAGCTGCTTCTTTCTTTAATTTTCATCAAGTCCTCTTGAAAAACTGCTTTCCAGTTTCAAGCAGCTCTCTCCTCTCCAAACTACATTTTTACAGACATTTACAGGACGGAAAATCTTTGCAAAGAAAGGGACAAATTCTGAATGTCTAAATCACTCCTTACCTGAATTTGAAGTCAACGGGGATTTTAGCTCAAAATTAATATACTTAATCTAAACAGGTAAGTGGAATAAACATCACTCTTAAAGGAAAATGGCATACACATAAATATTTAAACCAATTATTTCTGTAAATGCATTTTTCATATTTTCTCCAAGCCTAAGTCATCCTTTGTATATTTGAATTCATTTATAAATGGCCTATCATTAGCAGACATTGAACATTGAGGTATAAGCATTTTATCACAGTAGGGAGATTCATGAGCAGGCATAAATTTCACCCCTTAACAAGTAGAATATGCAATCTAATTTGCTCAACAATAATCAAATTTGTATAAATTCACAAAACGTATTCCATAAAGGACAAAACTTCAGTAGGTGAGATACATGTAAATAGGCAATTTTACATCTGAGTGAGAGAAGCACACCGTGGCTCTAATAACAGCACAGGAATTACGGTATTTAGGCAGTCAGAGATGCTTTTCAGACCTACTTGAAAGAAACTCCAAGGACCCAATCCCGCAGCTCTTACTGGGGTCCTTTGCCTTTCAGTGGGAGGTTTGCTTTCCGTGAGTAAAAAACACACCGGGTGGCCCCAGTTTGCTTCAAATTCAGATAATGACTCACACTATATATTTTATGAGCAGGACCCAAGCTGCTGTTTTAAATAGATTCAATCTCGCATGACTATGCTCAGAAACTTTTTCAAGATGATAAGTGACCATGAAGGAGCAGCCTGACTGCTTTATGGGGATTATACAGAGATCCCAGTTTAGACACCGCTCGCATGTCAGATGTTCTTCTTTTTAAATAGGTTTTGTGCTTGAGATTGATCCAGGATTGATACTAACAGAAACTAAATTCCTCTATCAGCAACATATTTATAGTAATGCCAATTTCCATCTACTCTCCTGTCAACACCCCTGACTGAGTTGGAGAGATGCCTCTCCTTGGAGGTAGATGGAGAGGAAATGCGATACATCCTCTGCCTGCTGGGCTGCCACCAGGAATGAAATGTGATAGCGCTGGGGGCATCTCGTGCCCCAGCGAAATAACCCGTCTCCCATGGGCAACCTAGCAGCTGTCAGCTGGTAAAAAATGTTAGTCACTTCCTGTATTTGCCTTAAAAAACACCCGGGGTACTCACCTTCCCCATATCCTCCCAAGCTCCAAATTCTCCTGAAAACTTAGCCATTCCCTAGCAGAACATGCATAGTGCAGAGCCACGGGGGGAAGCCATCAGGATGGCATCTCACCATTACAGGCCCTGCGGTCTCAAGCAATGTTTAACTCTTTCTGAGAAAGTGTTCCTGTAGTCCCACACTTTGTGAAGTCCTCTGTGTGTGTGTGACAAGCTGGAGTGGCTGAGTTAGGTAAGAGTAATTACACCTGCAAGTGAGGCCCGGGGAACCTAACACATTGGAAATATTTTCATGCTGGGCAGGACGCTGAAGGTACATGGGGCTTCATTGCTTTGTGCGTTATTAAACTCCAGGAAGAAGACAAAAAAGTCAATCAGTGCCAGCAAAGCCACACCTACGGTTCCTCAAAGTTTTCCTCCTTATGAAGAAACGCAAAGAGGTAAGCAACTGTAGTGCTCACAGGCTGCTCCTCTTTCCAGGATCTGGGATCTGAAACACTGCGTTCAGCCAGATGCATTTCCACGACAGACAAACCAAAGCCTCCTGCCCCAACCCTGCCGGAGCTCTGACACCTCCCGCGGGGCTCCCCATCCCTCCTGCCCCTCTCGCCCTGGCTCCGGACCCTGCTCTGTGCTGGGAACCCCCCCGGGGACAGCAGGCGAGCCCCGGAGAAGGTCAGCACAGGGGGGAGAGGGCTGCAGCCAGCCGCAGGGTGGAAACGCCAAGCAGAGAACACCTGGAAATCCGTTTCTGGAAAGAGACCGGCTGTTGTGAGGGACCCATACAGAAATAAATAAATAAATAAATAAATGGCATCAGGCCGCAAATAACTGAACGATCTGAAATCTCAGCTGCCTAACCTACCCGCTTTTCCCCTTGGCTGGCTCAGCAGCCGCTGCTCGCCCGTGTTTGCAGCCTTTTGGAGAGCGAAGAGCCCCGCCGATCCTAAAAAGTTTTGCAGGCGAAGGAGAGGGGTGGTGGCAGGAAGGGGAGGCCCCCGGGGGCGTCGCGGCCGAGTCACCCCGCTCTGCTGAGGGCACCGCACAGCAACTGGAGGTGATTTGTCCCCGGTACCCCAAGACCCCCTTGCCCGGCCCAGCCTCTGCGAGCAGTCGCCGTTCAGCGCTGCCCGGGGCCGGAATTTGGGGACCAGGGGTCTCCTCCTCCGGGGGGGCGATGGGAGAGCGGCTGGACGGGGGCACCGCGACCCCGGCCGGGGGGCACCATCCCCGACACCTCCGGGGCCGTCTCTCGGCTTCAGGTGCAGTTTCCCAGCAGCCCACCCTTTTGGGGGCCTGGGGGTGTAGAGGGGGGTGTGTGTGACGCCTCTCTACCCACCCCACCCCCCCCGGGGCTGCGAACTGAAAGGTCTAGAAACCACCTCCGCCCCCAAAACCCTTCCCAGGAGCATCAGCATCGCCTCTCGCTCAGGGCACGGCGGCGCTGGTGCGGGCCTCCCCCGGAGGGCGGCAGCGGGCTCCGTCCCCCCCCCCCCCCCGAAGCCTCCCACGGCGGTCACGGCCCCTCTGAGCACGGCCGGGGCCGGGCAGGGGCAGGCGCCGTCGTGGGGGGTGCGAGGCTGCCCTTGCCCGGAGTGGGGGGCACAGAGCCTGGAAGTTCCCCTCGGCCCGGGGGGGGGCGTCTCGGTGCAGAGGGAAGGGGCAAGGGAAGCCGGGGGCGGCCTGCGGGAGGCTGCGGCCGCTCCCCAGCCCCCAGCGGGGCATTTCGGCTTCTTTGGTATGCTGAGAAGTGGCTGCTCTTTGCTGCAGCGCCGGGGAGGGAAGGGGGGAGCCGAGCTGGCAAAGCAGGAGCGGGGAGAAGGGGGGGGCACAAAAAATCCGCCGAGGTGCCCACCACGACTCCCCGCACCTTTGCGAGCAGGGCAAAGCGGGGTCCGGCCCCCGGCTGGCCGGGGAGCAGAGGGGTGCTGGCTGCCGGGGCTGCTGCTTGGCGGTGTTGGGGTGTCAGAGAGGCGAGGAGAGCCTATGATCTACTACACTGCAGTGCCAGCGTCAGGAGCCTCCTGCTCGGGAGCTGCCACTGCAGGGCAGCCGGCACACGCACACGCAGAGCATCCCTCCCCACGCAGCCCGGGCTCCGGCAGCTCTCGCCTCCCTCGGCACGAAGTGCTTGCAGACAACCCGCCGGCCGGGGGAGCGAGCAGGGAGGAAAAGGGGGGGGACCGGGGCTCGGGGGGGTTAGGCAAGGAGGGCCGGTATTTCCCCGAAAAGCCTCCCTACGAACCGGACGCCCGGAGCCGGAGGGATGCAACAGCGGCAGCCGTGACCCTCCCCCCCCCCCCCCCCCGGAGCCGGGTGGTCCGGGGCACCCGCATTTACATTTCTTATGTAATGCACCGCAAGTTTCCCCGTCGGAGCCGGTCTGAAGGGAAGCGCATGATGCCGGCAGCGAGGCAGAAATGGAGAAGCACGGCACGGCCCCCGGCGGGTGTGCACGGAGGGGGCATCCCGGAGGAGGCGCAGCCACGCCGGCCGTGCTGCTGCCGCTCGCCTCGGCTGCCGTCTAGGGCACAAACCCCGGGCAAGCGGCCACCCCCGGTCCGTGCCCCCCACACACGCCCCCTCCACATCCCTGGCTTGAAGTCCCGGTGGAGGGGGGGGGGGGGCGATAAACGGGGGACCCCCCCCCCACCTCCTTTCCCCATCCGGGGGCGGGGGGTGCCGGGCTCGGCTTGGGCAAAGCCGAACGAGGCGAGTGGGTGTGGAGGGGGCGACTTATGGCGAGCTGAGCACGAAGTGCGGGGCAGGACCGGAGCCCCGGGGCCGCTCGCCCACCGCAGCGGGGCCGGCTCGCACGGGCACGGCGGGGCCGCGCTGCTCGGCCCCGCAGCGGGCGCCCCGCAGGGGCAGTGCCCGGGGGGTTCGCCCCCAGGAGCCGGGAGGGTGGGCGCTACCGGCGGCCCCTCGGAAAGGGCAGCGAGAACAAAGTTTCCTCCTCGGAAATAGCGCACGGCAACTAGGAGATGCGGACCGGGCTATAGGGTCGCCTTGGATTATCTTTTTCCTCCGTGGTGACAGGGGCTGAAGCTAATCCGTGCTGCTCCTTGCTTATTCATACACGTATGCACATGCATGTCCGTGCCGGCCTCGTTATATTTCCCCCTTCTCCCCTCAGCAGGATTGCAGATCTACCTCGGCGAGCAACAGACAGGGTAGCATAAAAGAAAAACAACGCAGTGCAATGGATTGCTTACCAGTTTGGTTCTTGTTTTTCTTAAGACTCTTGCCACAAAGACACTGCAGCATATGCGATCCTTTGCTGAAAATGTTCCAAAGAAACCACATTGATTTGGGCGAAAAGCAATCCAGCAGCTTATACACCCTGAGAAAGAAGAGATCCTTGTGGTTGCATAATAATAAATTGAGACCAGTTCTCCTGAAGAGGGGCACCAGTTTTATCATAGAAAAAATGATTATATTCCGATCTTCTCCCAGTTTTTTTTTTCCTCACGTGGTATATTTCTTTGAGACTTTTCAATGGATGCTTTTTTCAGCCAGGCTGAACGGTTATTCCCCCTAGATCAACATTGGATTATAACCAAAAGCGTGGAAAGAGAGAGAGGGAGAGGGAAAAAAATAAATAATAAAAATAAGAAAAATCCCCTTTTTCAGCGCGAAGCCAAACGAAAAGTAAGGTAGCGAAATCCCAGCCGAGGCCAAACCCTCACCGGAGACGCCGGCAAAACGCGGCGGAGAGATCCCCGAGGAGAAAACCATAGCCTGGCACTTGACTGCTAGGAGGATGGGTGGATCCGCAGAACAAAAGCCACGGCAGGATCCATCCTACTGAGCGCCTGCCATTGTGCGGCCCCGCGGCGGGAGAGCGCACCGCCGGCCCCCGGCGAAGCCCGGCTTCTTCTTCGGGCGGAGACACCGCCTGCCGCCCTTCTCCGGGCGCCGACCCCGCCCGCAGCCCCCTCCCCGCCGCCCCCCGGCCCCGCTGGAGGCCGCCGCCGCCGCCCCCCGCCCGCCCGCCGCAGCCTCGGCGCCCAGTCGCCGCCGGGCGCCCGGGGAGGAGGAGCTGCGCTGCCCCCCCGGCCCGCAGCGCCGGCACGTACCCACGTGCGGCAGGGATGGGGGCGAGGGGTCCCCGCCAAGGGTGCCGGGCACCCCGGGGGTGGGTGGGCTTTGTCCCCCCCCCCACCCCCCCCCGCCCTGGGTGGCGTCGTGGTGCTGGGGTTGGGGCGGTAGGGGTGGTTGGCACAGCCGGCAGCATAAATGGGGGTTGGTGGGGGTTGGATGTGGGAGGGGTGATGGGGGGGGTTGGGGGTTGCCCCCAAAAGGGGAAGGTGCTGTTTTGTGTTAGGGTGGTGCACGGTGGAGGCCTGGGACACTACTGGCGGGCTCAAGCACCGCGAACACCCACAGAGGCAATGCAAAAATAACCCCACAAAGCACCCATTGCTCAGACGAGTTGACAGGCCCACAGACAGACAGACAGACAGGCCAGGTCCTGAGCAGTGCCACTCACTGCAGTCCAATGCAGGGAGCCCCCCACACTTTCATGGGTGTGGTTGCACCCATGTATGGCAGCGGTGGCACTGGGAGGGCTGGAGGTTGATGCCTGTGTTCTCCCTCTCCTCTCTGGAAGTTGATGCCCGTGTTCTCCCTCTTCCCTCTGGATGCTCTGCTGGACTGCGTGGATAGTAGAAGGTATCGGAAATGTGGGACAGAGAGCGTGAAGCAATGAGGGAAAAGACAATGAGGTAACAGTAGAAGGGAGCTGCTGAAAGGATGAGGGTGGAAGAAAACAGGTGATAGAAGTGGGAGAGTGAACAGCTCTCTCTCCCGCTCTTCTCCTGTTGCCAAACTATCTGATCACCTTCTTGATCATCTTTACCTCTTTGGACAAAGGTCCTGTCGTTGACCATTTATTTTTCCCCATATTGGAAAAGAGAACTCCCAGGACACTGTTTTCACCTCTGACATTTCTATTTGTATTTGCCTTTGTTCAGACATGGTCAGAGTTTGGTGTTTTCTCCTGAGGCCATGGAAGCTGCCATTGCTCCAGGAAGTGTAAGACTAAAGTGTGTAAAAACTCAGGGGGTTCTCTGTGGGCTTTTCCTCCCCCATGAAGATGTCTGTCTGTCTGGCTACCAATATTTGGGAACTCTGACTGTTAACATCAACAAAAGTGCTGGAAACTGAAAATTTCCAATAGCTGTCGTTTCAGGGAGTTTCTGGATTTATGCGTTATAGATGAATTGCTTGGTTGTGAGATCCCTATCTACGTAATATTTAAATGTCATTACCCTGTTTTATTGAGATGAAGAATAACACACAGGAACGAAGTGCCATATTGTGAGAAGCAACCCATGGAACCTGCAGAGCATTATATGTACAGGAAGGTATCTGCCTGTAGGCACCCAAGTTTGCAAGAAGGAAAATAAGCAAAACCCAGTGGATAAAATTTAGGAAAAGGTAGAAAGAAAGTGAGGCAAAGGTCACAGAAGAAGTTAATGCTGAGAAGCGTCTCAGTCCCTTTCCCCATCCCCATGGCCATGCTGGCTGTTGAACTAATGAACAACATTAATGACAGCAGCATGCCGGAGTTACACAGGCTGCTGGGAAGACGATCTGGCTCGGCCACCTTGCAGCCAGCTGGCTGGGAGTTCATAGCAGCCCTAATGCTATTCATGGTAGCTCATATGTCACTGCTCCCTGCAAACATAAAACTGATCTAGAGTCTTCCCAAAAATATCAGAGATCCCCGTCTATCTTTCGTTGACCACCAGAGCCAACATTATATAGCTGGGAACAGTCTGTGATCTGTGAAAAACAATAAATCATTGACAAGCTTTCCACCCCAGTAATTGGTTTATGTACCTCCTCCAGGCTAGCATGTAACTCCCTATTTCTAAATGAAAGTAAAACTTCTCTTTAGCATCTCACCATCATTCAGGTGTCAGGATCTGTGACGGCAGAGACAAAGGGGTCTCGTTCTGAAGGTGATACGTTATTTAAGGCTTACTGGAGTTAGGACAGAAGCAGGAGCTCTGTACCTCCTTCACCTTGTGAATCCAATAACCTAATGCCTTTGAGGAGATCCCCAAAACAGGGCAAATATGTGGGGGAATACCTGAGCAAGAACAGGATTCGTTCAGAATTCCTCTTTATGCAAAGTCTAAGTCATGGAAAGATTAGCCTTTTGAAAGAAGAGTTGACCTGATGTGAAGAAAACAGAGGAAATCTTTTATTCTTAGCTGAAACGTATAAGAACCTCGAAAAGTCTAAAACATTTACTCAGACTTGTTTAGCCTAAGTATAAATTATCCTTTTCAACACTTCAATTAATTTATAAATGGCCTATCATTAACTGGCACTGAACTGGGTGTAAGCATTTCATCACAGAAGGAAGATTCATGAGCAAAAATAAATTTCATACTTTACTGCATACAATGGGCAAGCAATCAAAAAAAAAAAAAAAAAGGAACTGGACAAAAGCATTCCCTCAAGGGTTCTGATCTGCCTTAAGGACCATGGAATAAGGAACTTTACATGAAAAGAGATATATGCATAAAAGATGTGCAGACCCGTGGAAGAAAATGCCATCTACAAGTCAAGAGAAGTGAAAATCAATATGAGGTATTTGGTCAGATCTTTTTCCACGGATTTCAGGTTCCCTTCTGGGGGAAATGGAGAAAGCAGAGAAAGCAGTAGTGAAATATTCTGAGCACTCAGGCTGTACAGAGAAAACCTCTGATTGGTAGAGACTATTGCAGGTTGAGGAGAGAAGAAAAACATAACAAAATGAAAGGTCCCTTGATTTTACAGCATACCACCAAGATTCCCTGTCTTCTGGATGAGAGAAAAGTCTCTCTTTGAGAAGAGAGACAGTTTTCCCAGGATGTCAAGGCAAACTTACCATATGCACAGCTTATATGTTAGTGGGGCTGAAGACAGAATAACCCCCTCAACCCAAAGTTTCTGTATACATTGATTCCAAGAGTAAGTTAGAAAAAAAAAGAAAAGCTTTTTAAAAATCTGCTGCAAACTCCTTGGTCTTCAAAATTACACAGCTTGTGTTATTTTCATATAGTCTAGAAAATACTAGGACGGTAGCTATCATTTAATGAAATTGAGCCTGTAGAACATGGCATCTAGAAGTCTGTCTGTGAGCTAGATGCTTTTACTTCATTATAGTCCATGGAGATCTAGAACTCAATTTGGGTGCTGAAACTTAGACATCAAGTGCCGTTTGACTCTTCCTAAGATATCTTGCAACATCAGGCATGGCAGATATGATTCTGTATCTATGGGAGACTTAGGGCTTTCTGGACCTGCAGGTGGAGGCCACACAGTATCCTAGAGCATCTCAAAGGACCAGTGATGGTTATCCATGCATAGCCAACTGTACAGAGCTCCTAAATCTCTGTTGATTACAATGGAGCTTAGGTACTCAGCTCACAGGTTTACATGTATACAGATACCTCATCTGAGATGTCTTATCCACAAGCTGTGTCCCTAACTAAAAGTTTACAACTATAGGCTATTACCACCCTTGGGTACAGCTGGTTCTAAAATCCTCTTCATCTCTTTTTCTTCTGTGCTGGGAGTAGAGTCTAGAGGAGTAGATGAGGCTGAACTCTTTGTCATATTTCCTGGTAGATTTTTGCACTATTCAATGAGAGAAAATCAGAAAGAAGTGCCCAAGTATTAAGAGCAATGGAGATAAAGGGATACAGTCTTTTTGGAAATTTCTACTTTGCTCCTAGCTGTAAAGGGAAGAAGGAGGGATTGTCATTCTCCTACAATTTACCATATGGGCACACACACTGACAGAATGAAAGGAGTGAGCTTGAATACTGGATGGTCTTACAAATTAGAACATGTTCATTCACCAGTTCCAGGCCAGTGCCAAATTCTTTAGGACAGTGAGGGTGACAGCTCTTATCTGAGAAAGAAAGGGAGACAACAAGGAATAGACTCTTATCTCACAAGCAGATGCTAGTCAAATCTGTAATTACGTATGTACAAAAAGAGGTTGCCAAACATTAGGATTTACCTGTTGTTCCAACATGATGAAAGAGAATTCCTGAGGGAGCTCTTGTTAATGGTGCTAAAAACTGGTGCTGCAATGGTGCCCTGTGCTGGTGGTGTCTCGTTGAGCTGCATGGGTAAAGGCGAACATACTTTGAGATCCTGGGATTGTTTTAGGTGGCTAGCATAAGTGGATGTTTTCTTGTACATGAATGGTGCCCTTCACTATCTGTTTCTCTCCAACCAGCCTGGTATCTCATGATGGCATCTCATACATGGGAAAGAAGCAGCTAACTGAATGGGGGGGAAAGGACCCTTGCACTGCCTGCTCAGCAGGGGCCTAAACAGGTCCTGATGTTCGGGAGGAGTAATTGTGGGAGGAATCCTACTGTCTCCATACAGCATAGTAAGATTTTATGAGAGAGTAACGGGGTTGTGGGTGGGATGTGAGCATGATGCGGACTGAGTGCTACATAACATGGTCTGACACTCCAAAAAAACCCTAATCTGTTACCCTATTTTGGACTGCAATTACAATGAAATGCTTTACAGGGAGGTGCCAAGATTGCTTTACTGAGCGATTTGTTATTATTACTCTAGTAATGCCAAAGAGCTTTAGTCATGGATCAAGACCTTGGCATACTGGGCCCCGTAAAACTCAATCAAAGACTATGCCTGGATTAAATCAGTGTTTTCAAGAAACAATAAGAAACCTAGCTTGGAGGAAACACCCAGATTGGGGTGGTTCGGATGTTGTCACATGTTAGACAGCATTTAATTCATTATTCAACATGAGGGATGTTCACAGAAGCACAGAAATGATCCTGCATGTCTTAACTGTGAACAAAGAAATGCTCCTGCATGTCTTAACTGTGAACAACTCCCCTGATAAAAGTGAGGTCCAATGAACGTAAACACATATCAGTCCATCAGGGTATGTACCACCTCAGCCTTTTCGAGGGGAGAAGCGAAATGCAGATCGTCTGGCAGAGCACAGAGTCCAGCAAAGGGGATGACGTGATGCAGGGGGATCCTGTGTAGGTTTGTATGTGGGATTTGTCTTCAGAAGGCCTGTTAAAGTTCCCTCCATCACCCTTGTGGCAAGCATACCCGAGCAGGCTGTTATGGCCATACTCACCTCTGTCTAACCTGCAGCAATCAGATGACAGTGACCACTTTTAAGGCACTTAGCAGGGGTTAGAGAGTAGTGTGACAGGTGAGAGATTTACAGATTGAGCTTTTGTGCCTGCAGCCACCGCTAGTACTGGCTCCAGGCAGCTTCAGCACAAAGCGTCGCTCAACTCACCGACACTTTGGAGAGAGGAGCCCTGGCTACTCCATGGCGGACAAGTAGCTGTAAAGCATTGTGGTTATGACAGGGGACTGGGAACATCCCTTACTGAATTGAGAGGCTAAAACTGCAGTGATGTCCTCTGTGGGTGCGCAAGTCAGTCACTGCAGAGACCATGATCTGTAGCAAATGTGAGATTGTTGTTGTCGTACAAACAAAATACAGCCATGGGTACTAGAGCAGAAGGGATTCATTTTTAGACAAACCTGGTCCCAGCACTGATTTCAAATGCAGATTGTGCCTCTTTTCTTTCCCTTCAATAATAGAAGTTTCATAAAGTGCAAGAACATGTAGTACAGGGTAAAGGGTAGTAATTTCAGAAATATAAAAACATTGAAGAAGCAAGGTTCTTGGAGTTAAACAGATACACTGAAAGAAAGGTCTCAAGGACTTAAGGGCAATGGCATTGGAGGAGCAATTAACTGTGAATCTAAGCAAATATTGCAGATTTTAGGACAGAGGAAGCATTTAAAAATAGCTTAGTCTAAGTTGTTTAGGTGATACAATGGTTTGGTGTCTGTAGTTGCCTGATTTAATTTCAGATATGTGTAATTGCTATGAAGACCAACTAGTGAAACTTCTATAGTTCTTAAACGGCAAAACATTTGTGTTACAGCTCTGTGGCTAAATTAAAAATGGTGTCAGGGAAGGACAGCAAAATGCTCCAAGTGGTTTAAGTGGAACAAAATAATTCTGCTTCAGCAGAGCTTCTGAAAAGCTTTTACATTTGTGTCTCAGTTTTATATTTATTGTATTTGAAAGATGTGAAGAAATAAAACTATTAGCTAAAGAAGATAATGTAGTGTTTTGTGGCCTGAGCAGTAGGAGGAGCAAAGTATCTGAGAGATCCCTGGAATAAAAAAACAGCAAACGCTGATGAAAGCATAAATAAAACATGATACCTTATACTTCATGCTATGATCCAACAAGAAAGCATAAAATATATGTTGATCTAAATGAGAGTGTAATTGATACAGAAAGCAGACTCGGTTCCTGACAAGATAAAGAGAAGTACAGTGGTGACAAGACTGAACACATGTTTGCAGACTGTTTATATTTGTCTTGGTGCCATTTAGCAGAGCACCCTAAGGCAGCAGCTGCACCAATTAAAGTGGTGGGCAAAAAAGGTGGTGCAGTGGGCTGCCAAGCTGTTTAAACAGATAGCAGTGAAATGTGCAGCACTGTCAGCATTAGGACAGATCACCAAAGAGATGAAATCTGTTTGCAACCAAAGCAGAGCAGGGGAATTTGCAGATATGTACCTGCTGGACACAGAGGACTTTCTTCATGAAGTGTTTTTATCTGCGGAGCTTTCATATTAACACATATGTTCCCTGAAACAAGAATCCATCATCCACAGGAGGAAATCAGAGTCCTCTAAAGGAAGAGAATCCAAACCATTCAAATAGTTTTGAATTTTTATATTATTTTTGAGTCTTGACTCAATAGGAAGTGCATTCAACTCAGCCATCAACCTATGATAAGATAAAGAGTACCCTTCAAATGGGTACCTAAGAAATATCTGAAGATACAAGTCAGCTCATCTATTTAGTTGCCTGACATAGAAACTGATCTCACTGAATCACTCTGCCACAGGAGACAAGAGGGGAAATCCATTCTGTCCTACCTGAGAACTTTCTTTATCTTTCCACTGATTATTCAGAGGAATGAAGCCAGCCTACCTGCAAAATTAGCCAGTGGCTGCAGTTGTAGCCCCAGAGGAGAGACTCTTCCATCTAAAGAGAGTGATTATCTTTCACTGTATAATTACTAGATTATGTAGATCGTGATAGACTATCACTCAACCACTAGTTGTTGCCATTAAGTCCAGTGTACCAAAACATACGTAGGGCAGGCACTTGATCTGTCTTAGGGCCCTGCACTAGATTCAGGCTTTCTCTTTCTGACATGTCCACAAATACATCAAGCTCGAGAGAGAGCTGGGACAGATTTCTGGTTCTTCTTTTGCTTTTCTCGAACACTGCAGAGACATGTAGAGTTTCCCTAGTTAAGTACAAGTGAGAAGCATGTTTAAGTAGCTTGGTGGAGAACCACACTAATGTGGCTATATTTCTCAATATGAACATAAAAGAGACATGGTCACCACAGCACTGTTGCTCCAGATGTGAGTGATGGAAGAGCTGCACAGCCAGAAGGCCAAAAAATCAATGGGCAAAGGAAAGCATGGTATTAAGCATGACTGTTACAGGGGCTAAGGAGTCTTCCCTTTTGTTTCTCTGGTCACAGAAAAGACTGATCCTTTCAGCAACAGGGCACATCTACAAATGCAGAACTGGAGAGCTGGTGAAGCTCCCTCTTTCAGGAGAGAGAGACATACAAATTGTGAATGCTCTGTAAAAATTGTCATTGTAAGGAAAAAAGATATTTTTTTGTCCTTCTCCCAGCACAGTCTCTAACACTGTCCTTCCTGGCATCAGCATAATGAACAATAAGACATTTCTATGAGTACGTTTTCAGAAGTGTTAGGACAAAAGGCAAAAGAGCCATCCTCTGAACTGCTTGCTGGAAGAAGTTATTGACACTACTTTTCTCCACTCTTTTCATGTCTATGGGTCAGGGCTACAGCCCAAGCATTAAAAATATTTAAGCATTTCCCATTGAAAGCAATACGTTGGGGACTAGACCCATGATCATAATGATAAGATCACTGACTGAAGCTTTTCTCTGCTGTATACTATGCATATGTCAGATGCTATAAAAGAACGATTTGTGAATAGTGCAGGTAAATAAGACAAAATGCAGTTAAAGGAATTAAAGAGCTTAGTAAGCAGAAACAGTGCCAAGAGCTGTTTAGTTTTGTGTCTTTTTTTTTTTTCAGTGAGAGCTCTCTACATGCCAGATTTCATTATCACTAATCATTTTCACAGTAACAGTGATAAAGAGAAACAATATTTTTCTTTTCCTGTTTTCTTTTCCTTTCCTTTCCTTTCCTTTCCTTTCCTTTCCTTTCCTTTCCTTTCCTTTCCTTTCCTTTCCTTTCCTTTCCTTTCCTTTCCTTTCCTTTCCTTTCCTTTCCTTTCCTTTCCTTTTTTTCTTTTCTTTTCTTTTCTTTTCTTTTCTTTTCTTTTCTTTTCTTTTCTTTTCTTTTCTTTTCTTTTCTTTTCTTTTCTTTTCTTCTTTTCTTTTCTTTTCTTTTCTTTTCTTTTCTTTTCCTTTTCTTTTCTTTTCTTTTCTTTTCTTTTCTTTTCTTTTCTTTTCTTTTCTTTTCTTTTCTTTTCTTTTCTTTTCTTTTCTTCTTTTCTTTTCTTTTCTTTTCCTTTCCTTTTCTCTTTTCTTTTCTTTTCCTTTTCTTTTCTTTTCTTTTCTTTTCTTTTCTTTTCTTTTCTTTTCTTTTCTTTTCTTTTCTTTTTTCTTTTCTTTTCTTTTCTTTTCTTTTCTTTTTTCTTTTTCTCTTTTCTTCTTTTCTTCTCTTTTTTCTTTTTTCTTCTCTTCTCTTCTCTTCTCTTCTCTTCTCTTCTCTTCTCTTCTCTTCTCTTCTCTTCTTTTCTTTTCTTTTCTTTTCTTTTCTTTTCTTTTCTTTTCTTTTCTTTTCTTTTCTTTTCTTTTCTTTTTAGTTTTTCTCTTCAAAGTTCTGGCATGGTGTTCTGCTGATTGATATCAGTGACGGCCCCTCTTGACATTTTTGGTATTGCCAGATCTTTTCTCAGTACTGTCATTATTGAAGTCAGAGATTTGCACCACACACAAATCATATCTTCCTTGCTTTTCTCCTTTTACTGGAATTTATAAAAAGATTAGAAAATGATTGGATAACTCAATAACTCTGATTTATCAATATAGTACCTTTATTCTGCCCAGGCATAAGTGGCTATACAAGTAGTACAAGTGTCTACAAAGCAATGGAAAGTAAGGCTTTTCCAAAGATGTTTCCTGTCCTCATTTACACTAAGGCCCCATTACTTGCCATTCTAGAATAAGAAAGGTTTTGATCCGGAAGAAATTTACAGTTGCACTCTCACTCTAATATTTTGTACACAGCAAGAATGAAGTAGCAAGACATCTATAAATGAGAATTATGCTTCAAGTCCCTTTTTGGCAGTGCATTTGGAAAAATGAATATCTGAAATGAATTCTTTTTTGTTATATCAATAAAGAGTTAACAATTCCAGTCAAGAAAGCAAAGGCAAAATATACAAATTCTTGCCTTAGGATAAAAGGTTCTAAATGAAAAACGTAACTTCTTTCTTCAGGACTTTCTCTTCATGTCAGTGACTAACTGATGATTGTGCTGAACAAACTGCTACTGTAGAATACCTCTCTAAATTGCTTTTTTCCTTTTTTCTTTTTTTTTTCTTTTTTTCCTTCCCAAAAGGAAAAATATTCACTCTAAGCTTTTCATGATTTTTTTCATATTCATTCCCAAAACCCAAAGGATTAATTTCAGGTCTGATATGACCAATTCACCAGCTTTTCAGCTAGAATAACATTTTCAGTTATGACAAGGCACTTCCACTGCACAGAGATCACCAAATATATTTCAGTTAAAGGCTTTACTTTGCACTTGGAGCATGAGCCTTACAGGTAACAATCTACTATTTAATAAATTAAAACACAAAGTGGTCTACTTTTCAGCTGCAGATGAATGAGAACATGTTGTAAATAATAAATTACAAGAGAGACTGACAATGTATCCACTGCACATCTTAGATCTTGCATTTATATTACACTAAATGACTAATCTGTGGTTTGTGTCATGGAATTGTAGAACAAAGTACAAAGAGGTGTATTAAAATAAGAGTGCCTTTCGAAAACAAAGCCCAGGTTTGTTTCCCATCTGCACCCTCGATGATCTGAAGTTAACTGTCAAATCACTGAAATTGCTGTCCATTATTAGAAATACAAATAAGAGCAGTGTATAGCTTAGAATAATCTAATCATCTTCTTTGGAGACATTTGAGCTCTTCTGATATTATTTTTTAAATAAATAAAAAAATGAGAGAGTGACAGACTGCTCAAGGGTAGTTCTTAGATAGTTTTCATTAAAGAGAGAAAGCAACAAAGCATAAAAAAAAGCTATTTTTTAACCCCATTTACCCATCTGAAGTCACACGTAGAGCAGCAAGATCAAGAGTCCTATAAATCAGCTTCATCAAAATTAATATATGTTCAAATGTTACAGAAGATGAAGAAATTCTGCTAGCAGTTCTTCAGTCGAGGCTTATTTTCACACGGGATGATAGGAAGTGAAGGTTTGCAGAAGTCATTGAAGAGTGAATAGATTAGTGACGATATTAATTAACCCTGCTTCTATTATGTACTAGGTTTCAATGGAGTTTTAATGAGAGTCCAACTCTGGTGATAGCTGGCAAGGAAGAAAATACTGCTGTGGAAAATTAGGCAAAGAAGAAAACAGTTACACTCTTCAATAAACTTAAGATTCACTATTTTTTGAATATATTCTGAATGCCATCCCAGGGATGCCTGAATCTGGATGAGAGGGAGCATTTTTCATCCTCTGTCTGCTGCAATAATAGGGAGTGGAGGATCTGCTGAGAATGAGCCCATAGGACATAGGAGTCTTGTGTAGATATCTAGATATCCGAGGTTTGGCTGTCCCTGGAATATTTTGGACTTACCTAGAGAAAGATAAGCAAACAGCATAGGCTGATTCAATAGTTTCCAGTTCTGGTTTATGATAACCTCTTTTTACACCATTCACAAACTCGCATGGGATCACTTAGCAATGCAGAGAGATCCACTCATACAGGAAAATCTGACTTTGACAGTTGCTAGTTTCATTAACATGCATCTTCATACACCAGTCATTACAAAGAATAAAATGGCATTAGAAGTGATGAGAAAGTAAGAAAAAAAAAAAAAAGAAGACAAAAAAAATAAACAGGGCAGAGCCCCTGATGCAGTGTACCTTGCCAGCAAGGAGTGCCTGGATCTATTGCAGGCATATTACTATCTCTAAATATACCTGCTTCTGACCGTTCAGGTTTAGGAATATGGGGACCCTACTTCTTCCTTGTTATAACACACATTGTAAATAAATTGAGTTAAGAAAGAACAAGAAATATGGTTTGATAAAAAGAACGTTTAGATTATCCATGGTCTGAGCATACAAAAAACTTTCTGTTGTCTCTCAATTTCCACTGAAAAAGACAGGAAGCTAAAAGACATATAAGCCAACTGGAAGCACTTGTAAACTTCCAGCTAAAATACCTACCCAAAAAAGTAATTTCTTAATTGCTTTTTGGACCATTTAGGCACCAAATCTACATCTTCATTGTGTTGTTGAGGTTATTTCCAAGTTAGCTGCCATGAGGTACTGTAAAATTTGAAGGCTTTAGGGCTTTTCTGCAGTAAGACCATTTAGCAGGCATCAGCTGTCAAATAGGGCCGAAATGTGGAGGGAAGATGAAAAACAGAAGAAAACTTGAAGGTCCTCCCTCACACCACACTCAGAGCTAGATACACTGCTTTTTGTCATTGTCCACCAACAGGAGTAGAAGCTAATGTTCCACACAGTATTGAAAAAAGGACACTGTCAACCTAGCTTTAATAAATTAAATCAAAATCTAATAAAGCTACTTTCTCAAAAGGGCACCTGCCTCTGAGATCATCTCCTCTATATTCTTTCTCATTATTTAAACTAATTTTATCTAATTTAATTTTTTTATTACTTTTCCATTCTCTGCTGCTGTATGAGACCATTTCTTCCCTCTACACACATGCAAGCAACTTCCAAATGTTCCCCTGAGGATGCTTGGAAATATAGCTGAGATCTCAGGGACCATGTCACTGCTTTAGGTACCCACATGTATCCACCTGTGTCTGTTCTTTGCTTCTCCTCTTCCTTTGCTTCAAGCAGAATGAGGCTAATTGGGAAAAACTATTAAGTCTGATGCTGCAATTCTTAACTGCCCCTTCTTAGTTGCTGCATGATATTACAGTACTTTAATACCTCATGAAGAGGGTTTGAAACACCTGAGGCAGAGAGGAGACTGTAGTATTTGCATCCCATGTAGCTGCTCTGTCCACTAGGCTATCACACAGAAAGGTGGTAGCAGCAGCAAATAAGTTTTAAAAGGTTGGAGCAAGCCCAGCTTTTTAAAGAGATGACCTTTTTCAAGTGCATGATCATGTGAGGAGAAAAGGAAAAGAGGTGGCATGACTATGTCAAAATTGAGACTGAAGATGTTTGTTGAAGAAAAACTCAACATGAGCCATCAATGTGCACTTGCAGCCCAGAAACCCAACTGTATCCTGGGCTGCATCAAAAGCAGCATGGCCAGCAGGTTGATGGAGGTGATTCTTCCCCTCTGCTCTGCTCTCATGAGACCCCACCTGGAGCACTGTGTTCAGTTCTGGGGCCCCCAGCACAAGAAGGACATGAAAGTATTAGAATGAGTCCAGAGGAGGGCCACAAGATGATCATAGAGGCTGGAGCACCTCTCCTGTGAAGACAGGCTGATGGAGTTGGGGTTGTTCAGCCTGGAGATCACAGACTGCCCAGAGAGGCTGTGGATGCCCCATCCCTGGAGGTGTTCAAGGTGTTGGATGGGGCTTTGAGCAACCTGGTCTGGTGGGAGGTGTTCCTGCACATGGCAGGAGGGTTGGAAATGGGCGGTCTTTAAGGTCCCTTCCAACTTCACAGACTCCACTTCGGTTCACATCACAGAGCAGTTGCAGCTGCACTTCACAAGCTCAGTTCCTTACAGATGAATCTAAACTGAAAGATGCATTTTAAGATTACATCAGTTTTTCTCCAGCCACTAGTGGGCATGGGATCTGTGGGACTCGAGCTCATCTGAAGGAAAGTCCTCCAAAATGCAAGTAGTGTGAACAATGGATCATCTGTATGAACTTTTTCGCTCTGTAGATACATTCCTATTATGCCACAGGGCTTCCAAATGTACATAGCCTGTGTGACCTTGAGTCACAAAGCTAGCCCTAGCCTTATCTAGCAAGGAATTAGCCATCCTTATTACCATTTTTGGAGGCAAAGATATTTTTTACTTCTGGAGATCAAATTCTTTAAGACCTCTTAAATTAATTCTTCAAAATAAGTCTCTAAGACTGATGATACCTGTCTTCATGTTCATGTATCTTATATAATAACAGTAAAATGTTAGAAGCCCATTTAAGACACCTTCTTATACTTAAGAGAGAGCTTTAAAGCATGTTAAGCAATTCATGTGTTTTGCAGTGACTCTTCAGCAATAATAAATTTTAATCATTATGGAAATTAAATAATCTCAGTATAGCAGGCTGGAGAAATGACCTGACAGGAACATCGTGCAGTTCAACAAAAGGAAATGCTGAGACCTGTACCTGGAGATGAGAAATCTCATGTACTAGTAGATGCTGGAAGCCAGATGACTGGAAGTGATGTTTGCAGAAAAGGTATTGGGGATCATGGTAGAGACTGTCCCTGGGGCTATTCAAGGAAAGGTTGGACGTGGTGCTTCGGGACATGGTTTAGTGGGTGACATTAGTGGTAGGGGGATGGTTGGACCAGACGATCCTGGAGGTCTTTTCCAACCTGAATGATTCTATGATTCTGTGTTACACTGATGAGAGGCTAGAGCCTGAGCTGGAAAACGTCATGTGGAACATGTGGAACAAGGTAGATAAGGCTGCATTTTGCAAGGTCCTGCAGTTCTGCCACCTAACCTAACCCATAAAAGTGGCCTAAAAGAAAGCTGGAGAGGGAGTCCATCAGGGAGTGTAGCGATGGAACAAGGAATAATTACTTTGAGTAAATGGAGATTTAGATCAGATGTGATGTGAGGAAGAAATTCTTCAGAAAGTGAAGAAGAAATTCTCAGAGCACAAAGCACACATGGGAATTAGGGCTGAAGATACGCCTTGCTTCTGTTCTTTTCTGTAAATTAATTTTAATTACCTAAAAAACAGTGTTAAAAATAAACCCAGGGCACAGGATGGGAGGTGGAGGGCAGTCCCTGCGGCCGAGGGGCAGCCTTTTTCTCTGGCAAGCCAAATGGCCCCAGGGGAGCCAGCCCCAGAAAAGGGGCCCTGAGCCCTTGCAACCCTCCTCCTTCTTCCACGTGAGGTCATCTTCCAGGCCGCTCCCAACACAGCCGCCTTTGGCCAAGCATGGGCCACTCCATCACAGAGGCTTACTGAGGTCACAGTGGCCACCACTGCCCCGCCTTTGCTCTGGGCCCTATAAAACAGGACCCGCTGCAGTTAGCCCACCACTTGCTCAGCTACTAGGTTTTCTGAGAGCCAGCATACGTGGCAGGAAGAAGGTTAGAAGGAGCTAGGCGAGCGGCAGCCCTCCTCGGTGTGAGGACAGCAATGCAGTCCGAGGAAACACCGAGAAGGAAGGCAGCTAATGAGAAGTGTTATGGGCAAAGGGAAAGCGCCGGTGGCACAAAAGACACCAGTGCCCAAGGGACCTCTGGCGCCCAGCCCACAGACACTTACAGGCGGTACCATTGGCACCGCAATGATGCGGGGAACAGGCCGCGCCCTCAGCCATACAGCGACAGGGGGCCTGGGCCTTCCCAGTGGCACAGTGGTGGTGTGGAGTGAAGGCAAGAGTGTCAGGCGGACAGCCGTGGGGAACAGAGGCGTGCCTATCATCCAGAATACAGCGTGGGACCCAGCCATGGCCATAAAACAGATGGCAGTGTTGAACCCATGCATGGAAATCAAGTGGACAGTGGCATGGGACCTAGGCATGGAACTGGACGACCCCTTGGTTTGGCACCCTGGCCTGAAAACATTCCTCATGGAAGGCATCCCATTTGGGCAGTCCCAGGCAAGGACTGGCTTGTTCTTCTGCCAAACACCGTGGAGTCCATGGAGCTGGGTCCACAAGAAGAGGTGCAGGAACCAATGGAAGTGGATCCACCTCAGCCAGATCAGACCTGGGACTACCACGGCATGTCTTTGCTCTGTGCCGTCAGAGCGCACCAACAGCATCGCAGCAGGGCCCAGCGAGCTCCCTACTCATCGTCGCTCAGGCTCCATCCCAAGCATTAGCTTGGAGCCACCAAACACCACGGACATCCTGCAGGCTTACCCGCAAGATGTCCCGGCAATAAAGAACTCTGTTGCCAATTCTCAGGGGTTGTGTGAGTGCTTCCTTCCCATCTGCCAGCCCTTGTGCGAGAGGTGTCATCCCTTCTGCACAGAGCCTCGAGGAAGAGTACAAGCTTCCTTCGGGCTGCTGTGCTGGGGTGACAGGAGGAGTCCCCAAGGGCCACCATGCACCTTTAACATTTGTGAAAGTAGACTGAGGGGTGAAAATAGTAGTGTTTAAGCGATTGTGGGTGGCTAATTACTGATATTAGGAGTGAGTTTCTATATCTGAGTAATTGGTAATGACAGACATGGAGAAGGCTGAGGTACTCAACAATTTCTTTGCCTCCGTCTGCACTGGTAGACGGGCTTCCCAAGTCTTTCATTTCCCTGAACCCATAGATGGAGGCTGGGGGAGCAAAGTCCCACCCACTGTAAGTGAAGAGCAGGTTCTAGACCACCTGATGAATCTTAACAGGTACAAGTCTATGGGACCTGATGACATGAATCCCAGGGTCCTGAGGGAACTAGCTGATGTAGTTGCCAAGCCTCTCTCCATCATACTTGAAAAGTCCTGGCATTCAGGTGACGTCCCTGGTGAGTGGAAAAATGGAAATGTCATGCCCCTACTCTTCAACAATTAAAACAATTAGGATACATTTCTTCTCAGAAAGAGCAGTCAGGCATTGGAACGGGTTGCCCAGGGAAGTGGTCAAGTCACCATCCCTAGGGGTGTTCAAGGAAAGGTTGGACATGGTGTGTAGGGACATGGTTTAGTGGGTGACATTGGTAGCAGGGTGTTGGTTGGACCAGATGATCTTGAATGTCTTTTCCAACCTTAATTTTTCAATTTTTCTATGATTCTATAATTCTATGTACTTGGGTATATGGCATTCCCATTTGACACTTATCTCACAATCCTGCACTCCGGAGTTTGACTTTAAGCATCTTTCTGCTCAACGTGTTAATTATTTGTATCCCATCCAGAGATCTGCCTCAATTACCTTAATCTTTACATCTAAGGTCATTTGAGGATGTGTCCTTAGGAGCCTTTATTCTCACTGATTTTGTTAAGTCCCTTAGAGCCCAAGGCACTCACATCTCCATGAAGAATTCACTGTTTCTATTATATCCAAGAGGCATCTCAAGGAAAAACTAAAAAGCCTCTTCCTAGATTTACATCATTCAGACCCTAGCATAAAAATAAAGTAAATAGTTTATTCTGCTCTTTTTCCATAGCAGCTCAGCAGTTACTCTGTCTGTTTCCTGTCAGTCTTTCGGGTAGCTAGAAAAACAAAGTTCCTCCTCATATCCATTAGAGGAATGACTTCTCCACAGAGATACCTTCTGTTCCTGCTTCTTTCTCAGGCCATCACAAAGCTGACCACATGTGTCTGAGACAGGAGGCAGCTTCTTTAGTGTCTGCAGAGATTCGGATCAGAGAAAGAGCATTACTCACCAGATGCTCTGTGGACTTACACATCTTCTGAACTCTCTGGAAGCATTTACAGATTAACTACTATTAGTAAATACCATTTTTTTTTACTGTCATCTAGCTGAGGTCTACAACTTCTTCCACAGCCCAGATGCTTTAAACTTAAGCAGCCATATTTGCAAGGTCTAGTTTATTGTTCCATAAGAAACATGAGTGTTAAATTCTCATTTCTCATCTAGGACTAGGGCATAACACTGACCAAAGGGATACTCATTTCATATGCAAAGAAATACATTGGAAATCATTTCTCACAAACTGGACAGCTCTGGAAACCCAGGTCATATTTCCCGAATGTGGTATTGCAGAGAACATAGGCGGTACTGTGCAGAAAGCTGGCCAGTGCCATGTGCAGTATCAGTACTTGTCTCTGGATCTAAACCGCATCAGTGATAGCCGATGAGCCTTTAAAAATCCTTTACTAAAGAGAAAGCTTCCATGTAAGAAATTGCATGCTGTTGCCATAAAGTATATGGCTTCCACCTGAAAGACCACAGCAGTGCTGTTGGCTTAGGAAGGTGCTGAGGTTCTGGTCAGTGTGGTTTGTGCAGACAGACCTTTCCCACGTTCAGTGTCTTGCTGACTGTGGTGCAGTTTGTGTGAACTTCATCTGCTTCCCGATTAACACTAGGACCTTCATCAGCCACAATGTTAATTCAGAGTTGTGTAAAGCCATCCAATCAATGTGAATGATTTTATACTTTCTGCTGGTGTTAGCTGTGCAGGCCAGATGTAACCACACAGACTCTGCTCCGTGTTTGAGGCTACCAGCAGTTCACAAGACAATTCCACAGCAATGTCCAGGGGCATCTACAGAAGTCAATGAAACTGAAACAAAATTTGTTGCTGATGGTGCTTAGCATATCCTCCAGCACTTACATTTGCATTGCTGGCAATCACAACGTGGTTGTAAAGTGACAGATGTGGAATCAAACCATTGAAGAACAATAAAAATTAGAATCCCATGAAACCAGTTGTACATGATGATCACTTATCAGAACATGGCTGTATTGTAACATATGGCCCATAAAAAACGTTACTCGGTATGTTTTAAAAGATAAAAGAATGACCTTTTTAATTGCTGATAAAATTGGCTTGGTCCCCAGGCAATCCAGTTTGGAAGAAGCTATACAGAAATTAACCATTTTGTGACAAAAAATAAGTAATAGATTGATTATATTTCCAGGAAATAGCGTAAAAATGAAACTTAGAAATATGGGTTGACTTAAAATTATCATTTTAAAAAAGAATAATAATAATTGCAAGAAGAACTAGAAATCAAAGATAACAGAAGCCTCCATTATAAGCATTAATTCAACTAATTACAAATTATATAAATAATGTATCTCATTTAATATTCATAGAATCATAGAACGGCTTGGGTTGGAAGGGACCTTAAAGATCATCTAGTTCCAATCCCTCTGCCATGGGCAGGGATGCCACCATACTGACCTTGAACACCTCCAGGGAAGGGGCATCTATACATCCTCTGGGCAGCCTGTTCCTGTGCCTCGACACCCTCACAGTGAAGAAGAATAGAATAACAGACTGGGTTTGATGAGCTAATAATACAAAGATTTATCTACAGGCAGAAACACATTATGCACAGGGTACATTATTTTTATATTCATAAAAGGTCCATTTCTCTTCTTATGAAAAGATTGTGAGATTTGATCTACAGAAGTATCATAGGATGCCCCAGTGCGGCTGGTGTAAACCCATCACGGTAACTATATCAGACGTTGATTCACATCTCTGTCTTATTTTAACCCTGTTACTTTTCAAATAGTCATTTGTAGAGCATGACACAGGGTCCAGTGCTTCCTTTTTAAAGCACTTTTTTCCTTATATTAAGTGCTATAAAAGCATTTTCTTGTGAAGAAGTCATAGCTCATTTTACATTTCTCTTAACTGCATTTACTTAACAACTTCACCACTTCGGAGTTACAGTTGGGACTGACTCATAAGATATTTATATAAAGGACTATTTTATCTTGTAGTTAAATTCCCATATACAGACATACTCCAACCATAGATAGAGCAAGACAAGATCAGTACCAAGCAATGTGGATTTATATTTAGGACTGCTGAAGTAAGACTCAATTTTACAAAAAGCCTCTAAAGTGATCTCGCTATTTACTCACTTCCTAATAGACTAACCTGAGCTTATTTCTAGGCAGAAAGTGCCTGTGAACTTAGAGGAATGAAGACTGTTGCTTTTACAACCCATTTACTACCCTACTCTATGCAGAACATGCAGTAGTTACACAGTTATATTGATTTGTTCCTATCATAGTTTGCTCAAGGAGGTATCTCATTTATTTCTTAACCAGGCTGATTGAAAAGTGTTGGTTCTTCATCAGGTACATCCTTTGATGAATTTAAATGAATATTTTATTGCTTTTTCCCTGAAAATCAAAATAAGAACATTCAATGCTTTGACAAGATGCATTCTCTTCCCCACGTATACAGCACTACCAGTAAGATAAACAGAAAGAGATAAGAATAATTATGAATAACTAAAATCCCAAACTACCAGTAAAGATAAAAGGTTGAGAACAAAATTTTATTGTTTTGAAAAGGAAAGGATGGTTTCTACAGAAAAATAGTTTGAAAAACATGAAAGTTTTCTTTCCCCTGTCTAATTGGCTGTCTAACTGGGGGAGACACAAACCACAGCCAATATTTGTTAGAACACCTTTTATTGCCAAAGTTGTTATGGTTAATGGAGGGAAACTGTTAAAATTAGTTGCAGGTAATCATCCATCAACAGTCATGGTCACACACTTGCTTACAGCCCCTGACTTTTTTCAGTAACTCTTTCTCCATCTGTGTCCATGTCTGTAAGTTCCTGTAGAGCCTATTCACACAAATCTACATAGAGGGCCTTTTATGACCAATTGAATTTGTTGTTTGCTTTTGTTATTGTTGTTGTTTGTTTTGTTTGTTTGACAGGAGGAGAAGGAAAGCAGGAAAGAGCCTCTTAGTGTAAAATCTTAAAAGCACAGCTGTATTTTTCTCCCTTGTAAAAATAACACTTTGTTCTAGGTCTCTGCTTAATCATGTTCATTACCGAGCTACTGTGGAAAATGTTGCTTATAAAAGCCTCAGATCAATATGATAGATATGTGCTAACATTGAAATTGTTGGTAAGACTTGGAGAAAGCTAACTGATAAACCTGAAGATATCAAATCACTACAAAGTTGAGCTCAGCAGTCCCCTGAGGGTAAGTTAGCTATCTCTGCTGGTAGCTAAATCTCAGGAGTTACGTTAAAACTTTCACGGTATTACATGTATTAAACTCTCCTCCACCCTTGGTGTCATAACCAATTCATATATATTGACAACTTCTTGACATGGCTGACTGGAGAATTGCAGCTATTCAGCTATTTCTTGCAACTTAGAAAGGAAGCAGGCTCAATTCAATCTGAGTTATTTGCACGGAAAGAGGAAGGAAAGTATATCAAAATGATAGAATGCACATTAAAAAAAAAAAAAAGGATGACAGTATCAAAGGTAAGAGACCCTACACCTGTCCTTCTTTCTCACCTGGTAGTTAAACCTTTTTGCCTCAGAAGAGAGGGTGGATTTTTTTTTTCTCCCCTTCTTTTTACACCAAAATCAGTTTGTTAAGAGATTTTCCTGGGACAGACAGAGACAAACTTCCCCAGGTTTATGATGGTCTGCAACAGAGGCTGTCCCACTCTGGAGCGAGGATTCTCATCATTGTGTTAATATCTACATGATGGGAAAGTGGAACACCATGGTTATCATTTTCTTTTATAAAAAGAGTGGTCATGCTTTATTAGGTCCCTATCTTCAAAGAGGACTATGCGGAATGTATTCTGAAGAGATGAAGTCATCTATTATCTCATAAAGTGTCTATGAAGTTAATGAAGAAAGATAAATGTCTGATTTAGCGAGGCTGCACTTCCCTTTCAGTATCTTCAGAGACACCTAACACTCTCCATTAACTTTAAAGGCAGTGTAGGCACTTTCTTTTCCTCACCAGGTCCAAATACCTACAATTTCAGCAGATTTTTGCACATTAGTTAGACACGCTGGGTTTGCTTGCAAAGACTCCCCTTCTACAGGTTTATTATGAAATCAACCTTGTAATTCTAAGTTTCCCGTGTAAAACAATGTAATGTCACATCACATAGTACATATGTTTGGTACTTTAGGATACAAGGAAATAATCAGCTGACTTTCAAAGCATAAGGGAACCAGCCTGACTGTCCATTCCTTACACTTCTTTTGGTCTGTACAGCATAAAATGAATGTAAAACATCATCTACCAGCCTTTTAGGCTCAAAGAATTGTAAGTCTCTGTGACATGGCAATATTTCATTCTATGTTTGTACCCTGTCTGGCTCAAAGGAGTCCTGGGCAGGGAGTGGAGTTTTGAGATGCTATGACTAATGTGATTGTATATGGATTTTTTTCATCTCAAAATCTATTTTTTTTTCCTCTGCCAAAAAGGTCTATTCCAAGATCATTTTAATAAGAGCTTGGAACCAGATTTTGAAGGTGTGACCAAAAGCAAGAGTTCTTGCTGGGAAAAGGGATGAGAAGCAATGCCCAAGGAGAAGCTGTGTATCATCCAGGTACAGCAGGTACAGGGAGAGGTGAATCCAAGGTGCTGGTCAGCTGTGCTAGGTGTGGGGAGAAGTGGTAGAGCAGACCTCATTACAGATTGCTTCATATTCTTGTACAAATGTGCTAAAGGCTGTGACTTCTGTCCCCTGTGTGAGAAAGACTGTCCCTCAATTTTCTTGCACCTTCTCTGTTTGTCTTTGCCTCCTGAATGTACTTCTGCCTTTTGTGAGCTTCTTATGTTGGCACTGTGAGCTCAGACACCATTAGCTCCTCTAGCTTTTGGCCAGTAAGATGTGACACCTTTCTGCTGGTGACAGCTTTGAGCCTTACCCCTTGCCTATGGCTGGAAGCAGCTGCTCCCAGTTCCAAAGGATGACCTAGGGTCATGTCCCAAGTGTTGCCTTCCAGATATCACAGAGGTTGCATGTGGTTTGGTGCACCAGTTCCCTGCTCCTGGCCAAGAGACCCACAGACTTCCTTGTGGGGAAGGAGAGAGGAACCAGGGCAGGCAAAGGTGGGCTGTCCATCATCACTGGCAGAGCATGCACATCCTGGCAGTGACTGACTGGAGCTGAGGCAAAGAATGGCCCAAAAGACTCTCAGTAAGCCAACAGCTTTGGGCTAACAAATGAAATCTGACATCTGGATTTGACACTATATTCATGAGGGAGATCATTATGAGAAGTGGTGATTTCATCTTTTCATGGAGCATGTCATCTTAAGAGGCCAGAGCTGACTGTTAAATTACTTAGACTGACTTCTCATGTATTAAAAGCATGTAAATGTCACCCACACATTCCTGTACTGAACACAATGACTTTAATTAGACTTAAATCCTTAGGCAACTAAACCCTTTTGTACCACAGAGGGAACAGAGAAGATTGAGGAGTCAGTCTACAGTGAAGGAGATCTACTACAACAGAAATTATCTGTTTCTCTTTTACTTAAACTGGAAAAAAAAAAAGTGTCATGAGTCCTTCCAGTATGGAAATATTTTTCATCCCATAAATATTTCTTTATCATCCTAGATTTCATGTTCAGTTGAACTTTAAGTAATTGTCAATCTTGAGCCAACTGGCAGGACCCACCTGGTGCACCTCGGAGTACCAGTCTATCTGTTATCCTGCATCCAGTTCCAGTCAGAGTCTAGTACTTTAGATTAAGGTAGAACCATGGAAAAAAATACTTGGCCAGTTGTTCTTCTTATTCAAATGAGCAATTGGTGTGAACCTTGAAGGAGATGGAAGTCTTGGGAATATATTACAGCGATTTACTGCACAGCTGCCAGTTCTGTAAGACCATGTAGGAAAGACTATTGATCCTTCTGTTCCCTAGGGATGGGTGGCTGAAAGTAGGCAGCAGAGTAGCATTTAGAGTCACAAGATCTGAAGCAAGAAGGAACACAACCACATAGGTTTACTTATACACCTGCCTATGCAGCCTTTGAGCTCTCAGAAGCTGTATCAAATACTATCTTTAGGACAGCAACTGACGTCACCTTCTAATTATAGTGACTGCACCACCCTCCAAAATCAGTGCTAATTTATCATCCTCCCTGCTCAAAAACAGCATCTTGTGTCAAGGTGAATACGTTTGACTGCTGCTTATTGGATCTGGCTATCTCGTTATGTAAGACTGAAAACACTTTCAGTGTTGCTTTCTTTCCTTAAAAACAGAACTACACACTTTCAGATTTTTTTTTCCCCTCTACATGTATGAGTAGCTACGTAAGATCTTATCTTGGCCTCCTTTTCATAAGCTATTCAGGATCAGCTTCTCATTTTAAGAGTTATATTTAGTTATTTGATTTTATGTCTCTTCCTCTTGAAGTGATAACAGAACAACTATGGTAGCCCAGCATATTACAGCAGCAAAGAATTTTACTGTAGCACAGTAGCACAGCTATTGCAAAGGTAGAGCTGTTACAGCATTGTGTTGCTCTCATGTGCAAAGGTAATGTTGTAGCACCCCTCCAGTTTGATATTTCCTTTCTTCTTGATCAAGGGTAATGTCGGAGCCTCTACGAACAGCACTTTTCTGACACTGAAAGCTGACAGCAAGGTGGTAAAGATGGCCATTGAGTAAGCAAAAAAAAAAAAAAATAGCTTCTGAATTCTGGAAAAACATTTCTGAAAAAGAAAGAAAAAGAAGAAGAAAGAAAAAAGGAAAAGGGAAAATAAGCAACATTTTAGTCTTTACGAAAGGAGAGAACTAGAATGTTTCTATATTATATTGTTAAAAGAAACAGGAACATACTACTTGACTGATACATTTCTTGTGGTACTGGACCTGCTACCACTTCACTAAAAAGAAATGACAACACTAATATTTAGGGAAAGGGCAAGGAGAAAATTAAACAGAAAATAAGTATCCTGACTACCTCACTGTTAGAGTGAGGCTCAAATACAAAGGGAACAAAAAATCTGAATATATGTCACATCTGATAGCAAACATGTTCTCACTGATAGTTCTATCACATTTTAAAGCTATACAGATGCACCTACATGCAGAACAAAGTGTATAATTCACTGATTAAATTGGTAATTTGAAATTTTGTATATGAGTCAAAAAACCGCTGATATGCTCCAAATATATTCTGTCAAAATGGTTTGGAGGCCATGAAGAGAAAAATATTTATGTTGCTAGAGATATTTCTCAGAAGAATTTTTGAAAGTATAGTTTTATTAAGGCATAGTTCTGACATAATTAAATTATATCAGAGTAGAAAAGAGCAAAATATTTTTGAATGTATGCAGTGACTGAAACGAACCTATTTTGAGCTATCTAATAAAATAGATCTCTCTTATCTTCAGGGAAAACACGGGAAATAATTGAACACTGTTAACAGAGAAAATAAAATATATATATATATATTGTCAAAGAGAACCATTTATGATATATATTTTACATCATACCAATTTATCATCACTTAATGGACATGTCCACAAAGTGTAAAGAACACAGCTCTCTTTTTCAATCAGCAGCAACAGCTAAGTGGAGTATTTCCAGATTTAGAAAGTGTATTACATTGGCAGTAAGATAGCCATGTAAATAGTTTACAACCATTTCAGAGTGCAATACAATATGTTGGCCTAAGTAGATCATGAAAATTGTGCATTTATGCTTGCAAATTGAGTAATTGAATATTCACTGAAGAGGAAAGTTTCATAAGACACAAATGCTAGTTAAATACACCATTTCCACCATCTCCTATGGAAGTTAGGTCCCTAACAGATTTTTACACGTTTAAGAGTCTTTCCTGCAATCACCTGATCTAAAAAGCACAATTAGATTATTTTTTTTTTCCATTTAGAAAAGCCAAATCCTTTTCACCAAAGATTCAGTAGAAGGCATATCTCCCCAGGATTTTTTATTTCTGCTAATGTTTTCAGTCTTGAAGGACTGAAATTCCTACCAGAAAGCTCTCAGAATGGGAACAAAAAACATCTTGATTGAATTTGATCTCTAAAACCAAATAAAAACAGGTTGCCACTACTACCCACCTTTGGAGCTAAGATGTTATATATGCATTCTGTCTTTATTTGAGGAGGTATAAGCAGTCCAGGGAATAGAGTAATCCGGGTAATAAATAATATGGAGAAGGCATCCCGCTGTGGATGCTGAGGATTTAAACACCAGAGTTGGTTGTGCCTAAGCTGGACTTGGATGACACATGGGACTGCACAGGAACACAGCACCTTTGACTTCAGTGTTCTGAGCTTGTTGAGCTTCATCTTTAAAATAAAGGGTTTCCCTTTGAAAGTTTCCACTCCCTACAGCAATATTATTCTTTATTCTTTTTGTTTTGCCCTCCACAGAAGCACCTATGTACAGCTTTCTTTGAACCTCCTGATGCTACAGCCAGTCTCATTGTGGTGGTTTTACTCAGCCAGGCAGCTGAGCTCCACCACAACCACTCTCTCACTCCCCTTCCTCAAACAGAAAGGGGGAGAAAATATGATGAAAAGGGCTCAAGGGGTGAGATAAGGACAAGGGAGCTCACCCTACAATTATCGTCACGGGCAAAACAGACTCAACACAGGGAGATTAATTAAATGTATTACCTATTACTAACAAACTAGAGCAGTGAGAAACTTTAAAAAAAAATCCTAAAAACACCTTCCACCATCCACCCTTTTCTGTGTCCTTCCCCGAAGCAGCACAAGGGAACAGAGAATGGGGGCTGCAGTCAGTCCGTGACACTTCGTCTCTGCTGCTCCTTCACGGTCACCCTCTGCCCCTGCTCCACGTGGGGTCCCTCCCACAGGATGCCGTCCTTCCCAAACTGATCCTGCGGGGGCTGCCCACAGGCAACAGCTCTTCAAGAACTGCTCCATGAAGGAAGGATGAAGCTCCTGACAGACTCCCTGCTCCTGCGTGGGCTCCTCTCCACAGGCTGCAGTTCTGGCCCGGGGCCTGCTCCTGCGGGGGCTCTCCATGGGCCGCAGCCTCCTCCAGGCCACATCCACCTGCTCCACCGGGGGCTCCTCCACAGGCTGCAGCGTGGAGATCTGCTCCATGTGGGACCCATGGGCTGCAGGGGGTCAGCCTGCTCCACCAGGGGCGTCTCCACAGGCTGCACGGGAACTGCTGCCGCATGTCTGGAGCCCCTCCTGCCCTCCTTCTGCACTGACCTTGGGGGCTGCAGGGCTGCTTCTCTCATGTTTTCTCACTCCTGTATCTCCCAGCTGCTGTTGCACAGTAGGGTGTTTTTGTTGTTGTTGTTGTTGTTGTTGTTGTTTTGTTTTCCCCTTTCTTAAATCTGCTCTCACAGAGGTGAAAACAACATCACTTATTGGCTTGGCTCTGTCCAGTGGTGGGTCCCATTTGGTGCCAGATGAAACTGGCCCATATCTAACATGGGGCAGCTTCTGGATTCTCACAGAGGCCACCCCTGCAGCCCCCTACTACCAAATCTTGCTATGTAAACCCAATACACTCATAAATTTAGTTTCTTATTATTTTATAGAAAGCTAAATGTTGATGGAGATTAGGACCATATAATTAAATAAATTTATTCTTACGACAACTCATGCCAGTATTCAGCCCTACAGTTTTCCACTCACATGAGTTTTGTGCCTTTCTGCTTCAGAGAATTTAAATTCATTTTTCTTCATGGTCACTTGGATAAGCAGAGAAAAGATACCACAGCAGTCTTCATTTTAGCCATGGAGACAATCTGCTGTGATATCAGCAAATCCGACAAGCCTGACCCCAAAGGTTACCCATCTCCCAGTAGATCTCAGAGACAGTCAGTGTGCTATCTTTGGCCTTCAGCTAGTGCCAGGGAGACAATCTACACTTACAGTTTACTAATCTGGTATTTTACAAAGGAAAAGATAGGTCAGGAAATCCACTTTCTCTGCCTGCACTCTCTTCTTGTCTTGCAAGAGAATGCCATTCTCTTCTTCTTTGTCCATTCCTCACTTTTGTGCAGGGGCTTCTCTATCCCTCAGCAGGTTCTAACACAGCAGGGTCCTTCAGTAAGAGCAACTGAAAATAAATATCTTCACTCTTCTCTGAGCTGCAAAAAATTTCCACTTGTTCACTTTTCTAGAAATCACAAGGTTTTGTAGGATCAACTTTTATGTATTAAAAATCTAAAAGGAATATTTCTGTGCAACAGCACCTTTAAAATACATTGAACGCAGATGTACATACAAAAAATGAGTAATTGCTTCAGTTTAAAACTACCTTCTCTCTGGTGTCCTACAAGGATTATCTTTCCTCTGAGGAAACGTGTGTGCCAGTGGAGGAATCCGCCTGAGTGCCCCCAGCTCCTTGCTTTTCCTTTTCCACTCCTGACCCTCTGCCTCTACCCAAAAATCTTTTATCTGGAACAGTTTTCTATATCCCTCCTGAAAACTGAGTTTGTTTCTGATATGTGTTGTTGTGGACACCTTACGGACACCAGGAAATATGAAAGAGTAGCCATGTTTCTGAGAATTTAAGGTGTTCTGGCTTGGCTCGTGTTGATAGATCATCTTTTAGGTAGTGTCTAGCATTTACTTGGAGAAAAGTATTACCATCCCTAAAAGTGAAATTCATGAGCCATTTGTTCCTTTTCTACTAGTTCAGAATGTATTTTAAGAAACAACAGGCTGCAGAAATTTTGGGTCATTTGGGGGAGGTTTTGGATGTCTTCAGCCTTTCACCTCTTTCCATGTAATAACAATTGATGTTGATAAAATGAGGTGATAGTTGCAGAAATCTTCACATAATCATGGGGATTTCTCTTGCAGGATGCTGAGCTTGAGCTGACTAACACTGGTATGTGTAAAGAATTGCCAAGTACCTCTGCATCTGGGCTCTGCTTGAGCCTTTCCATTCTTAACTTCTCTGACAGCCAGATCAACACGCATCAGCATGATGTAAAACAAGTTGCACCAAAGCCATGAATATCTTCATAGTTACATGTCTTTCTGTATTTAAACAGTATTTGAATTGGAAAAAAAAATCCACTTAAGAAAACTGGAGCTTAAACAAAATACAATGAACAAGTTATAAGTGGCTTAAATGAAAACATACTTATGTGAAACTAATAGCATTCATGAACAGTAGGAAATCACATTTTCTAATGAATGAAGTATTGTTGATTGCTTCACAGTTTTTGCCTTTACACTCCGTTTGTGCATGTGTGTGCATTTGGGAATAAGACCATCTTCTCTGTTATTGTTCCTTTCAGGAGCACCAAGTCTTTCTTCTCCATTAATTTAATAGAACTGACCACACAAATTGTCACAAGCCTTTAGGAAGGTAGATGGCTGGGAGGACAAAGCAAACCAGAAAGACACAGTTTATTTTTTTGTTTTATTTTTCTTATACATTCTTTCTACATTTTCTGCTTCATAGAGGCACTTTTTCCAGAGAAGGAGGGTGACAAGTGATTCACAACTTTCAAGTGTGATTGTTTTCTATGTCTAGTGGAACTAACGTAGTGAGTTGGGTCTTCTAGCCACTGTGGCTAATAGTAACTCATTTCTAATGCATTCTTACATTGAGTATTCATTCACTTATCTTTTGTTTATTCTTTGAAAAATAAACTAAGCCGATAAATGTTTGAGCTAGTTAGATATGGATGTTGGTTCAGGCTTCAGGTTTTGATATTTATCATTTTGTTCAGTGAAATGGAACATTTTAAAGACAGTTAATAAATCATTTTGTCAGCTGAAAAGTGAACCACAAGGAAAAGAATGGAAGTCGTAAAAAGACTTTTAAAAATATCCTATACATATTCTGTAACTTTTTGTGAGAACTGCAGAGAGAACATTTTCAGTCAGTCTCCTTCAATCCATTCCTGCTTGTCCTCTGAAACTTTTTATGCAGCTGCAGGGTCTAGCATGAAAAATATGTGCAAACACCAAGGTGAAAGACAGATGTGGCTCTTTGTTCTCATTGGCCCCTTTGGATAAACCCAGTACATTGTAATGGAAGTGCCCACAGGACCTGCTGTTCACCTCTACAGGCTTATATGAAGTGACATATAGATCTGGAACTGCCAGAACCAACGTGACTTTTCTAACAACAGACCAACACCAACAATTAATGAGTGAAACTGACAGTCAGGTAATTAAGTGGCCATTTCACTTGGACATTTGTCTAAATGCCAGAAAGTTCAAGGCATTAAGTTACAGGATTTGAGCAGTATGAGAAGACAAGCAACACTGGTATGGATACATGGAGCTCATATGGGCATACGAGCCCTAAATATAGCATCAGTGAGCAGTCACGGACTCCTAAGCTCTGAGGTGTTCTGGTCTGGGTGCAGGCCATGGTCTTGCAAGGCCAGCTCTGAGGATTTCTGCATTAGCAAAGCCAAACCTGAACTGAATCTTTGCCTAGTGCTTAAATGCAGACTCCAGTCCCCAGCCTAGCCCAGATGTGATTTTGAATGCTATTGCTCGATTTCTGCTAACAATATAATTACACAGTGATATAACTGTATAGCATGAAAGCATTCAAAACGTAGCCCTAAATTTGCAATTCTTCTTCATGTAAAAGACCCCATCTGTGAGAGGAAGAGATTCAGAATGAATTCAGTATTCTTGGTTACATTTCTTTGTATGACCCCCCAAAATGCAAATTGAACAGATGGAAATATTTCAGAAGGAGTCTGAAATGTCTTTTGTGACTGTTGTTAATGTAGGTAACAACTTCCTGCAGCGAAGCCAATTTATTCAACATTTACTGTATTGGACAACAGGCGTCCTTTGTATGTGATAGCAGGTAACAAAGTATAGCACCTTTTGTAACCAATTTTTGTACATCAGTGACTGTTTTGGAGCCTGTGATTATGTGCAAAATATTTATGCCATAATTTTCAGAAATTTTATCCAAATCCTGGTGACTGTCACTTTGCAAGAGCTGAAAAAGCAACTCCACATTACTGGAGTTTGTCACTGGACTGCTTTGACAATTACAGGATGTCCAACACATGCAGGAAGAAGACAGACCAAAATTAAAGCTGCAGTTCTTCCTGAGCACAGTGTTCTTCTTTCAGTTGCACTGTCATCAGTATTCAGCACTTCAAGCAGTGGGATGTTATGGTTTGCTTGCCTGGTGTATTTCAATGCCTTCATAAAATAAAAACCACACATTTAAAACCTAAAGGAGTGATGAAATGCAGAACCAAGATGAGGAACCTGCATTTTAGCAATGCACTGCTAATCGGTTGTTGTGGCTTAACCTGGCAGGCAACTCAGCACCACACAGATGTTTGCTCACTCCCCTCAGTGAGATGGGGGAAAGAACTGGAAAAAAAAAAAAAAAAAGGTAAAACTCATGGGTTGTGATAAAGAGAGGTTAATAGGACAGAAAAGGAAGGGAAAATAATAACCACAGTAATAACGTGGGCCAGCTGTCCTGGCTGTGTCCCCTCCCAGCTCCTGGTGCACCCCAGCCTCCTCACTGGCAGGGCAGCACGAGAAGCAGAAGAGTCCTTGGCTCCATGTAAGTACTGCTCTGCAACTAAACCACTGGTGTGTTATCAGCATTATTTTTCTCCTAAATCCAAAACATGGCAATATACCAGACACTATGAAGAAAATTAACTCTATCTCAACTGAAACCAGGACACTGAAGTATTAAAGCAGCTTAACTCTGCTTATTTCTGCTACTTCAGGAGGCTATTTCTGTAGACTCCTTGAAGTGCAGGGCCTCAAGACATCCTGGTAGAGGTGTGTGTGTACTTCATCTTTCTGAGGAAAGTACTGGAGAAGAATGTAGACTCTCAAAGTCTAATTCTCATTTACAACAAGGCCTTCTCACACTGACCTAGCTGCCGATACAGGAGCTTTAGAGCATGACAAAGGTACAGCCACACTTATTATTATTTATACTCTGTCATAGCATGAAAATGGAATTTCCACATCCTTGCCTTGATGGGCCAATGAGGCCAAACAGTGTTCACCTCGCTTGCATGACTAACCTCATCATCTCTACAGAGCTTCATCTCGTAGGTAAATGGGAAAGGATGGGTTTGAAATTCCACTGAACTCAATTTAAAAGATTCTGTCAAGGATGAAAGACTAAGGCCCCGATCTCACAAGCATTTTCTTGTTTTACTTCATTTGTCACCCTGTATTCCTCATCCTCCACACACGCTTCTTTTTAAAGTTTTGCCACACATTGATCTCTCATGTGGAGTACAGTATCTGTGCCAGAAGATTATTTTTGAGGATGCTCAGAGTAAGCATAGCTCTCACATCGTCACGCATAAGGAACCTTGAGGTCTTACGTGCAACTACTTTGGTCTCTCTCAGAAGTCCTTTGGAGGCAAAAGTACTAAGCATGCCTGCTCAGTTATGTAAGTGGATGCTGCTATTCTCTGTATTTTATCCTCTTTCCATGTTCCCTCCAGTTTGGTATGAATGAGGTTCATTGATTTGATATGTCAAGTTAGGATGTAAGCTAAGCACAGAGGGCCATCTTTTGTGCTTATATATAACATGCTGTGTATACCATCTGACTGCTGGGTGCCCAGTGCAATGGATCCCAAATCCGTACTAGGACTACTCATACGTGCCACTGCATTACAGATAATAACAGTATTAGCAATAGTCATAGGAATATATAACTAGTGTTACGTTTTTGTTTGTATAACTATTTGTGAGCTTCATAACTTTTTTCTATGAAAAAAGACCTGTGATTTCAGCACCAGTGGAGGCTGATTTCATTTGCAGGTAATACAAGAGGAAATTTACCCCAGAGTCCTGATCATCCAGCAAACCTTTTGCTTTTGTTTCCCATGACATTACTTCTTTGTGAGGATATGAAGTATCTGAATACTGATTTTCAAGAAATAGTTCATTTTAATGGGGTACAGGTAATGTGAAAGTATAATAATACATTATGCGAACACAAAGCTATGTTTTTAAGAGCACTATATAGCCTTGATTTAATTGTTTCAGTTCACTCGATTTTTCTTGGAAGAGTGTATTCTCCAGAACACTTCCCCCAACCAAAGAAATAAGAATAAAAACACTTCAGTTTGGCATTAGTTATTCCAATTACTTCTAGAAAAGAACAGCAATGTTGGTAGTGTTCATGCTCTGCTGTTAAGGGCTTAAAAACCTTTTCCTTAATTACATTTTTTCAGACAATGCCTTCATTTCATATTTCCCAAGGCAGATAATGCCATGTCTCAACACGTCAGTTCCTGGCATACAAGTCACAATCTTCATTATCCCAGGTCATGGGACAGAATACACCAAGGTTGGTATAAGTGGATGTCAAGAAGCACAATGTAGGATGTCGTGGGTGAGTCTTTGACATGCAGTGCTTTTCTGCAATATGTAGCATTATGATAAAAGAGCACCTTCTCTAAATTCTCCAGTGTCTAAAGTCAACAATCTCAAAGTATGTGCAAAAGCATAAGGAAATCCAGACCTTGCTAACTTGCTCCTTTAAAAAATCTTTTAAATAGGATAATTACCTAGTTAAAATTAGAACCAGGAGTGTTTCATTATAAAAGGATCTTAGATGATATGAGTCTCTTCCTGCTCCTCATCCCTTAGGATCCAGGGCATTCAACTTTGAGAGACAGGATCTCTCCCTCACTCTGGAAATCATCAAAGTCATTATCTTAATTGTCTTTATAGGAAAGTATGGCCCTTGCTTCAGAAGGCTTGCTTTGTTAGGCTCCTGAAATGCACAGACAATTAAAATATTAAATTGGGTAGACTTACATCCAATTATCCCTTTTATCTCTTGTGTTAGAAGTATACTAAGGTTATTTATGAAGGTTCATTTATTTTAAGTATGGAAGTAGTTTACAAATGAGAAAAATAAATATAACCTGTAAAAATGACTTTTACTACATAAGAATAGAACCCAATGATTTCAGCAAACTAATCAAGGTACCTGCATCAATCATTTACAAAAGCTTTAGCTAGAACTTCCTGTAATCTGAATAAAAGCAGGAATTAATTTTGCATCCATTTTAAGCACTTACACATCCTGTAGCCATCAGGGGCAGGGTATGCATAGCAGGGGGATTGAACTGTAATAAATGAAAATAACTTATTCTTTGGGAAAAAAGGCAAGCTATCAACTTTCCCAGAAAATAAATAAATATAAAAATAAAAGCAGAGCACCTCCATCTCATGTTCTATTTATCAACCTTTCATCACCTCTGCCGTTCTCAGTACATATTTCTATGGTGTTGTCTCCAGACTTGAGATGCATTGTAATATTTTGATGACGTGTGGTGTTCTGAATCCTGTAAGTAGCACTTGTTTACTCAAGCTGATGAGGCTTGGGTGCAGATGGGTTTGTTGTTTGTGACAACAAAACTCAGGAAGAAAAGGATCACTTAGAGCAGACCAAGTGTGAGAGCCTTGGAAAATAAATAAATAAATAAAAATCAAGTAGTTTCAGCTTGAGAGGACCTATATTTTTTAAGCTATTTCACTGAAGCCTGAAGTACACAAATGGAAGCAAATTTTAAAATGCTTTTACTTTCTTGTATTTTTGTAGCTGTTACATGAATTATTTAAATCAGTTAGATAAAATGGAGGAGAGTGCAGAGGGTTCACTTGCTCTTTGGTGCTCTCCATTGAAAAGAACTGAAACTGTCTCCTAAAATGCAAGCGCAGTCTTTCTGCAGAGGTGTAACAGACAAGTGCAAAGCTGAGTAAATGCCACAGTTACGTGCTCATTTGCACATTGTTTTGTCCTGAAACCAACATTTTCTCTGCCTGAAGCCTGCCGCCTCTTGCACGACCAGCACTGAGTGCAGTGGTGCTCTTGCAAAATACCGTTCTTGCTGTGATACCACCTTCCCCTTGCCTGGAGTGGGAGGAGAGGATTTGCACTGTGCTCTGCTTCTCCTCAGTGGTGTAAGCTTCTTGCTGGGGTCTAGCCCATGGCTCAAGGAGCTGTGGAGAGCGTCCCTAAGCCTTGCTGCACTCCTGAGCTGAACCTTCCCTACATATGCAGTGTGGAGTCAGGCACTTTAGGATTACAAAGCATTGTATCAATAGAAGAGGGCTGTGTGCGTGCAGTATGAATCTGTTTGTCTTCCCTAAAATTTACTGGTGTGACTCATGACTGGATTTCTCTGTGCCATTAGTGGGATAATTGAAATATTTTTCCTGTGGTCAATTTAACATGCTTTGTACCCAACAGTAAGATGATGGGAATGGCAATTACACTCTCACATGAATTTTGTGATTTTCAGTCTCCACAAGCAGGGCAGAATACATGATTTCTTTCTAGGTGCATGGCAGTGCACAAGTGTGCACCACCACATGGCAGTGTTCAGGGGGCTGTCAGCTGTGGCTGGAATACAATCAAGTCTGCCTGTGCATTGCTAGAGCCAAGATGGAAGAGGATGTGATGGCTTAATGCCAATGAGCAGGTCATCTCCACCACACTGCTTCCTCACTGCCCCTCCTGAACACAGCAAGAGGAGAAAATACAATGATAAAAGGCTCATGGGTTGAGATAAAGACAGGGAGATCGCTCTCCAGTTACCGTCACAAGCAAAACAGACACAGCATAAGGGAGCCTAATGCAATTTATTGCCTATTGATCATAGAGTAGAGCAGTGAGAAACTGAAAGCAAACTAACAACACCTTCCCCCCATCCACCCTCTTCTACCTCCTCCCTCTGAGCAGTGCAGGGGAATGAGGCCTACAGTCAGTCCTTAATGCTTCGTCTCTTCCTTGATGTCTGCAGGGCTGTTTCACATTTTCTCAATCCTCACTCTCTCGCTGCTGTTGCACAGCAGTTTTTTTGTTTTGTTTTGTTTTGGTTTTCCTTTCTTAACTCTGCTCTCCCAGCGGCCCAACCAGCGTTGCTCGCTGGCGCAGCTCTGGCCAGCGTTGGGTCCCTTTTGGAGCCATCTGGAGCTGGCTCTGATCTGACATGGGGCAGCTGCTGGGCTCTGCTCACGGAGGCCACCCCTGCAGCCCCCTGCTACCAAACCCTTGCCATGTAAAACCAATACATTGAGCTGAGGGAAAAGTGAGGAGGACAGACAGACAAAATGAGAAAGTCAAGGAAACTACTTGGTCTGGTACAGAGAAGAGATGAGGAAGTGTTTTGAAGCATGTGCTGTAGAGAAATGAAAGGCTGAAGGTGTCCTGCTTTTTTCTCTTTCATTACTTGTCAGCACTTGCTGGTTGCAGAGGAGCACCCTCACAAAAGATGCAAAGAACAACCCTCACTCCAGAACTGGTCAGATCCCCAGTGTTTCACACAGCAGAGAAATATTCATTGCCTTTGTGAGAGGTCTCAACAGCCAAATTTGTGGTGATGACACCACACTTTGGGGTCAGTCAGACTTCTCATTTAGGCAGTGCTGATAATCAAGCTGTTGCTCTGTGTCCCTGTCAAGAGAAGCAAATGGGGAAGAGCAAGAGCGTTTGTACTATGGGACATGAGGAACAGTGTAGAAGGTCTGGCTTTTGGACATGCAAAACTTTGTCAGCTCCTCAGGAAAACCAAAAGGATAAGAGGAATGAAGAGAGTAAGGGCAAGCAGCAGCCACAGGTCACATTACTACTTCAGACAGGAATTGTGTGCTTCTTATCTATATAAAGGACTACCCCAAAAATGGCATGCTTGGAAAATGCCCAACAAGGGACTACAGCATACACAGAAGAAAATCAGTAAGCTATCAATGAAAAAACTCTACAAAATGTGTATTTTTGTACTGGATTAAATTTTGTGGGCTACTGATCAAACTGAAACATCACCCAAAAGTCGTCTTTTCATGGTCAAAAACACTGGGCAAAAAACCTTTTTAGCAAATGCCCTGGAAAACCAACAAAGCAGTCAGAGAATGGCAGCAACCCCTTCTTCACCACATGGGCCTTATCTGGGCAAGGGGAATGTGGCTGGGGATTGATGGACACGTTTCACAGCCTGTGTCACTAATCTGAGTGTCTGTTGCAAGCTGAATTGCCTGAAAATAAACTTTTTTTGATGTTGTTGAGGGGATAACCTCAGGTTCTGCAGCAAGTGCACATCTGGGATACCACTGAAGGCTGGAAACATTTGCAAGAAACATCTCTCAGGAGTGAGTTCCCTCCCTCAGGCTAACTGTCAGTCAAAATTACAAATACTGCGGTCTATACAGTACTATTCTGGTATAATTCAGTTGGTCCAAGACCCAGCAAAATGGAAAAGAGGAATTGAATTTGACCTGATTCTTTTGGGTTGCTGGCAGACAAATCAGATCTGGGCTTCCCATTTTCTAAGCTTTTTCTATGTCACTCACTTCAATGATACGCTCATGTACTTGAGACACCTCTCAACACTGCTACTTGCATACAGAAAGCTGTATTTTACCCTAGTGGAGAGATGTGCTAGTATGGCCATACAACTCTGCTTTGCATGTGAGGCCATTCAGACCCAGATCCAGACTCTGTGAAGAACAAATTTTCTTTTACTCCCAAAATTTCCTCCCAAAAAAAAAGGTCTGACCTGCGTCAGGACAACTCACATGAAACAAAGATGTTAGCAGGAGCTTTATACTGGGGCTTTGCTGGGTAGAGGATTTCACCCTCAATGACATTATGGTGGCTTCCTGGATAAACATTAAAAGACAGACAGAGGTTGTTTTTTTTATTTATTTTTTATTATTATTTTATAAAGTGAATATTAACATCTTTTGAAATACTTCCTTGGATTTATTTATATTTTTTTTAGAGTTAGATGGAGTGATTATAGCACTTTAAAAATCAATCACTGTTCCTTTTTTAAAAGGTTCCTTGCATTTACCAAGCTGATGAATAGCCTAATTAAATTCAAAGGAGTTAAAAAAAAAAAAACAAGTTCAGAAACTGAAGCATGCTGAAGTACTATTTTGGGGAACACAAAATATGACTATGTCAAAAGCCTGTTTGGTGAAGCAGCATGTGATGAAAACTGTCTTACTCAATTGAGCCTGCTCCCTTCCTCTCTCTCATTAAGATTTTGAATGAAGAGTAGCAGTGCTGTTTTTTTCAGGATCGGAGTTCCTGTTTCATCATCGCCTTTTCCATATTCAGTAGTGATGTAAAACAGGAGGAAATCAGCAGTAGCATAAATTACTGCTGTGTTTTGTTATTGTTGTTATTTTTTGTGGTGTTACAGGTGAAAAATAATTTTTATGGCTTATTTTATTGTGCACGCAGAGCAGAATTCTGTTGGGTTAGGCATTGCGCAGAGCATAAAGAGGGCCGAGTTACTTCAGTGTAAATTGACCATGAGAAAAAGAAAAAAAAAAAGTGTTTTCTCTTGAAATGATTACATTGTTATAACTGATATATTTTCATTTTTGTATCTGTAATTATATAACTACTTTTACCTATATGTTATTTATAGCTATTTATTGCTTATATCTATTTTATGTCTTCTTTCTCTCTTACATTTCTGTCCAATGAAAAAATAGAAGGGTGCTACAGACTTTTACATTTACTCATCGTAAACTTGTAGTGAAGTTTTCTTTTAGATTCTCGAGCTTGTTTAGATCTCAAATACAGCAGCAAGGATTAATGTCACCTAAAAGATGAACCATGGATCTCATGTATGAGAAGTTTCTCCATCTGGCATTCGGATGCTGAAGAAGCAAACTCCCCTTTCTGCATATGGATCAACTGTTTGTCCATCCTCCAAGCAATTGTTGTAGGGATCAGCTGTACTCAAAATATTAACCAATATTTCAGTTTAAATGAGGTGAGAGATATGGAAGGGAAAAAAGAACATTAGAGCTATTATTTTTACCCCAACTTTGGAATGTCTGAGTGCAAAAGAAGAGTTTTAGGTGGAGAAAATGATAGAGAAGAAAATATGGTTGTGATTAGAGAAAATGTAACATGCGGGCAAATAGTGATGAGGTACCAATGGGTAGGTGGAAATGGAGTTGAACTAGGGCTGAGGGAGAAGATGACAGAAACGGGAGGCATCTTGTATTCACAGCATAAAAGCTAGGGGTAGTGGATGAAGGGAGGGAAGTTGAAGGACTGGAAAAAAAAAATGGGAACAGTGGTCAGATGAGAAGGGCAGTGCCTAAGGAACAGAGAGATGGAAAAGTTTGCAACAAGCTTGTTAGAGCAGGCCAGTGAGAGAGAAAGAGAGGACATTGTAGGGATGGAAGATCCATCCCTATTCTGTCCCTAAGTGTGGAGTACTGCAGTTCAAAGTGCAACAGCAAAAATAGCATTACAGAGCAGAAGGGGCAGGTGTCAGCTACTGGGAGGAAAGAGACAAAGCAACAGGGCAGGACACCAAGCTATCATGGTTTCTAAATCCTGTGCTCAGGGAAATGTGGGTTGACATATTTTTTCAGACTGTCAGGTTCTGAGGCATGTTCAAGATTACCCTTTGCCTTCCTGTGAGCCTACAGGAATCTGATTTGATATTTAGCGCAATCTCCCAGGCTGCTGCAATCATTGGCTATTCTGCAGGTAACGAAAGCAAAATCAAAACCAGTGGAGAGAGAATGAGAGACTACCCCTGATTTTCTAGTTTAGAATGCTTTAGAAAAATAAATAGAAGAATTTCAAGTAAAAACACAACCGCCGTTGCCTCCTTCTGTTGTTTGGATTTCTTTTTGTTACCACATATTGGACTTTGACATTACTTTCTCTTTGCTTCCAGATGCATTACCGCACACTTTTCTACAAGAATAGTGTCACTGGCAGGTTTGGGTTGACTTCTACTGACTGACTTGGAATGTGAAACCTTCCAGGGGAGATAAGCTTGTAAGTAGCTCCACAAAATTCCTACTTGTCTCTTTTTTTACATTATACAGAGGTTATCAGACAGCCAAAGTTCAGTCACCCTCAAGTGCAATTCACTGCTCAGGAGTACACAGGTGGCAGAAGAATTATTGCAGAGTGGCACAGCGTGATTTCAGTGTGAGAATGGTCCACCCAATGAAAAATTCATAAAAACTAAAATTTGGAGTTTCTGAAAAATGTCTCAGAATGAAAAGACAAAGCCTATAACAAATTTAATAGATGAGTTTCCTTTTTTTTTAATGCATGTTTCTGAAAAAAAATATAGTCTTGACCATTTTACTTGGATACTATAGTTTTCAGTTAAACTCTCTTCTTTTTTCTTGTTTCTCTTGATTTTATTTTTTACCCTTTGCACCTCTGCAGACAATGATCTTGGGCCGGTACTAACAACACAACCTCCTGCCAGTATGTCCTGGCAAATGGCTGTTGTGGCTACACTGAACAGCAAGTACAGCTGTGCATTCAGTCTGCAGAATTCTTGAAACTTTTAGAATATGACTTTGCTCATGTATGGTGAAACAGGTTTGCAAATCCACATTAGGATAACCACATTAACAAGATGATTATCATTGCCTGATATGTGCCAATCCCACAGGGTGCAAACAAGGTGTAAGTACTACTTCTCCATGTTTGAGTTAAAGAGCTGTGTGCTGGTTCACAAAACTGTTTCTGTGCTCCTATACTTCATTTTTCTTTTGGCTAGCTTTGTTTGTAAAACCTACATGCTGTGTGCATAAGGCATAAGTGACCTCTTACTGTAGATTTCTGGACCTGAAGATACTGCCCAAGGCACTCAATTTCATCACAGCACGTTCATGACTCAGCTCCTGAATATAAACAGCCTCAGATCTCTTTGCTCCCCCAAACAGCACACTGCTGGGGGCAACAGCAGAGAACTACAAGACCAGCTAGCCGTGATGTGTTTTGTTGGATAATTCCTGGATAGCTGGAACATTGAGATTTCTGAATGTTCATTATTATCTTCCTTTATGTTGAATGTTTTTTGTTTTGGTTTTGTTTTTAAAGGCTATGTTAAAACTCCATTATGGCTCTCCATCAACCACATCAATGTGGGTGAGAGAGTTTGTGCACTAAAGTTATCCATGCTCTTATTTATACCGGGGAAGGATAAGATGCCCAGGAACAGCCAGGGTAGCCAACAGCTGTGGGTGACAGTGGGGCAGGACCTTGACCCCCCCTAGTACAGACCCACAGGATTCATGCAAGAGGAGCAGAGCAGGTCCAGGGACAGTCACCAGGGTCAGCTGAGAGTCCAGATCAGCAGTGCATTTCATAGCAATGATGCAGAGATAACTCAAGTCAGCACATCGAGGTCAGGCTTAACACAATACAAGACTGAGTACCAGCTTTCCTGTTGTGTAGCTCAGGTGATGACCAGAAGCTGAGCTTAAAGCTCAGCTTTAGCCTGGTTTTCAAAGCAGAGCCCAAGTGAAGGGGGTATGGGGAGGACCACATTCTCCGACCCAGCTCCTTCCCAAACATTTTCTCCCAGACTACAGAGCTGGGCAGTATCAGAGCTGGCCTTGACCATGGGCAGCCAACCCCCAGAAGGGGAGAAGAGAAGGTGGAAGAGGTTATTGAGCCTATGTCCAGTCCAGGCATGGACTGGATAGAGACCTGCATCCAGGAGCTGGAAAGCAATCTGCTCTTTACCGTTTAGAAACAGAATTTAGAGAGAAAAGTGGAATAAGTGCCCACCAATTTTAGTGCCCAGAGTGAGACAACCAGGTTCTGGTATTTCAAAGTCATTACTCTTTTGCAGCCCATGGCATGCAGACATCAGGGTTTATTTTACAAGAGTTATTGTGAGAGGCTATTGGAAAGAGTTTGGAGTGCTACCCACGGATTACTTTTTGTAAAAGCATCACATGGCTTGTTTTGGCATCTCAATCCAAATGGTTATCATCTCAATCCAAATGGTTATCATGAGTCCAAAAGGTTTTGCCATCTCAATCAATGGTTAATCCACCATGCTCATTTTGGGGGTGCAGACAACCCTGCATTTCCATCTAACTGGTGCTTCATAGAGATAAGATCTTCAGCCACTGTAATGATCAAACTTTATTGCCTCTACTGCCAGCTGAGCATGATTGGTCATTTTCCAGGTTGTTTAAATTTATGCAGATCCTTATGAGAGAGAAAACACACCCTGCCAGTAAACTTCAAGGTTCTTCTTAATGTGTGGGAGCATTAGTGCTCTTCACAAAAACAGTTTTCGTAGCAGAAAGGCAAAGAGCTTGTCTCCAATCTCATTTTTACCTAAAATCTTGAAAGAAATTACAAATTCTGAGCCTGGGAAAAATCTAGCCCAGAACTTTGGTTAATCTTTGGCAACATTTTAAATAACTCAAAACAGAGCCTTCTAATGGAATGTGTCAGGTAAATTGAGCTGTAGGAGGGATTGTCAGCTATGCCTACGATTTTTATACTCATCTCCTATTGGAGATATCACTGTATAAAAATCTTAAAACGTGATTAGCATGAACACTGCACCCTTCCTAATAGTTTTCCTTATTTGAGCCTGATAATTGTCCGTTACATCACCATTACTGCAGTTAATTGTACCTTCACAGGTTTGCTATCTTTGCAGATAAGTTTTAACTCAAGTAACAGCTCTTTTTTAGTGTTGGTGTCTGATGGTCTAGGAGCATCTTAGTCCATGTTTCAGGTCTTCTGTGGCATGCAGATAACATAGATGTCTTAAGCTAAATCCACGAGGGAATGTGGTATGAGACCCTTTACCACTACTTGAGTGATCCTTCTGCACATATCTAGCTTTTAAATGTCTGAAGGTAAGTGAAACAAATCCCACCCAATTGGAGCTATTGTCTGTTACCCTCCTCACTATTAGATGAAGCAAAAAGAAACACGAGCAATTCTCCAGATCTTCTTCACTTTCTTTTGCGGATGTCTTCTTTTTATTGTCATTCCAAGGGCCCTGAGGATGCTGTCTTGAAACCAATTTCAAAATAGACAAATTCAAACCTATGCAATCAAATAAACAGAAGTTTAATAGCCCAGTCACATCTCCCAACTCTCTGTACTGAGTCTGAAAGTTATGTTTTCATCCCAGGTCATAACAATCCAGAGGAAGAAGGATTTGTAAGCCATCTTTAATCATAACATTGTCAATTTTTAATTTAAAATCCTCTTTAAAATTTAAAAATTGAAGTTATGATTTCCCTCTAATTCAGCTCAAGAATCTTTTATTTTTATATCTTTTTGGAAGACTGATCGAGAATGAAAACCCTCACTGCTCTGAAAGAATATCGTATATCGCCATCTCAACACAGAATCACAGAATCATAGAATGGCCTGGGTTGAAAAGGACCTTAAAGATCATCTAGCTTCAACCCCCCTGCTCTGGGCAGGGTTGCCAACCACTAGAGTTGTCATAACAACATGTCATACATGGATTCTTTTGAAGCTATTGGCTTTTGTCCTTGCTGGAAAAACCCTTCACTTGTATTCTTCAAGAAGTAACAGTCTGATAAATAATGGAAAGTCCTTCTTTCCTGTCATCTCTTCCAATTTCTTCAAGCCAGATGGAGTGTTCTCTTTCTGCTTCTCCCACCTTTGATTTTGGAAACACTAAGCTATTTATTGTGCAGCTAGAAGTCACAGCCTGTCTTTCTCTTCTCATCCTATTTTGTACCTCCTGCTGCTGTAAATAGTTCCAGGCTATCACCATGACTCTTCTTCAAAGCTTTTCCAAGCTTATGGAGAATGACTTTGACCAAGTTTTGTCAGTTGCTCCGGTGTCCCCAGAGATCCCAGCAGTACCATGTCCACAGGAAACCCAGAGTCACCAATTCATAGTATTACAAAATAGACATCTAGGGCAGGCAGGAGGGCCAGGGACCTCATCCAGCCAGTGCCGGGGAATGCTGGAAGCAGCAGCAGAGGCACTGGCAGCTGTGTGCCCGTAACCTCAAGGAAAACAGCATTGTATTGGCCATTCTTGCTGTGCGTTCAGAGAGTTTTCATCTAAACCCCACAGGCTAGCGCCTATTTCTTTCCATACTGGTATGTAAAGATAATTCTACAGAATTCGGTAGCACTTGTTTGGAAGAATTGAGGTTAGAGAGGAGCTGTATCGTCAAGTCTTACATATTTAGTAACTGACATCTTCTACTATATTTAGCTTGTGTACTGAAGAGCAGATAGCTGATTATGCAACAAATTGAACTCTTTCCGGCCTTTTTGCAATGAGTAGGGCATTCAGAAACCTGATTGCAACTGTAAACAGTTAATAATTATTGTAATAAGGGCTGTTATTATTAATCTAGCGTTAAATTTCAGAGATTTTCAAAGCATTCTACAAAATAATGGAGGCTTGTAACACTGCTGTGAGTTAATTTAGACCTGCCATCAGTTTTTTTGGTTTTGGTTTGGTTTGGTTTTGGAACTGAAGATTAAGGGACCAATCTGGAGAGGAATGTAGATGATATTGACCCAGGTTTCAGTTTCAGCATTAAGATTATTGATAACATTTAATTAAGTGTTTACGCTCATAGAACTTCCACGCCTTCATAACTGAAACTGCAAAGTTGTACTAAGGTACTATTAGACAGACTTTTCCAGAAGCTTCCCTTGCTATTTATAATGAAGGTACAATTAACCCAAGTGTTAATGAACTTATAAATCTTTCTAGCATAACATTTGTAAAATGTGTGAGGAAAAAGAGGAAGGCTGGAAGAAAATTCATGCAACAGAAAGCTATTGAGTTTTTTTTAATCCCCAGTTACTGGTGAACCAACTGTATAAGTATCAGACATAAGGATTTTTTTTTTTTTTTTAAGAATGGTATTTTTGCCAGTATTTAATTTCACATAGTTGGCACTTTCCAAAGATTGCCAAGGTACTGAAAGGCATTGAGTATTAGAGATCTGAAGAAATTTCCCCAAATACCCATGCCTTTTGTCTCCCAGAACTTACCTCTTAAACTTAAATCCTCACCCTCTGCTGAGAGAATGAAACAGATTTCTGAAGAGTCATAGAAATCATGGAATCACAGAATGGTTTGGGATGGAAGGAACCTTAAAGATGACCTAGTTCCAATGCCCTGCCATGGGCAGGGACACCTCCCACCAGACCAGACTGCCCAAAGTCCCATCCAACCTGGCCTTGAACACCTCCAGGGATGGGGCATCCACAGCTTCTCTGGGCAACCTGTGCCAGTGCCTCACCACCCTCACAATGAAGAACTTCCTCCTAACATCTAATCTAAATCTACCCTCTTTTAGTTTGAAGCTATTCCCCCTTGTGTTATCACTACAGTCAAAGGGTCCCTCCCCAGCTTTCATGTAGGCCCCCTTTAGGTACTGGAAGGCCACTGTAAGGTCTCCCCAGAGCCTTCTCTTCCCCAGGCTGAACAAGAGGGCTCTCTTCCTGTCTAGGAGAGGTGCCCCAGTCCTTTGATCATCTTCGTGGCTGTCCTCTAGACTTATTCTAATATTTCCATGTCCTTCTTATGCTGGGGGCCCCAGAGCTGAACTCAGTACTCTAGGTGGGCACATCTCTGTGCTTTACAACTCCACAAGTAAATCAGGAAATATGCTGTACAAGAAGCAGGCATCTTAGACTCCGGTTTCTCCCCAAATGCTAATTATCAGTGCTATGCTTAAACAGTCTGTCTGTTCTTTGTGACCAGCTTCCTAATCATTTAATAGATTACCATGGTAAAAGAATGACTTTGAATGGTTAACCATGCAGTTAATTGGCTGTTATTAGTCAGAAATATTGTTTAATACTATGTTTATGTAAATAGCTGTAGGTGAATTGCCAAACTGATACAATAAGTCAAGAACAAAACCTGCAGTTCTTTCTAGTTTCACCCAGAAAGAAAGAAAGAAAGAAAGAAAGAAAGAAAGAAAAGAAGATGTAGCTGATTCCATTGACTTATTTTTGTTTGATTCATTCATGCTTATGCAGCATGAGGTCGTAGCCATGGAAAGCTTTCACGTGTTTATCCATTTAAAAACCACAAACATTACTGTTAATTAATTAATGTATATTTCATCCTCTGCTGAAGTGTCAGCCCTGGGGAGATGGATGAATTCATATTCTGTATTCCCTAAGGAACCACACATTACCTGTGCATTACCACCCATTGACACAACAAAGCAGATTGGTTTTATCTAGAACAAGTTACATATCCCAAAATGGGAGCATTTCACATTTGACTTAATGTATGCTTGTGTAAGTATTACTGCACACAAAATTAATTGATTATTTCTGTTTTTCTTCTGATAAATATACAAGGTCTTTCACTTCCCTTCTCTGATTTACTGACATTTTAATGTAACTTTTAATGAGTTACCATATAAGTCCTTTTCTCTTTTAGTAAACCAATTGCCATTTTATTTCTGAAATTCTGTTTAACCGTGACAAGCAATAGTTTCACATGCAGTAGAACTTCAATTATTTCTCCTTTAAACACCAATAGTCCATTATTTTGTTGCAAGCCACTCTTCCCAAGAAATACCAGTTATATCAGAGCTAAAGTGTGGTAAAAAGAATTGTCTGTTTTCCGTATGAATCCATCCTACCCTAGCTGAACAACCTAACGTCACCTATGAGACAACAAGGAGGCAAGTGCTTTGCCCATCAAACAAACGATAAAATACTACATAATCCCTGTCCCTTCAGCTTTCCAGTTTCATTCAGTCTCAAATGAAAGTAAGTTTTATTCTCTTTTCTTTCATTCTGTTTCTACAGTTTTGTGGTTTGGGGTGTCTTTTGTTAGTTTGTTTTGTTTTGTTTTGCTTTTCTTCCAAATAGCAACGCTTGGGATTTAGAGAGCAATGGATTACTTTAATGATTAGTTTCCTCAACTTTAATACCCATGATTTCTCTGACTAGGCAAGAGAAGGCAACAGATACCAGAGCTGAAATCCAGACTGCTTTGTGACATTAATTGGGAAGCTGATGTGGATGTCACCGTAGATCAGCAATGAATGCAGAAGTTTCAGTCTCCGGGCTCGGCCTTACCTGATCACATTATCACAGGAACTCTGTGATGGCTGAGCCACAGTGACGGTCTACAGATGTGCCCTGGCTCATGACAAATGCAAGGCAATATGATTTAACTGAGCCCACCGTGAAGAAGGATAGCAGCTAGTTGCTTCAGAAGCTGTGGATGCCCCATACCTGGCAGTGTTCAAGGCCAGGTTGGATGGGGCTTTAGACAACCTGGTCTAGAAGAAGGTGACCCTTCCCATGGCAGGGGGGTCGGAACTGGGCAATCTTTAAGTTTCCTTCCATCCCAAGCCATTCTGTGATTCTGTGACTCCATGATTCTATGATTCTATGACTGCTCTGCTACCAGTTAGCAATAACATTAAACATATATGATGCTAAGATATAAATTAACTAGAAAACCATGGATATGAGTCAATTTGGGAAATCATTGTCTTAGAGGTTTGCTCAGATTAAAACTCACTTTTGCATAAACATATGATATATAAGCACCAGCTGATGCTTTACTCTTTTCTGGATTACTATCATTAGTCAATTTTCAGTCTGTTAGGACACTTAACACATGTTAATCTACACAGATTATCTTGTTTTAGTATATTGTCCTTCATCCTTACATTTTTTCAGGCAGTAGGTCTGTTACAAAAAGCACTATGTTACTTTTAATTTTTATTTTATTTTAACCTAGCACAACCTACTGCCTTTTGTTCACATATGTAGCAGAATGTCACTATGGTTATAACTGTGCTACTTTTTTTAGCTGTTTTAACAGTATGCTGACATTTACTGAAAGCTAGAGATTGTGCTGGGGTAGTATTTCTCACATCTGGAGCATATTGCCCACTGTGGTTTGCACTATTAATTCAATTTCTGACATAAATCTAGATGTAAATTTTATTCATTCTCCTTGGTTTTCACCAAATGAACTAAATTTGTGGTTTTGCATTATTTATGTGCAATTTTCCTTAAGACACTCTGTGAAAATCACTATGTAAGCAAAATTTGTGCTGCATGGTGTTATTAAGTATTCTCTTTTAAGCTGTACAGTGAAAGAACAGTATAATTCATTTTGTTATTTGTTGTAGCTTCCCAAACAAATATATATTGCTAAAATATTTTTTATTAAAAATTGATGTGTCATATAGCTACTTCCAACTGATTTTAAATCAAACACAAATAGAATAGGCAGGAAAATTTTCAAAAGACCTGTTCATCTCACATATTTTCTCCAGATTGAAACTAAAATGTTTCCACTGGTAAAACACAGTTTCAAAGCTACTACATGTAATTTCCTATGCCAGTATTCCTACAGACGTAAAGATTTTGGAGTCAGATCATCAATAACAAAACATATGCTTTATAGCTGAGATAGGTGAATCAATCTCCTTTCTTTCACTTTGAATTTTAATATTTCAGATCACAGTGTGGAACACCATGGTAGGCAGTACTGCCTGAAATATTCTGCTGCTGAGAAGGCAATGTGAGAACTGCCTTTTAAAATAAAAAATCCCATTTTTATATCAGACCAGGAGGTGATTATGCACTGCTACTTTGCAGTTCACCATAACAGTGGTGAAGAGTGAATAACTTCACCTTGAAAACATGTTCAGCTGGGTTTCTAAAAAGATTTTAGCCAAACTGCACATTCATGGTAATCACTTCTGGTGCATTAGACATCTAACAGATTTTTTTTTCTTGTTGTTGTAGCACTATATTTTACAGTTGTTTGGAAAACAATTTTACAATTTTTTAGTTGCCTTTAATGCTTTTAGAGGGATAGCTTTGTCTATGGAGCTGCATAAAAATTTTATTCTCAGACCTACGGGATCAGCTTCCATCTATCTTCATAGTATTGATAAATGTATATGCAATCTCATCTAATTTCTCTATGCCATAGCTTAAATTGGCAAAAAAAAAAAAAAAAAAAAAAAAAGCAGCAATTCACATAAATCCTATACATTGCCTTCTTTAATAATCATTAAGTTTGAAGCCAAACACTACAAAAGGCAAAATGTCTCCAGATACCAATATGCATCTGTTTCATCGAATGCAGTAAAGATAGGGAGTCAAATCCAAATGCAAATAACCAAAAAGTGGACAAATGAAATTTATAACCAGATCTGAGTTTATGTGACTTGAAACTGTTTTTAACACTATTGAAATACCAAGTTAAAACTGTTTCTTGTTTTATTGACATAGCTGAGGCATGGCAAAATTTGAGATCCTCTCCTAAACTTTACTGTAGTCCAATTTTGACTTGAAGGAATCATCACCTTTTGGAGTCACTGAAGTACAGTAGCATCTCCTCTGCTCTTATCACTGCCTCTTTCCTTCAGCTTCTCTCTGGCTTACTACTCTTTTCCATGTCCTGTATCTGCCTGCCCTTCTGTCTTTCCATTCCTCAGTCAACATATTGCCATTGTATATTTGTATTTTTCCTACTTTTCTGGAATCCCACTTCCTGAGTGGCCTCTTTTACTCCATATTCTCTATAAACACTCTGTTAGCTTGTGTGAACACAATTTTAGCTTCCTAAACCTATGTCTGCTGCTCTACCTAAATATCTTTTTGGGTCGGATCCAAGCTAACTGGCTTAGAAAACAGACTTGTGCCTCAATTTTCTGTTCCTGGATCACTGGTCTTTGTAAATTGGATGAGTGTCCTGTATAGCTAATGGAGTGAAGATTGTGCTTTTGAAAGCCTTCAGAAAGAGGTATTATCTGCCTAAATTTAAAGTGCAAGTTAAAAGCCTAAATTATGCACACTGTGTGCCCTGTTCCATGACTCCCTGGAAGCAGAGATGGGATCAATATTTAGGGCTGTACTTCCTTGGCTTTAGACTACTAAAATTGAATTTTCTTTCTTCCTATCCTTCTTTTATGTTATTGTCATTGACATTTCAGATGTACTTTCAGTAATTCAAATTTCCAGTTGTGTACTTCTCTCACATTCTTATACTTCTCTTGGGCAAATTTACTTTTCTAACAACCTTGTAAAACCATCCCTTTCTTTATACCTACACCAGGAAAACCTACTTTCTTTTTTTTTCTTTTTTTTTTACTTTTTCCAGGATTACAGTATCCTTCTCTTCCTCTAGTTGCTCTCACTAAACACTTCCTTCTTACATTTGTACGGTTTGCAACATTCATTCATTTCTGCTCCAAATTAAAACTGTTGTGATTTCTGAGATCCTCAGTGGGTTCCTTTCCCCTTGCAATACAAAGTATTAAGTCTGGTCTCTCCTGTCAAGAGAATCCATGCTAAGTTGCTGCATAACTGTGGTTCTTCTTGTGTGAGTGCCCTTCTGCTCTCACACTCTGTCTCTGATCTTCTCTGACCATTTTCCTACTTTGTTTCTCCTTTGCTCTATTTTTTTCTCTCTTTTGAAGGATTTCATGTAGCTTTAGCTTAAAGTGGCAGAGGCAAGGGCAATGCAGAATACACACTGGGAGGTCCCTGCTCTCATCTGGCCTGTCAGGACCCTCTTCCTCTCTCCATTGACTACAGAAAGATGCAAAGAAAAGCCTCCAATTAAGCAAGTCATCTACAGTGTCTTCTCCTATACTCTCCCCTGTGATCTTTCCTATCCAAAACACATTCTTCAAGTCTTCAGCCTTCCCAATCCAACAATAGTGCCCTGGGTTGTTGCCCAGTGGATAGAGGCACTAGTATCTTCAGGTTGGATTGCTAAGGAGAGCAGAGGAATTCATCCTTTTCAGTCTGAAGGATACTGGTAATTGCAGTACTTGTACAAGATGTTCTCACGTGCAGAGAGTGTTGTTTCAAATTGTATTTCTTACATAGCTTTTATTTCTTCAAGTAAGATTTATTTTTAAAACCAAAGCATTCAATTCAGTAGATGGTTTTTAAACCTCCTTACTTTATGTTTAAACTGTATTGAGAGTAATATTTCAATTAAAATATTTGTCTTAAACTTGAATGACAAAGCAAATATTAGTGAGAGCTGCTGCACCACAAGAGCTGCAGAGAACGAAACAATCTTTACAATAACAACAAAAAAATTTGTCTTGCTCACTTGAGTAGTGAATGATTATGGCACCTGCCTGTGAACTGCACTTTTTGTCCTAATTGTACTTTGAGTTCCTAGACAAGGGTCACGCAGAACAGAAAAGACCCTAGAAGATTCTAGCATGTGTCAGTTCCAGTGGACTTTCACTCCACGTGAAATAGTGTGAGACCATCAGTAATTTTCCCATGGAAATCCTTTGAACTGCCATATGTCCACTACCATGTCTCACTGACCAAAAATTCTGGCCTCTTGTAACCCAGAATACTATTGACAGGAATTAAATAAATATATAGAAGGCTTTATTTATCTGTGCCTTCCTTTCCAGTCACAAAAATCACCATTCTTTTCACTGACAGGTGTTACTGGCTCAATATGAAGTTAGTGGTCAATCTGATATTTATTTCAAGGTTATAAATGAAAAAAGGACAAGAAGTCTTGCTGTAAGATCTTTGTAGCTTGCTCTGTGTCCACTGCAGAACTTTCTTCCTGCCACACAAAACTTGTAATGTTTGCCTTGTCTGACTTCATATGATGGATTACTTAAAGTGAAAAATTATTCAGAGATAACACCTCACATCACTCTGGTGAAATCTCACATGAAGATAAATGCTTGACGTGCTCTGAGCTCCGACTTGTGGAAAGTAGAGTTTGAGGAATTTCAACAACAACAATCAAACAACAACAAAAAAGCATATATGAATGAGCACAGAAAGATAAGAACAGAAGCGTAAAATAAGAGTAAGAGCATTGATACAGAGGACAACACCTCATTTGTGTCTGATCGGCAGTACTTGCAGTCTGGGAATGAAAGGAAAAGAAACATGACTATAAGACAGTTTTATTCAAGGAGTGATATAAAGTAAAATTAAATACTAGATAGCCAGATCCCTGGCAAAGAAACTAACGGGACTGACATAAAACAGCTTCCCTAAGATCTCCTCAACATTGGAAGTTTCCTTTACATGGATAGCTTTGGATAGAGACTTCCACTGTTTACTCGACTGGGTTTATGGCACCCTCATCCAAAGCTGGTGTCAAAGGTCTTGGCCTGACGGAAAACAAAGGAAGCTTAGGATTTATGTCTCATATTGTTTCTTCTGCTCCTCCTAATCGTGTGGGACATCTCAGGGGTAGAAATGGCACAGCTAGTAAAACTGGCTCAATTTTCTGCAGTGTTTCCATACTGACTTTGGGTGATGTGATGGCCTAGAGATACCCTTCTGAAACACAGCAAAAAAGGTGAGAAGACGGTATGGTGTAGGAACCAGGAAACTGTGCCCAAAAACACTGTCTGAAAGGTAGCAGTAATAAGTAGTTCCCTCTCCAACCATCTCTTCACACACAGAAGTTCCCTAGATGCAGGTACTCTGCTTGTGCCTAAGAGGAACTGGAATTTGTCACAGGCTCTGAACACTTACAGATAGCTCTGACATGACTCTACAGCTCCTGGAAAGGTTTCACTTAGCTGTGAGGGAGGAGGTGAGGGAGGGTTCTGAAGACATCCTGGAAGGGGAGTGGGAAGACCTTTGGCAGTCAGTAAGCAGGTGTCCTGCTTTGTAGCGCCATTCTGCCATGGGGTCCCTCTGACTGCATGTGAAGCACCAAAACTCATGGTTCATGGAGTGCTCTCTACTTAAAGAGAGTGCCAGTCTGTTTGCCTTCTAGGGCCTGGACTTCATAGGGGTTGAGGCATGTATGGAATCTGGGCTAGTCCTATGAGGAGCAGCTGAGGGAACTGGGGTGTTTAGTCTACAGAAGAGGAGGCTCAGGGGAGACCTTATTGCTCTCTACAACTACTTGTAAGATCAGTCTCTTCTCACAGGTAACTAGTGATAGGACTAGAGGGAATGGCCTCAAGTTGTGCCAGGGGAGGTTTAGGTTAGAAATGAGGAGACATTTCTTTTCAGAAAGAGCAGTCAGGCATTGGAATGGGTTGGCCAGGGAAGTGGTGGAGTCATCGTCCTTGGGGGTGTTCAAGGAAAGGTTGGACATGGTGCTTAGGGACATGGTTTAGTGGGTGACATTGGTGGTAGGGGGATGGTTGGACCAGATGATCTTGGAGGTCTTTTCCAACCTTAGTGATTCTATCATTACAGGGGTCTCTGCCTCTGGCAGAAATCTGGATGTAATGGAGGCTGCCAAAGGCTCAGTACACAGCAGGAGGAGGGTGACTGAGAATATTGTGTGAAGACTGTCCATGGTGGGGTCATTCTGTGTCCTCCAGCCTGCTCTGAACAGTGTTTCTGACACATTTGACACCTTCTGTCATTTGCCAGAATTAGTCTCATTGCCATCAGGAACTTAATTCAGTTGCCCACACACCTGCATTAGCACCATTTCTGATGTCTGGCAGTGACGCGCTTGCTCTCTAGCCACCACCCTGAAAAGGACATGGATCCCTGGCAGTTCCTGTACCATGTCTGCCACCATTGTAGGGAAGTTTCAGATGTCCCAGGGCATCACAAGTGGCATTAAGTGGGAGCAACTGAATTCAGCCCCTGGATCTGTGGTGGCTCAGGCAGATTTAGCTTGCCTGGTAACACCTGTCATTGTTATTTAGTCAGCGACTGTGAGGTCCCCCTTGTGGAGGGCAGGGACGCAGTGCACTCCTCTGATGCTCTCCAGGCATCATGAGGCAATCACTGGCTGTCATAGGGATGTGGGCTGTCCAGCATCAAAATTTCTGTGCTGCAGGGAAGGAGTCCCTGCCAGCAGTATCCCCTCTGATTAGGACCACTAGCACCCAGAAATGCAAAAGCTGCACCGTGCATATTGGAGCTGCTGAAAGGAGTGCTGTGCATGAGTGTGTGGGCCCTGAGCTACAACACCAGACTCCAAAAGGGCATAGGGACAACTTGTAGGTATAGTAAACTCCATGACATCAAGCTTGTATGGTAAGCTACAAGACATCCCAGACATAGTCCAGTCTACACTCAGTGTTTCACCTTTAAATAAAAGTCTTCCCTGAAGAAAAATATAATAGCTTCTAAGTATTTCAAATTTTGACGCTATGCTAATGTTTCTGAATGCTTTTTTCATGCTTACAGATCAGTTCCTTGGAGAAGGTACTGTCTATTTTCTCTGAGGAACAACATGTCTTTGTCGAGAGTCAAGCAAGAAAAAGAACAAGAAAGGCACTCAGCAATTTTTATTCCTGCCATGCAAGGTTGTTTCAGAAGTCAACAAGCAATCAGTTACTGCTCTCCAGTTATAGTACTTGTGGTTGAAGAAGCTTCAACCTTATATTTTACAATTAAAAGAAATGAAAAGCCAACATTTCTACCCAAATTTTGTTTCAAAACAAGGAAATTTTATAATATCTAAACTGACAGTCAAAATTTGTTATATAGGGAACTGGTGTCAGATCCAGCTGTAGTAAAAACCTAAGACTGACAGAAAAGTTTGTTATACTTGGATTTTATGACAAGGTAGAGTAAACAGGATTTTGACTGACAGCTTCTAAGGGAGACAATCTTACCATCCCTGTACTGTAAAAAGTATGTTAGCAGTAGAGCACAGTAAGTGGTATGTGTGCCAATGTACAACAAAACCTGTTCAAAATTCTGTTGCTACTTAAAAGCACGTGCTATAAAGATGGCTTCAGTTTTTTCTTTTTATGATGGATTGAAAAGAACATTAGAAAATCAGATAAACTTGTTTGAAGTCTTTAAATTCTTTAAACTATAATAACTTTTTTTTCCTGAAATGTTATATTTTCATTATTTATTTTTTTTTAATTTTCAGGTTAATCACTCTTTGACTTTGCAAGGTTTTTGTTGTGCAAGCCTCATCTTTCTTCTGTTTTGTTGTTCCTTTCTGGACTGTTTGTACTTCAGTTACACCTAACACTATATCTGAACTATAACAAGAGGGCCAGAATTCAGCACAGTATTCATATTCAAGACCTACTGCTATTCAGTATAATGTATTATTTTTTTAGTACATATTTTCCAGTCTTCTCTTCAGACTGGCCCTTATAGCTTTACACAGGCAAGCTAAGCTTCTCCCAGTACTGTACTTTGTCAGATGACAAATGGGCATACCTCTCTATTCATCACCAAAGCAGCAGCACCATTCTAACACACAGGTCCTGTAGTTGAATGTAATTAAGATGTACATTATTGATGTGCCTCTGCAAGAAAAAAAGTAGCAAAAATGTATCTTTGCCATCAGGACCAATCAGAGTACAATGGCCTCTATGAATATCAGTTTTGTAAAGTATCTTATGAGAGGATTTCTGTTTTAAATAACCATCTTAGGAAGGTCCTTCCTCCATTCTTTCATCTGACATTTCTGGTTTCTCTACCAGGATTTCTGCATTCACTTTTCTCATTAATTTCTCTCCACATAATCTGATAGTAACTCCATTTTATTTCCACGAATCACCTCAGTCTTTTCTCTGTTCAATTTAACTTAGCTCTGCTCACTATTTCTTCCTTTCTTTCATCCATTTTTTCCCCTATGAACCCTTACTCGCTGCTTCCCTAGAACCATGCTCGTCCTTTCCCATCTGCTACAACTTGGCCATTTCCAAAATTTCTTCACTGGGAAACTTCTGGAAAGTTAGGTCATTCTGTGTTTCCCAGCTGTGAACACTTTCTGTCCTTTCCCAAGCTCTTCAGAACCACCTAGAAGACCCTGCTAGGCTCAAGGCTCTTTGCAATGAGTGATCCACTCTGTAACATAAATGTCAGGGTCTCGACAAGCATTGCCTTTCAATGAAGAATTGAGGTGTAAAGTTGACAGTCTGCCCATGCAAGTTCATGGCAGAAGGTGGAGATAGATGGCAATTCAATGCCTCTACCACCAAATCACCTGACCTTGTAGCTGATAATACTGAGTCATGGTATCAGTCACACAGGAGTACAGATGATTCAGAGGTTCATTAATGTACTTCTTTGACGTAGCTGGAGAATATACTAATTAGGCTTTGAGATACAGCCAGAAGATTCAAGAATCTTGTTGTTTCCTTTTGTTTGCTTGTAATTGCTGTTCTACATTACAGCAGTTTTCCATGCTAAGGGAGTTATTTCTAGTTGCTATAGAGTGCTACATTACCCTTTAATGTAACTCTCTGGTGACATTTTTAAATGATTCATACACATTTTATATGTACCAGCTTATTTTTAAATGGAAGATGTAGAGGGAAACTTTAAAAGACATACATCTGTACTGGGAGCCTTGTGGAAGACATTGTATTGGGGGAGTCAGTGAGCGGGGACAGGCCTAATCTGCTCTGCCGGGGCTGGTACTTAGGGCTTGAGAAGCCCATGTGTTGTTAACATAATCTGCAGACCCGTGTTGTGCTTCCCACACCCCCTGACCACAGGAGAACCTCAGCCAGCTCACTGTTAACTGGGGAGCCTACAGGCAGCTCCCACTCCCTGCTGGCAACAATGTTCTCATGTGAACATCCCAAGGAGTAGAGTTATTTTCTTGTAAGGACATCGTACAACACCTCAAATTACCAACAGGGGAGAGCTTCTCTCAATGGACAGGATCTGCTTTGCCCAGCACAGCACAACATGGAAAAATGCACCCAGGCTGCATGGACGTGGGATGTCTCTGAAGGGGCTTAAGATTTACTTCCTATCAATATTCCTCTTCTTATTCTGTCTCATTAAAGCAGTCATCTTATTAAGTCATAATACATGTATTTGTCATAATATATATCTTATTAAGTCACAAAGTCAGGCTTTTCCCCTTGAGCTCCAGCAGGAGTCTTGCACCAGCACTAGCTCTCTCCCACCTTGTCCCCAGCCACCTGTGCAGAACAACATCTTTGTCACCCCCCTGACTGCTCCCGCACTGTGTGCTTATCTCGCTTGCAAAGAAAGCCAGCAAGGTTCTTAAAAGAGCACTAACCTGATTTTTAAAAGATATCTTCAAAAGTGAAAACTAAAAGGATAAAAAAAGAAGAGAGTGAAGCAGTTTCCAGTAACCGAATTCAGAACCTCATTCTGAATTATTAATTTTTTTCTGCAGTCATTGAATAACACTATCTATAAAAACACAGAGTGTTTTCATTCGTATAGCTTTGTAATGGTAGGCAAAGCAAAAGAGGAGAGGAAATAAAATCCATGGTATAGTTATTGCAAAAATACTATTCCGAGCTTGGAAATCCAGCACCTGAGGACTTCTGATTCCTAGGTAAGAAATTTGGTTGGGCTTCTATATTCTTAGAATAATGCTTATATTTCTTAGGCAGAAAGTCAGATGATGATATGATTAAATCATGGAAGCATAAATCAGGATTCTCATCCAGGTGACTTTCATGAGAAACTTTAATTAAACTTTGATTAGTGTAGATTCAAGAGGAGAGGTATTTTCGTCTTGCCTTGCCTATCCACCTGTGTGTTCATCTCTCCGTTTGTTCACTGTGTAATAATTTTTGAACCTGCCATCCAATTTCAATCAAATCTGACAGACTGGTCAAGGTCCTAAGTATCACAGACTCCAGGAAAAGCAGTGGCTGGGCAGAAATGGGTCCCAGCTGAATACTGGCTTGAAAGTAAAGGTGGTGATTTCTCAGCCTCCTATCAATCCAGAGGAGCAGCCATCACCTGGAAAATGGCAAGTGCTAGCAGTGCAGCTGGCCAACACAGGGCAGCCCAGAACCTTGCTTTTTTTTCTCTCTCCTTTTCTTTTTTTCTTTTAAATCTTTATGCTGCGTAAGATATAGAAATGTACCTGTCCTTTCTGATCAGTCCATAAAATCAGTTAACCCATATCCTATTTGCAGCAGTGACTGGAACAAAGAGAACATTTGTACGAGTACAGAATGGCCCATCTACAATGGGACACTTATTCCCATGCTCTCTCAGTTAATAGCTGTAGCTTGTCCTGAGACATGATGTTTTATATTCCTTCTCTCTTCTAGGTTGGCTTTCTGAGGACAAACGGAATTTATGTGATTGCTCTGCCTACCTGTCCAGGTGCCTGTTATGCTGACCAACCATTGAACCCACTGGTTGTTTTCCACAAGACCTGAAAAAATAAGAGAAGTCTACTAAAGACTACTACGTTATAAACAATGTGAAAATTGGTGGTTCTTGAAAGGGACTTAAATTAATGTTCCCACTGAGAAAAAGGCTGGCAGAACTCAGTTGTAATGCACTCAGTTTGTCAACAGCTGGGAGCCAGTCAGCACATATGCAGCTACAGTAGTACTGCCTCTTGCAAATAAGCATCACGGGCTCATGCATCCTGGGGAAAAATAAAGGAGAACAAAGGAGGGGATGAAGGATACAGCAAATAAGTTGTATTACAACTTGCAGACAATTTGTTTCAGAGACTGTTGCTTCCATAGTAATAATAATAAAAATAAATAAATAAATAGACGCAGACACAGATTTCTAGGTTGGAAGAGACCTCAAGATCATCGAGTCCAACCTCCGACCTAACACTAAGTACTCCACCAAACCATATCACTAAGCTCTACATCTAAACGTCTTTTAAAGACCTCCAGGGATGGCGACTCCACCACCTCCCTGGGCAGCCCATTCCAATGCTTAATAACCCTTTCGGTAAAGAAGTACTTCCTAACATCCAACCTAAAACTCCCCTGTCGCAACTTTCACCCATTCCCCCTCGTCCTGTCACCAGGCACGTGGGAGAACAGACCAACCCCCACCTCGCTACAGCCTCCTTTAAGGTAACTGTAGAGAGCGATAAGGTCGCCCCTGAGCCTCCTCTTCTCCAGGCTGAACAAGCCCAGCTCCCTCAGCCGCTCCTCGTAAGACTTGTTCTCCAGACCCCTCACCAGCTTGGTCGCCCTTCTCTGGACTCGCTCGAGCACGTCCATGTCCTTCCTGTAGCGAGGGGCCCAAAACTGAACACAGTACTCAAGGTGCGGCCTCACCAGAGCCGAGTACAGGGGCACAATCACTTCCCTAGACCTGCTGGCCACACTGCTTCTTATACAGGCCAGGATGCTGTTGGCCTTCTTGGCCACCTGAGCACACTGCTGGCTCATATTCAGCCGACTATCAACCAATACTCCCAGGTCCTTCTCGGCCAGGCAGCTTTCCAGCCACTCATCTCCCAGCCTGTAGCTCTGCTTGGGGTTGTTGCGCCCCAGGTGCAGGACCCGGCACTTGGCCTTGTTGAACTTCATACAGTTGACCTCAGCCCATCGCTCCAGCCTATCCAGATCCTCCTGCAGAGCCTTCCTGCCCTCGAGCAGATCGACACACGCACTTAGCTTGGTGTCATCTGCAAACTTACTGAGGGTGCACTGGACGCCCTCATCCAGATCATCGATAAAGATATTAAAGAGGACCGGCCCCAGTACCGAGCCCTGGGGGACACCACTAGTTGACCAGCCTCCAACCAGATTTGACTCCATTCACCACAACTCTCTGGGCCCGGCTATCCAGCCAGTTTCTAACCCAGCGAAGCGTACGCCAGTCCAAGCCCCGAGCAGCCAGTTTCTTGAGGAGAATGTTGTAGGGAACGGTGTCAAAAGCCTTACTGAGGTCAAGGTAAACCACATCCACAGCCCTTCCCTCATCCACCAAGCGCGTCACTTTGTCATAGAAGGAGATCAGGTTCGTCAAGCAGGACTTGCCTTTCATAAACCCATGCTGACTGGGCCTGATCGCCTGCTTGCCCTGCAAGTGCCGCGTGATGACCCTCAAGATAATCTGCTCCATGAGCTTTCCTGGCACTGAGGTCAAACTGACAGGCCTATAGTTCCCCGGGTCTGCCCTCCGGCCCTTCTTATAGATGGGCGTCACATTGGCTAGCCGCCAGTCAACTGGGACCTCCCCCGATAGCCAGGACTGCCGATAAATGATGGAAATATAATAAAATGGAAATATAATAAAATGGAAATAAATAAATAAGACCATACAAAAGACTCATAATTTTTGTGTCAGCCCCTCCATGTTAGTTACTCCAGAGGAAAGGAAGAACACCCTCCCTGGCACCACGGGAAACTTTGTACAGAAGATTTGCTTGGAGTACCTCATTGTACTAGCAGAAGCTTTAACAAAAAGGACTGAAGTGTTTATGAATTTTTAAATCCGTGTAAACCACAGTAGTTTAATTACATACAAAAAAGGCTTGCATAACCTTTGGAAGGTGTTGAATATTTCATCTCAGCCTACGGATGCTGGAGTGCTCCATTAGTTGTAAAAGCCCAAGAGGATGTGTGGAAGTGGTGTGTGAGAGTGTCTGTACGTATGTCAGAGCAGGAATGCATTCACACACATATACATGTATGTATGTGTACATAAAGGAAGAGAGAAAAAAGATACGGGCATTGTAATATTGGGAGAGGTAGGTTGTAACTTTCTATAAAGAAGCAGGTATTTATAAAGATATAATCATCTTTCATTATAAAATCCTATTTTAATGGTACCATAATTTTGACTAAAAGCATTGTTTTGGCCTGAATCTTGCCTGACATTTCCTTTACAGGGAAAAGGGAATGCTTACATAAAGTCTGCATAATACTCATAAACTCTTATCTGAGTATCAGAATGTTAAACAATACTCTGTTTATTGTAGCTGGCATTTGCCTAAGATGTCTTTGTTTCTATGCAATCAGCTTGCTGCTGTATATTCTAACTCCTTGTGGCTATTTGAAGAAAACAAGATTTAATTTAGCAGGGTTATTTGTTGTTAATTTGTTAGATAATTTGGTCTCTACTGATGTAAAGAGAATTTATTCATTCAGTCATTTATTTTGCTACTGGCTTCAGCAGAAGCACACTGTATAAAGAAAGAATTCTCCTAATTCCAGTTCAGAGGCAGTATATGCCACATTCCCTGTAGTCCAGGATGAATGGTCCGCACCTGCTGAAGAGCAGGGATCTGAAATGAGTTCAGCACCCATGTTGGGTTTATTTTGGAAACTGCAAGCTGCATCAAAAGACTGATACTCTTTTTCTCTCATAAGAAGAAAAAAATAAATAAAAACTCATCCTGCTTAAGTCTTGAGAGAAACACCATTAAAATCTAAAGCATTTGCAGATGTCAGCATTACTTGAAGTCATTTTGTAGATAAAGAAGATCAAGGAAGGTCTCCTGCGCCACTAAATCATGGTGTTACCTACCCTGGCCATTGTGCTCTGTGGTCTATCAGCCCTTTAACCAGCGTATAAGCAGAGGTAAGCTGTCTGTACAGCCGTGCTGGGTAAGTAAGACCGTTCCTCTCTTAGTAGATACTGAAAACTGCAGCTAATATGTTTGTTTTATTCATCTGCCCTTGCACTAATAACATCTCCCAGATTAACCCTTTAATAGCATGTAAGAGTTTAATCATTTAAAGCTGTTCCATATTTACCCTTTATTAAGTAATTTACACATAGAGTGGAGTCTGGAATAAATTTCATGATATGGGCATTCAAATCTTTCTCCAGGAGCCACAATTTCAAAAAAAAAAAAAAAGTATAAAAAAGCATGTTTAACTGATGGTCTGTAGATACTCATGGAAGCGGTTAAGGCAATAAAGAGCTGGTCTTTCTGATTCCTTGTAAACTTAAAGAGGTCTGGCAAGGAGTTGCTCTCTTCCTGTGCTGGCAAGCCAGGCTGCTGCTTTGCTCTCTTCTCTTTGTTTAGTCCCCATTGTCCACAGTACTCCTAGGCCCACTTCTTATCCCAGTGTCACGGGATGGAGTTTGTCCAGAGCTCCTCATCTGGAAGGCCCTGGGCTGGCCTGTCTGCCTCATGTCAGTGTGTGTTTCCTCCAGGCAGACGGGGTGAAGGGCAGGTTGAGCTGAGCCTGCAGGACCTGTCCCATTCATGCTGCAGGAAAGTCAAAGACCAGGCCAAGTGGCAGCAGAGGCCCAGGCTTTTTCCTTTCACATGCCCTGAAGCTCCTCAAAACCCTGAGCTTTCAAGCAGCACTGGGTCAGTACAGACACAAGACACACACATCAGAAACGACATGGAACCACGCTTAAACACAGCATAGACTTAATCTTGTCATCTAGTATGAGCTCAGGGTTATACTTCATTTGACAGTTTTAAACATTTTTTTTAATGAGCACTAGCATGAGACTCAACCATATATGGAAGGTTTTGATGCAACCATAGGAATTTCCACCTGCGTGACAGAAACTCTCCTTCCCCTGTACATTACGGGTCAGGAGCTGTAGTTAGGGCTCCTGACCAGCACCTGCTATATAATCCCACTGGACACCTTCTCAGAAACAACTGTATCACATTTGGCTTCTAGGGTTCATCTCTTATGTTATGCTGTGGCAGTTGCTCTGAGTTAATGACTTGTCACCACCAGAAAGGAGAAGGATTCACTTCCCTGTCCTGCTCCCTTCCCAACAGAAAATAAATAAATAAATAAATAAATATGGTTAGCTTTGTGCTGGATTAGGACACTGAATTTATTTCCAAAAGCTCAGCAGGAGGACCATGCATGACAGAGAAGGAAGCAAGGCAGACATAAAAGGGAGCAAGGCGTCTTAGTCAGCAGTGGTGAATTTTAAGAACATTCATCCCATCCTGTGAAAACTAAGTTTTGAATGTAGAGAAATGAGCGTCTTCTAACCTAGCAATTTTAAAATGGATCTCACCCAACTGCAATCCAGGGCAATTTAACCAAAAATTCAGTGCATTCATTTAAAAAGCTAATTGCAGAGAGATACTAAATTTATTGAGATCGCTAAAGGCGAAGTGCATCAGTGCATTAGGATTGCTTTGTCAGTGCCTAACCCTATCTGTATGAGGAACACACCCTAAAATCCATTTCTCTGAAAAGGATGCTTTTAACTTTCCCTTTTTGCCTTTGAAATAAAAATCTTTATTGATTCTGGTTATCACCTGGAAGACATAATTTCACTTAATGGACTTGAGCTGTTCCCATAACTCCCCTAAGCAGTTTTTATAAAGATACCTCATCTTTGTTTTGCTCACTGTCCTCTTTCTCCTGATCCTTTTCTTCAACGCTGTATAATCAGGCAGAATACTATCAGTTAGTCAAATTGCAGTGCAGATGACATTCCATCAGCCAGAAGGAAGAAGACGAATTACAGTCTGGTATAGACGCACACCAATATCTAATTGGTTGACATTTTGAGAAATCCTGAGAGATTTTCGGAAGATGGGGATAGGAAGTAGAATAAGGCAGGGTGCTAATAGATTTTTATTTATTTATTCATTTATTTATTTATTGGCAAAAATCTCTAAAGAAAGCAACTGATGGCCCCATCTTTGAGTATTTTGAAAACAGGCATGGGTAGAGCATTTTTCTATCTCTAAGCATTTTCCATCTCTACTCTCTGTGATGCTGCCAGGAAACACTTCAAAGTTAATTAGAGAATATTTGTAAAGCGCTTTGAATATTCAAGTGCTGTGTAAGTACCAAGGCATTATTAACTATGATTCTAATGAATTAGGGAAGAACTTAAGAATCCGGTAGCACTGAGCAGGCAGTGGTGCTAGGCTGGCTAAGAGAAGAGATGTGCTGGGAGGGAAGAAAAGAGCTTCAGAGGTGTTCTGCAAACTTACCTGAGACACGTGCAGCAACATGAGGAGCTGGCCATCCTAGACAGGCTCAATCATTAGTCACTGGGTTAGTTCATAGGTATAATTCTCCATTACTACACATTCTTAAACAGAAACCTCTGCAGCTCTTTGGCAGCTACCAGCTCCTAGCTGGGAAGGAACAGCCATCCCTCTTTGCTGCTCTGTTCCTATAGTGGTTAAAGAAGTTGGGCTTCTTGGTGAATGGCAATTTTCGTGTTGATTCTGATGGTATACACAGAGCACCCCACATACTCCCATCCCAAAGGGAACCTCACTTCTCCTGGTGCTCCTGCGTAGCTGTGCTGAGCTTTCAGCTGGACCTCATCTCTCACCCACCTGAGAACACAAGACTAGAAGTGGCAAGAACTCCATGACACTTTCAGTGTTCATTTATCTTGTTTTGTTTGTAACTTCCCATCACCCTGCTGACTTATAAAGCTCAGCAATGGGCTGCTGTTCACTGAGGGAAAAAATCCAGAAGACTTGTAAGTGCATGTACATTTGAAGGAGCAGAACTTGAGTCCCAGCAAAAAGCACTTTCTTACAGCAGTCTGCTTCTCCACAAATGTTTGGGAAGTTCACTCTTTCCAATAGATTTGGTTCCTTTAAAATCCCTCCAGCCTGGTATGGTTTTGAATAGAGGCCTGGTGACCTGCAACATTTAATTTTGAAAAACTGTTGGTTTCTGTAGTTTCTTGGAGTCACGGAGGCACAGGTAAGCCATTTTACTTACCTTTCTTCAGAGAGCCATGGAGATCCTCATGAGATGGATTATTCACCTCCTGCCTGTGTAAGTGTGCCCTTCTGTGAGCACAAAGGTTTCATGATCCGTGAAACAGCTAGCAATATTTAAAATCAGACCTTTTATGCTTAATGAACATAAAGTGCCTAACTTTAGGTACCCAATATGAGTACATAGAAATGTGCTTTTGTGCATAGCCTGTTGTAATTTTCTGTTCTTTTTTACACTCTGCTATTGCTGTCAGCAATTTGGGGTAAATTCAAGGGAGAAGGGATAATAGGGTTAATCAAACAAGCAAAGAAACTTCCCTGGAAGCACATTAAAGTTATTAGACACAATTTTATTTTATATAAACAATGAGACAAGGGGAAGGTGATGGGCAAGACTCTGAATACTGTTAACATCAGGACAATTGCCACTGATTTTAGCAGTATGTAAAGTTACCTAGGCTATTGCGGGTGATGAGCACTGCCAACATTTTCATTCTTAATATTAAAAGACAAGAAATTGAATATACAAGACTGAATGAAAAGGAACTGTACCTAAAGTCTCAGGGTTAAGAAATGTGCACTTATAGCTGCTAATTCGTTTTACGTCTTTTCTCAGAGAGTAGGCAAGCGGTGTGCCCACACAGGTTGCTGGCGGACTACACTTGATGAAGGAGTGTCATGCCTGCATGGTGCGAGCTGGAAGGCTGCCACGTGCCTGTGCGTCATCTTCGAGACATGAGGCAGCAGGCGGAGATCTGAGCGCGTTTCTACCAGAAGGTGACAGTCCTCATCCTCTGTCACACGGCCGGCTGGTGCCTTGCATTTCTTTCTGAGCCTCTCCAACTGACAGCCCAGGTTTCACTGCTCCAGGTGATGAGCCCTGGATACTTTAAACATCCAGCAGTGCTTAAATAATTCATTCAAGCCTTTTAACACTGTTAACACTGATGGAAAGTTGCCCTGGGTTGTGAATCACTTCAGTTCTAGTAGGGCTTCAAAGGGCCTGGTCTGCAGGACTGAGAAATGCTATAGGAAGTGCTGAGATTATATTTATTTTCTTGCTGGCAGAAAAGGCAAAAAGTCTTGACCTGGTGACAGAACAGACCTCGCTGCGCACAGGGTTGGGAGGTCTTTGGTGTGACCCTTGAAAAAGCAGTTGTAAGTGAGCCCATAAAATGGAGAGAGGAATTATTGATGTTATCAATGGGAAAACAACACTGCCTTTTCTTTTTGCCCACATTTCTGAATGGCAGTGGACACTGGAGCCTACATGATATGGAAAGGAGAGACTCCTGCCTCTTTTGGGTATGGCTGTTCCAATGTAATGGCTGCCAGGACACTATTAAACCCTATGAAAGTCAGGGTTTTGGTTTTAGGTGTCTTCTAAGAATATCAGCATAACAGTAGCTAAAGCTGTGGCAAGCTTTACCTGAAGAACTATTAACAAGTTGATCTCTCTATATATTTATTTATGACAAAACTACCATAATGATTCATATTTCCAGCATGCTAATAATGGTTTTGCCATTTGATTGCACTCCATTTCAGAATAAATATCAGTGTAATATTTAACAGGCAGAAAAAACAACCACTTAGCATTATGCAAAAGCTGGGGACAAACATGGGTATTTCTCCTGAGAAAAACTGGTTCTGAGGTTGACAATTCTTCACTGGTAAAATAACATCGATTTAATATTTGGTTTGCATTCTAGCTAGGCAAACTGAAATACAAGAAGATTATGAGATAAAGAAATGTAATAACACTGTATTTTAAAAATCTGACTTATGTGTATATAGAAGTAACTCCGTTAGGACAGTAGACAATGTAAGTTCTCATATGCAAGAGTGCATACAGAGGTAAATATTGCTAAATACTGCAAAAAAGTACGAGCAAATAAACATTGATGTGAACAGGTATTATATTGCCTTGTTTAAAGGACAAATTAAATGTTCAAAGAAGATATATTAAAAAAAAAATGGCTACAGTTAAAACACTGGAAGGAAGAAACACTGGAAGGAAGAAGGGAGAATTAGATCAAGCAGTCATTTCCAACTGAAAGAGCAAACAGCTTTTTTGGTGGAGAACCAGGAGAATTACTTATTTTCCTGTAAGGGGCCTTGGAAGGGGTCTTGGAAGCCATGTTCTGTATGTAGTCTGTGACATCTCTAATACTCCATCACAATCTTCCTTTAACCATATGGCTACACAAATCTTAATTCTAAGGCAGCTAAGTGATCTGCATTTAGTTCTTTGAAAATTATTAAGAATTTTTTTTTTACTAGATTAGTAGTTACTTGTCCTTATGATGTTAATATTATATCCTACTTTTAAAATAAATTTATATTTTACAATTTTGTTACTATTTTTTTTCCTCTAATACCACTTTATGGGGTCTTCAGTATTCAGGTAAGTAAAACACTTCAAAATTTTACTGAAGTAGGATATATCTACAGAACTCCCTCTTCATTAACCTCATATTATCCATATTGGTTAAAATGATGAAATAAGAGTGGCCACATTGTCTCAGACTGGAGGTCTCTTCAGCCTGTATCCTGTCCTTGGCATGAACCAGATGAGGATGGCCAAGGGAGTACCTAAGAGCAGGACAAACGCGTAGGATGCTTCCTCCATATATTCTCCAACTGTTTGTGACCTGTAGACTTAGTATGTTTAGTACATATTAGTACTATATATTAAATAAACATTTAATAACAGTCACTTGACAGAACTACAAGGGCTTTCTGAACCCATAGATTTTTAGTAGTTACCAAATCCCATTAAAAAAAAATAAAAAAAAAAAATCCTGCAGCTTAATTATACTGTGTGCCAGGTTTTGTACTGGAAGATAAAGACAACTGAATCCTATTCACCTTCAGCATACACGTGTTTATAGACTTCTGCCTTATCCCCTTCATTTCTCTTTCAGACACTTCCAGAGTCCCAGTTTACTAAGAAATCTATGAACTTGCTCAAGCTTGTAGCTCTTCTCTGATCTTGTTCCAGTTCCAGTTTCTTATTTCTTCTGTCTGGACATTTTTTGCATTCTTCCCTTTTTGAGATGAAGCAGATGAAATATGAAGCAGATGAAACATGAAGCAGATGAAGCAGAACTGTATGTAGATGAACCATGGAGCTGGGCATAATGATGTTCTATCTTATTCTCTGCTTTTTTTGCTAAAAATTGTTGATATGTTGATACTGTTGATATTTTACCTGTTTTTTGAACCCAATCAGGCATTGATTTGATGTTTTCATCAATGTATCCACAATAATCCAAAATGGCATATTTGGGTATATATATATACACATAGATATATGTATAGATATATAGATATATCTTATATATAAAATATGTGTTACAAAGCAATGGGTTTTCCACACATGTACATATTTCTCCACAGTCTTCCCTTGCCTTCATTTTCCTGTATCATCTGAAAACCCTTATCTTGCCATTCATCTCAGTGACCCCCATCTCAAGGTACATGCATGTGTCCCAGCACAGGTCTGTGCAGGACTCACTTATGACTTCCTCCCATTTAAAGAGCTGAAAAAATATTTCTGTGTTGTGTTTCCTATTTCAACCAATTGCTTGAACATGAGCAACAAGCATCCACTGGCAGCAGAGATGACCAACAGCATGCAGGGGCAGAGCCAGAAGATCAGGGGCAGTGGCTATCCCCTTCTGCTCAGCACTCACTAGAATACATCTAGATACTGTGAGCAATTTGGGGCCCCCAGTACAGGAAGGATGTTGATAAAGCATGGCAAGTTCAGTGTTGGCCAAAGCTGGAGCTGTCGCCCTTGAGGAGAGGCTGGGGCACCTCACGGCCACTTCAGTGCCAACGGGGATGGCATCAAGGAGATGGGAGCTTGACCCTCCAAAGCAGTGTATGGTATGGGAGGGTGAGGGACAATAGGCATAAATTTAATCTTGTCTGGTTTCATCTTTTCTGTCAGCCAAAAACAGTTTAAAACCTGTGGATTGTCTGCACAGACTTAAAAATCAGTATGCTCTGCCCATGCGTCAAGGTCTCTTCATGCTCACAGACACTAACTCCTTTGTTTTTGAGGGTTCAAAAGTCTTGGAGTACAATTCTCTGGACTTTTTTTCACCTCACAGTGACTTACGCCTTCACTTTGTGGTTCCCCTTTCCTGATCATACCCGTATTCCTCATAAATTCATGGGCAAGGATAAGTAGCAGACTCTGATCCCAGGGGACATTTTGGATTAGTTAACTGGACAGGACAGATAGGTGTTAGACATCCCACTGATGTGATGTTGAAAAAAAAAAAACCTCTATATTTATTGAATTAGACCTACTTATAAATTAAATCTAATGGTTATTTTGAAGGAAGGAAAGAAATTACTAATCAAAAAGACATACTTTCTAATATCCTAATGTTATTTGAAATATAAAATATTTGAGTGTTAAATCAAAGAATATCTAGTAGAACTTCAGTGCAAAGATCTACTTATTTATTTCTACTATCAATTTAGATTTTCTAGAGAAAATGTATTCATTCTAATAAAAGGTCTAATTGTTAGACTTCAGAATGATGAAATCAATACTCTGAAATTTCTAGGATGCAATTTTTAAAATAAATAGTGAACATTCAATTTATAGAATTAAGGACAATGGTAGAAGATATAGAGTTATCCCACATAATGTTTTCAAAGGACTACAATTCATAGCAATGAATGATGCTTCAGCTGTGTTTACACAGAGCAACAGTCACATCTAGTGGCCACAAAGTTAATTATTTCATTATATTTTGCATGGCTAATCTAAAAGACATTTTGTATATTAGCAGATGTTATTTTCTATTTAAATGGTATGCATCTTAATAAGATTTGAAATATCCATCTAAGAAAGATGCACATATCTGAGTACAAATACCTATTTTACAATTCTGAATTATGTTAGAGCAAAAATGTTACAATTGTAAAGGATGGAAGAAGCAATTCAGAAGGCATTTAAAGATGTTCATATAGGCAAAGTGAATTTGATTTTGCATGGGAGCAATGGGTGATGCCATTTATGAACCCACTCAAATAGGACAGGTAAAATGGTCAGATATACAGAAATATTAAAAAATTGGGGTTTAAAATCTTTGAAAGCAGAATCACCACCCTGAGGCTTGCGGTATATGACAGCAAGCAAATATGTACAATGTTTTATTGATCTAATCCTTCTGGGCACATAAGAGCATATGGACAAAAACCTTTCCTCTCTTGGTGAGCCAGGATAAGTTGCTCTTTTGGTGGAGTACAGATCTGCCTGGGAAAAGAAAGGAAACCTTTCCGTAGATCAGACAGGAGTTATGTGTCTACAACTCCAATGGACTTTTTCAAAGCATGACAAAGGCAGGAGGGGTTCCACATGATCCAACAACAGAGCCTTACAGATGGTAAAGAAACAAGTTGAAATACCTACTAGTAAGAGTCACCATCGCAGAAAGTGATGGGACTAAGTCCAGCCATGCAGATGGATGCAGTATTAAATCTCATGCTCTTTCACCAACCTGAATGCAGTTTACCCTGCACACCATAGAAAACAACCTGCATGGCCAGATCTCCTTCATAAGTCTGTACTGGGTTTACATAGCAAGGTTTTGGTAGCGGGGGGTTGCAGGGGCAGCCTCTGTGAGTACAGACCCATGTTCTTGAAGAGCTGCTGCCTGTGGGCAGCCCCCGCAGGATCAGTTCGGGAAGGACGGCATCCCATGGGAGGGACCCCACGTGGAGCAGGGGCAGAGAGGGACCGTGAAGGAGCGGCGGAGACGAAGCGTTAGGGACTGACCACAGCCCCAGTTCCCTGTTCCCCTGTGCTGCTTCGGGGGAGGACATACAAGAGGGTGGATGGGGAGAAGGTGTTTTTAGTTTCCTTTTAGTTTCTCACTGCTCTAGTCTGTTATTAGTAGGCGATAAATTGCATGAGACTCCCTTGTGCTGAGTTTGTTTTGCCCATGGTGGTAACTGGTGAACAATCTCCCTGTCATTATCTCAACCCTTGAGCCTTTTTCATTGTATTTTTTCCCCCTGTTACCTTGAGGAGGGGGAGTGAGAGAGTGGTTGTGGTAGAGTTGAGGTAGCCATCAGTGTGAAACCACCATAGGCCTCTGGACAGCCTTTCCAGGAAAGGCATGCAGCATTCACCACTGTTCACATCAGCATGAGTTTCATTCTTTTGGATTACATTGCATTCATTGAGGATGACTTTCCCAAATTTCCTCTGCCTTATGACAAACTGATCAATATCACCAAGAATTCAGTACATGTAAGTTACTTGGGGATTTGAGATATAGGATTTGGGTAGCACATCTAGACTCTTGTTCTTGTTATAGGACTGCAAGTACTCCTGTAGTGTGTAGTTCAGTGTAAAACAGCTACACCACACTGGGAATGATATTCAGCTTTTCTGGGAACTGGAATTAAGCCACAAAAAGAACAAAAGGCAGTCAAACTCTTTCCATTGTTCCTGTGAGCTCTGGTTTGAGGGTATTATGATTTCTAGCACATGAAATAAGTTCAAGGGAAGCAGGTCATTCCTGGGTCAGGCTTACTTTCTGGGTCAAAAGCAAAGAAAAAAGTTCTGAATCACAGTGGCTATTAATAAGATCGATGTAACAGTAAAATGAGATATGCCAATGTACATTTGTAGCATTGGCAGCATGAAACGTTACACTTGGATTTCTCTAATTTACTCCTTTGCCTAGCTTCATTCAGTGATTACACAAAAGTCACGGTTGTCTGAAGTAGTAAATACAACACTAGTTCAAACATTTCTTGATTATTTTTTTTTTTTTTACTTATCACATAAATGAGGAAAGGAAGCTTGTTCCTTTTAAGCTTGCATTGAACTTGGTATGACATTTAAGAGAGTTTGCCCATCACTGGTGCAGTACATGGCACTAACACAAGAAGTAGCAATGCAGGTGTTGCATTGAGGTGCAGAAATATGACCTGAAACATGTCACAGACCTATTACTCCCTGCAATCATTTGCATTTACTTATTTTGCAGCATGAAACTGTAGGAAAGGATGAAGCCACATGGGAGACATACCAACAATACACAGGCAGACCCAGCACGTCAGTAGTTTTTACTATTTTGTCTGTAGTTCTTTCCTTTTCTCCACTTTCAGGCATTGCACTATGTTCATGATAAAGACATAGTAGACAGAATACAGCCAGAGATGTAATTTGTGAATGTCTGAACATTTGAACATGTTCATAAATCACCAGCATTGCCAAAGGCTGGCCCTGAGCTTTTCACACAATGTTTGGTTGAATTCTATGATTACAAAGCCATATTTTAAAAGCTCATTTTAAACTTTACCACACGTAACTGGCATTAGTTGCAACAATACATAGAAAAAGAAAACTGCTTAATTTTTAGTAGATTTTTTTCTCCCGACCTTACTAACAGTGGGTATGTTTCTTCTTCTCAGTTACTCTGTTCGCAGTTGGTTTATAAGGTCAAGCCTTGCTTTCATAAGCTGTATTTTTCACTTAAACTTTCAGGGTTTGTCCTTTAACATAAGAGCTGTAAAGCTGCTGGCAGAGCCTTTGTGCTGTTTTTGTCTGGCATAGAGTTAATTTTCTTCATATAGGCTCATGAGATGCTGTTTTGTATTTATGATGAAAATAGTATTGGTAACACAGTGATGTTTTAGTTGTTGCAGAGCAGTACTTACACAAAGCCAAGAACTCTTCAGCTTCTCATGCTGCCCTGCCAGCAAAGGGGCTAGGAGTGCACCAGGAGCTAGGAGGGGACACAGCCAGGACAGCTGGCCCAGGCCGGTCAGAGGGATGTCCCATACCAAATGGATGGCATCATGCTCAGCAATAAAACTGGGGGGAGTTACCTAGGGGGGCTGCTATTGCTCATGGACTGGCTGGCCATCTGTCGACTAGTGGCGAGCAATTCTGTTCTGTATCACTTGGTTTTTTGTCTTTTCTTGATTTTTTCCTGTTTATTTCCTGTTAACCTGTCTTTATCTCAGTCGACAAGTTGCCACACTTTTACCTTTCTGATTCTCTCCCTCGTCCCACTGTGAGGGAGTGAGCGAGCGGCTTTGTGGGGCTGAGCTGCCTGCCGCATTAAATAAACCACAGGAGATGTACACTTAACCGTGGGGGCCAATGGCCAAACTAACCCTAGTGTGTCTCAGTACAGGATATTCTTTATCCCACCAGTAAGAAACATGAACAACTTTTAGTTCTGAGTGTTTGCTGCCCTCAAGAGGAAAACTTTAATAAATATATGATTTGTGATACTACTCTGTTAGAACTAATGACTGAGGGGTGTTTTTTTATATTTTGCAAAACAAAAGTGCATCCCAGTCACTACATCACTGGCAGAATATGTCTTTTCTGAGTTTTCACAACCAATCACAAGTAGCTTTGGAGTTATTCTTATTTTTAAGCCAGATAAAAAGAAAATCCATATGCCATGTAGCTGAAATCCCACCATCGCCACCATAGACTTTCAAGTGGAGCCTAAACAAGCATGTGGAAGACAGATCCATGCAGGGTTACTTAATAGACAAGCCTCATCATGTTTAGGAAATAACCTGAACTGAAAATAGTAAAAGGTTCAGAGAATATTCACAAACATCACTTGTGTTTGTCCAAGATACTGGATCAGATGGACATATTAGCCACTCCTAGGTTGTGAAATTCAAGCATAGGTGAAGTAACCTAAGAAATGACCCTGAGGAGACGTGTTCTCATTATCTTCTGGAAGGAGCTCTGTGCTGTTCAAAAGAGGTATTTCCTGGAAATAGTCAAAATCTTTCCTGGAGATTCTTGGCATTTTGTTCGCTTAGCAACATTCTACCAGTGAATTTCTAAATTTCTTTTAGATTCCTATCTAGTGACATCTTTGTCTTTCCAAGAAAATGGAAGAGTAATAAAAAATGGAATTAGAGGGTAACTTAAGAAAAACAAGCAAGCAAACAAACAAAAAAGGATTAGTTTGAAGATTTAAGCTCGTCTATTCATTTATTTACTGGAGACAGTGGCAAGACTTACATTTTTTATTTCACGGGGATCTCAGCAGAAAATGTTGTATCAGACGTGTGCATCTGTATGTAAATCATGGAGATTAAGTGAACAGTACCATAAAAGTCAAGAACAGCATAGATTATGCTGCTCTTTGTCACCCACTGGAAAAGCGGGGGGGGGGGGGGGGGGTGGAATCCATTACCTTCATTATCTTGTACAGGATCTTATGGTTTTCTCCTATGCTTCCTTTTCTCTTATGCCATGACTTTCTTTATGTCTTGAAGAGAGCCAGTGAAATCCCTGCTGAGGGCTACTAATTGTGTTCAGGCATTCATTAAAAAAAAAAATCTAGGAAAATTACTTACAAGATGTTAAAAGTTGCTACCTGCTGTGACTAGTTTGTATGAGGTTTGTAGTTGCCTCCATTTATAAATGGAGGTAAACTCCCACTGAGTATTTCTGCCACTGCATGTGGCAAAACAAAAAAGGAAAGATTTAAATGTGGGAATGGACAGCACTGTAAGGTAAGAGCTGTTCCTGTTTGGAGAGTTTTCTCACAAGACACCCTTGTATGAAAAGAAATTCACTGTAACTTTTCTTACCTTGATGCAGTTCTCTTTTTATTTTCTTTCAAGACCAGCTTTACTTTAAGCAAATTCCTCAGTCCTGACTACTGGAATCCAATAGCTGCTCCTCATTTCCTATTCGTGTAAGCCAAAGAAATATTTGGTGCTCAGATTTGTCCCTTATGGAGATAAAAGCTAGAACTTTAGAGTTCAGAACATCTACAGTTTAGTTAAGGTTCATCTATAATAAAAAACTGTCAATAATGTTGTAAAAGTGGCTACAAGAAATTTTCTATATACTCTTTGTTGGCTTACTGCATGGTTTCTGTCTAAGAAAATAGTTTCAGATGTCTCATGTATTTACTTCTAAATAAATAAAGCATTTATAAATCAGAATCTCCTGAGTTCCATCATAAGGTGTATGAAAATATTTCATATACATATGCATACATTAATATATTTTTCAGCCTTTCCAAGATGGGGCTTTAGAGTTTAAGCAGGTATGGGAAAACTTTGAAAACAGCTTGTAAGGATGTATGCTTTACATTCAAGCATAAATAAGCTTGAATTGCTATACTTAATTCTATAAAATTGTAACTTGCACAAGAGTATGTACCTTCATAAATTTGAAAGGAAACAAAGCTGTGGTGTCTTACAAAATCCAAATAATTAAAAGCATAAAAACACCCAATGACTCTCATTTAACAGAGTATGTGCTGCTGCAATGCTGGCTGCTTGGGCAATCACCCTGTTAATATAATATTCCTGTGACTGCAGAAATTTAATATAGCAGAAATCAATGTGAAACTACGGGGATGAAGACAACTTATGTCATACAAAACCAATTTGGGTCATTATGTTCATTATCTCAGAGATTTTACTCCCTTACACCCACACATTCATTTGCAGCAAAATGTGTGTCTGGCCAATTCCACTTAGACATGACACAGGAGACAAGGGACATCAACTCCTAACTACACCTCTTGGATTCCTCTTGCTGACAATGGGTTTTGGACATCATTTTAGACTCTTTAGGAGTTAGTTACCATGGCATCAAGTTTTGCCTGAGAATCTTGCTTACTTTACCAGAAACCTTAGGGAAGGTTGCTACCCATGGTCTGGTTTCCTCGTTTGGGTACCCTTGTGGCTACGGCCTCGCTGTAAATTTGCTGCCATCCTCCTGTTATGAGTTCGAGTCTTCTGCCGAAAAGTCATCATGCTGTAGCCTCATCGGAGCTCAGGCCATCCAGTCCTGATGTAAACAACCCATTCCTTGGTGTTTACTCCTTTGACTGATATTAGTCATGTCCTTAGTTATCAACATATAATGTTCTTCAACGTTTGGTTGGTATTGTTGCTTCTGGTGCTTTTACATACATAAATTTCCATCATAATCCACTCTACAAATCTTTATATTTCAGTTACAAATCTCTACATAGTATGCAAGACCAAGTATGGGAAAAAGGCTTAATTCTGTTTCAAGGTTCAGAGAAACCTAAAAAATCAATCTGCATGCTCACCTCTAGGAAAAGCAAGTACATATTTATATCCAACAATTTCTTTGCTCAGTTGTGCAATGAAGTTAAAGACCCTACACCTCTTCTTGCATCTGTCCTACATGATGAAGGCATGGTTCTCTCAGTTTCATTTTTGTTCTCGAACAGAACATAATAATTTGGCTTTGAATGCTCTCTGGCTAGAAAACTGATCATGGAGGCCACATTTGCCAGATCCTCATTATTCTGTGCTATACCATTGCAAGCCTCAGCCATAAGTAATTCTCTCTAATTCCTTGGAAGGTCTGTCTCATTCTTCACATGTGGGGCAAAAAATGCATGTCTAATTTTCTTAGGGAAGATAAATTTCAAGAAAGTCTCTTTGAGATTGGAACACAACCTCCAATGATTTGGATAATTACTTGGAAGGAATGCTCGCTATAAGTGTCAACAGCCAGCTGTGCTTGGCTGAGGCCCCTCAAGCCTCTTATGGCTGGAGGGGTGCCAGAACCTAATATTCTCTGAGAAATTCTTTGAGATATTCCCCATTAGGAGAGCTTCATGTTTAATACCAAATTTCCTTATTTGTAGATATTTGATGTTACTTTGGATTTGGAATATTTCAGAGTGACACAGCAATGTACTGAAATGACGAGCGCAACATAGCAATTGCAATATGTTGTTGAAACACAACACAAATGTAATTGCCATTATATGGTCTCTATATGGTCATTATTACAACACTGGGCGTCCCTATCACAGAGGATGAATATGTGGGTTGAAACCAGACCAAGCCAGTTGCTGTCTTCAAAATTAATTTTGTTGGTTGTTCAGCTTTTATACTTTATAGGTTTGTCTGACTTGCCTACACCCTTCTCCACCCATGCTTTTCTCTACTTACCCATGTTTTTCTCTACTAATTATCTCAGGGAAGGCTGTTTACACAACCCAAAAACCCACTGGTACAGCTAGATATCTAAAACAAAGGTCACTCTCAACACCTTTCGTACTGAGGTAAGTTCAGCTTTCTTTATGATAATTGGTGGTCATTCCTTAAATTCGTCCCTGAGCCCATCACCCTTGCACATCTCTTTTGAGTCTTCTTCTATTGCAGGGGTTTAATGTAACAGGGTGAAATTCTCTCCTTTCCTTCTTTTTATACAAAAAAAAATAAAATAAAAAATGCAAACTTGAAAAAGGCTCATTAGTTACAATGAAGATAAAAGGCCAGTATACCATTTAGTTTTGCACCTCTGTTTTCAAGGAAATGTTTAAAAAATCAATCAAACAATCAAAAACCAACCATACCTATAATTTTGTACCAAACAGCACCTTAGAGGACCATCAGCTGTTTGAGGTTGAACTGGTACTGAACATCAGTTGCAGATTTTTGCTGAGGCCAATGTCTTGCCAAATGAACCCTATCTTAGTTTTTCAGCATTAATCAGTTATTTTAAGTCACATTACTGAGAAAATGTTTAAAGCAATATATGAACAGTTCTCCATATGAATATAATTTTAGACAACTTTTAACAACTTTGTGAATGAGAGCATAGCCTAAAACCATAGGCTGGGTCTCAAGAGTCTGTGACAAAGAGCAATAAGAATTCATTAATTTCAGCTTCTGATAACTTCAACAGGCATATCTGAAGTATGATTATGTGGGAGAGTAACAGCCAGCTGTTGTGACTAATGATCTCATCATTTAAGATGTATACAATAATATTCTTATCTTATACTTATCAAGGAACAAACTTGGCAAACTGACCCGATCAGGTAAATAACTTTGTGAAGACAAAGCTGAGGATACATTTTCCAGGAAGGAAAGACTTGTTATCAGAAAGATTTGTTGTCAATACTAGAAGATGGGTATGTGTTTCTCTCTACGAAGAAAATATCAAAAGTGCTTACTGCATAGATCTGATGCCTTTGTCCATCCCAAACTGTTCTGTACTAATCAAAGAACAGAGTACTAGGACTGAACCTTTTCTGACAATCTTTATGAAATAGATCCACCAAAAGACTTACACAGGCTTGTAGACATCCACTTTGTGGAAGTCTCAGTATGGGACCTGGTAACCAAAATCTAAATCCTGTAAACCCATTCCCTGCCAGAATGTGTGGCAGACCATGTGCAAGGGCTCTCCATGCAGCATGTCTAACCTAGGAGGGACCATCTCCACTCTGCACCAGTACAACCATGCCAGAAGTGTCACAGGAACCGGTCCCAGCAGCTCCCAGCTGCTTTTGTGGGATAGTTTTCAGCCAGGTTAATTCCCTGATATACTCCACTGCAAAGCCACACCACCATAAGAGACTGGGGAAGCAGAATGAGAGCGAATGGCCACAGAAAGGCCAAGAACAGATGGGAAACCGTTCCTTCTGGAGAACCCGTGTTGATTTGCACTTACATGGGACTCATGAGAGCCAGTGTGAAGGGAAGACAGCCAAAAGGAAATGACAGGAGTTAGGTACACCTTGCTCTCCAACTCTTACAAGGACCATCTATCCCTCAGAATTAAATACCAAAGCTAACCCTCAACATGAAGTGGGAATGAGGAGGGACCTTTACTGAACACCTCAGTAATTAATGAACTCACTCAGAATATTGAAGTCCCTCCTTTGCCTAATGTGTTTTGATTAACAGCCTTTGCCCCTGGTCTAACTAGTAGGCTCATTCGTTCTTCCAACATGTTACAACTGAGGCAAGGTTGAAAGAAGATATGAGTGGGTGAAATCTGTAAACCAGAGATCAAGGTAGTTGCTTGCAAGTGAATTTTAAGAGTTCTTGTGCTCAGCTCCAACTGATACTTTGCATAGAATAATTCAGTGTTAATTAGAGAAAGAATGAAAACCCCAGTACTCCTGCATCCATGTCAACACCTGCACTAGCAAGATACTGGGTCATGTTGCCTCTTGTTCACTTTGGGATGCTTCTATGTAAAATAGAAAAGGCTGACTCAGAGAAAACCCTGCAGCAGCCAGAGCTTTTAGTCTGCAAGCTCAGACAGAAGAGAGATCTGAACCCAAACATCCAACTTCTGGGTGAAACTTCAGGCAGAAGACGCAGCAAGTATCCTCAACATCCTTGTCTGAAGCATGTTAGGGCTGCTCATGAAATCAGAGGGGATTGTCTCAGTTCTGTGCCCTGGCAGGCCTAGCATGAGCAAGGTAGAGAACTTCTCAGTGCTGTCGAGACTGAAGCAGCTTTGCTGATTCTCAAAAGCAGACACAGAAGCCCACCTGCTCTGAGGGGGGTGGCTTTAATGCTGCTGTCCGAATCAGACTGTCCCATCACAGCAGGGAACCTGTAAACAACATCTTTGGCAGTGGTGGCACATTTTTGCCAAAGCACACGATAGACACTGTACCCAGTAGTGTTCAGAGAGCATGCTGTTACACATGCTTATCATCCGGTGACCTGGAAGCCACTCTCTGGATGGAAAATGTGCATGAAGTTTGCCATCCTCAGAGATGAATCTGGATGGAGTACCACTTGTCTACAGAAGTCAAGCTACCTGTAGCTGTTCAGATGTTGTGAGGAGGCCTAAAACTTATTTCACAGTTGAAGAATAATTAGGGAAAATGAGCAGCCATGGCTTTCACTGCTTTCAAAGACATCTGCAAATCAACTTTCAAAATCTGGGTCCTGGGATGTGGCAGCTGTTGCTTACTCTTTTGCTTTGGCTCACTCCCCAGATTCACATACAAACAGCCGAAATGGTTCCTAATATGGGGATATGAATCTATTTAATGCAGCGAACCCAGATGAACTGCTGTATAAACTTAGATCCCAAGAGAAGCTAAATCATTATTCTAACGACCAAACCATATTGTCTCAAGAAGCTTTGTGAAAAACTCTTGAGTTTTCAACATGGCAGCTTTCCTTTTGCGGAACAGCAACAGTATTACTCGTAGCAAAATAAAGCTCTATTTATTACAATTCAGAATATTAGATACGGTAAACTTAATTAATGTTGAGAGAGGGTATTACTCTTATAAAACAAATGTGCTGCAGACTTATTGTAAAAAGCCATAGAACCAAACCAAACATTAGAAACTTGAGAAGCCCAGAATTAAATGTAAAATTAAAAAAAAAATCTCTTTTTTTTTTCAGATCTGCAAAGGCTCGGTAAGATGCACAGGCTTAACCTTAACCCTGTATCACAACACATAGCATTTGTGTTAAAACATGGTTATGAGTTTTAAAGACTGTAAATTAAATCTGTTTTTCTTTTTTCTCTCTTGGTACTGTTTCAATCTGTTAAAAGCTGTTTGGCACATCTTCCTCATATTCTGATTTTTCCTGTAGAACCTGCCCTGCTACTTGGCAGTGCACACCACTGAGTTACAGCTATGTGTACAGTTAATGTGCCCGATAATTAGATGAATTGTTTGTGATATAACTCTGAGATGAAGGCAATAGAACAGTGCAGAAATTTTCAGAGTTAGTAATAAATGTCTCTGAATTGCAACATACAGCTTGTGTATTGCATGTGATAGGAAATATTTTGAGAATTTGATGTACTTGGATGTCTCAAAATGTATTAGTAATTGGAAATATTTGACTTCTGATGATCTGAATGTGCTGCCAGAAATACAAGTATCTCCCATTGATTTGTATTAGCAATGACACATAGAAGGGAAACTAAACCCAAACAGGCAATAAATTAGATGTTACCCAAGTGAATAATGACATTGTCAGAATAATTGTCTCCCGAAGTAAGATCAGTCAGTGTTTTATGTAATCCCAAAAAATTTGAATATGGCTATCAGACACCAGCAGTATTCTAAGAAACAGTCAATCATATGATATCTAGACATCAGAATTTAAAATTTTGACTTTTGATTGAAAGCCAAACAGGGAAGCAGATGGAGCTCCACAGTAAGTACATACAGTACAGCTTTGACTCTTATATATATATAAACATATATAGAGAGAGAGTACGTATTTTTAAGGCAGTGCTTTTCGGGTTTATCTTGGTACTTTACGTGAATAAAAATTCTGTAGATTTCTAAGGCTGGAAGATCTTGATGAGCTGGAAAATATTGTCAATGGTACCCCAGAAAATAGGGAAAAAGCATAATGTATACCACTGTTTGCTGGGAAAACCAAACCAAACCATAACTCAGAAAAGCCCCAGTCCACTTTGCTTCATGGGGAGCACGACACCCAGATAAATCTTTTTTTCTTCTCAGTGTGACTCCCTGAGCAGAAACCTGCCTGGGGAAGGCAGATACCAAAGGATCGTGCTGTTTTGGCCCGTTCAAGCGGGTAAGCGGGCTAGGGCCAAGCTCTGCAAGCGGGATGGATTTTCCCTTAGTTCTTTATAGGTTTGGTTTCTGTCACTCTGCAGTTGATTTTGTTTGTTTGTATGTTTACAAGTTTATTAACAATGAGGAAGGCTGGAAAGCAGCTTTAAAGACCCTCTTGGAAGCGGACGTTTTCCCTTGGCAATCTCACCAAAATTTTTATTTGGCCCTCATCGCACCCTTTGGGTTGTCAAGGTGGGGTATGAAAAGATGGGGAATGAATGAATGAATGAATGAATGAATAAATGAATAAAGGTCACACAAAGCATCTCCACATCCTCTTTATTTATGACTGGCGGGAGCGGGCGCAGCCCCCAACCGCGCTACCCCCGCGTCCCCTCAGCGGGGCGCATGCGCAGGCCCCGGCTCCGCCTCCCCGCCCCAGCGCGGCCCGGCCTGCCCTCGCGTGATGGCGGCCGCTGCTGAGGAGCCGTTCCCTTTCCACGGCCTCCTGCCCAAGAAGGAGACCGGTGCCGCCGCCTTCCTTGCCCGCTTCCCCGATTTCGACGGCCGTGGGGTGCTGCTGGCCGTGCTCGACACTGGCGTGGACCCGGGGGCGCCGGGCATGCAGGTAACGGCCGGCAGAGCGCCCTGAGTCACCGCCGGGGCCTCCGCGGTCGCTGGCCGAAGCGGCCGGGGTGGGCTGCTGGAAGGAGGCGGGGGGGGAAGGTTATTTTTTTTATCATTTGTCTATTAACGCTTCTTCATCGCGGAGCTTGTCCGTGGGTTTTTATGTCACCGTTGCTCGTGGGCTCTTGTCAACGTGTTTCCGAGCAGATGTGGCGAGGGAAGCCTCGAGAAATGGTCCTCACGCGACCCGTCTGGGTGTTGGGGCCTTTGTGTTAGCTGAGCGGCGTTGGTGTCTGCCCTTTGTTTGGCACGGGCACGGGTTTTGTCTCAAGTAACCTCATGCAGGGACCTGGCCCTGGCGTCTGTTTAGTTCAGCCTTCATAAGTGACTCCTGATGTGCTTCAAGGGAGTAACAGGGTTAGTGAGGAGGGCATTTGGGGTGGATGGTGGGACTGGGCAGCTGCTGTAACTTCAGTTAAGCTGGACTGAAGCTAGCCAAAAAGTAGCCAAAAAACAAACGGGATACTCCCTTGTCTGTCCATGTCATTGATAAAATGCAGTTTTGTAGGCATATATATATAAATGGGATGTGCAGAGTTCTGAAGTTATACGTGAAAGCAAAATGCCTCAGGGGTTGTAAAGAGGAGTAGTGAACCAAAAAAGCATGAGTTCGTGGGCAATAAGGGGATGCTTTACTTTGGCATGGATTAAAAAAAATAGGTATGGTCAAGACTGAGGTCGTGAGAGTTCATAATAATCCGTTAAAGTCTGAGGTTACCTGATTTCTTTATCTGGAAGATAAAATATTAGGGAGTGAAGCAAAAGATTTGCAGAGAACTTTGGAAAAAGAAATACAACTTCCAGTGGATGAAAATGAATTTCAGGGGGTGTTAGGGAAGCACATAAAGAAGCTGTCTCTGTGTTCTTCCCACAGTGCCCACCTCATGCAGCTGGCAGGATGCACCTTGCTAAACTATGGAACGTGGCAGCTTATTGCACAGGGCGTGGGGAATTACAAAGGAGATTCAGGCAGTGCATAGTTTGAAACAGAGCTTCGTAAATGTTGCTTCAGAAGGAGGATGTCCTCGCTCTTTGGTGAACCGGGCAATTTACATTTTGCCTCTCCAGAATAAGGCGGTATCCTGGGGCGAGACAGCATACTGCACAGTAGGAGCAGTCATGTGGTGACATGCAGTTTCCAGCCTTGGGATGCCTTTTCCCTCCTGCCCTCTTCTCTGCTGCTGCTTTTTCTTGCTGTCAGACTTACTGCTGGTTCTCAGTGTGGCATGGGATTAGAACGTGGAGAATTGAGTCAGTTGTTTAAAGCAAAAAGAGGGCACTATGCAGCAAAGTTGATAGGTATTACATCTTTTAGTGGAAGTTATTGTCAATAATAATTAAAGGCCAAAATGAGCTACCCTGTTTTGAGTATAGTGGGGTTCTTAGTCAAAACAAAAACAAAAGGTCACGTTTTGATGCTCCACAGTGTCTCATTCTTAGGTAGGTTTCCTTTGCCTTGTTATTTTATACTTTGGTTTGTCAACACCTGTAAATGTGTGGCATGCAGTCAGTTGCTGAGGGACAGGATGATTTAGGGTCAGAGTATGACAGAGGAGAACCTTTGTGTTTATATATTTCCCTGGACATTTGCTGCTATACAGACGTTAGTAACTGGGCTTTACAAACCTACTTGCATCAGTTGTATTTTTCTGTTGGTTTTCTTGCTTTGCTACGTAAAATGTTAATCCAACTTGTACTTATTTTCCTTTCCTTTCTGAATGTCTTGTAGCTGGTGTCCTAAAGTGAACTTTCTCACCTAGACTTCCATTGCTTTGCACTCTGCCTGTTGCCACCAACTCACAGTTCAGTTTGTCGGCTTCTTTCATACTGCTTTCTCCCCCTCTCAGCAAAATCTGTTTCCTAGCGTTATCTGCCAAATCCTGGCTCTTGATTCCTCATTAAGGCACAGTACCTGATGAAATTTTGTGTGGGCGTGGAAGTTTAATGGAGTGTTGTGGTTGTATATGTGTTGTCTTTGTTCATCCCCACCCTGTCATTTCCCTCCTGCTGCTGTTGTTTCTTGCTGTATTTCACGATAGATAAGTTGTATGGTTGGATAAAAGTATGCTCAAATGCATCTGGCTTTGCCTTTTTAATGCAGCATCATCACAGGGAGTGGTATTCCAGTACTTTTCTTATACTTATCAGCTGCCAGCATTATACACATGCTTTATTTTTGAAGTGTTCAATTTACAACTTCATGTGTTTTACAGAGTCAGAGCTAACATGAAATCACATTTTTGAAACTTCAATAAAAATGTATAAACAACAAAATCATTCTGGTATTAACAAGTAGGTTTTTTTTTTTCAAATGATTGTAGGAAAACAATTATAGTAAAAGTACAATTGTGTTTTTTTATGGATACATTATAAAATTTTTTTCATTGCGTGGAAATTTTCTTTTTGTTTAATTTTACTGCAAGATGTATTGAAACATACCTCCTGTCTGTAATACATTCAGTACTTCAGGATTCTCTGATCAGACAAGGAAATTGATCAAGTTCACATTGATTTTATTTCTTCCCTCGGAATTACAGGACCTGAAAAAAGCAGTTGAAATCTGAGTTTCACTGTAGCATTGCTATTGGTGGGCACCATGCCAAGCAGCAGCTCATGTCCGCACAAGAACCCGTATCAGTTGCTTGCAGTGAATGACTGACTGGCTGGATCGCTGCCACTAGGAATTGAACCTTGGACCTTTGCAACTCAAACGCTCAGTTCTCTGTGGCTGACTGAAAGACTCCGATTTGTTGATTGTAATGGCACAAACACACGTGTGTGTTTGGACCTGCTATTCAGTGGGAAGGCAAAGAGCTGTGTAGTGTAGGAATTACACATAGCATTTCTGGAGTGGCTGGGAAACAACCTTCAAAACTACCCAAGCTCACTACGGCATAAATTGGTGTTCGGGCCACCTGTTGCAGTATAACTTGTCTGCTTCGCACACGTCACCTCAGATTATGTTTTAGTTCTTGTTTTCTTGTGCTTTGATCACTGAACAGCTTATTTTTCAACACGCCTCTAACTAAAGTGTCTGATTCGGGTAGTATCTTGCTGTATTAGTGGAGCTGCTCTTGACTTCCCTGTGAGTGGAGGCAGGCATCTGAAGACATTAATTACAAACACAAGAAAATTATACTTTGTGTGAAAGCCTATGCACTGAATTGCCCAAGTACGTTTTCCCTGCTGCGTAATGATTGTTCAGCAGATGTTTTAGCAGGTTAACGTGTTTTTAGGGGTTTTCGTAACTGAACGTGAATTTCTATGAACAGACTAGCAGTAGGTGGTTTCTGCAATGAGAGCTGTTCTGTTTGTTACCTTCTGGGAAATAGGAATCAATGCCCTGTTTGTACTTGTTGCAGTTGTTTTTGACAGCTATTAAACCTGTTTTTTACTGGGGGGGAAGGGACATGGGGGCAATTGTTTGCTGCTTTGTGTTGTTCTAAACCACGAGAGTTTGAGACTTTGGAGTACTTGTCCTTATTTGTTGAGGTGTGATAAAAGCCTGGTAATTGTCTTTTTTGACAGCAGGAGTGACCTATGAAATTATTTGATCGTGTTGTTCGTTTCTGCTGGCTGGAATCCACAATTCCAGAGCATGATTTGTGCAAAACTACCTGCCATGTGTGTTATGTGTAGGATCAAGATTATTCATAGAGCATGAAAGAAAAAAATACCAAATATTTAAACAGTGGAAAACAGCAAATGGTGCCAGAGTTCTGAACAGGAAGCTTATTTCCCTGCTTTTGGTACAGTTATTATATAGGTGTTTGATTTCTTTATCAATCTTTAATGTAGACCTGTAAAACTAGGTGCTTATGGCCAGTTCCTGTTATCCTTCAAGCAGCTACTTCTGCATATGGAACAGTTTATTTGCTGAGTAAACTGATATAATAGGTGAAGCATGTTATTACAAGAAGATAGCATTGAATATTTTTGCCAAATATGTAAGGGTCTTAGTCATACTCTTAGTAACTGTAGTAGGTTCCTCTAGTTGGTTGGGGCTTTAGGTGTGTCAGTGGTTTCTTTATTTTGCTGTATATCTTGTAAAAAACTGTTTGCCCTGCTAACTGTATTCATTCTCAAAATTCATTGGAAGTCAAATGGTGTGTCATTCTTCAACGTTATGTGATATTTTTCTTCACTTCTGAAGCTCCTGGTATTGCTCCTGTTTGATCCATTTGGTTCTTTCCACTTAAAAACACTTACTGCATATCCCTGTGGTTGGGTAGACTTGGACTCTTTCCCAGTAGGAAAACTGGACCTGCCATAATGTGTATTAGGGCTAGTTTTCATTTAATTGGAGAAGGCTTTGAAGTTGTGTTCATAAACTCTGCCTAGCAAGTCAGCTCTCCTTTCTCCTCACTCTGGTAAAACTATTCCTTACACAGTATTAGGTATATATAGCAATAGCTCCGAGCACTTCAGGTTTATTAAAATATGACACACAACCCTTGTAACAGAAAAATAAGATGATGATAGTTTGAGTTCCTGCTAGATTTATGCTCAGTTAAGACTCAAGCTTATAACTACGTGTGGTTCAGCACCTTTCATCTTGCTAGGTTTGTGCTGACATTACTGTAAAACTTGGCTGGAGCAGTAGGGTGAAAGCAATGTTGCCAATCACTGGAACATAAATAGTAGTTTTTGCGAATAGCGGTTTTGCAAATCAAGGGAAAATTTATAAGCCAGGAAGATAGACGTGTTGCTCTTAGTTCGCGGTTTAGCTGCTTTCAAGCTGTTTTTAGGTCCTTCTGTTAAAGATTAGGTGGTTAATAAAGTTACTTTTTTATTAACAAAAATTTTAAAAAAAATGTTGATTTGTATGCTAGAGGCTAATTAACTGACCTTTCAATTTTGCTGTGCTTACATTTTCAGATTACAACTGATGGGAAGCCCAAGATAGTTGATATAATTGATACAACGGGCAGTGGTGATGTAACTACATGTACCATTGTAGAACCTAAAGATGGGGAAATTATTGGTCTTTCTGGAAGATCCTTAAAGGTGAGAATCTGTATGGTGGTACAGAGAGGCATCTACCAGCTTTTCTCTGAATTTTATGCGAATTGATTGTAACAGTGAATCTGTTGGTCTCTTCCTGTTGTTATCAAGGATAATGGTTCTGGTCTGTTGAGGGCCTAAACTACACCAAGATGAGACGATAAACATTGAGCTTTGTCCCCGTCAAACTCTTAGTAACTCTTGATGACAGGGTGTTTCTCCTTGTTGATAGTACCTAGTGTTGATTGCCCTAGATCTCTACCTAAAATGTTGATACTGGGGCTGTGTTTTGAAAGTACTGTGGGCAGCTGATAAAGATGTTTTGACTGCAATGCCATATTAATTGATACTGATTTATGATGTACACAAGTCTGTTCTGCTAAGCTCCCTTACACAGTAGTGATTTGGTTGTTGTTTGCTTGTTTGTTTTTGATGCCATTAGTTAACCTATTTCTGAATGTACTTTTTTTTGTAGATTCCAGCAAACTGGGTAAATCCTTCAGGCAAATACCACATTGGCATAAAAAATGGTTATGACATCTATCCTAAAGCTCTTAAAGAGAGGATTCAGGTAAGAAAACTCCTTTTGCTTTTGGTGTATAGTCATACTTTACCGTTCTGATGTGGAAGTTTTTCTAGAAAACTACAGTATGTGCTTTGCTAACATACAGGCTGCTACCCAGAGGTTGAGAGGTGTTCTTTAACTGATTTCTGTGAAGTTTCAGTCACATCAGGTGGTCAAGTGGTCCACGTCAAATTAGTCCATTGAGGCAAAGAAGTCTAGACATTAGGGACACCTTTTTTTCCTGTGTAACAATTGTTTACTTACAGTATTATATCGAACCTTTTAGACATTGTGTCTCAAATCAGAACTCGCAAATGGCTTTGTAGTTTTCATACTTTGACATATGTATTGAGGAACACAATTTTATATTACAGAAGGAACGCAAGGAAAAGCTCTGGGATCCTCTTCACAGACTGGCTCTAGCAGAGGCCTGCAGGAAACAAGAGGAATTTGATGCTGCTCATAGTTCTCCCTCCCAAGTTAGTATACTTCTAAATAAGTTTGTAAACTTGTTTATGATTTGCTCCTGGTTGAGAGGATTCAAATATTTTTATTAGATGAGTGAAAGAAAGAGACTTGGGATAATTTACAAGTGCATCTTCTGACTGATTTTAAAAATAAATGGGTGGGTGGTTGTTTGATTTGCCTAAAGTTGTTTACTTTCTAAACTTGTTATCAAATATGAAAAGGGCATTAGTTCAAATATATAGTACCATATTTATTAAGTTTTATTTTTAATTCTAGATGGTAGCCTGAGGAAAAAAAAAGTTGTTGTGCTCAAAGTTGGAATCTTGTAAACATATCCCTTCTAAAAAGTAGATACTTTTTCGTTGAAGTACCAGACGTTCTTTTGGGCAGTTCCATATCGTTTAACAATCTGTAAAAAAAAAAAAATAAAAAAGGCATTAAATGTGATAGAGAAGTTGGAAATAGTTATACATACCACACCAAGAATAAATAGTGCATTTTTGGAGACCATTGAGCTTCTAGATGTTTGTGACTTCTGTCATAGTCTTGCATTTTTGATGAAGTAATGGAACAAATATATAACATTACAGTGATGAGCCATATTCCTTTCTGATTCATACCTACATAGTAATGATTTAAGAAATGATCTTAACTGTATTTTATTGCCTTGTTAGGTAAATAAGCTAATAAAGGAGGAACTTCAAAATCAAGTGGAACTGTTGAATTCTTTTGAGAAAAAATATAGTGATCCTGGCCCAGTATATGATTGTTTAGTATGGAATGATGGTGAGACCTGGAGGTAAATACCCCAACTTGTCTAAAATGTCTTGTTTCACATGTAAAGCAACAGATTGCATTAAAGAGTGTGTTAATTTTTACATCTGGCTCCCTGTAGAGGGGGCTTAAAATTTGCTTTAAAAAAATCCTTCTGTATCATGATAAACTTGTGATCCTAAATGAAGACGGGGTAGAATTTAAGTCGTACTAAAATCAATACAGTACAGAGTTTAAGCTTGTGGGATTTTCTTCTGAGGCAAAGAGTAAAATTTATTTTAGTATCCACTGGAAATAGGAAATTAATAATTTAAAAATGCATAAATCAATCTGCACAAGCTTCAGAATGTAATATGTCACTTCTCTTGACTGTTAAAGTGTATCATACAAACCAGTAGCTAAGACTTTACACAAATATTTGTGTACCAGTACTGAACATCTATCTTTACTAAAATTTCCTCAAAGAAAATGTGTGAATTTCCATATGCTTGCTTCACAAAGAAACTTATTTGAATTTAGTAGCACCTGAAAATCAGTTTATTTAGAGATCTTTGTTTCTGAATCAGTCTGTAAAAGGCTGGGTTTAAAAATATTGACTTAAAGATGTAAGATACCTTAAACACAGGACCAGGCCTGTTCAAGCCTTTGTGTTGCTCCTGTGTGAAGACAGAATAACTGGAAGTATATAACAGATGGAAAATTACCTTTTTTTGTTGTTGTCAACAGAGCCTGCATAGATACAACTGAGAGTGGTGACTTAACCAGCTGTACGGTGTTGAGAACCTACAAAGAGGCTCAGGAATATGGATCTTTTGGAACATCTGAAATGTTGAATTATTCCGTGAATATATATGATGATGGAAACCTTCTTTCCATTGTGACAAGTGGAGGTAACTGAAAGTAATGTTAAGAAAACTTTGCTGCTGAGGAGATATTGTGAGCAGCAGCAATTTATATTGTCTCCTGGTTCTGATATTTGCAATGGCTTAAGGCGGTTTATTAATACAGCACTCACTACTAAGGAATTAAAAATCAGTATTCAGATTTCCTGTGGTAAACCCAAAACAACATCTTGTTACTAAACTTGCTTGCATTTTTGTTTCTGAAATACAGTCAACTTTTTATCCGTATGTTTGTATACATAGTGTATTCATAGTTAGTTACGCTAAGATGTTCATGTATCTTACTGGCGTATGCTTAAAGTAGTGAACCGTATTTCAAAGAAGTTTGTTTTTTTGTTTTGTTCTTAAATGTAGGGTGATTACTGAATTTCATTGCTGTCCTTTGTGCTTTTATAATTTAAGAATCTTAATTAAAACGTCTGTGATGTGCGCCTTAGTTTTTATTTTGATTTATCTGAACTTTTTTGTGATGGCAGATGTCGCTGTAGCTCCAACTGCTCTCATCCCATGTTTGTGCATTCTGTTTACAGTCCTATTTTGTTTTGGAAATATTCTGAGTGGTTAAGGTAGTATGGATGTATTTGATTGTAAAAACGTTCTAATTTCTTATGAAACTGTCTTATCTCAGTAAACTACAGAAACAGTTCTGGTTTCTAAATAAGTGATAATGTTGTGAGATTCCTTTTTATAGTTATGTGCAGTTTTAATTCTAATTCTTTTTTTAATCCCTACTATCCGGGTATTTTAGATACAATTTTTGTAACTTTTGAGTAGGAAACGTTGAGCCTTTCAGGTAACTTCTGTTAGTGGAGTTAATTAGTTAATAGTTCCTTCTCTTATCCTGCCTCCCCTCAAAAGCTGTTTTTGTTTTGCAAATTGCTATTCTTTACTGGCCTCTTGTCTCTTAGTATAATGCAACTTTATTTAAATAAAAGTAATTTGTATTATAGTTCAGTAAATGAAAATAAATTGAGAAGCAGTGTATTAAATAGGTATATATATAAAAAAAAAAGTTCAATAAACATAGAGTGCTATGGCTTCTCATTTGCTCAGGAGCACATGGAACACACGTGGCTAGTATCGCAGCTGGGTACTTTCCAGAAGAACCAGAACGAAATGGTGTGGCTCCTGGAGCTCAGATTCTTGCAATCAAGATTGGTGATACAAGACTAAGTACAATGGAAACTGGCACTGGTCTAATAAGAGCTGTGGGTATTTCACTGGATAAATTATTAATCTCAGCAGTTTAACTGAAGTGTAGAATACTGTGGAACGCTTCCTGCTTCAGTTGTTTATAGGTTATGTTTTTTATTGTCCTATTTAATTACCAGCTTTAAAAAAAATACATTTTCAGACTTATCTTGGGACTAGTGTTTTAATATAGAAGGTTGTTCAAGGTCTGGAGTTTTTTTTTTCTTTTTGGTTATAGGGAAAATGACTTTTTAATGTAATTTACTTTAGTCACTATGTTTTGTAGAGTCAAAAGAAATAATTCCTTTTTCGTAGATCAGTTTGAGGAAATGTTCTTTGCTGTTCCATAACTGACTTATTCTAGACTAAAATGTATTTTCCTTTTTACTTTATCAGATGATAGAAGCAATAAAATACAAATGCGATCTTGTCAACTATAGCTATGGAGAGGCAACACATTGGCCAAATTCTGGGTAAGTGCTACAGTGGTTAGTATAAAGTGTGTTAACAATACAGAAGTGGAATTCCAAGTTTTGGTTTTGTGTAGATGTTCTGTCAGTAGGAATGAATTGTGCAGGCCCAATTGGTTTACTCTTTTAAATATCTTCAAAAATTAAGTAAACATACTGAAAGTGCTATAAATTTATAATACAAGGAATATTTTAGAATAGTAAAGAATTCTTTTAGTGGGAACACCATACAATCTGTGTTGGTTTTTTGTTTGCTTTGTGTGTTGCTTTTTGTTTGTTTGGGTTTCATTTTTTAAACTTAATGTTGCTACATGATTGTTACTCCCTTCTAAAATAGAAGATGTTTTTTGTGGATAACTTCAGTACTGGAACAAGCTCTGCTTGATTTACGTATTATGCAGCAGACTGCATAATATTCCTCTGTGACTGGTCCTGCAGAGATTCTGCTTAGGAATCGTGGGAGTTTTCCTATGTGGTGGGGGGGAACATATTGTTGATTAATTACTTTTTTTTTCCTCTTACTTCAGGAGAATTTGTGAAGTAATTAATGAAGCAGTGTGGAAACACAACGTAATCTATGTTTCAAGTGCAGGAAATAATGGCCCTTGCCTTTCTACAGTCGGATGTCCTGGTGGCACTACATCTAGTGTAATAGGTACTTTCCCCCCACCTCCCCCCAAAAACAGAAAATTAACGGGATTCAGCTTCTCTCTGGTCAAGCTGTGTACTTGTTACGTGTTTGGGATCACAAAATTGATTGCTATACTAAATCTAAAATATTTTCAAATACTACTGGCCTACAAGATTAATTTTAAGGGAGGCATTTACAGTATGGTTAGGTATAGAAATTTAGATTATCTTCTTACACTTCAAGAACTTAACCTATGTAGAAAACAGGTGGTGGAGGCAGATGATGTAGATTTGATATGCCTTTGTATAAAATTTGGAAAAGAAATCTTTGTGGTCTGATCTATCTGAAGAGTACAGAATTATTCTTTTGAACTGTAACAGTGTAAGCACACCACTCAGACCTTTAGCTATTTGTAAATGTAACTAGTAAAAATATTAGCAAGTTTGAGTCTGATTTGTCTCCTGAAAAGTCTTGTATTACATCCTAAATTGTCAGAAATGCAGTTTTAGAGGATGAGGTATAAGACTTACCAAAACATGTAACTCTCAAGGGTAACTTTTCCTGGTTGTAATTTTATATAAATCCTCTGGTGCAGCATTACTGCAGTACACGAGGTACTAGCGAAATCTCTCATGCAGGCAGTACAGCAGATAGACTTTCATGGTTTGAGAGAGACTGTTTCAGGACATCTACTAGAATTAACACTCATTGCTTCCTAAAAGCTGACTTGCAATTACTCTACCAGTGAGACTGGACAGTTGGGAACTGCATTGGCTTTGCTCTTATAGTGCATCAACTCTGTCAATTCAGCTTCTTTGTTGTATCACTCCAGAGACTGGATCTGCATGGAGGTAGCTTGCTCCTTGTCCTCCATCTGAAGTGAACAAGATGGGTTGGTTTGAGGAGAAAACCAAAATACAGTTGGCAGGATGGCTTAGTTCATGCAGTGTGGATGTGGACTGTGTCAAATGTGGTTCAATTAGCCTGGTGTGGTGGTTTCGTATCGTTGTGATAGTGCTTGAGTCGTAAGAAGGGAGTATACAATTTAGAACAGTCACCCTGAAAGGATGTAATGTGCTTGCTTGACATTGTGTTTTAAGAATAAAATTTAGTGGGCTTTCAACTTAGCCATTGACATGCTCTAGGTTCTTTGGACTGATAAACAAGAATATAGTGACTGTCTCATGGCCATGGTGGTTGAGCTGTGTGGATGTGGCCATCTGTTTGAGGTGGAGTGGCTCCAAGCCGTGTGAACGTGAATGAATTCATACAGATTCCTTTGAGGCAGCCTTGGTGTAGTTTGTAACAGTATAAACACAGCCAAAATTATTCTCCCCCTCCACCCCAAAAAGGGGGCGGGCACGTTAGTGATCTGTTGTGAAATAAATGCAGAAGGTGAATATATACTGTTTTAGTTGAGTAAAAATGAAACTTTGAAATTATCCATATTATGTAAGATTTTCTTGTTGTACAGTATGACTATCAGCATGGCTTTTACACTTGCTTTGTAAAAAATATTTGGACTTAGTGAGATGCAAAATTCGTGTTTGTCCATTTTAAACATTAAAAAAGTGTTTGGTAATAAATTTGAAACATTTTATTTTTGTTTTATTACAGCTTCAGCGTACATCTAAAGTGTTTTTTTTTTAATAGGTGTTGGTGCCTATGTGTCACCTGATATGATGGTTGCTGAATATTCTTTGAGAGAAAAACTACCAGCAAATCAGTATACTTGGTCATCCAGAGGGCCTAGGTAGGTTATGCTAAAAGAAGAAATTCATTACTTTTGGGCTCAGATTAGGTTATTCAAAATCTAAAAATTGGTCATTAATACCAGAATGACAATATATCTTTCCCACAGGAAGAGCTTAAGTAACCTGCTGTTCTTGGAAAGTCTTAACATGTAGGGGGCTGCGGTCAGTCCCTAATGGCTCATCTCCGCCGCTCCCTCACGGTCACTCCCTGCCCCTGCTCCACGCAGGGTCCCTCCCACGGGATGCCGTCCTTCCTGAACTGAGCCTGCGGGGGCTGCCCACAGGCAGCAGCTCTTCAAGAACTGCTCCCACACGGCTCCGTACCACGGGGTCCATCCCCCAGGAGCAAACTGCTCCAGCACGGGTCCCCCACGGGTGGGCGGCAGCTCCCCCCAGACCCCTGCTCCTGCGTGGGCTCCTCTCCACAGGCTGCAGCTCCGGCCCGGGGCCTGCTCCTGCGGGGGCTTTCCATGGGCCGCAGCCTCCTCCAGGCCACATCCACCTGCTCCACTGGGGGCTCCTCCACAGGCTGCAGCGTGGAGATCTGCTCCATGTGGGACCCATGGGCTGCAGGGGGACAGCCTGCTCCACCGGGGGCCTCTCCACAGGCCGCAGGGGAACTTGTGCTGCGTGCCTGGAGCCCCTCCTGCCCTCCTGCTGCACTGACTGTGGTCTCTGCAAGGCTGTTTCTTTCACATTTTCTCACTCTCCCAGCTGCTGTCACACAGTACGTTTTTCCCAGAGGCCCAACCAGTGTCGCTCCCTGGATTGGCTCTGGCCAGCAGCAGGTCCCTTTTGGAGCTGGCTGGAGCTGTCTCTGATCTAACATGGGACAGCTGCTGGGCTCTGCTCACAGAGGCTGCCCCTGCTACCAAAACCTTGCCAAAACCAGATAGAATGTCTCAGAAGAATTTGATAGTTACATGATAGCCAAAAGAAGAAAAAGAATAACATTTCTTCATGGGTGTCTAGGCTTTCCTGTTTTTCTTTTAAGTTATACAGTACAAGTACTGTATCCTGTATTTTATGATTTAGCCTATAATATTATTGAGTGAAGAAGAAAACAAACATAACCCGAGGTTGGTCCTTGTTTTTTTTGTTGTTTACATAGGAACTGCTTCCCTATTTGCAGTGGTCTTTAAAGTTAGTCATCGTGGTGTTTTTGTATTTTTACAAGAAAGAATATTGTTCCAAGAACCTTATTTATAGTTGTCATGTTTCATGGAGGGGAGAGGGAAATGTACTCTCTCTCCCTCTGGCTGCAAGAGGGAGAAAGACTTATTAATATATAAAAAACACATTTTCTATGTGCTGTCACTTTGCATTGTAAAATAGACAGAATGAGTGTATGTCAACTAGAAGGCCAAAGTCTGACCGTAGAGGCATTCTCCTTGTGTAGGGTGGAACACAGGTGACTGAAGAGTTCCTAAAGTTTTGCCAGAGCAGGCTTGGGGAAGGGGGTCAGTCTGTCTGAGTAAGCACTAAGGGCTTTCAGTCAGATATGCTGTCACTGCTTGGCTGGAAGAGTCATGATAGACAACCTGTAGTCTGTATAGGACTCAAAATATATCTAATTACATTATGTTACAGAATCATATTGAGAATGCTGTGGTTCGAGACAAACCTTGCACGTGTGAAGCTATTAGTGCAGGATTTAAGTCCACCTGAAAAAAACCTTGCCTCTGCACAGCTCAGGCACCGTGCTAAATTATTCCAATGATACACTTTTTGTCTATACAGAGCGAGGAAGATTGAGCATGTGTCTCATGCAGTTGAAAATTAGGTGCTGCTTTAACTGTGTTGTAGGTACTCACTGTTTTTAAATATGCTTGGGCAAGAAAGAAGGTGACTCCATCACAGCTAATGCTGATCCACCTCTTGACACTCTTTGTCTTCACCCCTTGCTGTCTTTGTCTCAGGTTCCGTATCATAATTCAAAATTTAACCTGCTTGTGAAATGGCTATGTGCACAATGCAGATCTGTAGATTTTGGATCTTTTCTAGTCTTCCTGTCCCTTCTACTATTTTTCTTTTAAAATAATAAAGGGTACAAGGGTCAGTAGAATACTTATTACATACTGAAGTATTTGATAGGTCTGTTTGCATGCGTTTTCTAATCTAAATTCCAGAAGATACTCTGCTGACTAAACTGTAGTCCTTTGTAGAGTATTGAAGGAGTGAAAGTTCAGAAAATTTTGACTGAGAAAACAGGCATAGCTGATGATGAATTTGACATTTTAAGTTGCAATTTATGTCATGCTTTGTCTTGTTTTTAATGGGTTAATGTTTTAGTGAATTAAAGTACCTGAGAATGTTACCTAATGCTAAAATTATCTTAAGTGCACAGATAACTTCAAGATAAAGTATGCAGAATAAATGTTTGTTTTTCAACGATTCTGTTTTTACACTAGCACTGATGGAGCCCTTGGAGTAAGTATCAGTGCCCCTGGAGGTGCTATTGCTTCTGTTCCAAACTGGACTCTGCGAGGAACACAACTCATGAATGGCACATCTATGTCTTCTCCCAATGCATGTGGAGGCATTGCATTAGTACTGTCAGGTAATAGGCTATAATTTTAAATGTAGGTGCATAATGTAAACGATATTATAGCAATTGTTTTAGGAAAAAAAAATCTTACTTGCAACTTTTTAATTATTTTCCAGTAATACCCTTATTTTTAATTTCAGGACTCAAAGCTAATGATATTCATTACACTGTTCATTCTGTCAGAAGAGCCTTAGAAAATACTGCAGTGAAAGCTGAAAACATAGAAGTATTTGCACAAGGACATGGTATAATTCAGGTCAGCCAAAAAAAAGGGGGGAGGGAGATGAAGACCAGCATAACGGCCAGTGGAAAAATGACTAAAAAAGAAAGTTTTCTAGATGAGCTCAGACAGCTTGCTCCCATGCTACTTGATTAGCAGATTTGATTCAGGGTGAAGAAGGGAATGTAGTGGGAGGGGAGGAGGAATCGAATATTTCTCTCACTTCAGCATACAGTTGGTTTCTCTAGAATATGTGTTAACTTGACACATTCCTAGACAGACCAAAAGGGTGTGTGGACATAAAAGTAGGTTGTGGGTTTTTGTCACCCACATACAGATGTGGATGCCTAAATTCTGTCTTAATGTCTGAAAATGTTTTTATGCTGTTGTCAGAGAACTGAACTTGTTTTTTGTAGACAAAAGCTGGAACTGTAAGTTCTGGGCGATGCAAATAGATACCCACGCTGGTTCACAAAGCAGTACAGCTGCAGTTTTGCAATGACCTTGCTGTGAGTGGGCCTGCAGAAAAATCTGGGCATTCATTGTATCCTGTGGTCTTTTAAGTAGCTTGGAAATCTGCAGTGTAAACCTTTTTATGATAAAGGCATTGTGAATGAAACTCCCTGTGCATAAGCTGAGGCTCTTAAAGAGCTGCTGCTATGTTTGCCTGCAGTCACTTCCATCGTAGCCAGACAGAGGTACTGAGATTTTTCTGTCATGCTTAATGATGCTAGATATTAAGAGCTTAACCCTAAATCCATGTTCTTCTGATGCTAGAACCCAGTAGCTGATGCCTTCTAAGTATATATGTAATGCTGAGTTTGGTACAGAAGGCAGCATGGTGGTGGCCATACCAAATAAAAACGTTGCCAAAGAAAAATGAAATGCAGCAGTTGTGTCTTATGATTTACTAGTCTGTGGTAAAAGCATGTGTTAAAATGTGGTTAAAACTGTGACCTGAGAGACAGAGGTTATACTGTATCTGCTTGTTTCAGAGGAGAGTCCCCTACTCTGATGAAGGTAGCTTGCTGAAGTATAAGAGTGTAAGATTTTTTGAGTCAGTAGAATAGAAAGCGAGGTAGAAGGGTCTCTTTTCAAAACACAAAGATGACCTTGTCATCTGAGTTTAAGAGAATGAACAATCAAACGCTTATTTCACATCATTATATAAAACTTACATGGGCATCCCATCTTGCTTGTATGTGTAAGTGTTTAACTTACAGTACTGTATAGAAGGTTTAAATGCTTGACTAGTTTTGCTCTATATATGAGAAGGAGCAATAAAGTAGTACTGTAGAACAGGACCTATGTCTTCAGAGTCATCTCTGGAAACCTTTGCTATGCATCTTCTGATGAATTTATTGCAAAGGGATTTTGTTGTATCGTTCCTTTAAATGTTCTCAACCATTTCAGTGTTCCATATGGCAGTTGCATGCTGTAAGTTTTGTCTCATTTTGGTATTGAATATCATGTAATGTAAAATCAGTATGAGTCTAATAGGCATTGTGTTAGTTACTTCACTGCTTGTTGCTACACTAGATGAATGCTGCATGTGGAAGATAATATGCAATAAGGTTGAAATGTGTTAATTTAGAATGTGTTCTAATAGGTTGATAAAGCCTATGACTACCTCATTCAGAATTCATCATTCACAAGTAACATAGGCTTTACTGTTACTGTTGGAAGCAATCGTGGAATCTACCTCAGAGACCCTGCCCAGATAGCTGCACCTTCTGATCACGGGGTTGGCATAGAACCTGTCTTTCCTGAGAATACAGGTAGGAAAGAGCTTGCTTTGTATGAGGAAAAAAATGGATTGTCATTTTTAAACAAAAAAAAAGCTGTGACAGAGAGGAATGATAGAAGTCTTGTACTACAGAAGGCATAAATGCAATTCTAAATTTGTTGGTAAATAAAGGCAAGCAAGTAAACAACTTTCTGATTTAATCTTAGATATTTAATTGCAGCACTCCTATGTTTCTGGTGAGTCTGTTGCTTCAAGCTTCCTCTCACTGAAAAAAGGCATCTCTGCTCTAAAGAAGTTCGAAGTGAAATTGTGGGGCACAGGAAAAAATACAGAAAAAAAATACAGAAAATAATCATATTGTTAATGTTTCCTGAAATTGTAGAACTTGGGAGATATTGTTGCAGATAACTCTTGACAAAGAATGAAGAATATTCTAAATAGGGAAGAACTTAAGTAATCTCTGGATATTTAAAGACCACAAGTTCTAGCTTTGCATTTCATTCACTAGCTATTAGTGGATAAGCATACATATACCTAAAGGTAATACAGGAATTGATACAGGTTTTAGTTATTTATTGATAGGGTGAGGAACTAGTGCCAGTCAAAATAGGTTTGACATCTTTTTTCCATAAACTGGTTTGCCCCGCTCTATTTTACTAAATAACAGCTGGGACTCGCCTCCCTGAGAAATGGAGTTGTATCATATTCAAAAAATGAACCATGTGAGAGCTTGTTACTGAGGTTAATTCTTTTCCTAAAATCAGTGATCCGGAAGAAGGTTGGCATGTGACAGTATGGTGAATTTATTTAGGAGAAGAGATGATGTGAATAAGACAGGTTACTGACTCAGAGTACCATAGTTGTGTGATCCGTTCCATTGCAATCAGTAATTTTTTAATTGACAATATGACACTGAGAAATAAAATAATTACACACTATAATGTGTAAATATACACATTATGCTCTTCTGTAGGAAGCAAATCTGAAAATGTAGTTAGATATTTGTAATGGGTGACTGGCTTGCAGCATGATATTGTTTCCCTTGTACTTGTCCTTTTGGTCATTTCTGTGCTGTCTGGCGTCTTCAGGAAGACGAAGTTTGGGCGGATTTAGTAGGATATTAAGGAAGACTCATCTGCTCAGTTTGTCTGTTGAAGTTCTCTTTGAGCTCTTACCGCTTCTGAGGTACCTCTGTGGAAAGCACATCTGATAATAGAGAACTCTTTTTTGTACCTTACAAAGATGAAATGAAGTTAAATATCTGAATGTTAAGCTAAGGTTAATTAAATCTAGAAAGCATTTTATTTTTTTTAAACGTCATTAATCTTTAGAGCAGGATAAAGGTGACTTTTATTCAATAAAACATCTAAACTCCAGGGCCAGGTGTTTTTATAGAAGCTATGCTTTAACCCATGGTTGTTTCGACACAAGCTGATTCACAAAATCAGCTAAATTGACTGTTTGCAAAGTCAGTCTAGATTATGATAATAATTCTTTTAATAAGCATAAACTCTCACTTAGGTTGCTCTATAATGTAATTTGGTAATTAGTGTAACCTTCAGAATGAGTGTAGTTGGTTTTTATTTTATTTCTGGGCATTAGGCGAGACTTTGCATCTATATAAGAATACTTATACCTGCTTCCAGGCAATGTTATAGGCAACTGAAGCATTGCTTACTAGCTTACTGACTCTTTGAGACTCAACTGTTTTGTTAAGAGATGATATAGATCACTGTCCTTTTTTGGAGAATCTGACTTTAGGGGACTAGGAAATTGGTTCCTATTATATTTTACTGAGATGGGTACATTTTATTGGCAGATATCATTACAGTAGAATATGAGTACATAACTTGTTAATTAATTATTTTTAATTTGTTTCTTGGCAGAAAACACTGAAAGAATATCTCTCCAGCTTCATTTAGCTTTAACTTCAAATGCACCATGGGTCCAGTGCCCTACTCATTTAGAGCTTATGAACCAGTGTCGACACATAAATATTCGTGTGGATCCACGTGGACTGAGAGAAGGAGTACATTATACAGAGGTATTAAAGTATTGGTATTCTATTCGAGACCGTATACCATTTTCATGTTGCCTCTATCAACTTTTTTTAGAAGTAATTTTAAAGAAATAAAAGCTTTATGCTTTACAGAACAGAAAATGCTGCCACACCTCCATATTATACACGCTGAATCCAGTGTTCAGCAGCAGTTACTCTATACAACTTTGTACGGCAGATGTAGAGAAGATTTTAAGTATATCTGTTTGAAAAATAAAAGCATATACATGGAAATAAATAAAAAATATATATATTGTGTTCTAGGTATATTTTCAGCTTTGAGAATTCAAAACACCCTGCAACTAAGTCATGTAGTTCAATGTTGTCTTCTGTAATTTCATTTTGACCAAAGATTTTAAATGGCTGTATTTTATTTTGTCAGGTGTGTGGATATGATATAGCGATGCCTAATGCAGGTCCTCTGTTCAGAGTTCCAATAACAGTTGTCATACCAACAAGGTCAGTAAATCCAAGCTTTACTGTCTTTTTTTAAGTTTAGTTTTGTGTACCCAGTTTACTTTTGTCATTTATTTCACCTTCTTTCTCTGGGAGTTCTTGAACTTACTATGAACACTGATAGGGAAGGGAGCAGGGCTCTGGAAAGTTTCTTGCAACAGGCTTGGACAGCAGTGGCGTTCGCTTTTTGTTTTGGTCTTGGCAACAAGAAGGCAGTATGTTCTTGGTCACAATAGCAGCAGTTTCCTGGTCCATCAGAATAAAGATGATTTCTGACTTTTTCAACAATATATCAGTATATTCTTAGGTGTATGTCAGCTGGAATTTTTTTTACTTCTAGCTGGTGGACTAGAGTCTGTAAAGGCAATGGACGTTATTTGTCAGGTAGAAATTGGGATAAACTTCCATCATAACCTTAATACAGAAAATTTAGAGAGTTAGTATTGTGTTATGGTCTTAACTGTTTTAAACATGTGACTTCAGTGATTGTGATAAGAGAGATTATTAAACCTATTCAGTGGACAGTCTGCTCAGAGGAAGAAATATAACGTTTTTCTAACTCATTCACAGAAATATTACTACTTACATGCTTTAGCTCACTTCAGTGGAAAGTCACTCAACCAGGAAATCCAGTTTCATTGAAAACCTTTGATTTTTATGCTTAAGTGCAGCTGTGTTTTGGGTTGGGGAGACCAGGGGAGAAGGTGTCTACATAATGTGGTAGAACAGATGTTTTAAAATTGTTTAGGTGCATTGTGCTGTCAGATCCTGTACTGGTACAGTTCTTGTACACGTAACAGAAAGAGTAGGGGCAATTACTACGTTTTGGACACTCAACAAATAATTAGCTAGAAGCTGGAAAAACAAATATCATAAATAACGCCTGAGGAGAAACTTAAAAACACTTTGGGACCTTACTAATTTGCTAACATCTCCTTGTGAAGCTGTGCGTGAGCAGTATTCCATTTAATAAGTTAATAAAATAAGTAATATTCTCTACTCTGTATAGTGCAGTAATAATACTTTACTGTGTTCTACTCTGTGCTGGTGTGGCCTTGCCCTCAAGTACTGTGTGCAGTTTTGGGTACCACAATATAAGAAAGACATGAAACTATTAGCGTCTTAAGGAAGAGCTGCAAAGATGATTGAAAGGTCTAAAGGGGAAGAGGTATGAGGAGCAGCTGAAGTCCCTTGGGTTGTTCAGCCCAGAGCAGAGCAGGCTGAGCAGAGGCCTCATGACGGCCTGCAGCTCCCTCATGAGGGGAGCGGAGGGGCAGGCACTGAGCTCTGCTCTCTGGGGACAGCGACAGGACCCGAGGGAACGGCATGGAGCTGGGACAGGGGAGGGTCACGCTGGTTGTTAGGAAAAGGCTCTTCATCGAGAGGGTGGTTGGGCACTGGGACATGCTCCCCAGGGAAGTAGACACAGCACTGAGCCTGCTGGAATTCAAAAGCATTTGGACAATGCTCTTGGACCTAGGTTTTTTTTGGGGGACTCAGGAGTTGGACTTGTTGATCCTTGTAGGTCCTTTCCAGCTCAGATATTCTGTGAGTATCAGTGATAGCCTCAAAAGGAGCCTCACCTAACGTTGACCACAGGCTCATTTTTTTTCCCCTTTATAAGTCTGTTTTGCTTAAAGTCAACTTTTTTTTTTTTTTTTTTTTTTTGGGGGGGGAGGGAGTATTTCTGGCATAGCAAATAGTGTGATTAAGTAGAAGCAAATCTGCAAATCAAAATGTATGGAGCTGGGGACTGAATATCCTCAATTATAGTCTGTTTGGAGAGTTTTTATTTAAAAATACGTTTTTAGGAAAAAAAATGGTGCTTCACAGCTTGATTAGTACTGTTTTCTTTTTGATGTACAGAGTAGATGAATCATCAAGCTATGACCTTGCATATACAGATGTTCATTTTAAACCTGGTCAAATCCGAAGGCACTTCATTGATGTTCCCCAGGGAGCTACATGGGCTGGTAAGGAAAATGAGCATATTGGTTAAATAAGAAACCACATCTGTCACACTTGACAAAGTTGTTCTGCAATCATTCCAATATCTGCATGAGTAAGAACTTAAGCATTTTACCCATGAATATGTAAAATCTGTATTTGATTCTAAGCTCTTACAGGAGTGATTTTTTGGGGAGGGTTATCTCATGGTTTCTGTTATGGTGGAATACCGTATTCGTCTTTTAGAAGCTAGCAAATACAATCTGTCCGATGTGTGCCTGGCTTTTAGCATTTATGGCCATAGCATTGAAAGATATCTTAACATAAGGTGATGGGCAAGGAGCTCATAATCCTGCAAGGACAAAAAAGAATCTTTCATTTGGACTGAAGTTTACTGATAAAACTTAATTTGAAATTCAGCAGCAGTCTGTGCTGTACAGTTGTATAACCTGTACTGTCTGATTAGTTTATACTATGTAGTTGAGTCACATTTCTTTTAACTGATCTCTCTGAACTTAATTTTCCTTAATCTGAAGGGGTCCTAGTAAATAACTGGTAGATAAGCATAATTCACCTATGAATACTTTGTATGTTATGCAGTACATACTTTGGTACTACATAACTTCTAAAACTGAATATCTTTTGAAAATAGTCCTTTAGGCCTTTTTCTGTTGAATCTCCATTTCCCATCTAAAATTTCTGGATGTTGAAGCAAAACTTTTTTTTCTTTACATCTAGAAGTGACAGTATGTTCATGTTCATCTGACGTGACTGCAAAGTTTGTGCTTCATGCTGTTCAGCTAGTGAAACAAAAAGCATATAGAAGTCATGAGTTCTATAAATTTTCATCCTTACCTGAAAAAGGATCAGTGACTGAAGCATTTCCTGTCTTAGTAAGTTATATTGGTGGGGTGGGAGGAACAGTGTTGTGTTGTTGTTGTTTGGTTGATGCTGATGATTAAGAAAAAAGCCCAAGTCACACATTTCTTATAGTAGTGAATGCATCTGTTCTTTTTGGTTTTAAAAAGGTCTCTAACAGCTCTGTAGTGTTTTTTAATTATCCCATGTTGCCATTCTCTCTTCAGTTTTAGCGCTTGTTTATACAGGCTAGGTTTTCCTTTTCAGGGAGGGAAAAGAGTTACTTCAACAAGTAACAGGGGCTGTAACTTGTTGAAGAGATAGAGTTCAGCATGTACTGAACTCTAGTGATTAAGGTGATAATCTGAGAAATCTTGTTGAGGTCAAGTAATACTGACTTGCTAACATTCTTATTGCTTAGATGTAGTAGACTTATCTTGGATAATGTTAGTTCAAGAGTCTAAAACAAAAACAGGCTGTTCAGGTATGTGGATGATCAAGTCCACTGCTCAAGTTTGGCCCACTGCACTGCTTAATTGAGACGTGTAGCTCTAAACGCTAAGAGAGGTTGTAATTTCTGTTCAGTCCTGTACTCTGTGTGAAAAAGTCAAGAGGGGGGCACTAAGCTTCGTTCATCCCACTGACTCTGAATTAATTTATTATGTTTAAAACAACCAAAAAAATACTGCCAACAAAAAACATCCCAAGCTTCATGTCGTCTTGAGGTAGAGAGCACTATCTCTTTTTCTGATATGTATTGATGTCATCTATAAACTAACTTGTCTGCCTAATTTGAAGGGTAGGAAAGGAAGATGTTACATATAAAAGCTGTATACCTTCCTCTGTAGCGTATACCCCTGGTACACTTCATTTTAATGGGAGTAATTGGACATACTCTTTTGTTAGAACTGTCTTGTATTTTCTGGATCAAGTGTAATGTTTGGTTTGCTACCATACAAACCAATATAATTGGTGTAAATTGGGCATGATAGGGTCATCTTTGAGTCATATTGCTTTTTTTTTTTTGGTTTGGGCAGAGTGAGGCTGGGGTGAATAGAAGGAGAAGAGACTGTGTGTCTAACCTTGCATTTTTGTTACACAGGCTGGAAAAACCATTGAATTTTGTGTTGCTCGGTGGTGGGCAAGCCTTAGCGATGTTAGCATTAATTACACAATTTCTTTTCATGGTGTACTTTGTGCTACTCCACAGCTAAACATGGTAAGTTTTCTAGAATGTTTATTTAGAATTATTCTGAAGTCCTCTGATAGAATTAAAAAAAAAAAAAGAAAGAAAAGAAAGCTTTTATTCACTCTTGCCTGTATTTAGGTAGACTAAAAGCATGGTTATACGTGAGATGTTCATGTTTTCTCTTAAAATTAGGTAAATAGGAGCTTAGTCCCACACAAATGCCTAGTGCCATTAGTTATGAATTTTTTATGCTTTTTCATTATGAATCACTGGGGAGAAAATTAGAGAAAAAAAAAAAAAACACCGGTAGAAAGGACGTACTAAGATATTCTCATTGCAACTATTGCAAATGTTTGTGTGAAGAAACTTTGCTGGGATCACAGTTCTTGAATTTGATTGTCTAGACCACCATTGCTAAAGCACAATACTCTGAATAATATTTCAGAATAAAATGTCATTAAAAGTTATTTTCTGTTTTGTTTGGTGTTGTATTGAGATGTGCCACTTGGTTTGAGATTCGTTGTTTAGGGCAATTAAGGGTACAGTGGATGGGCAGTATCATGACTTCAAGGTTCTGTGATACCAAAGGATTGAAAAGTTACTAAAAACATCAGTATCATGTTATTTACAGTACTTTGTCTTGCTGCTGTCTTGTGCAGGATGTTTTGGCTTGACTTTGCCTTCCTTAAGAGAGGGTGCTCTTTGAGAGCCGAGATGTACTACCTGCTGGAAGTGGCACCATACATATTTCTCTTTGCTCCTTCCATTTTTGTTTTTTTAGATAAGGGTCAGAGCATGTTATACCTTTACCACAGATGAGGTTGAATGTATTCATGCTCTAAGAGCTGAGTAACTTGGGGGGGAAAAAAAGGTTGCATTGTGCTAAGTTACCGGGTGTTGAATTAGTAGAGCAGGAGGAAGAAGAGGTGGTATTGGTGTTGTGCATAACAGCCTTTTTACTAAAGCAGGTTCAAGCTCCTCCTATGCCAGCAGTATCAGAACAGCTGTAAAGTGGATAATAGATAGTCTTGGAAAAAAAAATATAACAGACTTTTGGTCCTATTGATGATGTGTTTTTTTTTTTATGTCCTAGTGATTCTGTTTTTGTAAAATAGAGATAGGGTTGTGACACTTTCAAACTCACACAGTATTACTTCTAATGTAGATAGATAAAACTTCCATTATGTTTTCAAAGGATATATTGAATGGTCCACATCTGATGTTACAGATGCATAAAAGCATAATTGTTATGTATTTTTTCTTTAGCATGCTTCAGAAGGCATTGTACGATTTGATGTTCAGTCCATGTTGAAGTATGAAGATATTGCTCCGTGCATAAATCTGAAAAGCTGGGTTCAAACTCTCAGGTACAGTTTCTGGGGAAAGTGGGAATGCTATCAGAATGTGGCTAAAATAGTCACAAATGAACAGTGACAGCTAGGATAACAAGAATATTCTTACAGTATCTTAAGTGAGTTTGGAAGTATCAGTTGGGAAATTTTATTAAATTTTTCAGCACTTTTTCTGGTTCCTTTTAGCTGTGACAAAATTGGACAATTATGGTGACTTCTTCCATATAAATTATTTTTCTTGAGCTAAATTTAAAAGAAAAATTTACAGAAACTTTCCAGTGCCTCTAAAGGAGAGACAGAGGTAAAAGGCATATTAAGATCTAAAGAAACAAATTCTACTGAGTTATTTGGTGTCATTTTTTGTTGTTTGTTGTTGTTTGTTTTAAGCAGGTACTTCAGATCCTGCCTAATTTTGACCTGGGAAGATTTTCTCTCTTTTTGCTTGATTGGAAGTGTTTCTTGCAGGCTGTGGTACAACATTTTGTGTTTCTTCTGTTATCAGTTGTCTGACACATGTTGATTTCGAGGAAAAGGGATTTTTGAAAATTACTAACAATTGGAAAATTACTAATAACTAAAGTTGGTAGTTTCAGAAGGAGAAAGAAATGCCATACAGTTCAAGCTGTACTTTTGAGTACGGCTTAAAGTAGGGGTTGGGGAGCGCTGAATGGTTTCTTACTAGGTTTCTGAATTTCAAGTGCTTGGAGGCAGGTTTGCACTCAAAGAGCTGATAGGATCTTATAGATAAATTTCATTAATGTCATTAAAGGTTGTCAGAATTGTATATGTGAAATGCAGTCTTATATGATGTATAGGCCACCATAATTCTCCAGTTCCTTTATTTCCAAACCAATGGTTTTCTTATTTTGTTGTTTTTAGCTGATGTTCTTTGATGCTTGTGATCTGAGGTGTTTGTGCTTCTCTGAACAATAGCTTGTCCCAACTGTTTCTGAGTTTCTACATAGGCATATGCGTTAGCGTTTTTCCTTGGTGGTATTACTCTGATTTCTTGTATAAATTCTCTTTTGACATAAATTTCTGTAGCAAACAATTATCAACCACTTCCTCTGTCTTCTAATTACTATGACATTGATCTTTCAATCTGTGAATAAATGTGCTGATTGCAACACAGATACTAGGGTTTTATAGCAACCTGTTTTTTTGTCTTAATCCTGAAGTCTCTCTTTTCCTATTTGTTTTTTAAGGCTTTTAATTTTGAGCTTAGATGTGCTTGCTGAGTTCTGTTCATTTCTTTTTTTTGGCAGTGTCCATAATGTTTCTAAGTCGTCTTTTTGAACTGACATTCATTTTAACTGGAGAATTTGTAGTGCTTAGGTAGTTAACATTTCTTAAAATACTGTTATCACATGTGCTGTGCTATGTACTATTAGATGTACTTGAGAATCTATTTATGCTTAAGCAATACAGATTTTGACAACAGATACACGTTGCTTAATAGTGCCTTCTGGTTTTTTATATTTATTTTAACTGCAGACCAGTGAGTGCGAAAATAAAACCTTTAGGATCCAGGGATATTTTACCAAATAATCGTCAACTGTATGAGATGATTTTGACCTATAACTTCCATCAGGTAGAGTTTATGCTTGTTGTTTTTTTCAAGTCAATAAACAAACATAGCATGCTTTCTAAAAGCAGTTTTTAACTTTACCTTTCTATCAGAAACGAAGCCTAGATTTAAGCTCTAGACTGTCTACATTAGTAACTTTAACTTGGTTGTCTTTAGAAGCTACTGTGTCTTGAAATGGCTTCGGGTCAGCTCTCTTCTTGAATATGTGTAATAATTATACTTGTTTTATTCAATTGTGGATGAAGTATTTTGAACTTTCTTTTCATAGCCGAAGAGTGGAGAAGTAACTCCAAGCTGTCCACTTCTTTGTGAATTGTTGTACGAATCTGAATTTGACAGTCAACTGTGGATTATTTTTGACCAGAACAAAAGACAGATGGGTTCAGGAGATGCCTATCCGCACCAGGTACGGAGTTATATATTTATTTTACCTTTTGTTTTCTGCACAGTGTGAAAGCTTCGTTTTTTTCTACCTTTCAAGCTGTTAGTTCCTAACAGTTTCTGATACGTAGTCATAATGTCATCTTGTGAAGAGATATGAACAAGTAAAGTCATTGTACCGTTCAGTGGTGATATATTTGTATGGAAAAAAAACCAATTGACAGGTTGCCATGAAATAGGACATCATGATATTTCTTCGCTATTCCTCGGTTTGTCTTCTAAACAGCCTTCTAAATGCTGAAGCTCAGTTAATTCTGTTGCTGTCTTTCAAAGGCATTTTCAAAGGAAGGATTAGTCATACTGGAAATGTACAATAGATTGACATTAAAGCATGACTTCTGAATCTTACAAAGTTCAGGAATTGCTTTATTTAAGCTTATATCCCTTACCCTGTATTTTTTAAGTGCTGTAAAATGTTTAAAAAAAAAAATAGTCTGTTACCTGTACCTGGTAGACTACCACACTGTGCCTCTCTGGTGTTCTGCATCACAGAACAATTCTAAAATAATTAAAAATTTACTAATCTGGGAAGTAATATCAACAGGAAGCTTGATTCTAACCTAGAAGGAGATTCTGGGAGAAGGCTAGTCCTGAACAACTGTCCTTCTCAGGGATGCCTTTTGTATTATAGCATCAGCAGCAGAAACATCCTAAAGTAAGCTTAGCATGCTAGCACTAAAAATATCCACAAAGCGACTTTTTAAATTAGTAGAAATTAAAGAACATTTTCATAACTAAGAATCTGTGGATTTTATGTTTGTTTTGTAAATAGAGATGATGTTACCTGCCTATTCTTAACTGCATGTATGAAAAGTTTTGTAGAATCAGGTCAAAGAGACTGCTAGCTCTTTAAACTGCAGCCTTAGACCTTCATAGGAATGTTGGATCCCTCGGTGTGAAACTGGTATAGAATCATATAGAATGGTTTGGGTTGATAGGGAACTTAAAGATCCATTAGTTCCAGCCCCCCTGCCATGAGCAGGGACACCTCCCACTATATCAGATTGCTCAAAGCCCCGTAATATTAGAGATGGTAGGAAATATACTGTGATCTCAGCCACACAACACCTTAAGTTGCGTAGTGACTTGAAAATGTATCAAGGCAAACCTGCAAGAGGTTTTGAGTTGAAAGTTTAGCAAGTTGTCTGATTTCTGTTTGAGCAGTTAATACAGTATTATAGTAGGAATTAATGATATAATCCCATTTTGTGGTCTGAAATTTTTTTTTCAGTCAATCCAAAATGCTTCAGCTGCTCTTGTCTTGATAGTGCTCCATTTTCAGGAGGTTCCAAAACTAAGCTATCTAGCATATTTTAAATGGTTTGAGCTATTTGGATCAAGAGAAACATGACAGTTTTATTTCTGGGTTTCTGTGTGCATGGTCAAGTATTTAATCTTGACATTTACAATAACTTCTTTCTTTCAGTATTCTGTGAAACTGGAAAAAGGAGACTATACTATTCGGTTACAAATTCGCCATGAACAGAACAGTGAACTGGATCGCATCAAGGACCTTCCATTTATTGTTTCTCACAGATTGTCTAGTACCTTGAGCTTAGATATTTATGAAAACCATAGCCTTGCTCTCTTAGGGAAGAAGAAATCCAACAGTTTGACATTACCACCAAAACACAGTCAGCCATTCTTTGTTACGTCTCTGCCTGATGACAAGTAAGTTAACTGAGGTCCTGTTTTCTTCTTTACTTCTAACCAATTGCCTCTACACCTAACTAAAATTATGCTGTGTCTGCCTGTCTAGGCTCAGTATTCCTCTTACTTGCTCTTTCACTGTTTGGATTCTTTATTGTAGCCCCAATGGCACAATAATGGACCTAGTTTTTAACACAGACTTTTCTTTCTTTGAACAGAATACCAAAAGGAGCAGGACCAGGATGTTATCTTGCAGGAGCTCTTACATTGTCTAAAACAGAACTTGGAAAGAAAGCTGTGAGTATTTTAAATGGATGATGGCCTCTTTCTGAAACTTCTGAAGTGGGTAAATGGCATGCCAAGGAAGCACTGTATTTTATAGCTTTAGTACTTGAAAGAGCAACAGTTTTAGTGACATAACACATTTTAGAAGCAGTTGTTTTGTTATAAAGTCAGAATAACTTCTTAGTTTTGTTTTCATCTTACAATTTCAAATTAATTACACCTTCTAATTTTTGAATTCTGACTCCTTGGCTCTGAATCCCTGTATTTCTAGAAGCAACTGTTTTTTTGTTGGTATGGCAGTCTTTAAGAGTGGTTTTGTTCAGTTGCCTAATTAGTATTCGTTTTTGAATGAAAAATGTACATGTGTTTTGTGCATGTTGGTTCTCTGATAAACAGCTATACTCTTCCTTGCATGCATACAGTTTTCAGCAAAAACATAAGTGCTTCCTTAACTTCTACATGTTACTTTTACAAAGGAGGAGGCATTTTGCTGACTCAAATGCTTAAGCAGATATTCTTACCTGCTGCACACTGATGTTGTCAACCACTAATATGACTGTATGCTCCAACATAATGATATAAAATCTCTGTATGTCACAGTGGAAAAAAGCAATAGTTTTTTTTTGCTCATAATGCAGCAATCCTGTAAAAAACCTGTTTTCATTCAAGTTAGCATCCATAGTGCAACAATGCTTATAATAACCAGGTCACTCATGTGTGTATCTGGTGCTAAGGTATCTAGAAGATTCCCTCAGCTCTTCAAATATTTTCAAATAGTTGGCAAAGCTGAGAATAAACTTGAATCAATGCTGGTGATTAGCTGGTATTTAGAAGTAATCCATCTATGTCTATATTTCACTATTTGGAGGTGGGCACATGCTGTTAAATCTTGTTGAGTAGACAGGTTTAGCTATTTAGTCTGATTTGGTTGCAGGTAGAACTTTTGGGGAAAATTGCATGTATTGTCTTAGGTATAACTGCAAGTTAGATAATGTCTGCTAAGTATGAATGAATGATGGGTTAAAAATATAGTGAAGTACTTTAAAATTAGGTTTAGATTTCTTGTGATTCCTGCAAAGTTGCAAGTATACTTCTAATGGAATCCATGTTAAATCCATTATAGGAGTGCAGTATAGTTTACCTAACTTGAATTCTGTGCTTCCTTGAATTGTTGGTTGTAATTCTTTTCTATCTTATTTTACAACTAGATGAAGTGTTTTTAGACAGTGATTTCTGGGATGGGAAGTAGGAGGTAGTAGGTATTGCCTATCAAATTTAATTTCTTCATGAAGAATATGAAAGAGCTTACATTGAGAGAAATTCTAGCTGAGGCCTGTCATGCGTCATACTCTAAGGCTTTACTGTTATGGTCATATTTCTTTGGAAAAAGGATGATACCAGTTAACATCAGATTCTTTCCACTGCCTTTAGTAAATCTGTAGTGTGCCAGCAGACAAAAAGAGAGGAATAGGTAGCAATGTTCTCTCTAGTTCAGCAAGTAGGGTGCAATTTGAGGGAAAATACACCTAATTTCTGTATATTTATTAAGAAATACAGAACAATGCCACTAAACAGTCAAAATCTGAAATCTGTACTTTTGAAGTGAATTTCTGTAACTTCATTAATTTAAGCTAAGTGGTTAACAACACTTGCTTGTCTTACAGGAATAACAGACTATACAAAACAATGCATTGTTTTATTAATTTTAAAAAGAAAGCATGCTTTAAGAGCGTGTTTGGTCATAGATGTGACTTAACAGTTTAAAAATATGTAGGTTGAAAGTATAAGTATAATTGTACAGAGAAGGTGTCTCCATCCTGTGTGGTGTGTGCATGTTTTCTTACAGTATGTTATTCTAACTCCCAGGGGCAGTCTGCAGCAAAGCGACAAGGAAAATTTAAAAAGGTACTGAATGTTAGTTTTTGAAAAAGATATACTTAAGTCTTTTTGCATATGACTTAAAGAATTTGTCTACCAGTATTGATTTTTAATTTGTCTCCCTCATCTACCTCCTTAGTCCTGGGTTATTTGCTTCAGCACTTTAAATACAACTACTGGTAGAATGGCAAAACACTACTGTATTACAAGGCTAACTGAGAGGCATGTGAGCATCTGAATACTTCTGCAATAAGTGCCATAAAAAATGCATGTGATGACTAGTGGTCTGTAATGATTATTTCTGTAAGATACTCAGGAATCTTCAGTATTTGTAGTCAAGATCTTCAGTGGCAAGTGTTTCTGCCTGCTGTATTGTGCCTGCAGGTCAGGAACTGAACACAAACCTAACACTTTACATAGAACCGAATACCTAACTATATACCAAAACAGCTGTTTACAATGACTTTGGTATAGTTGTAGAAAAGATAGTCCAATAAACAATTTTTCTTAGGAGGGATGGAGTTGACTGAAAAGTCTCTCAGTTCAATATTTAGATGTATTGGAATGTACCTTGTTTTAAGTTGGTTTGTACACTGATGTAGCAGGTAGTGGAATTCAGGAAGAAAATGTAAGATGTATCTCAGGGAGGTGGAGGGAGGAGTGATGAACACAGCAGTGTTTAGTTTTGTGCTTTCTCATACTTTTACATTAGGTAGTACGATGTATTCCCAGCAGACAAAAGACTGCTTGTCTTCTTTTATATGAAAATCTATTTTAACAATCTACCTTTATAGAACTAGTGTTTAGGGTTTTTTTTTTTTCTTTTGTTCTTTTGAAGTTGTAAAGCTATTTGCATTCTTTTGTTTTCACGGTACTGTCTTGTGGAGTTCAGGATTCTTGTTAGAAATCAGGTGTGAGAACTATGAATGCCACAATTGATTGCAGTAATCTAATTTTTTGTTGTATTTTTTCTTGTTAATGCTGAGCTGGAAAACTGAGCCTGTTAACTTAATCTGATATTGGTGTAATAACTGTGAGGGAATGTGATCAGGCTTTACAAGAAGGATTTTAATGTACGGTGCTGCAATTTTATTTTAATATGCATCTGAAATTTATGCAGGTCAATTCTGGAAAGGTGATTTTAAAACCCATGTGAATGCATGGTTTCCAGTGGATAGGATATAAAGTCTTCATGAAGTGGATCTGTAATAAGGTGGTTAATTTCTAATCATAACTTAATTTCTTTAACAAAACGTACTGAACAGATCCAGGAGGCTACATGTTCTGTTTTACTGTTCTTTTTTTTTTTTTTTTTTTTTGGTTCTAGAGCAGATCTGTGTTCAGATCCAAATAGTGTACACACCCAAGCCAAAATAAAAACTGTTCCTTTTCTGGATACTACCCCCTATTATGTGCAAGAGGCATCAGCATACGGGCAGTGAATGCATAAAAGCACGCTGTGTTTCGGTGCGTTGATCCATGAGAGCTCCATTAATGAATAGGGTTTTTTTTTCAAGAATACAAGTCTGTGGGCTTCCGAGTTGACAAGTTTTGAGTGTTTACCCTGCCCTGTCACTTCTAAGTGTATGTGCAGCACAGATATTTTTCCATGCTCAAAAACTTGCTTCTGTATTTATTATGTGGCCTGGCCAGTCAAAAAGGTGCATGTAGATTATTTTTCAGAGATAAGTCCAGGCCCTCTTGTAGTATTAGAAGTGTTTATTTCCAAGTCTCATTTTTATTTTATGCCTAGTTCTGCTCTGATACTAATGACTACTCTGCAGAAAAAGTTTTGATTTTGGGGTGTCGGGGGTTGTTAGCTTGCCACTATGTGCGTGATACTACCAGAAACCCAGGGTGGGCATTTCTTGCAGTAAAGTGCTTCTGTTTTGCATGAAAGCAGTTTGAGGTTATGCCAGAAAATAACACCCTGATTTTCCAAAGAAGACATCTAATTCTTTCGTAACTAGACAAAAACGTCAATGGGTTCTTTTCACATAATAAGCAAGAGTCTTTGCCTTACTGGAAATGTAGTGCAGAAGGGTACATCTAATCCCTGATATTCTGCTTTGAGGACTTGATTTTGTCTGAAGACAATAATAGAAACACTTAGGTATGGGTTTTTACAAAGTATCTTTCTGTCTTCTGTAAGTGCAGAACTTTTTTTTATTAAAAAAAAAATGAAGTTCAGTTGTCAGACAGATAGGGTGAGTGTAAAGTTCAGAATTCACCGATGTTTTCCTTTGAACTGGTCCCCACTGAAGTGGAGAGAACCCCACTGTCTTGGCATGGGAAGCTGATTTACCCCTAAAAGTGTGCTTGTTTCTTATTGGAGCAGCACATGCTAAACAGCTGTGTGGGGAAAAAGCAATGGTTGTGTACCGTACTTCTTTCACAACCTAACTTCTGTCATTCAGTTAGAATCTGACTCTTCCCTTGTCTCCAGCTTTTGTCCTGTATGTGGTCAGAATGGAAACAGAATTGACTTTTTCTGGTCTGTCGGAAGCAATTTTTTTGTTACCTTACATAATGCAACTTTTGAACAACAATATCATAGGATCACAAAATAATTTGGGTCAGAAGGGACCTTAAAGCCCGTCCAGTTCCATCCCCCCCTGCTGTGGGCAGGGACACCTCCCACCAGACCAGGTTGCCCAAAGCCCCATCCAGCCTGGCTTTGAGCACCTCCAGGGATGGGGCATCCACAGCTTCTGTGGGCAGCCTGTGACAGTGCCTCACCATCCTCAGGAAAGAATTTCTTCCTTATATCTAATCTAAACCTACCCTTTTAGTTTAACGCCATTCCTCCTTGACCTGTTGCTACACTCCCTGACAAAGAGCCCCTCCCCTGCTTTTTTTTAGGCCCTCTTTAAACACTGGAAGGCCACTGTAAGGTCTCCTTAGAGCCTTCTCTTCTCCAGGCTGAACAACCCCAACTCCCTCAGCCTGTCTTCACAGGAGAGGTGCTCCAGCCCCTTGAGTATCTTTGTGGCCCTCCTCTGGACTCGTTCTAACACTTCCACGTCCTTCTTGTGCTGGAGGCCCCAGAGCTGAATGCAGTGCTACAGGTGGGGTCTCAGGAGTGCAGAGCAGAGGGGCAGAATCTCCTCCCTTGCCCTGCTGGCTGAAGGACAGAGCTCGTACATCTTTCTCCCTACTTTGCCATCCTTTCCTATGCAGTTATAGATAAATGGCAGTGGAAGCCTGATAAATATCTGAAGTCAAATGTAAGAAGAAATATGTTGGATGACTTCTTTCAGCATTAGACGTTATTCCTGTCTAACCAGGAGGCCTTCAAAAATGCAATGAAGTGAATGTATCTGATCAAATTTTGTGTCAACCTGGCTGGTGACTTTAAGGAACTAAATCAATTTTCAGTTAAACAAGAATACTGCCTTAAAAATAACCAATGTTGTGCACGCTGTTTGCATCTTAAAGTAGATATGAATTCCTTACACACTTTCAGCTGTGTGTATGCAGACATCATATGCATGGTATTCATTAAAAGGAAAATGAGACCAGGGATGTGTTTCTTCAGGAAGTTTTTTGCTGTGCTTAGTTACTCTGTTGAATGGTTTGAAATGCAAATAGCAGTATTTTTTAGGGCTTTTCCATGTGAAGTACCGGATGTCAAAGCATCAGACAGAAGTCTAAATTAAAATCTTTAAATTTAATGGTTAATTGTTAGTGTAGCTCTTTTGAGCACCTTGTAGATGTTTTATGCATACAGTTTGTAGTTCTAGTTAGAAGGAAACCCTCTGAGGCTTATCAAATTGTGCACAGAGCACACTGATCAAAGTGTGTATCATGTATACTTCCAAAGTTTTTAATGTTGCTTAATCTTTTTAGAGGATAAACAAAGGGTAGTAGCTTCCTCATTAGTTTGAAAGTTGCCTTCAAGTAATCTTTCCAGCGTATAATATGCTTGCTCATTGCCATTCTGTCTGTAGCTCTTGCGAAGAGTTGCCTTTCTTCTCCTTAAGCTCCGATGAGCCTTTCTTTAAGGGCAAGGACAGTGTCTGGGATGTTCAGGTAACTCAGGGGCTGCACAGTTCTCATAGAGGCGAGGCTTGAGAATGGACAGGCCGTTTAGATACATAACCCCAAACATGTTGCCAAGTACCCGCAAAGAGAACTTTAAGGAAGGAAATCTTGAAATACTAGAAGAATATTTCTAGGGAGGCAGGTTTCTTTCTTAGGAAAATGTTAGTCTCAGCGTAGGATCTATATTAAAAAAGACATTGTAAATTACTGATTCAGATTTTCTGACTGGACTAACTTCGTAGGCATTTTAAAATGTTTGGTTTGCTTTAATGAAGTACATTGTTTCTACCTTTCTAATTACCTTAGCTAGCCCCTGTACCACTGGGTCCTGACTTTTGTACCCTCTGCTGCATGCTTTTGCCTTCATGACGTGTTTTGTCACACTCTGGCCTGGGTACTGCTGAGGTCTTGTTTAGGTGTATTGCCTGGTCGTGCACATCATACTTGAAGTGCACGTGTGCAGGGTAGTGCCTGTGAAAACTACACTTTAAAAACTACACTTTAATGTGTACTAGTGATCTAAACTAGGTTTAAAAAAAAAATCTGTAAACGTTACTTTTGTGCTTTACCTGTAATTACATATTAAATAACTGGAAGGATTGTCTTAGGGGGGGGAATACTGCCACTTAGTCTTACCAGTATAGTTTTCAGTAAACCCTAGCAAGCTGCTGATCTGTTTGGACTGTCATTCAGATAAAATTGTTCTGCCTCAGTGTTCTTTCATAGCTTCAGAAGCGTAGTGCTTAAGTCCATTATTCCAAAGTTCTGCGTAACAATTTGTAATAGTCACCTTTATACTCATTAATTGACTAAAATAAATCGTGCACAAGATTTTATTTCATTATGCAACACTGACTTCATTTATGGGGAATGTATTCATGTAAAATCTATTTTGGAATAATTGGTTTGAATACCTAAATTGCCACAAGAATTGAGCAGGCAACACAATAGTTTACGTGATATTCAACAGGCTAATGGTATCTGGAGGATTTAAACTTCTCTGTGAAATACTCGGTATATAGACTGTCTGGACATGTGCCCTCAGAGTTAGTAAATGAAAAACAAAAAAAAACATCTGCCCAGCAGCTGTAATGTCTTAGAAGCAATGACTAAAGTCTAATGCTGGCTTATTTGGAAATGCGTGTATAAGTTATCTCAGGAAGTGGGCTTCAGAGCATTGGCTAAGGTCAATTAGAATTTTCTTTTTAATAGCTGTAGCTGATTTTCATGTGATATTTGTTAACTAGTGTAGCATGAACTCAAACTATGGTGATATTTCATTGCTAGCATATAGAGTTTTCAAAAATAAAATCCAGCTGTTGTCTGCTTAGTATGAGCACAGCTACAGGTGAAACTGGAAAGAAAGTCTGTAGCATCAAACTGGGCAACAGTTGACTGTGGATGCACCAGCTTTTCAGTAGGCACAACAGGGAAGAAATACTCTCTCAGAAGGAATAAATTTGTGTATCCTGTGTTGTAATTCATGTTTATATTACTGTAGTATTTTTAGAATTCAGTCACGTCCATTTGTTTGTTTAGTACCCCATTTGTAGGATAGAATCTCTGACTCCTTTGCCTTTTAACCGAACTATTTGCTTTCTTTAAAAACAAAAAATTAAACTTCCAATTCCCTAACTAATATTATGTAAAATTATCTGAATACAAAAATATCAGATTTGTTCAGTCTTAAGCTTTTTTTGTCTTATACCAAGTGTGCTGTTCTGATACTTAGATCCTCATATTGTGTTGTTTTTTTAAAAAAAAAAAAAAAAAAAAGCTAGAGCAGTTTCGGAATTCTTAGTGACATATACCTTTTGCTCTTGGAATCCTTACTCACTGTATGTGAGTACTACTCAGAGTAGTTGCTTGTTATGATTTAGCTTTTCTATCGCATCAGAAAGTGTACTGTATCCTTCTCAGTATGTACCTCTTTTCCCACCTCCAGGATGTCCTTACAGTTCATTATCATCTGATACCATCACCATCAAAGAGTAAAAATGGCAGCAAAGAAAAAGAAAGAGAACAGGAAAAAGAAAAAGATGTAAAAGAAGAATTTGCTGAAGCTTTACGAGATCTAAAAATACAATGGATGACCAAGTACGTCTGCTGTCATTACTACACAACCTTGAAGCAGCTATACAAAGAAACTGTATGTTTAATGCCAGGATTAAAAACTCCAGAATCTGTACTTTCATGCTCTGTCCTTCTCTCTTCTAGGCTGGATACCCCTGACATGTACAATGAGTTGAAAGAAGCCTTTCCTAATCATCTTCCTCTGTATGTTGCAAGACTTCATCAGCTGGATTCCGAAAAGGTTATTTAACATTACAAAACTTTGTTTGTCTCACTGCATCAGTTTGGCCTAAACAACTGAATCTTTCTTCCCACGTGTTTGGTCTTGAAGTGACTGCTTTAGCTGTACTTAGTATAATAAAGCAGAAATTTCTAATTAGACTGGCAGTAATATAATAAGTCACCTCCATAACATGAATTCCTTAACCCTGCAGTAGTATGAAAGCCTTCGTAAAGTATGTTTGCTTATCATTTGCTCCTTATTCAGTTCAACATATGAAAAACATATAAACATGAGAAAGCAGCTTCTTTACTGCTTCAGGTTTCAATGGTATTATTCTGAACAGTGGTACCCGAGACAAGCACACTTTCCATTGTGCTCCTTCACTGAATTGGTAATTTCTCGTAGAAGAATTGCCCAGATAACTGGGGACAGTAATCCTTTTAAATAACACAGTTAAGTCCATCATATGTCAGTGTTGCCAAAAATGAGAACCATGAACTATTAAACAAAAGTCTATGTATATTTTTTTTGTTCATCTTGAAGATAAACAGCTTCATCTGTATGTCAGTTGTTTTTAGTCAGAATTTTTTTCTGTTTGTTTGATTCTGATTTTGCATTTCTTTGTGAAATGAACAACTGCTACCATTATTTATTAAGAGGATTCCTTTGTACTGGAAGGGCTTTTTCTTCCTGTAAAAACTGCATTTTGCTTATACGTACCTTGTATTTTACAATCTATTTTCAGTAAAATGTAGTACATATGTGTGAAATCTTGATAATGCAGACTTCTCATCAGGAGTTTCTGCATGAAAAGTTGGAAAAAACGTAGAAAAGTTCATATTGAATCACTTCATGTTATTTCTGTGTGCCTTTGCAATTCTCCTAGTGGTAGTAAAATCAACAATCAAGTAGTATGATTTCATATTGCTAAATACCTTTTTATTCTTCATTTAGGAACGTATGAAAAGACTTGATGAAATTGTTGAAGCTGCAAATACTGTGATCTCTCATATTGATCAGACAGCGTTAGCAGTTTATTTTGCCATGAAGACTGATCCCAGACCTGATGCAACTACTATAAAAAAGTACCTACCCAGTAAATAATTTTCTTGCATCCTATTTTTCTAATCTATGTACCTTGTCTCTGCTGTTAAGAATTGGAATGACTATAACATTACTAAATGACTTATGAGTTGTTTTTTTTTTAGGCACAGGTAGTTTCAAGTTTGCTTTTAAGAAGTTTTCATTCTTTATTATATTTCAAGAATGCAGGAACACTGAAGCCTGCAAATTTTTGCTTTGAAATGTTAAATAAACAAAGGTGCTTTCAGGATGTAAATAAGACCAAAAAATGGGGTATTAAGTTTGTATAAAGATAAATCTCAAATCAGAGGGAAAACTAAGGCCTCGCTGTGGAGGTGTGTGTTTGGAATGCTAGCTGCCTTTTCATAATACCTTGCAACCTCTTGGCTGTGGATTAGAGGGCAAAATTGACAGCAGTTTTAGAAATAACCACTTGCCAAAGATTTAATTTGTGAAAGGCATGGTGACCACACTTGTGCTTACAAGTATTTTTGAGAATTCTTAGTTTAGTTTTAGATACGTTCCTCTGAATTACCAGTATACATCCCTAGGAAGACAGTAATTGGAACGTGACACCGTAGTCTGGAGAGTAACTGGTGGATTTTCTAGTGCGTGTTGAGGTGTTGTTTTAGTCACAAATACAAGAGCAACAGATTTGAAGATAAGTCCCTTAAAAGAGGAGGTGCACATTTTTTTGTTATTTTAGATAAAATACAGATTTCAGTTATAAAATGAGTCTATCTGTTCTAACTTTCCTGAATATTTGCATATAATTCTAGAGTTGCTGATATAAAAACGAAGTTATGCCATAATACATTTCATTCTAAACATTTCTTGGGAGGTTGACCCATTAAATCATGTGGTTGAATCTAACTTCTGAAATTGAACACCAAATGCAGCGGTGCTTTAAATGCATGCAATTCCTTTGAAGTCAGCAGAATCGTATCTGCTTATGTTAGTGTTGGATTTGACTCCGTTTATAATGCCAAGAACTGTAAAGCTGTATTTCTAGTTGCTGGCTTACGCAGTTTTCAAATCCCGAGTTATCCTTGCCTTAAAATGCCAAAGATGTTTCAGATTTGGGAGAACAATTGAGCTTGTATAATGCAGAGTATCTCTAATTTCTTTTCCAATTATTTTTATTTATGGTAAATAGCTTTATTTTTAAAATGGTCTGTGTGCTTATTTTCATTTCGTGTGCGCTAACTGCTGATAACAGTTAAAGTCAGTACTGATTCTGTTTGTAATGATATATCTGTGAAAAGTCCTTAGTATGTTTTCTTGCTATTTTTATCTAGTGAAATGGAAAAACAGAAGAGTACTTTAGTGGACGCCCTTTGTCGAAAAGGAAGTGCACTGGCTGACCAGCTTCTTCATCTGCAGGCCCAAGATGGGGCAGCTTCCAGTGATACTGAAGGCAAAGATGAAGATCACGAGAGCTGCTCAGAAGCCTTGACAGAGACATTCTGGGAAACAACAAAATGGACTGATCTTTTTGACAGCAAGGTAAGAGCAGAGCAGACTTTTTCTTTTGCGTGTTGTATATTTAGATGATCTCTCCCGGAATTATGCACCACCTTTGTGAGCACAGCCTCATACATTCCTCTCTTCTACTTTTTCACGCTGTCCCCATTAAGTTGTGCTTCCTTAATGACCTTTTTCCACAGAGGTTTTGTGAAGCCTATCAGAACCGTGGTAAGGGATGGCTCTCCGCGTGTTAATGTAGAGGTTAAGGGAAGGGTGTAGAACAGTACCAGATTTCCATGAAAAAAGGTGCTGGCTTTATTGAATTGCTTCTTTCTGTACCTTTCAGGCAATAGTTTTGGTTTAACCTCTGAGTTGTTCCAGCTGTACACAAGTGTGCAGCATCCCTTCTCTGTTCAGTCCTGCATTCTGTAGCCTCTCCTACACTATGGACAAGAGAAGTTTTGTGTTTTGATGTTAGTAATGTCTATAGAGGTAAAAGAAGAAGCCCTTGGAAATGATTACGCTTAAATTGATTAGCACAAAATTCCCTGTTATTTCAGGGTTCCTAATCCTGAGACTTAAGTTTGTCTGCTTCATTCAAGACAGCTATTCCAGAACAAAAATCTCTTGAGGCATTATAGTGGCATTATAGTTGTACGGTTTTTAATATACTGAGTTGATTTTGTATGTTTAATGGGTGCGTTATTCTGTATTATTTAATTAGTTGCTGTGTGTAACTCTACATATGGCTGTGTTAGTGGAAGATGATGTGACCAGTGTATTTATTTATATTTCAGTTAAATTGCCAAAACACTTCAGATAGTTACAAAAAAAAAAAAAATAATAAGTTACTTAATTTACTTGACCGTAAGGACTCTTCCTGGTTAAGAACTTGTGCTTGAACTGGAGGCCTGAACAAGAAGGTTGATGGTATCTACCCTCACTTCTTTAGTGTATATATTCTTGTACACATACATCTTTTAAGCATTCATCTTCTAAACTTTAACCAATTATAGTATCCTGTGGTAGCAGATTTTATGCTTTAATCATGTTGTATGTGACATGATTTTCCTGCTGCCTATCTTTAAATGCAATATTGTATTCCAGTGTAGTGAAACCTGTCCTACTTTTATCTTTTGGTTGTAAACATGATGGGAATATTTTCAGTGGAAAAACTGTCAGTGTAGTCATCCTGTTGGAAGCTGATCAAGAAAAGCATTTTGGTCTGGAATGAGTAATTCTGGCTTGAATTGGACAGATTAGGGATTTGAACCTCTCTTGGATCCAAGCATGGATCCATGTCTAAGTTCATGTTCAGGTTTCGCTCTGAAAATAGGTTCTTCTTTATGTTTAAATTAGAACTAAAAGGCCAACTTTTTTTTAACCCTGTAGTAGCATTTCGTATGTAAATGACTTCTTGCATGTTATGCAGTGTGTTTGTTTGCTTTCCCTCTTGGTATTACCAGTCAAATTGAAGTCTAAACTGATTGGGGATACTTCTAGTGCAGAAATATTCTAGAGTGCTTGGGATATTTTGAATCTGGTGGCTTCTGAACGTGGAGAAAATGAGTCTATCGTACCCTAATGACACGGGAGGTACGTCGTCCCATGCTTTTCTGCAGCCTGTCTGTCCTGTACCCATACGTAGCCTCACTTACTCTACCCATCTGGCCCATGTACAGCTTGTCTTCTGTGGTCTCTCACTGCTGAACAAATTGCCCTGTATCAGCACAGTTGTGATTACTAGCATGCGTAGTATTATGGCGGCCACAAAGATTAGGGGACTGGAGCATCTGTTGTATGAGGAGAGACTGAGGCTGTTCAGCCTGGAGAAGCCTCGAGTAGATCTTTTCAGTGTGAATAGATACGTGGTGCTGGGGCAGCCAAGCTCTTTGCAGTGTTCTCAGCAACAGGATGGGAGGCAATGGGCAAAAACTAGAACACGTGAGTTTCTACTTAAGCATAAAAAAAAGCTTTATACTGTGAAGGCGATCCAATGCTAGAATGATGTTCCCATGTGGGTGTTGAAGTCTCAGTCCTTTGAGGTATTCAAAACCTGATCAGACACAAGCTGGGGCAATCTGTTCTAGGTGGGCCAGCCCTGCAGCCCCCTGCTACCAAGCCCTTGCTATGAAAACCCAACACATTTGCATAGCTTGTTAGTTTCTGCGGTGCTTTTCTTCGTGCTTTGTGTGATCTATAAGCCTGTATGTTGGTCAGTAATTATGCAATGATAGTTTTGCTATCAATTTTTTGGAACTGAGACTTAATTTTTCACATTTTTACTTTTACATTTTCTCTTTCTGGAAACTCTGAAAGGGATGAGGAGTGAAAATACTGTGAAAATACTTAGGTCTTAGTGGGATTGAGAACCTTGCTTTGAAAGGAGATAATAGTGCGCTGTAATAATCTTCCCTGCTAACAGATTTGGAGAAAAGGACTAAGGCTGGAGTCAGGGAAGTTATTTTCAATAAAGAAAAGGTTTTTGTTTCTCTTCATTGTGTTACAGAAATTATATGCTTGCTGATGATCGTATTCTTTCATTTCTATTGCTAACAGGTGTCATGTTCCTCTAGTAGTTTTCTTGAGATCTAGCTGTAGTTAGCAGTTACACAGTTCAAATGAGATGTTTCAGCTGTTAGCACTGTGGTTTCCAGCCAGTGAAGGAGTGTTATTTGTGTGGTCATTCAAAAACATAAACGTATGATGAGTACCCAATTACGCTTTTTTTAAGGATCACTATTAATGTCCAAGACTACAGAATTGTATTATGGTATGGCCTGACACAAAAAAGCATAGGGGGGAAAAAAAACACAATTATATTCCTCTTATCTTCTGTTGTAAATGCTGAGAATAGCAATACATGTGTGTCATGGGCTTTTCTTCAAAAAATGAATTCAACACTTCTTAGTTCCTCCATTCTACCCACTTCTGCCAAACTGCATCTGATGTTCAAGCTGTCTTGTCAGTGTCTTCTGTCCTATAGACAGGTCAACAGAATGCTTTAAATATCTACAGTAGCATTTGGTCTTCCTCCTTTGTAACTTTTTATTTATGTAGAAGAAGCAGTACTGTAAGTTTTCAGCTCAGTGTTGCATGCAATGTTCTGCTTTACTTCTGGAGTATTTTGCTATTTTAAAAACAAATTAAGCTGCTTAGTGCAAATAAGTTTATTTTGAAGACTGGTAGAAGGAAATTTTAAGTTTTGAAAATTAAGAGGAACCTTACTGCTCATGTAGCTTGCATCCTTTGAGGAGGAGAGTTTAAGAATAGTGTCGAGGACTTAATTCTGCAAAGTAATATTTAAGGCTTCAAAACAGATTCTAAGATTGTTAGAATACTTACCAGGTATTGTTGCTTGAGTAAGGGCAATAGCATCCATTCTGTTGATAAAGATCTTCAGTCCAGCTGACCCGTGCTCGGCAAAACTCACCTTAATAGTAACCAAGAAAATGACTGTAATAGTTTTTCTGTAATGATGCCCTGGGCAGACTTAAGCAGGAGTGATAAAATGAAGTGTTGTGGCTTGGCTATATTGCCTAGCCTTGGATGACTGCCTTGCCTTTTGAAGAACAAAAGTTTGGAAGAAGGTAAAGTTTGAAGTAATGATGTAGGATCAGGAATAGGCCTCGTATAAATGTCCTTCAAATGAAGGAGTCCTTGAAAGGCAGCCAAGTTATTCCAGTTTATGAGGTTGGAACTTAAAACGTGGAGCTCTTAAAACATGGAGCTCTTGTCTGTACAGGAACATGGCTTTGGGTCATTGATGTTCATAAGATGGAACAACTGGGTGAGAACAAATGGAAAAGAAGCACTAGAGTTACTGCAGCGATGATTCAAGTGTTTGTATGGCTTTAGATAGAATATTGCATTGAGAGAAACATGGTGCTTCTACTTCAAAGCTTCACTTAAGTCAGAGTTCATTCAGATGAAAATAATTAAAAAGCTAAGTGAATTTCTGAAAACCAAAAGAGAATGTTTTCTTTTATGTTGTTTCTAAAGGTGAGTTGAGAATGTTATCACACACAGACTTGTTTCTGCTCACCCTCTAGTAAATCAAGTGCTACTACTGGTTTCACCTCTCTTCTGCTGTTGAAGCATGTGTGTTACCAGAGGGCATTCTTAAGTTCCTTTAATTTCCTCTTTTCCATTGAAGTGTCATGCTTGTGTCATCATTATAGCAAGTGTGTAGGGAAGCTGCTGCTGACTCTTGATAGTGAGTACATTGTTGTTCACACTTTCAGCTATTCTAGTTAGATCATTTGTTTCTGAAGCTTAATTTTAAATGACACAAGAAAGAAAATACTTAAGTACTCTGCGCACAAAAGCATTTCAAATACACCCTACTTGAAGCAGTTCTATTCAGCCAGTATTTGTTTGATCATGCTAACACATTTGTGATAGTGCTTTAGGTGTTTTTAGTATTGGAATATAAATTCTGAAATTTTTCTTCTACTCAGAACATAATTTCAAAATTTGTTGGCCCAAATCCCCAGTTTTAAACAAAACTGCTACAGGAGACTAGTGGGATTTGCTTGTTTGTTACTGGGACTGACTCATCTATTGAATTTAATGCATGTTAACCTTTAAATTAGCTGTTTGGGGATATGGAAAAAGTCATGTTTAAAAATAAGTAAACAAATAAAATACCCAGACCTTTCCATCCTGCCTTTTAAACATCTTTAGCCTGGAGTGTTTTTCATATTACTGTCAGGTGCAGCTGTCTCTTCCAACTGATCGTGTTCAGTCACTGTCAAAAGCTTGTTGCTGTATACTCGATTCCATGAACTCCTTCCATCTCTAGAAAATGAGTCAATTTTTGTATGAATATTGCTTTTATTTATAATGAAACATTTGATAGAGCAGAGAGTCAGCAAAGGTAGCCAAGAAACCTTAGTTTATTGCCATAGATATATATGAACCTGAAGAAACTCAATTGCTGGTAATAAGCGTGACAACTTCAATATTCTTACAAGTGGTTGGAGTGTGTGTTATCTATAGGTTATATTGTGTAACCTAGCATTGTAATTATTTGTAAATGTAGGTACGTTTTAATGAACAGTTCAAATAATGAAGTAACTGATTATATAAGTCTGTTTTCCTTTTCCTATGTATTGGTATGAAGGTACGAATGGTTTTATTAGGTAGTTTAGTATTGAGGAACTTAAAACATACTGGTTTTTAAAGAGCATTTTCAGGCTTTAAAATACTTCAGCCCTGCAGATGTCTTGAGATCGCTTCAGAACTTTATCATCCAAAATACACATCTCTATGTAACCATCAGCAACTTAGGCAAGTAATGAGGAGCTCAATATCCAACTACCTCTGCAGGTCGGGCATTTAGTATGCTTATCACAGGCCATTAGCTTGGGGAATGTAGTATTTAACAGTGATTCCCCCAAACCCATTATTCTAGAAGTGCACGTTGGTTTTGTTTTTTTTTTATTACCCTTTGTTTATAGTTCTTTGGCCAATCTGGTCCATGTCACTTGTTCTAGAAAAGCTGGCCTTTATGTTTACTGAAATTATGAAATAATATGAAATATTGAGAATTCATTTCTACTCTTTCATATAGCAACTGCTTTTGTATATAATAAATTTATTTGCTGTTGTTATACGTTCTGATAGCAGCTGTATGTTATATCGTAATAGCACTCCAGTTTACATTTTGCTTACACATATCGAGGAAACATTATCTTCATTACTGTGGTACTATAAAGCTTGCAATATTTTAATTATAAGGTTTACCTTAACCAATATATGCACAAGTTACAAAGTATTATTTCTTACCTAAATTTTTTGCTTGTAAATCCATACTGGTTTTAAAGCATCTATTATGTTATTCTTAACTTCTGAAGTGCTAACAAACTTTTGGTAGTTTTGGTTAACTTGCTTACAGCTGACTTTTTTTTTTTATCAAGCACTAAGACAAATTATCATCTCTTATCAAAAAGTCTTGGAGCATTGTTTTAAACTTTTGGTCCAGCAGAATTTTTTTATTTTTTTTTTCATGTAGAAATACCCAAACTTTTATTTGGCCAGAGCAAGGGTGTTTCGTAAAATGCTTTGTTTTCTTGCCACAAAAACTCTAGGAAGCCCTGTTACGAAAGAAATGCTGTCAAGTGGCTTTCCTCCTGCCTTTATCACTGATGTTCAGTAGCCATTCAAAACTTACAGGGTCAGGTAAGAGTTTTCTTAATAGAGCAGTGACGTTATTTTTGGTTAGCCTCTAATATGTTATATTTGCTGAGAGCTCCAATGCATCTTTCACTTGATTTCGGTTTATTTGTTTGTTTCTGTTTTTGTTTTGTGGTTCTATCATCTTTCCAGAAGGGATTTTTTTTGTTGTTTAGTTTAACCAATTTAGTCTGCTAATGGACCCACTGAGCAGTTATTCAGAAGTGTTTGCTGATGTGTTTTGCTCTAGGAAAATATCCAAAATAATTGGATTGAGAACACAGCATGCAAAATACTTTTCCAATAGCGATATTTGGAAAATTTGTATGTGAATGGTGCTGTAAGCTCATTGTTGCATATATGTCTGTTTAAACTAATACGAATTGTATTCAAAAGCTGTTGTAGCTTAAGTGAATACTTCAACAGAACAAAATAAGTACTTGAAGACAGAAGAACAAGCAACTCTGAGTGCTTGACATATACTTCAGAGCTTGAAAATTACACCTTTTCTTTCATGATAATTAAGCGTGTTATTTCTTCTTCTAGCTCAGTCTTTTAAGCATAGATCCTGCAAAGAATTGTGTGTGCAATTAACATTCAGTATAAGCGTGTTCAGGTAGCTGAAATTAGGAAGGGTCTTCAGTCCTTACAGGATAGGGATGTCAGATTCCTTAACATTTATATTTCTGGAAAGTATGTACATTTTTGTATTGTAATACAAAGTATTTTTTAACATCCTTGAAGTGTTTCTGTTAGCTTCTCAATTCTATGTTTTAAGTATACCTTGCTGGGAAAATGTGACTTTTATTGGAGGAGTCAGAGAGGAAAGGGATAACTATTGTACTAAGCGAGAGCAAATGAATAGTAAACTTTAGTACCAGATTTCATAAAAACTTTGCTAACCACACTAATACCATATTCTCCAATCTCGGTGCTGTCACTATTTGAGGGAAAAAAATAATAAAACCTACTTAGTATGAGCCTTCCAAAGGAAGTGTATGAAGCTGTGCTTAATTTGGCACTAATTCTTAGTGTTGTAACTGGTGAAGTGGTATGAACTATCTGGCAACACCCTGAACACCCTGTTTGAGTGTTCAGAACCTAGTTTATTTTACATTAACTCTGAAGTAGACACATACATTTGTACATGCCAGTTATACCATTGACAGGTATTGTAAACTCTCTCTTTGGAGTTTGTATCATCAAGGGGAAGCTTTGTTATAACCTGTTCTTAATACAGGATCAGTATTGAGGAGTTGACCAAAATCTAAGGCTTGTCTTCATGCTTACCTGTCTTCATTGCTTGTTTATAACTATGTGCATACCTGTGTGTGTGTATGTATATATATGTATATTTATATATACACACGTATATACTCATACATATATACATATATACATATATATATATATCATTCAGTATATATGTTCATACTTGTTTCTGCAGTAAGTTCATTTCCTGGGAATCGAAACTCTCAATTGGGTCTTTGTTTCTGTGGGTCAGAGATACACCTGACTGGTTCTTGGCTATTTTTTTTAATTATTTTATACCGTACAGTTGCCTCTAGCAAATGGAAGTCCAAAGAAGCTAGAAATGTGGTGAATAAAAAATTTGAATAATGAAATCTGTATTGCATAAGATATTCTGAAGTTGGACGTGTTCAGGAAGTCAGAAGTAGTCTCTAGAAAATTTTTGTTTATAACTACTACTGTGAATCATCTGTTTTCCTGCAAAGAAAAATGCAAACTATTTTGTGCATATGTTTTACTTTAATACTTTAAGTCACTTCTGCTGCCTGAGCAAAATCTGCTATTTTTTGCTAAGCCTTGTAGGATTCAAATATTAAAATATCTAAATTGTGTTTGTTTTCACATTGTAGGTTTTAACTTTTGCCTATAAGCATGCATTGGTAAACAAAATGTATGGCAGAGGTCTCAAGTTTGCAACAAAACTTGCAGAAGAAAAGCCAACGAAAGACAACTTGAAGAACTGCATTCAGGTAAGGTTTATCTAGTAAACTAATGGGCAATGTTACTACTGAGTAAGCGTTTAAAAGTAAGAGAGGTATAATCCCTTTTATCTTTTACATTGTAGAACTCGCCAAACTTTAACACTTTAGCTTCATTCAGGTTTTTGTGGTTTGGCCCATTTTTTTTTTCCTTCTAGAATATCTCATTTGTAACTATCACTTTTAGCAGATTTACCTTCTGGAACTTAGTGTAGGACATTAAAAAAAAAAAAAAAAAAAAAAAAGTTGAGATAACTTAGCAAAAAAAGTATGTATATTTAAATCATATTATGTTGATTTTTAACCACTGCTATTGTTAGTGGTATTAATCGCAAATAATGCTAGTAGAATATAGGTGAGGAAGTAATAGGAATTACAATAACTCCTATAAAATTTTGTCCTCCAAAATATTTGTGCATTAAGTTGAAAGACTGTAAATCGTGTGGAATGGTTTTCTTTTTCCCCCCTTCAGGGTTAAGTAATTCAAAGATCTCCAGGTTTCCAGTCTTACGTTTCTAATTGTAGACTTCTTAAGTAAGATGTTCATGTGAATGCAGTGTTCAATGGAAGGGTTTAAATAAATCCATCTCACTTTCTTTTAACGTTTGTTTCTCTTCAGCTAATGAAGTTACTTGGATGGACTCATTGTGCAACTTTCACTGAAAACTGGCTTCCTGTCATGTATCCACCTGATTATTGTGTATTCTAGAAAAGTGACAATTGTAAACCGAAAGCGATTCTATACGGGCAGGATATGAAAAGATAAGTTTGACTTTCTATTGGAACGCATGTTTTCATTGCTGAATGCTGATTATTAAATTGTGTGTATTTATCAGTAAAGGCACCTGGGTACAGCTTAATACCTGTTAACCGAACTCCAGTCATCAGGGAGTTTCCTTATTGTGCATCCCATTGCTGGCAATGGATGTGCCAGAACTGCCAACACGAAGGATTTGGAATTTGGAATTAGGCTGAAAAAGCTTACTGCATGCACGTTAGATTCTTAACTGTTAATTTTAACTGCAAACCTGTAAAAGCTCTGTATTTTTTACAGTAAAATGAATTTTAACGTTTGATCTTAATTTCATTTCCAATTGTATGAAGGCCTTAAAGCTACTTCAAGAGTAGCTAAAAACTTATTTATTAGACTAAAGTAATGGGACATCATTACCTGTATTGTTTGCAAGAGTTTACATTTGTGGGTTTTTTGTTTGTTTGTTTTTTAAGAAAAATTCAACCTCTCAAACTGTTACAACATGTAACAGAATTGCTGATTCATAGGTGCTCTTGTAAATTTTCATTTTGGAGTGATGTCAGGCAAACTCAAAAATCCACGTGAAGCTGAGTATCAGGACAGGCTGATACGTGTATAAAAGTGCCAGACAGTTAAATCTTAATCAGGTATTGTAAAGCTATACATATATGTTTAATAATGTTAAAAGTGTAAGACAACAGAATAAATGTGCAAGACTGAAGATCAAAAAACACCATGTGCACTCTGATACTTTAAAAGATTATTTTATAATTAATAAAAACAAATAATGAAGCTAAAAGTTGTATTGGTTTCTCCAAGGGTACATAAATGAAACTTGCTGAAACAGAAATTCACCATACAAACTGCAGAAGTTCAGTGCAGCTGAGAAGATCAATGCTTTCTGCTAATGCCTTTCTACTAACTTATTACTACTAACATTGTTCTTTCAGTGGAGTGAAATTGGTCTGTGAACAAAATCGTGTGTGTGAACCTAAGACAAATGACTGTATCATTGTCTTGCCCATTTTTTTGTAACTCATAATGCAAAACTCAGATACAACTACAACTTTACAGACATAAATGCACAGAGGGTGCACCGTAATACTATATCACATTCCAAACTGCAAGGTGCTGACAAATCAAAATCAGTAATTGTTTTTTTCAATTCTCTCTTACTGTGGCTTTAAGCAGCTTGACATTTGATTCTGGAAATTCTGCTAGGATAGTTGTATCAAATATACTGCTAAGTTTTTCCAAAAATTCATAGTCTGTACTGAATCTGAATTTATTTGCCCATAGTAATACTGTCCCTGGCTGACAAAAATACACCATTGTTGCTAGCAGGGGATCCAGAGCTGTATGGTGGTATACAACATCACTTGCCAGTAGGAAATCATAATGGTAGGTTGATGAAGGAAAGTCTTCATTGAGGCCTTCTCCCCATACCAGTTTTCTCACTTCAGGTTTGTGGATATTCATATTTTGTGTATTACTTGAAATATTAAATGAGAGATTTTCAAGAACTTCAGGCAAATCAGTTGCTGTGACATAAGCTCCTAAAGAAAATGTTAATTTGTTTTAATTCATAGGTATATAGTTGAACATATTTATGTATAACTTTTATCTGTATAACCTCCCCCAGCCTTCCCCTCAGCAATAACTAGGGTAGTTACTTTATTAACAAAACTGTATTTGACAATAACTTTCATTTTTTTAAAAAGCAGTGTCAAACAGTCTTAATTTCAACTGTTGCTTCATTGCTTTAAACTGACAGGAGCAGATCTAGGTTATCTTTTGTAAGAAATCCAAAGGAAATAGGAATTTACTAACCTAAGATGCAGGCGACAATGGAAACTAAGCCTGTTCCAGCGCCAATTTCCAAAACTTGCTTGTCTTTGAGGTTGAATCGTTCTTGATTTGATTCCAGATATTGAGATAAAGCCAGTGCCTAAAATATCAGTATCACGTATCAGTTAAGCTGCACAACATTTAATTTGATTTTTTATGCTGTTTTTTATACAGTGGAAAACACCGAAGGCTGTAACATAAAGATAATATGGAAAGAAACATTGTGTCCTGTTCTTTATATGAATCCAATCCAGTTCCTTTTTAGTTTCAGGTTTTGTGAGGTACAAATTTGCAACACACATCTATACACTTTGTGATTCTTCTCACAGCTCAAGACAGGTAGTGTTCAGGTGTGAACTGTACACAGAACAGCAAATGAGGTTTAACAATATGCACAAAGTCATGTTATGGTTTATAATAATGTTATACTTTATTGTCATAAAATAGATTTAGGCTTCAGCAGAGATTTTTGGAACTCTTTTTTTGCAAAGGATTTTTTTTAATTATCCACTCAACACCTGTCTTGATGATACTGTAAATTTCAAAGACAGTTTACTGCTGCGTAGGAGAACAAGTATTGCTTATCAGGTGTTCATAAAAAAAAATAAACAGCCGATTTATTTGCTATTCATAATTAATATAAACAGATGCCAAAGAAATTAACTGGCCCTTTTCCGCTTCTCTTCTTTGGAGTGATGTTACTGTTTGAACTACTGTGCTTTTCATAATACAACACTGACTACCTGCTCTGGGAATGCTGACAACTAATGAATCACCAGGCCACTTTGTGCCACTCTTGGTTTTCTTGGAAAGTTTTACCATCTGCATTCTGACACCTGATTAATTTGAGAACTGATGCTCTGACATAACCAAAATAAGCTACTGTTTCACTTATCCATACGCTTCTTTTTTATTTTGAAATTCTCAGCCATTTTTTGTGAGCTTTTTCAATAAATGTGGATCTGGAAAATTCTGAAATCCTAATTTTCATGTCTCCATCAGTTGACCATCTGTTCCCATTAAAGACACATTTCTGAGTCTGCATAAAATTCTGTTTTTCAGAGCAGGGAGAGCAAAGACTGGAGCACACCTCTTTGCAAGTATGGTTTTCCATACTGCAAAGGAGTTATTCCAGACTGTTCTGTAAAAGAAATATACGTGTTTTAAACTCCTTTATGTAATCTCTCACAACAAACTCTCACATTTTTCTTCTTTATTTTCCTTCTAGTAATGGTGATTGTTTGCATCCCAGCAGTGACTGGAAACATGGAGGAAGCTTGAACACTTCTATCCATCTGTTTCCAAACACTTTTTTTTAATATCTGCATCCAGTTAACAAATAGAAAGATGTGTGTGTTGGTGGTTTTTTTTCTCCTTTCCACTTAAAGGTGCACATTTTAAACAGAATTTACCATTTGTTCATTTACATGTCACAGTTGTTTTAGTCCAAACGGTATTAAATTAGCCATAAGGCAAAGCTTTCTGTTGAAGACACAGCTTGGTTCTGCACAAGGAAGCTTCTGCTGTCAGCTAAAGAAATTTCATTAAGATTTGTATGCCATTGTCATGACTGACTTTTCTGTCATGTCAACCTTCTGGATGCTGTGTTGAATACTTACCCCGGGCCATACCACTGCTCCAAAGTGTTCTATGGATTCCTGGATGACGATCTGGTGGCCTGCGTAAGTATAGTGCTCTTTGTCAAAGTAGTGGGAAACTCTGGGAACCCAGTTCTGCAGTATTTTAAGAATTACTGGTGAATCTGTGAGAGAGAGAAGATGAAATTTGTATTTTATATGCATGTGTTTACATGCAGCAGATACAAACACCAAATTTTTGCATTTTTTGTCTTTTTATACTCATATCCTTAAACTTGATAGGCCTGCTAGAAGAAGAGGATGACCAATAGAGATCTAGGATGCTAAGCTTCTTTTTACAAAAAGTAAAACGTCTCCACTTTAGGTTTTACATCTTACATTGAAGAAATTGCAGCATTTTTTAGTGGCTATCATTTTTTAACCATATGTCCACAAAAGGAGGGTTGTGCGATACACTTTTTAAGTATGTGTTGAAATACATGATATACTGTTCAGTAAATGTCAGTACTACAGTTGTGTTAGCATGTCTCATCAGAGCAGGTAGCCTATTAGCAGGATATGCTTGGTGATACAAAATTAACTTTGGCTGCAAAAAAGCATGCTTTGACTTGCATGGATTTTAATCGATGGCAGCCTGGAATCCATGGTAGGTGTTCAAGCAGTTTAGCTGGAGTTGAAATTTTGTAATACCACAGCTTCAATAGTGCCAGCCCAATTAATGCACGTTATGATCATCTCTCTGATGGTAATTGAGAAATAATCCTCAGATATCTAAATAAAATCCAGAGACCTTTTAAAATATATTTATTAATTATGAGATAGAGTACTTTTTTCTAGATTTAATGTGATAATGGGGGGGAAGTAGAAAAATAGACTTCAAAATGAAACGTGATGGTAACACTTACTATTTCAAGACTAAGGAAAATGAAACTATGCGATGCTAGCATGCCATAGCAGTAGCAGTATTTAAAGTGGATTAAACCTGAGTTGGATTCTGCTGTTGATGATGCACATGTGGAGCTGCAAGTGCAGTTTTCAGAGTCATACTGCTCTTCACAGGCTTCTTCCTCAGTTTGGCAGTCCATTACTCTTTGTATTTTGTTGGGGAACCGTGGCTGCTGTGCGGAGATCATGGCACAAGAGCTGAAATAGAGAGGGGAGGGAAAAGCTGGAGGGCACTCCGTATAATATAGGAGGGAGAAAAAAGTGAGAAGTTTGGGTGGGTTTTTTTGTTTCTTTTGTTTTTATGGCACGATGAGGGGGCAGGACACCATGATGAGAGGTGGCATCCCCACTCAGGAGGAAATTGCTATAAGCACTTTCTGGTAATGCAGTCAGAGTTCTCATTTTATCATACAAACAACAACAATTTATCATAATGTCACTAAATTGATACCGCTAATCGGTCTGAACAGTGAGCTCCTTGCACATTGAGCTCCCTGGTGTTCATACAGGTTGAAGCAACAGCTGAAAAAGTTGAACTGTCTTTCAGTGTCTAAGACTTTTTATCTAAGACTTTTTATCAGTGTCATTTACCATGCCTCAGGACTTGGCGTTCATGTGATAAAACTGGTTAATTTGCCTTGGTTTTGCTTTTGTTACCTTCACCTCTCTGCCTTCTCCTGCAGAACAGCTAATTGAATTGCCCCGAGATGCAGTGAACTGCACAGTGCATAGATTGCAGTCAGGAAATAATTGCAGTGAGAAGATTGGAACAGTGAGCTGCTTTGGAGAACAGCACGTGTGTCATGTGGCTCTGCATCTCTAGTGCACGTGGGCAGCACCCAGCATCGTAAGGAGCTGTTTGATACCAGCTAGTGACTGGGAGCAGGGATGGATCTAAATCTGCCTGGGGAGAAACAAAACTGCCGATGAAACTTTTTGCTTAATGTGAGTTTTAATCACTGTTATATACACACATACATAAATGAAACTGGATCTTGATTTCCTCTGGCCAGAGGCTGTTCAAATTCACCCTTCCCATGTATCATGATGGTTGGAGCGTGCTGAGTTTTATCCATGACTGGCCTTTTCCCATTCTCGAGAAGGCATGATTGCATGATCTCTCCACCACATGTCCGGCCCTGTAGACAGGGTTGTGTGATTTGGGTTGCATCACACCACAGGGGGCTCCTCTGGATATCTTGTACAGAAGGGGGAGAGGTTTGGCAGGGTCCCGGAGGCTCAGCAGTGCCTTCAGGTCGTTTTTTAAGTGGCCGAGTGACTGCTGACTTGTGTGGGTGCTTTATTTGCACACATGATACTGACACCATTGCAGTTTTACTGATACCTGATATATTCCTTATTGCTACTCTGTTTATTCGCAAGGACAGGATTTATGTTCTGACTCCTGTAGCAATGCATTTGCTCAAAAGTTGTGGCGGTGATTCTGTACTGTTAAAAAACAGAATGCTTTAAAGCACTTTGATTTTTACCGATATATGTGTTTTTTTGTGGTTTTTTGTTGTTTGTTTGTTTGTTTCCCTCAGAGGGCTTCCATCTAGCTAGCAACAAGTTCTGGCTGCATATCTTTTGTATATAATTTAAGATATGTTGGAGGTAGACAGGTAGGAGACTGAAGATAATGCTGCAGCTACAGCATTCCCTGGCATTTGAGTGCATGCATCAATGTGTTTGGTTTTTTTTCCTCCACTTTTGATAACGTGCCTCCTTAGAAAACAGCAATGGTTTCTATGCAGCCTCACTTTTCAAAAGTATACTGCCTGTTCTCAGGAATGCCTTTTTTTTCATATCTGGAGCTAGAATAAAATCTGATCGTGTTTTAATGTTATAGGAAATTTCTGGGAAAATATATTAATGCTTACGTAATTGGCAAGGTGTGACATGAAAATAGAAGAATCTGTAATAACTGGTGACTGCTGTGGCCAGGAGAAAAACTAACTCGAAGACAGTCTTCTGAACATATCGTACTAACACTGTGGTGAGCCTGGAATGGTCCTTAAGTCCATAAGGAGCCTGAGCTCCTAGAGGACAGTTCTGGGGGAAAGGGTTTATTTGCTCTGCATTTATACATCACTTATCACAATGGGCTTTGGTTTATGGCTGGACTTCTAGATGTTATAGCATTTATATCTTTTCATAGGTGTAACTTTTGCAAATAGAAAGTTATTATTTTATACAGCCTGCTGCCATAACTATTAATGATACATTTCATGAACTGAAGTAAAAATTTGTTGTTTTCTTTTTAGGTACAGACTATGTGTAGTCTGGACTCAAGTATATTACCGTCTCGGGCTCAGCGATGAACAGCTTTGTGTTATTATTTTAAATGACAAACTACCTGAAGACAAGTCAGTGTTGAGTAAGCTCATTGCACATAGGTGATGTCTGCATTATTACATGCCCTGTGTGTAAGATGGTCAAGTTTCTGCTGTGTGACTAGAACTGACACTTCTTACTATTCTGACAATTTTCTGATCAATATTTCATTGAAAATGGTACATCTTACCAAAAAAAATGTAATAATAATATGCCAAGCAGAATCTATTCCCTTAGAAACTGTTGGCGCGCTCTGATTGTTCACAGCTAATTTCCTTGCAAAGTGATTCTGAAGGGAAATCATCTAAGCTTTGTAGTTTCCAAAGTATTTAAACTAGTATTGACTTCATTAATGGACTTTAACTGTCACGAACAAAATGGCTTACAAAATCACATTTGATTTCTTCAGAACGTGAGGAAGAGAACAATTGACAAAGTTATGTCTATTTATCAATGTTAAATGAAATTAACAAGGTAATAAAATACTAAAGGGTGAATTGAACAATGAATATAAACCTTACAGTTATAGCTTACCCCCTATAAGAATAAACTTTCTGCCTCTTAACCTTCATTGCTTGGAAAGATCTTTTTAAATCTGACTACATGGAGGGGAAAAAAAAAAAAAAAAGGAAGAAAAGGTAGGTTAGTGAGCAATACGGTGTCACTTCAGCTGTGAACGCAGCTTGGCTGAAACATTTATTTCTTTCACGAAGTTATACGGCATTGTCTGTTTTAGTCTGAATTATTTGGCAAAAGCCACTTCCATCTGCTCCAATGGGCAATGCAGTTGCACTGTGTTCTTTGTGAGTTAGGGCACAGCATGCTGTGCGCAAACATCAGTGTTTCCTTGGGTTCATGCAATATCCTTATGTTCTCATGCACTGAATAATATATATATGTATATATACACACATATATAACATATATAGTCTCACACATATATATAACATATATATAGTCTCACACATACATATAACATATATATAGTCTCACACATATATATAACATATATATATAGTGTGTGTGCATATATAAAAATGCTAGGAAATAAATATCAGCGCTAGGAACATCACTATAAACCTATACCATACGTGAGCCCACAAGGTAAATGCATCAAAATACTGAAAAGCAGCAGCGAATGTCAGTCCTGATGAAATTGCAGGAGCGGGGTGTGCCCTAGTGCGTTGGCTGGCCTGGCTCTCTGCAATCGAGGAATACAGCGAGCCCTGTTCCCCGTGTTAGTCAGCAGAAAAAAAAACACGCTGCAGACAGGGTTAGCGGGCCAGCAGCACGGTTACCTGCTGCGACGGAGGGCGCCGAAGGTTCCTACAGGAGGATGCCCGTTCCAGAGGTTTTTATAGGGGCATGCACCTGGAAGGGATTGCCCTGTGCCGGCGGGGGAATGGCGGGCTATTTACAGCAACATTACCAGGCACTTACTGCCTCACGCTAAACTCTTTTCCAGCTGCAGCATGAAACGCAAATGCTCCTGGGCTTTGCGCTCCGAAGCTTTCCAGCCTCAGGAACGAAACCTCAGCCTCCTCCGACCTCTTGCTCTGTTTTTCCAGTCTGCTCTTCGTGTTGGCCATTACGATCCGCAGTCCTGACCCAAGTGAGCTGCTGAACGTGGGCAAAGTAGCGCAGTAGTAGCAGTGGCTGTTTGGCTGTAGCCCAAGTGCGGAGAAAAGTTCACGGGGCCGTGAGGCTGCTCCTGCCAGGGGCTCTGTGTTCCCGTGTGGTCTGCGTAAGCCAAATGTGTATTCCTTTGTATGCTTCAAGAATAGGAGGGTTATGTGCATTTACCACTCCACTGTGCCTCTGCCCTCCCCTCTTCTTGGAATAGATTTATTAGGAAGAAATTGGAGTAGAAAAGTTTGAGGGGAGCTGTGGAACTTGCGAGGCTGGAAGACAGCCCCTGGGTGAATGACTGAGGGTGGACAGTAGGAATGAGAGAGGCAGGTGGCAAAGCAGATTAAGCTCAGTGTGCAAGGATTTGCATCTTTGGGTGAAGAGCTGGTAAATTTGGGTAACGTTCTTCTCGGGAGTGACCCAGAATGAGCCTTTCCCCCCATGGGGCTGTGCATTTCCCACCTCAGCCACGGGATGTCTCCAGCAGTCACACCAACTGTGTGAAACACTTCGATGCTCGCTCCAATGCTCCCTGGTTCTTTTTCTCCAAAATCTAGTATTTTTTTTTTTGATCCCTGAGACCGAGCATTAACTCTATTAGACTGTAACTCTGTAAGGTACTGAGTCTATTTAACTTTTGTGTCTCTTCATTGAGCATCTCACGCAGCCCCCTGACTTTACAAGCCGTGGAAACAAGTGGTCCTGAGCTAGGAACTGGAAGGAAATTGGAAGGAAAAAGGCAGGTATGTCGCTGTCAGTGACCAACACCCCTTCTGTGGTGCTACAAGTACAACATAATGCATAGAGACAGGCTCGAACTCGGTGTCACTGAGAAAAGAGATCTTAGTGGCACTGGAGACAGCTATATAAAAATACCCTTCCGAAGTGTATCAGTAATCAAAAAGATAAAGGGACTGCTGGGTTTCTATAAGGAGGGGGAAAAAAAAAAAAAAAACATTTTTATGCCCCTGTAGGAATTCAGGGTCTCCCTCACTTTGAGGATTTGCTGGAGGGCCTTGGAGGCCAGCTGAATGACTGAAGAACAAGGGGCCCCCAGCTCTAGAGCAGATTCTCCTCACCTTTATTGCTGTAGGCATCTGCTGAGCTTCTCTGGATGTGGACAGCGTGTTTGCATTCTCCAAATCGCAGGAGCTTCTTAGCTGCTGTCAGCAGCTAGCTAAATGTCTGAGGCGTGGTGCTGACAGGGCCGGTGCTGTTTGCTGAAGGGCAGCTGATTGGAAGGTGGCATTGGTTCCAGGTTAGCATCTCCGGTGGGCTGCTGCTCCCACCCCTGTGGCTGTGGGATGAAGCCCCGGCCCAAAGTCACCAGCACCCAGAGGTAGTGGTGGCCTTCCTGACCCACAGCAGCCGGCAGTGCAGAGCAGTGCAGGAGGGGGGGTCCTCAAATCAAACGCAGCATTTCCATTATTTTTAAAGAAAAGACATCTTCTAAGCTTAGCACAGGCCGCATTTTACTCACCTAGCTGAGGTGGGCAGCTTCCTCCATGGAGAGGGGTGGATGTGGCATCTCCAGAGGCTCTTGATGTTTTGAGCACAGCAGAGGTCTGAAGAATGTGATTTCAGATGTTTGCCTGAATGCTTCACCTGGGTATAAACTGTTATAAGTCCCACCACCTTTTGCCTCACGTGATGTACAGCACTCAGGAATAAACTGCTTTGGGAACTTGCTCCTCTGTGGATCGGCTAGTTTTTCCCATGGTAGTTGTCATAAATAATCATATGGTCTTCATACTACATAATAAAAGTGCTGATTTTATTGGGAGGACAGAACTCTTTGCAAATGTAAAGCAGAATCCACAGAAAAAAAATGTATATAAAGCATCTTTGTGGATTGTTTGTTTGCTTTATGACATGACTAAACACAGGCTTATGGATCTATGACCCAGGGAAAATACCTGCTCATATTTATAGCTTTAAAAATCTCCCTTATTGTCTGTGTGGATATGAAATATGTAATGCTGTCCAAAACAACAGGACAGGAAGTTGTTGTCTTTTCTTCTTCTTTATCCGATTTAATGCTACACACTAATTTCATCAGGGTTAATCTTATTTGCACATAAAATGCAATGAGAGGCTTCAAGCAGCAAGCTAGGCCGAGCATTGCGAGATGATTACTTAAAATTGTGCTCCCACTCAGGGGATCATTGTGCTGTGGTACCAGAAGTACCAAAGTTTGATTTTCCTCTAATTTCCTTGTCCTGGAGGTTTTCATCCAGCTTCTGTAAGTCTCTCCTGTCGTGGCACAGGCCTTTTAAGTGAACTACTACAGGTTGTGCAGGTACAGCGCATTGCACTTGGGGGTTGGTTAGTGAGGGCTGGTGTAAAATCAGCCACATGCTTCTGCTCCTCTCAGCAGAGTTACTTTTCAACTTTTCAAAACCCAGAGCTGTTTGCCTTCGGGGAATCATTTCGGTTTGCTTCTCCTCATTGACCTCAGTCATCCCCCTGCCCCTCAGTGTCTGTGTGGCTCTGCTCTCACCAGGGCAGGGTCCGCCATGGTGACCCTCTTCCTCGTTGCTTTTTGGCCCCACCTGTCAGGAGATCCCTTCTCCCTGGGAATGGAGTTGTTGAAGCTGAACTGTCAGTTCAGGTCTGAACTCCCTCAAAGCGTGGGAAGAATTTCAGCCCTTCACTAAGGAGCTCTTAGCACTGCTGTGGGGTTTTCTCTTACCTCCCTGGCCCCCTCTGCTATTTCTCAGCTGGTTGCTCAGAAAAGGACTCGGTGCCATCTGCTATTTTTTTCCTTATGGCAAGGAATGAGATCCTGAACTAATTCCATGGAGCTTTTTATAGAGCAAGGATTGTGATGGTCTTAATTTACTGAACGGGAAGTTTTACAGCAGGGCTGCCTTTACACAATCTGTTTGGGGCTGGTTACTATATACACAGGGGAGAAACCGACTTAATGTTGTAACATTAAAATTAAATTAATTGGGGGTTAAATTCGGCAAGTCCTTGTTCTTCAGGTAAATCTGCTGAAGTCAGGGAGAGTTTAGTTGTGGTAAGAGATGATTGAATGGCTGAGTAACAGGACCCAGCTGAAGAGTCTCCTTGCTTCCCTTCCACTTGTGAAAAGTGTGGTGTTTCCCTAGAAGAAAGACAAAAATGGATTTAAAGTAGTTTCAGGAGAACAACTAATGAGTAGCTTAAGCAAAATTGCAATTAAGTAATTAGTTTTGCAGCAGGAGTTAAGTATTTAGAAATTACATTCTCTGCAGACCATTAGTAGGAGTAATTCGACCTTATTAAAAAGAATCAGAAGAGTCCCTGTTGACTTGGCAGCCACCTGAATGCAATGTTTTTTAATAAACCTAGTTAGGATGAGCTCAACTGTACAAATTCAAAGGTCAATAGAAAGTCTGTTTCATTAACTATTGTGCATGCAAGTCAAAAATCAAATGCAAGTCAAAGCAGGGCTGTACCCGAGTTAGTCCTCCAACCTAATGATGATACTGAAACTGAAGTGAAAATGTCAGAATGTGACCATAAAGTAAATTTCTGTCAGTGAAGTCAGTGGGATTTTTGCCTTGAACTGTGACAAATCAGAAGACTTCATTTCCTCAGGCATAGCCATAAGATGGCTATTGTGTATTTGGTATTATGTTTTGTTTTTTCATTTATATAATGAATTTTGGTACAAAAGGGGTAGCTTGAAGCCTTCAGATTCACTTGGACTTGATCAACATCTGTGCGCTACAGTATGCAATATGTTTTAAAGCTCAGCAGCATTGTCCAAGAACTGCAGAATGTAATCCTGAGTGACTGCTGATACTTATTTTTTCAAACTCATTACGCTCCCACATCTGTCGTCGCATCTTTCTAACCTCTGTCCATAACTGTAAATGGGCTCTGCATCCAGCGCTGGTTGGCCTGCTGCGTCTTGCTGTGCACCTGCTTCACGGGAAAACCCATGCTGATTGTCTCCTAAGGAGAAATAAGGTGTTGACTTTGCTCTATAAAAGTCTAAAAGAATGAAAACCTGGATATTTAGCCCTCAGCTTTCTTCCTACAACAATCAGAATTCAAAGTTAAGCCCTTCCTGCGTTGTTAAAGGAGGAGCTCCTGGCACCAGAGCTCTTGTGATTTCTTCAGGACTTCTGAAAGAGTCTTCAGAAAATAGGTGTCGGTCTACAGAAGCACAAACTGGGCTTTGTTGCCTTTTGTGGACATGAAGCAAAGTCTGGCTGTTTGAAGGGAAGGGAGAGTTTGGCTGTTTTTTTTGTGTTGATTTTTTTTTTTTTTAATCAGAGGGACCCGTGAATCTGGGCATGTTTCCTTATATTGCCCCATCGCATCAGTGTGTGCAGGGGAGGTGTGAGGTGAGACGTCCCAGCAGCACAGCTTCGGGGCTTGGCAAACCTTTTGTTGTCCCGCTGCCCCAGTGGTAATGTCGCATGTGCATAACGTGATAGGAATGGCCTGGAGAAAGCCAAATTACGTTATCTGGAAAGTACCAGTAATACTTAAAGCTATGAAATATTTGCCTGGCAGCTTCTGCAAGGTTATTCAGAAAAGATATTTTGGGATGACTACTGCTGCAAGGCTAAAACTGCTCCCCACCAGCAACTCCAAAAAGAGGGGGTCGCTTGGTTCACTGCAAGCCAGTGGCCCCCAAGGAGGACACAATCCCAGACGGGGAGACAGTGGCCCGGTTCCGATGGTGGAGATAGCTATTTTCTGCATCCACCTGTCCTCCTCCTCCTAATAATAATTTATATTTATTATTATAAAGTACCCAGCGGGTAGGCATTCTAACAAAGGGCAATGGTATTTAATGAACTGTTTACTTATTGTGGATGCCCCGCCTGTGGAATTGTTCAAGGCCAGGTTAGGTGGAGCTTTGGGCAACCTGGTCTGGTGGGAGGTGTGGAAGGATGGTCTTTAAGGTGCCTTCTAGCCCAAACCACTCCGTGACTCTATTCCAGTTAAAAACAAAATATATCAGGGTCTCTCAGTATTTGAGCCTACCTGGGGGTAAAACAGACATTTTTAAAAGCTGTTTGTAGAGCATGATGGCAGCATTTCAGTGCAGAGAGAGGCCTGAGGAGGGGTGGCCATGCTGTGTAAGGAGCCACCAGGTGCCACACACATCGTTAGCAGCAGTTACCTGGCTACAGGGTGTCTGGAAAGCTGTGCAGAGGAAAAGGATCTTGGGGTGTTGGTCGATGCTTGCCTGAACCGGCAGTGTGCACAGGTGGCCAAGAAGGCCAATGGCATCCTGGCTTGTATCAGGAATAGTGCAGCCAGCAGGACCAGGGAGGTGATCGTCCCCCTGTACTCTGCTCTGGTGAGGCCGCACCTCAAGTACTGTGTTCAGTTTTGGACCCCTCAGTACAAGAAGGACATTGAGGCCCTGGAGTGTGTCCAGAGAAGGGCTACAAAGCTGGTGAAGGGCCTGGAACACAAGTCCTGTGAGGAGCGGCTGAGGGAACTGGGGTTGATTAGTCTGGAGAAGAGGAGGCTCAGGGGAGACCTTATTGCTCTCTACAGCTACCTGAAAGGAAGGTGTGGGGAGCTGGGGGTCAGCCTCTTCTCACAGGTAACTAGTGACAGGACTAGAGGGAATGGCCTCAAGTTGTGCCAGGGGAGGTTCAGGTTGGAAATGAGGAGACATTTCTTCTCAGAAAGAGCAGTCAGGCATTGGGACGGGTTGCCCAGGGAGGTGGTGGAGTCACCATCCCTGGGGGTGTTCAAGGAAAGGTTGGACGTGGTGCTTAGGGACATGGTTTAGTGGGTGACATTGGTGGTAGGGGGATGGTTGGACCAGATGTTCTTGAAGTTCTTTTCCAACCTTAATGATTCTATGAACAGAGCATGGGCTTATCCAGTGCTACAGTAACGGCAATGCCAGGAGATGCCACCCTTGCTGCAAACCAACCTGCTTGTGTGTCCCGTCCTCACGCTGCCTCTACCCCAGAGCTTGCCCCTGCAGGCGGGCTGCCTGCCTTCGTGCCCTGGCACAGCCAAAAAATTCCTTCCCCTGCAGTAATCCACACACAAATTATGAAGTTTGATTGGAAGAGTGATAGTTTTGTCGGTTTTAATTGCCACCTGTTCAGCAGTGCATCTCTTCTAAAGACTGAGTACCAGTTGCACCATCACAGCTGTTTTTCCCTGCAACAATTGCCACCTACAAGGACTTTAAAAACAAGCAAACAAGAACTGAGGTTTGCACTGCGTGACTCGTCTATGATGATGTGTCTTTCAGCCCACGCCCAGGATCGAACATTTCAGCCACTCCAGGCAGTTGTCGCACTTCAGCAGCTCCACGTTCAGCAAAGCCTGGCCAAAATGTGATCTGGCCCACAGGGAGAAAACAGGAGCAGCGTTGATGAGCAAACAGCTTTCTTTCCAAGTAAAAGAAGCACCCACAGCAGTAATTAATATGGCCCAGCTTTGGGAAGCACTCCCACCCTAGGCGAGCCATGTGTAAACCTTTCAGTCCCCAGTCTCGCTTCTGTGACTTGAAGTGGGAGGGATCCTTTACAAGAATCCCACTATAGCTGCAAAAATTTTCTGAGACACCAAATTAAGGAATTTTTTTCTAAAGGGGTTGCTACTTATTTATTCCCTGTGCTGGTGATAACTCGTGGTTTGGTTTAACTGAACCAAGTACAAGGGAAAAACAACCTGCTGTAAACAGAAACCCTGCATATGTGCAGGGTGTTTTTGTAGTTGTAGCCTCTTGGTTTGCACTAAAACTGCTCTTCTTCTTCTTTTTTTTTTTTTTTTTTTTTAAATGATGCTTCTGAATTTTGATGTCACAGAGTCCCTGGCTTAAATATGGTGTGTTGCGATTGAAAGGTGGCGGAATTTATTCCTTTAACTTAAATGATTATTTTCATGGTACAAAAGATAGGTTCACTTTTATCTGCAAACAGGAAAATACTTGACATGTCTGCTGCCTGTCACGGTGTGAACTGTTAATTGAAAGCTTCCATTTTTGAAACAGCTGGGATGGGGCTCAGGGGTCTCAAATAACAGGCTTGCCCAAATCAGTCTGACTTTAACTGTTGTCTTTACAACCCTGTATTGCTCACATGGTTGTGCTTGGAACTGACAATGGAAAGTTTTCATCATCTCAGCACCGAGATCACCTTTTATCCCTGCTACTCCTTGCCTGACGTGAAATGGCAGCGCGACATTAAGGGTTTGCTGGAAGTGAGTTTGTCATCCTCACACCTGCTCAGAGAGACAAAATAAGAGATCAGAGCTACATGAGTTACCATCTCACAATGGAAAGACAAACTCACAAGCAAGAGTATATAAGAGCACTTACATGCAAAGATAACTGTGTATTTGCCAAGTAAATCTCATTGCAAAGACATCATAAATAGCAGTTACCTGTGGTGAGACATTCACGCTCTCCCCCCTCTTCTAGGGGGACCCTATTATGTTGGTTAGCGTAGCCCCAGTGCAGGGCAGGATCCCTCTTGCTGCCTGCTCTCCCTGCCCCATTACTACTGTGCACAGGAGCCGAAGTTTGCTCTCCCCCAAAAAGCCCAGCAGAGAGAGACGAGTTCTTGAATGACAAATTTTATTGGAGTTACTCAGTTATCGGGGCACGTAGTGCTGCTCTGTAAAGTCTATGCTGATATCAAAACAGAATCTCAAAACACTGAATATATCACAAAATAAAAGACACAAATCTCTGCTGTTTGACTGAAAAGGGGACCTGAGATCTCTCTCTCCAGCTACATATGAACGTTAAATCCTGGGTTCTTGTTGTTGCAGTTGATAACGTTATTTGATCACAATCACCAGGACAAGGAACTGTACAATGGAAAATGGAAATTTCAGCGTCAATATGCTTTTTAAGGCAGAAAGTGGTGTTTACAGCACAAAATTGTCATGGAGAGACAGGTGTCACAAAATACTTCTGCACAAAAGCAGTACTTCAGTACATCATCAGAGTCCTTCTTCCCATCCCGGGGACATTCGGGCTGCCCTGACATGAAGTGTGCTGACCCACAGCCTCCTGCAGCAGTGGCTGGCACCCAGGTGGGGCACCTAGCAGCCTTACACCAGGTACTGTATTTAGGCCACTCAATTCTTATAGGGACAAGATTCAATTCCAGCTGAGAACACCTAAATTTGAGGGGTTTAGCTTTGCTCTAGTCCATGAAGATACATTCTGCATAACCAATTCAGCTAGGAACCATTCCTAAAGCCATGATTCAGTTGCCTGAAAGCAGATGTCTGATGCTATTTTGGGTGTCGTAGAGTTACCCCAGTTGGCATCCTGTTGCTGCACCAAAAAGAACATGGGCTTCCTTTACCTTGCATCATATCTGCCGCCCTGTGTAGATGTCTCTTCTACCCTGGAGTATCAAATAGCACCAAGGAGCCAATGTTAGGAGAACCGCTGACCATCCGTGCTGGTAGGGCATCTGAGTCATTCTCCAGGCTCCCTTGACTGTGTCACTAATGTCTGCTGATCATAATAACAGCTACAATTTAAGAGAGATTTAAGGTAATTTTTAGGGAAGATAGCTTAACCCCCCTGCAGTAGATCTCACAGACAAGATCATGAGAGCTGTGGCGCTGAAAGCTCCTTTTTACACACAGTTAGAAGATGTATGAGTGGAGCTGCCTCTGTACCATCTTTCCATATCTCCCAAAACAGTGGTCCAGCTTTCATGTTGATTATTTTTATTTTTCGTTTTGTTTATTTTTAAGTCAGCTTTTCACACTCTGTCCTGTAGTAACTGAACCCTGCTTGAGCATCCCCTGTGAGCTGCCTTCAACCAGCCAGTCAGCAACAATGACATAAAGAGGGGTAGATTTAAATTTAGGTCTTCAACTTTAAACATGAAATAGAAAAGAAAAAAAAAAAAACATTTTCCTAGGAAAACCGCTGGACAGAAGCATTTGTATTTGACTAATTGTAACTACAACCAGCAACCGATGAGACAGAGACATATTTACACATGGAAACAGAGTTACAGGGTGGATTTTGCCAGAGTCAAGCAGTGGTTTGGAGTACAATTTACAGGTTGAATGGTTTGGATTTAGCTACCCAAGTGGGACTTAAAATGGCCATTTGTCATTTAGACATTCTTCTGTCTCCCTTGGGAGAAATAACAGGTAAAATTGGATGGAAAGATGTTCTCTCAATCAGTAAGTTACAAAGGACTTTCTTTCTAACACGAAAGCATTCTCTTGCCTCCAGTGTTGTCTTTGTGAAGATATCTAGGTAAACTTTGGAAGAGCTACAGAAAAATCTGCATAATAAATGTCATTGTTTTTAATTATGACTACTAGCTAGTAGCTGTATTTATCGTTCATGTAACAGTCTAACCATTATCTGACATGATTTCCTAGAAGGCACAGAAAATTGGGTGCAATTGCCTGTAGAAGGACGCTCTTCCAGACCAAGGCAGAAGCAACCATACCTAAACCGTTCCTGGAAGAGGTTTGTCTAACCTTCCCTTCAGGACCACCAATGGGATTCACTCTTCATTTTACTGGGGTCTACAATAAAAAGTGGATTACAGGTGCAGGACCTGGGTGCCAGGGTCAGATCAGATTTGCAGGGTGTCGCATAGCCTCTGGATGAAGCTCTACATCAGATCACTCAAGTGTAGCACAGTAATTAAGGGTATTCCAAATCTCATTAAATTCAACATGATTAAACTGGAAAATATACATAAACACCCTGCTGAATGACAACAACTGCAGATGCGTTTGATCACGAGCTGGGATAACTTGCCACCTTACCACATCACTGGGTGCCTTGCCAAACCCAAAATTATATGGCAAGTAGTTCCAACGCTTTATAAGCCAACAAGTTTCACAGTGGATAGTAAGTGTTAAGTGTTCTCTGCACTAAATTGTGGTTCTTAGCAATATTCAATTAAAAATATTCATTTAAATGGGACAAATAACATTGGTAAACAGATACACTACTCTTGTCCCATCTCCCTCTGTGTTTCAAAACAGTAATCTATTTCTAAACTAAGAAGTGTTTATGTCACCCACTGTTGCAGACATCCATGCTGACTGAGGACAACATGGAGGGAAACTTTCCTTTGGCATGTAGTGTTTTTTTCCAAACTGCAGCACTCTGAAGACCGGAAAAGAATGTGCTCACTCCTCAACTTGGAACGAGCCCCTGCAAACAGTGCTATATCTAGCAAAGTTTTATAGACTCAGAATTATCTTCAGCATCTGTGCAGGAAACATGAGAAAGGACATTCTCTGTGGTTTAAGAAGTTGCTAATAAGAGTTAGGTTGCCACTACGCCCTCTCATCAACTCCTCTAGGCACATTCAAGTTATTCCATCGTTTCAAGCCCTTCCCTTCAACACTGAACCACAAAGTGCCCTTTTCTAAAGGCTACCATCTAATGGATTGGATCTGTTGTAGTACACTTGTAAAAGAAAAAACAGCTCCTCTGAGAGCATTCTCTGGCCACTGAGATCCCATCTCCATATCACCGGTTTATGTCATCTGACCAGAAAAATGTTTCCCTGCTGCTCTACTGACAGGAGAATTTGGGACCAGTTAGTCACTGTCTTAGTTCTTGGTGATAAAATGCATCTTCAAAAAGCAATGCTGGCACGACTGTTTTGAGCGTTGTAGCACAGCTCTCTTCAGCCATCTGCTATCTGGGACCAGGATGGCAATTGGTGAGGCTACCAAAGTCAACTGGAAGTAGCAAAAGCAGCACAAAGCCCTTTCCAAAATATACCACTTTTAATTTTTTGTTTAATGATTGATGAGATAAAAATAGCCTCTGTTGAAGGGGTCAGTTTCTGCAAACATACTACTTAAGTCACAGAGTTTTAAATATTTACTTCTGCACTTCTAATTTAACATCTGCCTGTACTGCTCTGAATAGGAGAAAACTTGCTTCAGTGCTCAGAAGCTCCTTGAACCAGGTTCTTTGATTTGTTGGTCTTAAATTACAGCTAACAAAACATCAAAATTCTCATTTGCTACTAAGCAGTAGTTAATAAACAGCAGAGGAAAAACATGCATACAGCTAAGTTGGTCGCTTGTAATATCTTTTTATTTAAAATTACCGATAGTGACATGTTACTTAGGAGGATGCCTTGCCAGTGTTTCCTAATCACTCTTCCTAACAGTAACAGATATCCTGGATGGCCCAACAAATTGTAAGTCAATCTTCAAGTTCAGTGCAAGGCAATATCCTGAAAGAAAAATGACTTGGGCACTTTGTGATCAGCAACTTGAATTACAGCCTTAATACTCTAAGCATCACACTGTTTCATTTAAGAAGCATGACCACATGTTTGCGAAGTGAGGGCTGGTTTTTGGTTTCATTTGCAGAAGCCAAGTTAGAAATCATAAAGATAGCATGATAGCAACAGTCTGCCTCATCCAGAAGAGGAAAAATCAGAAACTACCTGGTAAATATAAGAGGGAAATAATAATATTTTTATAATAAAGCATAATAGTGATATATAATATTTATTTATATGGTATATTGTACTATGTATATTATAAGGTATTTTATATGTTATATGTAGTACTAATTACAACATTGGGCTGATGGGCTGTTTAAGAAGAGAGTTTCTGTGCTTGTTCCATTTCTCCAGTCTCTGAATACCAATACGGTATTCAATATTTCCATTACAAGTACCAACTCTTACTGATTTATTGGAAGCATTTAAATGTTCGGTGTCACCTGTCTCCAGAAAAGTCCCTTCTTTACAACCTGGGTTGTGCAGAACTATCAAAGGCAGCACAGAAGTGGGCCGGGAGCTGCCCAGCTTTGTGTTCCCACTGGTGAGAAGAAGGAGAACATGAGGACCCTCGCATGCCCCGGCCTTGTTTCCAGAGCTGAACTTGGCTCAGCACGTGGGGTTAAACCAAAGGGTGCCCAGTGTGTGCCAGGAGAACCTGCTCTGGTTATCACCCTGAAGAAACAGTGGCAGGAGTCCAGGCCTTTTGGCAAAGCCAAAATCCTTTCTCTGACATCTCTCTGCAGACTAGTGGGGGTCAGGCAGGGAGATATCTGGATGGGTTTTGAGCAGGCTAGCTCAAATTTAGCAGCCTGTGCCCGGTGAGCAGCTGCCAAAGCACAGAATCAGAATAAGTGAGTTTTCCTGACGCTGGTGTCAGGGCCCATCACCCGGAGCTGGACAAGGTATTTCTGGCCTGCAGTCTTCAAGGCCTAATGAGCTCAGGCCTAGTCCTGACTGAACCCTGAGATCCTCCCGAGTCCAACAGTGCAGCTTCAACCACTCGATCCTAGATCTGACCCACTAAATCCTTCATGGAGCACCACAGAAGGAGAAAGTTTTGCATGTGCATCGGTGGCCAGCAGCACCTGAGTGAGAGCACAAGACACCAGGACCGAGCAGAGGGAAGGGGAGCAGAAATAGAGGAGGAAGAAGAGGAGCCACATCTTCCCTACCATTTCCCACAACCATTCACTGCCCTGTGCCGACACGCAGACTCCAGTCCTGCCAAGAGTCCTGCAGCTGACTCGTTTAAATCAACTCAGTGGGGTACTTGTGCACTGGGACTGAAGCCTGGGTTTTGAGGGCCTCATTTGTCTTCTGCAGGAGTGCTGCAGCACCCCCTTCTCCAAGCAGATTTAGGAGTACCTGGATCCAGGTTATTCACATGAGGGAGCAATAGAGATGTTGAGAAGTGTTCTCCTTCACCCATTTTTCCTCATCCTCCCCCTTAGCCTGTTGTGCTTCCAGGACACTCTCCTCACTACTTGGCTACAAAAGTCTGCACTTTTAGTTCAAAAAAGCAGTAAATAACTCAAGTTGCTTTTCCTGCTGGACTGCTGCACCAAGGCTTCTCATACAACCCATGGAGAGATGCAGTCACAACACAAACCCAGGCACCTGTGTCAGGCATTTGAAAGTGCAGCCACCATGATCAGTTGCCTACATTGAACAGGGAGTCAGTCTGAAAAGTCACAACCAAGAATGAGCCAAAATTTAACTTAAATATGTGTAAGAGGTGCCCAGGTGCACTACTTGCTGCATGAACAGTGCAGCATGGCCTCAGCAGATGAGGGACTCTGGCCCTTCCAAGCCTGCTGAATTGGTACCTAGCAATTGCTTTATTTATTTTTATCTTTCTACTCAGCTACTTTCTCTTTTTGACTCAAGTCTACTGTTGATTCAGCCATATCCATTTGCCTGTAAAGCACTTAGCATAACAATCTTTCCATGGTTCATAGTATCAGTAACAAGTGGTACTCTGAACACTCCCCAGTTGGCTCTGGTTTTATTTTTTTCCATCTCTGTCCTCACACGCAGTGTCAGAAGGCATTGTGTACAGCAGTCTGGATGTGAACCAAGGGCTGGAGACCACCAACATATCAGATGCTGAAACCACTCCAACAAAACTTGATAAAACAACTCGCTGTGCATCATCTATGAACAAAAGCAGGTAACAGAACAATATGCTATTGTTCTTAGGCACTGGACAGCCAAAAAAAAAAAAATCAATTATGCTATTATGCCATGATAGCAATCCCCGCCATAATTCACAGCTGCAGCTGTTACCTTAAGGAAGCTTTACAGGCTCCACCTGCCTCCACCTGCACAGGATCTTGTGCTGGTGCAGCACAGGGAATCTGCCTAACCCCAGCTCTGGGCAGCTGTTTAGGTAAAAATCAGGTACTCCACCTCACCCCCTCAGAAGACAGGGTAAAAGCTCCAGTTTCACTTCTGATACCTGCTAGCCAGAAACGGACATATAGAAACTGTACTGAGCATGTTCATTGAGCTGTTGCTGTAAGTGTTTTCCCCCTACTCCAGAAAACATTAGGACAAGTGTCACTGTGATGGGAGGGTCCTTTGTGCCAGGAAGGCCCACAGGGTGTCTTTTCGTCCCATGCAGTTGCAGATGTCCCATCAGGATGGGGATTTCATCTCCCCCTTCAGAAACAGGGAAGGAGAATAGAGAGGTGATAAATCCTTTTAATGCCAGAATTTAATATACAGGCAGCATAATCTTTCTGATTCAAAGCAGGCCAGTGTAAAGGGACCCAATCATGTCAGAATGGAAACACAATCCTGCTAGGAAAAAAAAAAAAAAAAAAAAAAAAAAAGTTTACTATAAAAACTGGGCCTACTAAGTTAATTGTTTTTATTTCACTAGTGCAGCGCCCCAAATTTTAATTCAGTAAAGTTCATGGTGTCATAGATGTGGCTTATCACTTGAGAATGTGTAACTGTAAGCATCAAATAACACATGGCATGCTGAAGTGATGGAAGTGCTTAAGAGCTTATGTTTGCCCTTGATCCCCAGATGCAAACTCCTTGAGATCTGATGTGGATGTGATCTAGTTCTAAGAAATCTCTTCTTCAGGTCAGTATCACCCAGAAAGCAGCTGTTTACTAGCTGCAGATGTTGTTAGGGGGCACTCCACATTTATGATTACTTCTAATTTTAAAAGAACCTGGGAATGTTTATTTCTGTCAGAGGTTGAAGCTCTTTACAAGTTTACATCTATCAATTATTCCTGCCTTCCTGAGCAGCTTTTTCTAAAATCTTTTGACTTTACAGTACAGAAGGATCCCAAAACACTGGGGTTAAACATCATTGTGCTAATGCACTTAAGGTGTATCATCGTCCTGGAATAGCCCCAATATCCCAGTCAACCTTTCTGTCTATACATATGCCTAAGAGAAATTAAGTTTAGGTTGAAATATGTATATGCATATGTGTGTACGTGGACTCTACATACATATGTGCATGCAGACACACATTTCTTTAAAACAAACAAACAAAAACATAGAAAAGCAATTGTCATACACCCAAAACGTGCAGTGATTTTTAAATGCAGGTGAATATTCAAGCTCACTTCAGGCAGCCCCAAACTGATGTGGATCTCTAAGTCTGTAGCAGGATCCCTATGGCACTGGGAAATATGCAAAGGCCACCTGACTCAGCCAGAGACCATCAGGCCAACACTCCTCTGATTCTTCTCTCCACACCTCAGAGGAAAGAGGAAATACTCTGGCATGGTCCTTCCTTGGGAAACTGAAACCTGAAGTTAGGAGCACAAGTTACAGCACTGCCGTAGCCTGCACTGTGGATCAGTTGGGATGGTGCCAGGACATCGTCTGTGATATCTGTCATAGTGTCAGAGGTGCTAACATCCAATTACAGGAAAAAATGAGCTTTGCAACCAAGGGAAAAACGAATGCTGCCCTCCTGTTATCCTGACAGGCTTTTGTTCCTGGGAGAGGGGTTCTTTTTGTCAACTATGATATAAATGAAATTACTGTGAGATGTGTTTCCATTAAACTGAAAACAAGGGGTTCTTTTAACATGCAGATATTCTTCCAAAGTACAAGGGGCATTATGCACAGAAAGATTTTGCTAATGGATGAGAATGGGGAAATTAAAGTGCCTAGCACTATCAAAAGCTGAAACTGTCTTGTTCAACATTTGTGACTCACTAAGTTTTGGCAACAAAGTTTACTGCCATGTGAGAGGTCAGGCTGCTCCCACTGCTCCCTCCCACTCCTGTGACCCCACAGCAAGCTGATGGAGAAAACAGAGGGGGCAGAAAACTTGACCTACAGAGGCAAAAATATATATACACTTTTTTCTGGCTTTTTGCCCATTCAGTTCCCTGAATTCAGCAAGACTTTGTACAGGAACATCTTAAAGCAACAGATTAGTGATATAGGTTAGTGATATGGTTTAGTGGAGGACTGTTAGTGTTAGGTCAGAGGTTGGACTGGGTGATCTTGGAGGTCTCTTCCAACCTAGATGATTCTGTGATTCTGTGATACAGAAGAAAGTGGGAGGAGGCCCAGGCAGACATTTAGATTGGCAGGCAAGTTGAAGGATTATCACCTCACATTTTCACCTTCCAGTGTGACATGGACATCTCGTCTCAGCTGAAACACATGCTTTGTGCTTCTGGAAGTCAGAGGAAAATAGAAGGAAAATGAACTTCTGAAGGATCGTTTCATCAGTGGGAGTCCAGCCCTGCCCTGTCAGATCTCTACAGAAGCACAAAGTTTTGCACAAACCTTCCTGTGATTAAGAAAAAGCTCGATTGCAGGGGCCATCTGGAAGCCCTCTGACCCCATTCAGACACAACAAAGAGCGTTGTCCAAACACATTAGAAAGGAAAAAGAAAGAAGGGGTAGGTGCCGGACTGATCATTAAAATTACCTGCCAAGTGACAAAGGCCTGTCTAGGCTCCTGGCCTGCTGGTAACAGCACTTGGGGCTGATGTGGACGTGACAGTGGGTGCTCAATTGCCCAGGGAAGGAGAGTGCAGCCAGGGAACCAGGGCTATGGGACATGATTCAGGCGGGCTTCTGCGGATCCCTCTCTGTGGCCTGGGGACAGCTCAGAGCGAGGTCACCTCACGCTCTCGGCCCTCTCCTTCACAGCCACACCCAGCACTGCTTTTCTTCCCCCTTCTGTAATTTCTTGATCATATTCCGGCATTATTTTGAAGTCAACCACTCTACTGGGCCAGGTACCCTCAAATTACAGTTTGGGACATTGGGACGATAGTGTAGGAGGCTCCTCCGCAGATAGACATTGCAAGCAGTTAGGGAAAGGTGGGCCTTGAGGGCACAGAAGGCCGTTGTGCTACACCTAGGCAGCTCTTACCTCACATACGGCCTCAGATATGGTCTCAAATCAAGACAGCAAGCTCCCTGCTCTGCCTAGCCCTTGCTCGTCCTACGTCAAGCTGTTGCATGACTGCCTACTGACACTGTATATTAAGCATGGTCTGAGGGGTACCTCTAAAAAAACATGTTCCCTGGGGACATTACTTTGTCTTCTGAATTACTTTGCATCTTCTGAATGCTCAAAGCTAGGACACCACTGCTGACACATGCAGCCCTGACAAGATGCAGGCATTTTCGGAGGTTACTTGGAAACTTTGCAGTGCATGAGAGGATCCTCTGTGGTCGCATTTACACACATTTTACCTAGGTCTCACACTTAGATGCCTTTTGTAAATGCAGTATCCCTTGCACAAAGGTTTACGTGTATATATATATATATATATATATATATATGTACTGCTGACTGATTGATCCCAAAGGACCAGGATGTCAGGTAGATATTAGATATGTGTTTCTGCCCTACAGACACACCTTTAAGCTCATTATGCTAAGCACTGTTGGCTAACTACCCATGGCAGCATGGGTTCAGTTTGGACTTCAAAACCTATTCCAGAAATAAATGAAGAAACAGCACAAGCTGAGCTTCATGCCCCAGTGTTTTAGCGTTTTTATATTACTAGCCTAAAAGTGTTTTTTGATGGGTTTATCTGAAATGAAGGCACTATAGACATACCTTTGTCTGGTTTTGCAGCTCCTCTGCTCTTCCCCTTCTAAATGCTGTCGTGATGGGGTTTTCTGCCATCCAGGGAATATCCAGAGAATAATTTTCTAAAATGGGCGGCTGACCGGTGAGAGATCCAGCAACCCTCAAAGCCGTCATGTGAGATTTTTCACAGCATTCCAGAGAGGGCACCGAAATCAGCAAGATCACAGGCTTTCCAGGCATGGATTCCCAGTCACCCCACCTGTAACTATTAACACAAACATTACTTCACAGTGAACGAACTCTGCCTGACCCCCTTGCACAGACGTGGCATGAGGCTCCTGCAAAATTTAATACTATTTAAGCTCTCAAAATAGGGCTTTAACGAGGCTTAAAGGCTGAGTTTGTGCTAGACTTTCCAAAGGGAAGTTAATTTCATCCCACAGGCTTAACATGGATGAACTTGAAAGCAAGTGTTGTACAAGAAAAAAAAATATATTTTTTTATATAAGTGTATGTGCATATATTTGTGTGTATCCCCATGTGCTGGTACTTGAAAATCCACCCCATGAAGTTTTTGGCCAAAGTTTAAGTGGTATAAATGTAAGCATGAGAAGGGCTGTTTGTTTTTGTTTGTTTGTTTGTTTCCTGCTAGATTTTATTGTCTTCAGTAAGCAGGACATTAGCACTGCAAACGAGGAATGGGAAGCTTGGGGACTGCAAACAGTGCCCATCAATGCGTATGTATTGTAAGTCTCCATCTGTATCACACTGCACAGGGTAGAAAACATTACCAGTGATTTCTGTAGTGCTGTGATGCTGCTTGGGATGATCTAACCGCTCCTTGTGGCTTGGAAAATCCTTTCAGCAGTTCCCTGAAGATTATTGAGAGACCTGCTGTCATATAAAAAGTGTAATAAAGGTACATGTTTCTCCCAAATATGTGGTCTTATTTTTACAGCTCCTTCTAAATTGGCAAAAGGAGGGGGGAAAGGGAAGACCTTTTTAAATTAATATTTCTGTGATTTTCTTCCCTTGTTTTTATGAGCAGTTGAACACCGAAACTGTAACATTTATTCGTTTCAGGAGCATGGCTATCACTTCGGTGGCTTCCGTGTTCCTATTGCTGAACCATTACCCTGCGATATGTGCAAGTACTTCCCAAACTGCCTTCAGTTAGTACGAGAGACTGTAAACCTAATTAATACATGAGTAAACCTCCCTCGAGATAACAAAAAACACAACTGTCATTGGATGATTTGAGGCTCCCTGAAAAGAACAGGAAGAAAGAAAGAAGGGAAGATTTGGGAAGTGTCCTTGGAAAGGTGAAGAAAGAGATGTAGCTGCTAGAAGAGAAAAAGCAGTATTTGAGATAATGATATATTTGAAGTATTATCAAACTCAAACAATAATGTAGAAAACTTATAAAAGGTACCCAAAACAGCCACCTTTAATAATAATAAATAATAATAAGCACATGAACTTAAAGGAGCAAATCTTCATGAAACTGTGAAATCTCCATCTTCAGGTTTCCCATAGTCTTGGGTTGTTTGGCCAACAAGCTGGTGAGACCTCTCAGCAAGGTCTACAAGTCACTGCTCAGTTCCACACAGTTGTCGGTGTATCCAGGAAAGCAGGCTGTCAGAAGAGAGACTTGGTTGCTCACTGTTTGACTGCGATCGGTTTCCTTGGGACATTTTTGAGGGATTTCTGTCCCCTCTGCAACCCCAAGACATGGAGATGGGTCTGCAAGAGTCAAAGAATTGTATACTTGCAGAAAACAAATTATTCTCTGCAGTCCTCCAATGAAACGAATCAGAAAGAGGACAGACAGAGGGGCAGAGAGAGGTCAGCCCTGGAAAGAGAAGGCCTCAACATGGCACGTGACATCCTCCAACTTCTTTTTGATCAGTTTACCTGAGAACCCTGCTTAGTGCTCACTCAGCACAATCTGCTCAGCCCAAGCTACTTGGTGTGCCCATCGCCTGGATCAACCTGCAGAAAGTTTGCTTGCCCTGCCAAAAGAAAGTAGAAATGTTCTTGGGAATAGCTGAATAAACACAGTACATAACTGTAAGTGCAGGTCAGCATTGCACATTATGAG